>NC_139226.1:82861804-84184304 GCF_055691185.1 Crinia signifera
GGGCTGCTGCTGCTGCTGGCGGGGGGGAGGGAAGGGGGAGGCAGCGCTGCGGCGCTGCTGGATCAGAGCAGAGGGAGGAGAGCGACTGCCGGGCTGGGGTAAGAGCACAGAGCTGCCGGGTGGGTGGGAGGGGGGGTCTGCGGATCGGTGGTGATCGGTGCTGTACTTAACAGCACCGATCACCACCGATCTCTGTGTTACCGGTAACACAGGAAACGCTGTGAATGGCTGTTCAGATTTGAACAGCCAATCACAGCGATCGCCGACCGGGGGGGGCATCCCTGCCCCCCCCCGGGCGGCGAGGGGGGATGTCTGCTGTCAGGGACAGCAGACATCTCCAAACTGTCACCGCGTCTATAGACGCGGTGACAGTTTAAATCCATGACGTACATTTATGCCATGTGTTGGGAAGTACTTCCCGACCATGACGTAAATGTACGTCAAATGTCGGGAAGGGGTTAAGTACTTGAAAAAGAAAGATATGTCCTTTGTTAGGTGCACCTCAGAGAAATAGTTAAAAAAAATTAACCTTTATTAAGTCTTTATTAAAAGGCTGCGAAAATAATATTAAAATGACGTACAACATGAATGGAGGGGGTTCACACAATTTAAAACTTGTGGTGGCAGGCAGAAAAAGCTGTTATAATAAAGAGTTTATTCAATGTGTGTCCGTGATTCAACCATGTGTAGGCTACCTAGATCTGTGCAATTATCGCAGGTCTGGGCACTCAACGATGAATGCTAACAGATCATACAATGAGGTGCCAAACTGGAGTGGGATTGCTCCCTTGTTTTGGATATCTTCTTCAGTGGTTGTATGGTGCGTGGGCTACCTTAGAACTATGCAATTAGCGCAGGTACACTGGACTTTCTGCGGTATTGCCACACGTTCTTTATTTTAGGTGCCGTGACAGGAGTGGGTTATGCGCCTCTTCTAACTCCTTTTACTAATAGTAATGATGTCCTGCCGTATATGATGACACCGTTACCTGTGACCAAACTGTGTGGAGACCACACTTTAATACCTGAGCGTTCCTTTGGTGGGTTGCGCCCAGAAAAAAGTGATTAGGTCTCAAAGAGTCCTCACACGTAAGCCTGGATGCCCCTCTATTATCAAATCTATGGGGGGATTTAAGTCCAGGGAGGACAAGCATGCACCCAGAGGAGTGTGTGGTTGGAATAACACTCTCTGGGTTGCACTGGTACACAGTGGCACACGAGTACGGGTCTCAGTATGGACTCAGGACCAATACACCAAACGGACACACATAATCAATCAAAATAACAATGTAAGAAAAATAACAAACAGCTGTCTGCCTGCGCACCGCTAGCCGGCACGCGCTTCGCAGTTCAGCTTCCTCTGGCCCGGACTGTGTCATCATATACGGCAGGACATCATTACTATTAGTAAAAGGAGTTAGAAGAGGCGCATAACCCACTCCTGTCACGGCACCTAAAATAAAGAACGTGTGGCAATACCGCAGAAGGTCCAGTGGACCTGCGCTAATTGCACAGTTCTAAGGTAGCCCACACACCATACAACCACTGAAGGAGATATCCAAAACAAGGGAGCAATCCCACTCCAGTTTGGCACCTCATTGTATGATCTGTTAGCATTAATCATTGAGTACCCAGACCTGTGATAATTGCACAGATCTAGGTAGCCTACACATGGTTGAATCACGGACACACATTGAATAAACTCTTTATTATAACAGCTTTTTCTGCCTGCCACCACAAGTTTTAAATTGTGTGAACCCTACCCATTCATGTTGTACGTCATTTTAATATTATTTTCGCAGCCTTTTAATAAAGACTTAATAAAGGTTAATTTTTTTTAACTATTTCTCTGAGGTGCACCTAACAAAGGACATATCTTTCTTTTTCAAGTACTTGTTCCTATGCCCATGTCCCTAGGTAGCACACCCCTGTTTTTCAACTAAACTTCAGATTGAACATTTGAGGGGTCCGATATTCCAAATTGTTATCTTGTGCGAGTGACCCAAACCCCCCTTTTCCTCTGTAGATATTACCCTTCTGGCTGCGAAAACTTCAAAAATTTGTGGTCAAGAGGTTAGGATTTTAGAATATGCTGATTCATTTAATTATACATATTATGGTTAAAATAAAACCTTTGCAGTGGCTACAGCGCCAATGGAGTTGGCAGCAGGTCTAGAGGACTCTTCGGCCATACATCCTGCACAGACCTTCCGAGACCCGGAATGCAATCCCCTTTTGCTGGATTGGCCTGTGGACACTGTAGTGGTGGTGCCATCCTGTTTGCGAGCCCCAGCGGTGACTCCATTCCCCACTCCGGCACCTCGCCTTTTTGCAGCCTGCGGATGCCCCACTCTGCTGCAGGGACATCCTGGCTGTGGTTCTCAGATGCAGGCGGCGGTGTCCCCTGGTGGAAAGGACTCAGGGTTCTCTGCTATCCACTTGTGGCAGCTTCTACCTGGCCACTGCAGGGCAGGAGGAAGCCCTGGGTGAGCCCCGGACCATGTGTCCCTCCAGCGTTATTGCAGCATCTCCAGTCAGCTGTACTACACCCTGTTTTTCTTTAAAATGGCTGATTGAAACCTATGGGTGGCACTCTTTCACTCCACACTTGGCTGTTGGACGTGCACCTCAGATACTGATGTGTCCGTTTTCTCCAGGAGCACCTCCTCCTACATTAATTGCTAAGTTGTTACATTACTAAGATCGGGATGCAGTTTTATGGCTGGCTCTTGTGTAAAGTCCCTTCTTTCACAACGGGATGAATAATTCAGTGTTCCCAGACTTTGCCATGAAAGTACAAAAGGACAGAGCCAAATTACTCCCCATCAAGCCTCGCCTCCAAGATTTAAATCTTCAATAAACTTTCAATTTCCCATCCCTACGTGTAGCGGTGGATGGAGTTACAAAATTCTTCTCATCTCCCAAGAAAGCAGTGGCCTGGTAGGACCTCCACATGCCAGAACGCAAATAATTGATCCTGACTGACTGTCCGGCTAAATATGGCTTTATGTTTTTGCAGTATTTCTCTGATATGGCTGTATACTCATTACACTATTTGTTGCTACATTTACTTGTTGTATACATTACTATTGGTTTTGGCCCATTTCATCATTATTGTTGTCCTTTTTAGAGGATTTTGGGGCTCTATTTCGGTGCAGGGTGGACTAGCCTTGCAATGTTGGCTATAATTTCTCTCTGAATCCTGAAGGATTCTGGGTTTGGTTAGCAATGGGGATAAGTACACCTTGGTTGGGGGCGGTCAGTGTAGAAGGTAGGTGGAGGGTGGTTGGGTCCCTTTTAGTTTTGTCTTGTTATATTTATTTTTGTTTTGTCTTTTTCTTGACTGTTTTATTGTATCCTGCAGGAATTTGTTACACTCGACAAATGCTTAAATTTCATAACTGAGAATGTCGGGTATTAATGACTGCCTAAAAAGGACCCTAGTAGTTAAGCTGCTTCGTCAATAGTTGATATATCTTTCCTAACTGAAATTAATTCAGTGGACAGTAAAACCCTTGTGCTTAAACGCTCTTGGGTAGGTTGAGCTTAACACTCCACATATACTTCCTCTTCCAGAGGGGTTTCTAGGTTTAAATCTGTCCCATTTGAATTCGACTAATCGTTTTGTATTTCCTGGGGTGCCTTTGGACACTTGCAGGGGCGCCCTGGGTTGGTGATCCAGGACCGATTACATTTTTTTTATGGTCAATGTAATAGAGAAAACCAGTGCTTGTGGCTGACAAATATAGAGTAACTGACTATAAGCACTACATATAAAACACTATTTACATAATTAAATTTTTTTTATTCTCAGGAACAAACTTTTGGCCTAAAGGTGCCAAGAAAAAAATGCATATACTCTAGGGTGCCGTGATTCAAAAGTTTGGGAGCCCCTGACCTACTGTAGGCCCTATTGATGAAGATGAATGGAATGTAGCATTGGAGTCTCCAAAACTTTCCTCCGTGTTTATTACAGTGCAGCAAGTTCAACTATTTATATTCTGCAGAGTGTATTTGTCAGCTCTGGATTTGTGTTGAATTTGTGTTCTCTTTTCTTGTTTATAGTTGTTATACATACATACATAATGAATAATCTAATAAAAAAAGTCTTTCAATGGCCCTTATTCTGATTGACGCGGACTTTACCGCATTCTTACGGATCGCGTCTTTTCGCCGTCTGCGCATGCGTGGAGAACGCAACGCGCATGTGCCACGCCTAGACTCCGTACCAGTTCGGCAAAATCCCGTCCAAAACTGTTGCCCGCAATCAGTCGGGAAATATGGGCGTATTATGGGCGTCATGCGGAATGGCACATGGGCGTAGTTTCAAAGTGGGCAAAACGGGGCGGAAACATGGGCGGACACGGGGGAGTACACTTATGTTGGGGGGCGTACATTCGGAAACCACTCCGAATGCACGCGATCAAAAAGGGCAGAAATGTGCGGTGTCCACAAGTGTACTATTGCTTTGCGGACACCACTCGTTCATGCGGTAGGCGAACGTACGCCTAATGACTACAACCATTAACACCTGAACCCAATAGAATCTACTCCTTTACTCATTACTCACTAATAGGACGCTTGTCAGTGCTTTAATTGAAACCATTGCTGCTTCAAGGAACCCGTACTAAACACCCACATATGCTGTACTTGTCAGACACTTTAAAACTGCTAACAATGGACATGACAGAATATTAATACTATCAATACACATGTGTATTTGACATGTACTCATGAAACCACACATTTTGGGTAAAGTAAACACATTTATTTATATTCATGTCACAGTCAATGCCAGTGTGATGCATTGCAGAATTGACATAATAGTGGGTTGTTTGGCGTAAATACTCCGCTTACGTGCGGTAGCACCGCTTGGCTCCCGTTCGGATGCGGTATTCCCGAGCATACTCTGTAATACTCTGTAATACCGTGCCGAATCGGAGTGTTTCTACCGCACACGCATGGTTTGTATGTCGTCCGTAAACACGCCCTGTTCTTAAAGAGTGAGTCCGTCCGAATGCGGAGGACACGTGGGCGTTTCTACGGACGATGGCCGCACGCGGCAAAACACCGTGGCGTGCGGACCGCACCGTAAGAATGCGGGAATATCCGCACCGATCAGAATAAGGGCCAATGTGTTTTGAGCTATCCAATTTGGTCACTCGAAGAGAAAAAAAAAGCATTTTGCTGAACCTGTGTTTTTCGCAGGCGCATCCTCACATGAAAACAGACTGCTTTTGGGGATTTGGTGTCCCCTGCCTGAGGTGGGGACACCAAATCCCAGATAAGCCACAGCACACGGCGGCCTATCAGGACTAAATGAATAGCCCCGGACAAGGCAATTGCTACACCCCTACTGTATGTTTTTATTGCATGGTTACTCTGCAAACAGCAGAGCTAAATTGAAAACCAACAGCACAGGTCTAACAGCACGGTCTAAAAGCACAGGTCTGCCGCTCTCAATACTAAGCATAATATGACTTACACTCACAATTTGATGATTCAACAAAAGTTTCTATTTGATCTTCACCGTCTTCTTCCTTAATTCTTATTAGAATGTCAGGATGGTCTACAAAAAACAAACAAACAATCTCAATGTTAAATATTTAAAGTAATATTTCATATACATTAATTGTATTTAAAGAAAATCACCATTTGGCATAATAGTTCTATGTACATAAAACACCTTTCCCAATTACATAAGATTTTACTCATAAGTGCTGAATTATAATTTATGACCAGATACTAATTTGACATAAAAATGTAAAAATTTGACTGGTCCTGCATTTCAGCTCAACGTCAGTAATAAATGCACTTTCATAGACAATTTTATAGTGGCATTACAGGGAGTATTACTGAAGTCCCCCCCAAAAAATCAGCTTAGTGTAGGTGTCACATGCACCTTAAAAGTACTGTAATAACGTTAACCTATTGGCTGGCAAGTCTATATGTAATAAAGTAGATTTATACCATAAATTATATACTGATGTGCTAAACTTTAAAATTGTATTTATTAATTTAAAATTCCTAAAACATACTTCATTGTAATTATAAAATCAAGTTACCTCCAATAGGAATCTCTTTAGTTTCTCCAGAACTACAATCGATTCGCACACATGGTTCATGTGGTTTTTTAATGCTAAACAAAACATCTGGGTTAGCGATCGCATAACCTGCCAACATAAAATTAAAAAAATTAGCAATTTATATTGGTTAACCAAAAAGTAGAAATATATCCTGTCAATTTAAAATAATTTGTCATTATGTGATATATTCTGAAGCAAACCAATCACCAAAAACAAAGTCAAACCAGTTTTCTTTAAAGAAATGAGCAAGTAAGCAGACCTCTTAGAATTTCAAAATAGTTGATAGTTTATTTTGGTTTATACATTTTCAATCAAAATATACATTTATGGACTGTTTCCTCTTTTTTGTCCTACAGTATATGGTAGAGCAGTGATGGCTAACCTTGACACTCCAGCGGTTGTTGAATTACACATCCCAGCATGCCCTGCATCAGATTTCACATGGCCAAATAGTAAAACTGTAGCAGGGCATGCTGGGATGTGTAGTTCAACAACAGCTGGAGTGTCAAGGTTAGCCATCACTGTGGTAGAGGATCTAACTTCTCAATGCAAGCCTAAGAAGGGGGGGTACACTCTGGTGATACTAGAAGTAAAATGCAGCAAAATGTCTCAATTGCAATGAAAGCTTGAAAACCACGTGATTAAAAGAACAGTCTTGTGTGAAAATCACCCTATCAGGGAATCTCCTAGAAGATGCAATAGTGAAAAAAAAATTCAATGTAAGCCACCCAAATCTATTGACAGAAGAGGCTTAAACGGAGCCTGCTGCAACCTTCTAGGATCAGATTCAGGTCCCTAAGTGGAACAGACAAATATAGTGAAGGTGAATGTGAACTACCCCTTGCATGAAAGTCTTGAACTGCTGGCAATAAAGTGGACTTACTTTGGAAAAGAACTGACCCTTTAAACAAGAAAGACAGAGACCCTAATCTAAACAACAAGCAAAACTGGTATTCACATCAACCAATGTAAGACTTCCAGACATTCTTATAGACAGTCGCAAGAGCTGACATACGGGCAATAATTATGCTCTGAAAAAACACCTATCAAAATTTGAGCGACACGTGCCATGCCTTCAAAGCCAAATATGGCAAATTTGTGTAATCTTGAGTAAGTAGATCTAACCTGAGAGGTAGGTGCCAAGGAGAATCTGATAGCAGGTTGGCATAGCATGGCCTTCTCAGACAATTTAGAATTAAGAAAAGAACATAAGCTTTATCACTCCAGATACACCTAAGAAACAGGAAGACATGGAGAATGGTGGAAATAGGTACACTAGGGTAGCCCCATAAAAATACCATAGAGCTAGTCATAGAATCCACTATCTGTGGATCTTTGCACCTCGCTCCATAACAAGGATTTTTCATTTACAACAATCAGTTCTACATACTGAGAACATCAGGGTTGTACATTTGAAGTCAAATGTTTTCAGGTGGAATTTCCACTCTCTTAGGTGGGTACTGTACAGGCTTAAATCTTCACCCTCCCATATGTCCACCTCTGGAAAGAAAATAACTAAAATGACTGAGGCAAATCTATCTACTACTTCATAATATAAGAAGTCTATATATTATAGCATCAGTTGAAGTACACTAGATGTCCTAGGACACTAGTACTCCTGGTGTCTTGAAAAAGTCCCCAGCTTTCAGGGACAAAACGCATTGACCATACTCTCCTACAGTACATGCATTCAGAAGCATCCTTGGCAACCTCTACAGTTGATTATTAAAGAGTGGTTTTGGAACTTTCCCAGTCCCAATTGTCGGTGAACTTAACCCATAATAAGGACTTTATCGAAATCTATATATCAATTTACCATCACCAATATTAGCTACTGTTGCATGTTGTGTAATACAAGATTTGCCATTTTTACCTATATTTTAAGGTTATAGAAATTATTTTAATACTTTTGATGGTTATTTATTAAATGTGTTTATTTTAAAGGATAATGCACGGTTTCCATTCATTGTGTGAAAACAGGAAATTCCCTAAGATAATTTTTTATATTTCTGTTATCACCAGTATTATTTATTTAAACAGATATCACAATCATATATATATATATATATATATATATATATATATATATATATATATATATATATATATACAAAAAGGGAACAGAGTGCGCTTAGAGGTGAAGGTACACAACTTTTTTCCTCAGTTATAAAATTTATTCGATAAAAAGCCAACACTTCAGCTTATATGGCATACACAATACATATAGTCATTTTAACAATTGACACAATGTACAATTTTCCAATACAACAGCAGGCCCAACGCGTTTCGTCAGCTACGTGACTTCATCAGGGGCATTCGATGACTTAGTTGATACTGATACAGTTGCACTTTATGTAGTATCTCAAAAAGAGGGTACAGAAAATGTATTTTGCAGAAATATATGTTTCACCAGTTAACAGCGCTCTTGTTTAAACTGGCCCATACAAACAAACAGTGTTATGTCCCAATAGCACTGAGTACACCCACTCAGTGGCAGATATCAACATCCAGGTCAGATAAGGCTGTGTGACCAGGAAGTAACCTCTAGTGTATCCAAAAACAGAATGCGTTTTCTGTACCCTCTTTTTGAGATACTACATAAAGTGCAACTGTATCAGTATCAACTAAGTCATCGAATGCCCCTGATGAAGTCACGTAGCTGACGAAACGCGTTGGGCCTGCTGTTGTATTGGAAAATTGTACATTGTGTCAATTGTTAAAATGACTATATGTATTGTGTATGCCATATAAGCTGAAGTGTTGGCTTTTTATCGAATAAATTTTATAACTGAGGAAAAAAGTTGTGTACCTTCACCTCTAAGCGCACTCTGTTCCCTTTTTGTATTTCTATCTGTCTTGAGTCCCGGCTAACAGGGGACTTTCAGAGTTGCAGCTATTCACTACTAGGGCGCGGACAGTTAGGTACTTTCCATTTTCTTATATATATATATATATATATATTTTATAATTACTTACACATAACTGCTTTTCCCAGATGCTGTGATCTAGCCCCTTCTTTCTATAGTTATAGCATCTGACTAAGTCCTTAGAGTTAGAACACTAAAGGCAGTGAGACTGAAGACCCATACCGATATGCCCTCAACTAGATAGAAGTGCCTGTTCAACTTTAAATACAGTGTATAAAACTTGTTCTCTGCTTGAAAGGAATAGCCGGCCGGCTCCCCCTTTTCTAACCTGATTTCCAGTTGGAGTCCCCTCCACCCTTTATTTCAGCCTTCATTAGCCCGGAATTACATGTGATTACAGCTGTGGGAACATATCCTTCTCCCTTCCACATACCATCTAAAGCGACATTTGAAGGATTGGTAAACATAGTTATCACTAACTGCCTCTTATCTATATTGTTGGACTTGTTCATTCTAATTACTAATAATGGTTGGCTGTATCCCTACTACTAACATATGAGCTTGCTCTAAATGGACTAATAAGTGGGACTTCATGGGCATCAGACTCACTCTTCAGAAGGAGTATTTTATCTACTACTAAGCCCATTTATTTTTATTCTTATTTTTTTGGATTAATCCAATTTTTTAATATTGGTATCGGCCGGTACCTAATATACGGTATTTATTATTGATGTATGTATTGATGTGTTTTTTCTTTTCTCATTGTTGTGTCTTTAAATACTGTGGTATTCTTATAAAAACTTTCTTAACGAACTGGCTATTGTCTATACCTAAAACCTGAGCACATCCAGGACCAGCCTTAAGGTCAGTGGGCTACTTTAACAAAGCAGAACTGGAAGTAGGAAGAAAAGTCGCTTTCACAAGCCAAGCAATGTGGGCACTCTGCATGCTCATGACACTTCCATGAAAAGGTATGAAAACTTGAAACATGGCTGAACCTTAAACTTTTTGCCTGGATTCAACCTGTCCTGTCCTAGGACATCCTGAAAATGTGAAAATGCAGGAAACAAAAATCACCTGTTTCTTCTTTCTTTTGAGGGAAGATTATCCAAAATATTCAGAGTGGCAAATGGCCAAAATCAGAAGATACAATTTCAGATTATCAGGATAACCCTCCTCATAATCAGAGCGGTTTATCCAATCCTGATCCAAGGTCTTACCCTCCTCCCGAAAGGAACCTCTACAGTAGATCCAGAAAACTGTCAGACATGTACTGACTGAGTGCTGACTGACTCTCAATGCTGCACAGAGCGCATACAGTTCTGCCACTTGGAAGTTTGATAAAAAAAACACCCGGGATATGGACATGGTTTGTCCCGGGAGTGACCCATCATTTGCAATGCAAAGTCCCCCACAGCAACCCAACGATAAGCTGACATCATCGGGGCGGGGAGGAGGGGCATCATAAGGGGGCAGGAGAGGGGACAACGCTTGAAGTGGACCCTGCCTCTTGCCTATAGTGTGAACGGGACCCGGTTTGCTCAACCCGAGTTATCCATTCACACTGCACAGCAAAATGGGTCCGACCCAGGATTAACCCTTCTTTCAACCCAAGTCGGAATGACGGGTTGCTGGACCCAGGTATTTTCAGAAGGTCCTTTCACACCACATAGCAACCCAGGTGCGAGCAGAAATCCACTAGTTGGCAGTAGCAGTGTGCTGATTAGAAAATAGGTCCACAGAGAAAAGAATGGACCCCTATGACTTAATATTGCAAATGTAAGGTTTTATAAAAAAAGTTGTTATATTGCTTAGTAAATGGCAATGGGCCTAATTCAGACCTGATCGCAGGACAAATTTGTTCTCAAAATGGACAAAACCATGCTGCCCTGCAAGTGAGGCAAATTAAATATATAGTTTTGGAGGAGCTATTTTGTTTCTATGCAGGGTAAATACGGGCTGTTTTATTCTTACACTGCAATTTAGATTTCAGTTTCAATACACCCCACCCAAATCTAATTCTCTCTGCACATGTTACATATGCCCCAAATTTGTACTGCTATCAGGTCTGAATTAGGCCCAATGTACAGCTATTAAACAATGTGCACTAGAATACTAAATTCAAATGTGAAGTTTTGCTGGTGTTTCTATTTTCACAGTTTGGGAAAATAGTGACCATCTGGCATATTCATTTTGGCTGATGGCTAGATCAGGCATCATCTCTAAAACTGGCCATATATCAGGACAACCTGCATACGACCTGAACGTATGCGGGTCATGGAGCGATCGATCGAGGGATTGTATGTGCTTAAAAAGCACCTACGATCTGCTCACAACCTCAATCAGAACTGACGGATAAGTCGTGCAGCACTTCGCATCTGGGGGCCGACCTTGCGAACCACGGGAGCACACATTGGTACGTCATTATGCACGATGTGCACACGATCCATCGAATTGTGCGTTTGGGTACAATGTATTATGTATCCCTATAAGCACACCAATAAATGGGCATGGATAGGTATGTTTGAACCTAATGTCAGTGCACCTGCACTGATCGATTTTGTTCACGAATATCCACCATGCAAGAAAATCTGCATGCCTGCTCTATATGTAGCACTAAAAGGTCGATGTGACTACTGTCAATTGATAAGCTTCTCACCTAAAGTTGTTAGGGCTCGATGGATTTCAATCATAACATTTTTGTAAATCTCTCTCTGCCAGTTGTCCAGGCGCAACCACTGTTCCTCTGTAAACGAAGCTGCAACATCATGGAATATAATAGGGACCTGTGAAACAAAAACATAGATATTGGGGTGTATTCAATCGTGGCTGAGCTTTTCGGCAGGTGAAAAATCTGCAATTTGACTCGCCCCATTCAATCCCTGTGCTGATTTTTGCCTCAGCAAAAAATCCGACATCGGTAAAAAAAAAGCTGGAGGGTCATAGTTTGGACATGCATTGTATTAGACCTTTGTTAATAATGGGGGTAACATTAGTATTTTGCATCATCGTACAAAGTTTAAATAGTTACCATGACCTGTGCCCTGTGAAGCAACACATCAGGCACTTTTGAACAATATTTACTGGAACAATAAACATTTTATTACAACATAAAAAAAAGGTCAAAATTGAATAGAAAATCCAAAAGATCAAAAGAAGATGGGTGGTGAGCGTCTTGCAGGATTATAGGCAAGGAGTTCTTGTATACTCCCTGTCTGACACTCACAAGTTTTGTAAACAGAATCCTTGGTAGCATGGCTACATTCAAAGGTGTAAGGTGGTCCTGTAAATAGTTCAATGTGTTTCGACAACTTCTGGCTTTTCAAATATGGAACATGTGAAGAAGTCTGCTTCATTTACTAAGCATATGGAGGACACTGATAGCTTACTGGAGGCATACGGGGGTATGATGGCATGTAAGGGACATGTGGGGGTTGTCAGATAGCATTTAAGGGATACATGGAGGAGCATGTGAATAAGTTTATTGGCATATGCTGGAGTATGATGACATCCAATGGGCATGTGGAAGAGGAATATATTCAGAGCAAGTGGAGAAGTCTGATGGTACATACAGTAGTTGGTAATTGGAGACTGATGACATATAAGTGGTGTGTGAATTGTAGAATGGTATATTACAGGTGTGTGGTGGGGTCTTATTGGTATAAAAGAGACATGTTCAGGGGTCCGATGGATATAAGAGTGGAAGAGTCCATTGGTATATAATGAATATGTGGAGGAATCTAATGGCATAAGGAGCATGTGTGAAGGCATGTAATGGGCATGTGGAATGATGGAATATACAGGTATCAAGAGGAGTCTGATAGCTTACTGGGGGCATACAGAGGAGTACCGTGGCATATAAGGTATATGTGGATGGATCTGAGGGACGTGAAGGAGTAGGATGGCGAATAAAAGGCATGTAAGGGGTCTAATGGCATAGACTGGTCATGTGGAGAAGAATAATTAAAAACACAAAGAGGAATATAATTTGTACAGTATGTGAGGGGGTATCATGGCAAGTAGGAGAAGTATATGGAGGGGGTCTACAGATATTTAAAGGTAGTTTGATATGGGGATATCTGAAAAAGTGTAATGTGTATAAGAAGGGTGATGTGATAAGGGGCATTGGAATCAGTGTGATGGAATATAAGAGGCATGTGTAGAAGTCCCAAGCATGTGGAGGAGTCTGATGGAGCGGGATGCGGTCATTCGTCAGACTGCATTTAGGTCTACAGTCATTAGGTCGACCCCACTAGGTCGACTGGCAGGAAGGTCGACCTGACTTAAGGTCGACATGGGCCAAGGTCGACATGACTTAAGGTCGAATTTGCATAAAGGTCGACATGAGGAAGGTCGACTGGTCATAAGGTCGACATGGGTTTTTCACTGTTTTTTGAGCGACATGTGCCGACAGGCGGTATTTCATGCCCTACCATCCACTAGGGCGTGGTGGGAGAATAAAATAGTGTGCCGAGCGCAGCGAGGCACCGTGCCCGAAGCATTGCGAGCGAAGCGAGCGATGCGAGGGTCCGATTCTCATTGCCAACTGTGTCCATGTCGACTGTGTCGACATTCGGATCAAAAAACAGTGAAAAACCCACGTCGACCTTATGACCAGTCGACCTTCCTCATGTCGACCTTTATGCAAATTCGACCTTAAATCATGTCGACCTTGGCCCATGTCGACCTTGGCCCATGTCGACCTTGGCCCATGTCGACCTTAAGTCAGGTCGACCTTCCTGCCAGTCGACCTAGTGGGGTCGACCTAATGACTGTAGACCTAAATGCAGTCTGACGAATGATCCCATTCCGATGGAGCGTAAGGCACATGCGGAGGAGTCTGATGACATATAAAAGTGACATGTGAGGGTTCTAATAGCATAGATTGTCATGTATGTATATTTTTTAACTGGAGTGCAAAGTACCCCCAAAAAAGTAAGGATCTTGTTCTTACCTGACAAGACATTGTGCGGCCCTCTGACTTCACTCCGTGCAATGATTAAGCATATGGGTATTGTAGTCTTTAAATGTACACACTAAAATGAAAGAACAAAACAGATTCATCATGTAATTAGAACTTGGGACATTTCGGAAATTTGATGCATAAGACCAATCAGAGTAGAGCTGTTATTTTTGTGGTGCAGTTTCTATAATTAAATGGACCAGACCACATTTATCCTGTACAATAGATAACAATATAAACTTACCAAACATATGTTTAGGTGACTGCAGTAACATTAATTCAGTCTGCTTACATTTACAAAGAAGGTTACCATAGGAAATATTTGGCTCAATGGCTACTGCACCAAAGAATTATCAGAGTTCAATTTAACAAAACATTTATGCAACACTAGTTTAAAGCCTGCCAAAATGATGGGCTCCAGGGCCAGATTATAGGGGGGGAGGGGGCACCCCATTACCATTACTGGTATCTGTAAGTTCATCAGTAACTGCATATCTCCCAGTCTGTCTGAGAGCAGAGGACACCAGTAGCCACAAGCAGCTGGCCAGAGGGGTCTGGAAATAGCCTGTGCGGGGTGTGGGAGGGATGTGCACATGAACCCACCTCTCTGCCGGCATGCAGTATATATAAAGCAATTGAGACCATTCTCTGCCTCCTCCTCACCTACATCATCTGCAGCCCCAGCAGGACCCCCCACCTCCCGGGCACTGCTCAGCTCACATGGGGTCTCATCCCTTCCTGTCACACTTATTCACCTTCTCCCACACATGCTTCTACTTTACACACGGCAGGACTATCTGCTGGTTCCTGTATCCATTTCTTGTTTACTGCTGCTATTTGTTGCGGTGTCCCAAGACCTACAGTTGCAGCATAATATATGGAGGATGGGGTACCCTTTATATAGAGGGTAATACATGGAGGGTTATGGGGTGCAGTGTGTATATAGGGGTAATATATTTTGGGGGTGCAACCATATCCTGAATGGAGCTCTGTTAGGCCCCCATCCAATGGCAGCATCACAGTAAAGTGATTATATATATATATATATATATATAGAGGGGGGATGGCGGCACTCAGAAATAAATACAGACCACGCTTGGTTATACCGACGTTTCTGTGCCGTTTGGCACTTTTATCAAGGTGCAGGAACAACTGACAATACAACAGTGAACATTGTGAACACTGTTGTATTGTCAGTTGTTCCTGCACCTTGATAAAAGTGCCAAACGGCACAGAAACGTCGGTATAACCAAGCGTGGTCTGTATTTATTTCTGAGTGCCGCCATCCCCCCTCTACATATTTGGCACACAGCCAAGGCCTAGCTCGGAGGGCACCAGATAATAGCAATATTCTTAAAGCTCTATTACCACCTTTAATCGGAGTGCCTCCTCACGAATCTCTCTCTATATATATATATATATATATATATATATATATACTGGGCGACTTTGAGCTGAAAGTCGCTCACAACACCCAGTTTGAGCGGCTTTCAGCTCAAAGAAGCATGTGTGTAAGTCCCGGCAATGAGCGGTGAGCGCTGCTGTGCGCTCCCGCATCATCGACGGGAAAGCCGTTCATCTGCCGGTTATACCAGCAGATGAGCGGTTTTCAGGACGGCTTTGCATAGCTCTGCGCTATGCAAAGCCGTCCTCCCCCCTGCGTTGGCGTCGGGCAGGGGGGTAGGCGCTCAGTGTGTATGCACTGAGCAGCTTTCCCCGCAGCGATGATTGGCATCATCGCTGTCCATACACGCTGGGCATAGTCGCCCAGTGTGTAATGGACCTTAAGACTTAGGGCCTGATTCATGTTGGCTCGTGTATAGCATAAACATCCATTCACAAGGGAGTGTACGGGGCAAAAACCATTTGATTTATACTATTTATACTAGTGTATACTCTATTACCCCTTTTACACCAAAATCCCTGGTTGGACCCTGGTCTTTGAGCAAGGGAGTTTCCAGAGTTGGACCCAGCTTCATACCCCATTTACACAGCACTTTGACCCAGGTCTGCGCCGTTTACACTGAACCTGGCTCAGCCCTCCTTTTCCCTATAGATGACATTAAACATTTTCATTTTAGAACTGACAAACTGCCAGCCAACCTTCCCTCATTGATTTAAAATTAAATGTAAAAGATATGACAATTTAGCATTGAAAAATGGATTTAGTTTATTTTGTAAAATATTTTTTCAAAAAGTTATATTCAGTGCTCAAGCACACATAGTGGTATAAAAGTGCAGCATCACCAATGTGCTCCCCCCCAGCCCCCTTCCCCTGCAGCAGCAGACCCAATCTCCCATGTGCTTCCTCCAGCCCTACCCGGATGTCCCAAACTGGGTTGGGACCATTTACACCGCCCACGACCCGCGATCCAACCAGTGTTCAACCCTGGTCAGGACCTGGGTTGGCCCCTTTTACACCAACGCTGACCTGGGTCCAACCTGGGTTTTTGCCTCTGTGAAAAAGGGGTATAAGCTTCTTTTGCACGCTGCCCTTTTTTGTGTGTGCCACTGTGCGCCCTTACGCTGGTCCTGCCCCCCCCCCCCCCACCCCCACTGCGCTTTGATGCCGCTGAGAACTTTTGGTGTGTGCCATCATGCGTAACGGGCATTATGGTGTGTGGTATATTGTGTAAGAGGCATTACAGTGTGTGCCATAATATGTAACTGTCATTACGACAGATTATGTAATGGGCATAGCACAGTATGAGAATGTTTAATGGGCGTAATCCTAATGCAGTGTGCAATTATTTTGATATATGTGGGGTTTTTTTTTTTCTAATGTAGACTTCTAATATAAAATGTGCTCTCATGATTAAAAAAAGTGCCCTGCCTGGTGGTCAGCACCCTGCCCTAAAAAAATCCTAGAGTGAACACTATATACCCTGTTTGCAAATATAAGTCAGTCTTGACTGACCTATATTTGAGGGATTGCTTTTCCAGTACTGAACATTTCTCCACTTATATATTTTGAGAGCTCTGCCACGACCTTCTAATACGTAAATGTGTTTGCTATCTAATTTTATAAAAATTCTTGGAATGTAACTGCGGCCCCTTGCCTTCACATTCTGTAGTGAATAGTGCAAAAAATGTAATTTAGATGATCTGACATCATCTTGTCTCCCTCAAACAGACTCTCACTCTTTTTTTCTTCATTCAATTATATGCCCAAAATAAGTTTTGCCCCCGTTTTTCTCCCTTTACCTATTGACTGCCATTTTTCTCTTCAGCCTATGGGGTCGATCCTATTACACCCGAAGGGTGCGTATGCGCACCGTGTTTGCGAATTGTCACGACACCAGGCGTACTTTACGGCAGGCCGAATTCGCTAAAAAAGTTCTCGCACCTCCATAGGGGTGCGAGCAATTTTCAGCTAGTTCGGCCCTGCGAAGGGTGCGAGTTAGGGTTAATTTGGGTGCCGTTTTTCAGCGTTAAAACGGCACCTGAACGGGAACTCGGACCCTTCGGGGTTAATAGGATCGACCACTATGCCTTTGCACATATGATTAGCTCAGATGTTTCCAAATGCGGTCTTCGGGGCACCCTAAAGCTGGGTATACACCTATAGATTTATTTTTCCAATCTGTCTGGTGGAAACAAAAATCTGGTAATATATTGGAGCAATGACAATGGACAATTTGCTCCTAAATGCTGGAAATTGGACAAACTTTACTTAGTTAAATCCATTTGATTTTTTTGACAAATTTTTCTGACCGACCATTGTCCATTTTCCCATGTTAAAAGTCTGTGGCTTTGGGTTGGGCACTGTGACCAGGATTTAAGTTGTGTCGCCGCCTTATGCAGCTAAATTCAGTACTTTTGGGTGGGCAAGTATGATAATTAACAGATTAACAGATGACCAAAACAATTAAATTACTTAAAGGGGTTCCCATTACTAGGGTATTAGAGATGTTTGCAATAAAAAAATTATTTGCAGTCATCCATGCATTTGAGTTTAGAGTAAATGATGAATAAATGATGTCCATTAAGCCTTTGCGGTGCACTGCTTTTCAAGGGTAAAACCAGAGCATAAACACAGCTGTCTAGGGAACATTAAGAACAATTGGTGGGAATTGCAATTCAGGAAAAAAACTTGCATCTATCTACATACGGTACTTGTGTATTATCCCGGCGCCCAACGCATCACAACGCATACCACTAAATAAGGTATGCGATGGAATGCGATTTTCGCGCCAAAACGGAAAAATTTACAATTAAATATTGCATCATATCGCATGCCAGCAAATGCCCCCACTATCCACGTTGGTGTCGAGTTGAAGCGTGGCGAGGGGACGCAGAATACATGTGAAGTCATCACGCTTTGGGCTCGGTGGCTCACTGCGCTCGCCACACTATCTAGGTTCAACTCCTCGCCGACGTGGATAGCGGGGATATGAAAAAGTCAGAGGACGTGTAACACACGTGTGTAACCCACACACAGCACAATTTTCAGGCATTTTCTGAGCGATTTTACTAAATCGCTCAGAAAATGCCTGAAAATGCATGTAAATCGCTGTGTATATAGCCCCCACAGCGATTTACATGCGCGCACCCGCCGTTCTGAATCTGTCAAAGATTCAGAACGGGCGGGCTGTACAATTGAGAACAGTCGCTCAGAAAGCTCCTGCTCCTCTCCCATGTGTGTGGCCACGGGCAGATGAGCAGGGCTGTTCTGAGCGAACACTGAAGCTGCCTGAAGCCTACACTGCTGGGTTACCTGGTCAGTCACCCGGAGTACTACTGCGCCCAGGTATGCTTCGCTTCTCTGAAGCGCTGCTGTATCTGAGCTGCTGGGCTGATGCTTGACAGGCTGCCGCAAGGTGAAGGGGTGATCAAGGTGAAGCGCCGCTATACGCTGGCTGGCTGCTGCTGGGAACTCTGAACCAGAGACGCTGCGCAGGAGACCACGCAGCTCGAGCCTAGCCCCAAAGTGCAGAGACTCTGCAACTGCCTGGGGTTGATGACGCTGTGCAGGAGACCTTGCTGCTGCCTGCCGCTGATGAGTGGGAGACACAGCATCCAGCAGCGCTCTGCAGGAGACCTACAGTAGCTGCGTCCGGGAGAACCAGTGCCTCCAGAGCCGGTAAATGCAGGGGGGGGGGGGGGGGATTAGAAGAGACAAAATAATTAATATCAGAATCCTTTGAAACCTTTGCTTTCCACACCCCATCACCCCACCCCATCCCTCTATAACCCTCCCATCACCCCCTCTCTCTTAATCTCCCCCACCCACCCCATTTTTCCTCTTTTTTTCCCCTTTCAGACATTTATTTTTCATTTTTAAATATTGTCACCCATGACAGTGGCTGC
Source organism: Crinia signifera (assembly GCF_055691185.1). Classification (NCBI taxonomy): domain Eukaryota; kingdom Metazoa; phylum Chordata; class Amphibia; order Anura; family Myobatrachidae; genus Crinia; species Crinia signifera. The sequence goes on from NC_139226.1 coordinate 82,881,031, forward strand.
CCTGCCATCCTGTGCCCTACTTCAGCACCGATGAGCAGGAAAATCTGGTGCATTCATTGCCAGAACTACCCTGCAGAAGTGTACAGATTTGGGCATCTATGAATGTACATTTGTGCTGCAGATTTTGAAAGTTGTGTGCTCAAGGGTCAAGTTTTGATAACCAGGTACTCAGTGGACAGTTCTGCATCCCAGCATTAATGATGGCTGTTTTTAATGAGAAGCTGTATTTCTGTGCAGTAGTGACAGTTGTGACAGATTTCAAATCTTCAGTGCTGAATCTCCCATTATGAATCTCTGACACTAATCTCTCTGTATGTGGCCCATTGTCTGAAAGAGTGAAATCTCTCGTGCTGAATCTCCCGTTATGTATCTCTGGCACACATCTCTGCGTATGTAGGGCCCTTAACACCGCTGCTCGCCACGCTTCGGGTTGGCGTTGATAGTGGGGGTGGAGTTGACAATGGGGGTGCATTTAACATTGAAAGCACCCATCAGGGTGATTGTACAATTAAAAATCGGATCGCATCGCATCGTATGCGGTTATATCGCATGCGATGTACTAAGATGAACATCGTGGGCGACGTGATAATACACAAGTACCCTACATACACCTATAGAGGTGCGTAGGAAAATTTATGCTTCTGAACTAATATAACTGGCTGATATTTGCACACGCTAATAATTGAATTCCTCAAGTGTTTTAATTAGTGGAAGAAATGACGACGCTGTTGGTGTGTGTATATATATTTGACATCATTGTTCCCGCTAGGCTGTTTTAGTGGGGCGCTGCGCCCTGCCCGATTTTTAAAGGGCAAACTGCGCCCTGCCCCTCTGGCAGTGCCCGGCTAAAACAGCCTGCCTCCTACTCTTCTGGTGGTACCGGGGAAGCTGGCGCCGCAGTAGATAGCGATGCCCGGTGCTTCTCTGGCAGTGCAGAGCCTTTGGGGTGACCAGGCCCGCCCCCTTCAGTGATGGGGGCGGCCGGGCCCGCCCCTTTTCTTGACAGTGGTGGCCCTGCCCCTTTTCGGCATGACGCTGCCACGCCCCTTTTGTGACGTTGGTGGCACGGGACTGCCCAGAACAGTCGATAAAACAAAAATGAAATAGTCCCAAGGCGCAAAGCGAGAATCTTGAAGCCTTACAATGGAAGAAGAGGATCACCAGAGACCTCTTGGAGTCAAAATATTTGGAGAAAACCAGTGTAGAATGGGAGCTGGATTCTTGTTTACCCAATTGTGTGACTGTCCAATGGCTCATATATTATGAATATGAAAGGAAAACAAATAAACAGCAATTAATGTAAGGTCTGTATATGTGTATTACACAAGGAGATAATAAAGGGACCGGTTGGACCAAAAAAGCTCCCAAATGGATATCGTACCCTCACTCACACAGAATAATGACAGTGTACAGACACATCAAGGTATCTTTAGACCTGAGAAACACCTCCGTGCAGGGTGAGTGATATAAATGAGTTTGTACCGTACTCACATTTACAAACACAGTATACTCCTATAGAGGTATCTTTGGGTCCCAATGTAGTGGGTGGGGTTTCAGCAGGTACCTCCAAGAAGTCCCAGTATATCAGAAAAAGGAGACTGGGTTCTCTCTCAGTACAGATATTTTTTATTCAGGATAAAACATGGATGGTGTGCATAAAAACAGCCTGTACCAAGTTGGTATACAAAAAAGGGAGCAATACCTGAACAGGCAATGTATGGCCATCCACCGCTAGCCAGGCAGTCCCAAGGGTACAGGTGAGACAAATGCACAGCTCTTCTCCACCAATGCATTTCGACGGATAAACTGTGTTTTTCAAGGTTGGAGAGAAGTTTTGCCAAGTAGTGGTATTTATACCAATGGTTCGATTGTTCCGGTGCCTCCCAGAAATGGGGAGGGGATATGACCGGAAGTTCCCAGTATTACCTGGAAACTAACATAGGGAGCATTCTTACAGTGTTCCCAATGTGTGCTTTAAGTGGGCAGTAACACCGCTAGATATATAATATAATCAGGAGGATCTATCAATAGATCTCATTTAGATAAATTTGTTTAGGGCTAAAGATCGTGAGCCGGAAGCGCTCACCCTCTGAAAGGCACTGCCAATGTCTAGGTTCCCGGACACAGGAAGCGCCGTGGGACACACAGATGGAACGCATCCGTCACTTCCGCCGCTTCCAGTATGCTGGGCCGGAACCGTCATAGTGAGCAAATGAAGGTGACACGCACATGGAACACATGTGTTACTTACACCTTCCCTGCTGCCCTACAGAATGACACAATAATGTCAGGTGACCCGCATATGAGCCGCATAGGTCACTTCCGCTGAACAGAACAGTGACGTCGGCGGGCCCAGTCTGCCCCCTTGATGCTGCCCCCATGCAGCGCGACCCCCAGCAAGTACTGCTATATCTAAATCTTATGTGCAGCACTTGTGATTTCTGGATCCGATGCGCGGATCTGAATCGGGGTAAGCCAGATATAGGATTTTGGCACTTTTCACCTCATTTCTCGACCCGATTCATCGGGTGAAAAGGGCCCAAAGCGTATAAGTGTATGGGCAGCTTAAGTCTGCAGCACCAATCACATGTGAAGATTGTCAATTATCTCTTCGCTCAAATGCTTTCTAATGGTAAACATGTAATGTTCTATTAAATTCATTGCATTAATACGTGGCTTTTACTTATGTACCCTTTGATTATGTTTATAAAAACATTTTTCTCAATACTGTTACATAGCAGGTAACATAAATATTTAATTAAAAACTGGGTTCGGTAGGAGGAATATTATATTATACAATAAATACTGCAGTGTTACATCCTGTATATAGCAGTAAGAGAAGGTCTATGCATACTTGCCTACCATTCCGGAAAGGTCGGGAGGCTCACAAAATTTGAATCCCCCTCCCGGAAGGGTGGGCAACCCTACTGCATCCCCCTGGACACCCGCATTCTCCCCTGGCATCCTCCTACCCAGTCGTTTAAGTAACAGCATTTTCAGGTTTACACTGGGGGAGGGGAAGCTAAAATATGCAAATCATGTAATTTAGCTCCGCCTCTCCACATGCAAATAGCGACATTTCTAAGGGTGGGGACTGGGCTTGATTATATCATCCACTGGCCCCTCCCTCAGAAGCACTGCTGATATTCTCCTCTCTGGGAGAAGCCAAAAGTATTGGGTATATGTTTCCAGAAAAATAAAAGGATATCATTTTGATTAGAGACCGACATTGCATCAAGATTGGTTATTGCATCAAGATTGGTTATCCACCATCAATGTTTTATTTTTTTTCTTTGATGGTAGTGGTTTAACCTTTCGATAGCGGCATTCCAATGTTTGTCACCATTGAATGGTAAACATTTGATTGTGTTGCAATGTCAGCCACAATGCAATAGCTTTGCACATGCGTGGCCATGCTAAAGATGTTTGCGCATGCTCCAAAAAGGGCTTGTTTGAGCATGTGCACATCATATGAATTTTTTTCCTTTCAAATTCTTTTAATTTGATGGTCAGGTACCACTGCATCTGAAGAATCGATAATGGAAGCTCAGCCATCATTTGATGATGGGCTTCCGATGTCAATTCCTATGCATGATGTATCTACCCATTATAGAATTAATTTACACACTGACCACTTGCAGGACAGTGAGTCCATGATCAAACCCTTTAACAGTAAAATAAGGTATAATACTGTATGCAATTGAAGACAGTAATACCACATACTTACTCTACAAATTCGGTTTTACACACAGAATTAGAATACGTGAATATATAACATCTGCAAATAAGTTAGTAAGTTTAGGTTAGCACTATTGCCAGCCATCATGAATGGCATTCCATAAGGATAAGGGTGTATGCGTGCATTTTATAGCTGTCACACCAGGTCAGCCCAAGACATTGTGCTGCTAATATCCCCTTTCATATAATCCACCTCTATATAGCGCAATAACCGCACACACTCACAACACTCATCTCGAAGGAGGACGGCGCCACGTTGAAGTGATAAATAGTTAAAGTTGCTTACTGTGAAATCTTCCTGCAACCCGCAGAAACCTTGGTCTTTTTCAAAATGGCGCCGAATTCCTAATAAGTGAGACAAGATACTAAGGACAAATGTTGCTCTAGTGACGATCCAGAGGTATACGGTAATGCTGTAATTGCTGCGGTAGTCTGTAGACACTGAGCAGTTTCGTGACCTTAAAAGTCGTCGTCGGCCATTTCTCCGTAGCTCAACCTGACCATCTGTAGGCGTGGATGTTTTGTTCGCACTAATGTGCATCTGTGCATCCACGGCCTTTCCCTACTGTCTGTAACAGAAATGTTTTGAGCTCAAGGGCACCCGTACTATAGTCGAATAACAATATGGTGTGCCGGTCACGTTACCAGGGTGTTTACCTATATATGTACTAGCAGCAGGATACATCTGTTGGATACATGCACACAACACACACACACACACACACATATGTATATATATATATATATATATATATATATATATATATGTGTATATATATGTGTATATCTATATATATATATATATTTTTATATATATATATATATATATATATATATATATATATATATATTTAGGGTTACCACCTTTGTGTTGAGAGATTCCCGGACAGTGGCCCGCCCCTTGACACACCCACAGCCCACCCACTTACCCGCCCCCAGTCCCGCCCCCAGTCCCGCCCCTCGACCCACCTTATGTTGTTGTTTTTTTAACCTTTGCTTCAATTTCAGTTTTGATTTTGCACACCATAATGCCAGTTACATGTTACATCACACAGTAATGCCCATTACAAGTTATGCCACACACCGTGATGCCCATTACATGTTAAGACATACACCGCAATGGCCATTACACGTTATGCCATGACTCAACAAAATTTTTGCAAACGAGGGAAAACATGGACAGTGCGCGCCGAAGGCGCGCCCTCAAAATTTTCAACATAATGCTGACACACCACACACCCATTACATAGTATACCACATGCCATAATGGCCATTACATGCTATGCCACACACCGTAATGCCCATTACTCGTTTTGCCAGGACTCAAATATTTTGTAAAGTTTCCCCCTGGCCTGCGAATGGATGTTTATGTAAAACATCCATTCGCATGCCGGGCAAACAAGCACAGCAAGCGAATGTCGGGCGGCCGCCCCGGCATTCGTAGGGCGGTGTCTGGTGGACCCGCAAGGCTGCGAATATGCCGCCTTGCGAGTCAACCAGAATAAGGTCCTAAATGTAATGGCCGGCAAGTTACAGGAGCCGGCGCAATTCCGGTGAGATAGGCTTTAGATTTAAAGCAGCAAACCCAGGTTGGTACCACCAGGAAAAAGAAAAACCACAGCACCTGGGATAATAATAGCAACAGTATCCAGGGATTCTCAACCTGTATTGAGAAAACGTAGAGAGGATCAGGCCTAATGGCCCAATGACCTGTACCTGTACTGTACCTGAAGACCCACTGGGCACAGTATGATTAACCAACTACAGACCACTGGACACAGTATAAGTAGCTACCTACAGTCATGCTGGGCACAATATTGAAGAGGAGAACAACACACGCTGAGCAGCTCTGCAGCACACCAACTGCACATTACTGGGCAGCCCTACATACACACACAAACACATTGGGCACATCAGTGAGGAGACTTGTTGCAGACACAATGGCCCATTAGTGGGCAAACCCTGCAACAGACACACTGGCACAGAGAGGAGACCTGCTGCAAACACACCGGACACATTACTGGGCAGCCCTGTTGCAGACAAACCGGGCACATTACTGGGCAGCCCTGCTGCAGACAAACCGGGCACATTACTGGGCAGCCCTGCTGCAGACACACCGGGCACATTACTGGGCAGGCTTGCTGTGCACACACACTGGGCATGATACTGGGCAGACCTGTTGCAGCCACAGTGGGCAAATGCCCTAATCGCACAGGATAGAGTAGTTGGCAGTGCCCCTGGTGTACACATTACAGCCAGAGCAGTGAAGAGCAGGCCACAGTAACACATAGTTCTGACTACCTGGCACCACCAGTATGTAACCAGGTACAGTCAGAACTGGGCATAGCAGTAACAGAAGTACAGGGCACAGCAGCTTGCCCATGGTAGTGGTGGCAGTGGCACTCACCTGGCAGACACAGGAGGAGAAGCAGTGCCAGGAAGCAGCCCTTCAGAAGCCTCATTCCCGCAGGATCCGCTCTAAGTCTTCCCCTAACACCTAGATCCTCCCAGTGGGCACGGAGGTGGCAGCAGCAGCAGGTGATCCACAGGTAGCCTCCCTCTACGCCAGCACAGCCTGGGTGTCAGGGTGCGCACCCCTGGGCTGCCATTGTCAGCAGGATTACTGCAGCAGGAGCCTCTCACTCTAACTCCCAGAGACAGCTGCTCCCTTGCCTGCCCGGTGCTATGCCCCCATTGCAGTGCCCCCTCAGTGTAATGCAGTGTGTGCCCAGTCTCACGGCCTGTCCCCTGCTCAGTATCACTGCCTTCCTGCACTCTGGCCAGTATAAATGCCTGTCTGCTGCGCGGGCCGCGGCGCCACAACTCACCGCCGGGCCAGCGCCGTCCCGTCATGTACTGTCCAGCCGCACTGTGTCACTGTCACTGTCCCCGTCTCGTCGTCGTGTGTCACGTGCTGCAGCCGCTGCAAGAGGAGCCGGGGAGGAGGAGACGGACACATCACAGTGACACTCACAAGTCTGTGTGTCCCGCCTCCCTCCTCCTCCCTGCAAGTGCCGCGGCGGAGTGACTCTGTCACTCAACATCAATCTCTGCTCCCCTCCCCTGGCTTCCTCACGTGGTGCGGGTAACTTACGTATCGGATGCATGATGGCTGCCCGCTGTAATCGGCGGTGCCAGCCGGGCGGGCGAGCGGGCATCAATTGATTCCCGGACTAAGTATAGTCCGGGACAGCCACCCTTCCGGACTCCGGACGCCGGTGTCAATTACCGGACTGTCCGGAGTAATCCCGGACGGGTGGTAACCCTAATATATATATATATATATATAAAATCATACTTGCCTACCTGACCCTCCTCCTCATGCTGGAGAAAATGCTCTGTTCCTGGACTTACCTGGTAATATATAATTGCCATCACCCGTGGTGAAACATCTTTTTTTTTATCAATTACCTAGCTCAGCACAGGTGAGGTCCAGGAACAGAGCATTTTCTCCCTCATGGAGAGGGTCAGGTAGGCAAGTATGACATATATCTCCGTCTAAATGCAGTCAGGCGTACTCCAGTTTTGTATAGCAAAGGTGCTGTCAGATAGAACTAGACATGAGGGGTTATTCCGACCTGATCGCATACCTCCCAACATGACCCTCTCCAGGAGGGACACATTGCTCTGTTTCTGGACATCCCTCTTATGCTGTGTACACACGGCTGCAATAATGCATTAAATCGCTGGCAAAATGGTCGCTCAGCGACCATATTGCCAGTAATTTAATGTGCAGCCAGCGATAAATGGCTGGGAGCGCGCTCCCGCGGCCAGCCCTTCATGGTCGCTGGTCGCAGGAGCTTGCTCCTCAGATTCTGCATAAAATTGCATTTGCACCATCGGTGGGCAGCATGAGCATTACCATGCTGCCCCACACCAATAGTATGTGACCAGATTTAAAATGAAGGGGGCATTGGTGTCGGGCAGCATGATTATGTTCATTCTGCCCATCGATGGTGATTTGCACCATCAGTGGGCAGCATGAGCATTATCATGCTGCCCCACACCAATAGTATGTGACCAGATTTAAAATGAATAAATTAATAAATAAATAAATGAATAAAATGAATAAATGAATTTTTTTGGGGGTGGGGGGGTTGGGGCAGTGGGGACCGGTGGCAGGGGCCGCACGGCCGTCTTGTACCCCCACACCCCTGGCGGGAGCGGGGCACTAGCGGCTGCTGCCGCTAGATTATCCTGCACCTACAAAGATGACCCCTGCTACATCTGTAGGTACTTGTGGATTATCACGGCTCCCATCGCATGCCATCGCATGCCAAATGTAGTGGCATGAGATGGGATGCGATATTAGCCGATTTTTGGTGATTTTTTGAAAGAACGCATGTGATCGCATCGCATACAAACAATGCGATGCGATTGCACCCAATTTTGCACTGAAATGCATCCAAATGCATTGAAATGTGTAGGAAACATGTGAAATGCCCCCAAATGTCATTTTTCATAGTGTAATACCCCCACTATCAACGTCAACCCGAAGCGTGGCGAGGGGACGCGGACACCTGTGAAGCCCGCGAGGGGACGCGGATACCTGTGAAGGTATCCGCGTCCCCTCGCGGGGCTCGCCATGCTTCGGGCTCGGTGGCTCGCTGCGCTCGCCACACTTCGGGTTGATAGTGGGGGTGGTACACTATGAAAATCTACATTTGGGGGCATTTCACATGTTTCCTACACATTTCAATGCATTTGGATGTATTTCAGTGCAAAATCGGGTGCAATCGCATCGCATGCGATGCGATTTTTTTAGCATACGGTGGCCATCGTGGGAGCCGTGATACTCCACAATTACACCATATACAGACTTCCCACAACCCATGTCAATCATAAATGAATTTAAATAGAGGGTAAAAAAAACCTAGTCAAAATTGCTAGCAATATTCATGGAAAATTGCTGGTCCCTCTGAAAAACTGGACACTGAGCAATATATTGCTGAGAAATATATTGCAAGTACACAGAGCAATATATTGCTCAGCAATATATTGCAAGCAATATATTGCTAGCAATATATCTCCCCTGTGTGTACACATAATTGCCATCACTTGTTTTATTCAGGTTCATGCGTAATGCTGGCCACACATCAGACCAACTTTCCTCCAACCATCCAACTATTGGCAGAGTGTCTATAAGTACGTGCAGGGTGGTTGTTAGACGACACACTCCGAAGATATAACCAACTGAAGGCTTTATTCAAGTGGCAGGCTTGTAGATTACAAGAATACTTTTGCAGTTAACTTCAGGCAGTAATACAACTGGTACATTGGGAATGACAGTGTCTGATTGTTACTTAGCTGTAGCGTTTGGCTTGTGCAGGGTTAATGGCTATCAACTGGTTTACGCTGGCGGTATCTCTCCCAGTCGTCGCTGCTGCCAATGATGATGGATCTCCCTGTGCAAAGGTCACGCTGGTAACGGGATTACAGCGGGGCTTGCTCTTACGCGCTCCGGTGCACGTGGAGCTACAAACAGCATGGATGGAGTCACACACGCTCTCTCTGAGGCACACACTACGCGGGGACTTCCTCTTAGGAAAGGGAACGCTGCCAGCAGGGTCAGGGGTCTCTGCCCTGCTATTCGCTTGCGCGAGCTGTCACTCAGGGTGACGCCTAGCTACGTTGCTGCAAGGGGACAAGGCAGACTGTGAGCCTTACACTAGACAGTGTATGGAGACAGGCGCTGAGCGCTACAATCTAACACTCCCCCTCGCTCAAGGCTGTCTTCGGCTACATAAAAGAACTTAACACAATGCTTTGTCCTTTTGTGATACCTGTAACCGAAAATGTGGTTAGAGAGAAAGAGACATTCAGAACATCAAAACTTCAAATCAACATTTTTGAACTTAGACAAGTCCACAGTCCTTCACGAACTTAATAAGCAAGTTTGTCGACAGTCCTTTAGTGAGCATGTCAGCAACATTCTGTTCACTTGCAATGTATTCAACATCGATGGACTTGTTCTCCACTAGTTCTCTGATGAAGTGGTGTCTTATCGCGATGTGTTTCGACCTTCCATGGTGCTTGGTAGTACAGGAAAGATCTATTGCTCCCCTGTTGTCACATGCGATACTGATAGTCTCTTCTTCATAAAGTAGACCTAACTCACACAAAGTCTCTTTGATCCAGAGTGCTTCCTTTGATGTCTCTGTAAGAGCCATGTATTCGGCCTCAGTTGTTGAGAGAGCAACGGTTGGTTGTTTTCTACTCGCCCAACTAACTGCTGCTCCGGCCAGTGTGAACAGGTAACCGGTGTGGGAACGACGATCATCTTCATCTGCTCCCCAGTCTGCATCGCAGAAGACTTTCAAATTTGAATTGCTTGTCTTGGCGAATTTTAGTTTCAAGGAACTTGTACCTTTTAGGTATCTCAGGATCCTCTTCACTGCGATCCAGTGTTGTCTTCCAGGATTTATTGCAAATTGGCTCACCCGACTGACTGCAATTACTAACCTGAGAGTGTTATACCTCGCAACAGGTGAGTATATCTCCCCGTAGTCAATTCCGGATCTCTGTGTGTATCCCTTAGCAACAAGACGGGCTTTGTAACGGGCAACTTCTCCGTCTGAATTTAACTTCTTGCAGAAGACCCACTTGTTCTTGACTGTCTTGCGATTGCTTGGCCTATCTACTATGGTCCAAGTATCGTTCTCTCTCAGTGCTGATAGCTCTGTGTCTATTGCAGATTTCCACTTCTCCCAATCACTGCACGCTTTCGCTTCTCGAATACTCTGAGGTTCACTGAAAACAATATTCGCATATTCTTCCTCATATCTTCTGGCTGGTATGCCTTTGTTTCTCCTTATAGAAGCTCTGTTTGTTGGTTCGCTTCTTTCTTCAGTATTTTCTGTTTCAGGTATGCTTTCTATTTCACACACCTCTACTAGTGCTTGCTTTTCTTGTTCTTTTGCTTTTGTGGGTGATGCCGTTTCTTGAAATATCACATCTCTTGATTTCAGAAGACGTCTGTTCTCTGCATCCCAGAGCCTGTACCCTTTGCTCTCTTCACAATAGCCTAGCAATATGCACTGTCTTGATTTTGGGTCAAGTTTCTTCCTTTTCTCCTTTGGTATATGCGCATAAGCTCTGCTCCCAAAGACACGGAGATGACTGATGTCTGGCTTCTTCCCAGACCAGGCCTCTAAGGGGGTTTTTCCCTTCACGGCCACTGTAGGTGTTCTGTTTTTCAGGTATACTGCAGTAGATACAGCTTCTGCCCAAAAACTTTTCTCTAGGCCAGCATCATTCACCATCGCTCGTGCTCTTTCAACGATTGTTCTGTTCGCCCTTTCACTTACGCCATTCTGTTCAGGCGTATAGGCCATCGTCAGCTGATGCTTTATGCCATGCCCTTTTAGGAAGTCGGTTACTTCTCCATTTTCGTACTCTCCCCCATTGTCGGATCTCAGGACCTTTAGCTTTAGGCCCGTCTGAGTCTCCACTAGGTTCTTGTACTCCACAATTTTCTTGATCACCTCACTTTTCTTCCTTATGAAGTATACGTGTGTCATTCTTGTGGCGTCATCGATGAGAGTCATAAAGTATTTGTAACCACTGGTTGACTCCTCTTCCATTGGTCCGCACACATCTGTGTGCACCAGAGCTAATTTTGATTCTGCTCTGCCTGCTGACTTGGGAAATGGGTTGCGGGTCTGCTTGCCTTTTATGCAACTCTCGCACACAGGTCTTCCGGAGTCTTTCACTGTGATTCCTGTTGCCATCCCATCAGCTAGTTTCTGGACATTATCATATCCTAAGTGTCCCAAACGTCTGTGCCAGAGTTCCATCGACTCATTTTCAGCAGAGGCTGCCAAAGCTACACATTCATTTGTGTCTAGGACGTATAGTTGGTTGCATCGGGTTGCTGAAGCAATTACAGTCCCCTTTTCATTATGCACCATGCACCTGCCCTTTGCAAACTGGACTCTGTAGCCTTTTGCCTCGAGTACGCTGCTAGCGATGAGGTTACTTCCCAATTCTGGTACATACAGGACGTCTTGAATATCTGTGACTACTGTCTGTCCCTCAATTCTTAGTCTCACTGTGATTGTCCCAACATTTGATGCAGTAAGGACCTTTTCACCAATCCCGGTAACTGTTGTGGGTGTACACTGTGTTAAAGAATTGAACCACTCCTTGTTGCAGCTGAAGTGTCTAGAGGCTCCCGAGTCCATGTACCAGAGATCCCTCCTTGGCTTGTCTGTTACATTCAGTGCTGACTCGTTCTTCTTGTCATGCCGCTTGTGCATGCCACTAGTGTTCTTCATCCTGCATTCTGAAGCCTTGTGCCCTACTTTGTGGCACACATAACATTTGAACGTGCATTTCTTGGGTTTTGCACCCTTTGCTACTAAGGCAGAACCCTCAGCCATGGCATCCTTGTGGATTCTCTCTTGGAACTGTAGTAGCTTGGCTCTCACAACTTCAGTTGTAAGCTTGGTTTCATTTGACTCTAGTGCGACAACCAGAAAGTCAAATTCTTCTGTCAAGTTCTGCAGCATTACCATCGCCACTTCTTCCTCATCCACTTTTGCTCCTACACATGCCAATTGCTGAGCTATCGATAGTATCTTATCAATATAATCGTTCATGTCCTTGCATGCATTCAGCTTTGTTCCATACAGTGTGCGTCTCAGACTTATCCTTCTCATTAAGCCTTTATTTTCATAAGCACCTTGTAGAGTTGTCCACATGTCCTTAGCGGACTCCTTCCCACAGATAGTAGAATAAACATGCTGCTCCACAGCCAGGCCTATTGTGCCAATGGCCTTGTCTACCTCTTCTGGGTTTGGACTATCTCCTGGGGCTATTGTGACTTTCCATAGCTTCTCCCTCTTAAGCTGCATTTCCATAGCAAACTTCCATGTAGTATAATTCTCAGAGCCTTTGAGCTTTGGAAAGTTCATGCTATGCCCTGTACTGTGCATTCTCGTTAACTCTTCCACAAATGGCAATTTCAGAAATAATTCCTTTGTGTTCTTTTATGTACTGCGCTAGCACTTTGTCTTTAGGGGGTTAATCTTCGCGCACGTGGCGTGCTGGGCCCATAACCTATTGGCAGAGTGTCTATAAGTATGTGCAGGGTGGTTGTTAGACGACACACTCCGAAGATATAACCAACTGAAGGCTTTATTCAAGTGGCAGGCTTGTAGATTACAAGAATACTTTTGCAGTTAACTTCAGGCAGTAATACAACTGGTACATTGGGAATGACAGTGTCTGATTGTTACTTAGCTGTAGCGTTTGGCTTGTGCAGGGTTAATGGCTATCAACTGGTTTACGCTGGCGGTATCTCTCCCAGTCGTCGCTGCTGCCAATGATGATGGATCTCCCTGTGCAAAGGTCACGCTGGTAACGGGATTACAGCGGGGCTTGCTCTTACGCGCTCCGGTGCACGTGGAGCTACAAACAGCATGGATGGAGTCACACACCCTCTCTCTGAGGCACACACTACGCGGGGACTTCCTCTTAGGAAAGGGAACGCTGCCAGCAGGGTCAGGGGTCTCTGCCCTGCTATTCGCTTGCGCGAGCTGTCACTCAGGGTGACGCCTAGCTACGTTGCTGCAAGGGGACAAGGCAGACTGTGAGCCTTACACTAGACAGTGTATGGAGACAGGCGCTGAGCGCTACAATCTAACACCAACTAGTTGGTTGGATGGAATAAAAATCTGGTACTGGATGGGAGCAAGTGTAATTTGTAATTGTCATTCATACCTCCCAACAATCCCGATTTTAGCGGGACAGTCCCGATTATCAGGGCCTGTCCCGCTGTCCCTCCCGCGGCCAGCAGTGTCCCGTGGTGAGGGGGGCTGTTGGGAGTCCCCCCTGTCGGCTAAGCAGCGGGGAATAAATGCTGTGCGCATGCGCACAGCGTCTATTCCCGCAGCCAGGGGGCTGGGGACATGGCTAGAGGCTCGCAGAGCCTCTGGGTTATGCCCCCATAGCGTCAAAATGGGGGCGTGGCCTCGGCCCCAAAAAAAATTCGCTGCGCATCGGCTGTGTCCCGCCTCCTGGTCCGGCAAAGTTGGGAGGTATGCTCATTTGTTTCCCAAATCGGAAAATGGACAACACCTGTCACTCAGACAACGTACTGTAGTTGTATCTGTTTGATGTAAATAATTTCACTGAATGTTTTTGTCCATTCTCCTGGGTTTGTGAGCAAAGTGGGCTTAATTTCCTTTGCTCCCATCCAGTACCAGATTTTCAGTCCAACCAACCCACTAGTGGGATGGTTGGAGGAAAGTTGGTCTGATGTGAGGCCAGCATAAGACAGGTGTTTCCACACAGGTGATAGCAATCATAAATCAGGGTTGCCTACCCTCCTGGAATAGACCAGAGTCTCCCAATGAGTGGCTCTTCCTCCTGCCTCCCTTTGTTTAACGTGGAGCCATTGCACTCTCATGTCATGCCCCCCCCTCCCCATGAGTGCCTCTTCCTCCTGCCTCCCCATGTTTAACGCCGTTGCACTCTCATGTCATCCTATACAATGTCTGGGAATTGCTTCCCCGCCCGGTGCCGCCTGACATGAGGACGCTCCGTCTCTTAACTTTTACAATCCACCACGGCACGCGCTCAGGGAGGAGGATGGAGAGATAGCATGTCACCGGCAGCAGCTCATCACCTCCAGGTCACGGAGGTACAGTGCAGAGGGAGCCGGTGAATGCAAGCGCTCCCGGGCAGCACACTGTCACAGCAGCATCTGCCCACCAGCTGCGCTTGACGTAGCCGACACCCGGCCGGGAGGGACCACTCTATCACCACCTGCCGCACTGGGATTCGGGACAGAGGCGACTGGCAACACTCACGCTCCCAGGAAGTGCACAAGCCATAAGCGCCTGCCGAAAAGTAGAAGCCATCACGCAGCCAGGGTGACCTGTTTAATTATTTTTAATTTTAACCCCTTCCCGACATTTGACGTACATTTACGTCATGGTCGGGAAGTACTTCCCGACACATGGCGTAAATGTACGTCATGACTTCAAACTGTCACTGCGTCTAGAGACGCAGTGACAGAGGGACGATGTCTGCTGTCCCTGACAGCAGACATGTCCCTGCATGCCCAGGGGGGGCTGCGATGCCGCCCCCCCCGTCGGCGATCACTGTGATTGGCTGTTCAGTGTGAACAGCCATTCACAGCGTTTTCTGTGTCACCGGCGAATAACGTTCGCCGGTGACACGGGATCGGAGGTGATTGGTGCTGTAAAGTACAGCACCAATCACCGCGGGGTGTAAGGGTGACACTGGTGTCACCCCACCTCACCCCGCCCGCCCCCAAAGGCCGTGATTGGTTCGTCGGACCGACGGACCAATCACAGCCATGGAGGGGGGTTTAAACTAACGGTGACTGCACTGCAGACGCCATTCCGGTCTGGAATTGCGTGCAGTGCGGTCACCGTGCCCAGCTGCCGCCATATACTGACCAGAACCTTGCTAAATACTTACCTGATCACTGCCTGGATCTTGCTTCTTCTTGTGACATCCTGTGCTGTGTTGTGCTGTGTTGTGCTGCTGCGAGTTATTAGATAGAGAGATAGAGAGAGAGAGAGATAGAGAGAGATAGAGAGGCCTAGTGACAGAGAGTGCTATATTTTGTGCTGCTGCAGTGTAATAGAGTTATAGATAGAGAGATAGAGAGAGATAGAGAGAGATAGAGAGAGAGAGAGATAGAGAGAGATAGAGAGATAGTGACAGATTGTGCTATATATTTTTTATATAACTGACTGCTGCCCCCCCTTTTGTGCTGATCAGTATAAATTAACTGATCAGCAACTTTTTGGGGGCGCAGGTTTTTTTTTTAGATATATATACCTGTCAGAGCTGCTGCTGCAGTGTCATAGAGTGATAGATAGTGAGAGATAGAGAGATAGAGAGAGATAGTGACAGAGAGTGATAGAGACTGCTATATTTTGTGTCTGCTGCCCCCCTTTTGTGCACCCCCAGCAACTTTTTGGGGGTGCAGGGGTTATTTTTCATATATATAACTGTCAGTGCTGCTGCTGCAGTGTCATAGAGTGATAGATAGTGAGAGATAGAGAGATAGAGAGAGATAGTGACAGAGAGTGATAGTGACAGAGAGTGATAGAGAGTGCTAAATTTTGTGTCTGCTGCCCCCGCCTTTTGTGCTGATCACTATATCTGAGGTGATCAGCAACTTTTTGGGGGTGCAGAGGTTTTTTTTTTTTATATATACCTGTCAGTTGCTGCCAGTTGCACTGTCAGTTGCACCAAAGGTTGTGCACCTGCTGCCCCTCACTGGTAATCAGTGTCGCATCACTGATCACCTTTTTTTTTTTGTGGGTGCTGTGGGGTCTTTTTTTAATTTTTTTTTTACACACACTGTGATTTTGTGGGTGTCCTGTGGCCACTGTGCGCTGATCACTGATGAGCTTTTTCGGCACAGGGTTGATCTATTTTTTTTTTTTGATCAAATTCCTGTTGCCTTTGAGCGCTGTTCAGTGACGGACGTTACTGACCAACATCTGTGCTCAATTTTTGGCGCAGGACCTTTTTTTTTTTTTTTAACCCCTTCAATTTTTTTTTTAACCCCTTCAATTTTTTTTTTTTTTAACCCCTTCAATTTTTTTTTTTTGTATAAAGTATTTTTTTTTTCTGCACTACATACACACTACACACTACATACCCCCCGGGTTGAAATAAAGTTTGTACCCCCCCCTACACTATACACGTGTTGAAACATTTCACTACCAGTAACACAAAAATAAAAATGGCATCCCAAATGTCATCCCAAATGTCATCCCAGTCATCCAGAAGAATGTATTCAGCGGAGGAGGCATATGCCATGCTTGCCTCTGACTCTGACACAGCCAGTGATGCAAGCGGGGAATTTGAAGGATTCGTCTTAAGCTCCTCTTCCTCCTCTGGTGATGAGGGACCCCCTCAAAGACGCCCCCGTAGAGCAGCTGAGACCCCCCCCCCCCAATAATTGATCTCGTATGGACCCCACCACCAGACAATTTTGAGCCCCAGGTTCCTGAGTTTTTGGCCATGCCAGGAATCCAATTTGATTCCACAGGTCTCAGAGATATTGACTTTTTCAAATTATTTTTCTCTGAGGATTTTATAAATTTAATGGTGGACCAAACTAATTTATATGCCCAGCAGTTTATTGCTCAAAACCCCACGTCATCATTTGCTAGGTGGACCCCTGTAGATGCAGTAGAGATGATGACGTTTTGGGGTCTGGTGTTTCATATGGGCATAGTAAAAAAGCCAGAAATTAGGCAATATTGGAGTACAGATGTTCTGTACAGCACCCCACTTTACCGTATGGCCATGCCCCGGGCTCGATTTGAGAGGATCCTTAAATTTTTGCATTACAACGATAATGCACAGTGCCCACCCAGAGATGATCCCACCTTTGACCGGCTATTCAAAGTCAGGCCGGTCATTGATCATTTCAGTGCCAAATTTGAAGAGATGTACATCCCAGATAAATTAATTTGCATAGACGAGTCCCTTATACATTTTAAAGGAAGGGTTAAATTCCGCCAGTACCTTCCCAGTAAGAGGGCAAGGTATGGCATAAAAATGTATAAGCTGTGTGAAAGCACCTCAGGGTACACCCACAGGTTTAGGGTATATGAAGGGAAGGATTCAAGAATTGAACCGCCAGAATGCCCCCCCTCCCTCGTAGGTGTTAGTGGAAAAATTGTCTGGGATTTAGTGCACCCCTTCCTGGATAAAGGTTATCACCTCTATGTGGATAACTTTTACACCAACATCCCCCTGTTTAAGGCCCTTGGTTCAAGAGGTACAGCAGCTTGCGGTACTGTGCGCAAGAACCAAAGAGGCCTCCCAAAAACGCACATTGCCCAAGTAATGAGAAGGGGTGAAAGCAGGGGAATATGCACCGAAAATATGTTGTTGGTCAAATATAAGGACAAGAGGGATGTCCTTAAACTGACAACAATTCACGGAGACAGTACCACCTCCGTCCCTGTACGAGGTACCAGTACCCACACCTCAAAACCTAATTGTATCCTGGATTACAATAGGTACATGGGCGGAGTGGATCTTTCAAATCAGGTACTGAAGCCGTACAGTGCCCTGCGGAAAACAAAAATCTGGTACAAGAAGCTGGCCGTGTATATCATCCAGATGGCACTGTATAACGCTTACGTGCTATTCCGTTCTACCAGCCAGAGGGGGACATTTATGCACTTTCAAGAGGAAGTCATAAAGGGCCTAATATTTGGGAACCAGCAGGCAGAGGGCGCCAGTACTTCTAGTACTGGCCCCCGTATTGTACCAGGGCAGCATTTTCCTGATGAAATCCCCTCCACTGGAAAAAAGGGCAGGACACAAAAAAGGTGCAAAGTTTGCTATAAAAAGGGAATAAGAAAGCAAACTATTTTCCAGTGTGACACTTGCCCCGACAAACCCGGCCTATGTATAAAGGAGTGTTTTAAAATATACCACACATCTATGGGTTTTTAGGTTCATCATTTCACCGAGCTTCGGGGGTCTTGCTAATGCCACATAGCACCCACCATTCATTCCACCAGAATCTGAGCCGCAAAATCCAAAAATCACTCCTTCCCTTCTGAGTCCTGCCATGCACCCAACTGGTATTTTTTGGTCACATGTGAGGCATTGCCGTACTCGGGAGAAATTGGGGCACAGATTTTGGGGTGCTTTTTCTCCTTCATACCTTATGAAAATGAAAAATTTTGAGCCAGAACTGCATTTTTGTGTAAAAAAATGTAATTTTTCATTTTCACTGCCCAGTTGTATCAAAATTGGTGAAACCCCTGGGGGTTTGAAATGTACACTTTACCCCTAGATGAATTCCCTGAGGGGTGTAGTTTGCAAAATGGGGTCACTTGTGGGGGGGTTCCACTGTATTGGTGCTTCGGGGGTCTTGCTAATGCGACATAGCACCCACCAAAATTCCACCAGAATCTGAGCTGCAAAATCCAAATATCACTCCTTCCCTTCTGAGTCCTGCCATTTTTTGGTCACACATGAAGCATTGCCGTACTCGGGAGAAATTGGGGCACAGATTTTGGGGTACTTTTTCTCCTTCATACCTTCTGAAAATGAAAAATTTTGAGCCAGAACTGCATTTTTGTGTAAAAAATTTAATTTTTCATTTTCACTGCCCAGTTGTACCACAATTGGTGAAACCCCTGGGGGTTTGAAATGTACAGTATACCCCTAGATGAATTCCCAGAGGGGTGTAGTTTGCAAAATGGGGTCACTTGTGGGGGGCTTCCACTGTATTGGTGCTTCGGGGGTCTTGCTAATGCGACATAGCACCCACCAACATTCCACCAGAATCTGAGCTGCAAAATCCAAAAATCACTCCTTCCCTTCTGAGTCCTGCCATGCACCCAACTGGTATTTTTTGGTCACATGTGAGGCATTGCCGTACTCGGGAGAAATTGGGGCACAGATTTTGGGGTGCTTTTTCTCCTTCATTCCTTGTTAAAATGACAAATTTGGAGCCAGAACTGCATTTTTGTGTAAAAAAATTTAATTTTTCATTTTCACTGCCCAGTTGTATCAAAATTGGTGAAACCCCTGGGGGTATGAAATGTACACTATACCCCTAGATGAATTTCCTGAGGGGTGTAGTTTGCAAAATGGGGTCACTTGTGGGGGGGTTCCACTGTATTGGTGCTTTGGGGGTCTTGCTAATGCGACATAGCACCCACCAACATTCCACCACCAAAAATCACTCCTTCCCTTCTGAGTCCTGCCATGCACCCAACTGGTATTTTTTGGTCACATGTGAGGCATTGCCATACTCGGGAGAAATTGGGGCACAGATTTTGGGGTGCTTTGTCACCTTCATTCCTTGTGAAAATGACAAATTTGGAGCCAGAACTGCATTTTTGTGTAAAAAAATTAATTTTTCATTTTCACTGCCCAGTTGTACCACAATTGGTGAAACCCCTGGGGGTTTGAAATGTACACTATACCCCTAGATAATTTCCCTGAGGGGTGTAGTTTGCAAAATGGGGTCACTTGTGGGGGGGTTCCTAACTTTTAGCATCTTATGGTGCCTAGAAACCTACATGGTGCCTAAAAAATAATCTCATAAAAAGGAGGCTCCAAAATCAAGTAGGTGCTCCTTCTATTATGAAGCCTGTGGTTTGGTTAACGTGCACACTAGGGCCACATATAGGATATTTATGAAAACAAAAGAATTGGGGGAATCAATTTTTAGTCACATTTATCTAGTAAAATGTACTGTGTTACTTAGAAAAATGTATTAAAATTGCAAATCTGCAAAAAAAATGAAATTTTGAAATTTCACCTACACTTTGTTTTAATTCCTGTGAAACACCTAAAGGGTTAACAAACTTCCAAAATGCTGTTTTGAATACTGTGAGGGGTGCAGTTTTTGAAATGGCATCATTTATGGGGGTGTCTCACATACAAGTCCCTCAAAGTCACATCAGAACTGAACTGGTCCCTAAAAAAATCAGTGTTTGAAATTTTCTTGAAAATTTGAAAATTTGCTATTCATATTGTAAGCCTCCTAGTGTCCAAAAAAATTAAAAGGAAGTTGAAATAATGATGGAAACATAAAGTAGACATATGGTCTATGTTAGTTATTAACTATTTTGAGTGGTATGATTATTTGTCTCACAAGCAGAAAATTTAACATTTTGCAAATTGCAAAATTTTCCATTTTTTTCCGACATTTTGGTATTTTTCACAAAAAAACACAGACTGTATCGACGAAAATTTACCACTAACTTGAAGTACAATGTGTCACGAAAAAACATTCTCAAAATCACTGGGATAAGTAAAAGCAAAAAAAAGTTATCCCCACTTAAGTGATACATGTCAGATTTGAAAAAAAGGGCTCTGTCAGGAAGGCAAAAACATGCTGTGTCAGGAAGGGGTTAATATTCTTTATTTCGCTTACAGATTTAAACAATTCACATAACAAAGAGAAAAAAAAAACATGACAGATGCCATTACTGCATAGTAACAATATTACAAAAAAATATTACATACATTAGTTTACAATCCTATATGCATTCACCTAGCTCGCTCCTTATACACTGTCACTTCCTACACTAATTATGCAACCCTTCAATAATCATGTTCTTATAGGCGTTCACCCTGTACAGTATATCTTTAGTTACTCCTGTCGATGAAAGTGCCGGGGTACTCACTATTCTTCTAGTTCCTTTAAGGAGGGGGGGAGAGAGTGAATGGGAGGGGGAAAGAAGAAAAAACAGGGGGGAGGAGGGGAAGGAATTTCCCCTTTCCTACCCTTTTCCCCTTCTTTATAAGTTTATCTTATCTGTTGCTCTTAGTTTTTGTGAAAAGTTATTATTTTGGGACATTCTTACATACTGGCTACAGTTATCTCTTAATTATTTCTAATTTAGTTGTGCTCTTAAAGTGCTTGTGCATACGTGAAGAGGAAATAAAATATTTTTTTGGATTTATCTTCAGCTAGCCACCTGCTGCTCTATAACTTTATTGCAGTGAAATGTTATTAGTTTATATCGTGCTTATATAGTGATTATTTTTATGGTTTGATAATTTCTAGTATATTTGTGTCCTTATAATATTGGTGCATACAGAAAATACAGAATACAGTGTTACAGAAAAACAATGAATCAATAAATCTATGCTTTTATCATATTCTGTTTTCCTGACTGCTGCTATTATTGCTGCAGATGACTTTAGCTTGTTGCACAATGTACTATTCACGGCGTATGAGGCCTTCCCTTTGCGCTGAACAGTGATAATATGTCAGAAACTGTGGCCATTTTGTTAGGCATGACTTGCATAATAACATTATAAAATGGCTGATCATTCAGAACAGCGCTGTAAAAGTGATTTCTTATAGAGAATTGTTTTTGGTTTTAGAAGCTTAAGAATGTGATGTTGACAGTATAATGGAGCAAGGACAGACACCTAGATTCCACAAACATCAATTATA
Organism: Crinia signifera; assembly: GCF_055691185.1. Taxonomy (NCBI): domain Eukaryota; kingdom Metazoa; phylum Chordata; class Amphibia; order Anura; family Myobatrachidae; genus Crinia; species Crinia signifera. The sequence goes on from NC_139226.1 coordinate 82,902,710, forward strand.
TGGGAACAGGGCCACACATGCGTAGACCCCAAGGCCACTGAATCTCTCCCTAGTTACAAGGAAGTTGGGTGTTGGGTTAATTATGACATCATGATTGAAAGCAGAGCTTTCCAATAAGACTCAATGCGTATGAGTAATTAATTCATTAATATATGTGATTAAGGTTTAAATATCAGAGTTAGAGAAGGCGGAGGGAGGCAGTTGAGGAAGAACAAGCAAGCACAGGGGGCTGGAGGTAACTATGAAGGAGGTTTAATCATGGCTGATCACTGTCCTTGAAAGGTGTCCATTTTGATTTGATTTAGAATTACTGTTTAAGTATTAGCGAATCAATTTTATGTTTCTTGTGTTAGTTTGCATTTGCAAATAGCTGTAATGAAGCTATTTTTCAAGTAAAGCATTGTCATACATTTTATAACAAAGTTGTGTTGGTGTGCAATCATTTCAGCGTTGCCGTTATATTTAAAGGTAATAAAGTAAATATATATAAGTTTGGGTTATCAATCATATCTAATCAATCAAACAAATCTTTGCGTTATCAAACAGTATTAGTGCCTTGTAACTATATTTATGGCTGTGCCCTATAGAGTGTCGACTAATTTATTCGAGCATAGTCAAAAAAAAAAAGAAGACCCCATTAAGAGGCGTAGTCAGTCCATTTTCCTACATTTATCCCTTCACTTCCCCATCTCCAGATTGTATTGCACTCATGTCCTCTCACCCACAAGGGGATCGTACATTGCTGAAGAACACCATGAGTCCCAATTAGCGTGGTATCCAGGGGCAAACGCAGGATTTTCAGAAGGGGGTTTCCAGAGGGGTGGAGCAAAGCATGGAGATGGACACTTAGGTGACCCAGTATATGCCGGGTCAGTTAAAGTATTATAGATAGACCAAATGTATATAAATAATGATAATAATAATTTAAAACAAACAAACAAAAATATATATATATATATATACATACAGGGGCATCAACAGCAGTGTAGACCCCTGGGCATAACAATGTATTGGGGCCCCTACCGATCCTCCAGCAGTAGGGGTGGGGGGTGCTATGAGCGGAAGCTTTGATGTCCCGCGGGTGGTAGGGGGTATTATATCAACCGCTCAGCATGTAGGGCCTGGATCAGTAATTTCCACTAATTACCCCTTTACTGCACAGATGGTGGGAGATGGGGTGGGAGAAGGGGGCATTGGGCTGAATGAAGGGGTCCCAATACATAACTTCCAGGGTGGTAGAGGATGGTTAATATGCAGAGGAGGGGTGTATAGTGCAGTGGGCTTATTATTCATAATTTTCTGGTGGGAGGACAGCTTGCTTGACTGCAGATATCTCCAGTTTCCAGCTATAGATTTCTTAGATTTAATGGAATTAAAAACTAGAGAATCCCACCTACCAAATGGTACTAGGGACTAGGGGGATCACAGTTCAGGAGGCAGAGCAATCTGCCAACGAGTATATAAAACTACATACCAGGTGTGTGGAGCTGGAGCAGTAACCAGCTGCTGGAATGCTGATATCTCTGGTTCTTGGAACAGTAAAGACAAGCTCCGTGTTTCCATCAAAGGGGGGAGAGTCCCAGCTTTTGGAATATACCCTCAGAAAAACTCTAAGTCAGAACCTGAAATATCTGACTAGGAAGAGCAATTAACAGGCTTGGATGGGGACCACTGCTTTTAAGTATTATATCTCCGGTTCCCAAGGGCTGATTTTTAAAATTCTTGTACCCATGGAAAGAGGGGACCCTCAGCTTTCAGCCTAGGGTCCTTAGACTCCTGGGGGGGTTTCTGGGTGCTCAGAAACCCTCCCTGCGTGCGCTACTGGTATCTATTCATAGCTTTGCGTTCTTTATACATAAGCTTCTCATGTCTGTGCACTTCATTAACAAGCGCTCTCCACTTCATCAATTCAGGGTTTTTAGCTGAGAACCAGACCCGAGCTATTATTACCTTAGCTAACATGACATACAATGCAAGTGTATGTATCCCTGGAGCATAGATCTGACATCCCAGCTCCAAGTATACAGACCCTTGAGCTAAACTGTAAACCAATAGGCGCTATATGCTCAATATCTTGCCAGACTCTCCTCCAGAAAAGTTGTATCTCTGGGCATAAACTCACCATCAGCAACCTTTTGCCGCACACTTTAACAAAACTTATTTAACTTATAACTAAACTTAACACTAAAAATAAGGAGACAGACACAAGTGCTGGTGTTTAAAATATATTGTCAAATTTATTAATTGACATTTAAATATCTCTGACTATTAAGTGGTAGGCGGCCCTAAAGAACAGTCATAGAAAGGAGGGGGTAAAGATCACACACACCATTCAAACATCGCTGGTGGTCAACTCTCCCAAACACACCCACCCGTCCGGGTGGTGCAGCCATCCCCTGTCCAAGGGGCATGTGCTGACGACATATCAAATGCCGGGAGAGCGCACACCACTATCCTCAGATGATTTCAAATATACAAGACCGTTCTTTACCGCCGCCTGTAAAGAAGAAAAATAGGGATGGGAGGGAGGGGAAAGCTGGATCATAGAGGAAGTTCACCCTGACTTCCTTCTGCCTTAAGCATAGACAGCTCCACCCTACACCCTGATTGGCTAATCCCTACAAAGTCAGATCCTAACAACTTGGTACTTAAAGTGCAAGCAGCTCAGGTACCTTCAGTGGTTTATGACACCTCCTGATTAAAACAGCCCTCGGTTTTCTTTCCCAGAGTAGATGCCAAAACCCTGCCTGCCCTGCCTTACATCTTGGGCAACTGTCATTTGTTCTTAATTGGTGCTTATGCATCCTTGCCGGAGACCAATAGACCCTATGCAGGATAAAGAAATAGATTTGTTGGTACCTAATGTTTGCGGTAGCATTTTTTATCGAGGCCTTTGCTTGATTCCACTGTTCAATTGTAAGGGGGCCTAGATCCTGTTCCCATTTCTCTTTCAGGTGGCATAGCTGTTCCTCCTGGCATTTCCCATTCATGTTAGCATAGAGATATGAGACCTGGCCTCTATTGCGTAAATTACCCAGAGCTACTTTCATCGGGGATGAGTAAATTTCAAGTGTAAGCCCTCCAAATTGTGCGGCAATAGCGTGTCGCAGCTGTAGGTATCTGTAGAATTCTTTACTTGGGATATCCCACTCACGTTGGAGCTGTTCAAATGTTTTAAACATGCCCTTGTTGTAAAGTTGTTCTATGTTGTGGATCCCCCTACTTTTCCATATGCTATCTTTGGAGATTTTCTGAAGTTCGGGGTATTTATTATTATGCCAAAGTGGTGAGTCAGTTTCTGTACCTCTACAATTATACATCGCATGTACTTGCCTACAGACTAAAATTGCTTGGCGAATTATTGCTGGGAATTTTTTTTTTCCCCTCCAGATAAAAGTAGCTGTAGGGGTGAATCTGTCCAGGAGCATTGTTCCTCCAAGAAAGCCTGCAAAATGTGATCGCAGTTAGAGGCCCAGCCACTCATGTATGCTAGCTGTGATGCTAGATAGTAATTTCTGAAGTTTGGAAGAGACAGGCCTCCCTGCTCCTTTGATCTGCACAAAGTTTTTAACCCAAGGAGGGCTGTTCCTCCAAACAAAAGAAGTGACTATGGAGTCAATATTTGAGAAGATCCTTTTTGGCACATATACTGATGAATTCTGCCATACGTAAAGATATTTTGGTTGGATTATCATTTTTATCATGTTAATGCGGCCAGTAACTGTTATGGGAAGTTTCTATTCTTAAATTCCTCCGTTATTGGGTCTATATTAAGTGGTACATAATCTTTAATACTCAAAGACACCCATATCCCAAGGTATTCGAATTTTAGGGTCTATTTTAGCGGGCGGGAGGGATTAAACCTGGCAGAGGGAGTATGTTGGATGTTTCCCAGTTTATTTTAAGTCCTGAATATGAACCAAAGTTGTCCACCACCTTCAACAGTGTCTGTAAAGACTCATCGGCATCAGCCAAAAACAAGAGCATATCGTCCGCGTAAAGGGCTACTTTGTCCTCGTAATCCATTATTTTTATCCCCTTTATCTGGTCTGTAGCTCGTATTACGGAGGCTAATGGCTCAATTGCCATTGCAAAAAGGGCCGGTTATAAGGGGCAGCCTTGTCTTGTTCCTCTATATAGCTTAAAGGTGTTTGAGCTATATCCATTCACTGATGTTCTAGCTATTGGCGCATCATAAAGTAATTTCAGCCAGGCAATAAATCTCGATCCAAATGCATCTCTATGGAAATGAAGAGGGTTTGGAGACCTTTTGTGCAGCCCTGAATAAAAACCCATATAATATCAAACTCACCTTCACGAAGAGCCAAGAAGAAATTAATTTCTTGGATTTGTGTATATACATCAAAAACGGTTGTATGGAAACAAAAAACTACTCAAAACCCACCGATAACAATAACTACATATCTATTCAAAGCAATCATCATCCAAAATGGCTAAGCAATATACCATCAGGCCAATTAACAAGAATTAGAAGAAATTGCTCTGAGAAAACTGTTTTTGAAGAACAAGCAACCCGGATGAAAGAACTCTTTGTAGAAAAAGGATATGAAGGAGAAAAAATCGATGGCACCATAGGCACTTTGAAGGAAAAAGAAAGAGGAACGATGTTGGTATACAAGGATAAGAAGAAGGAAAAGAATAACAACTCCACGATACCCTTTATAACCAAGTTTAACAACCAGCACAAAGAAATGGAGAAGATTATGAAGAAACACTGGCATATCCTCACCAGAGATCCGGTGTTAAAAAACCATATAGGGGAGAGACCCAGGTTTATTTATAGAAAAGCGGACAACCTAAGGTCCAAGGTAGTTAGAAGTGCTATTCAGGAAGAAACCATGACAGGAAGAATCACAACCAAGGGCTTCCACCGGTGTGGCACCTGTCAAATGTGCAAATCACATAAAAAAACTGCGAAAAAAGTGACAGAATACTATTCCAGCTCAAATAAAACTAAGCATGATATCAAAGAGTTCATAACATGCAATACAAAAAATTGCATCTATATAATAGAGTGCAATTGTGGCCTACAATATGTAGGGAAGACCAGCAGAAGCCTAAGAGAACGTTGGTCTGAGCATGTTAGGAACATCAAGAAAGGCCTGGAAGGTCACCACCTGTCAGAACACTTCAAGAAGATACATAACTGCTCCTTAGAAGAAATAAAATCGGTCATAGGGATTAAAAAAGTCACCGGCAATTGGAGGCAGAGGGGGAGTGATATTGCACTTGCCCAAGCCGAAATGAGATCTATATATAATTTAGGTACTCTGGCCCCAAAAGGTCTGAACGGAGAATTCGAAATGAAATGGTTCCTATGAAAGCACAACAAAAATAAGCCAATGGATTGAGCCCATTTTAGGATATATGACATCTGTTTTTTGTGCATACAGGTTGAGTATCCCGTATCCAAAATGCTCGGGACCAGGAGAATTTTGGATAACGGATTATTCCGTATTTCGGAATATTTTAATATTTCAATGATGTATTTTGAAGTATCTTGCATTTATGCTGTATAAACACATAATATACACACAAATATATTTTATTACCACATAAAATACACACAAACATATTTTAATTGTTCAAAAAACAAGGTTTCAAAATGTGAAACAAAATGTGTGTACTATCTCAGCACTGAATTTGAATGCCAAGCAATCATTGTCTTGCACATATATAGTGCCAGTTACATATCATGTCCCCAGTGATGCTGTTACATATGTCCCCAGTGAGTTTTTAGCAAAAAAAAATATTTTTTTCACTTTCTGGAATGTCCGTATTTCGGAATAATTCGGATAACGGATATTCGGATACGGGATACTCGACCTGTATTCAATTTATATATATTTATGAGGTTTAGGATATTTTATATTTCTTTATCCCATCCATTGACCCCGGTTTTATTAGTATAATGTTGTATTTAAAATATTGAATTAAAAACCTACAGGACGAGAATCCACCAATTGTTTGCGTTCCAAAAACGGAACTTACTTCCTGGTTTTGCGTTCCAATAACCTCCCGGATACAGCAGAGGGAGTTAAAGAACGGTTACACAATAGAGATCCTGTGAGCGGTCTTTCACTCACATCATCAAGGGCGGATACACCGCCGGAAGTCGTGCGTTCCACCGTTCTAGCGTGGACGCGACTTCAGGAAGGAGTCCGTCTGTTACAGACTGTAATGTGACGTACCGCCGGAAGAAACTTGCGTTCCACGTGCGGGTCACAGTAAACAGACCAGGAAGACTCTTTTTGGACAAACGATAGAAAGTGACGGACCGCAGGAAGCGCCGTGCGCTCCACATGCGGGTCACCAGAAACCTGCATAAGGCAGTTTTAACATATTCATGACGGGGGCATTCTATTAAAGGATACAGCTCCCGGGGCGGTCTCCAGGACTTCCTGTATACTATCTAACCACCAGCAACATTTAAAAGGTTTATAATACGTTTTTACCTGTTTTTAATGGATTTTAATTTATTGAATCTATGGATGTTTCTCTTATAATGTATGATATGCATGTATATACTTGGTTTTGATGAAATTAACCATCGGCCAATCATGAGGGAGAGGAAGGGGAGGATCCTTCTTGTAGATGTGTATAAAAAGGCCTAATGGAGGTTGGAGGTACCACCTTGAAAAAGACCAACGGGTCGAAACGCGTTGGTGCGGTACCTCTTGGCCATTTGCTGTACAACTTTGTTTGCCTTCCTGGACACCCCAACTTTGATCTGGTGAGTCACCCCGGGTTTTTTCCATCTTACTCCCAGTAACAAAGTGAGGAGAAAAGGAGGCTTTTTTAAAGACCAGCTTTTAGAGACTTTTACATATATATATATTTTTTTCGTGTACCATTTGGAAAATAAAAGGATTGTTTTTGAATATCACTTTGGATGGACATCCCCTCTATTTGAGATATGAAAGATACCTTGATGAGAGGATCCACATCTGTACTAAAGTGAGCATACACGTAAGCACGCTTTCTGGAGGTGGATGGGAATGAATGTGATTTCATAAAAAGATACCGTGATAAGTGTTTCCTTTGTTTGCATATGTAAGCATACATGTAAGCCAAGAGACGTACTACCGGCACGAGGTGACCCCTAACTCAAATAAGGACAACATCTTGGGCTTTAGAAAGGACCCCATTTATTCATTCCCCCCGGTTTAATATTAGAATATGTATATGGGCATGAACGCCTACTAAAACCATCTTAAAAAAACATTTCTTTTTCATAATTGTGATAAACCACACCCCCGACCGAGTTGTGCAAGCCAGAGCGTCCAAATACACACAGGAGAATTGGTGGTGTTTTCAAGAAAAGATACCTTGATAGGTTTACCACACAAGATGCATATGTAAGCATACATGTGAGCATGTCCTCCTTTTGACTGCACGAGGTGTTCCCTAAACAATTAAAGAAGACACCCGGGTATAGAAAAGGACCCCATATATCTCCCAACATCTTTATTGAAAACGTGTGACATTCCAGAGACTGAGACTGTGTTTTTTTTGTACATCTTCTCTTTTCATGGTCCGGTTTTCAACTGAACTTTTGTGAACTTCACATACCACTTCTTTTTTCGCCCTTAATGGACACGATCGCATCACGAGGAGACGGTATGGTCCCTCTCTTTTTTGAATAATACAACCATCGTTCCCATGTGAGGGTCGCCACACTAAAAAACCCCATTTTTTCACTGTGCATCTCTATGTAGGACTGCCAAGAGGCACTGCCATTCTACGGTGTCGAAAGCCTTTGCTGTGTCCAGGGACACAACACAGGCTCCCGAGACCTTTCCCTGCTCCCTCTGCAGATGATAGAATAATCTATGCAGGTTCTGGGTGGTAGATCTCCCTGGCATGAACCCTGTTTGGTCTGGGTGGATTATTACATTTATAATAGAATTTAATCTTAACGCAAGGATTTTGGCCATGATTTTAACGTCTGTATTCAACAGAGATATTGGCCTATACGATTCGGGGATCATTAAGTTCTTATCTTTTTTTGGTATTACAATTATTCTGGACTCGAGCATTTAGGGGGGAGGGTACCCCATTCTAGCAGTGAATTAAACAGGTCCATTAAGTATGGCACAAATAAGTCAGCATATTGTTTATATACTTCTACCGGGATTCCGTCACAACCTGGGGCTTTAGACGCCGGGAGGGACGAGATCGCGCTTGCGACTTCCTGTATCGTAAAGGGCTCTTCTAGCTTGGCGGCTTCATCCCCCGTCAATGCTCGCAGATTCACATGACTCAGGTATTGCTGCATCCCGTCCTCTGTCTGGGTAACCCGAGATTTATATAGGTTAATATAGTAGGTGGCAAATACCTCCGTTATGTCACTACCGCTATGACACTTTTCACCATTAGGTTTAGTTATACCGATTATTGTATTACTGTTATGTGATGCTTTATTATTATTATTATTATTATAATTTTATTTATAAGGCGCCACAAGTGTTTCGCAGCGCCGTACAAAGGAACAATACAGGGAAACAAAACTTGGCATAACATTGAATAAATAACAAAAATACAGTACAAATAAAGAGCGCCACAGATCAATACACATTACAGCTTGGATATAAGTAGTGAGGACTCAATCAACATACAACTAGAGGCTTGAGGCCAATGATGGAGAGGAGTATGCAGACGAAGATGGTCACTGAGTGTTGGAGTAAAGGAGAGCTGTGAGTGAAATGTGAAGAGAAGTGGGCTTTGACAACAGGAGGGAAGAGGGCCCTACTCGGAGGAGTTTACAATCTAGTAGGAAGGGGAGACAGACAGATTACAAGAGGTGCAAGCGAGGGGGTGGTGGTTAGATAGCAGGATGTAAACAGGAAACAGGCAAGGGGTCGGAGAACCAGCTGGTTTATGCAGTGGAAGGGTACGCTTTGATGAATAATTGAGTTTTCAGTGCCCGTTTGAAGCTTTGCAAGGTCGGGGAGAGTCTAATGGAGCGAGGGAGTGCATTCCACTGAAGGGGTGCAGCACGGGCAAAGTCCTATGCTTTAGATAGGAAAGCCAGCTGCTTGCCCCCTGTCTCTGCTAAATAATATTGCTGGTGCCCGGAGAACATTAACTTCCTTTTTGTTACCTATAAAGGTATTCAGCCCACTCCTCCTGGGCCTTCAGCATGCGTCCCCTATCACAGACCGATTGTGACATTACATATTCTGCCTCTATCTGTTGGGCTGAATCCTCTAGCTCAGGGGTGTCAAACACAAGGCCCACGGGCCAAATTCGGCCCGCCAGACCTCTTCATGTGGCCCGCGCAGCCGCCGCCAGCCTTCACCTTTTATTCTCATTTTTTTTTTTTAAACAAGAAAGCCACCTCTTCAGCGCATGCGCGGCAGCCTGCAAGCCAGAGAACGTCTGCCCTCTAGCGCAGTGCCGTCGGTCGTCAACCCCTCCTCCGCTCCCACCTGCTGTATAGGAGCCAGAGAGAGGAAAGAGCAGGTCTGTCGTGGTGAATGGTGCTGCTGCTGCTGTGCGCTCCAGGTCACTTACTGCTGAGTGTGCACTGCACAGTGACCGGGAGCACGCTGCCCCCCACTCCTGGATAGATAGTGCGAGGAGCGCTACTCACAGGAGGGAGGGGGAAATGCGCCTGTGTGAGAGCGCAGCTGTGTCCTTGGTGGTGGAGCAGCTCAGACTGGAGTGGACGCATCAGAGCGGGTAAGTGTCAAACTCTCTGCCTATGTGTGTGTGTGTGCACTGGCACATTGCAGCCCATCATTAATTGCTGTGTCCCATGATAATAAGCAGGACATATGCCCTAAGACTGAGTGCTGCCCCCCTGTGCAGGCAGCGTGTTCACAGTAATAGCAGGAGGGAAATGCTACTGCTGAGTATACAATAATCGAATGCAGTGACAATAATTTATGATAATAAAGAGTGGACACATAGTCCTACAGATACAACCGGCCCTTTGAGGGTGACCAAACTGCTGATGCGGCCCCCGATGAATTTGAGTTTGACACCCCTGCTCTAGCTCCTTTTCTTTAACTTTACTGGATCTTTTTACTTTGTTAATTTTTTTAATAAATGTCCCCCGTATAACTGCTTTAAGGGCGTCATGACGTATACCAACATTCTCATGGGTCTTATTATTTATCAAGTATTCTTGCCAGAGCACAACCAGCTCCTTATTTTCCCTGAGTATCTTTAACCAATAGGGATTTAGTTTCCACATACCTCGACCCCTGTCTGAGTTGAGATCTAATTTCATAGGAGAAATGGAGGCATATCGGACCAGGAGAGTGGTCCGATATGCCTCTCGGCAAGTAGTCGATATCACTGACTACTGGGGCTAAACCTTGGGAGATCAAAATCATGTCGATCCTTGATAATGTGTTATGGGTAGATGAAAAACAGGAGAACTGAGATTTGCAGGGGTCTCTCTCCATACATATATAAGGCCAAGCTCCCCTGTCATTCCAGAGAAAGAAGTTGGTTCTACATTATTTGTTCTTATACCTAAGCAAATGGATTCCTTCCACCTGTCGAGGTCTGGATTCATAACATTATTAAAGTTGCCCATACAAATGACTGGTATATCAGGGTCGGTAGAGACAAATAGGGCTGCCTTGCGTAGTGTTTCATTATTGTATGGGGGAGGTATATTAATCGCAAGTATGAAGAGCGGTTGCTCATATATCTTAGCTTTTAGGAAAACATATTTACCGTAGGGGTCTATTAAACTCTGTGCTAGTTCGAATTGCACACCTTTTTTGATCAAAATTACAACCCCACGGGCCCATTGTGTAAACGTGGAGTGGAACATATTTGCAACCCATGTCTTTTTTAGTGCTTGTATCCTATCACCTGTTAAATGAGTTACGGTCAGGCAGATTATGGCCCTTATTCTGGTTGGTGCGGTAATATCCGCGTGCGTTCGGTCCGCCGATGTTTTGTGTCTGCGCATGTGCAGAGGCGTCTCTGCGCATGTGCGAGCGGGGCGTACGGCCAAATCACGCATGAAATGTGAACACTCCGAACAGGGGGTGGAGAGGGGCGTGAAGGGCTATTTGGGCTCATTACCATATGCATACGCCCCGCGTTTCATGGGCGTTCCCATGCAAATGCTGGGCGTACGCATGGTAATGCGGCCGTGACGCACGTGTAGGGGGCGGACATATGACATCGCCGGATGTCAGCTGCCCGCCCAGATGCCTGCTTTTGCACGGAGAAATGCCCGTGTGGTCTGAGGTTGCGGGAGCTGGTGGACCATTCGGTCCTGCAGTCGATGAACTGCGACCATCGAATGATGGGGGAGGTTCCCTGAGATGGAGGAGGCGTATTCCATGAAAAATACACGTGCGGTCCGTTCGGCCAGCTCCTTACCGCATTCGGACGGAGTGAGCGATCCGTACGGAAGGCGGGGTTTCGCACGCACGGTCCTGGCCGCATATTCGGATCCGGCCGCACCGATCAGAATAAGGGCCTATGTCTGCTCCATACTTTTTAAGTTGTGTCATTACAAGTGACCTTTTCATTTTGTTATTAAATCCGCAGATATTCCAGCATAAGCAGTTTACACAGCTCTTGCTGACTTTATTTTTCTCCATCCCTGCCCTATCCACATCATGATATCCATATATCTTCCAGATTGTGGCTATATATATATATATATATATATATATATATATATATATATATATATAGGTACTGTATAGCACACTTTTTTCTGGGCCCTGTTTCAGGTCAGTCGGGAGTACAACCTCTAAACGCTGCTTTTCCAACATTCTGGAGTGAAATCTATTGTATGCTGTCTTTTGTTGTATCACTCTTTTATATAAGGCTGCTAGTTTGTTCGCTGAGTCTTGCGTCAGCTTGTAGCATCCATATGCATAAGATTCGTCTCTATGGCCCTTATTCTGATCGGTGCGGCCCGATCAGAAATATGCGGTGATGTCCGTCTTGGCGAATCCCCGCCTTCCATACGGATCGCCACCTCCGTCCGTATGCGGATATGTGGCGGTCCGCATGAATGTGGACGGGGATACGCCTCCTCCATGGTGGGAGCAGCCCCTGCATTCGATGGTCGCCGAACATCGAATGCAGGGCCGAACGCTCCACCAGGTCCCGCAACACAAGACCACACGGACACTTGTCCGTGTGAAATCTTGTATGGGGGCGGGCAGCTGACATCCGGCGATGTCAGATGCCCGCCCCATACCCACGCGTCACGGCCTCATTACCATGCATACGCCCCGCGTTTGCATGGGAACGCCCATGAATAAGTAGCCCCTCACGCCCCTCTACGCCCCCTGTGCGGCGTATAAAGAATCCATGCAGCGAAATTGCCTGCACATGCGCAGAGTGACCTCTGCACATGCGCAGACGATAAACATCGGCGGGCCGTACGCAAGCGGGAATATCCGCACCGATCAGAATAAGGGCCTATGTCGGCCTGTTAAACATACATTTATATTATTCAACAAATGATGTTCAATCCCTTGGATCAATAGGACCAGCCAAAACTGGGCATGTTTCCCCCATACAATAATGGGCAGCCTTTGAGTATAACAAAACATTAATAGTTCCCAGTGTGGAGTTTCGATAGAATACCAATATACTGTACGTAGTTATATAGGAGTGTGAGATGCCATCCAGCTCCCTTAGCCAACCTTTGGATGAGAGCAATATACCACACTGTATCTTTCCCATAGTATAGAAGTATACATCTTTACGCAACAGTATAACCACAATAGCCAACTGCCTAGCCCAACTTTGAGCAGAGGAACAGCGCCAGTTAGTCACATTACATCGTTTCAAGAAGAAAAACATATGCATAATTACTTAATAGTATAACATCGGATGGTTGACAACCCAACCAGCTTTTTAGTAAAGGGGAGCAAGTAATAAATCGCAGTGTATCGTCACGGCGAATAGTGATTAGCATATTTGTGTGGCAGCGTATCATCATTTACCAACATTCTAACCGATCTTCAATTAAGAGAGAGCATCCGTGAAGAACAGTGTGTCATCATAATAATGCAGTAATATACATGGTTACATAACAATTTGGCATCTTTGACTGACAAAGAATACACACACCCATTTCCCCCTCCCCCCCTCCCTGTATACCCTCTAGAGCTAGTGGTATACCTATTCCCCTTAAAAGCAAAATAGAATATAAAAAAAAGAAACATACACTAAGATCAAGAAACTAAGATCAAGAGTAGACCCCAAGACACATCTCCCCCCCCCCCCCCCCCCGGGGGTGCAAATATCTTTCCCCTCATTTAGGGAAACCTACCCACAGCTTCAAGCAGCACTCCCCCACATAGGCCTATAACCTTCGCTCCCTATGGCCAGCACAATTAGAAGACAACAAGTCAAGAAAGAAAAAAAGGAAGAATGAGAGAGAAAGAAAACACAAAAAAGGGGTACATTTTGATTAAGTGAGTGGTCAAGCATGTCCATATAATATGACATATTAACCCCTTCCCGACAATTGACGTACATTTACGTCATGGTCGGGAAGTACTTCCCGACACATGGCGTAAATGTACGTCATGGCTTGTAACTGTCACCGCGTCTATAGACGCGGTGACAGTTACAACATGTCTGCTGTCCCTGACAGCAGACATGTCCGTGTATGCCCAGGGGGGGCTGCGATGCCGCCCCCCCGTCGGCGATCGCTGTGATTGGCTGTTCAGTGTGAACAGCCATTCACAGCGTTTTCCTGTGTCACCGGCGAATAACGTTCGCCGGTGACACGGGATCGGAGGTGATTGGTGCTGTAAAGTACAGCACCAATCACCGCGGGGTGTAAGGGTGACACTGGTGTCACCCCACCTCACCCCGCCCGCCCCCAAAGGCCGTGATTGGTTCGTCGGGCCGACGGACCAATCACAGCCAAGGAGGGGGATTTAAACTAACGGTGACTGCACTGCAGACGCCATTCCGGTCTGGAATTGCGTGCAGTGCGGTCACCGTGCCTAGCTGCCGCAGTATACTGACCTGAACCTTGCCAAATACTTACCTGATCCTTGCAAATACCTTGCCTGATCACTGCTTCATCACTTGTAGTGCGCTGGATGCTTCCTGGATCCTGTTACTTGTGACTTCCTGTGTTGTGAACTTGTGCTGCTGCAGTGTAATAGCGTTAGATAGAGAGAGATAGAGAGAGAGAGAGATAGAGAGATAGAGAGAGATAGTGTCAGAGAGTGCTATATTTTGTGCTGCTGCAGTGTGATATAGTTATAGATAGAGAGATAGAGAGAGAGAGATAGAGAGAGATAGAGAGAGAGAGATAGAGAGAGATAGAGAGGCCTAGTGACAGAGAGTGCTATATTTTGTGCTGCTGCAGTGTGATAGTTATAGATAGAGAGATAGAGAGAGATAGAGAGAGAGAGATAGAGATAGTGACAGATTGTGCTATATATTTTTTATATAACTGACTGCTGCCCCCCCTTTTGTGCTGATCAGTATAAATTAACTGATCAGCAACTTTTTGGGGGCGCAGGTTTTTTTTTATATATATATATACCTGTCACTGCTGCTGCTGCAGTGTCATAGAGTGATAGATAGTGAGAGATAGAGAGATAGAGAGAGATAGTGACAGAGAGTGATAGTGAGTGCTAAATTTTGTGTCTGCTGCCCCCGCCTTTTGTGCTGATCACTATATCTGAGGTAATCAGCAACTTTTTGGGGGTGCAGAGGTTTTTTTTTTTTATATATACCTGTCAGTTGCTGCCAGTTGCACTGTCAGTTGCACCAAAGGTTGTGCACCTGCTGCCCCTCACTGGTAATCAGTGTCGCATCACTGATCACCTTTTTTTTTTTTGTGGGTGCTGTGGGGTCTTTTTTAAATTTTTTTTTTACACACACTGTGATTTTGTGGGTGTCCTGTGGCCACTGTGCGCTGATCAGTGACGTACATCACTGATCAGCTTTTTCGGCACAGGGTTGATCTATTTTTTTTTTTTTTTGATCAAATACCTGTTGCCTTTGAGCGCTGTTCAGTGACGGACGTTACTGACCAACATCTGTGCTCAATTTTTGGCGCAGGACCTTTTTTTTTTTTTTTTAACCCCTTCAATTTTTTTTTTTAACCCCTTCAATTTTTTTTTTTTAACCCCTTCAATTTTTTTTTTTTTTTTGTATAAAGTATTTTTTTTTTCTGCACTACATACACACTACACACTACATACCCCCCGGGTTGAAATAAAGTTTGTACCCCCCCCCTACACTATACACGTGTTGAAACATTTCACTACCAGTAACACAAAAATAAAAATGGCATCCCAAATGTCATCCCAAATGTCATCCCAGTCATCCAGAAGAATGTATTCAGTGGAGGAGGCATATGCCATGCTTGCCTCTGACTCTGACACAGCCAGTGAGGCAAGCGGGGAATTTGAAGGATTCGTCTTAAGCTCCTCTTCCTCCTCTGGTGATGAGGGACCCCCTCAAAGACGCCCCCATAGAGCAGCTGAGACCCCCCCCCCCAATAATTGATCTCGTATGGACCCCACCACCAGACAATTTTGAGCCCCAGGTTCCTGAGTTTTTGGCCATGCCAGGAATCCAATTTGATTCCACAGGTCTCAGAGAAATTGACTTTTTCAAATTATTTTTCTCTGATGATTTTATAAATTTAATGGTGGACCAAACTAATTTATATGCCCAGCAGTTTATTGCTCAAAACCCCACGTCATCATTTGCTAGGTGGACCCCTGTAGATGCAGTAGAGATGATGACGTTTTGGGGTCTGGTGTTTCATATGGGCATAGTAAAAAAGCCAGAAATTAGGCAATATTGGAGTACAGATGTTCTGTACAGCACCCCATTTTACCGTATGGCCATGCCCCGGGCTCGATTTGAGACGATCCTTAAATTTTTGCATTACAACGATAATGCACAGTGCCCACCCAGAGATGATCCCACCTTTGACCGGCTATTCAAAGTCAGGCCGGTCATTGATCATTTCAGTGCCAAATTTGAAGACATGTACATCCCAGATAAATTCATTTGCATAGACGAGTCCCTTATACATTTTAAAGGAAGGGTTAAATTCCGCCAGTACCTTCCCAGTAAGAGGGCAAGGTATGGCATAAAAATGTATAAGCTGTGTGAAAGCACCTCAGGGTACACTCACAGGTTTAGGGTATATGAAGGGAAGGATTCAAGAATTGAACCGCCAGAATGCCCCCCCTCCCTCGTAGGTGTTAGTGGAAAAATTGTCTGGGATTTAGTGCACCCCTTCCTGGATAAAGGTTATCACCTCTATGTGGATAACTTTTACACTAGCATCCCCCTGTTTAAGGCCCTTGGTTCAAGAGGTACAGCAGCTTGCGGTACTGTGCGCAAGAACCAAAGAGGCCTCCCAAAAACGCACATTGCCCAAGTAATGAGAAGGGGTGAAAGCAGGGGAATATGCACCGAAAATATGTTGTTGGTCAAATATAAGGACAAGAGGGATGTCCTTATACTGACAACAATTCACGGAGACAGTACCACCTCCGTCCCTGTACGAGGTACCAGTACCCACACCTCAAAACCTAATTGTATCCTGGATTACAATAGGTACATGGGCGGAGTGGATCTTTCAGATCAGGTACTGAAGCCGTACAGTGCCCTGCGGAAAACAAAAATCTGGTACAAGAAGCTGGCCGTGTATATCATCCAGATGGCACTGTATAACGCTTACGTGCTATTCCGTTCTACCGGCCAGAGGGGGACATTTATGCACTTTCAAGAGGAAGTCATAAAGGGCCTAATATTTGGGAACCAGCAGGCAGAGGGCCCCAGTACTTCTAGTACTGGCCCCCGTATTGTACCAGGGCAGCATTTTCCTGATGAAATCCCCTCCACTGGAAAAAAGGGCAGGACACAAAAAAGGTGCAAAGTTTGCTATAAAAAGGGAATAAGAAAGCAAATTATTTTCCAGTGTGACACTTGCCCCGACAAACCCGGCCTATGTATAAAGGAGTGTTTTAAAATATACCACACATCTATGGATTATTAGGTTCATAATTTCACCGTGCTTCGGGGGTCTTGCTAATGCCACATAGCACCCACCATTCATTCCACCAGAATCTGAGCCGCAAAATCCAAAAATCACTCCTTCCCTTCTGAGTCCTGCCATGCACCCAACTGGTATTTTTTGGTCACATGTAAGGCATTGCCGTACTCGGGAGAAATTGGGGCACAGATTTTGGGGTGCTTTTTCTCTTTCATACCTTCTGAAAATGAAAAATTTTGAGCCAGAACTGCATTTTTGTGTAAAAAAATGTAATTTTTCATTTTCACTGCCCACTTGTATCAAAATTGGTGAAACCCCTGGGGGTTTGAAATGTACACTATACCCCTAGATGAATTCCCTGAGGGGTGTAGTTTGCAAAATGGGGTCACTTGTGGGGAGGTTCCACTGTATTGGTGCTTTGGGGGTCTTGCTAATGCGACATAGCACCCACCATCATTCCACCAGAATTTGTGCTGCAAAATCCAAATATCACTCCTTCCCTTCTGAGTCCTGCCACTTTTTGGTCACACATGAGGCATTGCCGTACTCGGGAGAAATTGGGGCACAGATTTTGGGGTGCTTTGTCTCCTTCATACCTTCTGAAAATGAAAAATTTTGAGCCAGAACTGCATTTTTGTGTAAAAAAATGTAATTTTTCATTTTCACTGCCCACTTGTATCAAAATTGGTGAAACCCCTGGGGGTTTGAAATGTACACTATACCCCTAGATGAATTCCCTGAGGGGTGTACTTTGCAAAATGGGGTGACTTGTGGGGGGGTTCCACTGTATTGGTGCAACATAGCACCCACCATTCATTCCACCAAAATCTGAGCTGCAAAATCCAAAAATCACTCCTTCCCTTCTGAGTCCTGCCATGCACCCAACTGGTATTTTTTGGTCACATGTGAGGCATTGCCGTACTCGGGAGAAATTGGGGCACAGATTTTGGGGTGCTTTTTCTCCTTCATACCTTCTGAAAATGAAAAATTTTGAGCCAGAACTGCAGTTTTGTGTAAAAAAATGTAATTTTTCATTTTCACTGCCCACTTGTATCAAAATTGGTGAAACCCCTGGGGGTTTGAAATGTACACTATACCCCTAGATGAATTCCCTGAGGGGTGTAGTTTGCAAAATGGGGTCACTTGTGGGGGGGTTCCACTGTATTGGTGCTTGGGGGGTCTTGCTAATGCGACATAGCACCCACCAAAATTCCACCAGAATCTGAGCTGCAAAATCCAAAAATCACTCCTTCCCTTCTGAGTCCTGCCATGCACCCAACTGGTATTTTTTGGTCACATGTGAGGCATTGCCGTACTCGGGAGAAATTGGGGCACAGATTTTGGGGTGCTTTTTCTCCTTCATACCTTCTGAAAATGAAAAATTTTGAGCCAGAACTGCATTTTTGTGTAAAAAAATGTAATTTTTCATTTTCACTGCCCACTTGTATCAAAATTGGTGAAACCCCTGGGGGTTTGAAATGTACACTATACCCCTAGATGAATTCCCTGAGGGGTGTAGTTTGCAAAATGGGGTCACTTGTGGGGGGGTTCCACTGTATTGGTGCTTGGGGGGTCTTGCTAATGCGACATAGCACCCACCAAAATTCCACCAGAATCTGAGCTGCAAAATCCAAAAATCACTCCTTCCCTTCTGAGTCCTGCCATGCACCCAACTGGTATTTTTTGTCACATGTGAGGCATTGCCGTACTCGGGAGAAATTGGGGCACAGATTTTGGGGTGCTTTTTCTCCTTCATACCTTCTGAAAATGAAAAATTTTGAGCCAGAACTGCATTTTTGTGTAAAAAAATGTAATTTTTAATTTGCACAGCCCAGTTGTATCAAAATTGGTGAAACCCCTGGGGGTTTGAAATGTACACTATACCCCTAGATGAATTCCCTGAGGGGTGTAGTTTGCAAAATGGGGTCACTTGTGGGGGGGTTCCACTGTATTGGTGCTTGGGGGGTCTTGCTAATGCGACATAGCACCCACCAAAATTCCACCAGAATCTGAGCTGCAAAATCCAAAAATCACTCCTTCCCTTCTGAGTCCTGCCATGCACCCAACTGGTATTTTTTGGTCACATGTGAGGCATTGCCGTACTCGGGAGAAATTGGGGCACAGATTTTGGGGTGCTTTTTCTCCTTCATACCTTCTGAAAATGAAAAATTTTGAGCCAGAACTGCATTTTTGTGTAAAAAAATGTAATTTTTCATTTTCACTGCCCAGTTGTATCAAAATTGGTGAAACCCCTGGGGGTTTGAAATGTACACTATACCCCTAGATGAATTCCCTGAGGGGTGTAGTTTGCAAAATGGGGTCACTTGTGGGGGGGTTCCACTGTATTGGTGCTTTGGGGGTCTTGCTAATGCGACATAGCACCCACCAACATTCCACCACCAAAAATCACTCCTTCCCTTCTGAGTCCTGCCATGCACCCAACTGGTATTTTTTGGTCACATATGAAGCATTGCCATACTCGGGAGAAATTGGGACACAGATTTTGGGGTGCTTTTTCTCCTTCATACCTTATGAAAATGAAAAATTTTGAGCCAGAACTGCATTTTTGTGTAAAAAAATGTAATTTTTCATTTTCACTGCCCAGTTGTATCAAAATTGGTGAAACCCCTGGGGGTTTGAAATGTACACTATACCCCTAGATGAATTCCCTGAGGGGTGTAGTTTGCAAAATGGGGTCACTTGTGGGGGGGTTCCACTGTATTGGTGCTTGGGGGGTCTTGCTAATGCAACATAGCACCCACCAACATTCCACCAGAATCTGAGCTGCAAAATCCAAAAATCACTCCTTCCCTTCTGAGTTCTGCCATGCACCCAAATGGTATTTTTTGGTCACATGTGAGGCATTGCCGTACTCGGGAGAAATTGGGGCACAGATTTTGGGGTGCTTTTTCTCCTTCATACCTTCTGAAAATGAAAAATTTTGAGCCAGAACTTCATTTTTGTGTAAAAAATGTAATTTTACATTTTCACTGCCCACTTGTATCAAAATTGGTGAAACCCCTGGGGGTTTGAAATGTACACTATACCCCTAGATTAATTCCCTGAGGGGTGTACTTTGCAAAATGGGGTGACTTGTGGGGGGGTTCCACTGTATTGGTGCAACATAGCACCCACCATTCATTCCACCAAAATCTGTGCTGCAAAATCCAAAAATCACTCCTTCCCTTCTGAGTCCTGCCATGCACCCAACTGGTATTTTTTGGTCACATGTGAGGCATTGCCGTACTCGGGAGAAATTGGGGCACAGATTTTGGGGTGCTTTTTCTCCTTCATACCTTCTGAAAATGAAAAATTTTGAGCCAGAACTGCATTTTTGTGTAAAAAAATGTAATTTTTCATTTTCACTGCCCAGTTGTATCAAAATTGGTGAAACCCCTGGGGGTTTGAAATGTACACTATACCCCTAGATGAATTCCCTGAGGGGTGTAGTTTGCAAAATGGGGTCACTTGTGGGGGGGTTCCACTGTATTGGTGCTTTGGGGGTCTTGCTAATGCGACATAGCACCCACCAACATTCCACCACCAAAAATCACTCCTTCCCTTCTGAGTCCTGCCATGCACCCAACTGGTATTTTTTGGTCACATATGAGGCATTGCCATACTCGGGAGAAATTGGGACACAGATTTTGGGGTGCTTTTTCTCCTTCATACCTTATGAAAATGAAAAATTTTGAGCCAGAACTGCATTTTTGTGTAAAAAAATGTAATTTTTCATTTTCACTGCCCAGTTGTATCAAAATTGGTGAAACCCCTGGGGGTTTGAAATGTACACTATACCCCTAGATGAATTCCCTGAGGGGTGTAGTTTGCAAAATGGGGTCACTTGTGGGGGGGTTCCACTGTATTGGTGCTTGGGGGGTCTTGCTAATGCAACATAGCACCCACCAACATTCCACCAGAATCTGAGCTGCAAAATCCAAAAATCACTCCTTCCCTTCTGAGTTCTGCCATGCACCCAAATGGGATTTTTTGGTCACATGTGAGGCATTGCCGTACTCGGGAGAAATTGGGGCACAGATTTTGGGGTGCTTTTTCTCCTTCATTCCTTGTGAAAATTAAAAATTTGGAGCCAGAACTGCATTTTTGTGTAAAAAAATTAATTTTTCATTTTCACTGCCCAGTTGTACCACAATTGGTGAAACCCCTGGGGGTTTGAAATGTACACTATACCCCTAGATGAATTCCCTGAGGGGTGTAGTTTGCAAAATGGGGTCACTTGTGGGGGGGTTCCTAAATTTTAGCATCTTATGGTGCCTAGAAACCTACATGGTGCCTAAAAAATAATCTCATAAAAAGGAGGCTCCAAAATCAAGTAGGTGCTCCTTCTATTATGAAGCCTGTGGTTTGGTCAACGTGCACACTAGGGCCACATATAGGATATTTATGAAAACAAAAGAATTGGGGGAATCAATTTTTAGTCACATTTCTCTAGTAAAATGTACTGTGTTCCTTAGAAAAATGTATTAAAATTGCAAATCTGCAAAAAAAATGAAATTTTGAAATTTCACCTACACTTTGTTTTAATTCCTGTGAAACACCTAAAGGGTTAACAAACTTCCAAAATGCTGTTTTGAATACTGTGAGGGGTGCAGTTTTTGAAATGGTATCATTTATGGGGGTGTCTCACATACAAGTCCCTCAAAGTCACATCAGAACTGAACTGGTCCCTAAAAAAATCAGTGTTTGAAATTTTCTTGAAAATTTGAGAATTTGCTATTCATATTGTAAGCCTCCTAGTGTCCAAAAAAATGAAAAGGAAGTTGAAATAATGATGGAAACATAAAGTAGACATATGGTCTATGTTAGTTATTAACTATTTTGAGTGGTATGATTATTTGTCTCACAAGCAGAAAATTTAACATTTTGCAAATTGCTAAATTTTCCATTTTTTTACGACATTTTGGTATTTTTCACAAAAAAACACAGACTGTATCGACCCAAATTTACCACTAATTTGAAGTACAATGTGTCACGAAAAAACAATCTCAAAATCACTGGGATAAGTAAAAGCAAAAAAAAGTTATCCCCACTTAAGTGATACCTGTCAGATTTGAAAAAAAGGGCTCTGTCAGGAACGCAAAAACTGGCTCTGTCAGGAAGGGGTTAAGGAAGTCGTTTTAATGACGAAACGCGTTGGGTTTCACTATACTTGACCGAAATTGAATTAATGACTCCGCACAGATGAAAAAAAGTGTTTTATTGTCATTTAAAAAAAAAAAAATTGTATTAAAACTGTTGAACAGTGATTTGATTGCTACTATCTGATATTTTGGTGGTGGATAATTCCTATTAGGGGCGCGCTTTGTTTCTTGCTATCCATTCCTTCCCCATCTCCCCCACTAACAGGGGGGACCAACTTAGTTGCTGCCCACTCATTATATTACAGCGCATTGAAAGGGTATCCCTTTTTTGTTTTATATATATATATATATATATATATATATATATATATGTAAGAAGGTGTATCGGGTTGGCACTCGTGGCTTCAATAAAAATCCGGTGCCAGGAACATAATAGAGCAGTTCATCACCTCTGATGAAAACTGCACCCAGCAGTTGAAATGGCTGTCAGGTCAGCAGCTGTCACTTAGGCCCTTATTCTGATCGGTGTGGCCGGAGCCGATTATGCGGCCAGGACCGTGCGTGCGAAACCCCGTCTTCCATACGGATCGCCAACTCCGTCCGTATGCGGTAAGAAGCTGTACGAACGGACCGCACGTGTATTTTACACGGAATACGCCTCCTCCATCTAAGGGAACCTCCCCCATCATTCGATGGTCGCAGACCATCGAATGCAGGACCGAATGCTCCACCAGCACCCGCAACCTCAGACCACACGGACATTTTTCCGTGCAAAAGCAGGGATCTGGGCGGGCAGCTGACATCCGGCGATGTCATATGTCCGCCCCCTACACGTGCGTCACGGCCACATTACCATACGTACGCCCAGCGTTTTCATGGGAACTCCCATGAAACGCGGGGCGTATGCATATGGTAATGAGCCCAAATAGCCCTTCACGCCCCTCTCCACCCCCTATTTGGAGTGTTCACATATCATGCGGAATTTGGCCGTACGCCCCGCTCGCACATGCGCAGAGACGCCTCTGCACATGCGCAGACACAAAACATCGGCGGACCGAACGCACGCGGATATATCCGCACCGATCAGAATAAGGGCCTTAGTGCAATGTTGCACTCTTAATAAACCTCTTTTTTTTCACCTATACTACCGTGTGCCGGATCCATCCTTTCTCTGAGGGGATAAGTGTCTCATATATATATATATATATATATATATATATATATATATATATATATATCTGTAGAAAATAGATATATAAATATATATGAAAATTTTCACATTCAGGTGTAAGTTTATTATGTGCAGCGTGAGAGCTCATGCTGAGCCTGCTGTCTGCACAGCACAGCACATGCTGCAGGTGTGTGCTGCTGCTGATGTGTTTAGAGTTTTCTTTCAACCCCCCCCCCCCCTCTAAACATTTTGGGGGCATTGACTATGTGCAGGAGTTGGCCACACACCCCACACTTCGGCCATGCCCCAAAATTTTACCAGGGCCCAGCATTCCTCTCGGCTGCCCTGCCTACCCATATGTGATCCAGGTATTTCCTCGGGGGCACTACATGTCCCAGCACGCCCTGTCAGCAGTAGCGGTGGTGCTAGGTGGAGATGATGCCACTGAGTGAGAGAGAGCTTCTGCTGCTGGGCTGGAGGGAGAGAGGTAAGTGTCAGTGCTCACTCCCTGTACTGTAGGAGGGCAGGCAGAGTGATGCTGCTTTCACACCGCAAACCTGCTTTAGACCAGGTATTTACATGCAATGTGAAAGGGGTTAAACTTGCTCTGACCCGTTTAAAAAAAAAAACTTTTAAATACCTGGTCTAAGCAGGTTTTGCGGTGTGAAAGCAGCATTAAATTGTTCTGTTGCAATTGTGTGGAGGAATGGCATCTACCAAAACACACACCATGTTTCAATTAAGATACAGCTTCATCAGTCCCCACCAACTTTGGTTTATCACAATTAAAACTGTCAGGGTTCATGTGGATCAGGGTTCATGTGATTTTGCTGCATGAATTTCACCTGTTTATTAGGATTATTAAATTAAAAATCGATAGTGTTCAACATTTGAAGCTTGATATTATTATTCTTTTCTCCTAAATATGTGTTTGCCCAGGAATGATCTGATGGCTGTTTTTACCTCTTTGTTTCTTAGAGTATAAATAATAGGATTTAAAAGGGGCGTTACAACTGTATAAAATATTGACACCGTTTTATCTGCTGCATATGATACTGTGGGTCTCAAATAGATGAAAACACAAGGTCCAAAAAAGAGAGTGACTACAATTAGATGAGAGGCACATGTGGAAAATGCTTTTCCCAGCCCTTCCTCAGAACGAGTTTTTAGTATGGTGTTGATAATTCCCATGTAAGATATAAGCAACACAATAAAACAAACTGCAGAGATCATCCCACTGTTTGCAACAAATACTATTTCAATTACAAAAATATCTGAGCAGGCTAATACAGACAATGGATGTATATCACAGAAAAAATGGTCTATTGTGTTTGGGCCACAAAACTTCAACTGACAGGTCAAGATTGTCTGGATAATGGAGTGAATGAAACTTGCAGCCCAGCAAACTGCTTCAAGCAAGTGACAGACAGTTCTGTTCATAATACTAGAATACCGTAGTGGGTTACATATGGCAACATAGCGATCATACGCCATTACTGTAAGAAGGATGCACTCTGTTCCTGCAAAGAAGTGTAAAAAAAACAGCTGTGTAATACAGGCATTGGGGGAGATGGTGTTTCTCTTTGTAAGAAAATCAACTAACATTTTGGGAACAGTCACTGTTGCATAGCACAGGTCTACAACAGATAACTTGCTAAGGAAATAATACATGGCGGAATGGAGACGGGCCTCAAAATGTACCGTTACTATGATCAGTAGATTTCCAAAGAGAATCAGAATGTAGACAATGAGCAAGAGAATGAACAATGCGATACTCAGTCTAGGGAAGCTGGCCAGGCCAAGGAGGGTAAATTCCAAAGTGTTGCGTTGGTTTGTAGAATTCATCTTCTTTTAGTTTACCTTATTGCTAAAAAAAACAATATAGAATACACAATTAATTTTTTTTTATATATTAAATGAGGTTCTTGGCAAAAGTATTGGCCAATAGTATGAGCCTGCCTACCACTCGTAAAGATGACCTCTTCAGACAGTTCCCTAATATTATAGGGCATTATAGTGCAGGGCACCCCCAAACCGCCCCAAGGTACCACACAACTAAAAATATAAAGTATAGTATCAGAGTGTTAGTGTCAAAAGAAACGAGAAAGCAGTGAGGTATCAGAGTGTTGGTATAAAGATAAACGTACATACATCTCCTCGACAAGCGAGCAAAAGTAAATCGAGAAGTAGGCGAGCTCACCTCGGATATCGAGAAAATACCAGTTTGAATAGACGAGCTCAGGAAAACCAAGTTTCCCAGGCGAATATGATAAAAAAACTTGACTGAATCACAAACTCGACAGGGATTGAATGCCCCCATTATTCATCCAACACAGAAGCAGGGTAGCAGGTGCACCATGCACCATTAAAAATGTTTTCATAATATATGAGGCTCTTGGCATAATATTGGTCAATAGCAATACTAAATCTCAGGCACAGTAGCACATCCCATTCTGAGTAGTTAGGTGTACAGTCCTGTTATGAATATGCAAGATCAGACAACTTTGTGAAGACATTCCATGAAAGTTGGCAAGAATAGGGTGGGATTCAGAGTTGATCGCAAAAGCAAAATCTTTCTCAAATGGACAAAACCATACTGCACTGCAGGTGGGGCAATTGTAACATGTCTATAAAGTTAGATTTGGGTGAGGCATTTTGTTTTTGTGCTGCTTTGTTTTTATACTGCGATTTAGATTTCTGTTTGAACACACCTCACCCAAATCTAACTCTCTCTGCAGTGCATGTGGTTTTGTCCATTTGAGAAAGATTTGGATTTTGCGAACTCTGAATTAGGCCTATAGTGTTACAAAAAATGTGTGCTTGGAATTATTCATAGTCATTTTACTTAAACTATAACAAGATAATACGACACCTACTTTTATAATCAGTTAACACTTAAGAGAACTTGTGTTACAAAGGTTTTGTCCATAAAGTACAAAGTACCAACATAAATAAGGTAAACATACTTCCAAAGGCACTTGTAGAAATGGGTACCAAAACATTTTTAAAAGTAAATTATAATGATGCAAAAGAAAAACTGTGGAGGTATGTATGTCCAGTGCATCAAGCAACACTATTCTGTAGGGTTCCTCCGCGTTAAGGAGGGCATATGGTAAATCATGCATCAGGGACATGAAATGTATGAGTTATGACAGAATTTTTCATTGATGCTACAGTTGTAAAAACTCTGTGTAGTTGCATGTAAAAATAATACTATATTATTGTAGATTATAATAAAAAAAAACAATATTATTTAAACATGTCTAAGCAAATGTTTTTTTTTTTTTAAACAATCCTTTCAAAATTAAAAGTTTCCATCGAGAAGCAATACAATCACTTACCTAGTGTGGCAGAAATTATTTCATTTTGATTTCTGGTAATTCGTCCGTTACAACATGCCGCACATCTGGTGCTAAAGAGACAGTATGTGCCGTTTTCCCACATTTACAGTCTTTTCTTGATAAGGCTATCACCTGGGAAATGTTCCCTTGATGTTAATTTCAAAATTGAGTCTCAGTAGGTTGTCCCCTAAGTCCCTCTTGATAAGTCCAAGGTAATTCCAACCCCATCCCAAATGTATCCCTATTAATGTTTGCATGATACAATCAGGTGCCATGTTTCCTCAGCTTTTTCTCAAAAACAAATTAAGAGGTCACCACAGCAGATCAATGACAGCACTTTTGAAATAAAAAAGGATATATTTGTTATTTCTATAGAAAATAAAATTTGCACAAGTCACAATTATTGCTACAGTACTGTATGTCATTATAGAATAAAAGGTTTTATTGTACAGTAGTAGAAAAATCTACATTTGTAATAGCTGCAGGGCTTCACATGTTCATAAAATTCATAATGTTTATTTTATAAATCTAGTTTAATTTAAATATAAAGAAGAACAAAAAAAATAGAGTACAATAGACAAGGTGACAGAAAGCGAGCAGATCAAGGCATATCACACAGTCTAAAGGTCCATACACGCTGGGCGACTATGCCCAGCGTGTATGGACAGCAATGATGTCAATCACCGCTGCGGGCAAAGCCGCTCAGTGCATACACACTATAGGCAACTTTCCCCCTGCCCGGCACCGACAGAGGGGGGAGGACGGCGTTGCATAGTGCAGAGCTATGCAAAGCCGTTCGCAACGCCACTCATCTGCTGGTATAACCAACAGATGAACGGCTTTACCGGCAATGATGCGGGTGCGCGCCGCAGCGCTCATTGCTGGGGTATACACACTGGGCGGCTTTCAGCTGAAAGCTGCGCAAACAGGCTGTTTTGAGTGGCTTTCAGCTCAAAGTCGCCCAGTGGGTATGGGCCTTAAGAATATATGCAGGTCACCATATAAACAAAATACATATAATATAGTGAAAACAAAAGCCAATATAAAATAATCAAAAAATAATAAAAATGGATGTCCACAGAATAATGTTGGGATTTTCAAAGAAGGGAATAAAGGGACAGAGGGCCAGATGTATCAAGCTTCAAAAGTGATAAAATGGAGAGTGATAAACAGCCAGCCAATTAGCTCCTACCTACCATGTCAAAGGCTGGGTTTGAAAAATA
The DNA here is from genome assembly GCF_055691185.1 of Crinia signifera. NCBI lineage: Eukaryota > Metazoa > Chordata > Amphibia > Anura > Myobatrachidae > Crinia > Crinia signifera. Next base: position 82,930,552 of record NC_139226.1, read on the forward strand.
ACAGGTAGGAGCTGCTTGGCTGTCTGTTTATCACTCTCCATTTTATCACTTTTGAAGCTTGATACATCTGGCCCAGAGAGGGGCACGCTGCAGGAGCTTTGAGGATGCTGAGTCGTGGAAACGCTGGTAGGACGCCAGCTTAAACTGAAGGAAGAGAGGGGACAGGACCAGGCAGCAGTGTGGCGCAGCTGCAGTGACGCTGCAGGATGGGTATCCCGGGACATACCGAGCCCTAACATTTAGCCGCTACTCCACCTCACACGCTTCCAGCCAAGACTGAATACCGGCAGCTGGGCAGCGTTGAGTGTGGCAAGAAGGTCCCCCACAGCGCTGGCTACTGAAAGCTGCTCCTGGATGCATGCTGGAAGGAGCCTAAAGAGCCATCTGATATGTAATACAGGTTGAGTATCCCGTATCCAAAATGCTCGGGACCAGGAGAATTTTGGATAACGGATTATTCCGTATTTCGGAATATTTTAATATTTCAATTATGTATTTTGAAGTATCTTGCATGTTTGCTGTATAAACACATAAAATACACACAAATATATTTTATTTGTTCAAAAAACAAGGTTTCAAAACATGAAACAAAATTTGTGTACTATCTCAGATATTGAATTTGAATGCCAAGCAATAATTTTCTTGCACATATATAGTGCCAGTTACATATCATGTCCCCAGTGATGCTGTTACAAATGTCCCCAGTGAGTTTTTAGCAAAAAAAAACCTTGTTTTTTTTTCACTTTCTGGAATGTATGGTTTTCGGAATAATTCGGATAACGGATACTCGGATACGGGATACTCAACCTGTATATATATTAATATATATTATATTAGAGGACTCTACTAGCAGTATAAACTGAAAAGCTGCTTGAATCCCTTATTAACAGGAGCCTATTAGTTGATGGAGAGAGCTAAATCCTATTTATTGGCCTAAGTGGCATCCAAGAAATATGCCTATTAGAAAGAATAACAACAAAAAGGTGAGTTCTTAATCCAGGAATCTGTAAAAACTTCCCAGTTACATCAATATGGAAGATTATTATTGCCAGACTATACTCCATAACAACTGACAACAGATGGGATACACAGCTTACCTAAGCCTAAAAGAATTGCAGAGGAGAAACCATGAGATATTATGTTGAGAGTTAACAACTATCGAACTAAAGAAAAATTGCTGAAGATAACATGGGAGGAATAAAACCTGTCTGAATCACTGGGTGACCTACAGATATTCTAAGATATTTCTGCAGAAACCTTGGCAAAGAGAAGAAAATTTACCCGGGTCACCATCCCCTTACATCAGGCACATCCAAAGTGCGGACCGGGGGCCAATTGCGGCCCGTGCTGTCATTTTGAGTGGCCCGCAGCCTTCAGCCGGAAGCGGGTAGAACATCAGATGCAGGGTGCACAGCACACGACAATAAAGGTGGGGCCCCGGTGAGCGTGCCTTTACCTTGCTGTCTGCAGCAGTTAGGAGGTGCCGGCCGCCACAGTGAGATGAGTTTGGCATCTTTTGGGTGAGTGTGCATCCAACCCCTGCTGCTCGAATCGTATATCACCCTCTTCAGCAATCACAGTGACAGCAGTGTGTGGGAGGGGGTGCCACAAGGGGGAAGCTTGCTCCCGTAACATGTAGAGAGGATATGGGCAGTAGCGGGAGCCCAAACATCTCCTGTCCTTGCAGTGCTTGCTTTGCCTCTCCATCCTCTGGCTCGCACAAGGGGCTGGGAAACATACAGAGAAGGAAGGGGACAGGCAGGTGGAGATACAGTGAATGGGGGCAGAGTGGGTGACATAGAGTGAAGGAGTGTCAGGCTTGGGAACATACAGTGAATGGGGGCAGGCTGGAGGAAATACAGAGAAGGGGGGGGGGCAGAGGAATATACAGTGAAGGGACAGGTTGGGGGACATAAAGTGAATGGGACAGAGTGGAGGACCATTCTGATGTGATTAATGATTCAAAGAATGTCAGGCTGAATAGCCGGCCCCCACACATTTTCACCTCACCAAATCTGGCCCTCGTCGCAAAAAGTTTGGACACCCCTGGTCTAAAGTGTATAGAATTCTATATTGATCCTATCTTAAAGATTGTAGGTAACATGCTTTTACAATGGTAATTACTAGGATCCAGCAGAGTTTTATTATTGAATATGACCTTGTTTATTCTCATGTGTTCAGGCTGCGGCCTAAATATTTCTTTGTTCTCATGTGCTCAGGGTTTGGGCCTAGGCTTCCCTGTGTTACATAATGGTATGCCATTGTGTTCATTCTTGGGCCTAAAACAATGTTTTTGGTGGAAGTGAGATCTGTGTCATGAACTGTAACTGTATTATCCTAATATAGTATTACAATAGTTATATGCAGCAGCAGTTAGCTTTTAAATAATAATGTTTAGCTAAGTAAGTTTGAGGAAGATGGCAGATAGTTTGGTTTCAGAAACAGTGTGCATCTAGTGCCGATTGGAGGCACATTATTGTAGAATGCATTGTAGCTCAATAACAGAGATATATGTTGTAGGTTTTACATGGTTAATTACTATGAGAAATATGCAGCAGCATAGCTGAGTTGTGAATGATTGTGCAAAATTGTTAGTTAAAGGTGATTTACTGTTAATATTGTGGTGCAATATAGTTGTTTTATACCAGAAGCATGAATGTGAATTCGAGACAGAGCAGTGTAATAATATACAGTGGTTTGATGGTGATATGTTAGACTCTGAAAGTATAGTGTTATTGTAGCCTATTATTAATTGTTGTAAGATTGCTTAGCATTTAAGTTCAGTTATGTGGTTTTCATTATGAAATTCAAGATAGAGGCCTTGCCATGCGGCAAGGCCTGTTGTTAGCTGGCTTCAAGATGGCCGACACCAGATTAATTCATGCTGCTGTCTAGCCACACCTCCAGCCCTGTACATACACATACATACAAACATTGAGCGTATACTAATGTAAACATTTGTATTGAGAAACATAGAAACATAGAATTTGATGGCAGATAAGAACCATTTGGCCCATCTAGTCTGCCCCTTATTTATCCTTCAGGTAATCTCAACCCTTTTTAAACCTTATTTCTTTGTAAGGATATTCATATGCCTATCCCAAACATGTTTAAATTGTTCTACTGTCTTAGCCTCTACCACCTCTGATGGGAGGCTATTCCACTTATCCACTACCCTTTCTGTGAAGTAATTATTTCTAACATTTCCCCTGAACCTACCTCTCTCCAGTTTCAGTGCATGTCCTCATGTTCTATTACTTCTTTTCCTTTGAAGTAAATGTCCCTCCTGTACTATGTTAAAACCCTTGATATATTTGAAGATTTCTATCATGTCCCCCCTTTCCCTTCTCTGCTCCAAACTATACATGTTAAGATCTTTTAGTCTTTCCAGGTAAGTTTTGTGATGTAGGCCATGCACCATTTTAGTTGCCCTTCTTTGTACACTCTCCAATGTATTTATATCCTTCTGAAGATATGGTCTCCAGAACCGGACACAGTATTCCATATGAGGCCTTACCAATGACCTATAAAGTGGCATTATTACATCTTTTTTTCTGCTGCTGATTCCTCTCCCTATGCAACCAAGCATCAGACTAGCCTTCCTCATTGCTTTGCTACATTGATTTCCTGCCTTTAAGTCACTTGAAATAGTGACTCCTAGATCTCTTTCCTCCTCAGTAGGTTCCATTATAGTACCCTTGATACTATATTGAGCCTTTGGATTTTTGAGTCCCAAGTGCATAATTTTGCATTTTTTAGCATTAAACTGTAGTTGCCATGCTCTTGACCAATTCTCAAGTTTACCTAGATCATCAGTCATTTGATTGATGGTGGTATTGAAATGTAATGATTATAATATTGTCTTTATCATACAAATGTTTTACCATTAATGCAGTTTTATTTATCTCCATACATAAACATATTTACTGATCATATTTCTGGACATTTGTTTATTGATCACTGAGTAGTGACAGAGAATAATGCAGTCAGTACACAATATATTATAAAGTTGTGTTAAATAAATAACCTGACATTCATAGATGAGGGCTCATGTCCTAGGATATTACTGGTATATTCTTAAAGATATGCAATGTTATGCAGACTTGAGCCAATCAGCAAAGGTGGGATCATCTATCAGGTAAAAATAATGATGATTTCTTCTAATGCTGATGGGCCAAGGCTGCATCTGCATAATCTGTAACATACTAATTTGAACTTGGGGACAACAAAGAAGGTTATTTATGTATATTTTGATACCAAGATGTGATTAGTAAATATATATGTATTATACATTTTTTTTCATGCTAAATTGTTTCCTTTGATGTTTGTCTTTTAAATAATAGATATGGTTGACAAGGGCTAATTCAGGTTGGATTGTTTTTGCAAATAATTTGAATAGTTTTATAAGCAAATTTTAATAAATGCACATTCTTATAATTACCGCAGAAACGGATTATAAAGTTATATAGATGTAGAGCCATAAATTGCAGGTATTACAAATACAGCCAGCTATTCAACCTGAAAGAGCCATTGATAATTGTGTAAACTGCTTGTTGTATTGCAAAGATTTATGGGTTAAATATTAGTTCTGGGAAATTACTTTTAAAAAGTAAATTGAGGACAAAATCTTGTAGGAAATTGTACCATTCCTTGCAACAGAAGCACTAGCAGGGTATGTGCAGTGGTGAGCAATGTAGCATTGTTTAATTGTAAACATCATTTCCATAGTTAGTAGAATTGAACCAGAGGTGTTTTAAATACAAAAGCATTGTCTAGAGCTAAAGTAGAAAGAGATAAAGTAATAGGTCAATAATAAATCAGGTAGTAAGTGTACAGGTGAGCTAACAATTCCAAGCAGTATGAAAAATTAATGTTGTAGACTGTACAATAAGAGTATTAAATCTAAAACTGAAACAAATTATTATTTCAATGATATTTTTTTTTTTCCTTTCATTTCAGGACCAGAATATTTTGCTGTATAAAAACACAGAAACGGAAAATTGTTTCATTTTTAACCTTAAGAGAACCATTCATGGAGAGTATGGATATGTAAATGAAGGTGTTATGACACAATAGAGTGAACCTTGTAAACTAGCAAAGTGGCTCATTTAGAAGAGACAAGACCTTTTTGTTTTCTCTCCGAAAAGACCAAACAACAATGACTGTAGTTCCCAATGAAAGATTTATTTTGTTTTTATCCCAAATTCATAAGTAAATGAAACTGGTAACAGGTATTGTATTGGTGTAGAGTTTGTACTTGATAAGAGTGAAACTGCATTTGTTTTCCCCTGTGAATGTAAAATATTTACATTAACCAGATATTGTAGATGTGTTAAGTTCAATTGCCACATCCTTTTTAACCACAAAGATATATATAGATCAGGGATATCTCAGACATAAATGAGAGCAATTGGCAGTTAGAATTAGCCACTCCACAAAAAGCAACAAACTCCATAAGAATCCAACAAGTTCAGTTTAATATACTTCACAGGACGTATATAAAACCCAGATGAGGCTAAAAAAAATTTGATGGATTACACAGTGATGAATGCCCAAAATGTGGGGAAAATGGGGCCACATTCTGGCATTTAATATGGGCATGTAGCAGAGTGAGATATTTCTGGGAAAGGATATGTCAGATCATCGGGGACTTGGGGGTGTCTCGAGATGCCCTCTCAGAAATAAATATGGTTATGGGACTATGGCAAGGGAAGGACATTCTTAGAGAGATGGGATCATTGTTATTGAAACTCACGGCACTGGCTAAGGTGATTATTGCACGTTATTGGATGGCAGCGAGTGGTCCTGAAATCAAGGAATGGATCAATCTTGTGAATATCACATATGGACACAAAAAAATTACTTAGGCTTCTAGAGGCACTAGCACTAAATTCTATTCAATTTGGAAACCATGGCACCAATCGGAATTTTATAAGGTAAAAGGGTCGATCACGAAGTCACGATAATAAATGAGAGGAAATAGCAAGAAATAATAGATAATAATTTAACATTAACAGTAGGCTATTTCTATTTAGATATGAAGGGGGACTTGGATACACTATAAAAGTATTCAGTCTAAGGAACAAAAGGGTAAGGAGGGTGGGGGAGGGAAAGGAGGGGGAGTGAGCTTTGTCGATCTTTCTTTTCTTTTTGCAAGTTTATCTGATTCATTTTAAGATTCCTAACTAGAGTAAAGACCCATAAAAGATAAAAGGTATATACCACCCTGAAGTAAACTGCCCAATTATAATTTAAGGCTCAACAATAGAGATTATCTAGCCCAAAATATCATCAAAATGACCAGTGGCGTAACTAGAATTTGTGCGCCCCCCCCCCCCCACCGATATCGGCAGCGCAGCCCCCCCTCCCCCTAGCCCTCCCACCCACCTTCCCAAGTGAAGTTAAAACTCCCCTTACCCCTCCGCGTGCGTGCCGCAGGGTCCCGCAGCCGTCTCCCTCTCCTCCTGCAGTTCTATAATGACCATCAGAAAATGGCTGCCCCCTAACAGCAGACAGTTTTTAAGGATGCTAGAGGAGGCCCGCTCCTCCTCTAGCATCCCAAAAAACTGTCTGCTGTTAGGGGGCAGCCATTTTCTGATAGTTATTTTCATTAGAAGTACTGCAGGAGGAGACTGAGCCATGACAAGCGGAGGGGTAAGGGGGGTTCTTATATATAGTTGTAACTATAGCCCCGCAGATCGGCGCCCACAGCCCCTCAGCGCCTCCCCGCCATCGCCTCCCTTTCTCTTTGTCAGGAGTATCAAAGTATAAGAATTGTAAAAGCAATCTCTTTACAGAAAAATACATTAGACGTCCATTGGAGTTGGATAACGTTCTTGGCAACCATCACTACGGTTGTAATTAGAGCTAGGACATGTTTCTTACAAGGACCAAATACCCAAGCATCAAATTTACTGCAAAATGGCCAAAGGGTCCATAATTCATAAATTGGAGCACTTGTGGATTTTACTACATTCCCAACATATATGAGCCAAAGAAGCCATTTACAACTTGCATTTAGGCCAATGTCCCAATTCATACTAAACCAAATGCCGCCCCTGATCTTTGCAATGTGTGCCAAAATAACATTCTCACATGTACCTCTTGTAGCCAGGGCAAAGATAACCACTCTATCATAGAGTCAAAGTATTTTATAAAAGGTTCAAATTAGCCTATATGGGGTGGGATGTGTGTGGCTGCACCCATGAGCGAAAATTGCCCCTGTAAGTCAGGATTCCAACTGTCGGGCTCCTTACAGGCAGGATTTTGATGTTGGAGAAACGACCGTTGGAATCGCCACTCTTGGTGAGTCATCTGGCACCCAGGGAAATTGGGTCCGACTTGTCCTTAGGACAAGTCGGACAAGTGTATGGGGGCCTTAACAGTAGATACTGACTGATAAACTGCTACATACAGAATTAAAATATAATCACCTTTACCTCTTTGGGAAACATAACAAACATTTAATGATTTTAATATACCATCTAGAAGTTATAAGAGGAATCTCATAAAATTTTATAGCGCCCCCCCCCCCCACATATCCTACTCCAAAAAATAAATAAGTTTAATGAAATTACCCCCCCCCCCCCCCCCCCCCGCAATATCATTATGCACTGAAAGTGTAATCCGCTTCATATACTACAAATCAATTCAGAGATAAGTCAGGAGTGAATATCACGTTGGGCACCCTGTTATGCACGTTAACTCTTATTCTGAATAAGTTAACCCCTGTTTGGGGGTATAATATCGAAAACAATAACAGCACACTATGAATGGTTTCAATATTCTATATGACTCATTTTCTATTCTTTACAGCACATTCTAATAAATGGTATGATTTTATCTTTAGATTTCACATTGATTAGCCTTATTGTAAGGCACATACTATCATAAGTAAAGGAGATACACATATTCTACTCCAAAATATAAATAAGATATTGTATTTAAGGAAGATTCCAATTTTAGCACAGAAAAATTGAAAAAAATCAAAATGAATTTTGTTGTAGGAAAGAGGGTACCCAGAAATTAACAGAATCTTCTTTTCCTCTTGATTCCATATTGCTTTTCTGACAACTTTGATTTGGTAGCAAAAGGCTATTTCTTTTCTGGACGCATTATATATTTGTGCGTAGATGCAACTTGTGTCCAACTTTGAATAAGGTCTGTTTTGCGTATTGTGTGAAAAAAATTGGTCGGATCAGGATCTTTTTTTCTCGTTGGTATTTGCCTTACATACAGTAGTTACATAGTTACATAGTAGGTGAGACTGAATAAATAATTGCATCCATCTAGTTCAACCTTGCGTCCATCTAGTTCAACGTTGCCTTAGGTCACTTTCTATAGCAGCACATTTTTAGCTAATTTATTTGGCTCTAGAAAGCGGAACACTTTATACACTGTAGATAGTGTCAACTGTATATACATATAGAACATTTTTTTCACATTCAGGTGTAAATTTATTATGCAATATTTTTTTCAGAGCCACCTTCTTTCTAGCTTCTGGATATAAAGGACCAACTATATATTTAAGATTAATGATTGTTTTTATTATAATTTCCCCTTTAAATGAAGAAGCTAAAAAGCACCAGAGATGGTGCAGCTTTGAAGAAATTGAAAAAAAAGTAAAGTTACTCTTTACCTAGTTGGGCGCCCGTCGCGGTCATCGCGGGTACATTTATGTCTGGCCGCGACGCGACCGACGCGATGCCCGCGATTTCCCATTGAAACCCATGTTAAACATGGAAATCGTGTCGGTCGCGTCGCGGCCGGCCATAAATGTACCCGCGATGCCCGCGACGCGATGCTCCCGATTTCCCATAGGAATCAATGTTAAAAGTCGCGATGGACCCGATTTTACTGTTAAATGGCTCAATGGACCCGATTTGGCCATAGGAATCAATGTTAAAAGTCGCGATGGACCCGATTTTACTGTTAAATGGCTCAATGGACCCGATTTGGCCATAGGAATCAATGTTAAATGGGCCACAGAGCCCATTAACCCTTAAATGTCCCCCCAAATTTTTAACGCCACTCCACGATCCACGCCAACCCGAAGCGTGGCGAGCGCAGCGAGCCCGCGAGGGGCGGCGGTACGCGTCCTCCGACCTTTTCATGCCCTACTATCCACTAGGGCGTGGAGTGAGAATATAATAGTTTGGCGAGCGCAGCGAGCCACCGAGCCCGAAGCGTGGCGAGCGCAGCGAGCCCCGCGAGGGGACGCGGATACCTTCACAGTTATACGCGTCCCCTCGCGGGCTTCACAGGTGTCCGTGGCGACGCCGACACCTGTGAAGCCCGCGAGGGGACGCGTCTACCTGTGAAGGTATCCGCGTCCCATCGCGGGGCTCGCTGCGCTCGCCACGCTTCGGGCTCGGTGGCTCGCTGCGCTCGCCACACTATTCTATTCTCACTCCACGCCCTAGTGGATAGTAGGGCATGAAAAGGTCGCTGCGCTCGCCACGCTTCGGGTTGGCGTGGATCGTGGGGTGGCGTTAAAAATTGGGGGGGACATTTAAGGGTTAATTGTGCCTATTTGGGCTCTGTGGCCCATTTAACATTGATTCCTAGGGCCAAATCGGGTCCATTGAGGCATTTAACAGTAAAATCGCGGTCAATTAGCCTTTTTAACATTGTTCCCTATGGGAAAATCGCGGTCATCGCGGGCATCGCGGGCATCCCGATTTACCCGCGATGACCGCGATTTTTACCCCCGACGCCCGCGATTTCAATCGCTGGCGCCCTTCTAGGTAAAGAGTACCAAAGTAAATATACCTATAGTCTCTCTACAGGGGTTAGGGGAAGAATTAGACTGTGGGGGACAGGATTCCCTCCTTTGGGATGCTGGTGTCGGTATTCTGACTGCCGGCATCCCAAATGCCGGCCATCTGTATGTATCCTGAATTCCGCCCATAGTCCACACATATTCTAAGCAAAATGACACCCCACACCCGCAAAGTTTTTATATGTCACACTGACACATATATTGTGTGATGATAGATAGATAGATAGATAGATAGATAGATAGATAATCTCTCCCCTCCCCCAAGACACTTACTTGATTAATGAAAAGGTGGAGTAGGCATGCAGCAGGGTCTTCTCTGGAGTATCTTCACCCCTGACCTATGTGTCTCTCATCCCAGCCTTAGGCTCCTGGGGTTCATCAAAACTTCATCCTTCAGCTCCTCTGGCCAGCACAGAGCTCTCCTCCATTAGGCTCCGCCCCCTTTTACTCTCTCTACCCGGCTCTAGTGTTTCTATGAAAGGAAACTTTGGCTGCTGATTGGAGGATGGCGGCCATCTTTTTGTAGCCCTATAGGGCAGCCATTTTTGTTACCTCCGGCTACAGGCAGCAGCCAAGATCATGAGTGGGGAGGGGGGAGAAGGTTTTTTTTTGAGTGACATACACGCTGTCATGGCCACCCCCACGCCGACTTGCCCGTGATCAGCGAGCGCACGGGTAGCGGCAGGTGGCAGTCAGACGCATCTTTATGTAGTGTAGTGTGCCAGACTCACTGATTATCGTCTGTCACACTCACTCAGTGTGCCGACACTCGGCGCCCACGCAGCCCCCGCTCCTCCAAGCAGCAGCGGGGGCTGCCTTACTGTATCTATGCCACTGCCAGGTGTAACATGTGCAGAGAGAGTTAAATTTGGGTGGGGTGTGTTGAAACTGAAATCTAAATTGCAGTGTAAACATAATGCAGTCAGTATTTATCCTGCACAGAAGCAAAATAACTCGCACAAATCTAACTCTCTCTGCACATGTTACATCTGCCCCACCTGCACTGCACATGGTTTTGCCCATTTTCCAATCAAATTTGTACTGCGATCAGATCTGAATAAGGGCCTTTGTTTGGGGGCACGCTTTAATTAGAACTGTCAGGGTTTATTTGGATCTAGAAAGAAACTATAAAACTATCATGTCATTTTGCTGCATGTATTTTACCTGTTTATTGGGATTATTAAATTAAAAGTCGATAGTGTTCAACATTTGAAGCTTGATATTATTATTCTTTTCTCCTAAATATGTGTTTGCCCAGGAATGATCTGATGGCTGTTTTTACCTCTTTGTTTCTTAGAGTATAAATAATAGGATTTAAAAGGGGCGTTACAACTGTATAAAATATTGACACCAATTTATCTGCTGCATATGATACTGTGGGTCTCAAATAGATGAAAACAGAAGGTCCAAAAAAGAGAGTGACTACAATTAGATGAGAGGCACATGTGGAAAATGCTTTTCCCAGCCCTTCCTCAGAACGAGTTTTTAGTATGGTGTTGATAATTCCCATGTAAGATATAAGCAACACAATAAAACCAACTGCAGCGATCATCCCACTGTTTGCAACAAATACTATTTCAATAAGAAAAATATCTGAGCAGGCTAATACAGACAATGGATGTATATCACAGAAAAAATGGTCTATTCTCTTTGGGCCACAAAACTTCAATTGACAGATTAAGATTGTCTGGATAATGGAGTGAATGAAACTTGCAGCCCAGCAAACTGCTTCAAGCAAGTGACAGGCAGTTTTGTTTATAATACTAGAATACCGTAGTGGGTTACATATGGCAACATAGCGGTCATACGCCATTACTGTAAGAAGGATGCACTCTGTTCCTGCAAAGAAGTGTAAAAAAAACAGCTGTGTAATACAGGCATTGGGGGAGATGGTGTTTCTCTTTGTAAGAAAATCAACTAACATTTTGGGAACAGTCACTGTTGCATAGCACAGGTCTACAACAGATAACTTGCTAAGGAAATAATACATAGGGGAATCGAGACGGGTCTCGAAATGTACCGTTACTATGATCAGTAGATTCCCAAAGAGAATCAGAATGTAGACAATGAGCAAGAGAATGAACAATGTGATACTCAGTCTAGGGAAGCTGGCCAGGCCAAGGAGGGTAAATTCCAGAATGTTGCGTTGGTTTGTAGAATTCATCTTCTTTTTGTTTATCTTTTGCTAGAAAACAATATAGAATCTCATTAAACATTGGTTAGAGAAATGTATATAGCTCTTTTTATTTATTCTTTCATACATAAATCATCCTTTCATATGTACTGATGGCTGCTATGTATAACAAATTAAACATTTGGTAATATGATAAAGCCAAGACAAACCAGCCAGCCCTGCAACTTTGCCACATCAACCAGATGGCCTTTTCCATAGTTGTCAACTTTTAAGTGCTCTAATCCAGGAGATATGAAGGGGACATTTTTGAAATCTGGGTAAGTAGTTTGTAATGGTGTCATAATCGCCACCCCACTGCTTGAAAATGGGTTAAACATGTTGTATGCTTAAAAAACACTACTGTAAACTATTCATACAGTAAGTTTACATATGTATATATTTTTATCATAGTGTGGAAGAAATGTATACATATATATACCTTTGAGGAAGTAGTAGGTTGCTGTATACAGGGCCGTCTTAACAGCAGTGTGGGCCCCTGGGCAAAGCAGTGCACTGGGACCCTTACCCATCCTCCCCTCCTAGGGGTGGGGGGTGCTATCAGCAGCAGCTTTGATGTCCTACGGGTGGCAGGGGGTGCTCTATCTTCCATTCAACATGTAGGACCTGGAGCAGTAACTTCTGCTAATTACTCCTTTACTGCACAGGTGTGGGAGGGTGAACACTAACGTGTGGAAGGGGGCACTGAACTGAATGAAGGGTCCCTTGTAAATGACTTTAAGGGAGGTATGCAGGGGAGGGTTGGATAATGGAGTGGGCTTAACATTCGTCATTTTCCGGTGGAAGAGCAGCTTGTTTGAGTGCAGATATCGCCATTATCTAGAAAATAGATTTCTTAACCTTCAATAATATAAAAACCTAGAGTCCCAACTTTCAGGAGGTGCTGGGAACTTGGGGATCAGTGATCAGGAGCCAGAACAATCCATTGACAAAAATATAAAACTGTACACAAAACGTTTGGAGCTGGAGCAGGGACCGGCTGCTGGAAGGCTGATATCTCTGGTTCTGGGCATGATAGAGACAAGCCTCTAGTGTCGACAGAAAGACTCACCTGAGAAATGTGACTGGGAATTGCAATTAACAGGTCGGATGTGGGCTGCTGCTTTGAAGTTGGATATCTCCAGTTCCCCATGGCTGATTTTAAAAAATCTGGTATCCCTGGAAAAAGGGGATCCTCAGCTATCAGAATAGGGCCATATACACCTGGGGTCCCTGGGCAAGTGCCCATTAAGCCCATACGAAAAGATGGCCCTGTATGCCTAAGTTTAGTTAATGTGTTGTTGGAACCATCTGGAGTCATCACACGACCCCAGCTGCTAATCAGTATTAGGTCTCGAGAGATTCGAAAGAAGGGGGTGGATCGTCACAAGCAAACACATCTATTGTTAATACAGGGAAAAGTATAATTGGTATACCAACATACGACCAATAATGACTGCTAATATCAATGGTGCTGGGTTGGTGGTGCTCCCAAGAGGTTCAGCAGTAAAGCTGATTGGAAAGAGAGTGTCCCAAGGGGGACAAAGGAAGAACAATATTGGTTTTTGGGGCACTCTTTTTATATAGTGAAAATTGAATAGTAATTGAATTAATATTTAACTTTTATTTATGTTCACTTAAAATATATGGGCGTCAAGATAAGGTGTCAGAAATCATACGTCATAAACAAGAAGTATGTTGAATTGATTATACGATAAATCATAATAAATAACATTACATCACAATGAAACACAGTGAATGGGCGAAAATGTTTTCACCTTGGGGACCAACCCCCCCGCTGGGTCAATCAAGTGAAAAAAATAATAATAATGGAATTCACAACAATTTTGGAATTCACAACAATTATGGGTGCAGTGCTGTGGACCACTTAGTACAGTATAACACAGTGAAAGGACAGAGAGTGGTTCCTCCTGTGGTACCTGGTGTTTCGGGTTCACCTTAATTCATACGGCACCAGATATTCCCTATCAGTCCCCCGATAGGTACTGATCTGGCCAATTACTGTTTAGCTGCTGAGATCGGACGAGATCAGGCGGCACAGTAATGTATGGTCGTATACTTTATTGGGTGGAAAGACGCAGGAATAACATTCGGGACCAAGTGTCACTTCTGCTTTCCAGAGACAAGAAGAGGCCACAACCTGTTACGCTAGGTATTGCAGGGAGGGTCCAATCTGACTCCGGATGAGAGAGCAACGATATATAAAGATGTAGAGTAGTGAGGTTATTGCAAAACCCAGACCCTTCTACTACCCTCCATCATAGTGGTACATTGGATGGAGGTTGAGAGTAATAATCTGGCAGTGCTCACCTCAATAAATAGAGAGCCGTGATGGCTGTAAGTAGAGAATGTGCCCCCTGTCGGAGTGTGTTCATAGAGGGACGGTACTAAATGTTTAATCCCTGAGTTGCACAAACAGTGGTCAGAGAAATCTGAGAGGTATTGAGAATTGCAGTAGTGGTATTGGCAACAATGTACAATAGTTTAAAGACACAAGTCTGAACAGGAAAAACAGTTTTTGAGACAGGCAATTTTATCCCACCGTTTGGATGCCCAATCGGATCTGATTCCTAGTGGTGGAGCTGTTTATATGATTAATCGTATCAGCAGCTCCACCACTAGGAATCAGATCCGATTGGGCATCCAAACGGTGGGATAAAATTGCCTGTCTCAAAAACTGATACGTATCCTGTTCAAACTTGTGTCTTTAAACTATTGTACATTGTTGCCAATACCACTATTGCAATTCTCAATACCTCTCAGATTTCTCTGACCACTGTTTGTGCACCTCAGGGATTAAACACTGGTCTGCCTCACTACTGGGGTGCCAGCTCCCCCCGGGCCCGGACCGACGAATATGCTAGGTACGCATGTGTGTAGAGTGCCAGACCAATGAGGGAGCTGCTGGAGTTGAGTGAGTCACTGTCACTCTACATACAGCCAGCCGCAGCCGCGATGGAGCTAGCATGGCTGCAGCTCTTTCTTCTGCCCGCTCTACCACCCTGCTGGCAGTAGCTGCAGAGGGGTGTGGCTCCCAATGTCGCTCTCTTACCTCGAACAGCCTCACTACATACTTGCCTACCTGACCCTCTCCATGAGGGAGAAAATGCTCTGTTCCTGGACTTCCCTGGTGATGTATGATTGCCATCACCTGT
Source organism: Crinia signifera (assembly GCF_055691185.1). Lineage (NCBI taxonomy): Eukaryota > Metazoa > Chordata > Amphibia > Anura > Myobatrachidae > Crinia > Crinia signifera. The sequence goes on from NC_139226.1 coordinate 82,945,679, forward strand.
GGGGAGCTAGTTGATTGAAAAGAAAGGTGTTTCACCACAGGTGATGGCAATCATACATTACCAGGGAAGTCCAGGAACAGAGCATTTTCTTCCTCATGGAGAGGGTCAGGTAGGCAAGTATGCCTCACTTTACTAGCAGGTCCCACCGTGGGTAGGGGGTTGGTGCTGCTGGATAACTCCAGCAAGCAGCAGTTTGAAGATCCGACCACAATTCAAGAGTCCATCTCCCCTGTGAAGCTCTGCTATAAGGACCAGGGATAAGGATGCTCTATCTTGTCACCCTATGCATGCAGTTTGTAGGGCGATGTACAGATGGAGCTGTGGTCATTCAGTGGGGGTCTGGTGGTCGGATCGGCAGCTGTCGGAAGGGGACGCGTGGACATGAGACGCACGTAAGTCCCCTTCAGACAGAGCTCCCTGTTGGTCCCCACCACCTCGGCGCACACCCCCATTTTCCTGAAGTGGAGATGGGCAGGGTTCACGTCCCCCGTCACCCGAAAACTGGGACGCGCGTGCGCGTGAGATGCTCGCGCGTCCTAGTCAGATGGAGCATCTCTCCGCCGGCGTTTGCCAGCGAGAGCATTCTGGCGAGCCCCAGCACTGTCTGAGAGGTGCTCCATTTGTAGTGTAGCATGTAGTGGTAGTGTATAGGGATATAGGGTAGCATGTAGTGTAGTGATATACAGTAATGCAGCATGTAGGGAGATGTAATGTAGCATTACTGTAGTGGCATAGTTCAGTGTGCAGGGGATGTAGTGTAGTGGTATAGTGCAGTGTGTAGGGGGATGTAGTGTAGCATTACTGTAGTGGTATGGGGCAGTGTGTAGGGGGATGTAGTGCAGTGTGCAGGGATGGCCGAACCGTTATGCCGGCTATGCAGAAAAATAAGGCACCGTAGTAATCAGGGCGCTGACAGTGTCTTCTCTATTGCTGTCAGCGCCCTGACAAATTTACTGTGCGCTTGCTTATGGGGATAGCCGGGAAGAGCAGTGTGCTTGCTGTGATGGAATATCCTGGCAGAGTGGTGGGCAACCCAGCTGTATTAGAGCAGGTCTATGGCTATTTCAAATGTTGCGCCGGCTCGCAATCCAATCAGGCAGTAGTGGATTTTGATTGGCTGCTGAACCACAAGCTCCAATTGGTCAGTGAACCGGTGTGACATTTGCCACAGACCTACTCTGATACAGCTGGGTTGCCCATCACTGTGCCTTACTGTCCCCATTACTATGCACAGTAACTTTTGGTAGTGCTACCAGCTGGTGGACTTAGGGGTCTGGGGATATACAGTAGGATATATTCCCCCATGGCAACAATCATATAATCCACTGTGGCAATGAGTATTGAACACCCCTGGCCTCGAGCATGTAACCCCTGGCAAGGAGAATGAAACCCTGGCATTGAGCACGAAACCCCTGGCAAAGAGCATTTAGGTAAGTGCCACTTATGTGGCATAATAATTAATAGGCACTACGGTGTGTATAAAATGTAATGGGCATCACTTTGTGGGGAATAGTGTGTAATGGGCATCCCGGTGTGCGGCATAATGTAGAATGGGAATCACGGTGTGAGGTATAATGTGTAATGGGCATCACGCTTTGGGGCATAATGTGTAATGGGCATCATGGTCTGCAGCATAATGTGTTATGGGCATCTCAGTGGATGGCATAATGTGTAATGGGCATCAGGGTGTGGGACATAATGTGTAATTGGCATCATGGTGTGGGGCATAATGTGTAATAGGCATTACAGATAAACAGTGTATAAACTATTCAAGTAGCCTGTCATTGTTTGGGCTTGATTTGTGAGGGCTACTGGGTCACTGGCCCTTTTTTTTTATATGTGGCCTTCCGCCATAGAATTTAAGCATTGGAGGACAACGTCCATTCCTGCGGTAACCAATGGCTGGTCATGCAGGTTGCAAAAGTGGAGTGTAAGGTGTTCTTGCTAAACCACACTCCTTATAACTAGGCCACACTACTTGCTTTAAGCCACACCCCTTTTGGGGGGCATGTGCTGCAGGTGGGCGCACCAAATCTTTCAAATTGTGTATGGGGGGGGGGGGGGCATTTTTATTTGGTCGCACTAGGAGACAAATTGTATAGAAACAGCCCTGGCCGCAGCCTGTAGTAGAAGCCCCAGCTGCTGCTGCTCTGAAGAAAAGTGCTGCTGAAGGATCATCCCGGTGTAAGAGGCACGGGGCGTGGCCTACACTGACGCTCGCTGTGCGTACTCACCTCGCTGCGCTCTTTCTCTCACCTTCGGGACAATGGTCCCGGTACCTTCCTCTTGCTCCACTGGTTTCCGAAGCGACTGCACCTGTAAGGGAAACAGGGGAGGGGAATCCCCCTGGGGGGGGGAGGGGATGCTCATCACAGGCACTATTGGCCTCAGACCGGTTACACCCGCTTGTGGAACACGGCAGGTGTAACTCGGGTGGGGGAACGCTCCGAGGAGGGGAAGGAGCGCAAACAACACAACAACAGATGCAACACAATTTCTACTCACCAGTCGTCTACTGGTCTTCCGTCACGCTTCCGATGCGGATACCGGCACCTGAAAATGAACTCATGGGACCTCCTGCTCCCTAGGGCAGGGCAATACGCCAAAGCGCCTGCGGCTTAACGCCCACGCAACCTGTGGCCTGAAGCCATCTTACGTAACTCCAACCTAGCGCTGGATCCTTAGATGCCACAGCCTAGCGTTGCGCAACCTGGCGCCTAACGCCCGCGCAACCTACGACCTAGTGACGGATCTTCCGATGCCACGGCCTAGCGTCGTGCAACCTGGCGCCTAACGCCCGCGCAACCTGCGACCTAGCGCCGGATCTTCCGATGCCACGGCCTAGCGCCGCGCAACCTGCGGCCTAACGCACGCACAACCTGAAAAGAACACAATCTGCACAGGGCCACAGGAGGGTCTGGGCCTCATGCACTACAGGGGCATTATGCCCAGCAGCAGGTGGGCCTGATGCCCAGCAACACAAACGGGCCTGATGCCCAGCAGCACCAACCTACGGGCCTAATGCCCAACACAGCACTTGGCCTAAGACCCGACTATATGGGCCACACAACTGGGCCTAATGCCCAACAGCCCGAACCCTGAGGGTCTAATCCCCAAAACACACATGGGTCTAGTGCCCAACTATACAGTCCCTTGATGCCCATGGGCCTTCTGCCCGACTACTGCACACAGGCCTAGTGCCTGAATTGGGCCCACGGGCCTACTGCCCAAACACATGGTGGTCTAGGGAGGGGACCCACATATGGACTTACCCGTCCTAGGGGCTTCTGCTGGACCAAGCCTGGTCCAGCCACGTGGGTGGTCTGTCTTCACCAGAGGTGGGATGCTTCCCACCACCTCTGGGCTTCCTGGAGTCTTCACCGGGGCAGCGGGGGCCAGGGCCAGCTCTTTTGCGTCGCACCCCGCTGAGCCCGGGCTTCTGACGTCTTCGCCGACTGTCCCCGGCACTGTGTACTTCGCCCGGCGGGCGGCAGCGTGTAGCAGTCCTGCGCACACAGCTGCCGCCTCCCGAGGCTTCCGGCGGCAGTTCCTCTCTTCTCCAGGGCTCTCCTCTCGCTTCTTCCTCCGTCGCCGAACTCTGCCCCTCGGTCTCGGTGCTGGTTAGTTCAAACCAGCGCCAGGGGGTGGGGCTAGTGACGTGGCAAGCCAGGAGTGGCAAGCCAGGACTCACCACTGCCCCCACACCCGGCGTCATTGGAGGGTCTGCTTCCGGCTCCATGGGGTGGCGCCGGGCCACCCCAGGCAAGGAAGCAGGTACCAACCAGCAGCAGTGCCAGTGACCACACAAGTACACTGGCCCTGGCTGCAGGGGGCGGCGCCACCTGGCGGTGGCACTGCCCCTTCCGCCCCGGTGCTGCTGCACCGGGGCATACCTCTACACCGGCACTGTAGTAGATGCTACGGCTGACTGTACTGAAATGAGGTGCCACTGAAGAGACAATCTGTAGTAGGAACTCTATCCACCACCTTTAAAGTGAGAAGCTCTAGACACTGCATAGACCCGGTGCTTGGCAGATAGGCCACAGCAGACAGAGCTAGTGCCGATTGAGAAGACCCTGCTGGCACTACAGCCAGTACTACTGCACCCATGACTGCCTACTCTGTTGCTACTTGCTACTTAAGCACAGTAGCAGCAAGTGACGCCCACTAAGCCAAGTAAGAAGCGATTGGCAGCAGTAAAATGATGCTCTCTCATGGATAGAGAAAGAGCTTGCTGTATTCATTTGACCTTCACTAATAAAGAAGCTGCTGTCAAAATACAAGGAGCCAACGCTTAACCCCTTCCCGACATTGCCTTTTATGCTAATTTTTTTTTTTTTTTTCCTCCTTGCGTTCAAATAAGCGTAACTTTTTTAATTTTCCGGCTATATAGACACATGAGGGCTTTTTTTTTGCGGGACAAGTTGTACTTTGTAATGGTACCATTTACTATACCGTATAATATTCTGGGGAATCAGGAAATAATTCAATGTGGGGTAAAAAAAAAAAAAAACGCCATTCCACAATTTTGCGCTGGTTACGGTTTTTTTGGAGTTCATAGTTCGTTTAAAATGATGGGTTATCTTTATTCTATGGGTCGTTACGATTCTGGTGATACCAAACTTATATAGTTTTCGTTATGTTTTACCACTAAAAAAAAAAATCGCAACTTTTACGGTTTTTCTAATTTGCGTTGCGTCGCCATGTTCTGCGGCTTATAACTTTTTTATTTTTCCACCTACGGACCTGGGTGAGGGCTCATTTTTTGCGGGCTGAAGTGTACTTTTTAATTAATTTAATTATGGGATATGGGCGACTTTCTGATCTCTTTTAGTTATTTTTTTTTGGGTATGAGATGCGACCAAAAAACGTAGTTTTGGCGTTTGGAATTATTTTCCGTTTACGCCTTTAACCGTGCGGGATAACTAATGTTATATTTTAATAGATCGGACTTTTAGGAACGCGGCGATACCAAATATGTTTATTTTTTTTATTTTTTATTTATTTTTATTTGTGAAATGGGGAAAGGGGGGTGATTTGAACTTTTAATATTTTTTTATTTTTTTTTTATTTTTAAACTTTTTTTTTTTTTTTTTTTACTTTTACTACATGGCCCCCTAGTGTACTTGACCACTAGGGGGCGCGATCGCCTGTACTAGGTTCAGCCATAGAGCTCTATTGCTGAACGTAGTGATTTTATGCACTTCCTATTACATCCTGCCTGAGGCAGGATGTAATAGGTATGCATACACGGCCAGCACAGGGGTCTACATTAGACCCCTGGCTACCATGGCAACCGATCGGCACCCTCCGATCTCGCTGCGGGGGGCCCCGATCGGCGCCGGAGGGGGGCGCCCCCCCTCCGATCAGCTATTTAAGCACTGCGGTCGCTTTGCCCGCGGTGCTTAAAGGGTTAAACGGCCACGATCTGCGAACTCGCCGCTCGTGGCCGTGAGAGCAGGGACCTGGCTGTAATATACAGCCATTACCTGCTCTCTTTCAAGCCAGCTCACTCCGTGAGCTGGCTTGATTCCCCCTCAACCGACATATGACGTAAATGTACGTCATATGTCGGGAAGGGGTTAAACAAGCAGCCAGCAGAAAACACAGGGACCCATACTTTACATCTGTCCCAATTACAGCGGGACAGCCCCGTTATTAGAAGACTATAACGCTGTCCCTCCCATGGGTGGCAATGTCCTGGGGGGCAGGAGATCATTGCTGCTGTGCTCTGTGATAGGGATGGCCATCGACTATCGATGTTCCCAAAACATTGATGGTTGTGACTTAGTGCTCGATGTTTTGGGCATTGATAGTGGATGGTCGAATAATTTATGCCATCGATGGACTGCTTCCGATGGTAAAAGTTGTGGGCTCATGCGCACTGCATGCGCAGCGTCATTTCGTCCAGCGGTATCGCTGCGGGCGGCCCGCCCCGCCGGAAGGTGCGCGCATGGGCAAAAGAAACTTAAACTGGATTGATGGCTAAAGTTTCTTCTGTGCATGCGCGCGGATCCTGGCTGAGCAGGCTGCCCGCAGTGACCCTCCCCGTTGCTCTGTGCATGCGCGGCTAAGCGATGGCAGGAACCCTCGATGGTGTGAGATAGAATGGTTTATAGCCATCGATGGTTCCTGCTCTAGAAGCCATCCCTAGATGGCCATCCCTACTCTGTGCACGGCATCTCTTCAGTTCAGGGAAGAGGGAGGGCAGTAAAGAAGCAGGGGGCTGCCCAGCCGCTAGAAAAGCGATGAGCATGCCCAGAAAATGATAACAATGGGGGTTGCAGCTCTAGGCCCCACCCCTTTACCCAAGCCCCACCCACTTCCCATTAACTGCCCCCATTTAATGCCAGCCAGGTATTCGACGTGGCAGGTCCCAATTAGGGGATTTGAAAAGTTTGGAGGTATAGGGAGGGACCCTTTTGTACAGCTGCCAGAGTGGTGAGGCAAACCCTCATTTTGTATAAAATCCTAAAAATAAGCAATGTAGCTAATGACTATTATGTAATAGCTAGCACAAAAGAAAAGCACAGAAAAACCTAGCAGACAGACTTTTGAGATTTAAGACTGCCCTGGGGCGTTTATTTTTTTGATGCACATTACAAAAACAGTTGGGGAAGTAGTGTAATAATAGCTTACTCAAACACAGCAGCAGACAGAACAAAAGAGAATGATTACAATACTAATACAAAACAGTAGTCTAACTGCGCTTCATAATTGTTTGGTTGTTTGACTTGGAAGAATTTGAAACTACAGTACTCCATGGTAAATGTGAAAAATATATATTTATAATTCAAACAAAATGTATATATCTAATACAGATGGAGCAGGGCTTATTATTGCTGGCGGAGCGCCAGGACCGTGTCCCTGGCGATCCGCCAGCAATCTGGCGCTCTGGCTGAATGAGACGCTCGTGCGTCTCCCACGCACGAGCGTCTCAATAGCCGGGCGGCGAGGCGGCGCGGCGGGTGCAGTCCTGCCCGTCTCCAGCTTCAGGGAGACGGGCAGGGCTGCGGGGGGCTGCGGGGGGGCGGTGTGGACCGGCGGGGACCCGGGGAAGCCGGCGGGGACCCGGGCAAAAGCTCCGTCGGAACGGGACGCGCGTGCACCTCGTGCACGCGCGTCCCCTTCCGACATACAGATGGCGCGGGGCGGGGGATGGCGGGTGGCGAGTCCTCCGCCATCCCCAGCAAAGACAAGCCCTGCGCTATCTGTATAGCAAACAATAATGAACAAAAATGACCGGTCAATAAAATCTTATATTATTGCCACATTACAGGACATATAACTATATACAGTAGGGCAAAAAAAGCGACTAAGGTAGATAAATTTGTTATAATCCACATCAAGGTAAGTCAGGCATTCCCAACCACGGTCCTCAAGGCACACCAACAGTGCAGGTTTTAGTTATATCCAGGCTTCAGCACAGATGTCCATCAGATACTTATTAAGTCACCTGTGCTCAAGCCTGGATATCTACAAAACCTGCACTGTTGGTGTGCCTTGAGGACCGTGGTTGGGAATACCTGGGGTAAGTAGTGGTAGCTGAATAAAACAGCTACCAATAACAGGTACAGGAGATGGTCAACCAATCGGGGGCCTGGAGTCCGTGTCTGCGCCTCCGTGGATAGTAAGCTGATTCCATGTAAAGAGTATAGCTGGCTGGTGGAATGTCTCAACTCTACACTGCTCGTAGTAAGCACTCTGCTGGCAGTAGAAATCAATGTCCGCAGCGGCTGCAGGTGCTTCTGTGGTCTCCCTCCTCTCAATCAAAAGTAATGGAGTGCATGAATAAGTGCTCAGGCAATGGTAATTGGTTCACCGGGTCCGTCCTCCTGGTCACTAACGTGTTTTGTCCCAGGTGGGGACTTTATCAAAGAGTCATTATTCATTCATTCATTATTGTTTGTTTGTTATATTATTACATGTTTTTGAATTATAAATATGTATTTTTCACATTTACCATGATGTAATTTCAAATTCTTCCATGTCAACAAACCAAACAGTTATAAAGTGCAGTTAGGCTACTGCAGGGGTGGATTGGCCCACCGGGAAACTGGGCCATCTCCCAGTGGGCCGGCCCAAAACTCTTTAAAAAGGGGCCGGCCGTGCTTCCCCTGGGCTGACTGAGCCGCGGGCAGCAGCCGCAGCACTTTGCCCAATTCCAAAATGGCCATGGGCCTTTAAGCTGCCACTCAGCACCTCACTGGAATAAGCAGCAGCAGGTTAGCCCCCCCCCCCCGCCCCCCGCATGCATTGCATAATGCCACACACACACCCCTGCACGCATTACATAACGCCGCAGCCCCGCGCATTAAATACCACCGCACCCCCTCCCCCTTCCCGGGCCGGAATCCAGGCTTCCTTACTCAAAAGTAACCAAAGTTCAGAACCAGTGCAAGAGGGAGCTGTGCTAGGGGGTCACGTCACCCGGGAGCCATTCACAGTGGGAGTCAAACAGCCTCTGTCATATGCTCCCTCCTTACTGTTAGTGGGAATCTAGCAGTGTGCCTGCTGGCTTCATGTAGGGAAGCTGCAGTGTCAGCTTCTCTTATGCTGAATATGTGCCCTGAGACACAGGGTCTGATTCTGGTTCACTCACAAAACCAAATTCTCTCTCTAATGGACAAAACCATGTTAACTGCAGGTGGGGCAGATGTAACACGTGCAGAGAGAGTTACATTTGGGTGCGGTGTGTTCAAACTGAAATCTAAATTGCAGTGTAAGAATAAAGAAGCCAGTATTTACCCTGCACAGAAATAAAAAATAACTCACCCAAATCTAACTATCTTTCTGCACATGTTATTATCTGCCCCACGTGCAGTGCAGCATGGTTTTGTCCATTAGAGAGAGAATTAGCTTTTTCAAATGAACCAGAATCAGGGCCACTGTCCCAGGTGAGGCAGTGCCTGTCTCCTCTTCTATACTCATCTCCCAGTGAGTTGCAAGCATGGGGAAAGGTATTATAAATGGTACTTTAAATAACTTAGAGTATAAAAAGAGTGAAAAGGGATACATGTTCATCTCATTTATTTTACTTTAAACAGTGAACAAGTTATCTCAACTTCAGTAATGAGACAAAGGGGTCGATCCTATTAACCCCGAACGGTGTGGATGATTCACAACTTGTAAATCATCACAACACCGAGCGCACTTTACGGTAGGTCGAATTCGATGAAAAGTGCTCGCACCACCATAGATGTGCAAGCAATTTTCAGTGAATTCGACCCTGCGAAGGGTGTGAGTTAGGCTTAATTCGGGTGCTGTTTTCATCGTTAAAATGGCACCAGAACAGCAACTCGCACCCTTCAGGGTTAATAGGATCAACTCCTTAGTGGTTTCTGTTGGATATATATTTATTTACAGTTTCATAGATAGTACGGCAAATTACATTGCGCTTTACAATTGTAGACAGTGATAGAACAAACTGGGTAACAATAGACAGACATGAAGGTAGGAGGGATATATATATAGAAGGTATATAGGTACTTATGTAATATCTGGGCTCCCGTTTTTCTTATGAGACCGCGTCCGCTCGCCACGCTTCGGGCACGGTGGCTCGCTGCGCTAGCCACACTATATAAAATCAACTCCATGCGTAGTTGGATAGTAGGGGTATGAAAAAATGGGGTGCATTTAACATGGGAGCCCAGATAATACATAAGTACCGGTATATACAGTATACTCCTGCTAATTCCTCAGCTGCTCCCTCCTTGGATAGTTGAATACAAGTGGCAAAATGAAGCGGCACTGGGAGTCTGGTGAAAATTCTGTATTAAAGCATATACAATACACAGTGTCCGCTGTTTCGGGGGACAGCAGCCCCCTTTTTCAAGGTGTGTGAACACACCTTGAAAAAGGGGGCTGCTGTCCCCCGAAACGTCGGACACTGTGTATTTTATATGCTTTAATACAGAATTTGCACCAGACTCCCAGTGTCGCTTTATTTCGCCACATATATATCTATATATATATATTCACTCAATAATAAAACAAATACCTGCTCTCTACTTACTTGCCCCAAAGACCTGGGAGCCCTCCCGGACCAGCAACAGTCTTCAATATCCTCCATTAAGGGCGGCTCTTAACAATTTTTGTCCAGAATTTCCTGACGAAAATTGTTCAATACAACAGAAATGTTGAATTCTTCATATGCCTGTGTAAAAGGCTCCTTTGTTACTAAACTCCCAGGAGTGCAACCCATAGTGGAGGATATGTATCACAAATACAATAGTGTTGTTAGCACCCCAATACTTAATATGGAATCGTGACATATTTACAAACAAACAGAATTCAATAATTGGATATATTTGTATAGTAAAACATTTACTTTTTTTAAATACAAGAACATTATAATGGCTCCTAGTAGCTGGAGTGATTTTTTATGTTAACAGTTGTTTGAAATCACAGACGTAGCATATCAAACGCGTTTCCCCCTGACAAGAGACTTCATCAGGGGTAAATAGATATTTTTAAAATATTTTATAATAGAGGTCTGAGTTTATGTTATCCTCAAAAATAACCATTGTAGTGGGATTCTATGTTGGTAACTTCCAACAGAAGTATTCTTCCTTCTTGGATATACAGTAGTTGTTTTTAGATGGTTCCCTTCTTAAAGTTATATGAAGAATTTTAAGGCCTCTTATCACATATATAAATAGTAATAAATTGACACAATTTAAGAAAGAGTAATTTCCGTCCTGGTGAAAAAAATCCACCTACTGTACCTTAGAATATATGTGGGATTGGGTTGGATGCAATTCCTAATTCGTGCAATACATGCATGTGTCTTCCAGTGTATCCACAAGTATATTTACAGTGTATTCTCACAAGAGTACGTATTGCAGGGAGTAGGAATTGCATCCAACCCAATCCCACATGTAAGAAAAATCACTCCAGCTACTAGGAGCTGTTATAATTTTATTGTATTTTTAAAAATAAAATGTTTTGTGTGTGCGCAATTTTAGAGATATTTATAAAACTGGACAGCATATTCTGCTACGTCATATTCATATGTATAAAGAGCCCCTAAGTGCCAAAATAATTACAGTTGCATTTATGTTATTTTAGTGTAAATTCATACAACTGGCCTGTTATTGTGTATTTTTTTTTTTAAAGAAAACGATTAAGGTAATTATTGTAATTGCATGCAGTTACTCTGTATAGCAAAATGGGTGCCGGACAGTCATTAACTCAACGTCAGGATCCCGACTGTTAAAACACCGACGGCCGGGTTTCCGACGGCCGTCGGCTATTTTCCCTCGTGGTCCATGACCCCCATAGAGGGAGAATAGAATAGGTTGCGAGCGTAGCTCGCCACCATGCCCGCAGCGTGGCGAGCGCAGCGAGCCCGCAAGGGGCTTTGTTGCACTAGTCACACTATCTGAGACCAGGCAGTCAGGATCCCGAGGTCGGGATAATGACTGTCGGGATCCCGACTGTCGGTGAATCATACCACACTTTAGCAAAATATGTGGGTTAAGTAAATGAGTAAACTATATGTAAATGTACTGATGTTAAGATATACTTACCATAAGTGGAATACGTTGAGCATAATTTTCATTTGACAAACCTAAAAATGCTAAACAGAATTTTTTGTAAGTAAGGAAGGGATTTTTGTAAGTAAGGAATACTATATACATATACCCTAAAATATTAATATTAGATTTTCCCTAGCTTATTTAGGCAAAATAACAGCTTGGTGGAGGCACTAGTAGAGCTGGCCCTAACCAATTTGATGCCCTATGCAAGATTCTGACTGGTGCCCCCTAGCACTGCTTCCAGTTCTGCCTCTGATGGAGCACCTATCTCACAGCACAGTATCCATCACCTAGCAGCACAGATTACAGCAGTGGCCAGCAACACTCATGACCATTCAATCATAGCTAACCTTAAGTAGACCGCAATCAAGTGCCGTTTTCAGTCCAATGTAAATATCCGCTGAAGCCTCTGTTTTTTTGTTTTTCTAATTCAAGTAATTAATTATAGTAATTTTCCTTAAACTATAACAAGATAATACAACAAATACTGTCATAATCAGTTACCACTTAAGAGAACTTGTGTTACAAAAGTTGTGTCCATAAAGTACAAAGTATCAACAGCAATAAGGTAAAAATACTTCAAAGCCATATGTAGAAATGGGTACCAAAACATTCTTAAAAGTAAATTATAATGAAGCAAATGAAAAGCTGTCCAGGTATGTGATGACCACTATTCTGTACTACTCTGTAGGGTCCTCCACGTGAAGGACAGCATAAGGAAATCATACCACAGAGACATGAAATGTATGAGTGATGACAGCATTTTTCATTGATGCTGAACGAGATAAGCTACAGTGGTAAACTCTGGGCCTTATTCTAGTTCACTCTTTCTGACAAAATACTTCTTAGATGGAAAAAACCATGTGCACTGCAGGTGGGGCAGATGTTACTTGTGCAGATATAATTAGATTTGGGTGGGGTTTTACTTCAAAGTTCGATCTATATTGCAGTGTAAAAATAAAGCAGTCAGTATTTACCCTGCACAAAAACAAAATAACTCACCCAAATCTAATTATCTCTGCACATTTTACATCTGCCCCCCTGCAGTGCACATGGTTTTGTATATCTAAGAAGGATTTTGTCAGAAAGAGTGAACTAGAATAAGGCCCCCTGTGTAGTTGCATGTAAAAATAATACTGTATTATTGTAGACTATAAATAAAATCTATATTATTTAAACAAGTCTAAGCAAAGATTTACATGTATTGGCAGTTATTTGTATTTTTTTGTTCAAAAATTTTTTTTTTTAAACAATCCTTTGAAAAATTAGAGTTTCCATGAAGAAGCAATACAATACTGTATATCACTTACCTAGAGTGCCAGAAATTATTTCATTTTAATGTCTGGTAATTCGGCCCTTACAACATGCTGCACATCTGGTGCTAAAGAGACAGTATGTGCCGTTTTCCCACATTTACAGTCTTTTCATGATAAGACTATCACCTGGGAAATGTTCCCTTGGTGTTAATTTCAAGTTGGAGTTTCAGTACGGTGTCCCCTAAGTCCTGTTTGAAAAGTTCACGGTATTTCCAACTCCATCCCAAAAGTATCCCTATTAATTCTTGCATGATACAATCAGGTGCCATGTTTCCTCTCAAAAACAAAGTAAGAAGTTACCACAGCAGATCAATGACAAAACTTTTGAAATAAAAAAAAAGATATTTGTTACTTATTTCTATAGAAAATAAAATTCACAGAAGTCACAATTTTTTTCTACAGTATTTCATTATAGCATAAAAGTCTGCGCCTGTACTGCTACTTCTATTGACTTTGGTTTTATTGTACAGTAGTAATACAATCTACATTAGTAATAGCTGCAGGGCTTCACCTGTTTTATAAAAGTCATGTTTCTTATCTTTTATAAATCTAGTTTAATTTAAATATAAAATAAACAAAATAAATCAATAATAAAGTTAGAAGCCTAACTCAACTTAATAAGGATGCTAATAAAAATGGGACATTGAACACAGAAAGAATAGCAGCAGACTCAAGGGTAATTGATGATCCAGTTAGCAGAGTTTGCCTTTTTAGATTAAATTTAATTTGTAGAAACAGATATAGCAGGGCAAATCTCTTCACTTAACGGATACTGTATCGCTGAAATAAGACTTTTTCAACATCCAGATCAGGGGCGGATTGGGGCACCGGGAAGCCGGGAAAAATCTTGGTTGTCCGGGTCCCGCATCACTCTCAGTGGTCGTTTTCCAACCAAGCCGGGCTGGTAGAAGCCGTCCCCTGCATCATATACTGTATGTGGCTGTCAGTGCGGCAGCTGTGGGCACTCTCACTGTCAGAGGCGGGCAGCTCCACCTCCTTGAGCTACTCAGCTGCTCAAGGAAGCGGAGCTGACTGGCTATGACAGTGAGGGGTGCGGGACAAATGGATGCTTCCAGTAGCAGCTTTACAGGACCAGCTACTCGCATGGATGGGTGACGGCCGGGTCCGCAGGTTACAAGAGGCGGATCCCCGGCTGCCTTAGGTACCTGTTCTATTGTGACAGGGCAGAGGATTGCGGGGGTGGGGAGGTTCAAAGTAACCCAGTTACATGTAGTCTGGGGTTGGCATAGGGTAGAGATATATATGCACAGTGATACCTCTCTCTCTCCCCCTGTATCTGTTTCTCTCTCCCCCTCTATCTGTTTCTCTCTCCACCTCTACCTCCCTCCCTCCCCCTATCTGTTTCTATTTCCCTCCCTCTATTCGTTTCTCCATCAATCTCTCTCCCTCTATGTACAGATGGAGCAGGGTTCGTCTTTGGCCAGCGCTTGCCAGACCCCTTGCGCACGTGCGTCTCACACGCACGCTCTTCCCAGTATCGCAGCGGCTTGGCAGCATCTCCATGCCCATCTCTGCTTCGGGGAGATGCTGCTCAGTTCGGGGGCGTCGGGGCGGCGAGGGGGGGCCGGTGGAGACGGCGGGGGAGGCATCGGGGAACCCGCCAAGCTCCGTTGTCACGGGGCGCGCGGGCGTCTCGTGCGTGCTCGCCCCCTGGTGGGAGCCGGCCGCCGGCGTGGATGGTGGTAGAAACGCCATCCACTGCAAGGATAAGGCCATCTGTATTCATCTCTCTTTCTCTCCCTCTATCTGTTTCTTTCTCCATCTCTCCCCTCCCTCTATCTGTTTCTCTCGCCATCTCTCTCTCTCCCTCCATCTCTTTCTCTCATCTATTTCTTTTTCTCTCCCTCCATATCTTTCTCCATCTCTCTATCCGCTCTCCATCTCTCTCAGCTATCCATCTGCATCTCTCTCCATCTCTCTGCTCTCCATCTTTCTCTCTCCGCTCTCCATCTCTCTCTCAGCTCTCCATCTCTCTATCTTTCCCGGCTCTCCATCTCTCTCTCCCTCCATCCATCTCTTTTTCCATCTCTCTCTGCTCACCATTTCTCTTTCTGTTCTGTCTCTCACTCTCTTCCATCTCTCACCCTCCATTCTCCATTTCTCTCTGTTTGCCATCTTTCGATCTCCGATCTCCAATTATCTCTCCTTTTCTGTCTGTCTCTTTATCTGCCTCTGTTCTCCATTTCACTCTCTCTGCTCTCTATCTCTCTCCGCTCTCCCTTTGTTCTCCATTTCTCTCTCTACACTCTCCATCTCTCTCTCTATCTCCTTTTCTTTCTCTCCCCCTACATTCTCCACTTCTCTCTCTCTCTTTTTGCTCACCGTCTCTCTGCTCTCCATCTCTCCACACTCCATCTCCCTCTCTGCTATCCATTTCTCCCTTTTTGTTTTGTCTCTCTCTCTCTCTCACCCTCCATTCTCCATTTTTCTTTCTCTCTCTCTTGCGCTCTCTCTCTCTCTCTCTCTCTGTGTTAGGAGTCATCATTTATGACTCCTATCAGTCTTATCTGTCATAAGTTATTTCAGTCCATGTTGTTAATTGACTCTCTGGTGGCCTCCAGTGGTGAATCTGTGCCATTTCAGCCCAGTCCTCTGTGGATAATTTATGCTCAAGTCTGACCTCATTAGTCCTGCTGGGTTGGATGGTGCACAGCTGCCCTGATTACCTGAGGCCTTCTTAAGGCATCCTGACCTATAGTAACCTGCCAATCATAGCTGTTAGTTCCTAGTGCTGTGTGCAAGTCTGTTTGGTCTGAGCTCCTGGTCTGAGCTCCTCTAAGCTCCTGCTACAGCCCAGTGAACCCCAGCTAGCACTCCTGCTGAGCGTCCAGACCCTGTCTGGCTTTTGTCCTGTGTTGTGTTCCTGGTTCCCTTCCTGCCTGCCTGCTGGTTCCTGAAGGGGTAGTGAGTAACTGGTTACTCACTGGTGCGGGAGGTGCCTTGCCAAGCTGCAGTGTGAATAGGGGGTAGTCAACCTCCTTCTGGATACAAGAAAAACACAAAGGGATACACTGCGCTGACAGTAAAATTATTAAAAATAAAAATGGAAATGTGTGCCAATGGTATGAAAATATGTCAAAGTTTTAATTATAAAAACATGGAGTTAAGCATGACATGGTAAGATTAAAATTGAAAAAGACAATAAAAAAATGGTAATAATAAAAAAGAGGGGTGTTGAAAAAATAGTCCAGTTCATACGGTACCGTATTTAATGTAACCACTGGTGGGTGACTCCTTCCTGCAAAGTCTCCTGGTGTGTAGTTGGGTAGATGAAATATTCAGTATATCCAGAATTGCCCGCAGTAGGTTTTATTTGTGGAGTGATGCTCCCTCACTCAGAGTGGGTATCCACCGTTCGGGTTAAGTCCTGGGCAGGCCCTTGGTGTAGATCACAACTGGTGCCCGTATTGTTGAATAGAAATGTATGGAGACTGGTCCGGATCAGTGCAGTGGGAAATATAAAGGTCCAGAACTGGATGTGAAGCACAGTGAAGCACCCTCTTGGTCCACCAACGCATTTCACCGAATATTGGCTTTATCAAGGTGTACATGATGTTGTCACTGTGGGGTTTATATACCCACTGGCTGTCATAAACCAATTGGCACATGTGTGAAGGAATAAATACATCAACATTCAAAATGTAAAAATACTGATATGAGGCGCATGAGCTAGAGAAACTGAACACTAATATACAAAGTAAATACAAAAACGAGTGCTGTAAATATTTAAAAAAGGTAAATACTTTTAATTGTACAGCCGGATGTAGAACTCCGGCGTCATGTGGAATGCACAGGGGCTTCCGGACAGTGAGGCGCTTCCTGTATATGGAGCGCACGACACTTCCGGCTGAGCTGCTGGAGTATGGGCGTCATCTCTAACACAGAGCATGACGCGGCGGCATTTGATTCACGCTGGGGGCAGTGCATTTCCTGGCTGTGGAACGCATGATGTTCCAAGAGGAGGGGACCGGGGCAGAAAATTAATGCAATTGGAGACACGGTGGATTTTCAGATTAGAAACCTTGACACCCAAGGGTCTAAACGAGCAACTAGGGCTGCATAGCTTCCTATAAAATCCATCCAACACTCTGCGGCTAAGTTATTTGTAAAAATAGAGAATTGTGCCCAAGCTGTCAACTAGCCATTGCCGGTCACCCTAAACTATATAATACAGCAACAGGGAGACATCCCGACAAGAGATATATTGACCGGGTACCCTTTGTGTTTCCAATACCTCAATAGTAGCCGAGTTTAATAGCCGGGCTAGAGTAGCATTGATATATTGCACAGAAATTTATTCAGCATCTAGTATAAGTATTAATGACACTGTTTCTTTAATGCACTTTATAAGGTTATAAGTCAACCCGTTGAAATGATTTATGCAGCGGGCACATGATCTTTTTTTAGCACTTTTTTGGATACTTTAAATATAAAACTCTAAACTTTTTTTTCTCACACTTTTCATTTAACTTTATTGACATGAACGTTCACAGAGGACGCGTTACCTTGACAACATGCCTCCCTGACAGTGACGTCACCTAGATGCGCCACCAATGGGCGTTTTTGCATGGCGGCTGTCGTTGCACAGAACACTGATAGAACCCTACATATAGAGGTGATTGTACACGGTGTATGTATGTAAGCTGTTTTGAAAAAAGCCACAATAAAGTGGCTGAAACTTCAACCTGCAACTAGGCTACGTATTGTTTTATTTTGCCTAAGACCTCAGTGCCGCGCATCTAAAGGACTACATACAGTGGTGTCGTTTGGACACCTCACAGCGAGGGCACGGGGCACGATTCAGTCAGCAAGGAGCTGAGTGCCGGTTGCCATCCGTTTCATTATATATATATGTATATAGAAAAAAAAGGACGCACTCTCCAGTATTTTAAATGCAATTTAAAATTTAGCTGTGTATTCAAGAAAAAATTTACAAAAAAGGATAAATATCAGGGTACTCAACGTTTCCGTCCACTTGGGACCTTCGTCAGGAGGTAAGCAACAGATACAGCAATCCAACAGAGGGCACAGCTCAGACCACACAGCAGGTTCCTACAGCAAGGAAACCACTGTGGGTCTGGTGCTATTTATGCTCAGTGCAAGACACAAAGGGTGCCAAACAAAACACCTAGAAACACTTCCGCTTGTCAAAATTAGAGAAGAAATCACATTATTTGACAAAAACAGTATTCCTGTCTTGCGCACTGACACAAGTGAAAATTGGTGCGAAAAATTGGGTACACAGATTGATACCTTCCGTGACGAATTAATTGCATTTAAATGCAACAAATTACAGATCGTCACCAACGATTACACCAATCATCAGGTGTATTGCTGGCTCACTGGGGAATCTAGAGGTAAGAGAGGGCCACGCAACCCTAGGTTCTTCCGCAATAGACCAGGATGGAATTTTGATTCTGGTTCGTCACATTCAGACTCTGGTACTCAAAACACAGGTGGTGTTTTTTTAGGCCAGGCGGCAGTGCCGCCGTCCGCACGCGGCCGAGGAAGAGGTTCAGGCCCCATCCGAGGAGGGGTGGACACAAGACAAAAAGGCAGGAAGGGTCCAACCTAATATTTAACTTGTCGGATCACACCCTTACACCAGGCGAAACTTCCCTTCTATCATTGGGATTGTCATTCGTGCCTTCGGCACGCCACAATAGCTTTAATTTTGAAGTGGACCACTATAAATTCGGCAGCAAAATGGGAATTCTTTTCCGACAAAACCAATAACAGCGACCCTGTAGTCGCCAAATCTCTGCTTAGACCCAGTCTGTTCGACCCCCCCTCAACAAATGCTAGCATACCTACTTACCAACGACTAGTACATAATGATGTTTGCACTTCTAAACATGATAAGCATTTTAGCAATTTGTCACCGGCCCAACGACAAGCCATTACTACACTGAGAGCCAACCCAGAGCTGATAATCTGCTCAGCAGATAAAGGGGGCTCAATTGTGTTGCAAAACAAGACAGCATACGACCAGGAGATTCACAGACAGCGGATCATGACACCTATGAACACTGTCTGGCGAATCCCATACCGCGCATCAAAAGGCGGATTGATGTTACCATCTTAAGAGCTCTGCAAAATCAGTGGCAGGGCCGGTGCTAGGGGGGCCGGTGCTAGGGTGTCCGGCGCCCTCCTGCAAACCATAAATTTTGCACCCTTTCACATTGCCATTGCAACAAGCTGCAGTCCGATTGTGGGAGCGTATGCAACATGCGATCCTATGGAGGATCTCGGGTGCATGTACATGTATGCATACACCATCTCAGTGCTGTGTCCACAAAATGTTGCAGGCACTAAAGGTGCCCATACACGCTGCATGAATCGCATATGTTATGGGCTAGATCGCATTGCATGGCATGCATGCAATGTGTGTGCGATGCGGTCCGAAAGCAGTACAAAAAGTATGTGCAGCACTCGTGACTGAGGGGGAAAGGAGGGGAGAGAAGGAAGAGATGGAAGAAGAGGGGAGGAGATAGAGGGGGCAGTGGCACTGGCACAGCACACTGAGAAGAGGGAAGGAAGGGGAGGCGGCGCTGCTGCCTGTTCATCATTTGATTGACAGCTGACAGGCGCAGAGAGCAATGGGTAGGAGGCGGATCCGGACATGACATGTCATCCAGGCATTCACAGACAGCGCTACATTCCTCAGTGCAAGTGTCCGTGAGGAAGAGGGGGCAGGTCGCAGGAGGAGGACAGTGTGTGCACTCGCGGTGCAGGGAGCTGCTCAGCCTCTCCATACTACCGCCCGCTGTCAGACAGGCGCTGCGGGCAGCGTGCAGGAGGCAGTGACAGTGAGGGCTGGGGCAGCTTTAGCAGAGCAGGGAGGGAGACAGCGCCTTTTCAGCTGCTGAGTGGGTAGCGCCGGCCCTGATCAGTGGATTACAGAGGGGCTGGCCAAGTACCTAACTGTTGATTTTCCCATCTGTCCCACTATATATACACTGCCAAAGGTGCACAAGACCCTTGTGAATCCCCCCGGGCATCCCATCATCTCGGGGAGAGGGTCCTTGTTGCAACCTTTGGCAGTGTTTATTGATGGGTTCTTACAAAAATTCATGCCTTTGATACCCACGTATCTTAAAGATACGGGAGACTTCTTACAAAAACTGGGCCAGATCCCTGAAATAGGACCTGATGTGTACTTGGCCACCCTTGATGTGTGTGCCTTGTACACCATCATTCCCCATGATGGTGGATGTAGGGCAGTATGTGAGCTTTAAACAGTTGAAGCCCATCGCGATCCCCCCCGTTGAGTTCATTATTGAACTGCTGGAACTCATTTTGTCGCATAATCATTTTATGTTTGACGGACAGTACTATGTACAGCGGACGGGGACCGCGATGGGCTCCAACATAGCTCCATCCTATACAAATACATTTATGCATGGGTACGAACAGACACACATTTTGCCTTCATATGGCAAATACATTATTTACTTTAAACGTTTTATAGATGATTTTTTTTGTTATGGAGCGGAACCACACAGGAGTTTGATGAGATGGTTGATGAGTTGAACAACCTACCCACCACTGTTAGGTTCACTGGCCAAATTGAGCCACAATCAATTAACTTTTTGGATGTCACAATCTTTAAAACCAATAACCAACTGGGCAGCACTTTGTTCCGAAAGAGTACCGATAGGAACTCCTTGTTATTTGCAACTAGAAACCACCCACCTGGGTTGAAGGATAGTCTGCCAATATAGCAGTATATGCAGGTCTTTTGAAACAACTCCAGTCCTGAACGGACAGAATCACAAATACAGGAGATGAGTGCCCGATTTTTGGAGCGAGGCTACAAGAAACAACTACTGGATGACTGCCTGGCTAAAGCCAGGACCAAAATGAATACCAGCACCCCTAAGTCTGCACCGACCAACATCTATGTCACGCAATTTGACGAAAAATCAATGGTCATTTCGAGAGCTATCCGCAAACACTGGCCAGTAATTGCGTCGGACCCCTTTTTACACACAGTGTTACCCAGTGCACCAACGATAGCATATAGGAGGGGCAGAAACCTCAATCAGCTCTTGAAACATAAAACAGTACCTCAAGCCACTGACAAGACGTGGTTGCTCACCCGCAGACTGGGGTGCTTCAAATGTGCGGGCTGCACAACGTGCAATTCAATGATACCGGGCACAAGCTTCCCCGTCCACACAGCGGTTGTTCCATCAAAATAAAATTCAAACTTCATTGTCTGATGGACTTTATAATTTATTTGCTACACTGCCCGTGTGGGCTGACTTTCGTGGGCCTGACAACCTGCAGTTTTAGAGAAAGGATGGCCAACCATAACAAAGCCCTCACCAAGGGGAGCTCAGACAAGCTAGTAGCACAACATTGTGCAGTACATAAACACCAGGTTGCCTCCATCAAATGTCACATCATAGACTGGGTACCACCCCCACCCAGGGGAGGTGACAGAGCACTCATCCTCAGGAAACTGGAGGCCAAGTGGATCCACCAGCTCAATACCGTGGCACCCTTTGGCCTGAACGAGCATAATCCACTCAATATATTTCTGCGATGATACCGTTCAAAGAGGATTACAACATGAAACCATAACCAATGCATGGGCGGTTATTCCCTGATATATTCAGTCCTCTATAAATGCCCACAGGTTTCCAGCATTTTTCTTCTTTTTTTCAGTGGTGGCTAGGGTTGCGCAACTCTGATCATGATTTAAGAATCTTTTTCTTTTTCATGTTTAGCACATGTTCATTTATGAACATGGCATTTTATAGGTACAATTATTTAATGTATATTTAGTCTTTACCATATTAATAGCTGTTGTTCTATTTATATACCCTGGATTATTAGTCACAGGTGCAGACACTTCTGAGCGTCTACCACCTCACAACAATAGTTCACTTCCATATAGCAATCTGCTATCACTTCCAGCCGATTCTTACATTATAGATACATTATGCCTGCACTACCTACTTTTGACCAGCGGGATACCTGGAGGGAATTATTATGTGCGAGTTATAGTTTCCGCACTTCCCTTTTACCAGCTGCACGTGTAGAAGTATGCCCCGGTGCTGCTGCACCGGGGCGGAAGGGGCAGTGCCACCTCCGGGTGGCGCCGCCCCTGCAGCCAGGGCCAGTGTACTCGTGCGGTCACTGGCCCTGCTGCTGGTTGGTGCCTGCTTCCTTGCCTGGGGTGACCTGACACCACCCCATGGAGTCGGAAGCAGACCCTCCGATGACGCCTGGTGTGGGGGCGGCAGTGAATCTTCACCGCTGCTCCCCACGAACAAAGGGAATTCAAATGTGGCTCCAAAGGAGAGCCAATCATGGCTCTCGCTCTGGCGCCCAATGGGAAGCGGCGGCGGCGGCGGCGAGCCAATCCTGGCTTGCCATGTCACTAGCCCCGCTCCCGGGCACTGGTTTGAACTAACCAGTGCCGGGAGCGAGGAGAGGAATTCGGCGAGAGAGGAGAAAGAGAGCAGAGAGCCCCGGAACACAGAGGAGCAGCCGCCGGAAGCCCCGGGAGGCGGCAGCTGTGTGCGCAGGACTGCTACATGCTGCCGCCCGCCGAGCGAAGTACACAGTGCCGGGGACAGTTGGCAAAGACGGAGGAAGCCCGGGTGCGGCGGGGTGCAACGCAAAAGAGCTTGCCCCGGCCCCCGCTGCCCCGGTGAAGACTCCAGGAAGCCGGAGGTGGTGAGAAGCATCCCACCTCCGGTGAAGACGGACCACCCACGTGGCTGGACCAGGCTTGGTCCAGCGGAAGGCCCTAGGACGGGTAAGTCCACATGCGGGTCCCCTCCCTAGACCACCAGGTGTTCGGGCAATTGGCCCGTGGGCCCAATTCAGGCTCCAGGCCTGTGTGACCATAGTCGGCAGGATCTGAATCCACAGGCGTGATGTGGGGCACCCCCAGAGAGACCCGCCGGAGAGACCTTCCGGAAGCGCCTTACCCTTGTGTTGATGAAGACGGTTGGGTGACGGTGACAGGAGCGGACCTGATGAGGATTGTACAGAGGTCCATCCAGCGCGACAAGGACCAGCGACGGGAGGAGAGGCTCGCGAAGGCTCTGGTGACCCCTTGCCGGACGTGTCAGCAGCTGAGACACTTTACCAGCGACTGCCCCCGGAGCCAGGCTGCGATGGAAAGAACCAGATCGACGGAGTGGAAGGGGCCAAGGTATCAAGACCCCTTGGTGATGGCCGCGATATCTCCCTTCCGGATCACAGAAATGCCCCCAAGGAACCCTCGGCACTCCCCATGCTGGACCAGTCTCCAACTTGAACGGTTGGGACCAGAAGCTCCGGGAGGTAGGGACATGCCGATAGGAGGAAGGAAGTCCGCGGAAGAAGAGGACGTCCTGGAGGGAAACGTCTCGCCAGGAGCGCATTGGTGGGCAGATACCACCGGGGGAGACGAAGGCTACACAGCAAGAGAGGATACCCAATGGGACAAGCCCTGGTGCGAACTCTGCAATGAGGTGGACCACGAACCGCCGGATTGCCCCTACGTCTCCGCCCAGACGATTAAGAATTGGTGACAGGGGTACGTCGACCACCATGACCCCACCAACTGGTCCTCGGAGGACGACTGGAGCGAAGAGGAATCGGGGAGGTGCACGGGCTGCGGCAACCTCGACCACATACACCCTGAATGCCCCTGGCCTATGGACTACGATTCATGGGACGAGGCTGACCCTGGAGGATCTGAGGACGACGGTTGGGAGACTATGAAAGAAGATGACGACCACCCGCCCTCGAGGGCGTCTGCCCGAGAGGCAGGGAGTGCCCCAGAGGGAACGACCGGTGGGCAGAGGGCCACCCCTTGACAGGGAAACCGGATGGAGGCCCCCTGCAGGATGGGAGAAGAATGGGTAGAGGTGATGCCCTTGGAAGGAGAATCTCCCTGTTGGCCTATAGCGAGTGGCCACGGCGAACAACCCCTCCCTCAGAGAAGCCGGCGGAGGAGGCCTGAAGCCAAACACAGGAGTCCACTGCCCACAGAGGACCAGGACCAGCCCCTGGGGACAACCGCCCTCAACGCAGAAGACCTATCCCCGGAAGCCACACCCCCAGACGAGAAGGTGGAGGTGAGTTTGCATTCCACACATGCTGGCACAGGCACCCCAGATGGGACAGCCGGACCGGGACCGATCTCCCGAGAGGGCAAGGGAGACCCAGACGCCGGAACTCAGGTAATAGCTCATTTTGTGGGGACCACAAAGGAAAAGGGGGGGCAAGTGTAGAAGTATGCCCCGGTGCTGCTGCACCGGGGCGGAAGGTGCAGTGCCGCCTCCGGGTGGCACCGCTCCCGGCAGCCAGGGCCAGTTTACTCGTGCGGTCACTGGCCCTGCTGCTGGTTGGTGCCTGCTTCCTTGCCTGGGGTGACCTGGCGCCACCCCATGGAGTCGGAAGCAGACCCTCCGATGACGCCTGGTGTGGGGGCGGCGGTGAATCTTCACCGCTGCTCCCCACGAACAAAGGGAATTCAAATGTGCCGCCAAAGGAGAGCTAATCATGGCTCTCGCTCTGGCGCCCAATGGGAAGTGGCAGCGAGCCAATCCTGGCTTGCCACGTCACTAGCCCTGCCCCCGGGCACTGGTTTGAACTAACCAGTGCCGCAGGGTGCGCGGGCGTTAAGCCGCAGGCACGTTGCTGTATTGCCCTGCCCTAGGGAGCAGGAGGTTACGTGAGTACATTTTCAGGTGCCGGTATCCACATTGGAAGCGTGACGGAAGACCAGTAAATGACTGGTGAGTAGAAATTGTATTGCATCTGTTGTCGTGTTGTTCCCCTACCCCAGTTACACCTGCCGTGTTCCACAAGTGGGTGTAACCATTCTGAGGCCAATAGTGCCTGTGATGAGCATCCCCTCCCCCCCCCTTAGGGGATTTTCCCCTTTATTTCCCTTACAGGTGCAGTCGCTTACGGAAACTAGTGGAGCAAGAGGAAGGTACCAGGACCGCCATAGGCCCGAAGGTGAGAGGTTACGCGGGCGCGCGCGCCCCTGCGCCTCCCACATGCACACTGTGGTGTCACAGCTATGGACACTTCCGCTATGGACACTTCCGCTTCCGGTTCTCGGAGCTGACGCCGATTTATTCATTTCCATTGTAAGTACAGATCTCCCCAGTGGATCAGTAGAGGTGCGCACATGCACCCAAACATTTATAGGTCCTACATGTTAACGAGTTTCAGCTACTTAATATTAATAACGCTAGACCGGAAGTGACATCACGTGCGTGTCAGGGTGACACGCGGAAGTGTTTCTAGGTGTTTTGTTTGGCGCCCTTTGTGTCTTGCACTGAGCATAAATAGCACCATACCCACAGTGGTTTCCTTGCTGTAGGAACCTGCTGTGTGGTCTGAGCTGTGCCCTCTGTTGGATTGCTGTATCTGTTGCTTACCTCCTGACAAAGGTCCCAAGTGGACGGAAACGTTGAGTACCCTGATATTTATCCTTTTTGTACATTTTTTCTTGAATACACAGCTAAATTTTAAATTGCATTTAAAATACTGGAGAGTGCGTCCTTTTTTTTCTATATACGTGGACTTTGGTTCTGGATGACACCCTAGGAGATGTTCTTTGTTGGATGGAGTGCGATCTTATCTCTACATATATATATATATATATATACTTTGAGGACACCACAAAGAGACAAAATGCATTGGCTTGAATGGGGTGTGTGTTTGTGTGTGGTAACGTATCTGTGTGCTTCAATTCTGCAGGGGGAGTGATGAGTTACAAAGGGCGGGAGTGGTGTCGGGGGCAGCATGAGGGTGTGATGAATGGCATCATTGTGGCCCCACCCCCTGCCTCCGAATGCCGGTAATCTTGGCAGGGCCACGGCAATACGATCGTGCTCCCTATTACAATCCACTTTACCTGCCACACTGTCAATCTAGCTGCCCCCCTTTAACGACATGCAATAGGGATGATTTATCACCATTAGCTGCAATTTATCTATAACATATTGTTGGGTAATATTGGCCCAAAGCAACTTCCAGGGCAGTTACTGTAGTATTGGGCACACTAATAGAAATTAATATAAACATTGTACGAGGGGGCGTGGCCTGGCGGGCATTGAAGGAGGACGTGTCTCCCTGGAGCTCCCGACCCGCAGCCTGTTTCCCCATTGAAAAACCCCCTCCTCCCTCACCCCTACCTACCTGGGCAGAGTCCCTAACAGCCCGGACATCTGCCCTGTTGTCTGTCGACGGTTCGCGGAGTCGGGAGCGGCACTAGGCCGCTCCTCGGATTGCGGCCTGTTCTCCCTCCCCAGGCCGGGACCTCAATTAGTGAGGCCGGCGAACGCGACGCCGACGGACCCTCCTCTGCCCCCAGCTCTCCGGCGGTGTGGAGGCAGCTGACTGACGCCGGCACCTGGACCCGGGACCTGCTGGCGTGTCCTCCCTGGTTGCTGCGGGATCGTCTTGTTCGGCGGGGCGGCTGGTGAGTCGGGCGCCCGCCATCTTGGTTTTCCCTGGGGTGGACGTTGGGTGAGCCTGCCGGCGCACTCCGGGCTCCACCGCTGACACTATCAGGGGGGGGGGGCAGCCTGGGGCTCCTAGGACTGATCTGCCTGTGCCTGAAAAAAGATTGGGAGCGCATCGGGGGGAGAGGGTGCTGCCAGGAATACACTGTGCTCTCTAGAGATCCCAGCCCCACTCCCTGTGTGTACTGCAGTAGGGGGAATACACAGTCCACCAGGAGAAGAGAGGGGGACACTGTACTGTGGTTCCCCTGGAAGACTTGGAGACAGTACCTGTGGGCACTAATCTCATGCTAACTGCATATTGTATAGATGATGCAATAGAGGTTTATTTACTATAAGAAGATCTGTCATCCCTCATCTACTATAGGACTCTGCCATCTAGTGACAGTCTGACTATATTGCAGCTACAGGAGATTAAACTGAGACTCATCTAAAAGTCACACTGCCCTCACCCTACGGGCCCAGCCGCTGTTACCATAGGGGATAGCCCCGGCAGACAACGCTCAGTACCATCCGGCTGCCTTGGGCCACAGCGAATTGTCCATCACCCTCAACTAAAGATCTTGTCTTCTGGTGCTTCACAGGGCCGAATCATAAAGTCTCACACAGACGGGCATAGCCAGCCTTTCTTTTTCTTTTAAAGGCCTAATGAGCAAGCTGTACCCCAGACCATGACCCCCTAACCACCCACTCACTATGGGGAGGTGCAGTAGCTAAATCCCCGCCGGGCGCAATATTCTTCACTGCCCTACGATGAGTCATTGACCAGCCAAGATTGTTAACTCCCACCCTTCCTCAGGCCGCGGTCTCTACATCTATGGGGAAAACCAGGAAAAACTCACAGACACCAGTGTCTAAACCACCGCCCGATAGTCTGCTGAAGCCGAATATATTTTGTTATCTTACTCAAGGTCCAGGGTCAAATGTAGAGGATATACGGTCCTCATCGGACTGTTCCCAATCCCCTAAGGATCCCCTGATGATGGACCCTCCACAGAGCCCAGCTGTCCTACCGAGCTTGGAGGTTTCGCTATCAGAGGTGCTGTCATACCTTCGCACCCTGCCCACAAAGGCCGACCTCCCCTCAAAGCAGGACTTTTTGGTCTTAGAACAATCATTACGGGAGACCATTAAGGTGGAGGTCTCGGCGATCCAGTCTGACCTTGTTCAAACCGCGCAAAGGGTGACTGAACTGGAGGACCAGGTAGAAGACATCTCTGGTTACCAAGAGAAGCTTTATGACATTGCCGCCTCACATGCGCAGGAGCTGGTGGCCCTTCAACGTTGTCTTGATGACCTGGATAACAGGGGGTGGAGGAATAACCTCCGAATAAGAGGCCTGGCGGAGGATGTACAGGGTCCAGGCATTGTTGACGCCCTCACCAAAATCTTTAATGAAATCATGGAGGCACCACCAGACAATGTTATTATCTTTGACCATGCCCACCGCGCCTTGAGGCCCAGAGGTTTACAACCGGACAAGCCAAGGGACATAATCTGCAGGCTACATTATCACAGAGAGCGGGAGGAATTCCTGGCTAAAGCTTGCAAACTGGAGGAAATCCAATTTAACGGGGAGAGAATCCAAATCTTCCCTGACCTCTTGTGGAGCACACTCCAGCAGAGACGCCTACTCAAACCTCTTACTGATGCTCTGAAGCAGAAGAATGTGAGATTTCGATGGGGGTTCCCGTTGAGCATCCAAGCATCCCATGATGGCAAGCTGGTGACCCTACAGTCTCCAGCAGACTTGGATTCGTTCTGCAGAGCCCTTAACATCCCCAAACCTCAGCTGAATGACTGGAGCCAGTTGGCGGAGCGCCTGGACCCTCCCCGCTCCCCGACTGCTCGGCCTGGCTGGCAGAAAGTTGGGAAAAAGAGAGGTTCGCCCGCTTCCTTAGACCCTATTGTGTCGGAGAATGCGACCTGAGGAGGTTTCGCCCAGATCTTGCCGCCGTCGGTTGGCCGAAAAGAGGGTCTGTCGGACTCACTCCAGCTTACGCACCTGACTCTCCAGCGCCCAGGTTGGTCAGGTTAAAGTCCTTATTGATCCCTTCCTCCGATGTTGACATCCCTAGAGACTTCCCTCCTTAGCCCGTATCTGGTTATGGACACCTAAAGAGCGTGACCTCGCGTTCCAGGAGTCCCCACACTACTTCATGAGTGGATGCTCCAGACCCAGGAAAGTCTTGTTGTTATTGCTATAGGGCGGACATTCAGGAGTTGCCAGTGGGCCTTTAATGGAGAGAGGCTGTTGGGCCACCTTATAATAGTACTTTTAATGTTTTGTTCTGGTTGGGTTGGCGACACTATTAGGGCCGGAGAGTCCTATTCCCAGAGGTTAACAGGGGAAAGGTGACAATGTTTGTATTACCTACGCTTGTTTTATTATTCCATCTATATCCCACGCCCGGTGGGGATTGCGGGCACTTACCCCAGTATGGGTGCACCACGCTTTCCGTGGGTCGAGATGCCATGTTGCATCTTCGGACCCAGCAGTGGTTTGATAATGTATCTACGGAATAGTTGTAAAGTTTTGTGTTACTATGCATGTATATGCCTTCTTCTCTTTTTTCGCCTCTTTTCTTACTTTTCATCTTTCCTCTCTTTCTCCCCCCCGCCCACCCCTAGGAACCACCGACCTTCCACCACTATGGTCTGGGTTGGGTCATGCAGTACCATTGAGGGCTTCAAACTGACTTGAATTGCCACCCCCTGGAAATATGACTTTTACTATATGCTCCTATAATGTCAAAGGGCTCAATGTACCGGAGAAACGGTCCTCTTTAATTAGAGATTTGAGGTCCAGAAAGGTGGACGTGGCTTTTTTGCAGGAGACGCATTTCAAGTCAGGATCCACACCCAGATTGTCCAATTACCATTATCCCTCAATATACTCTAGCAACAATTCATTGGGCAAGACCTTAGGTGTCTCTTTCCTGGTGTCATGCCGAATACACCCCACTGACGTTACACACCATGTACTGGTGGAAGGGTGTTGCCAGGTTCTTAAATGTACAATACTGTCTCAAAGGTACACATTTGTCAATGTATATTTTCCTAACACGAAGCAGAAACAATTCTGTAACAGGGTGCTAGGGCTCCTGGAACCTCTTCGGGAGGGTTGCTTAATACTTGGGGGAGATTTCAATTGGTCCCCTGATCCATTACTCGATTGCCAACCTGCCCCAAGCGCCCCACGTATACGAGACCACCGAAAAGTTAAACAACTTTTACATGACCATCAATTGATAGATGCATGGCGAATTTACCACCCCTCGGTTAAGGATTTTACTTTTTTCTCCCCTCCTCACTCAGTTTATTCACGCCTGGACTATTTCTTGGTAGATCACCAATACTTACAACAATTTTCCCGCTGTGAGATTGGTCAGATAACTTGGTCTGATCACACTCCAGTCTATATCACAGTGGAAACCCCTACCCCCTGTCCCCGTCCTTGGACATGGCGGTTCAACGAACTACTTCTCTCAGATCCCAAATTTAAACAGGAGCTCTCCTCTGGAATCGCTAGTAATGATGACGGTATAACTTCCCCGATCTCAGTCTGGGAGGCTCACAAATGCGTCCTCAGAGGAAAGTGTATACAACTTGGTAGTCAGATAAAGAAGGAAAGGGAGGCTAGGAGGGAGGAGATACTGGCACAGATTAAATCATTAGAAATGGCACACAAATCCACCCTTTCGGTAGACACACTGAGAGAACTAACTGAGGCCCGATCCGAACTTAAAATGCTGATGCGGGATAAAACCAAGTCAGAGATGCGCAGATGCAAGCATAAATACTACATGTGGGGTAATAAACCTAGCTCCATGCTCGCCAGGGCCTTAAGGGCCCAGAGAGCCCAGACATATGTTCAGACCATAACGAACGCAAAGGGGGAATGGGTACACTCCTTCTCTCAGATAGCGAAAGCATTTGAAGAGTATTACTCCCGATTATATAATTTACGGGAGGGATCCTCCCCCTCAGATAGAGTATCTCGGAAGCAAATAATCTTTGAATATTTAAACTCGGTACACTTCCCTAAACTCTCAGGGGAGGACTTGTCTTTACTGGAACAGCCGTTTACGTTACAGGAACTGGAACATGCTCTCTCCACAACTCCCTCTGGGAAAAACCCGGGCCCGGATGGCTTCCCTATAGTTTACTATAAGTCTTTCCGTTCGACAATAATGCCCCTGTTCCTAAAAGCATGTAACGCGGTTTCTGGGGAGTCTACTTTCTCCCCTCAGAGCCTGGAAGCTCATATCTCTGTAATTCCAAAAGAGGGGAAGGATCCTGCCCAATGCTCCAGTTATAGGCCCATTTCACTCCTAAATACAGATTTGAACCTGTTCGCTAAGCTCCTGGCTCTTAGACTTGGTCCCCTTCTCCCGGGGATGGTGCATGAGGACCAGGTGGGCTTTATGCCAGGTCGAGAGGCAAAGGATAATACCACAAAAGTGATAGACCTGATCCATTTCACGGGTCTTGGTAAAGCCCACGTGGTCCTCTTGTCCACTGACGCGGAGAAGGCTTTTGACAGGATTGATTGGACCTTCATGGAATCCCTACTGGAGTACATAGGACTCGGCCAGGCTTGCCTCCAGCGTATTCTCGCTCTATACAGCTCCCCTTCGGCACGGGTACGGGTGAATGGGGCCCTATCTCAGCCATTTGAGATTCGTAACGGCACCCGACAGGGGTGCCCCCTATCCCCTCTGATCTTCGTGATCTGTATGGAGGCACTAGCGAGGGCAAAACGAATAAATGGGAACATCAGGGGTGTACAGGTAGGGAGGCGTGAACACAAACTAGCTCTCTATGCTGATGACCTATTGGCAACTATAGCGAGCCCTACTACATCCTTACCTTCACTAATGGCTGAGTTTGAGAGATTTGCGCTCTTGTCTAATTTCAAAATTAACTTCTCCAAATCAGTTGCTTTAAACATATCCACCCCACATCAAATAGCTGTAGGCCTAGAGAAAACTTTCCCATTCAGATGGCACCCAACTACCATTAAGTATTTAGGGGTACTACTGTCCAAGGACAATTCGGACCTCTTTAAACTTAACTTTGCCCCTCTGTTGACCAGACTGAGAGCCCTAACTGAAAAGTGGACTGTACTTAAGTTATCCTGGCTAGGCAGGATTAATGCCATTAAAATGAACTTCCTCCCCAAACTACTATTTTTGCTCCAGGCCCTCCCAATCGCGGTCCCCGATTCCTTCCTTAAAGAGTTACAAACAGTAGTAAGTAAGTTTATCTGGAAAGGTTGTAGACCTAGAATTGCTCAGAAAGTCCTTATTCAAAGTCGGGAGAGAGGGGGTTTGCAATTACCTCACTTCTTAAGCTACTACCATGCGGTACATATCTCAAGGATTGTAGAGATGTCCAGAGTTGTCCAACATAAACTATGGCCAGCTATAGAGGGTCACTCAGTTGGTATATCCCCGCGGGTATCCCCGTGGCTTCAAAAACTCCCAGTAGTCAATCATCCCACTCTGACCCCGACACTTCCGTGCTGGAGGAAATTCTGAAACCTTGGTTATTTTGACCCCGGTGTGACACTACTTACCCCCCTAATTAATAACCCGGAGTTTCCACCAGGTTTTCACTTGAGAGACCTCCCCAGTCGTTGTTCATCGGATGTGCCATATCTGGGTCAACTGACAGAGGGATCGGGTTTACGTTCCTTTGATGACTTAAACAAAACCACAGGGTTCCCAAGGTCCCTCTTTTGACTTTACCTACAAATTAGGCACTTTGGCCCTTATTCTGGTTGGTGCGTAACTTTCCGTATACTTTCGGATGCCGTTTTTTAGCCGTCTGCGCAAGCGTGAGGAACACTATGCGCATGTGCCACGCATGGTCGCCGTACTTGTTCTCACTAATACCGCACAGAAATGTGCACCGCAATCACTCGTGAAATATGGGCGTATTATGGGCGTCATTCGGAATGACACAGGGGCGTAGTTTTAAAGTGGGCTAAACTGGGCGGAAACATGGGCGGACACGGGGGAGTGCACTTATTTTGGTAGGCGTGCATTCGGACAGCACACCGAATGCACGCAAACAAAAAGGGAAGAAATGTGCGGTGTCCAAAAGGCTAGTATTGCTTTGCGGACACCACTCGGTCATGTGCTAGGCATTCGGAACACCTAATCACTGAAACCATTGTCAGGTGAACACAATACAATCCACTCCTTTACTCATTCCTTGTTAATTACACGCTTGTCACTGCTTCAATTGGAACCATTGCAGCTTAAATGGAACATTACTAAACACACACATATATGCTGCACTTTTCACACACTTTTAAACTGCAAATAATGAACACAACTTAATAGTAATATATATGGTCACCGAGTATTAGATCGACGGTGTTTTGGACGAAGCCGTTAGTCAGACTGTACGGTTTTATCGAAAGTGTATAGATAGACAGTAGCATATGCTCCATCATAGTTAGATCGAAATATGCAAGGTCTTACGGCAGAAAGGTAGACCGCTATTATGTCGACCTGTATCTAGGTCGACCGCATTTTTATCGACAAGTACGAGGTCGTTAATAGCTAGGTCGTCCGCTATTAGGTTGACCGTTAAATATGTCGATCGTTTCCATGTCGAAAATTACAAGGTTGATTAACAATAGGTGAGCCGCTATAAGGTCAACAAGTGCAAAGTCAACTGTTTAGAATTTGAGCACATTTAGGACGCCTTACACAAGGTTCACCGTTAATAGGTTGACACATAAACCACGTTGTACAGCAGTATTCTGACGTGGCACCACAAGTGCCACAATGATCTGGCACTGCTTAGCGCTGCCCACCCCCATTACACCATCACCCATGAAGCTCTCCACCCCTGGGAACCTTCCATCTCACTAGCTGCACCCATTAAATACAGCACACCTATTGCCGGCTAAATGCAGACTCCCCAAGTCTCCCCATAGAGTCAAACAGCCTCCCGTCTACATTTAGAAGCTCAACTCCACTCTAGCGCATTGCCGGGCCCTATCATGACTGCGGCGCCCAGTAGGCAGCTGCCCAGGGTGCCGGGATCTCGGGGGGCGCTAAAGTCTGCCTATCAAATATTCCAGGATTTCTTTGGAGGATCCCTGTTGTACTTAATGCAGCAGGCTGCTCTGGAACCTCTGAGACCTCCCCCACACTTTCCCTAGAGGCATACTTCCCTACTTTGGTGCCTAAGAAGACTTATACCGGCCCTTGTGGCACCACAAGTACCACAATGACCTGGCACTGCTCAGTGCTGCACACCCCCATTACACCGTCACACATGAAGCTCTACACCCCTGGGATCCCTCCATCACCCTAGCTGCACCCATTAAATACGGCACACCTATTGCCGCCTAAATGCAGACTCCCCAAGTCTCCCCATAAACTCACACAGCCTGCCGTCTACATTTAGAAGCTTATTCCACGCTAGTTGATAGCGCTTTGCCGGGCTCTGTCATTACTGTGGCACTACAAGTGCCAGAATGACCTGGCACTGTGCAGCACTGCAAACACCCATTACACTGTCACCCATGAAGGGCTCCACCACTGGGATCCCTCCATCTCCCTAGCTGCACCCAATAAAGACGTCACCCCTAAGCACCCCTATACCTGACTAAATCCAGACTCCCCCAACTCACACAGCCTCCCGTCTACATGTAGAAGCTTATTCCATGCTAGTTGATAGCGCTTTGCCGGGCTCTGTTATTACTGTGGCACTACAAGTGCCAGAATGACCTGGCACTGTGCAGCACTGCAAACACCCATTACACTGTCACCCATGAAGGGCTCCACCACTGGGATCCCTCCATCTCCCTAGCTGCACCCAATAAAGACGTCACCCCTAAGCACCCCTATACCTGACTAAATCCAGACTCCCCCAACTCACACAGCCTCCCGTCTACATGTAGAAGCTTATTCCACGCTAGTTGATAGCGCTTTGCCGGGCTCTGTTACTACTGTGGCACTACAAGTGCCAGAATGACCTGGCACTGTGCAGCACTGCAAACACCCATTACACTGTCACCCATGAAGGACTCCACCACTGGGATCCCTCCATCTCCCTAGCTGCACCCAATAAAGACGTCACCCCTAAGCACCCCTATACCTGACTAAATCCAGACTCCCCCAACTCACACAGCCTCCCGTCTACATGTAGAAGCTTATTCCACGCTAGTTGATAGCGCTTTGCCGGGCTCTGTTATTACTGTGGCACTACAAGTGCCAGAATGACCTGGCACTGTGCAGCACTGCAAACACCCATTACACTGTCACCCATGAAGGGCTCCACCACTGGGATCCCTCCATCTCCCTAGCTGCACCCAATAAAGACGTCACCCCTAAGCACCCCTATACCTGACTAAATCCAGACTCCCCCAACTCACACAGCCTCCCGTCTACATGTAGAAGCTTATTCCACGCTAGTTGATAGCGCTTTGCCGGGCTCTGTTATTACTGTGGCACTACAAGTGCCAGAATGACCTGGCACTGTGCAGCACTGCAAACACCCATTACACTGTCACCCATGAAGGGCTCCACCACTGGGATCCCTCCATCTCCCTAGCTGCACCCAATAAAGACGTCACCCCTAAGCACCCCTATACCTGACTAAATCCAGACTCCCCCAACTCACACAGCCTCCCGTCTACATGTAGAAGCTTATTCCACGCTAGTTGATAGCGCTTTGCCGGGCTCTGTTACTACTGTGGCACTACAAGTGCCAGAATGACCTGGCACTGTGCAGCACTGCAAACACCCATTACACTGTCACCCATGAAGGGCTCCACCACTGGGATCCCTCCATCTCCCTAGCTGCACCCAATAAAGACGTCACCCCTAAGCACCCCTATACCTGACTAAATCCAGACTCCCCCAACTCACACAGCCTCCCGTCTACATGTAGAAGCTTATTCCACGCTAGTTGATAGCGCTTTGCCGGGCTCTGTTATTACTGTGGCACTACAAGTGCCAGAATGACCTGGCAGGGTTTGGTCAGCAGCCAGCAGACTATCGCTGTGAGCCTGCAGGCTATGGCTGCCACACAGCAATCAATTGCTGCTAGCCTGCAGGTGCTGGTCCTCCTCCACCATAATGAGCTTATGGTGGAGCTAGTTGCCAGCAATAGGGTCCTAATGTCATCCGTTTCTGGTGCATTAACACCATCAGCACTCCCTGCTGCCAGAGGGGGAAGACGATCCCCCCCCTCCCCAGCATGTGCTCCACCTGGCCCACCATCTGACCGTGGCCGTGGCAGAAGAGCTGCTGCACGTGGCAAGGAGCCTGGCAGGGGCAAACGTGCCCGCAAATGAACTTGTGTCCGCATTAATCTCCACCCTTATGTCTTCGAAAAATCTTTCATTGAGCTGTGTGTGTCAGCTTCCTGTGTCCAATTCCGTGCAGAGGGTACCCACATTTGCCCTCGGTTCGAATGTCATGTTTGGTTCCCCTGTTGCCCTCTTTTGGCTACCATTACTGTCTGCTGTGCTTGAAGTGTTGGTGCTCTACTTTTGTTGTGAAGCCACCTGATGTGTTCCTAATGATTCTGCTGTGGCTATGTATGTCTACAATACATGTTTTTATTATATATTATTTAATTTTCTTGCTGCTATGCTTCCTTTTTTTTGTGGCGAATTATAATTTTTTTGCTAAGTTCATTTAATAAATGTTTTTTTGTTTCCCCCAAATGTGTGGTTTAATTGCTACAAAACCCAGTCAGGGTTGAAGTGGCCTGCAGAGGGAATTAGGTATTAGGCTGTTCACTTGAATTCTACATTATATATATATATACATATATACATATGTTAGCTCATACTGCACAGGACTATGGTGTATCTAAAAGGCAAATGGTATACGGTCATTTGGTCGATCACTGTAAAGGTCGACACTTACATTACATCGAAACCTTATAGGTCGAATGTAACATAAGTTGGAGGGATCCCAGGGGTGGAGCCCTTCATGGGTGACAGTGTAATGTGTGTTTGCAGTGCTGCACAGTGCCAGGTCATTCTGGCACTTGTAGTGCCACAGTAATAACAGAGCCCGGCAAAGCGCTATCAACTAGCGTGGAATAAGCTTCTACATGTAGACGGGAGGCTGTGTGAGTTGGGGGAGTCTGGATTTAGTCAGGTATAGGGGTGCTTAGGGGTGACGTCTTTATTGGGTGCAGCTAGGGAGATGGAGGGATCCCAGTGGTGGAGCCCTTCATGGGTGACAGTGTAATGGGTGTTTGCAGTGCTGCACAGTGCCAGGTCATTCTGGCACTTGTAGTGCCACAGTAATAACAGAGCCCGGCAAAGCGCTATCAACTAGCGTGGAATAAGCTTCTACATGTAGACGGGAGGCTGTGTGAGTTGGGGGAGTCTGGATTTAGTCAGGTATAGGGGTGCTTAGGGGTGACGTCTTTATTGGGTGCAGCTAGGGAGATGGAGGGATCCCAGTGGTGGAGCCCTTCATGGGTGACAGTGTAATGGGTGTTTGCAGTGCTGCACAGTGCCAGGTCATTCTGGCACTTGTAGTGCCACAGTAATAACAGAGCCCGGCAAAGCGCTATCAACTAGCGTGGAATAAGCTTCTACATGTAGACGGGAGGCTGTGTGAGTTGGGGGAGTCTGGATTTAGTCAGGTATAGGGGTGCTTAGGGGTGACGTCTTTATTGGGTGCAGCTAGGGAGATGGAGGGATCCCAGTGGTGGAGCCCTTCATGGGTGACAGTGTAATGGGTGTTTGCAGTGCTGCACAGTGCCAGGTCATTCTGGCACTTGTAGTGCCACAGTAATAACAGAGCCCGGCAAAGCGCTATCAACTAGCGTGGAATAAGCTTCTACATGTAGACGGGAGGCTGTGTGAGTTGGGGGAGTCTGGGTTTAGTCAGGTATAGGGGTGCTTAGGGGTGACGTCTTTATTGGGTGCAGCTAGGGAGATGGAGGGATCCCAGTGGTGGAGCCCTTCATGGGTGACAGTGTAATGGGTGTTTGCAGTGCTGCACAGTGCCAGGTCATTCTGGCACTTGTAGTGCCACAGTAATGACAGAGCCCGGCAAAGCGCTATCAACTAGCGTGGAATGAGCTTCTAAATGTAGACGGCAGGCTGTGTGAGTTTATGGGGAGACTTGGGGAGTCTGCATTTAGGCGGCAATAGGTGTGCCGTATTTAATGGGTGCAGCTAGGGTGATAAAGGGATCCCAGGGGTGGAGCCCTTCATGGGTGACAGTGTAATGGGTGTTTGCAGTGCTGCACAGTGCCAGGTCATTCTGGCACTTGTAGTGCCACAGTAATGACAGAGCCCAGCAAAGCACTATCAACTAGCGTGGAATGAGCTTCTAAATGTAGACGGCAGGCTGTGTGAGTTTATGGGGAGACTTGGGGAGTCTGCATTTAGGTGGCAATAGGTGTGCCGTATTTAATGGGTGCAGCTAGGGTGATGGAGGGATCCCAGGGGTGGAGAGCTTCATGGGTGATGGTGTAATGGGGGTGGGCAGCGCTAAGCAGTGCCAGGTCATTGTGGCACTTGTGGTGCCACGTCAGAATACTGCTGTACAACTTGGTTTATGTGTCAACCTATTAACGGTGAACCTTGTGTAAGGCGTCCTAAATGTGCTCAAATTCTAAACAGTTGACTTTGCACTTGTTGACCTTATAGCGGCCCACCTATTGTTGATCGACCTTGTAATTTTCGACATGGAAACGGTCGACATATTTAACGGTCAACCTAATAGCGGACGACCTAGCAATTAACGACCTCGTACTTGTCGATAAAAATGCGGTCGACCTAGATACAGGTCGACATAATAGCGGTCTACCTTTCTGCCGTTCGACCTTGCATATTTCGATCTAATTATGATCGACCATATGCTACTGTCTATCTATACACTTTCGAGAAAACCGTACAGTCTGACTAACGGCTTCGACCAAAACACCATCGATCTAATACTCGTCGACCATATATATTACATTCCGATGGCGCAAATTAATTTATTTATTTTGTCTTAAATTTCTATGTTTCTTAACATTAATAAATAGTTAATTACAGTTCGAAGTTGTCTGTGTGCTTTTTAAAAATGTAAAAGTATATGTGTAACTTGTTTATAATGTTTTAAATAAGCAAACTGTACATACTGTATATAGAATATGTTATGTTCACATGCTGTAAGGGTTAATGTGTGTAATGAATATAGTAGTAATGTGTTTCAGTATATATTAGGATTTAATTGATTCAAATAGACAACAATCCCTTTTTAATGAGGTTGCCTAACTGCATACGTGGCTCATGTGTTCGCTGTGTGTGCTGTTGTATTTGAGCGTAAATACTCCGCATCGGTGCCTACGGCCAGGTTCCCGTACGTTCTAACGCGGTAAGACCGTGCTTACACTGTAAGACCGTGCCGAATCTGTACGTGTCCCCCGCACACGCACGATTTTTATGTCCTCCGTACACACGCCCTGTTCTTTAAGAGTGCATCCGTCCGAATGCGGGGGCTCAATGGGCGTTTCTACGGTTGATGTCCGCATAGCGTTGTGTGCGGCCCGCTCCGTAAGAATTCGGTAATGTACGCACCGATCAGAATAAGGGCCCTTGTCTCGTAGCTCCCTAAACGGAAACAAGGTTGGGAACCGACCCCCTTTGAAACATTAATGCTTTCGAATGAGGCCCCTCGACATCTGGGCCCTTATTCAGGTTCATTTGTTCGCATGCACACACGCACGCAGTGTTACACTTCAAAACTGCACGCACGCATCTTGCAGTCACGCCTATAAGGCTTGCGAACTCATTCGTTCGCACCCATACCAAAAAAAAGATGTGGTCTTCCATGACGTGCAATTAGAAATGCTCGCACGCGCCAACACATTTTCACACGCACACGCACCACAGTGTGCGTGCGAACATGCTCTTGTGCGTAATGTGTTTGTACTAAATACTTGAAAGCAGGCAAGACACATGCACTCACATATCAATTAATGATTTCACGCTCCTCAATTAAGTCGGATGGATGTAAACTAGATTCAATCTGCAAACCTCATTACTCACGCAGACAACACCTTAAACTTGTTATTGGTTTCCATTAACGCATTTTTCTACCTTAATAAAGTGTATAATGTTAGATCTGTTACTTTCTCACGACATTTATCTCGAATATGGTTGAATGTGTAGCAATCACCATATAAACACATGTTAGATACACATATCACACACTAACAATATTGTTCCACATGTCATTCGTTAAAAATGTACAGCCACATACTTATACACCTTTCTGTTGTATCTGAATTCGTGTGAAATGTCGCATATATGCTATTTAAATTTTCTCACTTCATCATTCCATTCAGACTCGGCAATATTTTTTAAGGCTGGTTGATAGTTTGCCCACCATTAGGCAAACTAGGGGCAGGAGTAGCCTGTGTGCTGCTCCCTGCCTGTGCTTGTGTTGGTGGTGGGTCAGGCTGCTCTTGCCTTTGCCACAGCTCCTCAGATTGTCTGAGCCGTTGCATCAATACACGCGCATACTGTATATACAGGACGTCTCCATGTAATGCATATTGTATGTATTGACGTGCTTATGTGTACGGTCAGCGTATTTTAATTTTCGCAAACATACTGTTTTGTGAAGATGGACTAATAAAGTTATTACATTACAATATTTTGGACCAATCAGACACCAGGCAAAGTTATATATGTACCTGCAATTAATAACTGCGCCATTGCCAATATGTCTTCTGGAAGGGCACCATCCTTTTCAATGAGGGAGCTTCTGGCCCTGGTTCAGATTATGGACCAGCGGCTGGGTGCCAGGGGCCCCTATGTCTCAAATGCTGAAAAGCGGCGGGCGTATAATGCAGCCCGCCGGCGAATATTCGTCCGGACGGGCGTCAGGAGGAGCCTAGGACAGGTTGAGCGCCGGTGGTCCGACCTCCGCCGAAGACAACCGGAGCTGCTATGTGCTATTCGGCGCTACAATAGCCGATGTGAGTATTTTGTCATTGTTTTAAAAATTCAAAATATTATAGTGTTTTTATAGCACAGTTTGAGTTAATATTTAGATGTGCATTAGTCTATGGGTGTATTATGTCTATGGTATGTGGGCCTATATGGGATGATAGGTTCATATATGGTTGTGTAGTGGTATATATGGGTAGTGTGTATATGTCCCTATATGGATGTAGATTAGTGTGCAGTATTTTGATATAAATTTTTTAATTGGAAAAAATGACACCTTTCCCATATATATACAGTGTGTATGTTGTAATCTATAGTAAATTATCCTTTCCTTTTCCCTTTCATATTCTGCCACCATCCATGACTCCTGAACCATCATGGGCATTTCACCTCAGGCCAGGGCACGCATCAGGGCCCGTCAGGAGGAGGCTGCGAGGGAGGCCATGGACCAGGCCAGAGCTGCACGACCCATGTCACCTGCCACAACCCCATCCACCTCCCACTCCCATACCTCCTCCACTTCCACTTCCCCCTCCCCCTCTGTGATCTCAGGGACCTTGGGACCCCCTGGTGACCACCCCATATCCCCATCCACATCCACCTCCCATACCTCCTCCACCTTCACTTCGCCCTCCCACTCTGTGAGCTCAGGGACCATGGGACCCCCTGGTGACCACCCCATATCCCCATCCACATCCACCTCCCACTCCCATACCTCCTCCACCTCCACTTCCCCCTCCCACTCTGTGATCTCAGGGACCTTGGGACCCCCTGGTGACCACCCCATATCCCCATCTACATCCACCTCCCACACCTCCTCCACCTCCACTTCCCCCTCCACCACCCCTCCCCCCCTTCAACCCACCACTACCCCCTTTTGAACCACCCTATTACTCCCCACCACCCTCCCCAAACCCCTCCCAAACCCCACCACACCCCAACACCTTGGACATAACACCCATCCCTGCAGCATCCCTCCTTTTGGCTCCATCCCCCAGCTACAGGCCAACCACCACCAGAGAGCAGGATGACAATGGCACCCATAAGTAAAGAATGTGCATAATGTTGACACCCAAAATTCTACACATTACCAAACACAACACCCACATATGTGATGCCCACATCATTCTTAGTACCACATATACACTGCAGTGCTAGCCTAACCTGTGGGGTGTCCTCCTCCAGGTTCAAACAGCACCGTCGGTTTTGTTTTGTGGTGTGTGCCCATGCCTCACCATGACAGAAATTACAAGGACCAAACTTTGATTTCATCCTTTCCTTTATTTTAGAACAGTGTCTCCTATAGCAAAGCATAATCTGTGGCAGTTTACAAAGGAGACAGTGATACAACAAACATGGTACTTACAGACAGTCAAAAGGCTGGAGGGCCCTGCTCAGAAGCTTACAATCTATAGGGGCAGCTCATAACATATCCTACAGTAGTGGTGTTGGAGACTTGTGGGCAAAGCTGTTCTATAAGTGTAGTTCCCAGCATGATGAACCACATACATTTTCATATTGTTCTTTTAATAGTGTGTTAGCCAATGCTGAGGCATGCATGACTCAAACAGCTGTAGGGCCATGTACAATGTATTTGTGCAATTGGTGTGGTCTTCACAGTTAAATCTCAACTTCTTAGTTTGTACAAATATACAGCAGTAATGCATTTATTATAGTACATTTACACATTCATATTTTTTTTATTCTAGACAGAAACTGAAGAGAAACAGCCAGATGCACAACTTCTTGTGGCCCTCATACACCTCACCCTCCTCTACCTGGCCACTCTTTTTGGTCAACTGCAGGATCAACTGCATCGTTCCTTAATGTTTGTTTTGGTTCATAATAAAAAGTTAGCATAATGTTATAAGTTGTGTGTGTTATTTATAATAAATATGCCATTCACCTGTTCACAACCACATAAGTGTAACGTTGCTTAGTCCCCCATAACCATTGTCAATACAGATATAGGGCCTTATTCTGATCGGAGCGGCCAAACGTGCGTACGTTCGCTATTAACGTACGCTATCCGTACGCGGCCGTTGGGGTTAAGTCCACCCACAACTCAGCCGCATACGTACGGCCAGAAACAACGTCGAAGGGGAGTGGCGTACAAATGTGCGTACGCCAACGTACACGGACGGGCCAGCCCTTACACTCCGACAACTGGCGTACAATTGAGCGAACACCACCGTTTACGGACGTCTCTCGTCCGTCTTCCCACCGACTTCTTGCGGCTATCTGAGCGTACGCCAGCTTGCACGGACGGGTCCCTATTGTTTTCAATAGAAAACTCAGCTTATGTCACCGCTCGTGAGAGTGAGTGTACGTCCGTGTACGCTGACATACCCTTCACATATATGGACCTGCAAATCTTGCCTTTCAACTATAATTATGAAAATTAATTAATTGATTGAATTAATTAATGTGCAAAATAGTGGCCATGGGCTTAAAACATTGCTGAAACATCCTTTGTAGGTGTTAGATGTGGTTTATGTTATTGTATCCTAAATACAAAACCTATGTTTGTATTAGAGTGAACACGTTGACACATGTCGACTTGTGTAGATTGAGTGTGCTACTGTGTAAAGTCTATGAAAGCACGTAGTGAATGTGTATAACTGTTTAACAAATACCTACCTTAGCATATATAAGCAGGTCTTAAAAAGATTCTTACCTTAAATTAAACAAACCTTTAAAGTAGAGAAGTATAGAAAGATAAGCTTCCAATGTGTTTGAGTGCTGTGTGTAGGCTTGCAGGTAGTGAAATCATGGTTTGGACTTAATAGACTGCAGCATTGGTTATTACATTCAGGTGTATGTGTTTGGTAGTAATCAGCGGAAATTAGCAAATCCAGGCGCACGCTGGCATGCGGTATCTGTAGGGGTGGTTTGAGATGGCGGTTGGCGGCCGCCTGTTTTGTGTCCGAAATGAACGGTGCTTTAGTCGATCGTGCGGTAGTAGCACCGCTCATTTTTGGTGCACACCCCCGTGTACGCCCATATTTACGCCCATTTTCTCTCATTATTTCGGCCGCTCCCCTCATCACGCCCCTATGCCGCCCCCAATGCCCGTACACTCGCGTATGGGTTTTTTCGCACGTAGAGACCCGTCCGTAAGCGTTGTGGAGTGTTCGCGCCTGCGCATTAGCGAATGTACGCATGCGCAGATCATAAAAAACCCCGGGACATACGCGTACGGCCCGGCCGCACCAACCAGAATAAGGCCCATAGTGAGCCACACCAATGTATGTTACATGGTAAAGTTTTATTTTGCTGACCCCAATTTTTGGAAAAGGTGTAATTGCTCCATAAAAGCCACAGCAGCTCCATTAGTGTGCAGTCGCCATCATAAATGTGTACACACACCAAGCAGCATCCCTTAGGTGACCATTGACCTCGCACCACAACACCTTCATGAGTTCACCTACAAGGATAGGAAAAGGCAAAGCATTTTGGAATACATACTAGAAACTAAACATCAAATGCAAACTAAATGCTAAGCATCACATATATATTGGTGCAAGTAAATACGCATAAGTTGTGATAATGTATTTCAATCTATCTTATATGGTGACACATCAATCTGGCAATGGAAGATGGTTAGTAGTTGACAATATGTTGTAAATAAATGAGACTAGACCTACCTGAAAAAGCGGCCCACCACAGAGTCTCGGAGGGTGTGTCCTCGAACATTTTCAGGGTGTCTGTAGCGGCAGGGGGCAGTGTCGTGTGCCTCAGGTGGATGGACTTCCTCCTCGGGGAAGGGTACAGACCTCGTTACAGCTATGTTGTGTAACAAACAACACAACCCCACAATCTTTGCCACCATGGCTGGCGCATACTGGAGGTCACCACCAGTGCGATGGAGCACACGAAATTGGCCCTTCAAGAGGCCAATGGTGCGCTCCACGACTTGCCTGGTGGCGACATGGGCC
This sequence comes from Crinia signifera, assembly GCF_055691185.1. Lineage (NCBI taxonomy): Eukaryota > Metazoa > Chordata > Amphibia > Anura > Myobatrachidae > Crinia > Crinia signifera. Next base: position 82,989,929 of record NC_139226.1, read on the forward strand.
GCATTGTATGTCTCCTGTGGGCCTGGTGTTGGTGAACTGTAAGGAGTTAGCAGCCAGGGTGTACATGGGTAACCGGAGTCACCCAAAATCCACGCATCACGTCCTTCCAACTCTTTCAATCTTTGCCAGATCCTGGTTTGCCTAATGACATAGGAGTCATGGGCACTTCCAGGAAAGTTGGAGTTAAAGGCCAGGAACTGCATGGATGGGCCACACACCACCATCACGTTGAGGGAATGGAACATCTTACGATTACGGAAGATGTGCTCAGTACGTGATGGTGGCACGAATGGTACATGTGTCCCATCCACAGCACCTATCACATTAGGGAAATCCGCAAGGTGTTGAAATTGCAGCTTGACCCTATCCAGGCAATCCTGGTCTAATGGCATGGCCATGAAGTGCCCCTTGCGTCTAAACATGGCCGACATGATACGCCTCAGGATCCTACTGAAAGTAGGTTGGGAAACTCCTGCAAGCACTGCCACCACTTGCTGGAATGACCCTGAGGCACAAAAATGCAACACCGCCAACCACTGTGTGAGAGGCGGAATTGCTGTTGGGAGCCGGTGACTGCTTTCAAGATCACTCTCTATTAATGAGAGAGTGTCTAGGATCACATGCGGTGGTAACCGGTACCTTGTTTGTACCTCATCATCCGGCATCCCAAAGAGGGTTACACGTGTGCGGAAGATTTGTGCACGCCCCAGCCTCCTTCCTCGAACAGGTGGAGGCACACGTTCTGCCTGTTGCTGCACACCCACCTCCATGGCCACCATTTGCATCTGGAATAAAAAATACATTGTATAAAGAAAATAAAAACACACACACTGTTAGGATCCGCCTCCAGCGGATCTGTGTTATGCGCAGATTCACATATTCTGTGTGTAGTTTGTGTTTTCCCTGGATTCTGCTCCCTGGGTTTTATCCCAGCCTGTGTGTGTGTGTGTGTTTACTCGCTGGTGGCCTCCAGTGGTCAGCCTGGGCCATTGCAGCTTACTTGCTGTGCTCTGTTATCAGGACTCAGGTGTCTTAATAAGGCTCCTAGCCTGCAGTGCTCACCTATAGGCAATGTGTAATCAGCACCACATTGTGCTCACTATAAAAACCCTCTGCTCACACACTCCGGTGCCAGTTATATTATTCAGTTTCATTATTCAGTTCACTGTGTAGTCCACGCTGTCCAGCTTCAGTCAGTTTATGTCCAGCCTGTATCCCAGTCCTACTGTGTCCCTGCCGGTCTGTTGTGCTCTCTGGATCCTGAAGTACTGTTCAGTGGTGTTCCTGGTCCCTGCTGGTTAACCCTCGTCTGTCCAGTCTGTTTGATGTACCGTGTACCCAGAGTGTCATCCTCGTGATCCAGTGTACCTCTTCTGGGTTGTCCTGCAAGGCTGTGCTGCGGTGTCCCAACTTCTCGGCTGCATTACATCTCTCAGCTAAGTTGGGGATTACCCACCTGTCTATTCATTTATTTGGTTACAGTTGCTTATTACATCTCAGTGTATTGTTACACCCACACCCTGTATTGGCACTATTGGTACCGGTGCATTCATTTTCACTTTGTGTCATCTGCTGAGCATTGTTGCTCCCCTGGGGTTTCTGGGAGTTCCCCGTTTCTGGTGTTTTAGTTAGTTGTCCCCTTGCTCTCTCCTGGCCTCGGCGGACGTGTTGTCAATACATAAGACCTGCCTGTAGCGGAGTGGGGCGGACCTAATTCGCCCTTCAGCCGAGACGGGCCCAGGTGAAGCCTAGCCCTGCACACGTCCGTCGATTCCAGCCAGAGGCAACGGAGTTAGGTTGGCGGGGACACTCCCAGAACCCTTACACACACAGACTCACACCACCAACAACACGTCAAATACATACAGGCAGAGGATGCCTGTAGAGATCCATACCCAATCCTAGTCCTAAAAAAGGGCATGTATTGAAATATGACCATTACCACACATGCATCACATAACATTACCATCTCCTTAAGTAACAATCCACCAAACTTAGGTATGATTTCATGACTTAACCACTAGAAATTTTGTATGATAATGACAGAGCACCTTACTATGATGTGTGGCTACACACCGAAAACATACTCCCACACATAAAAAAAAAACAGTTGCAACTGTAAACACCACACACCAATGTCCTGCGAGCTGTGATTTACCTTAAGACAATACTGAGGAAAGCAATAATTGGCCACAGTAGTTGACCACTAATCCAATCCTAAAGCAAAAGTAGACAATACAAATAGCATTACAATCTGGCCCATTAACAATTACAGCAGTAGAAAACATCAGTGCAGAGATGCATTGTAACATTACAGATGGAATGTTCTGTATGCATGGCACACCTTAAAGTCAAAATGTGTCAATCAATAGAAAGATTGACAACATTACACATGCGAATATTTTGTACACTAGAAAAATAGCCAAAGTACTTACACAGTGCGTTCCAGAAACATACGCAAATAACGGCAAAATATACATCAGCCGCAAGCAAACTCAACAATCGCCATTTTTATAGGCACACACCATGATGGCGGATAACAACACAAATGATGCGCAAGCAAACACGCACTAAACACTGGCATGGATTGAGAATGACACAATCCAATTTGAAGAACCCACAGTGCAGATTTGATACAAAATTACTGTTGCCATGCGCTTAATAACTTAGACATGTGAGAACGCACCAAAAGATAGTGATGATAACTTAGACATGTGAGAACGCACCAAAAGATAGTGATGGATAACTTAGACATGTGAGAACGCACCAAAAGATAGTGATGGACGTTAGCAAATCGAAATAACCATACAGCCAGGTTTTCACTGCTGACGCACGCGTGCTCGCGCGCTTGTGAAAATTAGCGCGCGTGCGAAAAAACCAATTAGCTCACGAGCCAGCCTACAAATGGACACATGAATGCATAACACATTTGGCAGCTCAATGAGTTCAGAATCAGAGGGAGACGTCACCTCAGACCACGAGGCTATCATTCAAAGACTGACTGCCATCACTGAAGCCCTTATGGAGAGGAGAAGAGGAGAAGAAGGGGAAGGCTCATCCTCATCCTCACAGCTAGCCATTCCAACAAACTCAGCACAACAGTCCGTGGGTGCTGCAGTGGCAGGCCAAAGTGCTGGGGGTCAAAGCCAAACTAATGTCACAAATACAGATGTGGCTTACCGAAGCCGCAACACCCCTTTCACCAAAAACAAATTGGCCATTTTAGTGCCTAAAGCCAGAGACCTGATCGAATTTGGGCCCAAAAAAATGAGTACCAATGCCAAGGATAAGGTGTGGCAACAAATCACAGACGACATCAATGCCATCTCCCCTCAGGCCCGGGATTGGCAACATGTGAAGCGCAGGCAAGTGTAATATGCTGTATGTGTGTCTGTGTGTGTGTGTGTGTGTTGTTAAGTGTGTAGGCCTGTTTTTTAAACTATACCAAATGTAGAAGGCATGGGTTTGTTGATGTATGTGCAGCTGAAAAGAGAGGTTGTATAACCACATGTCGAATGTCTGAAAAATAGTGGTCATGGTTACACTTTCAGGGGTGAAGATGACAAGGTGTTTCTTATGTGTAATGGCATGTAGTGCATGTGTAAATAAAGTAAATGTGTAATTGTTAAAATGCAAATGTAGTGTAATGCTTGTAAGAAGGTATGACATTTATATGGGCAGACATTGAACCATGTGCATCGTAAACCCAGTGGACATATATAGACATGTTAAACGCAGACATATATGTATCATTTCTGAATATTATTTTGAAAATATTTGTGCAGGTGGCAAGATTTCAAATCACGCCTTAAAAGGAAACTGTCAAACAGATGGAAAGCAAGCCAGAAAACAGGTGGAGGAAATCTCCCAGAACACCTCCAGCTAACGTCACTGGAGGAATTGGCCCAGGACTGTATTTCTCAGGAGGAGATTAAAGGTGTCTCCAGCATGGACAGTGAATTGGGGCCAGATGAGTTTGGTGCAGATACCGGAGGTAAATGTCAAATTGAAATGGCACAGTATAGATTTACAGGTGTATGTGCAGCAACTGATATTTTCGTGTTTGTTGTTTCTTCACAGATGACAACACTGAGGCTGACGCTTCTGCTCCTCCACCACCACCACCACCAACTGAAAACAATGGTGCCCAACCAAAAACACCAGCTGTCAACATTTCCCTTGCACATCTTACCTCCCAACTTTTCTTGAGCTGGAGGCGGGACGTAGTTGTGCGCACTGTAGGCGCGCCGGAAATTTCGAGGGGGCGTGGCCTAATTTCGGGGGTGTGGCCTATACTCGTGGCTCCCCCGCGAGGCCACTCCCCCATTTTGCCGCTGTAGGGGCATGACCCAGAGGCTCTGTGAGCCTCTAGCCATGCCCCCAGCCCCCTGGCTGCGGGAATAGACGCTGTGCGCATGCGCACATCGTTTATTCCCCGCTGCTTAGCAGCCGACAGGGGGGACTCCTAACAGCCCCCCCTCACCGCGGGACACTGCCGGCCGCGGGAGGGACAGCGGGACAGGCCCAGATAATCGGGACTGTCCCTCTGTAATCGGGACTGTTGGGAGGTATGCACATGTACTGCAGGACATACGTGAGCAGGGCCGCACCACTGTGGAATGCCAGGATCAAATGCTGCAGGTGGTTCTGAAAATGGCACACAGTCTAGAGGGCCTACACCATGAAGCCAGACGCTTCAATGACCATATGGCCACACAACATTCCTCCACTGCCCGCACACCAGCAGCTTCGACCTCACAGGGTGAAGGTCAGAATGCACCCCCACTTATGCGTACACGCAGGTTGGTAGACCCACAAAAGGGGGAGTCCCTAAGCGACTGCGTAAATAAAAAAAAAATATTTTCCTTTTTGTGCTAACAAATTGTGTTATTTTTACTTTATTTTACTTTATTTATGTAGTATATGCGAATAAAAATATACTCACATTTACCATGCGTTGTCTTGTGATTTTACGCAGATATATTATATATATGTTGCATATGTGAGTTGACACATGTCGACTAATGTTGACAGTGCAAACATGCTACACATGGCAGAGTGAAAATGTACATAAAGGTCTGTTAAATAAGGGCAATTAATACATGTGTTAAGTGCATTTGCATTTGTGGCATACAATTCACCAAACCATAATAATTGAAATTTGTCTGCTAACTCGTGTTTGGTTTGGTGATGCAACCTGAAGTGGAGCAGAGTTAAATGATTGTAACAATCAACCAATAATTGCTCTCAATGGTGTTCAGGTGCTAATAAGTTCCACATTTCGCTACTGTGTTGTTGTTTTTTTCATAAAGTTTTTATTTGGATTTTGCAGTTATTAAATGGTACCATGTACCCAAAACATTTGCTGAGACAATAAACAATATGCTTTTCAGAAATTGAATTGTTTGACTCGTCATTTCAAGCATTTTACAGAGTGGACTATTCTAGAATAAATATCTGCAGGCGAATAGATTTAACACTAACCTGTTGATCTAGCTATGTAATACACCTCAATTATGTGTTTTGGAATGCCTAGTTAGACTGTTATAACCAGGCATGTGAGTGTATCTTTCCTGAGTTTTGCAATATACCTCTCATACATGAACTAATTGTAGAGCCAGTAGATGAATGGGGAGGGGGGGGGGAGGGGGGGAGAAGAGGTTTTTAGGGGGGAAGGGGGGGGGGGGGAGGAGGATGAGGATGAGGGGGGGGGGAGTGAGAGGAGGGGGTGATTGAGAATGTACACTGGCATCTTGAGAAACATATAAACTTAAACATTTATATCTATCTATGTTTTTAGTCAACTGATATTATCTAAATATAGACATGACGAGACAGGACATTTGGTTGGGGAGGGTGAGGGAGGGGGGAGGGAAGGGGGATGAAGGGTTGGTCAATAATGTGTAGATTCTTCTTCTGGGGAGCTTTCTTATAGATGGACAGTTATCTGATGGTTTGTGATTCCAGCGAGTCGTTGTATGGTCATTGCGTGCCCGATCTGACTGATTATTACCTATTAGCATTCCACATCTCCACAGACAGTCCCCCACATCTTCCATGCAACCGGTCTACAACTCATGACATGGCTCTGTCTAAGTAGTTAAATTGTCTCCACCAACTGTGGAGGGGGATAATGGAAAGTCTAGCCTTAGTCTGTCTTTTAGTTCTGGGTCTAGGACATGAAAGATGGGTTCCCATTTCCTCATATATTTCTGAGGAGAGAAATGAGCGTCCATCTGGACAGATCTTTTGTCAAACAGTATTAATTGTATGAGTTTGGTTTCTAATTCTCTAATAGATGGGGTGGAAGAGAAAATCCAATGGATAAGTATCATTTTTCTAGCTAGCGTTAGGCATATAGTGAGTAGGGGGATGTATTTGGAAAAGGAGGTTGGGAGGATCCAGTTTGAGAAATTTAAGCATAGACAAGCTAGGGGGTCAATCCCAAATGTAGTGGAGAAAATTTTGTTGATATAGTTAATGGTCTTCCTCCAGAACTTCAAAATCTTTGAGCAGCTCCAAAAGCAATGGAAGAACTTTGCATTCCCCATTCTGCATTTGGGGCATTCTCCATTGGCCTCTGCAGACATATGTTTGCTTTGGGCTGGTGCAATGTAAATGCGGTGAAGAACTTTAAAATGCACCTCTTGCAGATATGAAGAATGCAAAGTCCTCATCGTCCTTGCGAAATTGAGGAAAAGGTCTTCTGGTGAGTATGTTCCAGGAATATCTTTTTTCCAGGACTCATGTAGAGTGTGGAAATGATTGGTGGGTAGTGTAGAGACTATAGCCTCATACGTGTGGGAGAGTTTAAATTCCTGAGAGTGAGTGTCTTTAAAGATGGGAAAGAGTGGGTCAGCCTGGGACATGGAAAAAATATCGGGAATCAGGGGTGTAATGTAGTGTCTTGTTTGAAGATACATGTAGAAGTGAGACTTAGGAAGTTCATATCGAGCTTGGAGTTTGTCAAAAGCGAGTATAGTGCCTCCCGGGTCAAATATTTTGGTGGCCAGGTCTAGACCCTTTCGTTTTCATTCCTTGTAGGTCGGGTTCGTCAATGAGGGAAGGAAAGATGGGTTACCCCAAATAGGGATGAATGGGGAGCATGTCGGGGATCTGTTTACTTTTTTGTTCAGTTGCAGCCAGGCGTCATACGTGTGCCTGAATAGTATATGGTTTAACAATGGGCTGGGTATCTGTTTAACCTGGGAATGTAGGAGAGCGCAAGGGGAATAAGGGTAAAATATATCATGGTCTAGAGCTGTGTCACTATAAGAAGAGGTGCCTCCCATCCAGTCTGATATATATCTCATATGTAGGGACCAGGTATAGGCCTGGAAGTCCGGAATTTTTAAGCCTCCAGTATCTAAGGGGTGTTGCATTTTGACAAGAGACATCCTAGGCCTTTTTCCTTTCCATAAAAATCTTGACATGAGACTATTTAGGTTCTGTATGTCTTGTTTCAGAAGCGTACATGGAATCATTTGTAAGATATAAAAGATTTTTGGGAAGATCACACTTTTTAATACAGCCGCTCTGCCCAGGAGGGAGATAGGTAGTTTAGTCCAGCATTCTAGTTGGGATTTTATTTTTGCTAAGAGCGGGGACATATTAGTTTTATATACCTGTCTGGGATTAGGTGTGATCAGGACCCCTAGATACTTGATGGCCGTATTTTGGATTTGAAATTGTTGTATCGTGGGATGAGTGCTGATTTCTGTAGGGATGGGGGTGATCGGGAGAATTTCCGTTTTGCTGATATTAATTTTATACCCTGAAAAGGTGCTAAAAGAGTGAATGGTGTCCATGATAATGGGTAGGGATTTAAGAGGGTTTGTGACAAACAGAATCATGTCGTCTGCAAATAATGCAAGTTTCAATTCGGTTGATCTGATCTGAATGCCAGAAAAATTTGGATCTGTTCTGAGTGCTATTGCTAGGGGTTCAAGGGCGATAGCGAATAATAGTGGGGATATAGGACATCCTTGTCTGGTGCCTCTCTGGATTTTAAATGGTGAGGAAAGGAAACCATTGCAGGCTATTTGTGATGAGGGGTCCGTATATAATGTTTGTATAAATTTAATGTAAGCTGGGGGGATGCCAAATTTGTTCATGGTGTGGTATAAATGGGGCCATTGGACCAGATCGAAGGCCTTTTCAGCGTCGATCGCTAAGAGTAGGGCTAGGGAGTTTTGGGGTGAATCTGAATGGTATAATTGGGTGGCAGCTAGTATCTTTCTAACATTTCGGACTGAATGCCTGCCCTTGATAAAGCCTGTTTGGTCTTGTTGTATTATTGAAGGTAATATGGGGTTAAGTCTGTCCGCTAATATTTTTGTCAGTATCTTGTAGTCATTGTTGAGGAGGGATATGGGTCTGTAGGACCCCGGATTTGATAAATCCCGACCTGATTTGGGGAGAACTTTAATTATTGCACTGTTAAAAAATGGTGGGGGGGTGGCCTGTACTAAGATGGCATTGAAGACGGATACAAGTATGGGGCCTATTCTCTCTGGGAACATACTATAAAAGTCGCTTGCAAACCCGTCTGGGCCAGGGGCTTTTGCTCGCTTTAGTTTCTTTATTACCCCATTTACCTCATCCAGAGTAATCGGTTCCGTGAGTGTTCGAGCTGCATCGTTTGAGATTACAGGGTAAGAGAGGTGTTCCCAAAGCTCTGCATCATAGGAGGGGGGGGTGTCAGAGAACGTAGCAGGATTAGAGTAAATGGAAGAGTAGAACTCTGTCATGACTTGTGAAATTTGAGAGTTTGAGGTAGTGAGGGAACCGTCTGATTGTGTCAGAGGATGTATGAGCATGGGGGATCTATCGGAGTTTAATATGGTGGAGAGGAGTTTCCCCGTTTTATTGCCAAATGTATGAAATCTGTAGTTAGAAATAAATTGTAATTTGTCAGTTGAATTTTGTAGGGAATCCTCTAGGAGGGCTTTAGCTTTCTGATAAGCTGTCTTGTTAATTTGATTTGGCTGCTGGGAATAAGTAGCGTAGGCATCAGTTAGAGAAGATTGTAATGAGATATAATCTCGGGACAGGCTTTTTTTAAGCTGTTTCTCAGCCATAAGCCATAATTGACCCTCTCAGGTAAGCTTTGGCCGCCATCCAGTAATTCACTGGATTAGAGGCCAAATGTTCCGAATTGAATGTGTGGTATTCGTTCCAGGCGGACGTAAGATGTTTTATGAATGTTTCGGATTTAGTGAGTTGGGAGGGAAATCTCCACGTCTTGTAATTAGACCTTTCGGTGGAGGTGGACATGGTACATTGGATTAGGGCATGATCAGAAATGAATATAGGGTGTATCTGTGAGGCTTTCATTGTTGGGAATAGTGTAGAGGATATTAGTATGTAGTCTATGCGTGATTGTGATTGGTGGGCTGCAGAAAGGCACGTGTATTCTCGTGATGTTGGGTGAGTAGATCTCCACGAATCAACCAGGTTAAGGGCCTTAGCTAAGAAGGGAATGCCTATTTTGGGAGAATGTCTAGGTTTAGTAGTGGTGGAAGACCTGTCCAGAATTTGATGGGAAGTTAAATTTAAATCTCCACAGAGTATAATTTTAGAATCTATTTTTGGGGTGAGGATTTTAATCAGGTTTATGAAGAATTTTTTATTATAAGAGTTGGGGGCATACACTGAGCAGATAGTATAGGAGGCGTTCGCTATGTTGGCTGAGATTATGATATACCTTCCCTCAGGATCAATAATTGTGTCTGTTATTGCAATTGGAAGAGCCCTAGAACAGAGTATAACTACCCCTCTAGCCTTGCTGTTATACGGTGCAGAAGCTAGAACCTTCCATTTTAACATCTGAAGTTTAGCTATCTCGGGGGGCAGTAAGTGGGTCTCTTGGAGACAAACAATGTCGACGGACTGTCTCTGGAGATACAGAAGTACCTTGCGTCTCTTTGCAGGAGAATGAATTCCTCCTACGTTGAGGGAGCCGATTTTCAGTTCAGTCATTTGTGTCAAAGGTGGTGATGACCGCTCGCTCGGACAGCTTCCAGTGGACCGTTGAACTTTGACCTACTATAAGGGATAGAGAACAAGAAGGGATAGAGGGGGGGGGAATAGACACATACTGGACTGGGGAGACAAGACAAACATGAAAGAAGTAGCAAATTGCATGTAACACATGCCAAAGAACTTTTACAAACAGCTGGACAACCGCAATATAAATCATAAAAGAAGGTTTAAATTTCTTCCACAAGGGAGGCTTTAGGGTATATCGAATCCGGAACATGGCTGAACGTGCCGCAGGTCCTATAAACTGAGTCCAGTATTTCAAGGATAAAAAAGGGGAGGGGGGGGTGACTTGAGTGGTTTAGTGGCCGCAGAGTAGTAGGTATAAAATAGCAATAAAAATAAGAATAAAAAGGTAGAGGCTTGTGGGCCGGGTATAGTCACCATGGTATGTCGAGGCGGTGCCCCGAGGGGGGTCTGGAGGTATTGATGACAAAAGGGGGTGGATAGTATGTCCGGTATGTCCTGTATTTTAGAAGGTGGATAATGAGGTAGGGACCGACCAATATTGTGAAGACTTCATGAATTAGAGATGTCCTTAGCTGGCCTTCATTATGTCGGGCCTCTGAAAAGCTGGTAGAAGTGCTTGGCTTTTTAGGAGGAGATTCCAAAGCAGGGTGTTGCCAGATTTGTAGGCGAGATGGTTGCGGAACATCACAGGGAGATCAGGTGGAATTTTGGATCGCCGGGGGGTCCGCAATGGAGTGGATAGGGTGGTTAGATGCATGACTACTTTCCCGCAGGAAGCCCAGCGCATCATCGGGGCATGAGAAGTCGAAATGAGTGTCGGCTGTAAAAATGCGGAGGCGTGCAGGGTACATGAGGGCGAATTTGTATCCTTCGTTCACCAGCCGTGTACAGACGGTAGAGAAAGATCTTCTCTGTTTAGATAACTCTACTGAGAAATCCTGGAATATTCTTATCTTTCTCCCTTCCCACTGTAAATCTTGCTGTCTGCGCGAGGCTTTCCATATTGCGATTTTGTGCAGGTAATTCATGCACCTAAACAGTACTGCACGGGGTCTGCACGGGGTCTGGCATCCTCTGAGTGGGGGGCCTACCCTGTGAATCCGCTCTATAACAATGTCCTTGCACTCTGCCTGGATTCCTAAAAGTTGGGGGAGGGTCAGCGAGGCAAAGGTGGCCAGAGCAGGGCCTTTAAGAGATTCTGGTAATCCCACAATTCTGATATTATTACGTCTGGAACGATTTTCTGCGTCGTCCAGACGATTCCACAGTTGTAAATTCTCCTTCTGAAGCCTTATTATATCTTTCTGTACGATATGCATGTCGTGGCTCAGGGCACCTATCCTATTTTCTGAGTCTGAGACTCTGGTATTGAGGTGCTGTATTTGCTGGGTTATTTCCTGTACAGCGCTGGCCAGGATGGAGGGCATAGTGGCTTTAATAGCATTCACAATGTCTCCATATGTTGCAGGGGCATCGGCATCCTTAAATACCTGTGACGCTGAGATGTCTCTCTGCTGTGCTGATGCCTGCCTGGACGCTGGTGAGGGAGGCGCGGAGTCCGGGTCGGGCGCCATGTTGGTTTCAGCGCGTCTTTTCTCCGGCCTCTGCTGCGTCTTGTGTGTGGCCCCTGAAGCCATGTGGTTGCCAGTAATTGGATAGCGGGGGGTTCTGGTATCCCGTGCGGGTGTTTGGAGTCGCGTCGGCGGCTCCGTTTAGCTGGTGGATGGACCGCGGCACGGAGCAGCTCTGCTCAGCGTGTGAGCTGCATGAACCCGGAAGCGGAAGTCGCTACTGTGTTTTAAGCGTACGAATGAGCAGTTCACAAGAAGTATGCTGTGCGAAACTGAAAACCTGCTTTGAGCTTACGAAAGTTTGGGAGCTTGTGTGGGAACAATCCGTGTTGCAGTCATGCGAAACCAAACCCACCACTCCAAGTGAACACCCAGGTGTACGCCCATGTGTACGCCCAGTTTTGCTCATTATACTGGACGCGCCCATACAAACGCCCACATCACGCCTACTGGGTAATCTTTCGCTCGGACAGCAGAAACCGCTTGGAAGATTGCTTGCGAATAGGAATGTAGCAGTTTGCACATGCGCGTTGCGTACACTGCACATGCGCAATGACAGTAGTTGGTTGATGCATGCGAATTCGCGTGCGAACGTGTCAATGTGAATAAGGGCCCTGATCTCTAAACTGTACCAGATTTGTGTGGGCCACCTCTCAGACCCGGTCCCTGCATATACAGCAGCTTGGCAAGGGGAATTGGGTAGGGAATTAACGGAGGATCAGTGGGGCCAAATATTTAAATACGTATTTGCATCATCCTCATCTATCCAAACTCTAGAGACACAATATAAAATACTCGTTAGATGGTATAAGTGCCCAACTGTATTGCACAAAATGAATAATAATCTCTCTAATCTCTGTTGGAGGTGTGAACTGCACTCTGGTTCCCCCTTACATATATGGTGGTCCTGTCCAGTCATCCAGGACTACTGGCGACTAATCCACCAAATCTCAGGTAATATCACCGGCACTGCTCTTCCCTTTACCCCAGAGTTTTGGCTACTAAACCTTATGGACATCCCTATCTCCCGTTTCAAGAAATCCCTGCTACGTCATCTGATGAATGCAGCAAAAGCAGTGATTCCCTGTTTCTGGGGATCTAAGCTACCCCCCCCCCCCCCCCCTGTGACCCGGTGGTTCCAGAGGATAGATCTATACATGTCCATGGAAGATTTGTCCTCCTTCCTAAAGGAATCCCCTCAAACATTCACTGCTACCTGGTTTAACTGGCTCACATATAAAGAATCCCCAGACTACCTACAACGGACCGGCTCTGTATAAAGCAGGGTTGCCGACTCTCCCGGAATGTCCGTGAGACTCCCGGAATCCTGGGACATCTCACGGACTCCCGGAAGAGGGCCCCTTTCTCCCACAGCTGCTGTGATGACGCCACTTACACGATGATTGAAGCCGCGCCAAAGCTGTACACATCGCGGCAAATACCTGCATCAGCCTGGAGACCTCCCCGATCTCCGTGTACGGCACACACACAGTACAGTGTCCACTCCCTAGCAGCAACAGGTGATAGCGCGGCTTCCCCTTCCGTCCTCCAGGCAGCTAGTAAGTCTTTTCCTGCAGCAGCAGCACACAGTGACAGCCGGCTCCGGCTTTCAGAAAGTACACGGGTCACGGAGGCTGCTGCTTTCCACACACAGCACTAAGGTAATTGGATACTCTAGGCTTCTGTGTGAGTTCCCTGTGCAGCATATATCCCCTTAATCACTTGCCTTAACGTAAACAGTGCCCAAGCAGCAGAGTTGCAGCAATAGTATTATCCTCTGCCTCCTTGAGTCTGTCCATCCAAAACCATATAACCCTTTGAGGACTACAGTGCAGGCGATCCATAGAGATATTTTCTGATTGGTTGTGGACCATATTAATACCCAGATAAAACCCATATCTGGCTGCTTATCAAAGTACTGTAGGACCGCCCCTGGTGACGCAAGGCCCACTCCTGGTAACGCAAGGCCCGCCCCTGGTAACGCAAGGCCCGCCCCCTGGCTTTTAATTTTCTCCCTGAAATTAATTTTCAAAAGTAGGCAACCCTGGTATAAAGTAGTGTAAAAAACAAACAAAAAAGATGGTGGCTCCCTTTACCCCATTCCCCCCCCCCTCTCTACCCCTTTGTTTCCTCTTTTTCTTTCTTTACTTTCTCTTTTCACTATTTAATACGATAAGTATGTTGTTTAATGTCTCCCGATGCGAGATGTTCACATTGCGCCAGAGAGAACTGAAGCTTTGGCTGTATCCCTGAGTCATCACACAGATATGCTCCAGCAGATCCAAATGCTCCAAGAACACAGGCTTGTTGGCTTGACTTAATTGATGCTGTCTCATTGACTACATATTGTATAGTCTCACATCGGACAAAAGTTGTTCATTGTTCTTTTACTTCGTATTATTTCTTAATAAAAATTGATTGCATAAAAAAAAACATTGTACGAAAAAAGGGAAGCTATATAATAAAAAAAATTAACAACTGAAGAATGCTTTATTCCGCAAGTATCCTTTGCCTTCCAGATCGCTACAGATTTATCTTACCAGTTTAGCCCAGTAGATGGCGATATCGCTGCAGAGAATATTTACATTGATACCAATCTTCGTCCGATAGGAAGCTGTAGGTCATTTTGTCACCAAGAAGAGTTTTCTGGGGATATATTAATACAGATAATGTAAACATCTGATAAAAGCATTGAATAGATGAAATTCAGAAATTTACAGATGTCAGATGTTCTTGTAAAGGCCCATACACACTAGAACAGGGGTATCTAAACTTTTTGCAACGAGGGCCAGATTTGGTGAAGTGTAAATGTGTGGGGGCCGACCATTCAGCCTGACATTCTTTGAATCAGTAATCACATCAGAATGGTCCCCCACTCAGCCCCCATTAACTCTATGTCCCCCAGCCTGCCCCTTCACTGTATTTTCCCCAGCCTGCCCCTCTTTCACTGTATGTTCCCCACTCTGCACCCATTCACTCTGTCCCCCAGCCTGCCCCCTTCTCTTAATGTCCATCAGTGCCTCCATTCATTGTATGTCTCCAAGCCTGACCCTCCTTCACTGTATGACTCCCATTAACTGTATGACCCCCATTCACTTTGGTCTGCCCCCATTCACTGTATGTCCCCCAGCCTGCCCCTGCTCCCCATTCTCTGAAAGGCCATCACTGCCCCCATTCACTGTATGTCCCCCAGCCTGACCCTCCTTCACTGTATGTCCCCCACTCTGCCCCCTCCCTTCTCCGTATGTTTCCCAGCCCCTTGTGTGAGCCAGAGGAAGGAGAGGCAAAGCAGGCACTGCAAGAACAGGAGATGCTTGGGCTCCCGCTGCTGCCCTCCTCCGCTCTGCATGTTACGCGAGCAAGCTTCCCCCTTGCTGCCCCCCTCCCCAAACACTGCTGCCACTGTGATTGTGGAGTAGGGCGATATACGATTGCAGCAGCAGGGGTAGGACGCCAAACACATCTGACTGTGGCGGCCGGCACCTCCTCACTGCAGCAGACAGAAAGGTAAAGGCGCGCTCGCCGGGGCCCCACCTTTAGTGTCCTGTGTTGTGCTTCCCATCACATCTGATGCTCTGCCCGCTTCCAGCTGGTGGCTGCGGGTAGGGTTACCAACTCATCCCTTTAATCCGGGACACATATTAATTATACAGGTTCTGTGGCTGGCTTTCACCTGGTTTTAAACTGCCACACCTCAAGACTCCATTTCACCTGGTTTTAAACTGCCACAGAACCTGTGTAATTAATATGTGTCCCGGATTAAAGGGATGAGTTGGTAACCCTAGCTGCGGGCCCCATGAAATGACAGCACGGGTGTGATATGCCGCCAGTGGGGGTAGACAAATACCTTGAGTCGCTGGATACTCTTGGTTCCACACCGGTTCTTCGCCGTGTCGGCCGCAGAGAACACACCACCCTAGGAACTCAAGCAAGGCGCTCAGCAGTACAACTACTTACGTTTTATTTAGTGCAAAGTGTGAATAATACAATTATCATGTACTTTAACAGCTGTAAACGGCCTGGGACAGCTTAACACTACAAAGCTCGACTTGCGCCCGCCTAGCAGGTTTCCTTTCTTCGACTTTATATAAAAAATCTTACATTCAAGTGCGCCGCGGTCTTTCCGCGTCTTTGGAAGTGGGAGCACTCAACCCGCGGACCGTCAACTGGGTCGGGGAAAATAGTGCCCTCACTTGGCGATACTGGCAACTCTATGTTTGCCTAGCCACCTATTCACATATGCTAACAATCTAACATAGATAATGCATACCAAACGCAGGAACAAATAACGTACAATAGGACAATCAAATATATCTTATCAATATTAATCCTGAGTAAGTCCCCCCTGAGAACACAATTCAAGATTCTGTCCCTGAGTAAAAAGGTGAATGCTGGATAGTTTAAATGAATTAAACAATAACTCCTTGCCTCCTGGATTCTGGCCACAAGATGGCCGTGTTCCCAAGATCAAGTCAATGTAATAGCAGCACTGTTCCAATAGGTAGGGCTTTTCCAACGGAGATCCTCTGAGGTGAAGGGGGTGAGTCCCCTGCTTAGATGGGACCAACGTGAGTCCCCACGGGGCTGCAGGTGCCCAGGGGCTAACCTCACCCTGTTCAGGTGCCCCTAGGTGTCTAATACTCCTGGGGCTCCGCTGCGCTGGTAGCCCTACCCCCACTGGGGCTTCCTAGTGGGGTGCTGACATCTATAAGGTAGTCACTGGCCAGTTAAGGGGCTAGAGGTTTCCTGGGTAGGTAAGCAGGTGGTGCCCGTGTAGGGGTGTTGTGTTGGTGGCAGGGAGTGGGCACTGGGAGGCAGGTCTGGGGCTAACCACATGACATGCGATACCTGGAGTCAGGAGCAAGGTGCAGGCTCCTGCCCGTCGCGGTGGGGTCCCCCTGGCGTCTTGACGGCTGGTGCTGGGCCCCTCTTCTGCAGGAGGGCATGCTAGTGTGGGCGCTGCGACTGCAGCGTTGCCACACTCAACTGCGCCTCTCCTGACACGCTGCACTTCGCGTCGGCTTCTCTCTTCAGGTTGGGGGGATCCTTCCCTCTTCAGCCCCCTAAGTGCGTGGCCGGCGCGGCTGACAGGCAGGGAGGTCAGCGGGGGTTACAAGCCTCTCCGCGCTCCCTCCTCGGTTGTGTGCGGCAGTCTCTCCCGGCGTCTGGCTGGGGGTCAGCGGGGGTCGCGCGCTTCATGCGCCGCGTCACTGCTCCCGGCGTGTGGCTGGGGATCAGCGGGGGTCACCCTGACATCACCGCTCCGCCGCTCAGTCTCCCCCTGCGGCTTGCGGTATTCTCTCCACCCTCCTGCACCGTCCTCCCACTTCCGCACCCGCTCTCCTTCCCATTGGCTCCTGCCTCCTGTCCCTCAAACCGAGGGCTCCTTTTCGCGCCCTCCGCTGCCCCTGTCATTAACCCCTTGAGTGCTGCGTCGGGGTTTCTTCTGCGCTGCGGTTGCCTAGCAACCCAGCGTACACTGCAGGTGCCACATATCCACCCACTTAAAGGATGCTCGTCCTCGGGCATCGAACTAGGTAACAGAATGTCCCGGAGGAAAGTCTCTTGGGTTTGGCCCAAATATTCACTGTCCTCGGAAAGAGGCCACATACGCAAGTCACATTTACAGTTCTTAACACAATATATACAGTGCACATCATTACGCCAGACATTACATGTACGGCACGCCTATTCCCTGTACCGCAGCGGTAGCACGCCTTGCGTGCTCCTAACTGAACGCCTCGCTCCAGTCCCAGGGGGTGCGATCCCAACGGCCTCAGGAGCAGGTTCAGTGATCCTCGGACTGGTCTGCGGCGGTATATTCGGAAGGAGTGGCACGGACCAACCGACATTCGGCCTCAGTTCCCACGGGTCCTGGGGCCACCTTGTGACGGGATCTTTCTTTTCGGGGTTCTCTTCACTATTCGGTCTGGAATCTGCTGGAATTTTACTCAGATACGGCTTGCTCTGACTTTGATGGATCCGCTGGGAGTGGGTGCCAACGTGCTGGGTGATGCCGTAGGCTGCTGCTGTATCCCGTGGTTTTTCTGCTACCACGTAGGGGTCCACTTCCCACTTCGCATCGAGCTTACGCTTGCGACGATTGTTTCTTTTGAACACCGGGGTACCAACAGGTATGCGATCAGCGTGGGCATTCTGGTCAGGATGAATCTTCTGGCGGTCTCTACTTTGCGCCAACTTTTGGTCGCCCAAGGCTCTTGTGTTAGTCAACCTGGGCTGATGTTCTTGCACCCAGGGTGCACATGGTTCCCAGCGGGACGGTACTGGATTGGTGAAAGTGGGTGTCTCTATCTTCTCTCTGTTATCCTCCACCTCCCCCTCTGGGTGTAGAGGCAAGCGGGAGGGGGCATCGGCGTTACTGTGGCAGCGCCCACCCACTTCGGCACCGGTGGTAGCGCCTGCGGGCACGACGCCTGTCTGAATCAAACCGGCTTCCTCTTACTGGTACCCCACCTGGGCCCGTCACGTCTATCGCTTGAGCACCCTTTTCTCCTTCTACCACATCAAATTCCACCGTCTCGCCATCTTCGACATCGTGTAGAAACTTCTGCGGGTGGTTTCTCTTTATGGCCGTCCGGTGGACAAACACATCATCTTTTGTGTCATTTCGGTTAATGAAGCCATATCCCCTTCGGCCGTTAAACCACTTGACAGTTCCTCGTACCCGTGTGGCCAGTGCTTTCTTCACCACCTGACTCCTCTGGACGCAGATGATGTGCTGCAGGGTTACCTCCTCAACCTGATCTTGGTCATCCAGTTCCTGCTTTAGGGCCGAAATCAGCTCTTCAGGGCAATTTCTTAGGATGTTCATACCCAGGATGATGGGGGAAACCTTTCCTTCTCCACAGGTGATCACCAAATACCCCTGTTTGGGTAAGTGCGCTCGTCCGATCTTCAGGTCGGCCTCCCAGTACCCGTTGCAGGTGACCTCTCGGCCGTTGGCAGCGACCACTTTCACCTGCGTGGGGGAGGTCTAAATGGTACTTCTTTTCCCCAGTATTTTTGGAGGGTGGGTAGTTGTATCATGGATACTTGCGACCCGGTGTCTATCATGGCCACTGTCTCTATCCCATTGATCAGCACTTTGATCCTCGGGCATTGTCCTACGTACTGGGCCCACCATTCCTCCGTGTCTGGGTCTACTCCCGGTGTTCCGGGTCGCTGGCGTATTTCCCCTTGCATATCTGCCATGCTGACGGTGAGGTTCTCAATCTGCTTTTGTAGAACCTTGAGCTGGTCATCCGGCACGTTCTGTGCGGCCCATATGGCTGTGTCTCTGTTCTTCTTTGCCCCATCTGGGCTGGTAGGGAAGGCTCTCCGTGAGTACGGCTGTTCGTGAAACCCTAGTAATTCAGGGTACTCCTCTCCTGCTTCATCCTGTGTCCCGACCACTCCAATGGCGGCGTCTTTGAAGTCGGCGAAGATCGAACCCGACATCTGCCTTCGCAACAGCCTCAGTGGTGCCCGTATGCTCTCTCGCCCGGCTCCTTCGATCAGCTGAACTATTAGTGTCTCATCCACATTCCTCATTTCTTCTGGGTCGAGGGCTTGTATCGCCTTACTCATTTCTAGTAGGCTGAGAGCATAGTCCCTCAACGTCTCGCCCGCTCGTTGTTTTCTTCCGTAAAACTTCACTTTTAGTTCTGGGAGGCTTCGCGTCTCGAAGGTGGCGGATAGCTTCTTTAGTATCTGTGCTACCGTCGTCTTGTGTTCGGGTGCCCATGACCTCACTTCACGGAGGGCAGATCCGGTCAGTTGTCCTATTAGGGTATACAGTAGGCATGTTGACTCCATTCCCCTCTTGAACTCCGCAAATGTGGTTCCCGGTGCCTTCTTTTTGTCTCCGCTGTAGCTGGGCAACCATGATGCCCCGAAGTAGTAAGGGAGCGTGATTTGGGTGGTTGGTGCAGCGGCGGCTTGTCCTTGTTGTTCATCCCCGGGTGCTGGTATCTCTCTGCCTTGCGCTGGCGCAGCTGGTTGCGCCGGTGCTTGTACCGCCGGTTGTGCAGCTTGTTGCTCCATCTTCCCTGCTTGGTTGTCCTCTCAGCCGACTCGTATCCTGTTCGGTTTGACGCCAATTGTGATACGCCGCCAGTGGGGGTAGACAAATACCTTGAGTCGCTGGATACTCTTGGTTCCACACCGGTTCTTCGCCGTGTCGGCCGCAGAGAACACACCACCCTAGGAACTCAAGCAAGGCGCTCAGCAGTACAACTACTTACGTTTTATTTAGTGCAAAGTGTGAATAATACAATTATCATGTACTTTAACAGCTGTAAACGGCCTGGGACAGCTTAACACTACAAAGCTCGACTTGCGCCCGCCTAGCAGGTTTCCTTTCTTCGACTTTATATAAAAAATCGGTACTTCTGTAGTTTCACGGCGCCGCCGCGCGCACACTCTGGCTCAGAAACTTGGCAGACTGCCAGAGGCTCTGATTAACCGTGCGCGTGCCGCTCTAGCTCAGACAGAGTGTGCTCGCGCCGCTCTAGCTGTACTGACAGCTACGTAAACAGCGTGGCGGCCGGGCAGCAGCAGCAGCGCGCTGCCCAGGCGCTGGCAGGTCACTGTCGTACTTGTAGTTCCACAGTGAAATAGGCAGCGCCTGGGCAGCGCTGACAACAGCGGGGGCAAGTGGACACACCCCGGGCACAACGCTGACGTGCCGGGGCTTGTAAAGTACTCACCCGGGCACAGCGCAGTATCCCCCATGTACACGCTAAATCCAATGGCTTGCAGCCTAGATCTAGGCGCTAATGCACCTGGATTCACACTCCCTGCAAGCCGCTAAGAAGGAGGGGGGCGCCTGGATTTAGGCGCAAAACCCTCTGAATCCAGGCGCCTTGCGAGCCGCTAAGAAGGAGGGGGGCGCCTGGATTTAGGCGCAAAACCCTCTGAATCCAGGCGCCTTGCGAGCCGCTAAGAAGGAGGGGGGCGCCTGGATTTAGGCGCAAAACCCTCTGAATCCAGGCGCCTTGCGAGCCGCTAAGAAGGAGGGGGGCGCCTGGATTTAGGCGCAAAACCCTCTGAATCCAGGCGCCTTGCGAGCCGCTAAGAAGGAGGGGGGCGCCTGGATTTAGGCGCAAAACCCTCTAAATCCAGGCGCCTTGCAAGCCGCTAAGAAGGAGGGGGGCGCCTGGATTTAGGCGCAAAAGCCAGGCTCCCTGGGAGCCGCAAAGGTGGTTTAGCATCTAAATTTAGACGCTAAAGCGCCTGGATTTAGTTGGGTGGAGGGGTACATCTAAATTTAGACGCAAAAGCATCTAAATTTAGCTGGGTTTAGGGGTACACTATTAAAGCCTGTCCACAGTGGTAGTAGTCGACGCAACAGCTGTCGACTGTGTAAATCCCACTATCCACGCACACCCGAAGCGTGGCGAGCGCAGCGAGCCCCGCGAGGGATGGCGGTACGCGTCCTACGACCTTTTCATACCCCCACTATCCACGTCGGCGTGGAGTTGAGAATAGAATAGTGTGGCGAGCGCAGCGTGGCGAGCGCAGCGAGCCCCGTGAGGGGACGCGGATACCTTCACAGGTAAACGCGTCCCCTCGCGGGCTTCACAGGTGTCCGCAGCGACGCGGACACCTGTGAAGCCCGCGAGGGGACGCGTTTACCTGTGAAGGTATCCGCGTCCCCTCGCCACGCTTCGGGCTCGGTGGCTCGCTGCGCTCGCCACACTATTCTATTCTCAACTCCACGCCGACGTGGATAGTGGGGGTATGAAAAGGTCGTAGGACGCGTACCGACGCCCCTCGCGGGGCTCGCTGCGCTCGCCACGCTTCGGGTGGGCGTGGATAGTGGGGATGATTCAGGAACACATTCACACCTGCACACTCACACACCTGAGACAGTGAAGACGACATTTTCGGCAACTGTTCACTTTTTTTTTAGTTGAAATTCAAGTGAAATTTAACTTTTTTTTTGTTGAAATTCAACATAACTGTAGAATATAAATGATTCAATGACATGAAATAATCATAAACAATAAAAAAGTCCAACAATAATTTAAAAGTCATGATTTAATCAGTAGAGCAGGAAGGAACTTCGGCGTCTACGTCACCGCCAGCATTTTCAGTTGACGGACCTGCTGTGTCGACATCATCGCCGGAAGGACCTACTGTGTCAACATCACCGCCAGCATTCTCTTTCTCGACCAGGGGGAGCAGGGTCAGAGCGTGCCAAATGCGATGGAAGGGGTCCTGGGCGCCTAAACTCTGCCTCCACATAAATTCCTGAAGGTATGAATCGAGGTAATGGCGTGCGGTACCCCTCTGGCGTTTATTACGCCACTTGCAGCTGCCCCAGAGTCGCTCCACATTCTGGGTGTGCACCCCAGTGTCCGGGTCGACGAAGTGGTATTTGTGGTTCACCTTTCCGTGAACATAACCGGCCTGCTGGAGTTGCTGGGTATTGTACGCCCTCCAGCAGTCTGTGAAGACAGTAGTGCCCGGTTCCACATGGGCCTCGATGGCAGCCATCAGGGTGGCCGTATCCCGCCGCTCCACCGCAGTGATAAAGCACTGGCCGGACTCCCTAGATATTCCCCCGAATACCCACTGCTGGGGCAGGAGCCGTCCGACGTTGCTCTTTCTTTTTACATACAGGCTTTCGTCGACCTCGACGATCTGCCCCGGGCCTCCGATTCGCCGCTGAGGCTGTGCCAGCAGGTCCAGCGTGCAGGCCTCCCTCATTAGATTGCTGTATAGGACAGCAGTTTTTTGGCAGATGTTGAGCTGCTTGTCACAAAATTTCATGCTGGTCAGCTCTTCTGCCCAGCAATATACAAATCTGATCAGGGTCACGAAGGTGAGGTGAGATCCCCTGAACCATTGAGCTGACCTGACGCTGACTTTTTTTCTGCAGCTCCTAATGTGGCAGCGCCACATGCGCTCCTTTATGCTGAGCTTCATGGGGTGGCCATTGGGGCAGGTCATGGTCTGTGGCAGGAACTGGCGGGCCTGCAAGAAAGCCACAGCCTCCTCCTCCGTCTGTGGCAGGTTAAATAATGTCAGACGCTCCATTGCCATACAGAGACTTGCCACTGCCATTATTCACCTCAGCGTCTCGTACAGGGCTACAGCTGACTGACTGACTGACTGACTGACTACGTAAACAGCGTAGCGAGCGTCTAAGCCTGAAGTGGCGGGAGTGAGAATTGACACGCTAAAAGCCCAAAATAAGTTAGCGTCTACATTGGGGACACCCCCTGTGGTAGCGGTGTGCCGGGGTGTGCGATTTATAAGCCCCGTTTATCCCATTTTGTCTCCTTTTTACACTTCATTAATCACGTTACACTATAACACTGTAGCTAGAGCGGCACGCGAGCCTCTGGCAGGCTGCCAAGTTTCTGTTAATAACACTGTAGCTAGAGCGGCACGAGAGCCTCTGGCAGGCTGCCAAGTTACTGTTACTTCCGGCGCCGTGAAACTACAGAAGTACCAAAAAATCTTACATTCAAGTGCGCCGCGGTCTTTCCGCGTCTTTGGAAGTGGGAGCACTCAACCCGCGGACCGTCAACTGGGTCGGGGAAAATAGTGCCCTCACTTGGCGATACTGGCAACTCTATGTGGGCCTAGCCACCTATTCACATATGCTAACAATCTAACATAGATAATGCATACCAAACGCAGGAACAAATAACGTACAATAGGACAATCAAATATATCTTAACAATATTAATCCTGAGTAAGTCCCCCCTGAGAACACAATTCAAGATTCTGTCCCTGAGTAAAAAGGTGAATGCTGGATAGTTTAAATGAATTAAACAATAACTCCTTGCCTCCTGGATTCTGGCCACAAGATGGCCGTGTTCCCAAGATCAAGTCAATGTAATAGCAGCACTGTTCCAATAGGTAGGGCTTTTCCAACGGAGATCCTCTGAGGTGAAGGGGGTGAGTCCCCTGCTTAGATGGGACCAACGTGAGTCCCCACGGGGCTGCAGGTGCCCAGGGGCTAACCTCACCCTGTTCAGGTGCCCCTAGGTGTCTAATACTCCTGGGGCTCCGCTGCGCTGGTAGCCCTACCCCCACTCGGGCTTCCTAGTGGGGTGCTGACATCTATAAGGTAGTCACTGGCCAGTTAAGGGGCTAGAGGTTTCCTGGGTAGGTAAGCAGGTGGTGCCCGTGTAGGGGTGTTGTGTTGGTGGCAGGGAGTGGGCACTGGGAGGCAGGCCTGGGGCTAACCACATGACATGCGATACCTGGAGTCAGGAGCAAGGTGCAGGCTCCTGCCCGTCGCGGTGGGGTCCCCCTGGCGTCTTGACGGCTGGTGCTGGGCCCCTCTTCTGCAGGAGGGCATGCTAGTGTGGGCGCTGCGACTGCAGCGTTGCCACACTCAACTGCGCCTCTCCTGACACGCTGCACTCCGCGTCGGCTTCTCTCTTCAGGTTAGGGGGATCCTTCCCTCTTCAGCCCCCTAAGTGCGTGGCCGGCGCGGCTGACAGGCAGGGAGGTCAGCGGGGGTTACAAGCCTCTCCGCGCTCCCTCCTCGGTTGTGTGCGGCAGTCTCTCCCGGCGTCTGGCTGGGGGTCAGCGGGGGTCGCGAGCTTCATGCGCCGCGTCACTGCTCCCGGCGTGTGGCTGGGGATCAGCGGGGGTCACCCTGACATCACCGCTCCGCCGCTCAGTCTCCCCCTGCGGCTTGCGGTATTCTCTCCACCCTCCTGCGCTGTCCTCCCACTTCCGCACCCGCTCTCCTTCCCATTTGCTCCTGCCTCCTGTCCCTCAAACCGAGGGCTCCTTTTCGCGCCCTCCGCTGCCCCTGTCATTAACCCCTTGAGTGCTGCGTCGGGGTTTCTTCTGCGCTGCGGTTGCCTAGCAACCCAGCGTACACTGCAGGTGCCACACGGGCCGCAATTGGCCCCCGGGCCTGAAATTGGACATGCCTACACTAGAAGATTTTCATTTCAAAAGACTTTGCCAAAATCTCTAAAAGATATGTCTATCACCAAAGTAGCGCGTACAAAGTGAGCTACTTTCCCCAAAGAGCAAGAGATTTTCAAGAGCAGGGCCGGCGCCACCACTAGGCAGCTCTAGGCATTTGCCTAGGGCGTCGGCACCTGGAGGGTGGCAGTTCGCCCCTCACCCCCAGCGAACTGTGTAAAAAAATTGCTGCCCCGGCGTCCCTGCAGTGCTGGGGCAGTCAGGGGTGTCCGTGCCGTAGGGGTACCTGCGGCGCCGTCATGTGTATAAAGCTGGCTGCGGCCGGCGGGGTCCCTGTAGTGAATAGCATATAACTAGCGCTATGCGCGCAGCGGCGCGGGAAGAGCTAGTTATTTGCTATTCAGCGGAAAATCAGCAAGTGTGTATGGGCCTTTAATCTTCAGCGTTTTTTGATCTTCGCAGGATGGACACACTGCTAATGTTTGGTGGTGACAGGCAATGTACCAAAAGTACCATGTGGGCCCTGTTTTCTGGGCTGAAGCCACTTGCAGCTTCACAGGCAGCGCAACCTCAGGGTTTCTCAGATGCCCAATGGTCACACAGTTGATCTGATGCTGCGGCAGGTCTAAGGGGGTTATTCTGGTTGGTATGCAAAAGCAAATTCCTTCTTTAATGGACAAAACCATGCTACACTGCAGGTGGGTCAGAAGTAACATGTGCAGAGTTATATTTGGGTGGGGTGTGTTCAAACTGAAATCTAAATTGCAGTGTAAGAATAAAACAGCCAGTATTTACCCTGCACAGAAACAATTCAACTCACCCAAATCTATATCTCTCTGCACCTGTTACATGAGAATTTGTTTTTGCAAACCAACCAGAATAACACCCTAAGTTCACTTAGCTTACAATGGTTTGTAACTAATGCTAGCATTTATAGAAGGCATTAGCATTATGGTCTCTGTTGCCAGCAATGGAGACACAACAACCTTTCATGCTTACTGGTTTCATTGCCCATTTACCAGGGCCGGATTTCCCACTAGGCTCGTGAGGCACGGGCCTATGGGCGGCACCTGCTGGGGGCGGCAAGCAGTGGCATGATTTTTTTTTTTTACTTTTTTTTTATGACTTTTGCGCTGCGCAGCAAGTGCCGCCCCCCTCCCCTAGCTCTGCCTGCAGTGTCTGGGAAGTTGTGTACCGGCGCCGGGGATCAATTGCTGACCAGCGCCGGAAAGAGGCAGCCCTGTCATGTCAGTGACAGGAGAGTAGCACTTTCTGCGCTGGAGAATGAATGGTGCTGCTGAGCACCCGGCGCTGGGGAAAAGCAGCCAGTATAGTGCTTCTGGCACTGGGGATCGAGTGAGGCTGCTCTGCGATGGCCCTCTTCCCCACCCGTTTGCCTGACCTTTGCTGAGACAGGAGTGGGGACCCGTCGGCGGCCAGATAGGGACTCAGGTGCAGGCGTCCCAGCGCGGTGTTGACTGTGGCTGCGGCAGCTAGATGGGGATTAGGCCCCGCCCCCGGTTTTGTGCTGCCAGGGATCGACCCGGGAACTGCAGCCCTGCGCTGCTGAAGGTATCGCTCTCTCTCTCTCTTTTTCGGGGGGGGGGGGGGGGGAGGGGGGACGGCAAAAAAATGTGGTGCCTAGGGGCGCCATGGCACTGAAATACGGCCCTGCCATTTACCCTTCACTCGCACAGCAGGGCCCAGAGGCTTAACTCTGGGAGTCAACTCATCTGCCGCCAGGCTCCTACTCCCAGGGGGGAATCAGTTAATTGAAAGCCGTTGATTTCGCTTCTGTTGCTGACTCCCCATCTAACATCATTTTGCAAAAATGGCCCATGACCTGTCTTACTGGAGACAGACACCTTACTGAATGAACCATTTGGGGGGCACCAATATTTCTCTTGCTTCCGGGCAACTGGGATAAACTTACGCCACTGGCAGGGCCTGTGATACTAAACTAAATATCCCACTGCCATTAAGTATCATATTCAATGAAGCCCTATATATATTGAAAAGAGATCTTTGAAATGCTAAAATTTCATTCTGCTCATATTGAGTAAATACAACAAATCCACGTGGAGGGGCCTGATTCAGACCCAATCACTTATCTGCAAAGTTGCAGGGTATCCGGTCCCTGGGTCGACAATGTCTAGGTTGACCATCACTAGGTTGAGCGCTACCTATGCAATGCCTTCTATTAGCATGGACATTATAGCAGGATCATTGCTGGAGGATGTTCCCCCAAACAGTGATTATTTTGTCTTTTTTTTTGGCTAACAAATAGTTCAATGGATGAAATGATGAAATATATAAACGTTGCAAAGCCAATGATATTTAGGGATGGGCATCGACCATCGATGATTCAAAATCATCAATTGGTTTATGGCTGAGGTGAAATACTTTTGATGGGGGAGAACCAGATGGTTTCCCTCCATCGATGGCACAGCAAAACCGATGTTTTGGGGTTTTTTTTATTCAAAGTGCTGGGACATGGAGCAAAGCTCCTTCCCCAAACACCCGCAATGCCCCGTCCATGTGTTTTGATTGGCCCACAGGCCAATCAGTCAAACATAAT
Organism: Crinia signifera; assembly: GCF_055691185.1. Lineage (NCBI taxonomy): Eukaryota > Metazoa > Chordata > Amphibia > Anura > Myobatrachidae > Crinia > Crinia signifera. The sequence continues at coordinate 83,016,992 of NC_139226.1, forward strand.
GGATGACCATCGATATGTAAAACTGGCCAGATGCACTTTTGCCATCGATGGCAACCATTGATGGCAAAGGCAACAATGGCCATCCCTAAATTGAGATTAGATATTGGAAACAAGGCTTGACATGCAGAGAGCACGTAGCCGCCCAGTCAGTCTCACAGGGTCTCACATGTACACACCAACCAATGAGCGTTTAGAACTACGAGACTTGACACAGGATGCCTTTCGAAGTGACATACCGGAGACCGCGAATCCGGAAGTGTCCGGCATGTTAAAATTTGGGAGTAAGATACAGATTCTACACTGCCCTTTGAGGAATCCGCCGATCGCAAGTGATGGAGAAGCGCACCACTGCCCCTGCCTGGTACCAGCTTTTGCCCTGAATTCCCAGTGGCCATTTTGTCCATAGGTGGATTCCATATTCTACACACAACAGCATACAGTATGATTAAAATGGCCGGGAACCGTCACCAGAAAAGTCTCACTGCTGGGGTGAGGACCCTTCCAATAAAGCCCCTTCCATCGGGCTGAATTATAGGAAGTAGCAAGCCTGCAACCAGTAACAGCTTTTGAAGTGGTAACTATACCCATGCTCATTTTATACTTCCAGTATATGCACATGCTTGACTAACCTATAGGACTATTACTAACAAAAAGGACTTAATCACTCTAACTAGTAATGGAACTGTGTCATTCATAATCATCTTCATCCATTAAATTGAAAATTCCATCCATAATTTCAAACTTCATCTGTTCCCATGTATATTCGAAGTGCAGTCAGTTTTGGATAATTATGCTATTTGGGGGAAAATACATTTATCTGAACTCTTTACCACTTAAGGGATGGCATTATAGTTATACTACTCTTGTACCTGCATTTTTAACAGTTGTGGATCCACAGTGATATTTAGGATTATTGTTTGCTATATATATTTTTCTGTATCTGTATTTGTATGTCTAATTGTGTGTTTTTATTGTTAATTTTCATTAAATGTACGGTACTTGTGTATTATCTGGGCGCCCAATTTTATCATTGCATGCCACTACTTAAGGCATGCGATGCGATTCGATTTTTCATTGTAAAGACCAGATTTTTAATTGTATAGTCACCCATGGGTGATTTCATACCCCCACTATCCAACTACGCATGAGTTGACTTTATATATTGTGGCGAGCGCAGCGAGCCACCGAGCCCGAAGCATGGTGAGCGGACGCGGATTACTTTAAATGTATTCTGCGTCCCCTCGCGGGGCTTGCTGCGCTCGCATGGCGCCGTGCTACTTCTGGGTTCTACGCTCGCCACAAACTATCTAAAATAAACTAACTTAACTCCATGCCAACATGGATAGTTCATACCCCCACTATCCATGTTGGCATGGAGTTGATTTTAGATAGCGTGACGAGCGTAGCGAGCCACCGAGCCCGCAGCGAGGTCGAGCAAAGAGAGTACCGCAAGGGGACTCAGATGCACGGTGCTTTGCTGGCGCCGTGAAACTACACAAGTACCTTCATTCTCTATATGGTTTTTTGAGTACCCTCATCTGACTGGGATGCAGTTAAAATCCCGGCGGTCGGGATCCCGGCGTTCAGAATCCCGACGCCGGAATCCCGACCGCCGAAATCCCGACACTTTCTGCCTCTGTGGGTGTCCACGACACCCCTGGAGGGAGAATAAATTAGCGTGCGGAGCGTAGCGAGGCACCGGGCCCGCTGCGTGGCGAGCGCAGCGAGCCCGCAAGGGGGGGCGATCCACGTCCCCCCCTTGTCGGGATTTCGGCGGTCGGGATTCCGGCGTCGGGATTTTGAACGCCAGGATCCCGACCGCCGGGATTTCATACTGCTTCCATCTGACTGCTGCTCAAATAATTGGTTAAACATGCTATATGTCCTGGTAGCCTTTTGATCTGTAGCACACCGCCATTTATTTCTTGTTTCTTGACCACTACTGGTTGATAGTGGTTGATGGTCAACAGCAAAGAATGGTCAACATGTCGACCTTTAGAGTGTTGACCATGACCATGTCGACCTTAAGCTTGTGTAAACCATCTGTCAATGTCGACCTTGGATCCGTCGACCATTCATAGGTGTCGACCAAGTCACTGCCGACCATTAGTGGTCTACCTAGACATTGTAGATCGTCTATACCATAACCAAGTTGCAGATGACTGTGAGTAGATAACCGCTGCCCAGACAGAAATAAATTCTACCCTGTGCAAATCTGCAAGAGAATTCGCTATTCGATATTATATGAAAATTCATTAGCAGTTCATGAACCATGGAATGATTTTCCTAATCTGTGCAAACATGAGTAGCTCTGACCCTTCCACAACTCTGCCACACAGACAGGCTGATAGGGGCCGGAACGGACACAGACGTTCCCTGAAAATACCTGGGCACACTTACGGTTTTTCTGACACTCCAAGGAAATGTTCCAGTTACCACCCACAAATGCGACTTCCTGACCATAAAATTGCGGGGGGGATTGCAATGATATATTTTCACTATTTCTGTTGCTATTTGGGCTATTGAATGTGTGATACGATCTGTACACATGCTCAGTCATTCGATAATTGAATGGATTGCGAATTTACACATCAGCGATCAGCTCTGAATATGTCCCTTAATCTGCATACATGCTCTGGATCTGCAGCATTGACAGTATCTCGGTCGACTGTCAATAGGTCAACACTAAAATGTTGACATGCACATGGTTGTCATTAATAAAAGGTTGGCACAAGCAAAAGGTCAACATGGAAAAGTTGACACATGAAAAGGTTGACATGAGTTTTTCATTTTTTTGTGTTGTGTCGACACTTGAGCATGTGGACTCCCAAGTAGTTTTGTGTGTACCCTAATTTTTCTCGCCATACTTTGTGCTAGGCCACTTTACCACTCCCAATCTGGGTCCACGTGGCTGTCAAAGTATGAAAAAGTAAAAAAGTTAAGAAAAATTGTGTTTAACAATTGCCTGTCGACCTAGATGTTGTCAAGCTATCATCTGGATCCCATTATATCAGGACCTGCATGCAGATTATCACTTACATTTGCCTGGAAGCTCTTTATCCTGCCTAGTATATCGCGTACAGAGGGGGTTCTGAATTCATCCATTCTTAGTACATAGCACCGGCTGCTGTTTAACACTCGGATCCCAATTATGTTCTATAAGGAAAGAGATGAATCAGTAACGGATTTACATGAAACATATAGTAACATGTAGTATGATTCTATCCATCCACTTAAAGCAAACATAAAAAACAAAAACAAGAATGAATGAATTAATATAAATAATTATTAAACATAGACCACTAATTAGTAAAATGCGTTGATTCTCATGACATTTCTCATAAAGTAAAAAAAGCCCTCCCACCTTTCCAAAAATTAGTTAATGTCAGATGATGCACTTAGTAAGATGTGACAACATCCAGCTTCATCAATTGGTAGAACCTATATATTGGTAACAGGTTTATCTATTAATGACATGGAATGTGCAAGCTTTGTACATGCACATCCCACAAGAGACATGTATTGAAGCTGTTAGATAACACATTATTTGGACTTCTCGAGTCCTAAATGAGTTTATGATGTCATGTAATTCCTTTATGTTTTCTGGCATGTATTATTTGTTCATTCACCAATTGTTTTTCTCCCGACACAGGGTAATGCCATGGGCACCAGTTTTGAACCAAGTTTTGCCAACCTTTACGTGGGACTCCAACAGGTGGTGGGGAAGTTCACTGTGGATCTGGTCCTCTTTGACAGGTACAGTACTGTAAATAGAAAACCTTCTTTTCTTTTGGTAAAGAGATGTAGAGTAAACTAATTGTTTTATTAGTTATCTCAACCAAAAGCCCTTTCACCTCACCTTCAAAAGCTCACTTAGTAGTAGGGTCAGATTTATGAATTTCCACCTCCCAGTTGGACATTATAAAAGTACAAGTCAGTACATAACTGAAGAAATATAATGCCAATAAATTTCAACCACTTTAAGTAATCACCACAAAAATGGATACATTCTTGCAGCACAGAAATGATTTAAGCTCAGCTAGTACTTTATTGTCTCCTACATCTGGAATAGATAACCGAGAAAGGAAAAGACAGCGCCAGCACAGCCAACACCGGGCTTCTACCTTTTATCCACACTCCATGTCTGATTGCAGGACCTGTCCACAACTACCTTCCTACCCGGAACAGAGCGATCTCTTCCAGGTCCTTGTTAACCAAGGGTCTGACTAACACACAAACCAGAGCCAGATTTAGAACTGAGTATAGTGAGTGCCATTATTATACTGAGGTACTGTTTCTTGAACCCAGTTATTTGGCCATTGGCCATCGCACAAGTTGGGATTGGGTTGATGCAGGGGCGTAACTAACTATTCAGCGCCCCCCCGCCGCACGTTTATTCGGCGCCCCCCACCTAACCTGCCCCCCCTTATTACCCGCGGTCTGCGTCGTCTCGCCCGGCTCTCTGTCGGGACCTTCCTGACGTCACGGTCCCGGCCGGCTCCTGCTGCTACAATGAAAACGGACTCTTAGAAAATGGCTGCCCCCAAACTGCAGACAGAAAACTGTCTGCAGTATGGGGGCAACCATTTTCTAATTGTCAGTTTTCATTGCAGCAGGAGCCGGCCGGGACCGTGACGTCAGGAAGGTCCCGACAGAGAGCAGGGCGAGACGCAGACCGCAGGTAACTATAGCCCCGCAGCCCCCCCGGCGGCGCCCCCAATTTCTCTGCGCCCCCCCGCCACCGCGGGGGCTGCGGAGCTATAGTTACGCCACTGGGTTGATGCTATAAAGGGCGTAAAGTGGTGTAACAATTGGACTGCAGCCCATGCAATGGCCTGGGAAGCTGGCACTGGGAGGGCGCATGGTCTCTGTAGATTCCAATGAGTCCGTATGGAATCTGCTGAAAATGTCCCACCATAAATGACCGCCATCTTGGAGGAGACAGATGCTAGAGGTCCTACTGGGTAGCATATATCATTATTCAGAAGTTACAGACTCCAGGTAGTGAAATATATATATTGTCCCCTGGAATATATAATGCCCCTGGCAATGAGCATGTAAACCCCTGGCAACAAGTATGTAACCCTCTGGCAATAGGCATGTAACTCGCTGGCAACAAGCTTGTAACTCCCTGGCAATGAGCATGTAACCAACTGGTAACAAGCAAAAAACCACTGGCAATAAATAAGAAACCCCTGAAAACCAGCATGTAACCCTGGAATTGAGCATTAAACCCCTAGCAGCCACCATGTACAGTAACCCTGGCAACGAGCATGTATCTCCTCTCAATAAGCATTAAACCCCTGGCAACGAGCATTTTGGTAAAAAATAATAATAAATGTATGTTAGGGGGGGGGGGGGGGCACCAAAAATGTTTTAACATGGGGGGTTCAAAATTTCTAATTACGTCATTGAAAGGGCACCATTTCACACGATAGGCACCCTGCCCATTACCACACCTTGTTCCTATATTTAATAGGCTCCAATTCACAGATATACTTTACACGGGACTTTTCGTTTCTATTTTATGTGACCTAATTAGATATTGATAGGCAGCATATTTTGAAGTCCCAACCTAAACTAAAAGTACAAAGAATGACTCATTTCTTATTGCCCAATTGCATTTAGCAATTGCTTTGTGGTTTTAGCAGCTAAGATACAAGCCTATTGCTGTTCATTTGATTTTATTCTTATATTATTATTATTACTATTAATATTATTATGCTTGTAGTTTGTCTATATTTAACAAACGTAGGGTGACATTTAATAGGATGCGATTTTTAGTCATTTTTAAATTCGCTCATTATAGCACTTTTTAAAATCGCATTTTTTTTGCCACAAATTTGCATATTTAATGAGGTGCGTATTCTGGGTAAAAAAATGCGAATAAGTGCGATAATGTGCGAATTTTAGTCATGAAAATGTGCGTTATTTAGTCATGAAAATGTGTGAATTTGAGGAAATGTGCGAATTTTAAGAAATGTGCAAATTTGTGTTTAAAAAAGAAAAAAAACTAATGGCGTGAGGTCCCCCCTCCTGAGCATAACCAGCCCGGGGCTCATTCAGCCGGACCTGGTTCCAAAAATACGGGGGACAAAAAGCATAGGGGTCCCCTGTATTTCTAAAGCCCCGGACTCTTGGATGGTCCTGGTTCCAAAAATCTGGGGGTCCCCCGTATTTTGAAGCCAGCACCGGGCTCCAACAGCCCATGGTGTCATGCCACAGCCGGGGGACATGAGCACTGTGGCTGGTCAGCCTTGGACGGGGTACCTAGAGGAGTGGGGACCCCCGTAATAAAGGGGTCCCCCCCCCGGGCTTCACCCATCCAGGGCTAAAGCCCGGGGCTGTCACCGGCGTCCGTGGCCAGTGGACGCCAGCCTGATAAGGTTAAATCACACATTTATGCAGGTGAACTACAAGTGCCAGCAGACCTCCCCGCATGCTGGGACTTGGACAACCACAAGTCCCAGCATGCGGGGCATTAATGGACCTGCTGGGACTTGTAGTTCACCTGTAAAAAGAATGTTAAAATAAAACACAGAAACACACAGAAAAGTATAACTTTATTACACACACAACCACACACCTCTCTTTTACAACAACATACTTACCAATACCCCCTTCAATCTCCTTGCTAACACATACCCTTGCATGCATCCGCCAGCAGGAAAATGGGCGCCGAACATTGAATAATTTCTCCGGCCTTCTGAAATAAAAGTCAGTCTCAACTGAATTTTATTTCCTTTCGGTGTCCACCTTAGAGGGGGCGGGTGCTGATGTATTGTGACATCAGTCACCCACCCCCAGCAGACATTAGCCCGCCTGCGTTCCCCCCCCCCCCCCCCCCAAAAAAAAAAAACGCTCCCTCCCCACGAAAAACGTCCTGGAGAGTGTTTAACTCGCCCATACCAGTTGTCTGTGCATGCACAAATACACACATGTGCAGACCCCCTACCATCGGAACGACTACCAAATTCAGCCCAGTCTGAGTCTTAATGAATAACCCCCTTATACTGCTATGCACATTTTTTATAAGACATTCTATTAAATATATACTGTAGGTACTTGTTTCCTAGCACGGCGCCCATCGCATACCGTACTTAGTGGTGTGCGATGCTTGCGATGTTATATTCAGGAGTGCTTGTACAATGAAATATCGCATAGCATTGCATGCCAGCAAATGGCATGCGATGCGATTTTTAATTGTACAAGCACCCTGATGGGTTCTTACAATGTTAAATGCACCCCCATTGTCAACGCCACCCCCACTATCAATGCCAACCCGAAGCGTGGCGAGCGCAGCGGTACGCGTCCTCCGACCTTTTCATACCCCCACTATCCATGTCGCGTGGAGTTGACTTTAGATAGTGTGGCGAGCGCAGCGAGCCATCGAGCCTGAAGCGTGGCGAGCACACGCCGAATACGAGCCCAAAGTGTGGTGAGCGCAGCGAGCCCAAAGCGCATACATGTAAAGTAATCCGTGTCCCCTCGCCACACTATCTAATATCAACTCAACACAGACGTGGATAGTGGGGGTATGAAAAGGGCGTTGATAGTGGTGGTGGCATTGACTATGGGGGTGCATTTAACTGACACTGAATATTTCTCCGTGCTTATAAAGAAGGCGGCTAAGTTTTCCCGCTCATCGACCGAAACAGTCTGCTGGCTGCTCTCCCCATCCTGGGACTGGAATGCCATTGTTACCATCTGTAAGAGGAAATTATTACAATTATGTAACGATAATGTTCACTGGGATTATTTGCAGAGACTATGGGCTAAATATACTGCAGGTCAGATTTAAAAACTGCCAGGAATTATCAAATAATTTCTCAATCTGCTGCCGTGGTGAATCTCTGCATTAATTGCTATGATCTATGCAGGTTTCATAAGTAATAAGTGTAAAGGAGTGATTAACATGAGAAAAAAATGTGTGTTAACCCCTCCCTTCCCCATTACATAAGCAGCCCCAGATTGGGGGGATGATGCTACAGCATGCAGACACACAGTATGGGTCCCCCCTGCAATAATGGCAACCAACCTTAAACTGGTCAGTCCATAGCTATGAACCCTGTCAGGTGCTTTCCCTAAAAGGTTGTATGCTGGCTAACTGACAGCCAGTTGGAGCACAAAAATGCAGGGGGACTTGGTCATTGGGAGGGGGCCTGCTGACATCAGCGGCCCTGTTCTCGCCATGACCATTACAGCGATGAATAAGTATTGACTTCAGTGGCACTGCACAAGGAAGGAGGGGAATCTATTCAGTGGTAAGTAGATTTCCCCTCTTTGCATGGCTGCAAAACCATTCGCAGCCATGCACAGGGGCGGACCGTCTATCAGGTAGGGAGTGGCTAACTGATTGCAGGGCTGCACAAAGTTGCAGTTAGGAGCTGATAGGCTTGTACTGTATCTCCAGGAATTTCTGTCCAAGGGCGGGATGTAATAAAATACATCGCCGCACTTCGGCGCCTGCCCGCCACAATGCCAGCGCATATGTACTAACATATGCGGCTGGCAATGCGGTGCGGTGACGGAGACCCCCTGCGATACCTGTACTGGGATGTGCGCGGAGTCTCCGTCACCTCCCTGCCGCCTGCTTCTCCCCTTACGCCGGGGACAGCTAAGCTGGCTGTCCCCGGTGCCTCCTACTCCCCCTGCAGCCGGAAGGACGTCCGGCTGCTTTGCTAGGGGGAGGAAGAGCTTACCTTCCGGGGTCCAGGAGGTCCTTTCAGGAAGGTAAGCCCAAGGGAGGGGGAGAGGGGGGGTCAGCGAGACAGAGGTGTGGTCAGAGCCGGCCCTAGCCCAAATGACGCCCTAGGCAAGATTTTGGCTGGTGCCCCCTAGCACCGCCACTAGTTCCGCCTCTGACCCTGCTCCCCTTTCCCAGCACCATCATCCCTCATAATAGCAGTCATCATTTTGGTGCTCCTACCCGCAATATTTTAAATAGAAACAGTGCACACATTCGGTACGCAGCCCAAACAGGGGTGTGTTCTTGCTGGGAAGGGGCATGGCCACACAATAGTACCCCCAATTCAAATTATGCCACAAAGTAGTGCACCTTTATTCACATTATATTATGCGATGGTGTCCCTTATTTACGTTACATCACACAGTAGTACCACTTTACCTTATATACATTACTCCTCACATTATTCACATTATACCCTTAGAAAAAAATCCTGAGAAAATATTGTATTTTAAGCCCCTCCATGGCCACACTGCAACCCAGCACAAAGCAGTGTGAGCTGGGCAGAGGAGAAGAGCTGCAGGCGCTGCTGTCACTTAAGGGGTGGGGGCCTGGGGCCACTGGGCCCTTCCATCAGACTTTGGCCTGGGTAATTTGTACCCCCTACCCCTTTCTCTCAGCACCCCTGATAATACCACACAGAAATGCCCCTTACACATGACACACATTATTAATGTCCTTATAACCATAATGCCCCTTACACATTATGCCAACCTTTATTAATGCACTTCATACACATAATAACACACATAATGCCCCTTACACATATGTTTCACATTAGTAATGCCCTTATATACATGACACACATAATGCCCATTACACATATGTTGCACATTATTAATGCCCTTTATACACATGACACACATAATGCGCCTTACACATATGCTGAACACTATTGCACAACCAACCCACCCGCAGACAGCACTCGCACAGCCGCTAACACTGGGAACTCTGCCTCAGCTTGGATACAGATGTTTCCTCATACATCTGGACTCAATGGGTCATGCAGCTCCTGGCCAGTTCTGCTAACGTTTGGTGCCTTTTTTGCTGAAAATTCATTTATTTGCATTGTTATGTGACCAGGACCCTCAAGGAGCTTGGAAAAAATACTCGCACAAGGCGTGTTAAGGCAGCGCTTATGTCAATGAATGTACCAAATTGCGTATGAAAGGTATAAATTTTACTGTTTAAATATGCATATAAATACAATTTTACATTCGTATAAATAAAACAATAAATACAACTTAATAAAATTAAGAAGGTGGGGAATAAAAGTAAATTGGAATTAATGAAATCAAATATAAAAAGTTATCCCGCCTCAGTGGACATTGTGAAGTGAAAATATTTGTGTAATCACTTAATTGTGGAGAGCAGGTAAGTGCACTTTACCAACAAGAAGTTCTGGATCCTTTTTAAGGAGTAGTATTGTAGCTGGAAGATCCTCACGATGTATGCGGCTGCTTGATATGCCGCTGGAGGAGTCAGGGATCGCTAGATGGAATCAGTCCTCAATTGTAGGGTGTGAGGCAGATGGTGAGTATCTCAAACACCGGAGGGATGTTACTGTGGCGATATGACTAATACAGTTCCAGCAATGAATCAGATGTGGCTTCCGTGCCCAAGGATGTAGCCTCACTGGTTTGGATGTTATAACCAGTGAGGCTACATCCTTGGGCACGGAAGCCACATCTGATTCATTGCTGGAACTGTATTGGTATGGGGGCAGCCATTTTCCAAGTGTCACCTTTTTGTATAAGCAGCAGTAACGGGAGAGCCGCCCGGGAGTCCCGCTGCGGCTGCCGGGACTCGGGAGAGCTGGGACCCGGTGCACTGCAAATAAAACCACCGGCGCCGCGGCAGAAGGCAAACAGTGAGTAACTATCGTCCCGCAGCCCCCCCGGCGCCCACATACCCTCACCGCGGGGGCTGCGGGACGATAGTTACGCCACTCAGAGCCAGATTAAGGTCTAAATGGGCCTGGAGCTGAAAATGATCACGGGCCTATTATGTGCAATAATAGGGGTTGCGGCCAGCACCTAATAATGTGGGTGGCGTGACCAGTGATCTGGTTGGGTGGTCTGCTCATGGGTGTGTCTCTATTTGTGTAAATACTTTCAACTGCCTGGAAAAGGCAGGGGGCTGGCATAAGAAAAATGCAGGGAGATATATTGGCGGGTGCACTCCAAAGGTGCACCCGCAGGACGCCGATGTCCTAAGATACTTGCGGGGTGAGGCGCACTCCAGTCATAAAAAAATACTGAAATCCGAAACTTGGTAGACAATATGTCAGCACCTTTTATGTGGTAACCTAAGTTTACCACACCATATACCCCTTATACAAATCATGCAACACAATAGTAACCCCTTATACTGTACTTGCTTCTTACACACTATGGCACACAAATTGAGTCAAAATTCACTTTATGCCACACAGATTAAGGCAAAATTCACATTTTGCCACATGGATTGAGCCAAAATACACACTATGCCAGGCATGTCCAAACAGTGGCCCTCCAGTTGTTGTGAAACTACACGTCCCAGCATGCCTTGACATAGTTTTAGCTTTCCCTAATTGCAAAACTGTGGCAACGCATGATGGGACTTGTAGTTTCACAGCTGGAGGGCCATAGTTTGAACATGCCTGCATTATACCAAACAGATTGAGCAATAATGCACAATATGCTTCATAAATAGGGGCATTGCGCACCAAAGGCGCACATTAAAAATTTACACCGTAATGCCCATTACATGTTAAGCCTCGCACCATAATCTCCATTACGTATTATGCCAAACACCATAAGGCCTATTAAAAATTATGCTACATAAGTGTTGCTTACCTACATGTTCATTGCCAGGGGTTCCATGTTCATTGCCAGGGGTTCCATGCTCATTGCCAGGGGTTCCATGCTCATTGCCATGTGGGATTACATGCTCATTGCCAAGGGGGAATACATGCTCGCGGTAACTGGGGGACAGTCGCCGCCGGGCAGAAATGACAGCCATTAAAAGCCGGGCAGAGAGCAGGGGGCTGCCCGGCTGTATTCAGAGCACTGCATGTCCCGGCTATTTGAAATAATACCCCTTTCATACCAGAAAATGCAGGGAATATGGTCCCAGGATCATGCAGGGACATTCTCGGACTGGCCCCTTTTACACCAGCCTAGTCCCTGCATTTTCTGGTGTGAGGGGGAGAGAAAACCACCCCCGCCCCCGTTAAACAACCAGCTATATCTTCGGAACCAACTGACCCATTTACATGTAGCCTTCGAATGATTTTGGTCCTGTGAAACTGGGCTGTTTGGTTCCAGAGAAATCTGTCCTCAAACAACATGAACAGCCATGAAATTACATTTCAGAAATAAAAAAAAAATAGTTTTACCTGCACTATCTCTAGAACCAATTAACCCATATGGACCAGATATCAGATTGAAGGCCCAGCGATTTGGGTTCGACTGAGATCAACCTCGAGTTTCTGTGATGCTGTAGGGGGAACTGGCAGCCATTGGAACCGGGTGGAAGTCGGAATTAGCAGGTCCCATGTTATCCTAAGGGGAAAACGTTCCAGGTTTGCCTGGCGGTATCTACGGTTCCCGGGGGGCTAGCGACGTGGGGCTGGTCTCGTTGGAAAGCCCTGACCCTCAGCTACAAAATGGGCCTATTTGGAGAGTGGGCCTGGAGCTATAGCTCCATCAGGCCCATTGTTAATCCGGCACTGACGCCACTGCATACATATATGTATGTATGTATGTATGTATGTATATTAGTTTTAAAATAAAGAAAGTGTGTAGTCTATGGTCCTGCTAGGAGGGGGAATCCAGGGCCGTCTTAACAATCTACTGGGCCCCTGGGCAAAATAATTTTTAGGGCCCCCCTCCACCCACCTATGTGCAGCAGCAGAGGAGGGCTGGGAGTTGTGTGGCGGGGATCCGGGCAGCAGCTGTCAGCGGCATCTGTCTAGGCGACTCATCGGTGGCGGCGGTGATCCAGGCAGCGGGGGGGGGGGCTGGGAGCTTGATGTAGCGGTGTGTGGTGGGGATCCAGGCAGCAGCTGTCAGCGTTGTCCGTCCAGGCAGCTCGCTCAGAACTTGATGTAGCGCTATTTGCTGCCGGGCAGGAAGCGCTGCAGATTTTGAAAAGACTGGCCGGACACTGATTGGCTGAGCGTCCGGCCAATCAACGTCCGGCCAGAATTTTCAGAATCAGCAGCGCTTCCCGCCCGGCCGGCAAATAGCGCTACAGCAAGGTCTGAGTCACCACTGCCTGTATGGACAACGCTGACAGCTGCTGCACGGAGCATCCCTGACATATGCCGCCCAGATTGCTACATCAAGATCCCAGCCCCCCGCTGACCGCATCCCAGCCGCCCACCGCCATTCCCCAGAGCAGTGCCGTCTTCCCCAGTGGGCTGGGCCCCTACAATCCTTGGGCCCCTGGGCAACTGCCCATTCAGCCCAATGGGAAAGACGGCCCTGGGGGAATCAGCCACAGAAGCGATATAGATGGCTTGCATCAAACTTGCAGGGGAGGAGAGGTGCCCCTTTGGAAGCAGGAGTCTGGCGGCAGATGACTCCATTGCCTCCCAGATTTACGCCTCTGGTCGTATCTGTATACCTAAGTATATATCCCAGTGTATTTAACTATCAAATCTGATTCTGTATGCCACAGAGTAAGTCACAAATACAGATTTGATGTTGAATTACACTGAGGAACACAGATATGATGGGGAGGTACGCAATGGCACACAGATATCAGGGTGGCATAGAGATAGGATGGTAAGTTTTACTGGGGCATACAGATAGGACGGTAAGGTACATGGGGGCATACACTGGGGTATACAGATATGATGGTAAGGTACTGCAGCACAAAGGTGGAGCAGTTCCAGATATCATGGTGACGTATACTGGGGCATAGAGGAAATATGGTAAGGTACACTGGGGCATACACTGGGGAACACAGATAGGATGCTGAAATACACTGGGGAACACAGATAGGACTATGACGTACTGTACACGTACACGGTGCACATAGATATGAAGTGGACATATAGTGGGGCACACTGATAGGATGGCGAGATACCCTGGGGCATACAGACAGGACAGTGGTGTACACTAGGGCATACAGACAGGATGGTGACGTACAATTGGGTATTCAAAAAGTATAGTGAGATACACTTGGGCATACAGATAGCATGGAGATGTACACTTTTTTGGCACATGAGGGCACATCTGTGCATACAGATAGAATAGTGACGTACATGGGGACATACAGATAAGATGGTGAGGTACTGTACATGGGGGATATGATGGTAAGGTAGATGGGGGCACTTAAGTAGGACAGTAAGGCACAATGGGGAGCACATAGATAGGACAGTGAGGTACACTAAGGCACACAGAGGATGGTGAGGTACAATGGGTCATACAGGTATGACAGTGAGAAATACACACTTTTCATGGTGCCATACACTGGTGCAGTGTGTATCGTGCACATGTGCAATAATCTGCAGGGTTACAAATTCATTGGCCTGCAAATGGGTCTGAATCAGGCCCACAGGACAGTGAGGTACACTAGGGCACAGTGCCACACAGACATTATGTATACTGGGCTGGGCATACTGAAAATACAGTAAAAAACACTAGAGGCTCCTGCAAATGGGTCTGAATCAGGCCCACAGGACAGTGAGGTACACTAGGGCACAGTGCCACACAGACATTATGTATACTGGGCTGGGCATACTGAAAATACAGTAAAAAACACTAGAGGCTCCTGCAAATGGGTCTGAATCAGGCCCACAGGACAGTGAGGTACACTAGGGCACAGTGCCACACAGACACCATGTATACTGGGCTGGGCATACTGAAAATACAGAGCACACAGATTAGCTGCTAAAGTACACTGAGGTAGGCTGCTGTTGCAGCGTCTACCACCCTGCTTCACTCACTGTCAATCACCCGGCCACCATCGCCTGTCGCTTCACCTACCAGCTCTTCGTCACTGAGAGGCTGGCTTGCTCGCTCCTACAGCCGCTCACTCAGGCGCCGGTGGATGTCAGGGGACTCCACTTCCGCAGAGAACAGTGAGCTGAGCAGCCAGATGACAGGGAGGAGCGGTGATGCGTCCGGCCGCTGCATACAGGGGGGGAGGGGCACTCGCATCCGGTGGGGGGGACTGGCACCTGGTGCACGGCTGCTATATAAAGTAACTGTGGCACTGGCACACAATTAAACCTTATGAACACTGGAGGCAATGGAGCCATCGGCCCCTTTAAGCCAGGCGCCCGGCGGCAGATGACTCCATTGCCTCCGGGAGTTCCGCCACTGCGGGAGTATCAGACACATATTGCAAATATCACAATTGACACAGTCATAGGCAACTAGGATAGCATGGTAGAAAGCAACATATTATATCAGGAAGTGGTTGTAGATTGAACGACCGAAGGCGCCATTCGGAGTCACCAACCCACCCCCAATGTTAAGAGAATAGCTATAGAAATGTCAGAATTATAGATCATCATTGCAATAGCAATTAAATATATATCGTCAAATCGTGTCTGATCAACCGGATAAAAGAATAGAAATAGAGTTAAATAAAATAAAACTTCCCAACACAAACCTCCCAAGAACCCCCCACCCTGTATGGCCTAACCCAACCCTAGGCATACTGTACTTGGATCCCAATAAACTGCACCCTTCCGCAACCTATATTAAACTACACTAACTCAAGAGGGATTAGATTAGTGGCCATCAGCTAAAAATTAACTAATCTACGCAAAGTAGGAAGAAAAAGGTTATAAACCCAGCCACCTAAATGGCAGTGCTTATATGGGGCGCTTGGGGAGATGAGTGTGGCTTTTCCAAGCTGCTCACACCTGGGGGTGGTAAGGCACCTATATAGTTTGGTATAAAAAAGAGAAGAAAAGTGGGTGGTGGAGCGCTAACTATTAAGTATGTGATCGACCAATTGGGTATTACATTCAACAAAAAATTATTTTAATATATTAGATCATAAATGAATGAATACAGATAAAACACAAATAAAAACACAATTATTAATTACAATATGACAGTATTCACCCCTATATGGACCTGGATGGAAAGTGAAATGTGAATATATCTCACTTGTTCCTGGTGATGCTCTCGTATAAGGATTAAATATGCTGGAATTGGCGGGTGTCCATAAACCTGATTTTGAACCCGGATGTAATGTTCTCTCCTCGTGAGGAAAGATGGTACACGTCTCACGGAATGGAGGGCCTCACAGAAATTATCAGGTGGTGGTGTCCCTTGTTTATAGAGTCCAGTGTCCTCCTTAGATAAGAGAGCAAGATGAAAAAAGTAGGGTACTTGTTTCCTAGCACGGCCACACCGATTAAGATCGGGGTGGTCGTGCTGAAAAAAATCGGTCGATCGCATCGCATGCGATTTGGTCGCATGCGATGCGATCGACCGATGCGACCGATTTTTGACCCGATTTTTTCATTAAATCCAATGTAAATTGGGTCCCTGGGACCCAATTTTACATTGGATTGAATGAAAAAAATTCCAAACCCCCCCCAAATTGAAGCGTGTACACAGCGCCCCACGATAGACGGCAACCCGAAGCGTGGCGAGCGCAGCGAGCCCGCGAGGGGCGGCGGTACGCGTCCTCCGACCTTTTCATGCCCTACTATCCACTACGGCGTGGAGTGAGAATAGAATAGTGTGGCGAGCGCAGCGAGCCACCGAGCCCGAAGCGTGGCGAGCGCAGCGAGCCCCGCGAGGGGACGCGGATACCTTCACAGGTAATCGCGTCCCTTCGCGGGCTTCACAGTTGTCGGCGTCGCCACGGACACCTGTGAAGCCCGCGAAGGGACGCGTTTACCTGTGAAGGTATCCGCGTCCCCTCGCGGGGCTCGCTGCGCTCGCCACGCTTCGGGCTCGGTGGCTCGCTGCGCTCGCCACACTATTCTATTCTCACTCCACGCCCTAGTGGATAGTAGGGCATGAAAAGGTCGGAGGACGCGTACCGCCGCCCCTCGCGGGCTCGCTGCGCTCGCCACGCTTCGGGTTGCCGTCTATCGTGGGGCGACGACGGGGACATTTTTAATGTGAAATGGGTCATATTGACCCATTTCACATTTTTTAACATTTTTACACCATTTCAATGTTAAAAATTTTTTTAACATTGAATCCTATGTAAAAATCGGGTGCATCGCGTCGCATCGCGTCGGGACCAATGTTAATGGTCCCGACCGACGCGATGCCCCCGATATTTTACAGTTCCCGACAAGATTTCAATGTTAAAATTTTTTTTAACATTGAAGTCAATGCAAATATCGGGGGCATCGCGTCGGTCGCGTCGGGACCAATGTTAATGGTCCCGACCGACGCGATGCCCCCGATTTTTGTTTCCTAGCCGGCAAAATGGACCTGATTTCAAAGGAAATCGGGTCCATCGGGCTAATCGTGTCCCTTAATTAAGGGACACGATTAGTTACGATTGTGGCCGTGCTAGGAAACAAGTACCAAAAGTAGTTTTGTAATCCACAGGGTCCAATAGAAGGTGTGCGCCTGACGCGTTTCGTCATCCACAGATGACTTTGATAAAGTGGGAATGTCCATATTGCTAAATCTGCCATTTTGATTTCATAGATCCAGGTCCAAACTCCCAGGCTGCTGCTGCGGTTCATCCATCTCATCGTGAACTTGGTGAGATGTCATATTGTTATGTAAAGGATTTGATAATATCACACATGGCTGCAACCTACACCCTGTACTGTTCCACTACACAGCCATGGATGGGTGTCTAAACTACTTTGCACATCCTGATTACTAATAATATTTTGTGAATCATGTGTTCTACCTAACACATGCACTTTACAGTTATGATTGTCATGTGTTTGGGCAGCACTTGACATTGCAATGGCTGATTAAAGTGTTTGAAATGATTTATTTAAAATGACAGTACATTGGAAAGTGTCTTTTTTTCATTTAAAAAATACAAAACTAAGCATTTTATCAAAACAACAACCATTGTCGCTTTATGGTGCAAGTACTAATCCACCACATAGATGCACTATGCATCTTGCAGACCACACCATTATAACACAGTTTCCCTGACGCACCAACCAAAATGCAGCATAACATACTTACCTTTGTCATCTTTTTTGTAGGGACATCACAACCGATGCCAGAGCCAACAGATCCCATACAGATGATGGATGATAGGAGTGAAATAATACTGGAACCAGTCACCACATTGGAACCTGCACAACAAAGAACAGAGCCAATCAATGTTCCGCCGTATACTCAGTCACATGGCCAGCAGGCCCCACTCCTGCAAGCCACCAATAGTCCAGCCAATGCCGAAGAATTGGCCAGATCCATTCACACACTTAAAGAGAAGCAAATATTTTTTATGGAGTCTCAGAGCCTCCAAATTGAGCAGATGAAGGGGTATGTGCAAAGCATTGGTCAGCATTGGTCAGCAAATTCGAAAAGTTTATCAAAGCCTGTGTGCAAGTGAAGGTACGCAAATTCGTATTGCATCCACAATAGACACACGCTTAGGCGAGATTGGGCAGGCCATTAGAGGCCAAAGCACAAATTTTGGCAAACTTAATGAGAACATGCTGGCACAGACCCAAGCTATTAATGGGCAAACAACTGCGTTGACGTCCCTACAAAGTCAGTTAAGCCTAAGTGCAAGCAATTTGTTAGGTCAACAAACAACCACATCTACTGAAAGTAGCAGCTTGTCCTCCACACCCATGAGTGGGTCACCCACTACTCCCCCCCCCCCCCCCCCCCGGTGTAGTGTACGTACTAGGGGTGGGTCTGGGTCTAATGTAAAGGGTAAAGGGTGGCATTTCCCATCTCAGGCCAAAAATGTATAAGGCTACAAATTGTGGATTGTTCTGTTAATTGACATGCATCCGGTTTCCTAATGGTAATGTCATATTGCACTATTTTGTTCTATTTGCATAAACAAATCTGTTTTCAGCAAGTAAAATATTTTGGTACTTGTGAGTTATCCGGGCTGCCGATTTCTAAATCGGGTCGGATCGGGCACATCGCATCGGATGCGATGCGATGCGATGCGATGACCCGATTTTTCCATAGGAATCAATGTTAAAATGGACTGAGTCCATTTTAACATGGAATTCAATGGGAAAAAGGGGTCCTTTTCATACCCCTACTATCCAAGTGGGCATGGAGTTGGATATAAACCTGTGGCGAGCGTAGCGAGCCACCGAGCCCGAAGCGTGGCGAGCGTAGCGAGCCCCGCGAGGGGACACAGAATACCGTCCCCTCGCGGGGCTCGCTTCGCTCGCCACGCTTCGGGCTCGGTGGCTCGCTACGCTCGCCACAGGTTTATATCCAACTCCATGCCCACTTGGATAGTAGGGGTATGAAAAGGACCCCTTTTTCCCATTGAATTCCATGTTAAAATGGACTCAGTCCATTTTAACATTGATTCCTATGGAAAAATCGGGTCATCGCATCCGATGATCGCATGCGATGCGATATCGCATCGCATCGCATCTGATTGTATGCCTTAACTTAAGGCATACAATAAAAAAATCGGTAGCCCAGATAACTCACAAGTACCAATATTTTTGCTACCTGCAACCTTGGTGTCATTCTCTTTAATAATGAAGCCATACTTTGATTTGTGTTTGCATCATGCAATAGTACCTTCAAAGGTTGAGTTTGCCTTACACAGAGAATAATGTGATTTCATTTAGGCCTATTACACACGTTTCAAAGGGTCCACCATTTACCATTGCAGCGTATAAGTACCATGTAATTTAAACAACACATGACAATCCCCTCATCACAGGGCTCCATGGTGACTCCACCCCTTGCACCTGCATTGTGTACCTTTAGCAATGCTTTATACACATCACCCATGTTAGGATTACTTACATTGAAAGGTCCTAGGTACCAGCTTGTATCAAGGAAAGGACCAAGCAGGTATGGCAGACCTTCCAGGGGGTGTGCATTAGTCCCCAAATGGCCCTGTGTAATGTTTTAAAAAACAGTGAGTTGTTTTGTAAGGTACACCATGTCAGGGTGATATGGGTTATTCATTAATATCAATGTTTGCAAGCTAAATTATCTGTAAAATGCTGCCATATCATCTCTGAACGATCCACATTCCCCCTCCGCGTACTCCTAACTACCACATGTTGTGTAGCTTCAGCTTCCTGCACGACTGCTGCATTGCCAACATCAACATCATTTGGTTGACCCAGAGCAATGTTATGTAACATGCAGCAAGCCTGGACGATCAGTACTACTTTGGTAGGGTGATAAAGCAGTGTACCTGCTGACATGTTACATCTGCCCCCCCTGCAGTGCACATGGTTTCGTCCATTTTCCAAACAAATTTGTACTGCAATCAGATCTGAATAAGGGCCATGGTGTGGTCCTGGAAGTGGTCCCAGAGAGCTGAGTGACACAGGATGTAGGCATCATGGCAGTTCCCGGGGTAGCCTGCAACCACAATGAGAATTTTAAGGTTGGCATCGCATACCACCTGAACAATGAGGGAGTGGCGGCCTCAGCGATTAACATATACATGCTCCCTCACGTGCGGAGCCCGTATCCCAATGTGGGTGCAGTCTATGGCTCCCAGCACATTTGGGAATGCTGAGAGCTGATAGAATGCCAGCTTCAGGTCCTGCCACTCGGACTCACAACGTGGGAATGTGATATATGTGCGCCACAGCTTCTTTAAAGCATTTAACACCTGAGAAAAATGTTTAGAGAAAGTGGCTTATGACACTCCCAACGACCATGAGCTCACAGACTGGGATGAACCTGTGGCCAAGAAGTAGAGGGCACACATTAATTTCTGCAGCCCAGACACTGCATAGTTGGCACCCCCAAAAGGGTCTAAATCATCTTTCACCTGCTCATATAAGTTCAATAGGTTATTGCGGTTCAGCCTAAACATCTCCACAACCTGTTGATCTGAGAGGGAGTCCAGGTACACTCTAGCACGGTACCTACGAGAAGCACAAAGTGGTCTGGGTACCTGGATCTGGTGGGCAGCATAATCCCTCCTCCTGCGTAGCTCCTCCAAACGTCCCAGCTCACACACTAGCAGCTCCACTCCACTCTGCAGAAACTCCATCACAAACACCCTCACAGGTGTCCATAATCTTGTGGGGGTATATGTAGGGGAGTTCATGATTGCAATGTGAACCACCTGGGATGGTTTTAACCATTTATGAGTCTTTTGCCACTTTTTTAATCTGAAATCGCACGCCTCTACCTTGTCTGTTTTTTCCCCGATAACAATTCGCATTTTGATGGCGATTTCCAAAATCGCCACCCATTAAATTTGCAAATTAAATACTTTTCAATGCGAAAACATCTGGATGCGATAAAAAATGCAATATGAATTCGCATTTCCAACATGTGCGAATTAGACACCAAAACATGCGATTTAAGCTGGAAATCGATACCTACTAAATTGGGGATTTCTAAAAAACAGACGATTTCGCCATTTTCACGCCACAAAATCGCCAAAAAACGGAAGACGCAACCTATTAAATATCACCCAGTGCATCTATTATCATTTGCTACCAGATACAAGGCAGATGTATTAAGCCTGCTGAAGTGATAAAGTGGAAGGTGATAATGGACCAGCCAATCAGCTCCCAACTGTCATATTTCAAACCCAGCCTCTAACTTGGCAGTTAGGGGCTATATGGGTGCTTTATTATCACCGGGACACTTGATCACTTCTCATGGCTTAATACATCTGCTCCTGTAGGTCTGCAGGATACATAATAATTTATGAAGGGGTTATATGACTCACTGGAAGGTCCATGCTGAGCTGCTCAGAGCCCTTCTGCTCCCTCGCTGTGAACTGTTGGAGAGGTCTGGCACTACCTGGGGTATTTATGGAGATACCAATGATGTCTACCCCCACCTTAGGGAGTTGTGTGCAGGATGGGGACGGGGCGGAATACCGAAGTACAGACTAACAACAGATATATTATATCTAAAGGCCCATACACAATTGGCGACTTTGAGCTGAAAGTCGCTCAAATCAACATCGCAGGGAAAGCTGTTCATCTGCTGGTTATACCAGCAGATGAGCAGCTTTCTGGATGGCTTTGCATAGCTCTGCACTATGCAACGCCGTCCTCACCCCCTCCGTGGGCGCCGGGCAGGGGGAAAGACGCTAAGTGTGTTTGCACTGAGCGGCTTTCCCCCCAGCGATGATTAACATCATCGCTGTCCATACACGCTGGGCATAGTCGCCTTGTGTGCATGGACCTTTAGGTTAAGAACACCAAACATCAACAAGTATTGGAGGGATTAATATATAACAATAGATTAACAATTAACAATCTATTAAACAATAGATTAACGACCCGTTACTTAATACTTGTTTAACTTAGAAAGAGGTGCAGGCAACTATACAAAATTAGGATAAATAAATCTACAGGGCCAGATGGCTTACACCAAGTGGTGATTTTTACCTAGAGCCAGACTGGAATGGAATACAACTAGAACTGGACTGGAGTAGAAGTTGTCTGTGGCTGGACTGATACCAGAATAGTAGTCCCCAGGGCTGGATTAAGGAGTCAGGCCATAGGCGCCGATTCTGTGGGTGCTCAAGGGCTTGAGCACCCACGGAAATTCATGAGCACCCACTGCCCGCTGCTGGGTCGCCGTAGGTAGACTGCAGGCTCCAGCAGTGCTGAATCAAATCATACCCACGCCGCGGCCGTTCTACTGTACTTCCGCTCTACTGTACTTCCGTACTCTGTCTCACGCGTCCTGCTCCGTCACGCTCACCCGGGGCCTCCTGGCGCCATCGCCAACCTCCCCCTCCCTCTCTTTTGTGCGCGATCACACATCGCGCCTGGGCCGGGCCACCTACAGTGCGAGGAGGAGGCAGGCAGCAGCTTACCTGGTCCCTGTCCCAGACCAGTCCTTGAGGCCAGCATCTAACTAAAGTAAGTGAGTCCACTCCTGTCTGGCCGGGCGTTAAATATCTGCTCACTGCAGTGCTCCTGATTGGCCGCTAGGCCGCAAGGCGGCCAATAGCGGCATTCGGGAGGCGGAGCCGCACGATGTACACAGAGTACCGTGCGGCTCAGCTGTTCGTCTGGTTCGGCTTGTCGGTTAGTTTTTTGCAAAGACCCCCTGGACTATGTTGCCTTGGGACAGGTGAGTATGGTTTCCTTCCACAGCTTCCACAGTTTAATACTGTGGAACTACAAGTGCCAGCGGGCCCTTTAATGCCCCGCAGGCTGGGACTTGTGGTTCTCCAAGTCCCAGCTTGCGGGGGAGGCTTGCTGGGACTCATAGTTCCCCAGTATTAGACAATATTATTCTTGTTTATTGTTTATTCTTTTTTTTACACTTTAATCAGCCCGGTGACCACAGCCCAGGGTCACCGGGGACAGCACCAGGCTTCAGCCTGGTCAGGTAAGTCCTGGAGGGGGGGGGGGGGCCTTCATTGGGGGGGTCCCCACTCCCCCAGGGCCCCTGGCCAGGCTGACCGGTCAGGGGGTTAATGTTTTGGCTGCGGGACCTTATATCATAAGTGTCCCCCGGCTGTGACATTACCCTGCTGGCTGGTTTGGCCTGGGGCTGGTTCTTAAAATACGGGGGACCCCTACTCATTTTGTCCCCCGTATTTTGGGAACCAGCCCCGGACCTGGAGCCTGGGGCTGGTTGTTGGGTTCCCTGATTTTTAATTACCGGCCCCGGCTCTTTCAGCCTGGTGCTGGTTACAGCTGTGGGGGGGACCCCACGCTGTTTTTAAAAAAAAAATTATTGAATTTTTCTATTTTTTTTACACTAAAGCCTGCACGGATCTGACTGATCTGTGCAGGCTTAAAGCAAATACGACAGGAACATCAAGGTGTATTTTCCTGTCGTATTTTGGTGCCTGTTTTACACCAATTAGCAGCCGTATTATCAATACGGCTGCTTAGTACATCAGGAACCACCATTCTTTTGAATGGTGATTCCTGTCGTATTCTATCGATGGTGTAGACATTCATATTTGTAAATACAAATACGAATGTCCCATCATAAGGAATACGAATTGTTGTATTTACGGGATTGTAAATCCCGAAAATACAAATGTGTAAAAAATAGGTGTATTTCTGCCTACAAATACACCTATTTTTTACGAATCCATTTTGGTAAATTTCCCCCTGTGTGTCATCTGCTGGCTGCTGCGGATGATTCAGGATTGCCAGGCTGTGTGTGGCCTGGTGTAAAGGGCCTGGGGGTCAGTGTGGCCTGGTTTGATGGGGGACAGTGTGGCCTGGTGTGATGGGGGACAGTGTGGGCTGGCCGCTGGTGTGATGGGGGCCAATGTGGGCTGGTCTGATGGGGGCCAATGTGGGCTGGTGTGATGGGCAGGGGCGTAGCTAGGGTGGAGCACTAGCTCCAGGCGCCGACATATCACCTGGCGCCGGAGCTGTGCTCTCTGCCGCCGGCTCCCCTGCTCCCCGCTTTGCCCGGTGTCAGAGCCTCCTGCTACAGCGCCACCCCCCGCTGTTCTGAAATGCTCCTCCTACGCAGTGGCGTAGCCACCGTGAGGCAGACCCGGCGAGGGGGGGGGGGGGTGTACTGACGATACCACTGTCCCGGCTGTCTTGTCCCGGGGGGGAGGAGGAGGCACGGAGCTCGCTAGTAACACACAGCTCCCTGGTGCTGTTGTGTGCAGTGTGAGATGAACTTCCTTCTCACACTGCACACAGCAGCATCAGGGAGCTGTGTGTTACTAGCGATTATTCCCTGCCCCAACAGAGTGTGTGAGACTGTCACCGCTGGGGAGAGACAGCAGCAGATTGCAGAGGGAGGAGAGAGCTCAGCTGCCTCTCCATAACCGCACCGCAGTGCTGCTGTGTGTGAGTGTGAGACCAGCCTCCTGCAAAGCACTACTGGGAATAAGGAGGAGCTGTTTACGCGTGTGCCTGCAGGCTCCTTCATGATCTCTGCTGCAGGAGGAACCCCCATGGCAACAAGAGACATAGGTAAACTGGCTGAAGTGTCTGTTGAAGAACTAGCACTTCAATGCCATACCCTCTTACAGCCTCCCTTTACTCCAGCGTTTCCTGCCCTGTGCCCCCCTAGCCCTGCCTTCCATACCCTGTGCCCCCAAGCCCTGCCTTCCCTGCCCTGTGTCCCCCTAGCCCTGCCTTCCATACCCTGTGCCCCCTAGCCCTGCCTTCCCTGCCCTGTGCCCCCCTAGCCATGCCTTCCATACCCTGTGCCCCCTAGCCCTGCCTTCCCTGCCCTGTGCCGCCCTAGCGCAGCCTTCCCTGTGCCCTCCTAGCCCTGCCCTGTGCCCCCTAGCCAAGCCTTCCATACCATGTGCCCCCTAGCCCTGCCTTCCCTTCTCTGTGCCCCCCTAGCCCTGCCTTCCCTGCCCCCTAGCCCTGCCTTCTCTTCTCTGTGCCCCCCTAACCCTGCCTTCCCTGCCCTGTGCCCCATAGCCCTGCCTTCCCTTCTCTGTGCCCCCCTAGCCCTGCCTTCCCTGCCCCCTAGCCCTGCCTTCCCTGCCCTGTGCCCCCCTAGCCCTTTCCTCCCTTCCCTGTGCTCCCCTAGCCCTGTCTTCCCTTCCCTATGCCCCCCTAGCCCTGGTTTCCCTACCCTACCCTGTGCCCCCCTATATATATGTATATATATATATATATATATATATATGTGTGTATGTATATGTGTGTGTGTGTATATATATATATGTGTGTATATATATATATATATATATATATATATATAAACACACTGTATATACTTATATACTGCCCGCCTTATACAAATCGGGGGGGGGGGGGGGGGGGGGCAAAACATGCCCTAGCTCCGGGCACCGTGGCACCTAGCTACACCACTGGTGATGGGGGCTGGTGTGATGGGGGCCAATGTGGGCTGGTGTGATGGGGGCCAATGTGGACTGGTGTGATGGGGGCCAATGTGGGCTGGTGTCATGGGGGCCAATGTGGGCTGGTGTCATGGGGGATAGTGTGGGGCTGGTGTCATGGGGGACAATGTGGGGCGGGTGTCATGGTGATAGAGGTGTGATGGGGATAGTGGTTGTGATTGGGACAGTGTGGGGCTGGTTTGATGGGGACAGTGTGGGGCTGGTGTGAAGGAGGACAGTTTGGGGCTGGTGTAAAGGAGGGCAGTGTGGGGCTGGTGTGAAGGAGGACAGTGTGGGGCTGGTGTGAAGGAGGACAGTGTGGGACTGGTGTGAAGGAGGACAGTGTGGGGCTGGTGTGGTAAGGACAGTGTGGGGCTGGTGTGAAGGAAGACAGTGTGGGACTGGTGTCATGGGGGACAGGGTGGAGCTGGTGTGATGGGGATAGTGGTGTGATGGGGACAGTGTGGGGCTGGTGTGAAGGAGGACAGTGTGGGGCTGGTGTGAAGGAGGACAGTGTGGGGCTGGTGTGAAGGGGGCAGTGTGAGGCTGGTCTGATGGGGGACAGTGTGGAGCTGGTGTGATGGGGATAGTGGTGTGATGGGGACAGTGTGGGGCTGGTGTGAAGGAGGACAGTGTGGGGCTGGCGTGAAGGAGGACAGTGTGGGGCTGGCGTGAAGGAGGACAGTGTGGGACTGGTGTGAAGGAGGACAGTGTGGGGCTGGTGTGATGGGGACAGTGTGGGTCTGGTGTGAAGGAGGACAGTGTGGGGCTGGTGTGATGGGGGACAGTGTGGGCTGGTGTCATGGGGGCCAATGTGGGCTGGTGACATGGGGGACAGTGTGGGGCTGGTGTCATGGGGGACAGTGTGGAGCTGGTGTCATGGTGATAGTGGTGTGATGGGGATAGTGGTTGTGATTGGGACAGTGTGGGGCTGGTGTGATGAGGACAGTGTGGGGCTGGTGTGAAGGAGGACAGTTTGGGGCTGGTGTGAAGGAGGGCAGTGTGGGGCTGGTGTGAAGGAGGACAGTGTGGGACTGGTATGAAGGAGGACAGTGTGGGGCTGGTGTGATGGGGACAGTGTGGGGCTGGTGTGAAGGAGGACAGTGTGGGGCTGGTGTCATGGGGGACAGTGTGGAGCTGGTGTGATGGGGACAGTGTGGGCTGGTGTGAAGGAAGACAGTGTGGGACTGGTGTCATGGGGGACAGTGTGGGGCTGGTGTGGTGGGGACAGTGTGGGGCTGGTGTGAAGGAAGACAG
This sequence comes from Crinia signifera, assembly GCF_055691185.1. Classification (NCBI taxonomy): domain Eukaryota; kingdom Metazoa; phylum Chordata; class Amphibia; order Anura; family Myobatrachidae; genus Crinia; species Crinia signifera. Next base: position 83,043,879 of record NC_139226.1, read on the forward strand.
TGTGGGACTGGTGTCATGGGGGACAGGGTGGAGCTGGTGTGATGGGGATAGTGGTGTGATGGGGACAGTGTGGGGCTGGTGTGAAGGAGGACAGTGTGGGGCTGGTGTGAAGGAGGACAGTGTGGGGCTGGTGTGAAGGGGGCAGTGTGAGGCTGGTCTGATGGGGGACAGTGTGGAGCTGGTGTGATGGGGATAGTGGTGTGATGGGGACAGTGTGGGGCTGGTGTGAAGGAGGACAGTGTGGGGCTGGCGTGAAGGAGGACAGTGTGGGGCTGGCGTGAAGGAGGACAGTGTGGGACTGGTGTGAAGGAGGACAGTGTGGGGCTGGTGTGATGGGGACAGTGTGGGTCTGGTGTGAAGGAGGACAGTGTGGGGCTGGTGTGATGGGGGACAGTGTGGGCTGGTGTCATGGGGGCCAATGTGGGCTGGTGACATGGGGGACAGTGTGGGGCTGGTGTCATGGGGGACAGTGTGGAGCTGGTGTCATGGTGATAGTGGTGTGATGGGGATAGTGGTTGTGATTGGGACAGTGTGGGGCTGGTGTGATGAGGACAGTGTGGGGCTGGTGTGAAGGAGGACAGTTTGGGGCTGGTGTGAAGGAGGGCAGTGTGGGGCTGGTGTGAAGGAGGACAGTGTGGGACTGGTATGAAGGAGGACAGTGTGGGGCTGGTGTGATGGGGACAGTGTGGGGCTGGTGTGAAGGAGGACAGTGTGGGGCTGGTGTCATGGGGGACAGTGTGGAGCTGGTGTGATGGGGACAGTGTGGGCTGGTGTGAAGGAAGACAGTGTGGGACTGGTGTCATGGGGGACAGGGTGGAGCTGGTGTGATAGGGACAGTGTGGGCTGGTGTGAAGGAAAACAGTGTGGGACTGGTGTCATGGGGGACAGGGTGGAGATGGTGTGATGGGGATAGTGGTGTGATGGGGACAGTGTGGGGCTGGTGTGAAGGAGGACAGTGTTGGGCTGGTGTGAAGGAGGACAGTGTGGGGCTGGTGTGAAGGGGCAGTGTGAGGCTGGTCTGATGGGGGACAGTGTGGAGCTGGTGTGATGGGGATAGTGGTGTGATGTGGACAGTGTGTGGCTGGTGTGAAGGAGGACAGTGTGGGGCTGGCATGAAGGAGGACAGGGTGGGGCTGGCGTGAAGGAGGACAGTGTGGGACTGGTGTGAAGGAGGACAGTGTGGGGCTGGTGTGATGGGGACAGTGTGGGACTGGTGTGAAGGAGGACAGTGTGGGGCTGGTGTCATGGGGGACAGTGTGGAGCTGGTGTGATGGGGACAGTGTGGGCTGGTGTGAAGGAGGACAGTGTGGGACTGGTGTCATGGGGGACAGGGTGGAGCTGGTGTCATGGGGATAGTGGTGTGATGGGGACAGTGTGGGGCTGGTGTGAAGGAGGACAGTGTGGGGCTGGTGTGAAGGGGGCAGTGTGAGGCTGCTCTGATGGGGGACAGTGTGGAGCTGGTGTGATGGGGATAGTGGTGTGATGGGGACAGTGTGGGGCTGGCGTGAAGGAGGACAGTGTGGGGCTGGCGTGAAGGAGGACAGTGTGGGGCTGGTGTGATGGGGGAAAGTGTGAGGCTGGTGTAATGTGGGACAGTGTGGGGCTGGTGTGATGGGGGACAGTGTGGGGCTGGTGTGATGGGGATAGTGGTGTGAGCATGTAGGTAAGCAGAACTTATGTAGCATAATTTGTAATAGGCAATACAGTGTTTGGCATAATACGTAATGGACATTACGGTGTGTGGCTTAATGTGTAATGAGAATTATGGTGCAAATGTTTGGCGCGCCATCGGCGTGCAATGTCCCTTTTTACGGAGCATGTTGTAAATTTTGGCTCAATTTGTGTACCATTATGTAAACTTTGGCTCAATCCATGTGGCATTATGTGAAAGGTTCAAGTATAATGGGGTCTACTATTTTGTTGCATAATTTGTAGAAGTGGCATATGGTGTGCTACAACTCACTCAAAACCACGCCCCCTTTTGAGTGGCCACACCCCCTTCTCCGGCACGCGCGCGCAATTACATTATTCACTATTGACGCCAAGGTGGGCCTGTGTACTTTAAGGGCCAGGGCCTATTTTTAATCCCATTCCCACCCTTTCTCTGCTCTCCTCCTCTCTCTCCGCTCTCTGAGCGTGCACACTGGCACAACTAACACACACACTCCCTCTATCTTGGTGCCCCCCCTGTCATTTTCTCCTGGATCCGCCCTTGCCAGCTACCGTGGTTCCAGACATAGAGCGGGATGTACTAAACAGGGGTTTTACCGCATTTTCCTATGTACCAATACCCGTCCGCCCCGTCTTCGCCTGGCAGGGTAGCCACTATAGAAGCCTTTGGGCTTCTATCGCCGCCGTCTGTGCGCCCCCCCCCCCCCCTTCCATCCTCCTTTGATCTCCTCCTCCCCCAGCAGGTGTCACAGCCGGGAGGACATCCGGCTGTAGGGGGGGGGGGGAGATGCGGGGGGACACTGGCAGCCGCTGGGATGTGACGGAGACCCCCGCAGACCACATCACAGGTATCGCGGGGGTCTCCGTCAACGCAACCCGATGCTAGCCGCATATGTTAGTACATATGCGGCAGCATCGCGGCGGCTGTCAGACGAAGGGCGGCGATGTATATAAATACATCCCTCCCATCATGTTGTAGGAGTCTGGTTGTGGCAGCGATATACCCGCCCACTGCGTAGTGGGTGGAGTCAGTAACAGGTGGTTACTGATGGTTACAGGGAATTCCCTATTGGCCTGGTCCGTGAGATCAGAAACCACCAGCTCCGGACCCGAAGGGTGTAGCCAGAGCCTAGGGCAGGCGTCTGGTCACAGTCCCTAATTACCGGAATGGATCTGGAAGCTGGAGAACACTGGAACAGGTTACCAGAATTGAAGAAGGCTGAGAATAATACTGGTATAGTCGGAGCAGGCCAAAAGGATATCCAGTATCAGGGAGCACAGCACTGGGTAAAAACTTCAACATTGTAACTGGTGAGATGGCTCAGGAAGGAAATCCCCTTTATAGCATAGAGCTGAACCTGAATGGAAGCTCTGGTCAGCTGGTCTTGAAACAGTGTCCGGATTGGCTCTGGGAAGTCACATGAGTAAAACCAAGACAGAATCAGAATGCCAGGAGGAATCGGAGCACTTTGTAAAGACACACTTTGGGTTATTCACTGAATGCTGAGAGTGCAGTGCAAAGACAGCATGGACAGACTGCCAGCTGGGAGCGAAGAGCAGAGAGACCGGTTGGTCAGGGGTAACACTGTTGAATTTAGGATTTTGCAGATTACTCACACAGGAGGCTAATCAGAAGATTCAGCAGCGAGAAGAACAGACTGCAACTTGTATGCTGAGCAAACCTCTCAGTGAACTCAGGAAAACAGTACACACTAGGGACTGGTAAGGTGGGCTAAACCCAGTGTGAAGGATACTCTTGGAATGCAGGACTGGTGGCAGAGGTAAGTTACAAAGCAATAGGAATTGTGTCAGTATTATGACAGGCCAACTCTAATAATACAATATGAAGAGGTTGTACGGATGTGTCCGGGTGTCTCCTACTATATTGTTGATGGGTATAGCAGCTTACTGTAGTAGGTCCGCAACTACACATGGCATGCTGTGCTCATTAGAATTGCTGTTGGGTTTCATTACAGATGTAAGAGGACACATCAATGGAGCGTGCTATTACGGGGGCATAGGGAGGACTGCCCCAGTGGAACGGGAGCTCCAGGAGCCGAGGAGGTAAAAGGGCGTACTGCTGGACCTTCGGCTCCCTCCTACACTGCGCCTTAGGACAGGAGCCAGCAGGCAGTGGCAGCCCAAGTGACAGTGCTGCTGGGGTGCAGAGTCTCTGTCTGCATTGACAGAGACCCTGCACCCCTCCAGAATTTGCCAAGAGGTCCTATTGGACCTCTAGCATCTGTCTCCTCCTGATGGCAATGAGCATGTAGGGTGGTAAGTCCTACTAGGGGCATTATTTTTAAGCAGCACTAGTGTGGGGCATTATATGTGTAATTGTTATGATACCCAGGGATTATAAACACAAGATCTGTCTGGCAAGACTGTGGTTGGTAGATACCAGTCTGTGCAGTACCACTGTGACCAAGGTGGTACCTGAGCCTACCCTGACTCTGTTACCACTCCCTGAAGTCGGTTAGCACCTGCAGGTTAATGTCTTTGCCTATAATAGCTGCCTTTCCAGGGTGAATTAGGTCCAACCCATATTTGGATGCCACCAGGTTTTGCAAGGTACTGACAAGGTACTAAGAAATTATGTATAGTAGTTGGGAAGGGAAAGTGGGGAGGTGAGAGTAAAACCGCACCGATTGGTGGTAGATGTCCACTCTAGTATGTGTTAGATTTGAGGTTAGTGGGTAGGTCTGTGATAACTGACAATTAGCCTTAGTTTAAGGTGTATAGGTCCTGTGCAGTATCGAGGAAATTGGCCTCTGACTGTCAGTGGTGCACCCCGGAGTATAAATATAGTATTTATGGGTTTCCAAGGGAGGAAGAGAGAAAAAGAACTCTGGGTGGGGGCACCCTTGAATCACAGACCAATATATGCAAAAATCTGCAGTATTTAAAATGTATAATCTTTATTGGTATGCTCTAAAATAATGGTGTACTGTACCTGGTCCTTAAAATTAAAATGTAAGCGCTTTGAAAATATATGGAACAATTGAAAGGCTGGTATTGCCTTATGTTGGCGGCAAAGGGGGGCAGCTTGTCAGAGTGTGATTCTCATATAGCCCAATTCATACTAATATCGAGGTAGTGATGGTGATGGGAATTAATCATAGGTCACGTATTTTTTTTAAAACTTGATTAAGACAAGTGCCTGAGATAATCAGGAGACAGGGGCGTCCTAACTGATTGTGCTCTTGTATACCTAAATGGAGCTGCCATCAAACAGATCCTAGGCTGCCTAGGATCTGTTTGATGGCAGCTAGGCTAGGCATGTGTCTATATAACCACTGCTGAGATTGCTATTTGACTGTGGGTATAAGCATCAATGTACAGTAGTACAGCGTGATATAAGAAAGTTGCTAGTAAACAAGATACAATGTCGCTGGTAGATACAATATGTACTGTATCCGCTGGATGAGTCCAGCGGTTACCTCACTATCGGCTTCAGATGCCGGGTTCCTGTGGGTGCGTGCTGGCGTCCCCGCTGGAGCCTATCCTTGCCTGAGATGCCCGGTCACGTGGTGCATTGTTAGGAGGTATGCATTATAAATATTTATATATAAAACAATAGCAGCAAGTACCTGACCCCGATGTCATGGTTGCTACAGAAGTTTTTCGATCTGTGCAGGCAGATCCCTGCCCCTACTGCTGGGGGAGTCCTGCGTGCGAATTGCGGCAAAATGCAGAAAGTGGGTGGAGCCTAATTGGGAAAGGGGCGGAGCTATGATCATGATGCCCGATCAATAAAAAAAAAACAGAAAGTTTGCTCCATCAGGGTGGTTTCTGGGTACTCGGAAACCCCCCTGCGTGCAACACTCACAGACTGGAAACAAAATACACACTTGCAGAGACTGGATTCAGAAACCAGGGGCTGGCAACGAGGCATCAGGAAGCTAATACTGGTGAGGATGGGCTCACAGGAAGCTACTTATATATGAGAGTCCACCATCCACTGCAGCAAATGCCTAATTAATTAAGTAAAGACTGCTACTATGCTGCAGCAAAAGCCTCAGTCTCTTAGTAACCCTGCAGCTCCTGACAGTAAGCAGCACTAGTGGGGGCATTATGTAAGTGTAGGAATATGGTGCCCCCACCTGGTGGCGCTGCCGCCTGCAGCCAGGGCCAGTGTACTCGTACAGTCACTGGCCCTGCTGCTGGTGGGGGCCTGCTTCCTTACCTGGTGTGGCACGACGCCACCCCATGCAGCTGGAGGCAGGCCCTCCAATGATGGCTGGTGTGGAGGCAGCGTTGAGGCTTCACCGCTGCTCCACGCAGACAATGGCGCATTGCGGCCATTTGAATATGGCGCCAAAGGAGAGCCAATCACGGCTCCCGCTCTGGCACCCAATCAGAGGAGGCAGCAGCGAGCCAATCCCGGCTTGCCACGTCATAGCTCCGCCCCCGGACACTGGTTTCGCCTAACCAGTGCCGGGAGGGAGAGAGGAGTTTGGCGGCCGGGACAGAGGAAGAAGGAGCAAGCAGGGACAGAAAGCAGTAGCTGTCGGAAGCCCCGGAAGGCGGCAGCTGTGTGCGCAGGACTGCTACACGCTGCCGCCCGCCGGGAAATATAGAGTGCCGGGGACTGTTGGCGAGGAGGCTGGAAGCCCGGGGGTGGTGGGAGACATCCCACCTCCGGCTTAGACGACCCCGCACGTGTAGCTGGACCAGGCTACAGGACGGGTAAGTCCACACATGTGGTCCTCCCTAGACCACCAGGTGTTCGGGCAGTAGGCCCGTGGGCCCAATTCAGGCACTAGGCCTGTCGTGCAGTTGTCGGGCTGTAGGCCCGTGGGGCATTAGGGTTTGCGTTGGGCATGAGGCCCCTTTTGTGATTCGGCATTAGGCCCCTTTTGGGTATTTTGGGCCTTAGGCCCTGAAGTTTGTGCTGCTGGGCATCAGGCCCATTTGCTGCTGGGCATTAGGCCCTTGTTGTGTACGAGGCCGAGACCTTCCTAGGTCTGAGGCCTCTCAGTAGGAGTAACAGGCCTGCGGCAGCAGGCCGTAAGTTCAGGTATCGCCACAGGGATGACTGTGGTATGGCTGGGAGCAACTAGAGGGAAGTAAGCCATCCCTAGTGTGCTGGTGCAATGTTATCTGGTTACATTGTACTGTTTTACTTGCCACTGTGCATTGTATGCTGTATGTTGGTTCATGCAATTGAGTCACTGTGCAGATTGTGTTCTCCGCAGGTTGTGCGACGCTAGGTTGCGGGTTAGGCGACGCTAGGTTGCGCGGGCGTAGGACGCCAGGTTGCGTAACGCTAGGCTTTGGCATCTAAGGATCCAGCGCTAGGTTGCAGGTTGCGCAGACGTTGGCCGCCCGGTTGCGTGACGCAATATTTTATTCCGTATCAGAAGATCTGGCGCTAGGTCGCAGGTTACATAAGACGGCTTCAGGCCGCAGGTTTCGTGGGCGTTAAGCTGCAGGTACGTTTGTGTATTGCCCTGCCCTAGGGAGCAGGAATGTTACGTGTGTTCATTTTCAGGTGCCGGTACCAGCATCCTCAGCAAGTCGGAGGACCGGTAGACAGCTGGTGAGTATAGTCTGTGGTTCATCTGTTGTGTGTGCTCCTTCCCCTCCCCAGAGCGTTTCCCTCCCCAAGTTACACCCGCCGTGTTCCACAAGTGGGTGTAACCAGCCTGAGGCCATTAGTGCCTGTGATGACCATCCCCTTCCCCCCATAGTGGGATTCTCCTTCCCCCCATTTCTCCTACAGGTGCTGTTGCATCGGAAGCCAGTGGGGCCAGAGGAAAGTACCGGGACCATCGCCGCCCCGAAGGTGAGAGAAGGAGCGCAGCAAGGTGAGTACGCGCAACGAGTGGCGCAGACCACGCCCTCGTGCCTCTTACATTTGCAGCACTACAGGGGGCATTATGTGTATAAGCAGCACTACAAGGAGCATTATGTGCGTATGTGGAACTACAGGAGGCATTGTATGTGTAAGCAGCACTAGTGGGGGCATTATGTGTGTAAGCAGCACTAGTGGGGGCATTAAGTGCGTAAGCAGCACCAGGGGGGGCATGTTCCCCTCCTGTCAATTTTGTAGCTGAGGATCAGGGCTTTCCATCGAGCCCAGCCCCGTGTCTCTAGAAGCCCCCCCTCCCCCGGGAACCGGAGATATCACCTGGCAAAGCTGTAATGTTTTTTCCCCATAGGATAATATGGGACCCGTCAATTCCGACCCCCACCCGGTTCTGACGGCTTGTCTGTGGTTGATCTCATTCCATTCCAAATCGATGGGCCTTCAATATGATACCAGGCTGGTCCATATCGGTCATTTGGTTCCAGAGATATTGCGTATAAACTGATTTTTTTATTTTTGAAATGTAATTTCATGGCTGTTCATGTTCTTTGAGGGCAGATTACTCTGGAACCAAACATTCCAGTTTCACTGGACCAAAATAATTCAAAGCCCACTCAAAAGTTCTTCAATCTGATACTTGTCTCATGTATATGGGTCAGTTGGTTCCGAAGATATAGCCGGTCAAATGAGATAACTGGTTAAAGGGGGGAGGGGTCGTTTTCTCTCCCCCTCACACCAGAAAAAGTAGGGACTAGGCTGGTGTAAAAGGGGCCAACCTGGGAATGCATTTTCTGGTGTGAAAGGGGTATTATTTCAAATAGCCGGGGCCAGCAGTGCTCTGAATACAGCCAGGCTCTGCCACTGTCAGTGGCTATCACTTCAGCCTGGCAGCGGCTGTCCCCCATTTACCGTGAGCATGTATTACCCCTTGGCACTAAGCATGTAATCCCACATGGGAACGAGCATGGAACCTCTGGCAAAGAGTATGGAACCCTTGGCAATGAGCATGTAGATAAGTAGCACTTATGTAGCATAATTTTTAATAGGCATTATGGTGTTTGGCATAATACATAATGGCGTGTAACTTAACGTCTAATGGACATTATGGTGTAAATGTTTAATGCGCACCTTTGGTGGACAATGTCCCTGTTTATGAAGCGTATTGTGAATTTTGGCTTAATCTGTGTGGCATTATGTGAATTCTGGCTCAATCCGTGTGGCATTATGTGAATTTTGGCTCAATCCATGTGGCATTATGTGAATTTTGTCTCAATCCATTTGGCATTATGTGAATTTTGTCTCAATCCGTGTGTGATTATGTGAATTTTGTCTCAATCCGTGTGGCATTATTTGAATTTTTACACAATCCATGTGGCATTATTTGAATTTTGGCTCAATCCATGTGGCATTATGTGAATTTTGGCATCATCTGTAAGGGGCAAGTATAATGAGGTCTAGTATTTTATTGCATAATGTGTAGAAGTTGTATATGGTGTTGTACACTACACTCAAGGACACGCCCCCTATTGAGTGGCCACACTCCCTTTTCCGGAGCGCGCCTTTGGCGCGTGCACAACTACATCCTTCACTTTTGTCGCCATGGTGGGCCTGGGTACTTTAAATGCCAGGGCCTATTTTTAATCCCATTCCCACCCTCTCTCTGCCGCTCTCTTAGCATGTACACTCGCACCACTAACAATGCCCCTCCCCCACCTAAACCCTCTTTTATCATGGTGCCCCCCCTGTCATTTTATCCTGGATCCACCCCTGAAGGAGCATTATATGTGTATGTGGAACTACAGGGGGCATTGTATGTGTAAGCAGCACTAGTGTTTGGCATTATGTGTATAAGCAGCACTAGTGGGGGTATTATGTGTGCAAGCAGCTCTAGTGGGGGGCATTATATGTGTAAGCGGCACTACAGGGGGCATTATATGTTAGTGACACTAAAATGCCATGGGGGGGGGGGGGGGGGTTGCAAAATTTATAATTACACTAAGGTGTGTATAACGTTACCCAGAAGTGCTGGGAATGCTGGTACCGCCAGAAGCAGATGCAGAAAGCTGCATCTTTTGCCATGATAACTCTGGCAAAGAGTACTTAGAAGCCTTACTGTGAAGCATCATTTGTAAGGGGCATTTTTGTGTGTGGGACATAAAATGGTGTCGGCGGCATAACTGTGTGTGGTATAATATATAACAGGCATTACAGTGTGTAGCATAAGGTGTAATGGGCAGGGGTTAAAGTGAGCTGTCAGTTCCATTTTGGAGGCGGAACAGTTTCGCCTCCATCCGCTCACCCTGTCCCGATGTCTATCCCTGCCTACCCTGGTGGTCTCTATCAGAACACTGCAGGTCCATCCGTGTGATGCAAAGAATTCCCAGGGCAAAAAACCAAGGGAAAAAAATCAGGCGCTTGACAGGATATGTTTTTCGGGGTGTTAGCTGCTGCTCAATGGGGGGATAGTCAGTCCCCACCGCAAGAAGACACAAAGACCAGTCACGCCGAAGCGTGTGAGCAGCGCTAAATAAGGGTGACACACACCAAACTACAATATAATAATTTTTTACTTGTTAAAAATCAAACATATAATAAAGTACAGTACAAATTTAATATAAAAACAGTGTGGGTATCATAAGAGCCGATTCTTTACGGCACAAGCAAGGGTGGGCGTGACGGTTTTTATTCCAGTTTAGGACACGGGGTGCAAATGATGTGATGAATTAGGAAAGGGAAGGGGGGTGAGCATTTGATCACAGGTAAATGCTTTACAAATGGTAATGTGCACTTACCTGTGATCAAATGCTCACCCCCCTTCCCTTTCCTAATTCATCACATCATTTGCACCCCGTGTCCTAAACTGGACTAAAAACCGTCACGCCCACCCTTGCTTGTGACGTGAAGAATCGGCTCTTATGGTACCCACACTGTTTTTATATTAAATTTGTACTGTACTTTATTATATGTTTGATTTTTAACAAGTAAAAAATTATTATATTGTAGTTTGGTGTGTGTCACCCTTATTTAGCGCTGCTCACACGCTTCGGCGTGACTGGTCTTTGTGTCCATCCGTGTGATGCACCTATTTCAAATGATGTGCTGGCACCGAGCATGTAACACCTGGCACTGAGCATGTAGGTAAGCAGCACTTATGTGGCATAATATGTAATGGGCATTACCGTGTAATGGACATTATGGTGTGTGGCATAATGTGTAATAATGTGTGCATAATCCCCTGTTCCTCAAAACCATGCCCCAAAATTTTGCGGCGCACACTGTAACGTTTCTGTTAGGTGTTACATTGTTTGCATTGCGGGGCATAATTTTCAATTATGGATGGTATTATGTGGTGCGCATTATTCTTTTCATGGGTATGTGGGATAGGCCACAGATGTAAAGCTTGCAGGGGGGCACCGAACACCTTAGAACCCACCCTGGCTGTGATATATGGGGGGGGGGGGGGGGGGCAGGGGAAGTGTTACGGAGTGTGGCATAATGGATTAGGAGCATTACTATAAGAAGGAAAAATAGCTACACCTTTGTGGGTATGATTCATTGGAAGGTCCATGCAGAGCTGGGGGTATTTATATAGAAAACAATGATATATAAACCAAGTAAAGAAGTTTTGATTGTGTGCCACAGAAATTACACTGGAGGAACATTTTGCAATAAAGGAATTAATGCAAGAGTTGAAAATAAAACAAACCCAAGTTGTGTATATATAGGGATTAGAGAAAGACAAGGTATTAAACATAAGGACGATGTCAAAAAGGTCATATAAAAAATAACAGCCTGTGTGCAGGGTGGGGACAGGGGCAGGACTCTGGATACCGAAGTACAGTTTAACAACAGATATATTGGGTGACATTTAATAGAGTCCGATTTTGTTGTTTTTTTGCAATAATTAGAAATAAAATGGTGTTGTTGCATTTTTTTCTCAAATCGTCCATTCAATAGGGTGCGCAAAGGGGCGTATATCGCATTTTTTGTGCGAAAAATCGCACTTTCTAAATGTTCGTTTAAAAAATCAAAATTTTTTCGCATCCAGATGTTTTCGCACAGAAAGGTATACAAATCGCTTATTTAATGGCATGCGCAAATGGAAATCGCACTTTTGAGGTGTCTATAAATCGCACTTTTTTCAGACCAGGTTCTGATGGGCGAATTGGCCCAGAACTATCGTTGGTCAAGTGCAGAAATGGTTAATTTCTCATAGGTGTCCTCATTTTTACTCAGAAACTCCCCCACATATACCCCAACATCATTAAGGACACCTGTGAGGAATTTAGAGATGGAGATTTTGCAGAGTGGTTTGGAGTTGGCAGTTTGTGATTTTGCCCATTTGGAGGAGCTGCGCAGGAGGAGGGAGGAAGCTGCGCGCCAGATCTAGGTACCCCGACTACTGCGTGCTTCAAGTAGGTATCGTGCTAGGCTGTACCTGGACTCTCTCTCGGATCATCAGGTTGTGGGGATGTTTTCGCCTGAACCGCATTAACCTGTTGGACTTATATGAGCAGGTGAGAGATGATTTGGACCCTTACGGGGGTGCCAACTATGCAGAGTCTGGGTTGCAGAAATTAATTTGTGCCCTCCACTCAGTCTGTGACCTCATGGTCGTTGGGGTCTCACAAGCCACTTTCTCTAAGCATTTCAATCAAGTGTTACTTGCTTTAAAGGAGTTGTGGCGCACATACATCAGATTCGCACATTCTGAGTCCGAGTGGCAGGACCTTAAGGTGGCTTTCTATAGGCTCTCAGCATTTCCTAACGTGCTGGGAGCTAAAGATCACACACACATTGGGCTTCGGGCACCGCACATGAGGGAACACGTCTATGTCAATAGGCGTGGGCGGCACTCCCTGAATGTGCAGGTGGTATGTGATGCTACCCTGAAAATCATAAGTGTGGTTGCAGGCTACCCAGGGAATTGCCATGATGCCTATATTCTGAGGCACTCAGCCCTCTGGGATCGATTCCAGGACCAACAAATGCCAGAGGGCTGGCTACTTGGTAAGTACATTTTTAAATATACAAATCTCTACCATTTATTGGTCCTGTTAAAATGTGTAATGGAAAAACTTAATAAATTATTTTACTCCTGTGGAGTGTCCCTATAGTCTGTTAAACATACCCACAACTACATTAAATACTCATTAACATTTCAATGGGCATTAATTGTGGCTAAAATATGGCTATACCTGTTGTTACAACCAGTCATTACCAACAGTAAGTGTTCCCTGGACTAATGTGCATGTTGTTTTACATCTAAAGTGACACTGTAGTGTGTACTCCCCTCTGATATGTGCAAAAAGTAGGTGGAACCAGTCCCTCTACTTTAAGAGTTTGACATGCATATTGCTGTTTTCCCACATACTCATGTTAGGCCAATGCACATAACTTAAAAGGACAAAACTGTGGACGTGGGAGGGTTTTTAGGCTCCTCCCTCGACCGCGGGACCTGGCGATTAGTTTAAATATATTTAAAGAGAAACTTGTAAAGTGCAAAACTTTTTGTGAAGCTCTAGATTGACAGCTGCAGCAAATTCAGGTGAGCCTGCTAATGACTCACTCAGAGGATACAAGGAAAATTGGTTTTGCACTTGCGCTGCTGGATCTAAAGTGATAACCTGTGAACCACACTGAACAAAAGGACACTTGGACACACTGGAAATATCTCAGTTAAGAATTTTATATAAAACATAATAATAAAATTACGTACACACATATAAGTACATAAAAAGGGCAGATATAATCAAATTATTTGTGGTTTCTCATATACTAAATTGCTATATGAGGCACAACGCTTGAATCAAGCAACAATGATAGCCAACTCCAATGGGGTCACGGAATGCCAAGTAAGGAATGAATTTCCAGGAGCAAGGTTAATTCAGTGGCTAACTTACCACTGAATTAACCTTGCTCCTGGAAATTCATTCCTTACTTGGCATTCCGTGACCCCATTGGAGTTGGCGATCATTATTGCTTGATTCAAGCGTTGTGCCTTATATAGCAATTTAGTATATGAGAAACCACAAATAATTTGATTATATCTGCCCTTTTTTGTACTTATATGTGTGTATGCAATTTTATTATTATGTTTTTTATATAAAATTCTAACTGAGATATTTCCAGTGTGTCCAAGTGTCCTTTTGTTCAGTGTGGATCACAGGTTATCACTTTAGATCCAGCAGCGCAAGTGCAAAACCAATTTTCAATGCACATACCTTACCATATACTGCACTGACCTCTTTTCTGTAAAAGTGACTCATGATATGGATGTTTTCCGTGGCTCATGACACCTCTGCGATCCCCAGAAGGCCCTGCACAGCACCGCTATAACGAATCACATGTTGCCACCCGCAATGTTGTGGAACGCACCTTTGGGGTGCTGAAAAGTAATTTCAGGTGTTTGGACAGGTCATCAGGAATACTGCTTTACCACCCAGCAAAAGTAATGATGATCGTCCAGGCTTGCTGCATGTTACACAACATCGTCCTCTCCCAACCATCCTATGTGGAGGATTACAATGCAGTAGTCGTGCGGGAAGCAGAAACTACCACACCTATGGTAGTGAGGGGGAATCTGATGCGTACAGAGATCATCAGGCGCTACTTCTCAGGTAATGACATGTGCACTTTATACTAACATGTACCTTTGCTGTAAGTGTACTCACATACGATATACCAAATACCATATATTTTTTACAATATTTAGGGGAGTAGTCAGAGGCCTACAGGCGAAGCTTGTGAAGCTGAGCTATCCCTTGTTGAGTTCATGCTGGTAAGTACATTATTCACATCTTGTATACCAGTGGTTTAAAAATCATGGATCTCCAGGTGTTGTGGAAATACACGTCCCAGCATGCCCTGACACACTTTAAGCAATACATTCTATCAAATTAGTGCCAGAGCATTGTGGAATGTGTACTACCACAACTGGAGGGCCATGAGTTTGACACCACTATTGATGACCTATTCCATGACCCTCTTGTGCTGTGCAGTGGTTTGGTTGCTATGTTTGCCCAGCAGCCGGTTATATACAGGGATAATGGCCTTGACTAGTGTGGCATTTTTTTCATATGAAAAAAGCACCTTCCGGCCATTTTGGGTGCGACCACTTTCTACCTCCTCCTCCAGCTCCTCTATGGCATGTCCCCCTCCTCCAGGGCAGTCTCAGCCTCCTCCTCCTCACCTCCATATTCATCCACCTCAGGCCAGTCAAGGTCAGAGATGTGGCTCTCCTGCAGCAGCTCCTCCTGGGACTGTGTAGTGAAGAGGATTCCTGTGTTAGGGTATGGGATGGGGATGCAAGAGGATCCTCCACCTCCTCCTGCTGGGCCTGCTCCTCCAGGGTCCGGGATGGGCCGGGCCTTGCTGTGGCCATACTGCCTGCCACACTGCTGCCTCTCCCCCTGAATGTGCAGGGTGTCAGCATTCCTCTGCTGCCTCTCCCCCTGGCTCATCTTGCACTGCTGCTGCCTGTCTGTGGGCCACTGCTCCCTCTGCCACCACCACTTGCTGCCACTCTTCCTCTGCCAAGCATAACTCCTCTCCATCTCCTTACTCCCTTTCAAAGATTAAAATGGCGCCAGTGCCCCTTTATATAGGGGGTGTGATGCATAATGGAGGGGACTTAGGTGGGCCAATAGGTTAGGGGGTTATTTGTCATGCGGAGGCAGTGTTGTAATTCACACTCCGGTTAGCCCTAAACTCGCACATGACCGGCGAGACAAATCGCACTTTTATGTGTCATAATATCGCACCACATCGCATCTCTTTGCACTTTATTGCACTTTTTAGCCGCATATTAGCATCCCATTAAATATGCGAATTACACGGGAAAAATGTGAATTTGAAAAGTGTGATGTGCGGCGATATGGTGTGATTTCAAAAAGTGCAATAAAATAGCATTCTATTAAATGTCACCCCTTATATCTATGTTTAACCCCTTCCTGACGCAGCATGTTTTTGCCTTCCTGACAGAGCCCTTTTTTTCAAATCTGACATGTATCACTTAAGTGGGGATAACTTTTTTTTGCTTTTACTTATCCCAGTGATTTTGAGATTGTTTTCTCATGACACATTGTACTTCAAGTTAGTGGTAAATTTGGGTCGATACAGTCTGTGTTTTTTTGTGAAAAATACCAAAATGTCGTAAAAAAATGGAAAATTTAGCAATTTTCAAAATGTTAAATTTTCTGCTTGTGAGACAAATAATCATACCACTCAAAATAGTTAATAACTAACATAGACCATATGTCTACTTTATGTTTCCATCATTATTTCAGCCTCCTTTTAATTTTTTTGGACACTAGGAGGCTTAAAATATGAATAGCAAATTCTCAAATTTTCAAGAAAATTTCAAACACTGATTTTTTTAGGGACCAGTTCAGTTCTGATGTGACTTTGAGGGACTTGTATGTGAGACACCCCCATAAATGATGCCATTTCAAAAACTGCACCCCTCACAGTATTTAAAACAGCATTTTGGAAGTTTGTTAACCCTTTAGGTGTTTCACAGGAATTAAAACAAAGTGTAGGTGAAATTTCAAAATTTCATTTTTTTTGCAGATTTGCAATTTTAATACATTTTTCTAAGGAACACAGTAGATTTTACTAGAGAAATGTGACTAAAAATTGATTCCCCCAATTCTTTTGTTTTCATAAATATCCTATATGTGGCCCTAGTGTGCACGTTGACCAAACCACAGGCTTCATAATAGAAGGAGCATCTACTTGATTTTGGAGCCTCCTTTTTATGAGATTATTTTTTAGGCACCATGTAGGTTTCTAGGCACCATAAGATGCTAAAAGTTAGGAACCCCCCCCACAAGTGACCCCATTTTGCAAACTACACCCCTCAGGGAATTCATCTAGGGGTATAGTGTACATTTAAAACCCCCAGGGGTTTCACCAATTGTGGTACAACTGGGCAGTGAAAATGAAAAATTAATTTTTTTACACAAAAATGCAGTTCTGGCTCCAAATTTTTCATTTTCACAAGGAATGAAGGAGACAAAGCACCCCAAAATCTGTGCCCCAATTTCCCCCGAGTACGGCAATGCCTCACATGTGACCAAAAAATACCATTTGGGTGCATGGCAGGACTCAGAAGGGAAGGAGTGATTTTTGGATTTTGCAGCTCAGATTCTGGTGGAATGTTGGTGGGTGCTATGTCGCATTAGCAAGACCGCCGAAGCACCAATACAGTGGAACCCCCCCACAAGTGACCCCATTTTGCAAACTACACCCCTCAGGGAATTCATCTAGGGGTATAGTGTACATTTCAAACCCCCAGGGGTTTCACCAATTTTGATACAACTGGGCTGTGCAAATGAAAAATTACATTTTTTACACAAAAATGCAGTTCTGGCTCAAAATTTTTCATTTTCACAAGGAATGAAGGAGACAAAGCACCCCAAAATCTGTGCCCCAATTTCTCCCGAGTACGGCAATGCCTCACATGTGACCAAAAAATACCATTTGGGTGCATGGCAGGACTCAGAAGGGAAGGAGTGATTTTTGGATTTTGCAGCTCAGATTCTGGTGGAATGTTGGTGGGTGCTATGTCGCATTAGCAAGACCCCCGAAGCACCAATACAGTGGAACCCCCCCCACAAGTGACCCCATTTTGCAAACTACACCCCTCAGGGAATTCATCTAGGGGTATAGTGTACATTTCAAACCCCCAGGGGTTTCACCAATTGTGGTACAACTGGGCAGTGAAAATGAAAAATTACATTTTTTACACAAAAATGCAGTTCTGGCTCCAAATTTGTCATTTTCACAAGGAATGAAGGAGACAAAGCACCCCAAAATCTGTGCCCCAATTTCTCCCGAGTATGGCAATGCCTCACATGTGACCAAAAAATACCATTTGGGTGCATGGCAGGACTCAGAAGGGAAGGAGTGATTTTTGGATTTTGCAGCT
This sequence comes from Crinia signifera, assembly GCF_055691185.1. NCBI lineage: Eukaryota > Metazoa > Chordata > Amphibia > Anura > Myobatrachidae > Crinia > Crinia signifera. The sequence continues at coordinate 83,061,293 of NC_139226.1, forward strand.
CAGATTCTGGTGGAATGTTGGTGGGTGCTATGTCGCATTAGCAAGACCCCTGAAGCACCAATACAGTGGAACCCCCCCACAAGTGACCCCATTTTGCAAACTACACCCCTCAGGGAATTCATCTAGGGGTATAGTGTACATTTCAAACCCCCAGGGGTTTCACCAATTGTGGTACAACTGGGCAGTGAAAATGAAAAATTAAATTTTTTACACAAAAATGCAGTTCTGGCTCAAAATTTTTAATTTTCACAAGGAATGAAGGAGACAAAGCACCCCAAAATCTGTGCCCCAATTTCTCCCGAGTACGGCAATGCCTCATGTGTGACCAAAAAATGGCAGGACTCAGAAGGGAAGGAGTGATATTTGGATTTTGCAGCACAGATTCTGGTGGAATGTTGGTGGGTGCTATGTCGCATTAGCAAGACCCCCAAAGCACCAATACAGTGGAACCCCCCCACAAGTGACCCCATTTTGCAAACTACACCCCTCAGGGAATTCATCTAGGGGTATAGTGTACATTTCAAACCCCCAGGGGTTTCACCAATTTTGATACAACTGGGCTGTGCAAATGAAAAATTACATTTTTTACACAAAAATGCAGTTCTGGCTCAAAATTTTTCATTTTCACAAGGAATGAAGGAGACAAAGCACCCCAAGATCTGTGCCCCAATTTCTCCCGAGTATGGCAATGCCTCATATGTGACCAAAAAATACCAGTTGGGTGCATGGCAGGAATCAGAAGGGAAGGAGTGATTTTTGGATTTTGCAGCTCAGATTCTGGTGGAATGAATGGTGGGTGCTATGTGGCATTAGCAAGACCCCCGAAGCACGGTGAAATGATGAACCTAATAATCCATAGATGTGTGGTATATTTTAAAACACTCCTTTATACATAGGCCGGGTTTGTCGGGGCAAGTTTCACAGTGGAAAATAGTATCCTTTCTTATTCCCTTTTTATAGCAAACTTTGCACCTTTTTTGTGTCCTGTCCTTTCTTGCAGTGGAGGGGATTTCGTTAGGAAAATGCTGCCCTGGTACAATACGGGGGCCAGTACTAGAAGTACTGGGGCCCTCTGCCTGCTGGTTCCCAAATATTAGGCCCTTTATGACTTCCTCTTGAAAGTGCATAAATGTCCCCCTCTGGCTGGTAGAACGGAATAGCACGTAAGCGTTATACAGTGCCATCTGGATGATATACACGGCCAGCTTCTTGTACCAGATTTTTGTTTTCCGCAGGGCACTGTACGGCTTCAGTACCTGATCTGAAAGATCCACTCCGCCCATGTACCTATTGTAATCCAGGATACAATTCGGTTTTGAGGTGTGGGTACTGGTACCTCGTACAGGGATGGAGGTGGTACTGTCTCCATGAATTGTTGTCAGTATAAGGACATCCCTCTTGTCCTTATATTTGACCAACAACATATTTTCGGTGGATTGTGCCCTGCTTTCACCCCTTCTCAGTACTTGGGCAATGTGCGTTTTTGGGAGGCCTCTTTGGTTCTTGCGCACAGTACCGCAAGCTGCTGTACCGCTTGAACCAAGGGCCTTAAACAGGGGGATGCTAGTGTAAAAGTTATCCACATAGAGGTGATAACCTTTATCCAGGAAGGGGTGCACTAAATCCCGGACAATTTTTCCACTAACACCTACGAGGGAGGGGGGGCATTCTGGCGGTTCAATTCTTGAATCCTTCCCTTCATATACCCTAAACCTGTGGGTGTACCCTGAGGTGCTTTCACACAGTTTATACATTTTTATGCCATACCTTGCCCTCTTACTGGGAAGGTACTGGCGGAATTTAACCCTTCCTTTAAAATGGGACTCGTCGATACAAATAAATTTTTCAGGGATGTACATCTCTGCAAATTTGGCACTGAAATGATCAATGACCGGCCTGACTTTGAATAGCCGGTCAAAGGTGGGATCATCTCTGGGTGAATACATTCTTCTGGATGACTGGGATGACATTTGGGATGACATTTGGGATGACATTTGGGATGCCATTTTTATTTTTGTGTTTCTGTAAGTGTAATGTTTCAACACGTGTATAGTGTAGGGGGGGTACAAACTTTATTTCAACACGGGGGTATGTAGTGAGTAGTGTGTATGTAGTGCAGAAAAAAAATACTTTATACAGGAATTTGATCCCAATAAAAAAAAAAAAAATTGAAGGGGTTAAAAAAAAAAAAAAAAAAAGGTCCTGCGCCAAAAATTGAGCGCAGATGTTGGTCAGTAACGTCCGTCACTGAACAGCGCTCAAAGGCAACAGGACACCCACAAAAGCAACGTGGGTGTAAAAACAATTTAAAAAAAAAAATACCACAGAACTCTCCAAAAAAAAAAACAATTTAAAAAAACTGCAGAAAAAAAATTATATCAACCCTGTGCCAAAAATGCTGTTCAGTGATGTACGTCACTGATCAGCGGCCACAGGACACCCACAAAAGCAACGTGGGTGTAATAAACCACAGCACTCTCCAAAAAAAATTTTTTTTTAAAAAAACTGCAGAAAAAAAATTATATCAACCCTGTGCCAAAAATGCTGTTCAGTGATGTACGTCACTGATCAGCGGCCACAGGACACCCACAAAAGCACCCACAAAAGCAACGTGGGTGTAAAAACAAAACCCCACTGCACTCTCCAAAAAAAAAAAAAAACTGCAGATCAGTGATGCAGTGATGCAACACTGATTAGCAGTGAGGGGCAGCAGGCACACAAATGTGGGTGCAACCTGACAGGGTATATATAAAAAAAAAAACCTGGACCCCCAAAAAGTTGCTGATCAGTTAATTAATTTAAACTGATCAGCACAAAAGGGGGGGCAGCAGGGGGGGGCAGCAGTCAGTTGCACAGGCAGCACAACCTTTGGTGCAACTGACAGGTATATATATAAAAAAAAAAAAAAAAACCAAAAAGTTGCTGATCAGCACAGATATACTGATCAGCACAAAAGGGGTGCAGCAGACACAAAATATAGCACTCTCTATCACTCTCTGTCACTCTCTGTCACTATCTCTCACTATCTCTCACTATCTGTGACTCTATGACACTGCAGCAGCAGCACACAGGAAGTCACAAGATCCAGGAAGCATCCAGCTGCTGGCAGCACGCTACCAGCGGTGATCAGCGGTGATCAGGTAAGTATCAGGCAAGGTTCAGGTATGTATAGCACGACAGAGTGGCCGGTGACCGCTCTGCACGCAATTCCAGACCGGAATGGCGTCTGCAGCGCAGTCACCGTTAGTTTAAATGACGCGCCTTGGCTGTGATTGGTCCGTCGGTCCGACGGACCAATCACAACCTTGGGGGCAGGTGGGGTGAGGTGTGGTCATCACCGGTGACCCCCTCATGCCCCCTCACACCCGGCGGTGATTGACACCTGTGTTACCGAGCGTCTGATTCGCCGGTAACACAGGAAAACGCTGCGACTGGCTGTTCACATTGAACAGCCAATCACAGCGATCGCCGACGGGGGGGAGGCATCGCCACCCCCCCTGGGCATGCAGGGACATGTCTGATGTCAGGGACAGCAGACATGTTTAAACTGTCACCGCGTCTATAGACGCGGGGACAGTTTAAAGTCATGACGTATATATACGTCATGTGTCGGGAAGTACATCCCGGCCATGACGTATATATACGTCAAATGTCGGGAAGGGGTTAAACCTTTGAATGCCAACGTTGCTGTGATAGAGCCTCAAAATATCCGTTAAAAATGCCACAGTCACTCACAGCGACTGTTATTTTTTTGGGTGCAATATCTAACTAAACTTCAATTAATTGACTTTGCTGTATTTATATTTATTTATACTGAAAGAACAGCCGCTGTGAGCGACGCTGGCATTTTTAGAGATATTGGGCCTTATTTTGGTTCATTCTTTCTGACAAAATCCTTCTTAGATGGGCAAAACCATGTGCACTGCAGGTGGGGCAGATGTAACATGTGCAGAGAGAATTAGATTTGGGTGGGGTTTTACTTCAAAGTGAGATCTATATTGCAGTGTAAAAATAAAGCAGTCAGTATTTTCCCTGCACAGAAACAAAATTACTCACCCAAATCTAATTCTCTCTGCACATGTTACATCTGCCCCACCTGCAGTGCACATGGTTTTGTCCATCTAAGAAGGATTTTGTCAGAAAGAATGAACCAAAATAAGGCCCATTGTGAGGATCTTAGACAGCAACGTTGGCACTCAAAGGGTTAAGAACACCAAACATCAACAAGAATGAGGAGGATTAATGGGAATATAAATATGTTACTGCAGCGGTAGCAGCCGTGGTAGTCTCAACCACATCTAAATGGACACTCGCTACCTCCATCTACACTTACACATCCTTGCAACCAAAATCCAGTATGTGCAAACAGTCCTGCTTGCGCCGGAACTGCTCATCATACTGTATGTGCACCAGGCCGTACCCCCATAATCTCCCTTCTCAATCTTGACCCTGCAACTCTCGCGCAACCCGCGTAACACTGCCGTATAATCGCAGTGGACCACCCCCGGCAAGTTATGCCTCTTTCTCTCTCTACGGGACATGGAGGACACCTTCCGGCGCTTAGCATGGTGGGCCGGCCTACCAGCTTCCTTCCTAGCGTACTTGGCCGCACGCTAACGGGCCTGTGCGGCGCTACCCACGTCCGACCCCCCGGCCGGTGGCTATTACCCCCCCCCCGAGGAGGAACCCCCGTAAGACCCGGCACCGTACTCTGAAGAGTTCTCACCTGCCGACTCCAGCTGCGCAGCCCTTGTGTCGTCATCATCATCAGCATCCTCCAAATCGACCGATCCCGAACCGGAACCGTAGTCATCGTCCAAAATGGCCTCTTCTTCTTCTTCCGCCTACCAGACCCCCCGCGCTCATGACCCCTGACAGCAGAATTCCAGGGTGCAGAGGCCCTGCCTTCCATGATGGCTACAGCCAACCCCATGTCTTTAAAGTAGAAAGAGTTGGGGTTGATACACTGCGCTCACTCTTATGTCGGTGTTCTATTTCAGGCGCTGCCAGGCTCTCAAGGGTTTCCCGGTACCTTGTTTCTTAGTATTGTTTTGCTAGGGCTTTGGCGCAGCCTATCTACTGTGTTGATTTTTTTTGTTGTGTGGGTGTAGTAATAAGAAGAAGGAGATTTTGTTTGTGTATAAAATGTAGATATTTATTGATTAAGTAAATTGTGCTGGAGGTGATAGGTAGGGTTATATAATTTTATGATTTGCTTTACTTGGTGCTTGGTGGAGAATTGCACCTACAGTATATGGGGTCCCCTCTCAGGGGAAATTCCACTGCAGTGTCACAAATGAGATTCCCAACAGGGATTCAGGTGATCCTTATAAGGCACCTTTAAACCTCCGTAGGTCTGTTGTTACATGATCTACGGTCTCAATTGTGTTGTGCCGTGGAATTATAATGGGTGTGGTGTTGCTGTTGGCAAAGTGGAAAGGGGCCAGTGACGGCTTACGGCAGTTCTTCTGAACTCCGTTACAATCTCATAGGTGTCTTGCACCTATGCCCTTTCCTTTTGCTTCCTTATTGGAGCTGGGTGCTCAGTCTACCCATACCCAGGGGAAAATACTACTTTCAAGGATCTAAATAAAAAGACTACAAACGGGACTCCACACCAATAAGTATAATACCCAGATCTTACTTTTATTATTTCTTTTATAACATATGTCAAGCCAATTTTTGCGTTTATTATGATTTTTATACCATAATAATTGTAGATTTTTTACCATTAAATATTGCATACTGTTTTTTATCAAGTAACCGATTGATCCATTTTTGTAACACTCCACCCTTCTTTTCTTGTACTTGGCAGAAAATGAGTGATATATGACCAGTGGCGACTTGATCAGTGAAGAAGCAAAAAAGAAAAACTTAGGAATAAATTCTTAAATGATTTGATAATATTATTGTAGGAATATACTCAGATGGTTATATTCATTTAATAGGATCCATGGGATGCGGTCATTTGGTCTACTGCATTATGGTCGACAGTCATTAGGTCGAATCCATTAGGTCGACATGCTAAAAGGTCGACATGGCTCTAGGTCGACATGGGAAAAGGTCGACATGATTCTAGTTCGAAAGGTCATTAGTTCGACAGGTCATTAGTTCGACAAGGTCATTAGTTCGACATTATCTATGTCGACATTCACAAGGTCGACATGGAGTTTTTCACTGTTTTTTGAGCCAACATGTGCCGACAGGCGGTATTTCATGCCCTACCATCCACTAGGGCGTGGTGGGAGAATAAAATAGTGTGCCGAGCGTAGCGAGGCACCGTGCCCGACGCATCGCGAGCGCAGCGAGCGATGCGAGGGGATGCAGTGCACTTTAAACTGTGGCCATGTCGACTGTGTTGACATTCAGGTAAAAAAACAGTGAAAAACCCCATGTCGACCTTGTGAATGTCGACATAGACAATGTCGAACTAATGACCTTGTCGAACTAATGACCTGTCGAACTAATGACCTTTCGACCTAGAATCATGTCGACCTTTTCCCATGTCGACCTAGAGTCATGTCGACCTTTTAGCATGTCGACCTAATGGATTCGACCTAATGACTTTCGACCATAATGCAATAGACCAAATGATCCCAACCCGGATCCATAGTGTTAAGTTGAGCTGGACAGTTTTTTTATTTTAGTTTAAGTTCACGATTGCCCCCCCCCCCCCCCCCCTGGGGTCTTTCGGGACATGATCGATGAGCATGCATCGTAGAGTGGAGATTTGATGGCCCATAGACAAGAAGTGTCTCATGACTAGTTTATCAGAGCTGCCGGTGGCATATGCAGCCATGATTGATGTACGGTGATTGGCCATACGTTCGCGAAAGCATCTGGTGGTTAGCCCTGTATAATAATGGCCACACGGGCACATTAGGATTTATATGACGAATTCCATTGTACAGAATAACTTTTTCGTAATTTTAATCTTCTGCCCACTATGTAGGTGGGGAAAGGTTGCAACTGCCACCATAGACCGACATGTGGTACAGGAGGTACAACGAAAGCAGCCATTCTTACGACCAGATAACAGGTGGACGTTTTGCTGGATGGATGCATAGTCAGGCGCATCAGCATATGACAGATATTCGGACCACGTCTATACGCATTCAGAGGTGGTACAAGTTGGTTTAATTTCAATGCTGGATCAGTGCCCACAATGGGTCAAAGTTTCTTATACATAGATTTTGTATGCCGGAGGTGTGATCGTATGTGCTCACGTGCATCATTCATCTATCCTTGTTTTTCACTGACTTAGCTTGAACTGAAGCCTGATGTTTTTTATGTGCTTTTCTAAGGCAACGTTCGACTACCAGAGGTGAGAACCCCCTATCCAGGAATCGTTCTCGCATTTCTTGAATCTGAGTATCAGCATTAGCGGTGGAGGAATTTATCCTCAACACACGCAAGAATTGCGATATAGGCAAGTGGTGACCATATATAGGGTAAATATGAGCTCGTTCAAATGTCGCCATATATAGGTTGGCGTAGGCGGTTCCTATTTTCGAACCCATAGCGGTCCCGTTCTTTTGCTCATAAAACTCCACCCCATACATGAAATAATTTTTTGCAAGTATTAGCTCAACCAGAACTCAAAAGGAGGGTATGTATGGCCTGTTTTCACTAGATTTTTACGTAGTGATTCCATGCCCTGCTGGTGTGGGATAATCGTATATACAGACGGCGCCGGCCTTATGCTTGCTGGCGAATCGCCAGCAGCATGCTGCTGGCGATCCGCCAGCAACACGGCGCGCCATCTGACTGAGACGCGCGTGCGTCCCCCACGCACGCGCGTCTCAGTATCCGGGCGGCCGGCCGGCGAGGCGGACGCAATACTGTCCGCCTCCCGCTCGAGGGGGGCTGGGGGGACCCGAGGAGGCTGTGGGGGGGTGCGGGCGCCCGGTGTGGGCACCGGGCGACCGTCGGAAGGGGACGGCAGCACCGTCGGAAGGGGACGCGCGCGCACCTCGTGCGCGCGCGTCCCCTTCCGACACACAGATGGCGCCGGGAGCAGGGAATGGCGATGGCGTCGCCATCGCCATCCCCTGCAAAGATGAGCCCGGCCCCATCTGTAACATCCATAGTACATACCAGCAGGTAATTCACAAAGTCCCCAATTTTACTAAAAAAATCACCAGTGTCTCTCGGATAACTGCCAACCTGTTGCACCAAAGGTTGGAGAAATTGATCCACGAACTCCGCAAGCTGCTGGAGGAGTGAGCCCATGGCAGAGATAATGTGCCACCCCGGAGGGTCCTCCAGCCACTTGTGAACCTTGGGCAATGTATAGATCATGGGGACAATGCTATAATCAATGGTTAAATATGAAAAGGTTTACTTTTCAATCCAGCCTGCATTAAGGGGACCATTTATCAAACCATATTTGCGGCTAAATCCCCGAAAACACACATTTTCGAGGTTTAGCCGCAAATATTAAGTATCTCCTAAGTGTATCAAAGGGGGACCGCAGCAGGAATCGGAGATCCCTGCTGCGATCCCCCCTGCACCACTGCCGACTGCATCCCCCATAGGTTTCTATGGGGGATGCAAAGCTGCCCGATGTATCAACATCGGGCAGCCCGGCATCGCACCCCTGGGCTATCGCCATTCTGATATGGAGATAGCCCATTGTAGCTACACATCGCAATGCCCGAGCAGGGCAGTGCGGTAAGAGGGGTCGGCAGGGGTCAGCGCATAACCGTGCATGCACAGATCCCCCGGATTCCGGGTTAGGGCTTCGCAGGGACAGGCTCCTATCGGAGCCCTGTCCCTGCGGCCTTAAAATTGATACATTCCCCTGATATGATCGCATTTTACAATGCGATCCTGGGCGGTAATTTTCCGCCCAGATCGCATTGTAAATGCGATCATGATAGATGGGCCCCTACGTCCAATGGTCAGTAAATCATCCACAAGTCTTTTTGTGGTTTTGGTGGGAATTTGTCTAAGGTGAATATATGTATACTCATTGTTTAATTGTCTACGAATTTCGGAGCCATAATCCATCCAATCTTGTAGGACAATCGCCCGGCCTTTGTCAGCAAGACGTATGACAATGTGGGTGTTATCTTTTAGAGACTTAAGGGCCTGTTTTTCACTGGTCGATAAATTGGAATATCTCGGTTTACTGGTAATCTTTTCAACCTCATTTGATGCCATTCTAGAGAATGTATCAATGCTGACATTTCTCGACACAGGATTGTATGTGCTGGACTTAATACACCAACTAGGGGGCCCATATTTTCAGTCGTCTCAGGGAATGGCTCCCTTAATCTCAATTTTCGGCAAAATTTATAATGATCGACCGACCATTGGAACAGGTCATGCGGGGTGGTTGGTATGAACGATAATCCTAGAGATAACACCTTACGTTCACTGTCACTCAATGAATAGGAAGAATAATTAAAAATCATGTTGGTTTCTTGTTTCGCTGGTACCTTACCCTTCCACCCACCCCTCCTTTGATGGTTCCTAGTCCGCCTCCTTGTTGGGAGGTGGATTGGTGGGTGGTCTCTGATCTAAAAAAAAGGTGGCCTTTTGCTGCTGGCACTATCAGAGGTGTCGCCCTCCGAGGATGCAAAATCATAAAAATATGTTCTTTGTTTACGGGGGCGTTGTGGTCGTCGACCACGATTTTTAGCTGAATCACCTGTGAGCCAACGGTAAACCTGATGGTTCTTGTAGTCATTGTTCACTGTGTCCAACTTCTTACATTTAAATTGTACTAGCTCTTGATGATATGTATCAATCTGGACTTTCAGTTTATCCAGCCAAGCCTCACTTTTATCAGAAGTACATTTTTTTAATGAAGACAAACGTCCTGGTGTGTACCCAGAATAAATCGACAAGGACATGGTATAAGTGTACCGTTGCGCTTGCCATGCTACAGGCAACTCATGCCGACCTTTTTCATGTCGACCATTTCCATGTGTTCAACCTTTTGTGGTTGACTGTTGACCTGTCGATCTAATGACCGCATAGCAGCTGTGGGTGAATAATGTCACTATAATGAGACCACCTTTCTGGACCTTACAGAGGACAGGCCAACAGAGTCAGCATTTATGAGTCATATAGAGAACCCTACAGGCAAGCCAGCACTGGTTTAATCCCTGCAGTACTCACATTAATTATCCTCAGCCCAAGGAAGAACCTGCTTGTCTAAACCACCTTCACCTGCAGGTCTGGGGCTGCTCCCAGGTCAGGTGAGCGCTGGAGGGTTTTTTTACAGCTTTCCTCATATGGGAGTTCCGTACCTCCACCCTGCATGTGTCAGGGAGGGAAAACCAGCACATTACACCTTATAAATATAAACATAAGCAACAGTCACATAGCCATCACTTCAGCTTCCTGTAGACAGCCATCACATGCAGACTAAGGTAAGAAACATAGAAACATAGAATTTGACGGAAGATAAGAACCACTTGGCCCATCTAGTCTACCCCTTTTTTTAAACATGTTACCTCAAACCATATTTGATCCTTATATATTATAAGGATATCAATATGCCTATCCCAAGCATGTTTAAATTGTACTACTGTATTTGCCTCTACCACCTCTGATGGGAGGCTATTCCACTTATCTACTACTCTTTCTGTGAAGTTATTCTTCCTCAAATTTCCCCTGAATCTTCCTCCCTCTAGTTTCAGTGCATGTCCTCGTGTTCTGCTGCTCCTCTTCCTGTGAAGACTGTCTCCCACCTTGATATATTTGAAAGTTTCTATCATGTCCCCCCTTTCCCTTCTCTGCTCTAAAGTATACATATTAAGATATTTTAGTCTTTCCTGGTACGTTCTGTGATGTAGGCCATGCACCATTTTAGTTGCCCTTTTTTGTACAGTCTCTAATGTATCTATGTCCTTCGGGAGATATGGCCTCCAGAAGTGAACACAGTACTCTAGATGAGGTCGTATTAATGACCTATACAGTGGCATTATTACTTCTTTCTTTCTACTGCTGATACCTCTCCCTCTGCAACCAAGCATCTGACTTGCCTTCTTCGTTGCTTTGTTACATTGCCTACCTGTTTTTAAGTCCCCTGAAATAGTGACACCTAGATCCGTCTCTTCCTCAGTAGTTTCCATTATAGTGCCATTTATACTATATTCAGTCTTTGGATTTTTGAGACCCAAGTGCATGATTTTGCATTGTTTTGGCATTAAACTGTAGTTGCCATGCTCTTGACCATTCCTCGAATCTACCTAGATCATCAATCATTTGTTTTACCCCCTCCTGGTGTGTCTACCCTGTTGCATACCTTTGTGTCATCTGCAAAAAGGCACATTTTACCCACAATTCCATTTGCAATATCACCAATAAAGATATTAAAAAGCACCGGTCCAAGTACAGATCCCTGGGGTACCCCACTTGTAACCTTTCCCTCCTTTGACTGTACTCCGTTTACTACAATTCTCTGTTTTCTGTCCTGCAACCACGCTCTTATCCATTCAACTATCTTAAAATCCAATCCCGAACTTTCAAGTTTATTTAACAGTCTGCGAAGTGGGACAGTGTCAAAAGCCTTACTAAAGTCTAGATAAACTACATCTACAGGTAGGCCCAGATCCATCTCCATACTGAGCCAGTGTCCAGCTCCTCAGCAACCACTGGCCCTGTCAGTGCAGCTAGTGATGCTGATATTGAGTAGATAAAGAGATAAAGTGGAAGGTAATTGAAAAATGACAGTATAAAGTTGATTGGCTTCTGCGCTATCATCTTCCACTTTATCTCTTCACCAGGCTTAATACATCTGCCCCACTATGAGGATCCCTGATCTCACTTCTAATGGCCAGCATAGAAACAATGTGTGAGATTTAATAGGATGATAGATACAGAAAGAGATTTGGGAAGAAATTTCTGTTTTTGTTTTTTTCAAGCTGCAATCATTTACACTTCAAAATCAAACTGGTTTTGCCATGTAAATGATTGCTGCTTTAAAAAAACTGGGGATTTCTTACCAAATCTCTCACTTTCTGAATCTCTCATCCTATTAAATCTCACCCACTATCTCAGGTTATAGATCTGAGTATAGGAACACAATCTCAGATTAAAGATCTCAGTATAGGAACACAATCTCAGGTTATAGATCTCGGTATAGGAACATGATCTCAGGTTATAGATCTCCGTATAAGATCTCAGAATAGGAACACAATCTCAGATTAAAGATCCCAGTATAGGAACACAATCTCAGGTTATAGATCTCGGTATAGGAACATGATCTCAGGTTATAGATCTCAGTATAAGGGCCCTTATTCAGATCTGATCGCAGCACAAATTTGTTCTCAAAATGGACAAAACTATGTGCACTGCAGGTGGGGCAGATGTAACATATGCAGAGAGAGTTAAATTTGGGTGGGTGTATTGAAACTAAAATCTAAATTCCAGCCAGTATTTACCCTACACAGAAGCAAAATAACTGACACAAATCTAACTATCTCTACATCTGCCCCACCTGCAGTGCACATGGTTTTGCCCATTTTGAGAACAAATTTGTACTGCGGTCAGATCTAAATAAGGGCCAAGATCTTAGGTTATAGCTCTCAAAATAGGAACATGATCTCAGGTTCTAGATATTAGTATAAGATCTCAGGTTATAGATCTCAGTATAGGAACACGATCTCCATATAAGATTTCAGGTTATAGATCTCAGTATAGAAACACAATACTCAGTATAGAAACACAATCTTAGGTTATGGATCTCAGTATAACATCTCAGGTTATAGATCTCAGTATAACATCTCAGGTTATAGATCTCAGTATAGAAACACAATCTCAGGTTATAGATCTCAGTATAGAAACACAATACTCAGTATAGAAACACAATCTCAGGTTATAGATCTCAGTATAACATCTCAGGTTATAGATCTCAGTATAACATTTCAGGATATAGATCTCAGTATAGAAAACATTCTCAGGTTATAGATCTCAGTATGACATCTCAGGTTATAGATCTGCGTATAGAAACAAGATCTCGGGTTTACAATGTTACATTGAGGGCTCATTCACACATATGAGCTAGGAATACAGACAAGACACATGAGACGTCACCTGCACTATAGAAATGCATCTTGACTCATTTATGGGACATCTTCAAATTTTTAAATTAGCGTTATTATCATTCTGGATCGCAGTAATGGGAATGAGCCCATTAGAAAGTGTTCCTCTGGCTTTTCAGTCTCAGGTGAAGGGCACATTGTCAGGAACAGCGGATAGGTGAACAATCCTTTCAAACCCTGTTAGTAAAACATAGAGGTGTGTACATGAATGTATATGTGTATATATATATATATATATATATATATATATATTTATTATACCCCTTTCACACAGAAAATGAAATACCCGGGTGAAGCAGCTCCACCCAGGAATTTCATTAAGTACACGGGTCCTTTTTCTGTGTGCAAGGGCACACCCGTGTCATAAATCCCGTGTCTCCGACCCTTGAATTGACCAGGGCCGAGGACACGGGATTTATGACCCGTGTTGACCCTTTCACACAGAAGAAATACCCCTGTTATTCAGCAAATTATCGGGTATAAATTTTCAACCCGGTAGTTTGTTCTGTGTGAAGGGGGGTCAGGCTGCACCCGGCAAAATGACACAGCATTTGAAATTCTGTGTATTTGCCGGGATTTTCAGACTTTTCTGTCTGAAAGGGGTATTAGTGTGTACATTTAAATGCAGCCTATAAATCTGCACCGTATGAATCTGACACTGAAGGAAATAATTCTTGTCTCCAGTAAACAATTTTCTGGAGGTTAAATTATGTCACTTATGTTTTTTTAAGGAAAGTTTACACACTGCTGTGTAAAGCAATCTTACAAAATCAGTTTTCCCCTGGGAAACGAAGTGTCAGTGTCCATGTTCTGGGACCTCATGTGTCAGGATGTCATAGTCCTGGTACCCCACATGTCAGTGTGACCTTGTTCTGGGACCCCACATGTCAGTGTGACCTTGTTCTGGGACCCCACATGTCAGTGTGACCTTGTTCTGGGACCCCACATGTCAGGGTGTCATTGTTCTGGGACCCCAGGTGTTAGTGTGTCATTGTACTGGGACCCCATGTGTCAGTGTGTCATAGTCCTGGTACCCCACATGTCAGTGTGACCTTGTTCTGGGACCCCACATGTCAGGGTGTCATTGTTCTGGGACCCCAGATGTTAGTGTGTCATTTTCCTGTCATTGTGCTGGTACCCACATGTCAGTGTGTCATTGTCCTGGTACCCCACGTTTCAGTGTGTCATTGTTCTGAGACCCCAGGTGTCAGTGTGCCATTGTTCATGGACCCAAGGTGTCAGTGTGCCATTGTTCATGGACCCCAGGTGTCAGTCTGCCATTGTTCTGAGACCCCATGTGTCAGTGTGTCACTGGTCTAAGACCCCAGGTGTCAGTGTATCATTGTTCTGAGACCCCAGGTGTCAGTGTATCATAGTCCTGGTACCCCACATATCAGTGTGTCATTGATATGAGACACCAGGTGTCAGTGTGCCATTGTTCATGGACCCCAGGTGTTAGTGTGTCATTGTTCTGAGACCCCATTTGTCAGTCTGCTATTGTGCTGGGACCCCAGGTGTCAGTGTGTCATTGCTCTGGGACCCCAAGTGTCAGCGTGTCATTGTTTTGAGACCCCAGGTGTCAGTGTGTCATTGTTCTGAGACCCGAGGTGTCAGCGTGTCATTGTTCTGAGACCCCAGATGTCAGTGTGTCATTGTTCTGAGAGCCCAGGTGTCAGTCTGCCATTGTTTTGAGACCCCAGGTGTCAGTGTGCCATTGTTCATGGACCCCAGGTGTTAGTGTGTCATTGTTCTGAGACCCCATTTGTCAGTCTGCCATTGTGCTGGGACCCCAGGTGTCAGTGTGTCATTGCTCTGGGACCCCAAGTGTCAGCGTGTCATTGTTTTGAGACCCCAGGTGTCAGTGTGTCATTGTTTTGAGACCCGAGGTGTCAGCGTGTCATTGTTCTGAGACCCCAGATGTCAGTGTGTCATTGTTATGAGAGCCCAGGTGTCAGTCTGCCATTGTTTTGAGACCCCAGGTGTCAGCTTGTCATTGTTCTGAGACCCCAGGTGTCAGTCTGTCATTGTACTCGGACCCCAGGTGTCAGTGTCATTGTACTGGGACCCCAAGTGTCAGTGTGTCATTGTTCTGGGACCCCAGGTGTCAGCGTGTCATTGTTCTGAGACCCCAGGTGTCAGTGTGTCATTGTTCTGAGACCCCAGATGTCAGTGTGCCATTGTTCTGAGAGCCCAGGTGTCAGTCTGCCATTGTTTTGAGACCCCAGGTGTCAGCGTGTCATTGTTCTGAGACCCCAGGTGTCAATGTGTCATTGTTCTGAGACTCCAGGTGTCAGTCTGTCATTGTACTCGGACCCCAGGTGTCAGTGTCATTGCACTGGGACCCCAAGTGTCAGTGTGTCATTGTTCTGGGACCCCAGGTGTCAATGTCATTGTACTATGACCCCAGGTGTCAGTGTGTCATTGTTCTGAGACTCCCAGGTGTCAGCGTGTCATTGTTCTGGGACTCTGAGGGGTACATTTACTAAGATGGGAGTCCTATTGAAGATGGGATTTTGCCCATAGCAACCAATCAGATTATACATATTTATTTAGCACCTCCTAGATGATAATAAATAGAATCTGATTGGTTTCTATAGGCAACATCCCATCTTCAATAGAAGAATCTTAGTAAATGTCTCCCCAAGTGTCATTGTGGGACCCCAAATGTTGGAGTGTCATTGTTTCATTAACGGAATTGGCATTATCCCAACCTGTATTCCTATTTGCATAATCCTTCCGGTAATCCTCTGTAATTTCTGAACCGTATAATTCCAGCCACCCACGTTTATGGTAAGGACACGTATTATGCCACAAATGAACTTGTAATGTTCTGTAAGTAATAGCAGGAAGAATGTATGGCGTCAGAAATCCTAAAAAAGGAAAGTGAAGTATTTATAAGAAATGATGGGGTTGGTTTACTAAACCTTAAATGCCTCATATACACGGGGCAACTGAGCCTCTGTGCTGAGAGCAGTAGTGTAGCACAGATCACTCCGTACACAGGGCCGGATTAACAATGGGGCTGATGGAGCTACAGCTCCAGGCCCATTCTCCAAATAGGCCCATTCTGTAGCTGAGGGCCAGAGCTTTCCAACGAGCCCAGCCCCGTGTCGGTAGCCCCCCGGGAACCGGAGATACCGACAGGCAAACCTGGAACGTTTTCCTCATAGGATAACATGGGACCCACTAATTCCGACCTCCACCCGGTTCCAACGGCTGACAGTTCCCCCTCCGGCATCACAGAAGCTTGAGGTTGATCTCAGTCTAACCCAAATCGCTGGGCCTTTAATCTGATACCTGGTCCATATGGGTTCATTGGTTCTAGAGATATTGCGGGTAAACCAATTTTTTTTCATTTCTGAAATGTAATTTCATGGCTGTTCATGTTGTTTGACAGATTTCTCTGGAACCAAATAGCCCAGTTTCACGGGACCAAAATCATTTGAAGCCTACATGTAAATCGGTCAGTTGGTTCCGAAGATGTAGCTGGTTATTTAAAGGGGGGCGGGGGTTGTTTTCTCTCCCTCTCACACAAAAAAATGCAGGGACTAGGCTGGTGTAAAACGGTCCAGTCCAGGAATGTCCCTGCATGATCTTGGGGCCATATTCCCGGGTAAATCCCTGCATTTTCTGGTGTGAAAGGGGTATTATTTCAAATAGCCGGGACATTCAGTGCTCTGAGCCAGCCAGGCAGCCCCCTGCTCTCTGCCCAGCTGTCAATGGCTGTCATTTCTGCCCGGCGGCGGCTATCCCCCAGTTACCGCAAGCATGTATTCCCCCTTGGCAATGAGCATGTAATCCCACATGACAATGAGCATGGAACCCCTGGCAATAAGCATGGAACTCCTGGCAATGAACAGGTTTATAAACAACACTTAAGTAGCATCATTTTTCATAGGCATTATGGTATTTGGCATAATACGTAATGGAGAATATGGTGTTTGGCTTAACATGTAATGGGCATTATGGTGTAAATTTTTAATGCGCACCTTCAGCGCGCAATGCCCCTATTTATAAAGCATATTGTGCATTATTGCTCAATCTGTTTGGTATAATAATGTGTATTTTGGCTCAATCCATGTGGCAAAATGTGTATTTTGCCTTAATCTGTGTGCCATAGTCAGAATTTTGGCTCAGTCAGTGTGAATTTTGGCTCATTCCATGTGGCACAATGTGTAAGAGGCAAGTACAGTATAAGGGGGTTACTATTGTGTTGCATGATTTGTATAAGTGGTATATGGTGTGGTAAATTTAGGTAGCCACATAAAAGGTGCTGAAATGTTGTCTACCAAGTTTCGGCTTTCAGTATTTTTTTTATGACTGGAGTGCCGCCTCACCCCACAAGTATCTTAGGACATCGGCGTCCTGCGGGTGCACCTTTGGAGGGCACCCGCCAATATATCTCCCTGCATTTTTCTTATGCCAGCCCCCTGCCTTTTCCAGGCATATATAATTAGTTGAAAGTATTTACACAAATACAGACACACCCATGAGCAGACCACCCAACCAGAACACTGGTCACGCCCCCCACATTATTAGGTGCTGGCCACAACCCCTATTATTGTGCATAATAGGCCCTTGATAATTTTCAGCTCCAGGCCCATTTAGACCTTAATCTGGCTCTGTCCGTACACAGCGATGCACCAGTAATATGTGCTAATCGAACTGATAACTCTGGGAGACAATAGAGTCATCTGCCACTAGGCTCCAGCTCCTAAGGGGGAACCTCTCCTCCCCTGCCAGTTTAAGTCAGTTCATTGAAAGCCATTGATATCACTTCTGTGGCTGACTTCCTCTCCTAGCAGGATTGATAGACGTCACACTCTCTTTATTTTAAACATAATATCAGGGTTGCCGACTCTCCCGGAATGGCCGGGAGTCTCTCGAAAATCGGGACCCCCTCCCGGCCCCCCGGAAGGGTGGGCAACCATCCCGGATTCAGGGGGGACCCCTGCGCCCTGGATCGCGGCATTAAAATACCGCAATCCTCGGGTCTCAGAGGAGGGGGCGGAGCTAAAATGACACAATCGCATCATTTTAGCCCCGCACCTACCACGGAGATCCGTGAATTCGGCAGTTTGCCATCAATGGCAGTGTGCCATTGTTCATGGACCCCAGGTGTCAGTGTGTCATTGTTCTGAGACCCCAGGTGTCAATGTGTCATTGTTCTGAGACCCCAGGTGTCATTGTGTCATTGCTCTGGGACCCCAGGTGTCAGCGTGTCATTGTTCTGAGACCCCAGGTGTCAGCGTGTCATTGTTCTGAGACCCCAGGTGTCAGCGTGTCATTGTTTTGAGACCCCAGGTGTCAGTCTGCCATTGTTCTGGGACCCCAGGTGTCAATGTGTCATTGTTCTGAGACTCCAGGTGTCAGTCTGTCATTGTACTCGGACCCCAGGTGTCAGTGTCATTGTACTGGGACCCCAAGTGTCAGTGTGTCATTGTTCTGGGACCCCAGGTGTCAGTGTCATTGTACTATGACCCCAGGTGTCAGTGTGTCATTGTTCTGAGACTCCCAGGTGTCAGCGTGTCATTGTACTGGGACTCTGAGGGCTACATTTACTAAGATGGGAGTCCTATTGAAGATGGGATTTTGCCCATAGCAACCAATCAGATTATACTTATTTATTTAGCACCTCCTAGATGATAATAAATAGAATCTGATTGGTTTATATGGGCAACATCCCATCTTCAATAGAAGAATCTTAGTAAATGTCTCCCCAAGTGTCATTGTGGGACCCCAAATGTTGGAATGTCATTGTTTCATTAACAGAATTGGCATTATCCCAACCTGTGTTCCTATTTGCATAATCCTTCCGGCAATCCTCTGTAATTTCTGAACCGTATAATTCCAGCCACCCACGTTTATGGTAAGGACATGTATTATGCCACAAATGAACTTGTAATGTTCTGCGCAATTAAGTAATAGCAGGAAGAATGTATGGCGTCAGAAATCCTAAAAAAGGAAAGTGAAGTATTTATAAGAAATGATGGGGTTGGTTTACTAAACCTTAAATGCCTCATATACACGGGGCAACTGAGCCTCTGTGCTGAGAGCAGTAGTGTAGCACAGATCACTCCGTACACAGCGATGCACCAGCGATATGTGCTAATCGAGAGGGGAATGGAAACTAGGGACTCAAGGGTAATTATGCCACTATATAAAGCATTGGTGAGACCTCACCTAGAGTACGGAGTACAGTTCTGGGCCCCACACTATAAAAAGGACATCATAGAATTAGAAAAAGTCCAAAGGCGAGCAACAAAGCTTATTAGGGGAATGGAGAATTTAAGCTACGGGGAGAGATTAAGCAATTTGGGACTATTTACATTAGAAAAGAGACGTTTAAGGGGGGACATGCTCAACATGTACAAGTATATCAAGGGCCAATATAAGGAACTGTCACACACCCTATTTTCTACTAGAAAGGAATCTAGGACGCGAGGGCATGAGTATAGATTAGAAGAAAAAAGATTTCATTCAGCTAGTAGAAAGAATTTCTTTACGGTCAGAACAGTCAAACTCTGGAACTCTCTTCCCAGAGAGGTGGTAATGGCTGGCTCATTAAATGCGTTCAAGGCAAAGTTGGACAAACATTTACTGGAGAAAAACATCCATGGGTACAAATAAGAAATATAATTTGTCTGTAAAATACCAGAACCTACCAAATCAGCAATGGATATCTATACCAGGTTGAACTAGATGGACGCAAGTCTTTTTTCAGCCTTACCTACTATGTAACTATGTAACTGGTAACTCTGGGAGACAATAGAGTCATCTGCCACTAGGCTCCAGCTCCCAAGGGGGCGCCTCTCCTCCCCTGCAAGTTTAAGTCAGTTCATTGAAAGCCATTGATATCACTTCTGTGGCTGACTTCCTCTCCTAGCAGGATTGATAGACGTCACACTTAAGCCCCGCCCCCCGAGCAGCTGCTGGAACTCTTCTCTCCGGACTTCTCCCGGAGAGGAGAATTAGAAAGTCGGCAACACATGCATACATATATTTATATAAGGTGGTACATGTGTGCTTGTGGGAAGGGGGGAGGTGGTTTACAAATATTTATCTTGCCCCCGGGCAGCTGAGTCGAACTTACACCACTGTTAAGTGTGTAGAACTGGCTACTGGAGCCAAGCATATTCCGGCTATGAGCATACAGTAACATGACTTGCTCTCCTACACCTGCACAGTCTTGTGCCATGTGTAAACTAGTAGCAGTGCTGTGCCGCACTGGGCTGGTATCACTATAGCAGGAAAACCCACAATGCCAGATTACCAAATAGGCAAAGTAAGCCCTGGTCTATGGGGCCTGCAGCTTTTAGGGGCCTGGCAACAATGGATCGTAACAATATTGTTTATAAATGGGTCCCTGAGGATGTACAGTAAGTACAGGAAGTCATTGATTGCATGTGATACATAATATTACGTAATAATGGCTTAATTAAAGGTCTAATTGCAGTGTACAGTCATTACCAGCATATGCAAACACAGAAATATGTCCCCCTTCCTCTATATATTACTCCCTCTTATAATACCGTAAGTGTTATAGGAATTAGGCTTGTTGTAGGCTTCCTGTAGGCCTAAGGAGGCAATTCAGACCTGATCGGTCAGTTCCAGTTGTGGGGGTTTGTGCATGCATGATTATGCGCATGAGTGAATGCCTTCATCGAGTTTCACACTCCCTGGGGCATTTGGTCAATGGCAGGGAGGGTATGCAGGGGACCACCCAGCGTTTTATGGGGGTGCCTGCGAACGCAGCTTGTGGTGGGCGACTGATGTCACATGACAGCACCAGCCACTGTTTCCGTCATCTCCGTCCAGTATAAAAATAAGTATAGGCCTACTTTTATCCGATACGAAGGAAGGGAACATCATTTGCACCTTGCGGTGACCCTCTGTAATTGCTATCACAAAGTCTTATCTTTATGGTAGACACTAATATCCTTACCTCTTGGATAGGTTTCTTTGCTTGGGTGGTTGTAAAGTGTATTTCTTTTCCATGGAAAGGATCCTGTGATCATCCACCACTGTTGTTGTCCATAGACATCCAGGCCTATCTGTGTCCCGAGCCCCCAGTACAGTCTCAGAATGTACCAAACTGCTGTTATGGCCTCTTCTAAGGTTCCTGCTATTGACATATAATAAACCTCTGTAATTCCTAAACCTTTCCTCCAATCTGGACCCTCAAATTAAAGTTAAAGGTACTGTAGCCATACATCAGAAAGACCGGTCTTATGCTGCCCATACATATGTGAGATATTGCATGCAATCATTCGATTTCGACCACATCTGGCCGATAAATCAAATGATTGCATGCATTTTTAAGCTGACATTCGACGCGGTGCGCAGGCATGTAGTCGAATGTCGCATCGATAGATATTATGAGCTGCACATAATATTTATCAAATTGCATGACCAATCGCATGTGGTTTTTAAATGAAAACCACATACATCAGGCAGCAGATGGATTGTATGATGGATTGTGAGTACATTGTGTGTCCAAAAACCACCAAGGACTGCCGGAGAGTTGAAGGGAAATTGGACACAATCATGATTGTAAAGGCCCCCACACACTAGAAAGATTTTTTGGCCAATTGTCCGATTTCTGACCGATCGTCAAATATATCGGGCAATTTTTTATTTTTTTTTACAGATAATCGGCAATAATCGTCCAGTTACTGCTGATTATATCGGACGATCGGTCAGAAATCGGACAAAAAATCATTCTAGTGTGTGGGGGCCTTAAGACCTGTCTTTCTGATTTAGTGCCACCTTAAGAGTCTGCATGGTAAGTAACACCATATTCATTATATAAGTGTTCTGCAAACAGCAGAAAATTGTGTTGAAATATATCTGGACCTCACTGTATGTATATAAATTTTAATATATGCACATACATACATACATACATACATACATACATACATACATACATACATACATACATACATACATACATGCAACCATATACAGACAAAGAGTCCAATAATAACTTGTTTCCTGATTATTTCATTTCCCAGTCATTTACCTCCTTGCCCAAAATGAATGAGCGTGGGAAGACTTGGCTGTGGTCAATTGTTGTGCTGATGCTACTGGCTGTCATAGTTGTGGGGGCAACATTAGTCGGGGTGTATATGACCCAGAAGCACACTGAAGCGGTGAGTACATCAGAGAATATACCAGGAACACGCATTATATCTTCTATAGGGCCAGATGTATCAAGCTACAAAAAGAGATAAAGTGGAGAGTGATAAACAACCAGCCAATCAGCTCCTACCTGTCATTTTTCAAATACAGCCTGTAACATGGCAGTTATGATCTGATTGGCTGGTTGTTTATCTCCATGTTATCACTTATTGAAGCTTTATACATCTGGCCCATATACAGTTGGGCGGCCACCCACACACCTGCTGCCGCTAAACAAGTAATTGTTTAAAAAAAATTGTGTGTATTCTTGGACCTGGGCCCCTCTGAGAGGATGTTGTCCCCCCTCCTTCTCAGCGGCCCTGGTTGTCATGGCTGCTAGCCTATACTTTGTATTACATAGAACATGAGATAATGGGATTGATAAGAGGATGTGTTTTGGGGAAACCTCAGTGGGTACTATCGTCAGCACTGGCTGTGAGTAACTATAGGACTAATATGTAAATTCGTGAAGCTTTAAGTGGAAGACCACTCAGCCCACTTTTCTCTGTCAACAGCTAAAACTGCCATTATTAGTTATGGCATCACTGCAGTGGGTGTGGCCTTACACCCCACACAGTAATGCCCCTGACACCATATTGTAGCCCACACAGTAATGCACCTGACACCATATTATGCCCCACACACTAATGCCCCTGACACCATATTGTGCCCCACACAGTCATACCCAGGACACCATATGGTGCCCACCACAGTAATGTCCCTGACACTATATTGTACCCCACACAGTAATGCCCCAGACATCATATTGTGCCCCACACAAAGCGATTGCACAAATGCCAGAACCAATTTGGAGGCCCAGTCCGTCCCTGTATATGTCCCTCCCAAAATGGACACTGCCTTCTGTAGAATCCTTCACAATTGTCTCATCTGAGGTGGCCATTTTGGAAGTGACATTTTCAACAATAATTATTTATTTGATTATTTCTGAATCAATAACAATATGAAATAATATAAATATTAATATTTCCTAGACGTTTAGATATTATTATATATTCACTGTTGTTATTATTATTATTTTTATTATTGATTGTTATTTTTATTATTATTATGTAAAAATGAAAGGAGTGGACACATTTGGTATCCTCTAAAAAAATGTAAAAAGAAGCTGATTGGTCACTATTGGCCCAGCCCATAATTTTTAGGTGTACAGTAAATATTAGTTTGATTCCAGGTGGTGGAAATGGCCTTCCATTCCAAGAATGGTGATAAGGTCCAACAGACGGTCATGGTCAGTAATGGAGAGAACGTGGCAGCATTTTATGTCAACACTAACAACACGTCATCGACGGTTCTGTACGACTACAACCATGTAAGTGACATGCTGGCAGTACGACAGGATCAACAGGGCCATCTTAACAGCATTATGGGCGCCTGGGAAAAACAGTGCAGTGGGGCCTGTACCTACACACACATATATTAATATATATATATATATATATATATATATATATATATATATATATATATATATATATTGAGAACAGACTTGTTTCGTGCCACAGATTTTTAGGTTGCTATTACAAAATCCGCTGTTGGATGCGCCCTTTTTATGACCTCAGTAATTGGGTCAACATTGCCTTGTAGTCAAACTTTAAAACAAGCAAAGTAAAGTCCAAAGTTTAAAAAACATTTATTATAAAGTCTCTTATACCACAACAATGTAGATGCAGGGGCGGATCCAGGATAAAATGACAGGGGGGGCACATGATAAAAAAGGGTTTAGGTGGGGGAGGGGCGGTGTTAGTGGTGCCAGTGTACATGCTAAGAGAGCGGCAGGAGATGGTGGGAATGGAATTAAAAATAGGCCCTGGCATTTAAAGTACGCAGGCCCACCATGGCGACAAAAGTGAAGGATGTAGTTGTGCGCGCGCCAAAGGCGCGCTCCGGAAAAGGGTGTGTGGCCACTCAACAGGGGGCGTGTCAACACCATATACAACTTCTACACATTATGCAACAAAATACTAGACCCCATTATACTTGCCCCTAACACATGATGCCAAATGGAATGAGCCAAAATTGACATAATGCCACATGGATTGAGCCAAAATTCAAATAATGCCACATGGATTGAGTCAAAATTCACATAATGCCACATGGATTGAGCCAAAATTTACATAATAACACACACGGATTGAGCCAAAATTCACATAATGCCAAAAGGATTGTGTCAAAATTCACATAATGCCACACGGATTGAGCCAAATGCATAAAATGCCATACAGATTGAGCCAAAATTCAAATAATGCCACATGGATTTAACCAAAATTCACATAATGCCACACGGATTAAGCCAAAATTAACATAATGCCACACGGATTGGGAAAAAATTCACAAAATGCCACACGGATTGAGCCAAAATTCACATAATGCTACATGGATTGAGCCAAAATTCACATAATGCCACACGGATTGAGACAAAATTCACATAATGCCACATGGATTGAGCCAGAATTCACATAATGCCACACAGATTAAGCCAAAATTCACAATACACTTCATAAACAGGGACATTGTCCACCAAAGGCTCGCATTAAACATTTACAGCATAATGTCCATTACACGTTAAGTTACACGCCATTATGTCCATTATGTGTTATGCCAAACACCATAATGCCTATTAAAAATTATGCTACATAAGTGCTGCTTCTCTACATGCTCATTGCCAAGGGTTCCATGCTCATTGCCAGAGGTTCCATGCTCGTTGCCATGTGGGATTACATGCTCATTGCCAAGGGGGAATACATGCTCCTGGTAAATGGGGGACAACAGAAGTGATAGCCACTGACAGTGGCAGAGCCTGGCTGTATTCAGAGCACTGCAGGTCCCGGCTATTTGAAATAATACCCCTTTCACACCAGAAAATGCATTCCCAGGTTGGCCCCTTTTACACCAGCCTAGTCCCTGCATTTTCTGGTGTGAGGGGGAGAGAAAACCACCCCTCCCCCCTTTAACCAGTTATCTCATTTAACCACCTTTATCTTTGGAAACCAACTGACCCATTTACATAAGACAAGTATTATATTGAAGAACTTTTGAGTGGGCTTTGAATGATTTTGTTCCAGTGAAACTGGAATGTTTGGTTCCAGAGTAATCTGCCCTCAAAGAACATGAACAGCCATGAAATTACATTTCAAAAATAAAAAAATCGGTTTACACGCAATATCTCTGGAACCGATTGACCGATTTGGACCAGCCTGGTATTATATTGAAGGCCCAGCGATTTGGAATTTAATGAAATCAACCACAAGCTTCTGTGATGCCAGGGCGGGAACTGGCAGCCATCGGAACTGGGTGGGGGTCGGAATTGATGGGTCCCATATTATCCTATGGGGAAAAAACGTTACAGGTTTGCCAAGTGATATCTCCGGTTCCCGGGGGGCTAGAGACACAGGGCTGGGCTCGTTGGAAAGCCCTGGTCCTCAGCTACAAAATATATGACAGGGGGGGCACGTGCCCGGGTGCCCCCCCCCTGAATCCGCCACTGTGTAGATGGCTTTTCCAGACTATTAAAAGGTTCAACAATGTATTTCTTTTACTTCAGTATAGCAAACAAACTTTCCCAACGTGTTTGTCCCAACGTGGGACTTGATCAGGGGTTCGCTATGGACATATAAAAAACATACTTCAGATACACATTTACAATAAATTTCTACATTCATTAAGTCAATCTTTCGGACTTTACATTTTGTTGAATAATAATTAATAAGGCTTGGCCCTTTTAGTACATTACTCAACACAGAGGAACTTAAAAAATGGAGGTGAAGACTCGTGAAGGAAAAAACAGGTGAAAATGGAAAAAACAAGACACAAAAATCTTAATTCAAGCTATCTGGTTACATACCGGTCATTACAATCAATTCCAACAAATTTTGTAGGGGGACAGTGTCTACAATATATTGAATTATTTGTTTTGGTCCTTGTAAAGAATTTGTTCAGAGGTACCTATTGGAAACAGTACATTGATTTGAGGGAAATGGTACATATTACCCTTTAACTCCTAGCTCTGGATCTATTGGAGATTTACATAGTTACATAGTAGGTGAGGCTAAATAAAGACTTGCGTCCATCTAGTTAATCCTATGTTTATAGTAGCTAATCCCTTGTTGTATAGTATGTTCTGATATTTTAAAGACAGATTGTTACTTATTCATACCCGTGGATGTTTTTAACCAATAAATGTTTATCCAACCTTATTTTAAACGTATTTATAGTGTCTGCCGACACCACTTCTCCACAAAGTTTGACTGTTTTGACTGTAAAGAAATTTTTTTCTTCTAGATGAACAAAATCTTTTTTCTTCTAATCTAAACTCGAGCCCTCTCGTCCTAGGTTCCTGTCTACCAGAAAAAAGGGAGTTTCTTATTTATAATTTGTTATAATCAGTATGGAAATTAGATTACTTACTCTATCACTTTAAAACGTTTTGTTCCACTCTAAGGTCAGCGTAAGAGCCTCTCAATTGTCAAAAATAGTTACACCTATATGTAAACAGATTGAAAAAAATGACTGGATAGAAAATTTGTTTGGTGATACCCTTAAGTGACCATATATACTTCAGTTCATACCCTTGTAAGGTTAACAATTTTAGTGACAGCTCTATATTGTTTGAAATGGATCCGTTGGTCCATTTCAAACAAACTTGTTTTAAAGTTTGACTACAAGGCACTGTTGACCGGTGCCCTCCATAAAGTAGATGCCAAGCAGTACTTGTGATATAGTCAATCGGACGGCGGCACTCAGAAATAAAACACCAAAGAGCAGTTTTACACTAAACTGCTCTTTGATGTTTTATTTCTGAGTGCCGCCGTCCGATTGACTATATATATATATATATATATATATATATATAAATAATACTTGAATGGACCACACTCATTGACGTTTACAGGGGGCGGGTGCAGAAATCCTCAATTGATTAGTATAAACACATGTATTAGTAATTGATATATGATAGGCAGCACACCATTTATCCGAAGAAGAAATCCTGTTTTCAATGCTCAATAAAGTTCATTCCAAAAAAGGACTGATTTACAGAAATTGAAAAAAGATTAGAACCATGGTGGGACACTCATATATTCACCCATCCAGAGGGATACAAAGGGATGACAGTCGACAAGCCCGTTCGGCTTCTCCAGCCTTCATCCTGGACTGACTCATTAGTGCCTGTATATTTTCACGCTGGTGACCCAGGACCTGGGTAGAAGTCCCATGTAAAGGGACACGGCTTGACCCATTTACACTGCTGCTGACCCGGGTCTGACCCGCCGCTGACATGGGTTTTTGCTGCGGTGTAAAAGGGGTATAAGGTAATGGCACGCTGTCTTCCACACTAGGTGCACTGACAACTGACACTCACACAGAGAAGGTGCACTGGTAAGGAACACACAGCGTGTGGGGACTGGGAACAACCACTAGAGAGGATGGGGGCATAGGCGAATCTAGGGGGTGGTCCGGGGGTGCACTGGACCACCCATTAGCCCATTTTGTAGCTGAGGGATGGGGCTTTCCAACGAGCCCGGCCCTGTGTTTCTAGCCCCCTGGGAACCGGAGATACTGCCAGGCAAAACTGGAACGTTTTCCCTATAGGATAACATGGGACCCGTTAATTCCGACCCCCACCCAGTTCAACGGCTGCCAGTTCCCCCTTCGGCATCACTGAAGCTCGAGGTTGATCTCAGTCGAACCCAAATCACTGGGCCTTCAATCTGATACCAGGCTGGATCCATATGGGTTAATTGGTTCCAGGGATATTGAGGTTAAACCGTTTCTTTTTTTCATTTCTTAAATGTAATTTCATAACTGTTTATGTTCTTTGAGGGCAGATGTCTCTGGAACCAAACAGCCCAGTTTCATGGGACCAAAATCATTTGAAGCCAACTCAAAAGTTCTTCAATATGATACTGGTCTCATGTAAATACCACACCCCTTTTTGTGATGCCACGCCTCCTTCCCGTGAGGCCACGCCCCCTTTTTGGCACGCGGCTACGCCGCGCAAAGGTCCCCCTACTATTATCTCTAGATCTGGGACCACCCATTACCATCATTCTAGATTCGCCTATGGATGGGGGTGCAGAGGGACAAATCAGCCTACGGGGCTTTTGTTGCTGCAGCTGCTTCCCCAGGGACAGGTGCCGAGCGCACCATTCTAACAGCACAGTATGGCTTTGGGTCCCTAGCATTTGGGGCCCTTCTGCAACTGCCCTTCAAGCCCATAGGTTAAGATGGCCCTGAGGATCAAGGGTACAGGCAATGAAGGCGGTGCAATGAGCGGAGGGGGGGGGGTGTGTGTTAGAAAAATAGGGGGCAGTGTAATCAACATTGCAGACACTGATATGGAGTTATGGGCTCACCCAGGAACATTGGGCGTAATTCAGGCCTGATCACAGGACAAATTTGGGGGAGTTATTTTGTTTCTGTTCAGGGAAAATACTGGCTGCTTTATTCTTACACTGCCATTTAGATTTATGTTTGAACAACCCCCCGCCCCCCCCCCCCCCCACACACACACACACACAGATCATCTGCCCCACCTGCAATCAGCATGGTTTTGTTAATTTTGAGTGAAATTTGCCCAGACCCTTTACGCATCCCCTGAATATTATGCAGGCCATCTGTATCCACATAGATATGTCCTTATAGACAGAGTACTTAGTAATGTCACCTGTGCAAAAAGTTCTCCATGCTGGAACTCGGAAAGGCACACCACTCCCAGGACAGGGAATACATTCATATAAACAACACATTTTGTTCCATATTGTAACGTTCACACAAACATTTACCACAACCTGTTGTGTACATCTTTCCTTGTTCCTCCCTAGGATATTATCGGGTTCAGACGAATGGGCAACAACAAGTGTAACATTGTGGACATGAGGAGCAGCGACGTCCCTACAATGAATGATATATTAAAGAGCATTAAAAACTTCCAGAGACAGGTACAGTGATTATCCCCATTGCATATCCTGACATTATGGGTGCTGCCAGCTGTTCAGGGTGTGGGCAATGTTTGTGTCCATGCACCACTTCTTATCTGTATTTCTGGGCCACTCCCGGCCCAGGTGAGACTCTTACTGCTTGTCCAGTTGGTTCACTGCCTCACATGCCCTACTGAACTCTTATTGGCCGCTGGCAGTGACCAGTCAGAAGGCAGCAGCTGTAACCGTACTGAGCCTTGGAGCGTGATAAAATATATGTGACCTTCATTAGAAAACATGAGCGTAAAATAGAGTACGGTTGTACTGGTCATATGTTCCCAGTGGTGTAACTATAGCACCGCAGACCCCGGGGCAGCGGGGAGGCGCTGAGAAAGGCCCCAGGGGTCTGCGGGGCTATTGTTTTATTTATTTATTTATTGTTACGTCGTTGCCAGGACCTGCCACCTCTCTGGCCGGGACCGCAGATTTACTTGTCTGCGGTCCCAGCTCTCCTCCTGGCTCCTGCTGCTATTGAAAACTGACCTTCAAAAAATGTCTGCCCCTCAGTTTTTGAGGATGCTAGAGGAGGCGACGGCAGCAGGGGGGGGGGGGGGGGGGCGCAAAATTAGTAGTTACGCCACTGTATGTTCCCTCATTTCAGCCACCTCCGCCCAATGTAATAATCCCCCTTTCTTCCCGCAGAACGTCACAAGTGACAACGACATATCATACGACCTTGTGGAAGGAAAAGAAGCCGATCGCACCAAACTGGGGGTCCACATCAACATTCTGTGCAGCGATGTCCCCATCTACTGGGCCACACAGGTGCAGTCACCTGCTTATTCTGCCTCCTATAGGGGTAGATGTATAAAACTGTCATTTTACAGGCTGTGAGAGACAAATGACAGCCACTTTATCTCTTGGGGGGGGGGGGGGTTTGATACACTTCCCCCACAGTGTAGATACGTGACTATGTTATTACTGGGTGGGAGTAGTGCCCAGCTCATCTACAGCAGATCCATATGTAGATTATGGGACTGATGCTGACCATACACCTATTGGCAGAGAGTTTCTGTAGTGTACGTGCTCCGGAACGAGCGCGGAACTTGGGGTGTTAAAATTGCAGCTCCACTAATGGCTGTAACAGAAAGTCCTCATATAGGCCCTGTCTGGTGAGGCTGTGCAGGTTTACCATCTATATATGAAACACTGCCATCTGTTGGCAGCAGGGAAAATACATCTACCAACTTTCAAAGCATTTGCTTTGAGCAGGCTTACTAGTTATATATACTGTATACAGTAGATGTAGATAGATACATATATATATATACACATACACTAGCTAAGCCCGCTCAATGCAAATGCTTCAAAGGCTAGTCTGTGCTGTGATTGCCTCTGTGTTTCTGTATGTGTGATTGCCTCTGTGTTTCTGTTTGCTTAGGTCGACACAAGAAATAGGTCAACATGGTCAGGTCAACGCAAGCATTAGGTCAACAATGGAGGTTAACAGTCAAAAGATCTACATGAGTTTTCTTGAAATTGTCCTGAATTTTGACGTGTCGACATGGACGCCGTATCAGCCGTATCAGTATACCGCGTCCCCTCCCATGGCTCGCTGTGCTTGCCATGTTTTGGGCACAGTGCCTCGCTGCGCTCGGTACACTATCATATTCTCCCTTCACACCCTAGTGGATGGTATTGTATGAAATACCGCCTGTCGGCACAAGCCAGCTCAAAGAATTTTGAAAAACTCATGTCGATCTAATGCTTGTGGCAACCTTTAGTGATAGACCTAATGTATATCGACCTTCATAGTGTCGACTAGCGACCATATCCCTTAGAAGACGCAGCCTCAGATCCTCTGGGTGCCCACAAGTCATATGAATATGAAACTGTGTGTGAATTGCGGAGGATGGGCACATAGGCACCAGTACACAAAATGTACTGATGGGGCTTGTCTTACACAACAAGGCAGTGAACTCTGCCGCGACCGCTGGTGTCTGGTCTGTGCAACAAGTGATGAGCGCGAGTTTCTCTATAGTACCAGAAGCCACGTGACATGGACCATTCACTGACAGGATGCAGTTTGTGAGATGCTGTGTTGTGACAACACGTGGGTTGTGGTGTATTGTTTAGCAGGTGTCTCCATCTCTGACAGCCGCAGCTAATTATGTGTGTATATTCTCCCTTCTCTAGAACAAGTCTCCACACCTGCGCTGGAAGTTCACCATGAAATTCGAAGTCTTCGGAGTGAATGTGTCATTTAGCTTCCAATCCTGAGACTGGGACTGTGGCTTGTAACAGAACTGTGTCGCTGGGCCTTGGCTCAGCAGTTGGACAGTTTCAGTGTGAGAGTTTGATCGCTGACTTCCCCCCATGTTTCCTGATAAATTACTTCTCCCCCCCCCCTCCATGTTCTCTGATAAATGACTTCCCTGTGAAACACGAGACATTGATCTGTTACGCCCATCGTCTAGAGAACCTCAGGACGCCAGGACAGCAGACTATCTGCCCGCAATACAAATACTTTAATGGGCAAGGGATTGACTCCAGATAAATCTGCCTGACAACGATAGTCATGGCCGACATCAGCCTTTATCTTTTTGTACAGGGGACCGGATTCACAAGGAGCCCCGGAGGGACAACTGGTGTTGTATTGTAGCACTCTCTGCGCTTGTATTTTCACGGACCACACGTCATACTTTAGCACCTTGTATTGTTTGTCGGCTGCGTTTCATGAAACATCATTTCTTGGAATTTTATATTATAAGTACATTAGAAAAAATAAAGATCATTTATTTTCCATGGCCTGTACTGTAACGTGATACGTGGGTATTTCCATGTGCGATGCAGTAGCCAGCCTGAACTTTGTGGTAATTCTCCACTTCCTGTGAGTTATAAGGGGGGCCTTCCAATACAAAAGGTTATGCAACAAAGGAGAGATCAATTTGTAGGGTAGGTGGCACAAGAACACTGCATAAGAGGCACAGGAGCACTGCATAGGGGGCAAAGGAACACTGGATAGGAGGCACAGGATAATTGTATGGGTGGCACAAGAGCACTGTATAGGGGGCACAGGAGCACTGCATAGGAGACACAGGAGAATTGTATACAGGGTAGAGGAGCACTGCATAGGAGTCACAGGAGAATTGTATAGGCTTCAGAGAAGCACTGCATTGGAGGCACAGGAGACTTGTATAGGTGGTAGAGGAGCACTGCATAGGAGGCACAAGAGAATTGTATAGGCAGCACAGGAGCATACCTCCCAACAGTCCCGATTTTATCGGGACAGTCCCGATTGTCAGGGGCTGTCCCGATGTCCCACCCGCGGGCGGCAGTGTCCCGCGGTGTGGGGGTGGCTGTTGGGAGTCCCCCCTGTCGGCTGCTAAGCAGCGGGGAATAAACGCTGTGCGCATGCGCACAGCGTCTATTCCCGCAGCCAGGGGGCTGGGGGCATGGCTAGAGGCTCACAGAGCCTCTGGGTCATGCCCCCATAGCGGCAAAATGGGGGCGTGGCCTCGCGGGGGAGCCGCGAGTATAGGCCACAACCCAAATTAGGTCACGCCCCCCCCCCACCCCCCCCCGAAAATTTCGGCGCGCCTCCAGCAGCACCGTCCCGACTAGTGGGCAACGAAAGTTGGGAGGTATGCAGGAGAAATGTATAGGTGGTAGAAAAGCACTGCATAGGAAGCACAGGACAATTATATAGGCTGCAGAGGAGTACTGCATAGGAGGCACAGGATAATTGTATAAGCGGTAGAGGTGCACTGCCAGTAGCGCACGCAGGGGGGGTTTCTGAGTACCCAGAAGCCCCCCCAGGAGTCTATGGACCCTAGGCTGAAAGCTGAAGGTCCCCTCTTTCCATGGGTACAAGAATTTTAAAAATCGGCCCTTGGGAACCGGAGATATCTGACTTCAAACTAGTGGTCCCCAGCCAAGCCTGTTAATTGCTCTTCCCAGTCAGATATTTCAGGTTCTGTCTGACAGAGTTTTTCTGAGGATATATTCCAAAAGCTGGGACTCTCCCCCTTTGAAGAACACTAGAAGCTTGTCTCTACTCTTCCCAGAACCAGAGATATCAGCCTTCCAGCAGCTGGTTACTGCTCCAGCTCCACACACCTGGTATGTAGTTTTATATTCTCGCTGGCAGATAGCTCTACCTCCTGAATTCTGATCCATTAAAATCTAAGAAATCTATTTCCGGGAACTGGAGATATCTGCAGTCAAGCAAGCTGTCCTCCCACAAGAAAATTATGAATAATAAGCCCACTATACACCCCTCCTCTGCATATTAAACATCCTTTACCACCCTGGAAGTTATGTATCAGGGCCCCTTCATTCAGCCCAATGCCCCCTTCTCCCACCCCATCTCCCACAATCTGTACAGTAAAGGGGTAATTAGTGGAAATTAGTGATCCAGGCCCTACATGCTGAGCGGTTTATACATACCACTTACCACCTGCGGGACATCAAAGCTTCCCCTACCACTGGAGGATCGGTAGGGGCCCCAATACATTGCTGTGCCCAGGGGTCTACACTGCTGTATATATATATATAAAATTATTATTATTACTTATATACATTTGGTCTATCTGTAATACTTTAACTGACTCGGCATATACTGGGTCGGGATGCAGTTAATATCCCGGCGGTCGGGATCCCGGCGTTCAGAATCCCGACGCCGGAATCCCGACCGCCGAAATGCCGACACATTCTCCCTCCTGGGGTGTCCACGACACCCCTGGAGGGAGAATAAATTAGTGTGCCGAGCGTAGCGAGGCACCGGGCCCGCTGCGTGGCGAGCGCAGCGAGCCCGCAAGGGGGGGCGATCCACGTCCCCCCCTTGTCGGCATTTCGGCTGTCGGGATTCCGGCGTCGGGATTCTGAACGCCGGGATCCCGACCGCCGGGATTCAATACTGAATCCCACTGGGTCACCTAAGTGTCCATCTCCCTGCTTTGCTCCGCCCCCCCCCCCCCCCCCCCCCTGGAAACCCCCTTCTGAAAATCCTGCTTTTGCCCCTGACTGCATAGGGGGTACAGGAGAATTGTATAGACGGCACAGGAGAATTGTATAGATGGCAGAGGAGCACTGCAGAGAAGGCTCAGGAGAATTGTATGGGCGTTAGAGGAGCACTGCATAGGAGGCACGGGAGAATTGTATAGACGGCAGAGGAGTACTGCATCGGAGGCACAGGAGAATTGTATGGATGGTAGAGGAGCACTGCAGGGGTGGAGACTCACTGGGAAGCTTTGGCACTCACTGCGTATGAGCACTGTACAGACAGCAAAGGAGCACGATTCAGGGAGTAGGGGAGCACACTATCATCCAGGGAGAACTGTGTAGATTGGAGATGTTGCAGGTTTGTGATGCGATGCATATGCAGCTATACAATCCTTCCCTGGTACACATCCGTGTGTAGGAATGTGCAAGGGCTGAGACATGGGGTGACAGGACTGATAGTCCATACCTCCCAACTTTCAGTTTGCTTGAAGTGGGACATATGCATGAGACAAAGGGGGAAATTTACTAAAGGAAATTTGTAAAAAAATAGGTGTATTTGTATCCAGAAATATACTTATTTGTTACATTTACTATCCCGAAAATACGGCAATCCGTATTCGTATTGATAGCACATCAATACGAATACGAATTGCTGTATTTTCGGGATAGTAAATGTCAAAAATAAGTGTATTTCTGGATACAAATACACCTATTTTTTACAAATTTCCTTTAGTAAATTTCCCCCAAAGGGTCTTATTCTAATTCAATCTTTCTGGCAAAATCCTTCTTAGATGGACAAAACCATGTGCACTGCAGGGGGCAGATGTAAAATGTGCAGAGAAAATTAGATTTGGGTGAGTTACTTTGTTTCTGTGCAGGGTAAATACTGGCTGCTTTACTTTTATACTGCAATATAGATCTCACTTTGAAGTTAAACCCCACCCAAATCTAATTCTCTCTGCACAAGTAACATCTGCCCCACCTGCAGTGCACATGGTTTTGTCCATCTAAGAAGGATTTTGTCAGAAAGAGTGAACTAGAATAAGGCCCAAAGGCACGTGCCCAAAATAATAGGCATGGCCTAGCAGCTAGTGGGCATGGCCTATGATTACGGCACTTCCCGTGAGTCCGCCACAGCACCCCCTTCAGTAATCAACTCACAGCACCCCCCCCCCCCCCTTCAGTAATCACCTCACAGCCCCCCCTGTCAGTAATCACCTCACAGCACCCCCCATCAGTAATCACCTCACAGCACCCCCTTCAGTAATCGCCTCACAGCACACCCCCCCCCCTTCAGTTATCACCAGTGGTGTAGCTAGGTGCCACGGGGCTCGGAGCAAGGGCATGTTCGCGCCCCCCAATTTGTAGTAGGCGGGGTTCTTGGGCGGTGAAAATGGGGCGCAGTCTAACATTATTCCACACACCATAATGCACATGGCACATTTTAGCGAACTTTGTAATACCCATTACACATAAAGCCACATGCCGTAATGCCAGTTACACATAAGGCCACACATGATGCCCATTACATACTATATAACACACCATAATGGCCATTACATACTATGGGCAGGATGCTGTATAATCCGCGCCCCCATACCGCCGCACAACGCCGGCTACTGCACACCTAATTATCGCATATGCTGTAACATATGCGATAATTATGGCAAAGGACAGCTCTTGCGTTAAGAGCTGTCCTTTGCGATTTTGCCAGCGATGTGCTGCGGGTCCCATGCTCCCCCTCCCTCCATTACTCGGGGCTCCTGCTTTCATGACCTCACTCACATGAGCCTTATAGAATGGAACTCAGATTGTGAATGTCCCAGGCATGCACCCCAAGAAAATAGAAGCTGGCAAGGACTGGAGTCAGATGCTGTTGTGGAACTACACGTCCCAGCATGCCCTGACAGATTTTATATAATGGATTGCTAAAACTGTGACAGGGCATGCTGGGACGTGGAGTTCCACTGTAACAGTGAAACTCCACGTCCCAGCACAGGTTTAGCAATTTTTCACATGAGCCTTGAATGGCATAGAATGGAAAAGCCTGACAGGACTCACTGGAGTCAGATATCAGGCGCCGGGCTGTCCCGCTCCTGCCAGCCTACTCCACTCCGCTGAGTAGGGGTGAGTAAGCTGCCTCCTCGCACTATGCAGCAGCTGAGCCAGCGGCCAGCCCAGGCTGTGACTGATGCCGACACTCTGGGGGAAATTTACTAAGAATACGAATACAAAAAATTGTATTCGTATTCTTGATATTCTTGACGTCGTATGCAAAGTCGTGTTCTGGAGGGAAATTTACAATTTACAAAGCAGTCAAATACGACTGCTTTGTAACACTCGATGTCGTATTAACTTGTATTAACGGCCATATATACGGCCGCTAATACGAATTCCTACAGGCAGTCTGCACGGATCAGTCAGATCCGTGTAGGCTGCAAGGTGTAAAAAAAATAGGAAAAATAAATAAATAAATAAAACAGCGTGGGGTCCCCCCCACAGCCGTAACCAGTACCAGGCTAAAAGAGCCGGGGCCGGTAATAAAAAAAATCAGGAAACCCGACAAATAGGGGCTCCCCGATTTTTTAAAACCAGGACCTGAAACCCCACACCCTTTTTTTTATTAAATTTTTTTTTTTTCTATTTTTTTTTTTACACTGAAGCCTGCACGAATCTGACTGATCCGTGCAGGCTAAAGCGAAATACGACAGGAAAATAAAGTGTATTTTCCTGAGTATATTCGCGGCCATTTCACGCTAATTAGCGGCCGTATTGATAATAAATCAGGAACCACCATTCTTTTGAATGGTGATTCCTGGCGTATTCTTTCGATGGTGTATTCATTCGTATTTGTAAATACAAATATGAATGTCCCATCATTAAGAATACGAAAATACGTATTTTTGGCATAGTAAATGGCAAAAATACGTATACACCAAAAAAAATCGTATTTTCGTATGAAAATACGATTTTTCACAAATTTTTGTTAGTAAATTTCCCCTGCTGTGTGATCGCATCTGGTGGAGGGAGAGGGAGGGGGGAGGTTGGCGCCGGCGGGTGCATGCTTACTGTATATATCACGGCCTGGATAAGTATGGCGGGACTCAGGCAGCCTGTGGGTCAGAATCGGCACCTGTGGCGGGTTGGCGAGGGGGAGCTGGATGTATGGCTCCGGTGCCCTTTGATGTATCGGCGCCACCCTCCCTACGCCCTTGGTTATCACCTCACAGCACCCCCCTTCAGTAATTTCCTCACAGCACCCGCATACCTCCCAACTGTCCCGCTTACCGATTTTTTTGGGACGTTCCCGTCCCGGGTCCGCCAGTGACCCGCAGCGGGGGTGGGCAGTTGGGAGTCCCCCCCCTGTCACAGATGAATAGACACTGTGCGTATGCGCACAGCATCTACTCCTGCAGCCAGAGGGTTTGTGAGTGCAGGCCACGCCCTAAAAATGTGGGCACGTGTCTGTCCCTCCCTGCAATACTGCAAAACTGATGCATGTCCAAGCTGTAAAAGTAGCTGTGATTTACTAGAAGCCTGGTGGCCATGGTGATATTGGTGAAGGCATTATAACCAGACAGAACATAAACCCAGGATGTGAGATTCTGAATGTTGGTGTTATAATGAGACTGGAGGATTCTATTCACTAAAATAACTTTATATTAGTAACAAATACTTAAAAAATTCCATTGACTTTGTCGAATTAGGGGCCCTGAAGGTCAATCTCAGTGATCGCTGCTGGGTGGATTTGCAGAACCCAGACTGAGTGAAATTGCACCCTGTGCAAGTCTGCGAATGGATCGCTGATTACCGACCTGCTGCAAAGCATACCTCCCAACATAGCCCTTTCCAGGAGGGACACAATGCTCCTGGACTTTCCTATGAATGTATGATTGCCAGCACCTGTGCCAAACAGGGTAATTGAAAAGAAAGGTGTTTTTCAACACAGGAGATAGCAATTATTCATTCAGAGGGAAGTCCAGTAGGATTGTGTGCCTCCTGGAGAGGGTCATTTTGGGAGGTATGTGACAAAGCCGTACACAACTCGCCATCTAATAATTTCCCAGACTTGACTACCCTCCCAGAATGGGCCCCGGGAAGGTAGGCAAGTCTCCCGCTTGCTTCCCAGAGCCACCCCCCTTCCATGCTGACTCAAATACCAAAATCTGCTGGTCCGTGTAGAGGGGTGCAGTGGCACACGCAGTGGGGTTTTCTGA
Organism: Crinia signifera; assembly: GCF_055691185.1. Classification (NCBI taxonomy): domain Eukaryota; kingdom Metazoa; phylum Chordata; class Amphibia; order Anura; family Myobatrachidae; genus Crinia; species Crinia signifera. The sequence continues at coordinate 83,099,690 of NC_139226.1, forward strand.
GTACCCAGAACCCCCCCCCCCCTCCTTCCCCGGAGTCTAAGGGCCCTAGCCTGAAAGCTGAGGTCCCCTATTTCCATGGGTACAAGAATTTTAAAAAAATCGGCCCTTGGGAACCGGAGATATCTATATTAGGGGATGCAGTTAAAATCCCGGCGGTCGGCATCCCGGCGTTCAGAATCCCGACCGCCGAAATGCCGACACATTCTCCCTCCTGGGGTGTCCGCGACACCCCTGGAGGGAGAATAAATTAGTGTGCCGAGCGTAGCGAGGCACCGGGCCCGCTGCGTGGCGAGCACAGCGAGCCCGCAAGGGGGGGCGATCCACGTCCCCCCCTTGTCGGCATTTCGGCTGTCGGGATTCTGAACGCCGGGATCCCGACCGCCGGGATTCAATACTGAATCCCTATATTAGAAGGTCCCCATCCAAGCCTGTTAATTGCTCTTCCCAGTCAGATATTTCAGGTTCTGTCTGACTTTGAGGAACACTAGAAGCTTGTCTCTACCAGAATCAGAGATATCAGCCTTCCAGCAGCTGGTTACTGCTCCAGCTCCACATACCTGTTATGTAGTTTTATATTCTCGCTGGCAGATTGCTCTGCCTCCTGAATTCTGATCCCCTAGTCCCCAATACCATTTGGTAGGTGGGATTCTCTAGTTTTTAATTCCATTAAAATCTAAGAAATCTATTTCTGGGAACTGGAGATATCTGCAGTCAAGCAAGCTATCCTCCCACCAGAAAATTATGACTAATAAGCCCACTCCACTATACACCCCTCCTCTGCCTATTAAATATCCTCTACCACCCTGGAAGTCGTGTATCAGGGCCCTTCATTCAGCCCAATGCCTCCTTCTCCCACCCCATTTCCCACCATCTGTGCATAAAGGGGTAATTAGTGGAAACTACTGATCCAGGCCCTACATGCTGAGCAGTTGATACGCTCCTTGATAAAGGTCCTGCTGTTGGACCGAAACTTCGGGGCTTTTTCTGTTGATATACTATCATGATGAACTTATAAGAAATAAATATCCCAAATTGGATTTTATCAAAAGTTCACTGACTTTGATTATTGTGGAGAGTGCGCATTTCTCTGATAAGAGAACCTTGGATATATATATATGTATATATGTATATGTATGTATGTATGTACAGTGGTCGAAGTGGAAATTTAGAAGTGGGGGTATGCAAAAGTTAAGGATGTAATTATGCGCTTGGTCACATTAAAAGGGGGCATGGTCACCTATAAGGGGGTGTGGTCACATTGTCTGATACACATGCCCCTACAGTGCGAGATACACGTGCCCTCAGCATTGCCAGATACACATTGCCCCCCAGTGCCAGATACACATTGCCCCCCAGTGCCAGATACACATTGCCCCCCAGTGCCAGATACACATTGCCCCCCAGTGCCAGATACACATTGCCCCCCAGTGCCAGATACACATTGCCCCCCAGTGCCAGATACACATTGCCCCCCAGTGCCAGATACATATTGCCCCCCAGTGCCAGATACAACACTACAACACCCTGATTACCAAACTGCAACAGTTACCTGCTCTACCCAATGATTGTTGGTTATGCACTCTAGATGTGGTCAGCCTGTACACCAGTATCCCCCATGATGCTGGTGTACAGGCGGCACGCAGGCTGCTGACCAACCATTCCTTGTACAAAGGCCCTAAGATTGAGTTCTTCATACAGTTATTAGAACTCACACTCAAAAGGAATTATTTCCTTTTTTATAGTAAATGGTACATTCAACTGCAAGGGTGCGCAATGGGATCTTGTGTGGTGCCGGCGTTCACCAATACATTCATGTTTGATGTGGAACATGAAATGTTCTTGTCGAACCCGGACGTCGCCACCAAGATCCCATTCTTCATCCGTTATATAGATGACCTGCTGCTCATTTGGTTGGGCAGCGAGACAGAATTTCGGGACCTCATGGAGAAGGTGAACCTATCGGACACTCCAATTAGGTTCACATACTGCATGAGTAGGACCAGTGTCAACTACTTGGATGTGTGTATTTCCCTGAGGGAGAACCACATTCACACTAGTTTGTATAAAAAAGAAACGGATAGCAACACGATTCTCCACTATCAGAGCTCTCACCTGGTATCCACCAAAACAGGTTTACCATATTCCCAATTTTTAAGAATTCACAGAATTTCGGATGATATCACTAACACCGAAAGAGAAATCAATCTCATGATCGACCAATTTCGGGTACGTGGTTATCACTTGAATGATCTTCTTCTGGCCAAAAACAAAGCTCTATCTGTACCCAGAGAACAGGCCCTCAAACCCAAGGGTAGTCAGGAAAGTATGGGCAAAAAATTTCCTTTTGTCCAGAAGTTCCACTCGGGTAGCCAGGATATAAATAATAAGATCAAATCTTTTTGGCCCATGGTAACCTCTGATAGGGACATCAGAGGCCTTAGAGAGTACAGCATCATGCCCAGTTATGCACGTACCCACAACCTGAAAGATTGGCTTGTACATAATGATATATCTGCCTTTAAAGCCGCCCAGCCAAGTAACTTCCTGACCAAGAAGCCGGGCTGTTACAGGTGCACAGGCTGCACCTGCTGCAGCTTCATGGAAGTGGGTGAGACATTCAACCACCCGCACTCAGGCACCAAAATTCCCATCAGGCAGGTGGTGACCTGTACTTCGACGCACGTCGTCTATTTCCTGCGCTGTCCTTGTGGTCTGTACTATATTGGTAAGACCACAAGGCAGTTCAAGGAGAGGATGGCGATGCATCGCTCTTCGATCCGCCAATCGCTAAGCGGCAAGAAAATCGATGCTGAACAGCCGGTGGCACGCCACTTCCGTGAGTGTGGCCACGGCTTATCCACTCTACGGTACAAAATTATAGAACAGGTCCCCCAAAAAATCAGAGGAGGGAATAGGCCTAAAACCCTCCTACAACACGAATCAAGGTGGATCTTTAAGTTGAGAACGGTAGCTCCTGAGGGCTTAAATTAAAATTTACCCTTATCATGTTTTTTGTGACCAGGTCTGCGACTCATGTTTATATTGATTTTTTTATTTCTTATGTTTTGTTGAATTCCCCTCTGCTGAGGTTCCATGTTTTTGCCACTTTTCTATTTTCCCATGTATCTCCATTTACTCATATTGATTGCACCAATTGCCTTTGCTTTTTGTGAACAGTCATATTTTTCACTTGATTACTGCCAGTTAGGCACATCACGTGTTTCATGGACACGGTCATGTTTTTTTCAGTGGGCACTTTTTTGCCAGCATAATTTTTCTGTACAGAGGACAGTCTCAGTACCATTTATATAGGTACTGGGCATTATTTGGATTTTCATATCGTCGCGATAGAATACACTGGCATATTTTTTACAGCAGTGTTTCTTTGCTTTTCTATGGATACTAGCCATCACATTTATTGTATTGGCTGACTGTATAGGTACAGTACTGTCCCGTAGTGCAGGTTCCATGCATAGGTTATTGGTTTTCTACATGTATTTTAAATGTATGTATTTATGCATTATTTTTTTCACTTGTTTCAGTGTGGTATTTAGGCAACCGGTCTCCAGATCCCGGCAGTCCCTGGCTGTGCATCAGCACAACAGTGAGCGTCATCACGTGCACCCCGCAGCGTGCGTCGCCGGCTGGTGACGTAGATGGACCCGGAAGTAGGAGACGTGAGTTAACACACGGTGTCTGGTATAAAAGGTATGTCTTTTTATTATTTGAACGATCTTGACAAAGGTTAATAAACCGAAACGTTGATTGCACGCTGTTGCTTCATCTTCTGTGTTTGTCCACTGAGTGCCGCTCCACCATCTCCGTTTACCGGACCACTTTGCTATATATATATATATATATATATATATATAATACCACTTGTAGGTGTCACTCAGGCCAATAAACAGACAGAGACGGTAGTAGCGTTATCAACGTTTCATTTGCGGGACGCAAATTTCATCAGGATACAAGACAAAACAACAGTGAATCGGTGCTCACCTTATACCTCCCGGTGCAGCATGTCCTGACGTCATCGCCGTGCGTCGCGGGGCTGTCCGACCATCGGCGTCGCCTGGCTGCCGCATCACCGCGTCAGCGGTGACATCATCGCGCTCGAGCCGTGCCACCGCGTCCACGGTGACGCCATGACGTCATCACGCTCCAGCCGTGGTCACCTGGCTCCTCCCATGACCGTATTACGAGACAGGAGTATGCTGTAACCTAGGAGACAACCATAAACAAATATAACCAAAGTGCAAGTGCAAATACATGAAAAAACAGACATACATGAAGTACATTATGATACATGGCAGTACATACTCTAAAAAATGTAGAATTGACTAACAAATCGTGTGCCTAAAATCACAACGATATTTTGAGTTTAAAAAGTCTTGCAATAACATCAAAACCTATTGGGTAGGCAATGCATCAAAAAAAGTCCAAAAACAAGAGAATTAATTATCTGAAAAAAGAGGGATATACAGGAGATGATGCAGGTAAGGACATCAATGACGCATATATTTAAATAAACAAGTGGGCCTTAATTATAAGGTAAGAGGAAAAATGGATGTGGTCTTTAGAAAAAACAAGACAAAGGTATTGTCTCATTTAGCCCTTTTGGGTGGATTACATTTAAACGATGTATCCACCTCGCCTCACATCGTAACAAAGCAGCACCCCTATCGCCACCCCGTATAGACGGTTTGATGTGGTCGATCATGCAATACCGTAAGCTCGGTAAATTATGCCTCGCCTCGACAAAATGTCGGGCGACTGGTTGCTCACTGGTTCCAGAAACTAGAGCAGCTTTAATCGCCGAGCGGTGTCCTGCCATCCGCTCTTTAAATTTTCTGGTGGTCTTGCCAATATAGACAAGACCACAAGGGCAAATAATTTGATAAATGACAAAGCTGCTGTCACATGTTAGGTGGTGTCGGATTTGATATATATTACCATCATGTGGGTGGTGAAATTTATCACCAGTGATCAAAAACTTGCATGTTGTACATGCACACTTGAAGCAACCCCATCTTTTTTGCTGTAAAAATTATTTTGTTGGGGGAGTCCCTTTCCCTGCTATATCTGACTTAACCAAGATGTCTCTCAAATTTCTTGGTCTGGAGAAGCAAGGCAATAACTTAGTGTTTTCTAACCCTAATGCTGGGTCTGACTGTACCATATGCCAGTTAGTTTTGGCAATTTTGTTAATTTGATCTGAGTGAACATTATATTGACAAACCCATGGAATTTTGGTTGTCATGGTATTCTTTTTCTTATTGATGCTACCAGATAACAACTGTTCACGTGAGATGGACAGTGCCTTAGATTTGGTGTTAAGCAAATCACGTAAGTGATACCCCCTCTCAGCAAATCGTATGATTAAATCATCGATCTGACTGGAGGCTGTTTCGATGTTACTATTAATACGTAGTATCCGCAGCATCTGCGAATACGGTAGACTCAGTTTGAATTTGGTAGGGTGAAAACTTCTATTGTGTAAAAAGGTGTTACGATCGGTGTCCTTTGTGAACACCGTTGTGTCAATTAAGCCAGCTTCTACAGAAATTCTAACATCCAAAAAATCGATGTTAGTTTGGTGCATCTGGTATGTGAATTTAACAGGGCTGTTACTCTCATTATGGGTTTGCATGATCGTCTCAAACACCTCCTTTTTGCCACACCAAAAAATCAGTAGATCATCTATATATCTTGTAAATAAAAAATTTTTTGTAGAGATCTGAGGGTTTGAAAAAAAGAGTTCATCTTCAACTTCGAACATGAAAATGTTCGCATATGTTGGCGCCACCGAAGAACCCATAGCGCAACCACGAGTTTGTAGAAAAAACTCGTTATCAAAAAGAAAAAAATTCTTTGTTAAAATGATTTCCAGCAGATTTGTGATGATCGATGTTGATTCTTTGTCATATTTCCCAGAGGCAAGTAAAAGTCTCTTCACAGCCATAATCCCTTCATAGTGCGGAATCACTGTGTACAAACTTGAGACGTCGGCTGTAATTAACCATAGCTCTTTAGGTAATGGTCCAAGTTGTAATAATTTTTGCAACAGTGACGTGGTGTCTAGCAAAAAATGGGGATGAGTGATTATTAAGGGCTGCAAAAGAGAGTCCAGGAGAACTGAGGTGGGCTGAAACAAAGACCCGCGGGCCGATATTATTGGTCGTTCCGGCGGTGGGAGACCCTTATGCACCTTGGGCAGTGTGTAGATCAAAGGCACCAAGGGAAACTGAGGAATAAGTAGATCAAATACTTCATCCGAAATGATGGCTGCATCTTTAGCAAATAACAATGCTTCACGAAGTTCTCTAGTGAAGATTGGAGTTGGGTCACCTTTTAATTTTGTGTACACACCTGGATCGGAGAGTTGTTTCTGGATCTCAATCCGATAATCGGTAATGTCCTGCAGGACAATCGCCCCACCCTTGTCCGCAGGGCGGATAACCAGGGAGTTGTTTTTGCTTGTTGATGTTAAAGCTCGGCGTTCATCCTGTGTAAGGTTCTGATGAACAATCTGTTTTGATCTCTTAAGTTCCATGGTGTCTTTATCCATCAGTCTCATGAAAGTCTTTATATATATATATATATATATATATATATATATATATATATTTTTTTTTTTAATTATTATTATTTATACACATTTGGTCTATCTATAATACTTTAACTGACCCGGCATATACTGGGTCACCTAAGTGTCCATCTCCGTGCTTTGCTCTGCCCCTCTGGAACCCCCCTTCTGAAAATCCTGCGTTTGCCCCTGGGCTAAAATGTCATGATTAGCATCCTTTAAGTCCCGCCCTATATTCGTGGACCCGCAAATCACTGCATTTGAGCGGCATGGAGCTGGATCTTAATTATGTCAAACTCATCCCCGCCCCCTCAATGTGTTGAAAACTTTAAAAGTAGGCAAGTATGTTCCAGGCTAATAGATTCCTCATTTATATTTGTTGCTGTTTGACCTCAGGCATCACAGCAGCAACAGCAATCAAATTTACTAAATCTTCTAATAATGAAAAGAGCTGAAGTTGCCCATAGCAACCAGATTCTGTCTATCATTTCTCTATTGCATCCTATAAAATAACAAACAGAATCTAATTGGTTGCTATTGGCAACATCAAACCTTTTCCTTATTAGAAGCTGTGGTAAATTTCCCCCTGATAGCAGTGTTGGTGGAGCGGGCAATAAAATCACATTGCAATCCGTGTCGCCTGCAGGTTCTTAAGGGATTTCTCTATCTCTCTAAACAAGGACTACTCCCTCTTGTGTGTACAGTATAAATGAGTCTGTTCGGCTCATTAATTATACAGACAATTCAAGGAAACAAAGTCATGCGTCCGCCGTAGTAGCAATTACTGTATTTTCACAAATCCGGATGGCTAGAACTGGTTTCCAGGCAGAAGAGTCACTGGGGTGTACACGTGTGATTCAGGTCTGCGTAGGAAGTGGATGCACTGAGCTCGCTGACTCTGACACAGATTACTATAGGCACAGGCATCATGCACCCATGTTACTGAGCACATGTATTAAACACCACAATGACACACTGTTACTGCCATTATTTGCAGTGATAACAGATTAAGGAGATCGTGATAGTCACATCAGACGTACCTTACACGTGGAGCTCCCGGCATGTTCAGGGCATGTGTACACTCCAGGCTGCTGGCGAGGCAGACGGAGATCTCTATCCGGTGATACTGTACCCTATGGGCAACAATGGAAATGTACTTGCCAGGATTATTGTGAGGCACATGCACTTGGAGGTGTTCTCCCAGTAGATAACTTTCCTCATATCTCCCATGACTTCAGGGTAGGGATGATCTTCGACCATTGATGATTCAAAATCATCGATGGTTTATGGCCGATGTAGAGTAGTTTTACCATCAATGGGGAGAACCGGATGGTTTCTCACCATCGATGTCTAGCTTAAACGAATAGTTTTGTTTTTTTCTGTTTTCTCCTAGGGGCTGGAACACGGAGCATAGCTCCGTCCTGATACCCGTGAAGTCCCGCCCCTGTATTTCGATTGGCGCACAGGCCAATCAGTCAAAGAAAATGGATAACAATCGATTCCCCTACAGTCCCCTAGATCAGTGGTTCTCAAAGTCGGTCCTCAGGAACCCACACAGTTCACTTTTTCCAGGTCACCCGACAGGTGCACAGGTGCACTTATTACTGACTGTCACATTTTAAAAGCTAATTATTTCTCTTGTGATTCTGTGAGGAGACCTGCAAAACATGCAGTGTGTGGGGTCCCGAGGACCGCCTTTGAGAACCTGTGCTCTAGATGCTTTTGCGACCAGGGAGAAGATGCTTATATACATCTGATCAACATAGAAATAAGGGGGTACTTATCAAAGCTTAGAGAAAGTACAATTGTGAGAGATAAAGCATACCTCTCAACTGTCCTGTTTATCGCGGGAACGTCCATGGATAGACTGCTGTTTCCTGCGGCGAGGGGGGCAGTTGGGAGTCACCCTCCAGTAACCCATGGATAGGCGTTGTGATCATGTGCACAACAGTCTATTCCTGCAGCCAGGGAAAAGAGAGTGAATAAATCACCCAGTAGCGCTGGCTGTTTAACCAGGGGATCAGACTCTATAATGAATTATACAATTGAGTAGGGCTGCTGCTACCTATACATAGAGATTGTGTATCCATGTGGACGAAAAGCAAGAGGTGTTTGTAAAGATAATATATCACCACCAGGCGGCGCTGCTCCACTCAATAATAAGTAACAATGAGGCACTGTTTAGGAAGATGCAAATAATCTTTCTTTTAATAAAAAGTCATATAACACACCAATTTAAAAATGTGCATTTACATATGAAAATACACTCAAAAAGGACACACAAGACATACAACATATAACATACAAGGCATGGGCTGGCTATGAGGCTTATGGTGTTATTATGAGACAATATCAAACTTTGAATGAGCAAGACAGAGCGAGGGCCGCATAGGCTGGAGGGAATTTAAGAGCCTGTGAATTTGTTGTCCACAAGCAAGTGTAACAGAAGCATCTGTGTGAAGCCCTATGGAAATAGTAGTTGAGTGGCAGTTAGTTCTGCCAATCAGGTAATAGGGGGCAGCAGCCAGAGAGGGTTATATCAGTGATCAGAGACAGGAAGTGAGCCTCTTTGGATCATACTTGCCTACTTTTGAAAAGCAAAATGAGGGAGATTTTAGATGCTAGCAAAATGCACCGAGAGCAGCGTTGCGCACCATTGAAGGGGTGTGTCATGTTTCAAAGGGCGTGTCTAGTGACACATATGGGCGTATCTATGCTGTTAATAGGATATTTATCATGGTGCTGTGCCTATTCAACTGTGGCCTCATTCTGTCTCCCCCATGCCAGGTCTCGGTTAACGTATCTGTTCCTAAATAATCTTGGGGAGCTGTCCCTATTTGGAGACCTGAATCAGCCACTTGAGTGCTACTCCCTTGTAGAGGGACTGCCGTCAGGCACCTCTTTACTGCAAATGTGTGGTGCCACCCTCACTGATAAATCCCTACCACCTACAGAAAGCAACCAAGCCACAGGGATTCACATATACACAGGGATGGATATATATATATATATATATATATATATATATATATATATATACACACATACATACACACAGTGCTTGAAGTGGAAATTTGAAAGTGGGGGTATGGAAAAAGAAAGGATTTATTTATGTGCGCGCCGTAGGCGCGCGCTCTGGAAATGGGGGTGTGTACCACACCACATACCCCGTATACACATTATACACCACACTAGTGGGACCCCTAATACTATCTAGTACTAGTGCCCTTTACACATTGTGCCACACGGTATGAGCCAAAATTCAATGACAGCAAATCCAAAGGGACAGAGAGAGACTGACAGTGGGAACACAGAGAGAGAGAGAGAGTGAGACAGCAGGGACACGGACAGCCACATATGTATATTGGGCATCACAGTGTGTGGCATATGTATAATGGGTATCACGGTGTGGGGCATATGTATATTGGGCATCATGGTGTGGGGCATATGTATAATGGGCATCACGTTGTGGGGCATATGTATAATGGGTATCACTGTGTGGGGCATATGTATATTGGGCATCATGTTGTGGGGCATATGTATAATGGGCATCACGGTGTGCGGCATATGTATAATGGGCATCACGGTGTGTGGTATATGTATAATGGAGCATCACGGTGTGTGGCATATGTATAATGGGCATCACGGTGTGTGGCATATGTATAATGGGCATCACGGTGTGTGGCACATGTAACATTCAGAGATCCTTACCTTCTGATGTGTGGGGTGTCAAAGAGATGCAGTTTGTGGTTCTTGTGGTGCGGGGTGCCTAGGCAGTCATAGATGGTTGAGCTGGGTCCCTCCTGCTGAGGTCTGCAGTAGTCTCCATGTGATCGGGCTGGAGAAGAACCATTTCCCTCCTTGTCCTCCTCCCAGTTCTGGATCTTGGGGCTCTCATACTGCGTTCGTTCGATGGGAGTTGGACTCCTAGAAGGCCTCTAGTCTTTTCCCGTGCTGTCCACCTTATCACAATCACTGTGGGATAAGAGTGCAGGGGGAAGTATGAAGCACGGATGTCAGTGGAGCACACTGAGGAATACGTGCCCAGTTGGCATGGATGTGGATGTCTGCCCCACAGAGCAAATGTGCTGTGTGCTCAGCACCATCTGCACCACCCTAGTTACAACTCTGGGATAGACTGAATATGGACAGAGTGTATAGGTGACTGGCTGTGACTGGTGGGTAGTGGGTGACAGTCTGTGAGTGGGAAGGTAGGTGTAGTTGGTGTAGGTGAGTGGAGACAATGGGTGTGGGGTGATGTGCTGTGAGTAGTGTGTAGATGCTGTGGAATAGCAGGTACTGACAGGCTGTGTTTGGAGTGGGAAGGTGGGGGTAACAAGTGGGGGGTGACAATGGATGTTGGGTGACTGGCGGGTAGTGGGCGTGGGGTGACAGTCTGAGCAGGAAGGTGGGGGTAACAGGAGGTGTGGGCACAATGGATGTGGGGTGACGGACTATGACTGGTGGGTAGTAGGTGTGGGGTGACAATCTGTTAGTGGGAAGGTGGGGATTAAGGGTGTGGGGTGACAGACTGTGGGCAGGAAGGTGGGGGGTAATGGGTGTGGGGTAACAGCAGAAGTGGGGACAATGGTGGGTAGCAGTGGCGTAAGTTCGTCCATGTCACCCAGAGGCAAGATAAAAGATGGTGCCCCCCATAGATAGATAGATAGCTAGAGAGAGGGATAATTATAAATAGGGGAGAGAGAGAGAGATAGGGAATCACGGAGAAAGAGAGAAATATAATAATAATAATAATAATAATAATGTCAGGGGTAGAGGGGTGCATCAGGGAAAGTGAGGAAATTAGACGGGAGAGTGAGAGAGTGTCAGGAATAGAGAGGGTGTCAGGGATAGTGAGAAGGGGGTGAGAGGATTTAAGGGTAAAAGAGAGGGGTTAGGTACAAAAAGAAAGAGGGTGAGAGGGGAGGTCAGGCAGAGGGGGGGGGGTTATGGGAGAGAGAGTGAATGTGGGGTCAGGTGTAGCAAGGGATGGGGTGAGAGGGGGGTTATGTGCACATATACACAGGGCCGGTGCTAGGGTGTTCGGCGCCTCCCTGCAAACTATACATTTGCGCCCTCCCTCCCATATTTAATAAAGGGATTTAATTTACTCCACACACAATATTATTCATATTGCACCACACATAGTGGCACATTACAGTCCACATTGGTGGTGCATGTAAGTAAGCAAGTTTTATTTATATAGCGCACTTTCTCCAACAGGACTCAAGTGCATGTGCAGCAAACACCCCTCACCCCAACCCCTTTCCTCTCAGTGGGTGTTCACTACCCCCCCCCCCCCCCCCAACCTGAGCCATTTTGGGATGGCATTTTGAAGGGTGTCTGGCTTGTACACTTACTGGGCAGTAAAGAGGCATGGCTGTAGTTGCTGTCTCTCCTGGTGCGACTGGTGTTTGTGACTGAATCACATTAGTACAGGTCCTCCCGGGGATTGCCCTCCAAACCTGGGACACTTCTGGGCCTGCTGCTGGGAACGTGCTTTATACTGCCAGCATGGCTGTCTGTAATTCAGTTCACTGTTGACGGGTCGCAACAGTGGACAGCAGCAGAGCAGCAGAACATGGAGAGCACCTATCCAGTCCAGTGCCATACCCTGATGTGCATTTAAGCAGGTAAGAGAGACCAGGGGCAGAAAAAAAGAGACATGGGGCAGAGAGGCAGAGAAAGAGAGAGAGACCAGGGGCAGAGAGGCAGAGAAAGAGAGAGAGACCAGGGGCAGAGAGAAAGAGAGAGAGACCAGGGGCAGAGAGAGAGAGAGAGAGACCAGGGGCAGAAAGAGAGACCAGAGGCAGAGAGAGAGAGAGAACAAGGGAAGAGAGAGAAAGAGAGAGGGAGACATGGGAAGTGGAGAGATACCAAGGGCAGAGAGAGACCAGGGGCAGAGAGCAAGGCAGACATGCGGAGAGAAAGGGGGCATGTTCCCAGGTCACTAGTGGGTGTCAGGGCAGACAGAGGTGACAGGGAGATATTGGTGGAAAGAGGAATCAGAGGGTGACAAAGGAGGCAGTGGGTAACTGCTATGAGGTGGGTGCATCCAGAAACATTCATACATTTTCTTACCAGGGGCAGAGAGTGAGGGAGACATATGGGAGAGAGAGGGGGACATATTCCCCAGTCACTATGTTCTGCTCACCTGCTCCTGTGATGACCAGTGTCCCCGAGTGTTGTACAGCTGGTGGTAATGTTACAGGTACCTCAATGCTTCTTCTCCACGCCCATAACATCAAGCATCAGTCTGGACACACACTTGTCAGCATACAGGCAGCAGGAGTCACTGGAGAAAGAAACTGGTGAGGTGATACAATAGAGGAGACCTAAGGACAGGTAAAAGTGTGACAGAAGGCAGCGGGAGACAGGGGGCAGGATGTACCAACCACTTGCGATACATCCCACCATCCATTGTGCCAATACTTTTCGCATAGACACTAACATATGCGATTTGTAATGCAAAGGACAGCTCTCCCAAAAAGAGATGCCCTTTGTGATGCACTCTGGTGCCTGGACTTCCGGGTCTGTGATCCGGGAGTCCCTCTACGAATGCTCCCAGTGTTGCGGAAAGAAGCCGATGTGCCTCTACAGGGTAATGCCATGTATAGCTGGTATTACCCACTGCATTAGGCTACTGGTGGTAGGGCTTTAGTACATTTAAAAATAGGGTAAAATCCCTGAAAATGGGTATTTTACCGCATTTCTGCCATAGGGAGCATAGAGGGTGATGGAGAGGGTGAAAACAGACAGTGGTCAATGGGTCATAGTGGCTGAAAAGTAAGTCAGGGGTTATAGGGAAATAGTGGGTGACTGAGGAGGCAGGGGTGACAGGGATATAATGGGTGACGGGAGACCGGTGTCAGTAATAAGGATAATTGGTGGCAGGGGTGAGACAGGGATAAGGATAGTGGGTGACTGAGGATGCAGAGGTGACAGGGAAATAATTGGTGATGGGAGACTGGTGCCAGGGATAAGGATAGTGGGTGACAGGGAGATATATGGGTGAAAGGGGGGCAGAGGGTACAGTACCTGCCAAGAATTGGCTACATCCAGAGACATTCATACATTTACAAACTTCCGGGACTATGCAGATTAGTCGGACTTTAATGGGCTGTGGGGAGGGCTGACTCGGAGACAGAAAAGAGGAGCCATGACTTGATGAAATGGGAGGCCCCATCGCCCCACCCAGCTAGAACATGTCCTCACGATAACAGGTCCTTTAGTAACATGGAAAGGCACAGCAGTGAGGTCATATAGAGTGTGTGTGTGTGTATATATATATATATATATATATATATATATATATATATATATAGTTTCCAGGCTCAATGTAAAGTGTAAAAATATAGTGCTCCCTTTTTTTTTTACATTTTCATGGTCAAAAACTCACTTTTGCCTGGGACTTTAAGGGTGTGAGGCTGAGGCAGAAATAATACTGTTGCTTTCAGTGCAGGTACAGTAACGGCAGCATGCCCTCTGACTGCACTCCTGTCACTGACCTGGCTGCTGACCTTCTGTCTGAAGTCCGGAGAATAGTGTCAGTGTCCAATGAATCTTATCTTCTGTGCGGCAGATCTCCGGGTTGAATAGCTGCGTCCTAGCTCCTGCCCTGTAGTGGCCGGTCTCCGGGGCTTTTCTCTTGCTTGAGAAAGCAGCAGATAGCTCCTGCAAAGTGTGAGAGTCGCACTTCAGGAACCACACTGTAGGCGCTGCTGTATCTCATCATAGAGTTGGCCAGTTACAGTACCTAGCTGTCGGTAGGGACAGAGAACAGCAGCGGAGTAGGGAGATGCGCCTCTCCAGCACAGCGCCTCCCTGCTTTTGCTGAGCAGCTAGCGCCGGCCCTGCATATACATATGCACAAACACATATATATATATATATATATCTCCTATATATTTGGCTACATCTGTCACTCAAAGTGGGTGTCTGTGTCTATAACGCTCTGTTCCTGGACTTTCCTCTTAATGTGTGATTGTCTTCATCTGTGCTGAACACCTTTCTGAGAAATTAACCTGTTTAAAACAGGTGATGGCAATCATACATTAAGGGGAAGTCTAGAAACAGAGCATTGTGTCCCTCCTGGAGAGGGTCATGTTGGGAGGTATGTGACAGAGAAGGGATGCGGTTAATTTCCCGGCGGTCGGGATCCCGGCGGTCGGGATCCCGACACTGGAATCCCGACCGCCGAAATCCCGAAACTTTCTCCCTTCGTGGGTGTCCACGACACCCATAGAGGGAGAATAAAATAGCGTGCCGAGCGTAGCGTGGCACCGGGCCCGCTGCGTGGCGAGCGCAGCGAGCCCGCAAGGGGGGGCGATCCATGTCCCCCCCTTGTCGGGATTTCGGCAGTCGGGATTCCAGTGTCGGGATTCCGACCGCCGGGATCCCGACCGCCGGGAAATCATATCGGATCCACAGAGAACCAGCCCAGTGAGCCCACAGACAGTGCCAGACACCCACTGCCTTCCCATGTTGCCCAGCACTGCTACTCCACAGCCACCAGGTGAGCGCCCCCCTCCCGCGATTTGCGGCAAAACCTCCCCCCCCGCACGCCCCCCCTCCCGCGAATCGCGGCAAACCCTCCCCCGTGACCCCCCCCCGATTCGCGGAAACCCCCCCCCCCCCCGCGACCTCCCTCCCGCGATTCGTGGCAAAAAGAACCCCCCCGCGACCCCCCCTTGCACGATTGGCGGCACCCCCCCTGCGACCCCCCTCCCGCGATTCGCGGCACCCCCCCCCGCAATTCGCAGCAGCCCCAGGATTAAATGGCACATGCAAAACACTGACATGGCTATGGTCGACAATGAAAAAGGTTGACATGAGTTTTTGAAGATTTATTTTTAATTTTTTTAATTTTTTCATATTCATTGTCATGTGTCGACATGGACACCAATGAAGTGGCACACTTATGTCAACATTTACATGTGTTGACCTTTCTGTGTTGATTTTTTCTTGTGGCGATTCGCGTCACACCCCCCCGCAACCCCCCTTCCCGCGATTCGCGGCACCCCCCGTGACCCCCCACCTCCCGCAATTCGCGGCAACCCCCCACCGGAACCCCTGTGAACCCCGCCCTCCCGCGATTCGCGGCACCCACCCCCGCGACCCCCCCTCCCGCAATTCGCGGCACCCCCCCGTGATTCGCGGCAGCTCCAGAATTAAATTGCACATGGAAAACACTGACATGGCTATGGTCGACAATGAAAAAGGTTGACATGAGTTTTTGAAGTTTTGTCATTTTTTTAATATTTTCATATTCATTCTCATGTGTCGACATGGACACCAATGAAGTGCCACACTTATGTCAACATTTACATGTGTTGACCTTTCTGTGTTGATTTTTTTCTTGTGGCGATTTGCGTCACACCCCCCCCCCCCCCCCACAACCCCCACTCCCGCGATTCACGGCACACACACACACACCTCCCCCGCGATTCTCGGCATCCCACCCCGTGACCCCCCCTCCCGTGATTCACGGCACACCCCCCGCGACCCCCCCTCCCATGATTCGCCGCAACCCCCGCCCCGTAACCCCCCCTCCCGCGATTCGCGGCACCCACCCCCGCGACCCCCCCTCCCACAATTCGCGGCACCCCCCCGCGATTCGCGGCAGCTCCAGAATTAAATTGCACATGGAAAACACTGACATGGCTATGGTCGACAATGAAAAAGGTTGACATGAGTTTTTGAAGTTTTTTTTTTCATTTTTTGAATGTTTTCATATTCATTCTCATGTGTCGACATGGACACCAATGAAGTGCCACACTTATGTCAACATTTACATGTGTTGACCTTTCTATGTTGATTTTTTCTTGTGGCGATTTGCGTCACACCCCCCCCACCCCCCCCCCCCCCCCGCGACCCCCACTCCCGCGATTCACGGCACACACACACCCCCCCGCGATTCTCGGCACTCCACCCCGTGACCCCCCCTCCCGTGATTCACGGCACACCCCCCGCGACCCCCCCCCTACCATGATTCGCCGCAACCCCCGCCCCCGTTACCCCCCTCCCGCGATTTGCGGCAACCCACCCCGCGACCCCCCTCCCGCGATTCTCTGCAATCCCTCCCCTCCCGCGATTCGCAGCATCCACCCCCCCACAACCCCCCCTCCTGCAATTCGCGGCACCCCCCGCGACCCCCCCTCCTGCAATTCGCGGCACCCTCCGCGACCCCCCCTCCCGCGATTCGCGGACACCTAAGTTGCAATACAGGGCATCTTTAATACAATTCTAACCATATTTCTCATATATAAACGTTCACAAATTAAGGGGGCGCAGCCCCTTACGACGGTGTGAAGAGCGCCCGTAGGGCGCGATGAATCACCTAGTATATATATATATATATATACATATACACATATGCACACATATATACACACACATATATATATATATATATATATATATATACATATACATATCTTTTAAGTGTCCCTTGTAGGAAGGCAGGCAGGCAGGCAGCTAGTAAATTTTCCTGGGTGCCAGTCAGGGACCAGTGGTGGGGGGGAGGGAGCGGAGGATCAATAAGAAGCAGGCTTAGTGGGTGGGGGGAGAGAGGTACGCTGTTACAGTCACAGAGTTATACTTACTGCAGCTGCCGCTCCTCACACAGCTGAGTCCACTCTGACTGACAGTTGTGCTTCCTGCCTCCAGTCCCGGCCGGCTCCCGCTGCCCGACTCACTGCCTCAGGCCACTGCCGCTCCTGCTGCCGGACCACACAAGTTCACCGGCCAGCACTATCCTCACAGCCCCGCGGTGGCCATCATAATGACGTCAGGACGTCGCGCATTTAGGCCACGCCCCCGCAATGACGCGTTCGCGCATGCGCAGTCACGTTTTTTTTGGCAAAGGGGACGAAAAACCGGGAGGATCCAAGGGATTTGCGGGGGGCCGGGAGAATGATTGACAAAGCGGGAGACTCCCGCTAAATGCGGGAGGGTAGGCAAGTATGCTTTGGATCCAGCGCTGGGAACAGTCACAAACGAAGCTAAGTATACTCTTTTGATTTACTTTTTGCTACCTGCATTACAACATGTCTGGCCGTCCTAAACGTTCAGCTCCTCCTCCCCACTGGCTGGCAGATGCTGCGCGGCCACTTGCGACCGCTGCGTCACGCGGCGGTGGGCGGGGGTCATCTGGGCGCAGTTACACGGTCACCCCCGCCAGGGTCCCCTCCACGCCCCATCCCCGGAGCTCCGGAGGCGGGCATGCCCCTCTCCCCCTGTGCGCGATGTCCTAGGCCTACAGGGTCCCGGAGTCCCTAGGCCCCCGTGCTCCCCTGTTAGGCCTCACACACCGGGGGGGTCACCGCAGGCATCCACCCCCTTAGGCAGCCCAATGCAGCTTATAACAGGAGGCCCCTCCAGGGGCGCCATCCCTTTGCTGCAGGGGCCGGTCATCGCCATCCACTCAGTGGGGGGCGTGCAGATGCAGTCGGTTTTAAACAGGTATGCCCAACAGGCCTCCTCAGGCTGCCCTGCTTTTTACGGGCCCTAGTGACCCTGCAGGGCACATGCAGGGCCAAGCCCCTACACACACACACACACACGCACCAGGTTTGGCTCAGCAACAGCCAGGGCTGCCCAACACAGCAGGGGGCATGGGCCCCAACAGTGGTTTCGGGGGTCCGGGTTACGGTCAGCAGGGGAATCCAACATACGGGGCACAAGGGTTTCAACTGGGTTACCACCAGTACCCTCAGCCTCCAGCCCCTCCACAGACCCCGCAGCATTGGGGTTTCCCATCCCCTCTGATAAGGCTCCCCCCTCGGGGGACATGGTTCATTGCTCCAACACAGCAGTGTCACGCGGGTTGCGCAAGGGGATAAGGGATAAGATTAGGAAGGGCAAGTTTGTAGACCTTTTCTCCCTCACCACCGACATGAAGAAAGACTTAGACAAGGCCAAGAAAGCGGCTGGTAATGGGGAGCTCACTTTCAAAAGTTTCCACAATTGGCTCAAAGGGTTCTTAGTCTTTGCCTTGTGTTACCACAGCACCAGGCCAGAGGAACATACTAATGTCCTTCGTTACCTGTACTTAGTTAACGAGACATTCATTTCCTACAAGGGCACTGCCTGGCATGACTACGACGAAAAGTTTCGTCTTAACCACGGCAGGTCCAAAACCATGCCTATGGGGTGTAAACACGTGGAGATTTGGTTAGAGGTTATAGGCAATGGCCAGCCCTCCACGGATCCCGCCACCAAGAAGTCCTTTCCTGGGGGCAAACCCGGGGCCAAGCCCGGCGGCAAAGGAAAGTGCTTTCCATTCAACGACGGCAAATGTGACCGGGGCGCAAAATGCAGCTTCCGACATGAGTGCCATTATTGCGGGGCGGGCGCCAGGTCGCCACACTGAGCAGAGTGAGCCCAGCACTGTCAGTAAGTAAGGCCCCGTCCCCCATAGTTGTCCCCGAGTTGGTACGCCGGCTGGCTACCCAAACAGGGCCGACGCTATATTTTTGGGCCTCGGTTTCACCAATGGTTTTCGCCTGCCTATTCCCCAATCCGTCTCGGTGGTGTCCCACAGGAATCTTAAGTCAGCAAGGGATTTCCCCGAGGTGGTAAGAGGCAAGGTGCAAGCTGAAATCCGGCTTGGCCGGATGGCGGGGCCTTTTCAAACTGGCCCGCTGCCCGGGATGTGTTTCTCCCCTCTGGGGGTGGTCCCGAAGAAAACCCCGGGCAAATATAGACTGATTCAGCACCTGTCTTACCCCCACGGGGCGTCCATCAATGACGCCATCCCCGAGCAATATTGTAGCGTCCACTACCAATTGTTTGATGAGGTACTAGGCATGGTCCAGGAGTTTGGCAGTGGGGCCCTTATGGCTAAATTGGACATGGAGTCGGCTTTCAGGCTCCTCCCCCTACACCCAGAGTCTTTCAGGTTCATGGGTTTCCATCTGGACGGGGGTATATTTATTGACAAGTGTTTGCCCATGGGGTGCTCGGTCTCCTGCTCCTACTTTGAGAAATTCAGTTCCTTTGTGCACTGGTGCATTCAAGACGTCACAGGCTGTAGTGGTGTGGCGCATTATTTGGATGATTTCCTCTTTGTGGGGCCAGGCGGGCAGGACACATGTGCAAACATCAATGTCATGGCGTCTTTGGGGGTCCCCATTGCCGCAGATAAGACAGAGGGCCCTGCCACGGTTCTGTCTTATCTGGGCATTGAGATAGACACTGCAGCGGGTTGCTGCCGGCTTCCAGAGGACAAGGTATCCAAGCTGCAGTCTCTCATTAGTGAATGCAGGCAAAAGAAGAGGGTCAGGTTGCGGCTCATACAATCATTACTTGGCTCTTTCAATTTTGCTTGTCGTATTATCCCGACGGGTAGGGTGTTTTGCCGTAAGCTAGAGAGGTCCACAGCGGGGGTTAGGCACCCTCACCACACAGTCAGACTATGTCGGGAGATGCGGGACAACCTTTTAGTTTGGTCCGTTTTTCTCGAGCAGTTTGATAGGGAGCTTATCTGGCCTTCCGACCCCGCCTCTAATGTTGAACTGCAGCTGTTCAACATTAGAGGCAGGATGCGGCGGGATCCACGGGTTTCGGGGCGTACTTCCATGGGGAATGGTGTGCCTCCAAGTGGCCTCAGTCGTGGGTTGATCGTGGTTTCACGGTCAACCTGCTGCTTCTTGAGCTTTTCCCGATTATAGTTTCTGCAGAGCTGTGGTGCTCCCTGCTGGCTAACCAGAACATAGTGTTCTGGTGTGATAACCTTGTGGTGGTTCAAGCCATTAATAATCAGAGGGCGGCTTCCCCCGAGGCGGCTTCCCCCGAGGCGTTTGCTAAGGCACTTAGTTCTGCTCTGCTTACGGCATAACATTCAGTTCAGGGCCAGGCATGTCCCGGGGGTTGATAACAACATAGCAGATGCCCTTTCTAGGGTTCAGTTCGCGAGATTTTGCGAGTTGGCTCCCGAGGCTTCGCCACTAGGGCTTAATTGTCCCCCTTTTGTGTGGCAGATCATAGAGCTGGCATGACAGACCTGGCTCTACTGTACTTGGCCCCTTCCACTCGTAGAACTTATGGGGCCGCACGGCAGGACTGGGTGGAATTTCAGGGCTACTCCGAGGCTAGAGGTAAGTCGGTCGAGGACCGGTTACTCGCTTTTGTTTGGGGGTCACCATAGGCAGGGCAGGTCAAAGTCGGCTATGGCGGCGGCGTTGGCTGGCATTGCTTTCTATTCGCGCTTACGCGGCGATCCCGACCCCACGAGGTCTTTTGTATTGTCCAAAGCCATGAAAGGTTGGGCACGGGTGCGTCCGGTTCCCCCGGATTCACGCAAATCCATAGACATAAGTATGCTGGGGGACCTGGTGGGTTGTTTGGCTAAGGTTGCTGAGAGCGAATACGAAGTTGCACTATTTAAGGTTGCATTTACATTTGCGTTTCATGGCTCTTTTCGCATCAGCGAGCTGGTGGCAGCCAGCAAACTCTCCCGCACTGGCATTCTAGGGGAGGATGTAGTATTCCGTGAAGGACAAGTGCTATGTAAGATTAAGCGGTCCAAAACGGATCAGATGGGTAGGGGCCACTGGGTTACCCTTATGCACAGGCTGAAGCGGCCGTGTGTCCAGTTTCCTTAGCTAAGGAATATAGCTCCCGCAGACCGGAGGCCATCTTGCAGTTTTTGGCGCACGTTGATGGGCTACCGCTGACCCGATTCCAGTTTTCAGCTGTGTTTCGGCGATGTCTGGTAGAATTGGGTCTGCGGGAGCAAGATTTCGGAACGCATTCATTCCGAATTGGGGCTGCTACTTGCGCAGCAGCGGCAGGTTTTTCACCTTCTGCCATTCAGGCAGTTGGCAGGTGGAAATCCTCCGCTTATAAGAGTTATGGGTACTTATGTAATATCTGGGCTCCCGTTTTTCTTATGAGACCGCGTCCCCTTGCGGGGCTCGCTGTGCTCGCCACGCTTCGGGCACGATGGCTTGCTGCGCTCGCCACACTATATAAAATCAACTCCATGCGTAATTGGATAGTAGGGGTATGAAAAAATGGGGTGCATTTAACATGGGAGCACAGATAATACATAAGTACCGAGTTATGTAAGATTAGATAAGTTAGATAAGTTGTAGTTCAAGCGCCTGTTGCGCCGGCTCAAAAACGATTGTTTACAATCGGTTCTGGAATGACTAGCGTTCCGGAATCGGCGGTGTGAAGGGAATTTTTTACTTTTTCCTTCATTGTGGACTAATTCAATTGGCTGTCCCCTAAAGTTCACAGAAGGTTTTTTAAGTTTTTCACCTTCACTTGGGCCGTAGTTATGCATTTTGTTGTGCTTAAAGTCTATCATGATGTTAACCACTAGGTTTTCACTTTTTCAGCCCCTCCCCCTTCCGATATGGCTCTGGGTAGGGTTTGGTTTGTAGGGCACTCTTTTTTTTTTTTTTTAAATTATATTTTTATTAAGGCTTTGTGTCATAACAGCGTCATTGCAAGCATGCATTTAGGTGTATACGAACAATAGATTAGGTGTAAGATCATACAAATATTTGTTGCATACATTTCCAGAGAAACAGTATTGAGCACAATGCTAATTAAATTTTCCAAGCTGTACATCTTGCATTCCAAACGATTATTTCCAATGAGTATTGCTGCTGGAGGTTACACCATAAAAAAATAAATAAATAAATAAATAAATCACACAATGCATTGCCTACTGACGATAAACCAAGCATGAGTCTCTCGTACTCTCCTCCTTTCTCCAATTGGCCCGAGCGATTGATGCGTCAATTTTCATTTCCCCCTTTACCCTGGAACCCTAGCAAATGTCGAATTCTAAGAACATTCAATTGGTGGGTCATTGCCAGCTAGTCGTAGCAGGTACCACGTAGTGTTTTGAAGACTGTCTGCCACTTGTTTTTTGATGTCTGTAGACAGGGTGGATATATAACTTTCCCATGTTGAAAAGAAGCGCCCCACTTTAGATTCTCTGTCTAATGTAACCTCTACCCATTCCATTCTAAAGACGTTGAAAAGTTTACATCTAAATAGTGAGAGTGACGGAACTGATGGGTGTATCCATTCATGCAATATCGTTTTACGGGCAGCAGCGCTTAATGCCATGAGAAGACGCCTGCTTCCCCTGTCTACCTTTATCCCATTTGGAATTATACCAAATATAGCCCACTCTGCCACCATTGGAACAAAGCCAACCAGGGACGCCTCGGCATACCTTTTAACCTGCATCCAAAACCTCCTTACCAGTGGGCATGCCCAAAAGCAGTGAAACAAGTCTGCGTTTGGTTCTCCACACCTATAACAATTATGTGTGTCAGATCTTCCCATTAGAAAGCTTCTGTGTGGGGATAGGTAAGACCTGTGAAAAATATTTAAGGACATTTCCCGATATGTGGAGGCTGGCAAAGCTTTATAGGAGTTCTCAAGCGCCCTCAGGAGATCCCCCATTTCGAGATCTGGGAAGTGGGTTAGCCATAATTTAGCACCTCCTGGCTGTTCCTCATATTTCATGTTAACTCTAAAGAAGGTGTAATAGTGGGAGATGGCCTTTTTTAATAAAGGGGGTTGCATCAGGTGCGTATCGATCCCATTCTTCCAGTCCTGATCCGAAAAGTCCCGCACCACAGACATCACGTAGTGTTTGGCTTGCAGGAAGGCCAGAGGATAACTCTCTATGGATGCGAATTTTTCCGCCGCCTCCTGAAATGTGAGTGGGCGGTGCATTTCCCTATTTACTAGGCACCCTATGTTTGTCACCCCTCCCAATCTCCAAATATTAAAGGGATATGTGGCCTGCCCATGTTGGAATTCGGGGTTGGCTATGAAAGGCAGCAGTAGGGTTTTATGGGAGTTTAGCCCCATTCTGTTACGAGCCCAGTGCCAGGTTCTTTTGGTATTCCAGAGTAAGGGGTTTTCTTGTATTGGCGGCGGAACATCCACGTCATTCATATGCAAATATGCCATTATGTCCCCTCCATCTAAGAATTCTTTTTCTATGGCTGTGTTCGCATAGTTATCTTGGCCTGAGGCCCAGTCTGAGATGTATCTGAACATTGCAGCCCTATTGTATAGGTGGACGTCTGGGAAGCCTAGCCCTCCGTGTACTTTTATTTGTTGTAGTCTGACTAAGCCTATTTTGTGCCTTTTCCCATTCCAAATGAACCGTCTATACATTGCATTTATGCGTTGGATGTCTTTCGTCGTTATAAGCAGGGGGAGCGCTTGTATCAGATACATTAATCTGGGGAACGAGACCATCTTAATCAATGCTATACGACCTAGGTATGATAAGGGTAGGTTTTTCCAGCCCTCTAGCTCTGCAGATGTCTTTTGTATCAACGGTGAGTAGTTTATTGGATATAAATTAGTTATGCGTCTTGGTATTTTGACCCCCAAGTAAGTAATGTTATTTAGTGTCCATTGTAATTGTGTATCTCCCAATATATTATTTTCCGTGTGGAAATTACCTAAGGATAATACTGACGATTTTTGTAGATTTACTGCGAATCCTGATATTTCCCCATAAGATTTTAGTAGATTCAGGATGTGCGGCAGAGATGCAGATGGGTTTGATATATATAATAAGACGTCGTCTGCAAAAACTGTCATTTTAATTTCCCTATTTCCCACTTTGATTCCTTCGAATATGGTGTCATTCTCTAAAATGCGTAGTAGGGGGTCTATTGCAATATTGAACAAGAGGGGGGACAGGGGGCACCCCTGACGCGTGCCCCTCTTCAGCTCCACTGGGGAACTGCTATTCCCGTTCACCAGTATACGCGTGATGGGAGCTGAATACAGATATTTAACGACATTCAAGAAAGTGCTCCCGAATCCCCTCCTCTCCAACACCGCAAATAGATGCGGCCATAGAACAGTATCGAATGCCTTTACCGTGTCAAGGCTTAGTAATATATTTTGGTGTCTTTGTGATTGGGAGGATGTCATCACGGCTGCAATAGCCGTTCTGATGCCTTTAACGGAGTGACGCCCCCGCACGAAACCTAGCTGGTGTGTTGTTAATATATCCGGCAAAAAGTTTTGTATTCTGTCCGCTAATATTTTTGCTAGGAGCTTTACATCTGTGTTTAGTAAGCTAATGGGGCGGTAAGATTCTAGTAGTTTCATATCTTTATTAGGTTTTGGAATAAGCGTGGTTACGGTATCTGTGAAGTGGGGGAAGGGGGTGTGGTTAGTTAGGATATCATTGAATAGTTCCAATAAAGCCGGGGCCACCTGCTGCTTCAACATCTTATAATATTCGTTGCCGAGGCCATCTGGTCCCGGGGATTTCCCTAAGTTTAATTGGGAAATCGCCGTAAGTATCTCTTCCAAGATTATTGGACCATTCAATTTCTCCCTTTGTAGTGATGTGAGTTCTGGCAAGTTTATGCTTTCCAGCATCGTAGTATGCTGCATCTCATCAAAGGGCTGAGCCTCGTATAGGCGTGTGAAATAGTTTTCAAATTCCTGTAGAATTTCTTCTGTTTTCGTGACTAGCTCTCCTGATGGAGGCTTCAGGACCGAGGTTATGTATTGTTTTTTATGCTTAGGCCTAGACATAGTTGCCAATAGCTTCCCCCCCTTATTGCCCCATCTGTAAAACTTTTGTCTGGTGTATAGAACATCTCGTTTCGCCTGGGAAAGGAGGTGAGCGTCTAACATTTGTTTCTTTTGCCTATATAGTTCTTTGTTCGTGTCAGTGGGGTTATCTAGATATTGCGCCAGCGTTACTTCTAGCGCTGAGGACATGGAATTGTACGCCTCCAAAGCTTTCTTCCGCTTCCTCGCGGTGTATTCTATTATGTGTCCCCTTATAACCGCCTTAGAGGCCCCCCAAAAGATAGTTGGGTTGTCCCAAGCCTCGATGTTGTCGTCCTGGAAGTTCATCCAGCAGGACAACAGCGAATTTCTAAAATCTTCAGAATTGTACAGGTAGGCCGGGAATCTCCAATGTTTGTGTTCAATACTCTTATTGGGGTTGGAGAGGGAGATTGTCACAGGGGCATGGTCTGATATTAAGATAGTATTTATTTTGGCCTCAATAACTTGTGTTATTATATGATTTGCAACAAAGAAGGCATCTATCCTTGACCAAGAGTTGTGAACCGCCGAATGAAAAGTAAACGCTTTTTCCGTTTGATTGAGTAATCTCCATATATCTGTTATTTGTAGAGTGCCTTTAAGGGACTGAAAGCTGCGCCATACTGCAGCATTAGTTGATACTGGGGTAGGGTGTCTGTCTATTGATGGGTTTTCCACCGAGTTAAAATCTCCTGCGATTATTAATGAGAAATTGTTTCGCTGTGCTAGAATACCTGTTATCTGGTTGAGGAATTCGTGTGGTGCATTATTAGGGGCGTATATATTCACTAGTGTGTATCTCTTTCCCCATATTTCTACATCTAATATTAGGTATCTACCTTCGGGGTCGGGGTCGATCGCCAGTACCGTATACTGGAGGGACCTCCTAAAGAGGATGGCCACTCCTCTGACCTTCCTGCAGTAATTCGCCACCACACATTCCCCGAGCCAGGGTGCACGCAGGGTAGTAATACCTCCCTCCTCCCAGTGGGTCTCCTGTAGGAAGATAACATCTGGACGGAATTTTTTAAGGTGGGTTGTCACCCTCTTCCTCTTAACAGTAGAGTTTAACCCTCCCACATTCCATGAAATTAGCTTTATTTTATCGGTTGCCATTTCCCATGGGGGTGCATTAACTAGATGGGGCATATCTTAGCCTATCCCTTTTTTAATTTTGATGCTTTCAAATATGTCGTTAGTAGGGGTAGCTGCCTTCCTTGTCCCAGCCACCAGGAAGGCAGGTGTCATAAGGTTTGTACCTGCATATATCCCGCTCAAGTCTGGAGGAGGACAGAGAGACTGCTCATAGGACAACCATTTTAACAAAAACAAACAAAGCCTTAACCACATTTTCTGTTTAACCTTAACTAATTTTACTATAGTATGTCGCTATATGTCTATATGCGACGTACTGTAGACAAAGAGAGAAAAAGAAATCTATGTATTCTTACAATGTAATGCAAACACAGTGCAAATAGCGGTGCAACATGCGAGGCACCGCTCCAACATTAAATTGCAATCTTTCAACTTCACAACTGGTATGATATTATTTTAGCTAATCACTAGCTTCCAGAATCATGGCATGTTTATCTATTGGGTGATCTTTCCCTATTAGCATTAATACCAAAGTGTTGTTTTGCTGCTGCTGGGTCAGTAAAAAAGGTAACATTGCCATTCTCCTCCACCCTTAGTCGGGCAGGGTATTGAAGGGCAAATTTGATCTTCCTGTCAAACAGCCATTTGCAGATTCCAGAAAACTCCCTTCTTTTTTGTGTGACTGCTATAGAAAAATCCTGAAAAATCAAAACTGAGTACCCATTGACTTCTAACTTTGGCATTTTGCGGTATGCTGTCAAAATTTTTTCTTTCATGCGGAAGTCGAGATACTTAGCTATTACTGGCCTGGGCCTGCTGTTTTGAATTGACCTTTCAGGGCCAATTCGGTGTACCCTTTCAACATGGGGCAATAGAGGGTGATCTATGACATTTAGAGCCTGTGGTATTGCGACTGCTATTAGGTCGTGCAAGGATTGACCCGAGACCTGCTCCGGGATTCCTATAAACCTAAGATTGCTACGTCTTGTGCGATTTTCCAAATCGTCTATCTTATCAAGCAGCGATTGGATTGTGTCTGTGTGTGCTCTGACAGTTTGATGCACTTCGTGCAATTGATCTTCTGCATCACTTGTGCGCTGTTCTATGGCCCCTATTCTGGAAGTATTAGACTCGATCTTAGCCAATGCTGCATCAAAAGAGGACTGCAGAGAGTCTAACTTTCTGTCCAGCTGTGGCATCAGGATTTTGGATATTTCCTGTGCCATCTCCTGAACTGTTGCCGTGTGATTTGCACTTGGGCCCGGAGAGGGAGCTCCGTCAGAACCCTGGTTAGAGTGCTCGCTATGAGAAGGGGACGGGGGGGTGGGCTTGCTAGATGCAGATTTAGTTTTACCCATTTTATTTGCCCGGTTGTCCGCCCCGAGGTTACTCGCAGCAGACTTCCGGACAAATTTGTCCATACCACAGAGCAAATCTAGATTTATGGTTTTTGCACAGGTGGTTTACCCTATGTCAGTAAAGTAGTCCAAGGGTATTTGAATAAAGTAGATGAGGGTTGTGAGATAAGTGTGTGTGGGCGGTACCTCCCAAGTCGCTAACTTAATTCTAAAACATCCTGTATATATTTTATCTTACATCTTAACTACAACTCTAGCCATAACTGCAAGGTTGAGGGCAGTAACTGCGTGTTTAAATAATACAGGTATGGCTCAATAATTCGCCTCCGCAAGTTTCAACTTAAGTACAGTAAATTCTCACTTACAGTAAGTTTGCACCTAGGTGCCGATTCGTAACAGTAGCAGCTATCAAGGGACTATAGATATATTAGAAGATGAAACAATTTCCCTTCAAGCTGCTGGTAATTATATAGAAAGGCGTAATTCTACAATACTCCACAGGAGGGCACTGTAGGATCAAGAATGGCACTGTCTATTTTTATATAGACGAGACAGCTCCCGTTCTGTCTGCCCTCAGTGTTCAATGAGTCAGTCCTACAGCGATTTACTTAGTATTTGACAAATAAAATTGGTTTAGTATACTTCAAGGAGGAAAATAAGCAGTGATCAAGTAAGAATATATTCAATATCCATACCAGCCAATCCGATGTATTCAAGATCAGTTCAATGTCCGCTGGTGATTGCAAAGCAATGAGGTGCAGATTGTGATAAAATGTTCCCAGATCACAAGGCACCACTTTTTCAAACAATGGGTTTCTCTATTCCCCCTCTCCCCCCCCCGAAGGGATACAGGGTTTTTACAGGGTAGTTCCCAGCTGAGAGAGTCTCCCCGTCAAGGGGACAGCAGCCTTTCCCGGACCGAGCAGGGGTAATCAAATGGGTTACCGAGTCCCATCCAGAAGTAGCAGCCTCACCCAGTGACCAGGGGGTATGGCAAAGTGCTCCCACCGCAGCAAGGCACCAACTCACCGCACGCAGCACGGTCTGGGCTCAATTCTTCCGCCTTCTGTCAGATCCGGTCAACACCAAGTCCCCGCTTCATCCAGCAGCGTCGGGAACAAAAGGAGGGTGTTTTGGGGGTGTTTTGTGCCTCCTGGCGCCAGCAGCTACCAAGTCCCGATCGCAAGCCTCGGATCCAGGGGGAGTGTCTGGGTGGGCAGGATGGTGATCCCCGTGCCCGAGTTACCGGCAAGGGGGGCAGCAGGACAGCGCGGCAGCTCCTCCCTGGGTCAGAGCTCCACACAGCAGCCCCGGACAGACCAGGTCTCAGGAGGTCGCGGCGGGGGCGAGGTCGTTCCGCCCCACCGCAAACAGCAATTGGCGGGGGAATCTTTCTCTGCCTCGAGCGGCTCGGCCGGCACCACAATAACAGTCAGACGCAGCCTCCCCACGGCAAGGTGGGTGTATCATAGGAGGCGCAGCCGGGGCAGGCGGATAATTTAGTGGCGGGTGGGGTCCCGTCCGACAGCAGGGAAGGTACCTTGAAGCGCGGCGTCCTCCACGTGGTCAGGCGCCCGCAGCCCGCGCAGTCACCCGGAGGCTCCGGTTCCCCGAGTCCAGCAGGCAGCGTGAAGAAGTGCTGTGCAGCGCGGCGAGCCCGCTCCCCCGCCGGGACGCAGCGCCCCCCGGGTGTGCGTCCAGATGAGCACCCGCTATCCGGCGCCGAGTGTCACGCCTAATCCTTAGGCGGTCATGCTGGCCATCACTGCCGATGGCCGGACTCCGGTGGAAATAAAGTTTTTGGCTCCGCAAAAGGTACCACCGCAATCCCCACAGTTGGTAGCATGTAATGGGGCAGATGGTGTCTGACAATTTTGCGATGGAGGAGCGATGTTAGTGGATTTCACGGGTGGCAATGGGAGCCTTTTTTAAAATGCGGCCGCTCCTGGCGCCCCGCCCACCGGAAGGTAGGGCACTCTTTTATTTTTTGGGCTGCTAGGCACCCACTAGCCTCCAGTGCTCCTGTTCTGGAGAGGGCACTTGCTGTTAGATGGTTTGGAGTCAGGGGTCTCCATTGGGATAGTCTATGGGAGCTGTTATCAGCCAAAGCCCGTAAGTGGGGCCGCCCCGATGTTCTGGTGATTCACTTAGGCGGCAATGACCTGGTCAAGAGGACGGGCATTGAGCTTACTATCAAGATTAAGACAGACTTGGTGCGTCTGGCAGACCTCTGGCCCGGGGTGAGGATTGTGTGGTCCGACATAGTCCCCCGCATTAACTGGCGGGGTTGCCGGAATGTGTCGGCAATCGAGAGGGCCAGGAGGAAGTTGAACCATGCGGTGTCTAGGCATGTTGTGGCTCGGGGCGGCACGGCAGTTACATACCCTCCAACATTTGAGAGGCAGAAATTGGTACACATTGAGGAAGGGGGCGTGGCCACATGTAAAGTGGGCGTGGCCACTGGTGAAGTGGGCGTGGCCATACCCCCCTTTCTGAATGTGTAATGGGCAGTTTCCCCACATTATTCTTGTGGCCTGAGACAGTGTGAAGTAACATAGTGGCCCTGGGGGGCATATGGCAGTGACCCTGCCCCCTGGCCGAGCACCTGATGAAGCTGATGGGCTGCTGGCATATTAAATCAATATATTTAATAGTCTTATTTTTTAAATAATATATTAAATATACTGATTTAATATGCCAGCAGCCCACTACTAAGCCACCATGTCACATGAGCTGCAGACAAATGTCTGCAGCTCATGTGACATGGTGGCTTAGTAGTGCATACCCTCCAATGTTTCAGTCTCAAAAAATGGTGATTGGGGAATGGGGGAGAAATGGTGCTGTGCTGCTGGCAGGCCTATAACAGGGGGTAGGACAGAGCACTGTATTGGCAGCAGTTGTGTGTCCCCCTCAGCATATGTGTGGCGGCAGGGGGGGGTGCCTTCTCCCTAGCAGCAAAAGATCCCAGGTATCAAATAGAGACTTACTGTGTCTCCATATGATCCCACTGGCCGCCACCTGCTCCTACCTGGCACAGATAGGAGGTTGCACGCTGTGCTTCTGGCCAGGGTCTTCAGCTTCTCCAAGCTGCCGGATTGTGCAAGGACTTGGCTCTGTGTTCTGACTGTCCGGCCGCTGAGCGCTCCCCTCACCTCCCAGGAGATGCTGCGCCAAGCGCATGCGCCGGCATCTCCAGGAGGCTTTACATTTATATTTGCTGACAGCCCGAGTGCGAGGGTCCGCGGCTGCTGTGTGACGTCATGACGCGACGCACACAGTGCAGCCCGCAATGCACCCCTGGGAACGGGCGAACAACTGGTTTCTAATGGGCACATATACATCTTCTATGTACTGCCAAGCTTCATTCGGTCATAAACGCCCGTGGTACTTGTGGAGTATCACGGCTCCCATCGTATGGCATCGTATGCCATATGTAGTGGCATACGATGGCATACGATGCGATGCGATGTTTTACCAATTTTTGCGCATTTTTGCTCAAAAATCGTATGCCATCGCATCCCCATCATATGGCATCGTATGCCATATGTAGTGGCATACGATGGCATACGATGCGATACGATGTTTTACCGATTTTTGAGCATTTTAGCTCAAAAATCGTATGCGATCGCATCGGATGCCATACGATGCGATGCGATTTTTAGCATACAATCAGCATACGATGAAGGTTGTGGGAGCCGTGATACTCCACAAGTACCACGCCCGTCAAGCCAAAGAGGAGCCATCTGACCCTGAAAAACGGTACAATCGGTACACATTCTTTTAGCCGGTACAGACCGTTAAAAAACGGTACTGTACCGGCTAAATCGGTACAGTTGGAGGGTATGCAGTTAGACATCCTGCTATCGTTAAGGAATCTGTGGAATTGTACAAGCCGGATGGTGTACATCTTTCTGACTCAGGCATGGCAGTGTTTTTGGAGGACATTTTCTCTAGTTTAGGTTAGTTTAGCGTAGGTTGTTATTTGTTTAGGATGGCGGGGCCTGGTTACGCGTGATGACCCTGCGGGGTCTTTCTAACACAGGCTGTGGCGAGAAGGCGCTCTCAACCAGCAAGCAGGTGGGGTGTCAGGTGGTCTCTGTGCGGTATTGCCCCCCCTTTGCCAAGAAGGCGGGCGAGTCCCCAGTTCCGTCTGGGGGCGTTGGCCTTCATGGAAGGTCCACGTCATGCAATAGAAGGGGGCGGTATGTCCGTCACAGCGCAGGCTGTACCCACAAGAAGGGGTGTGGCCATTGGCGGGCACTAAGGTCGCTACCATGGCAACACCCGGGTTTTGGTGCTGGTCTCAAGCGCTTTCTTTGCCATCCCTTATACAAATAGGGGTCATACCACTTAAATAAACAACTATGACCTTTTAACCTTATGCAGTTGGTGTCCGTGTCGTTATTTTTAGATAAGGTGTTTGTGTCATTTATTTCTAGGCATAAGAGTTAAGTAATGGTATGAGTTAACAACAACATAATTCAATAGGCGCCTTAATAGTTACCAGTCCCATGTGGATCTGTAAGTTTTCACTGTGATGAGTTGTGGGTGACCAAGTCCTTTATCTGAGCACTAAGCTGCTGCTGTATTGCAGTATGTTGTTCACTCCTTGGTGTGGGAGGTTGGCTCCAGGTGCTGGTTCCACCCCAAAAGATATCCAAGTCCACAGTGGGGTATTTGTAATCCAAAGCGGGTAGGGGGGGGCCCGGGATTTTGTCAGTCCCAGGCCCCAAAATTTCTGACGGCAGCCCTGGCGGCAACCATGGTGTTGCTGCATCCTGGAGAGATTCAGAGTGGCTGACAGGAGGTCCGGGAGGGTGGTGAGAAGGGGGTAAAAACTGTGCATTTGTGGGCTGGCATAGTGATCATGGCCATAATGCTGTAGGTAGAGGGGGTTGGGCTATAGCATGGAAGTGCAATCCCTGGCCTCAATGCGCTGTGTAATAAATCCCAGTAATAAACTTATATAGGAGTCAACGGCAAAGGTCAAAATATCAAAATGTAGGGGCCCCCTGGCGACGCAAGGCCCGCCCCCTGGCAATGCAAGGGCCGCCCCCTGGCTTTACTTTTCTCCCTGAAATGATTTTTCAAAAGTAGGCAACCCTGCACTAAAGGTTGACAGGGCTTAGGTCGACAAATGAAATAGGTCGACATGGCTAAGGTCGACGCAAGCATTAAGTCGGCAATGGGAAGGTCAACAGTCAAAGGGTCGACATGAGTTTTTCACGTTTTTGTTTTAGACAAATTGTGCCAATAGGCGGTATATCATCCCAACCATCCACTACGTCATGGTGGGAGAATATAATAGTGTGCCGATCACAGCAAGCCATGCAAGGGGATGCGGTACACTGATACAGTGTCTATGTTGACTTATGTCAACCTTCGGGATATAAAAAAAAGAAAAACTCATGTGGATCTTTTGCCTGCTGACCTTCCCATTGTCAACTATTTCATGTGTCGACCTAAGCCCTGTCAACCTTTAGTGGTTGACCCTATGACAATAACATACCCATTGGCAGCCTCACAATTCCAAGTGGCTGTGCACAAAGAGGCAGCGATGGCCAAATAATCATCTGAGCAGAGTTGCAGAAGGCTCAGGACTTTGAGGAGCCTTCCACAATCCCAGAACAGCAGGCTTATTTCCCGCACCCTAGTGAAGCTAGCTAGATGGCGAGATAATTGTGGGCATTTGCATTCTGGCAGTGAGGGCCATGGCTAAAATTATGCAACTTAAGCAAGCTTCTCTGGCGCAGAAACCCTTTGGCTGCGCAGAATGGCTGCGGAAACTGTAAGGCTCATGTCATGCTCTCTCATAGTTGCCTACCCTCCTGCATTCTGCAGGAGTCTCCCTGAAATAGCAGCAATCTCCCTCTCTCCCTCATTGGTCTAGAAATCTCCCTCATTTCACCTAGCCCACATTACACTGTTACATTTTAGGGGGGGAAAAGGAATGAAAGATAGATACATTGACATTGAATCATCAGCGCCATTTCCTAGCACTTTAGCGAGTATAGCAACTCTTACTAACTGCTTTGGGGATCATATACATTTGGATATAATTAATTTTAACCCCTTCCCGACATTTGACGTACATGTACGTCATGGTCGGGAAGTACTTCCCGACATTTGACGTACATGTACGTCATGACTTCTAACTGTCACTGCGTCTAGAGACGCAGTGACAGTTAGGTGATGTCTGCTGTCCCTGACAGCAGACATCCCCCCTCGCCGCCCAGGGGGGGCAGGGGTGCCCCCCCCGGTCGGCGATCGCTGTGATTGGCTGTTCAAATCTGAACAGCCATTCACAGCGTTTCCTGTGTTACCGGCGGCTAAGCCGCACGGTAACACAGGGATCGGTGGTGATCGGTGCTGTCAAGTACAGCACCGATCACCACCGATGTGCAGCCCCCCCTCGAACCCGCCGGGCACTCACCCGGCAGCAGCAGCAGCTCCCCCGGCTCCCCCGGAGCGTCTGGAGCGCACGCAGCGCTGCCCTCCTCCCCCCTCCCCCCCGCAGCAGCAGCAGCAGCATCAAGCTGCAGAAAAAGTAAAAAATTAAATATATGCACTGAAAAAATATATTTATATATATATATATATATATATATATATATACACACACATATATATATATATATATGTGTGTGTATATATATGTATATATATATATATATATATATACACACATATATATATATATATATGTGTGTGTGTGTGTGTGTATATACCGCACCGATTACCACCGATCGCCAGCCCCCCCCCCCTCCCACCCGGCAGCCCCCCTCCCTCCCACCCACCCGGCTGCCGCAGCGCCAGCACCCCTCCCACCCCCCCGCCAGCCGCAGCGCCAGCCCCCCTCCCAAAGCTGGTGACTAAAATGGGGTCACTTGTGGGGGGGTTCCACTGTATTGGTGCTTCGGGGGTCTTGCTAATGCGACATAGCACCCACCATTCATTCCACCACCAAAAATCACTCCTTCCCTTCTGAGTCCTGCCATGCACCCAACTGGTATTTTTTGGTCACACGTGAGGCATTGCCGTACTCGGGAGAAATTGGGGCACAGATTTTGGGGTGCTTTGTCTCCTTCATTCCTTGTGAAAATAAAAAATTTTGAGCCAGAACTGCATTTTTCTGTAAAAAATTACATTTTTTTACTCAAAAATGCAGATCTGGCTCAAAATTTTTCATTTTCACAAGGAATGAAGGAGACAAAGCACCCCAAAATCTGTGCCCCAATTTCTCCCGAGTACAGCAATGCCTCATGTGTGACCAAAAAATACCAGTTGGGTGCATGGCAGGACTCAGAAGGGAAGGAGTGATTTTTGGATTTTGCAGCACAGATTCTGGTTGAATGACCCCCGAAACACCCATACAGTGGAACCCCCCCACAAGTGACCCCATTTTGCAAACTACACCCTTCAGGGAATTCATCAAGGGGTATAGTGTACATTTCAAACCCCCCGGGGTTTCACCAATTTTGATACAACTGAGCTGTGAAAATGAAAAATTAATTTTTTTCATTTTCACTGCCCAGTTGTACCACAATTGGTGAAACCCCTGGGGGTTTGAAATGTACACTATACCCCTAGATGAATTCCCTGAAGGGTGTAGTTTGCAAAATGGGGTCACTTGTGGGGGGGTACCTAACTTTTAGCATCTTATGGTGCCTAGAAACCTACATTGTGCCTAAAAAATAATCTCATAAAAAGGAGGCTCCAAAATCAAGTAGGTGCTCCTTCTATTATGAAGCCTGTGGTTTGGTCACCGTGCACACTAGGGCCACATATAGGATATTTATGAAAACCAAAGAATTGGGGGAATCAATTTTTAGTCACATTTCTCTAGTAAAATCTACTGTGTTCCTTAGAAAAATGTATTAAAATTGCAAATCTGCAAAAAAAATGAAATTTTGAAATTTCTCCTACACTTTCTTTTAATTCCTGTGAAACACCTAAAGGGTTAACAAACTTCCAAAATGCTGTTTTGAATACTGTGAGGGGTGCAGTTTTTGAAATGGCATCATTTATGGGGGTGTCTCACATACAAGTCACTCAAAGTCACATCATAACTGACCTGGTCCCTAAAAAAATCAGAGTTTGAAATTTTCTTGAAAATTTGAGAATTTGCTATTCATATTTGAAGCCTCCTAGTGTCCAAAAAAATGAAAAGGAGGTTGAAATAATGATTGCAACATAAAGTAGACATATGGTCTTTGTTAGTTATTAACTATTTTGAGTGGTATGTTTATTTGTCTCACAAGCAGAAAATGTGACATTTTGCAAATTGCAAAATTTTCCATTTTTTCACGACATTTTGGTATTTTTCACAAAAAAACACAGACTGTATCGACCCAAATTTACCACTAACTTGAAGTACAATGTGTCACGAGAAAACATTCTCAAAATCACTGGGATAAGTAAAAGCAAAAAAAAGTTATCCCCACTTAAGTGAAACATGTCAGATTTGAAAAAAATGGCTCTGTCAGGAACGCAAAAACTGGCTCTGTCAGGAAGGGGTTAAAATATTCTAAGTGCCACGTTCACAATCTCTTTTCACAATCTCTCCATATATGGAAGTAGACACGCCCCTTTGGGTGGAGCATGTCACGCCCCCTTAATGGGGCACAGTGCAAACTTCTACTACCAACTATAATCTCCCTGAAACTCATTTTATAAAGTAGGCAAGTATGTGCTCTCTGCGTACAGACACTGCACCTGAAACTGTGACAATGATAACATGCAACTACTGACAGCAGCCCATTAGATGTGGCAGTGATGATGTCACACTGACATTATATACCCAGCGCTGTTGCTGCCTGGATCCCCCCAACGGCGAGCAGAAAGTAAATCGTAATTCGGCGCCCCTGGTCACAGGGTATGAGCTGGGAGAATCTCCTGTACTATTATCTGTATCACTCACAGGGAGGGTGGATCCCTGATCTCCACAATCAGCTACTTGGGAGACCAGTGATAAGCGCATCCGTCATTATTCACTTTACCAAAACAGTGGTCTATGACTGCTGACCTAAGGGCCACATACTCATCATACTCATGGCTCTCCAGCTGTTTGTGAAACTACAAGTCCCATCATGCCTTTCCACAGTTTTTCTATTAGTGAGTGCTAAAATGGTGGCAGTGCATGCTGGGATGTGTAGTTTCTCAAGAGCTGGAGGGTCACAGGTCGCTTTTGCCTGCTGTAAGCTGCTGTATGTAAGTTTTATTTATATAGCGCACTTTCTCCAACAGGACTCAAGGTGCTTAGGCCCTTATTCTTGTTCACTTGCAAAGGCAAATTACTTCTCAAATGGAAAAAAACATGTGCAGTGCAGGGGGGGCAGATGTACTGTAACATGTGCAGAGAGAATTATATTTGGGTGGGGTTTTACTTCAAAGTGAGATCTATATTGCAGTGTAAAAATAAAGCAGTCAGTATTTTCCCTGCACAGAAACAAAGTAACACCCAAATCTAACTCTCTCTGCACCTTGCATCTGCTCCCCCTGCAGTGCACATGGTTTTGTCCATTTGAGAAGGAATTTGCCTTTGCCAGCGAACCAGAATACGGGCCTTACTGTGCATGATAGGACAGCACAGGCACCAGTGGCTGTTACTGGGGAGGGATCTGGGCAATCCCTCTCTGGGCACATTGAGCAATTTGTAGCCAATAGACTACAATGGATAATAACATTTGTTGGTCGACACCCTATAAGTCAACAGGGACTTTAGGGTGACATACCAAAGGTCGACATGAAAAGGGTTTTTAAAAGGATTTTTGTAAAAAAAAAAAGAGTTTTTTTATACCCTACCACATAACTTCCAACTTTTTCAATTGAAGAATAGGGACACTGCCATGCGAGCGCCCAAAAAGGGGGTGTGGCATATGCAAATGGTTTGCTGTGTCCTACAGCTGCACTGAGGCGGCTCTCTTCTTCCACAGCACAGTGCAGGAAGGAGGTGGCTGGAGCCAGCACCAACCAACTTCACAGGATACACGGGCGGCCCCCTCCCTAACTACAGGCAGTGCTTACTGCTACTTCCTGTACTGCTGCTAGCTCTCCTCATCAGGTGATATTGAAACCACCTGATGCGGAAACTCTGACAGCGGAATCGGCAGTGGACAGACGGGCAGCCGGGACCCGCGGCTATTGCTGAGAGAAGTTTCTCTCTTTAAAAAAGAAAATTATTTGGTCTGTCAGGGGGGTTTCTGGGTACTCGGAAACACCCCCTGCATGCGCAACTGACCCCACTCCCCAGCACCATATGCCCTTGCATGTGCCCATAGGCAAATCTAGAAATATGGTAATGGCTGGTGCCAGACTATACATAATGGATTTGCGCACGGCAAAAAGGGTGTGTGGCCTCATTTGAGGGTCGTGACTTAACGGGGGCAGGTCAGTCCTCCATTTTTTTCACCGATGTGAGGGCCCTGGCAATCACTCTGGAATCATACTGGCAAATTCGATATTATAGTAACATTATAACTAGTATACAACTGCCACACAAACTACTAACATCAGGGCAGACATCACAGAGCAGCAGCAGTTCACTGAACTCTCCTCACATGAGAGGTCCCGCTCCAACCAGTGACTGCACCCCAAGCATAAAGTTTTCTCCAGAAAGTGACTGATCCTCCCTCCTATGCAGCACTGCTGACTACTGCTGGCTTCTATTAGTTATGCAGACAGAAATTATATATTCTCATAAAGCCATAAAATATATATATATTACAGATTAACTTCTGGGTCACCTAAGTGTCTGCCCCACGCTCAGTGTCACTTCCCTCTGTGTCTGTCTTCCCAATACCCCCGTCATGCCTCCCCACCCTCGTCCATCCCTGCCATGCCTCCATTCTGCCCCCACTTTATGTATATATATATATATATATATATATATATATATATAGTAGCAAGTAGTAGCATGCACTCGGACTCAAGTTCAGCAATAAGTAAATGGAAAAGAAGGACACAACCCAAGGTTATGTCATAACCTTGGGTTGTGTCCTTCTTTTCCATTTACTTATTGCTGAACTTGAGACAGAGTGCATGCTACTACTTGCTACTACATTTTCCCTACCAGGATTGCAAGCACCGGACCAGCAGCTTGACACTGGCACCGAGTGCAGGGCATTTCACCCATATATATATGGAATGAGGAGCACTCTCCAATATCACAAATCAGCCTTGTGATGAATGAAAGAAATTTTAATCCAACAAATCCAACATGGAAAATCAGTTTAGATATGCATGCTCCGACGATTTGGTCCCAACTCACAGACCTTTATCAAGGAGCTTATCCATCAGTAGTATATGCAGTCAGCGCCGCAGGAACAACCCAGCCACTGGCTTGCTGTCCCAATCCAAGGCTGGGTTATTCCTGCAGTGCTGACTGCATATATATATATATATATATATATATATATATATATATATATATATATATATATATATATATAAAAGGCTGCAGTTTGGTCTATGTCTCCACCTGCTGAAGCGTTTTAAGGTTATTGCCTGTGTTCGTTTGGAAGATTCCCCTCAGAACTTGTATTCTTTAACAAGGACTTGTTTAAAAGGACATTCGTGGAAATCGATGCAGGTACGCATCTATTCATTAGGATCTCCAAGGGATCCAATTTTATTAATTGCATGCCTTCCCTGAAAGGTCGACATCTGGAGTTCCCAATAGTACTCATGGTCTTTGTACCTATGGAATGTTACCCCCGATGAAGTCGTTTGACGAAACGCGTTGGGTTGTTTCCGTGTACTTGTTGAACATTGACTCCTCACAGATGAAAAAAGTGCTTTTATATTGTATTTTATGAGAGAAAAATTGTATTAAACCTGTTGAAAAGTGATTTGTATATTGTCACTACGGTTTTTCTCATTTGGTGGTGGAACTACATACCAGGGGCGCACTCTGTTTTTCTATATCTATATATATATATATATATATATATATATATATATATATATATAAAGGGGGGTTGGGGCTCTGTCTGCGCTCTAAGGTTCGCAGCACCTCTAGATACCTCGCTGTTAATAGAGGTATATAATAGACATGAAGACAAGAAAAGGGTATAGAGGTGCGCTGATAGTTTCACCGATTGTGTGTGCACACGAATATATAATGACAGATTTTCTTAAAAAAAATGTATTTCATAAAATGACATAAAACATACTTAATCATGGATCTAGTGGGATAAATTTCATGTGTGACACACAATTTCCAACAGATTGTGATTATGATACAATAAAATTTCTTAATTTCCAGTTGAAGAACCCTTTATTCTGAAAGACCCTACGCGTTTCGTCCCGATGGGACTTCTTCAGGGGTGTAAGGGTATCAATCGACAGGTGAGTTCAGATAAACCGGTTGGATGAAAAAAAGGGAAATCTGTGCCCTGACCGGATTGGATACTGTCAAGGTATCAAAGATCCAGAATAAAAACATAAGCCAACTGCTGTGGGTGTTAATGATCTAAATTCTGTGCTCCTCAATACCGTAGAAAAAGAACACGGTGGGGTTTCTCATTATAGCCTGCTGCCTGAGTATTGCATGGACAGCTGAATCGCTTGGATTGATTTTCAGAAAGAATCCTTACACCCCTGAAGAAGTCCCATCGGGACGAAACGCGTAGGGTCTTTCAGAATAAAGGGTTCTTCAACTGGAAATTAAGAAATTAAGAAATTTTATTGTATCATAATCACAATCTGTTGGAAATTGTGTGTCACACATGAAATTTATCCCACTAGATCCATGATTAAGTATGTTTTATGTCATTTTATGAAATAATTTTTTTTTAAGAAAATCTGTCATTATATATTCGTGTGCACACACAATCGGTGAAACTATCAGCGCACCTCTATACCCTTTTCTTGTCTTCATATATATATATATATATATATATATATATAATATATTTAGCCAGATCTGTGTATATAAAGTTCCCGCCTAGCAGGATACACAAACCCGCCCCCCCCCCCCCAGGGAAAAGTGTTCTATGTGTATAACGTTCTACACACACCACCCCCTTGACATCACCTCCCCCACCCAGCCAGGGCTACACTACACGCCCACCATCCACCATTACTCCACAGCCGCCATCCACCATTACTCCAGCACCACCCCCCCTGGACACCCGCGACCCCCCTCCCGCGATTCACGCCCCCCACGTGATTCACGGCACCCCCGCGACCCCCTCCCCCGATTCGCGGGACCCCCGTGACCCCCCCTCCCGTGATCTGCGGGACCCCCGGGAACCCCCCTCCCGCGATTCACGTCCCCCCAATTC
Source organism: Crinia signifera (assembly GCF_055691185.1). Lineage (NCBI taxonomy): Eukaryota > Metazoa > Chordata > Amphibia > Anura > Myobatrachidae > Crinia > Crinia signifera. The sequence goes on from NC_139226.1 coordinate 83,140,582, forward strand.
GCGGCAACCTCCCACCCCCGATTCGTGGGACCCCGTGGCCCCCCTCCCGCGATTCGCGGGACCCCCGCGACCCCCCCCGCGATTCGCAGGACCCCCGCGACCCCCCCTCCCGTGATTCGCGCCCCCGCGACCCCCCCTTCCACGATTCTCGGCACCCCGCGACCCTCTTCCAGCGACACACACCCCGCGATTCACACACCCCTCCTGCGACCCCTCCTGCGATTTGCAGACCCCCTCCCGCGATTCGCGCCCCCCCGCGACCCCCCCCAATTCGCGGCAACCTCCCACCCCCGATTCGTGGGACCCCGTGGCCCCCCCTCCCGCAATTCGCGGGACCCCCGCAACCCCCCCGCGATTCGCAGGACCCCCGCGACCCCCCCTTCTGTGATTCGCGGGACCCCCGCGGCCCCCCTCCCGTGATTTGCGCCCTCCCGCGATTTGCACCCCCGCGACCCCCCCTTCCACGATTCTAGGCGCCCCCGCGACCCTCTTCCAGCGACACACACCCCGCGATTCACACACCCCTCCTGCGATTTGCAGACCCCCTCCCGCGATTCGTGGACCCCCGCGACCCCCCCCAATTCGTGGCAACCTCCCACCCCCGATTCGCGGACCCCCCCTCCCACAATTCATGCCCCCCCACGACCCCCTCTCCTGCGATTCATAACCCCCCATGCTCCCTCCTGCAATTCGCGGATCCCCGCGCCCCCCCCTCCCTTCATTCACGACACCCCCCGCGCCCCTCCCGCGATTCACAGACCCCCACAACCCCCCCTCCCGCAATTCACTAACCCCCACAGCCCCGCTCCTGCAATTTGCGCCCCCGCCTTTCAGCGATTCAAGGCCCCCTCGCGCTCCCTCCCGCAATTTGCAGACCCCCGCCCCCTCCCGCTAATCGCAGATCCCCGCACACCCCCTCCGCAATTTGCAGACCCCCCCTGACCCCTTTCCAGCAATCCCCCCCCCAGCAGACCCCTGCGACCCCGCTCCTGCATTTCACATACCCCTGTGAGAATGGGGGATCCTGTACCGCCACAAGCAGGTGCCGTCCCTAGGTGGGAAATCCGGCCCTGGCCGCTGCAGGTTCCCACACGGTCCTCTGCACCAGCGCCACTACTTTTATCAATATCTTGCCCACATACCACTATTATACAGCCTCCTGCTCTCATACACCCCCTTACTCCCTCCCAGTGCGAGGAGACGCTCACCCACTACCGGGAGCTGCATTACTGTCCCCCACCCTCCTCCAGTTCTAGGGATGCCCATCGACTATCAATGATTTCAAATCATCACTGGTTTACGGCCGATGTTGAATACTTTTGCCATTGATGTGGGAGGACCAGATGGTTTCCCTACATCAATGGCAAAGGAGAGCCAATCAAGTTTCAAATTTTTTTAAGGTGCAGGGACACGGAGCATAGCTCCGCCCCCCCCACGCCCCGAAGTCCCGCCACAGAGTTCTGATTGACCCACAGCCTGTTCTGTCAGATATAATGGATGACCATCGATAGCTACAACAACCGATGGTTATCCAAGTAATATGTTACTACTATCGATGGCATGGTGCAAAATCGCCATCAATGGCGTCTGCACCAATGCCCATCCCTACTCTGCAACAGCCACAAACCTTTACTACCCCTCATGCCCACACACCTCTATCACTGCCCTGCCTCCTGTTCCCCTGCCCCGTAACTTCCGCCAGTGGGGACCCGCTCACCTTGTGTTGCCCATATTCCCCTATCATGCTTTACCACCCAGCCTCCTGCTCTCATGCACCCTAACTCCCACCCAGTAAGAGGAGACACTGACTCAGGGGCACCGTCCTGTACTCCTGTCCTGCCACGCTGGACCCTCATCCACTGGCAGAAGCTGCACAGTGTCCCCCACCCTCCTCTTTAGTCCCCCATATGCCCACACACCCCTATCGCTACCCAGCCTCCTGTTTTCCTGTGTCGTGACCTTTTTCAAGACAGGCAGCAAGACAATAAGAGATCTTTCTCCAACAAAGACCTAACTTGCACTGGCCCCAAGGCAGATATTTATACCCACCCATACAGGAAGTCACTCATCTGTACCAATAGGATTCAATGTGCTACATAACTCCTTATAACCGTTATAATTACTCAAGACTGCTTACAATGAAATATCTGAGTGTATTGCCATTCAGGATGTGCTTATAACAAAGCAGATTTTGGTTAAAAGACCGTATAACTCAAGGCAGTTCCGAGTATAATCAGCTGGCGTGCGTTCCAACTCAGTGGAACGCACCGCCATATTGTTTCCGCCCGGAACACAATGATTATTCATGGAGTGTGCTGTAAACTAAAACATACCTGAACCACTGTGAAGCGGATCAAATGTATATTTGAGCGCGGCGCCCAAGTACCTCCACAGTGGACTAAACAGCCGTGTATGTCTCCAGTCCAGCTATTTACGGAGACCCGGGACGCAAGTCTTAACCAAGCTTGCGTTCCATCTCTTAGCAACAAGATGGAACCAGGAGATATAGTGAAGGAGGGGATGTGTGGGCAGATGGATTTCCCCTCTTGAACTAATAGTAATGTACGATCTTTGGGTAGTTATACCCCTAGGTTTATTCCATGTTATTTGTATGTATGTCTGTTGTCTGTCTTTATTGAACGTAAATGAACATGTTAAGCTGGCCCCAGGGTAGTTATGGCACCCACTCGTAAAATAAATAGTAAGAGCCTGCCCACACATCCCCTCCTTCACTATATGTCCCCTCCTTCACTAGTGTCTATCCAATGTACATGGACTGAGACACCCCAGTTTAGCTCCAGTGTACAATTTTTGCCATGGTGCTTATTCAGAGGTGCAACCGGTGGCGGTGCTAGGGGGCACCAGCCAAAATCTTGGCTAGGGCATCAAATTGGTTAGGACCGATATCATCCCCCACATCCTGGAGCCAAAACTCCGATCACTAGGAGTCCCAGAACCCACATGCTCCTGGATCACTGACTTCCTATCTGATAGGAGACAAGCGGTGAAAGCAGGTGCTTTCACATCGAACACACGCTCAAGAAATTCAGCATCCCACAGGAGCTGCTGCTCATATTCTACACAGCCAGAGTAGAGTCTGTTCTATGCTCCTCGATCACAATCTGGTATGGAGGAGCAAAGGAGAATGACAGATAAAGGTTGCAAAGGGTGGTGAGGATGGCAGCAAAGATCATCGGACGGACCTCCCCACGGTCCAAGAACTATACCTAGCAAGGGTCAAGCTACACCCTGTTTGAACCCCTTCCGTCAGGCAGGCGCTATAGGTCCATCCCAGCAAGGACGACAAGAACCAGGAAAAACTTCTTCCCAATAGCTGTCCAACAACTAAACAATTCCGAAGGCACCAAATTCTAACTCGAACTGTTCAATTTACGAGAAATGTATGTGATGTATGTTGTGCCCCTCCTATCTTCCCCATGTGTTCCCTACTTGTTGATGCTGCACTGTTACCGCAAAAAAATTCCAAGTATACGCAAGTATATCTGGCCAATAAAGCTGATTCTGATACTGATAATACATAGCAACAGGGGCGGATCCAGGATAAAATGACAGGGGGGGCACCATGATAAAAGAGGGTTTAGGTGGGGGAGGGGCAGTGTTAGTGGTGCCAGTGTACATGCTAAGAGAGGGGCAGAGAGAGGGTGGGAATGGGATTAAAAATAGGCCCTGGCACTTAAAGTATGCAGGCCCACCATGGCGACAAAAGCGAAGGATGTAGTTGTACGCGCGCCGAAGGCGCGCTCCGGAAAAGGGGTGTGGCCACTCAACAGAGGTGTGTCCTTGAGTGTAGTCTACAACACCATATACAACTTCTACACATTATGCAACAAAATACTAGACCCCTTTATACTTCCCCCTTACACATGATGCCAAATGGAATGAAACTAAATTCACATAATGCCACACGGATTGAGTCAAAATTCACATAATGCCACATGGATTGTGTCAAAATTCACATAATGCCACATGGATTGAGCCAAAATTCACATAATGCCACACGGATTGAGCCAAAATTCACATAATGCCAGATGGATTGAGCCAAAATTCACATAATGCCACACGGATTGAGCGAAAATTCACATAATGCCACAAGGATTGAGACAAAATTCACATAATGCCACACGGATTGAGACAAAATTCACATAATGCCACACGGATTGAGACAAAATTCACATAATGCCACATGGATTGAGACAAAATTCACATAATGCCACATATATTGAGACAAAATTCACATAATGCCACACGGATTGAGCCAGAATTCACATAATGCCACAAAGATTAAGCCAAAATTCACAATACGCTTCATAAACAGGGACATTGTCCACCAAAGGCACCATTAAACATTTACACCATAATGTCCATTACACGTTAAGTTACACGCCATTATGTCCATTATGTATTATGCCAAACACCATAATGCCTATTCAAAATTATGCTACATAAGTACTGCTTATCTACATGCTCATTGCCAAGGGTTCCATGCTCATTGCCAGAGGTTCCATGCTCATTGCCATGTGGGATTACATGTTCATTGCCAAGGGGGAGTACATGCTCGCGGTAAATGGGGGACAGCCGCCGCCAGGCAGAAGTGATAGCCACTGACAGTGGCAGAGCCTGGCTGTATTCAGAGCACTGCAGGTACCGGCTATTTGAAATAATACCCCTTTCACACCAGAAAATGCATTCCCAGTTTGGCCCCTTTTACACCAGCCTAGTCCCTGCATTTTCTGGTGTGAGGGGGAGAGAAAACCACCCCTCCGCCCCCCCTTCCCCCTTTAACCAGTTATCTCATTTAACCGGCTATATCTTCGGAAGCAACTGACCCATTTACATGAGTATCATATTGAAGAACTTTTGAGTGGGCTTTGAATGATTTTGGTCCAGTGAAACTGGAACGTTTGGTTCCAGAGTAATCTGCCCTCAAAGAACATGAACAGCCATGAAATTACATTTCAAAAATAAAAAAATCGGTTTACACGCAATATCTCTGGAACCGATTGACCGATATGGACCAGCCTGGTATCATATTGAAGGCCCAGCGATTTGGAATTGATTTGGAATGGAATCGGGTGGGGGTCGGAATTGACGGGTCCCATATTATCCTATGGGGAAAAAACGTTTCAGCTTTGCCAGGCGATATCTCCGGTTCCCGAAGGGCTAGAGACACGGGCATACCTCCCAACTTCTGTCCTGATATCCGAAAAGGGGGCGAGGCGCATGCAAATGAGAGCTTATGCTAATTAGCCGTGACCTCATTTTCATACGAGAACATGGGCGCCGGAACGGGGGGGGGCGAGGGGGCAGCTTGCCCCCCCCCTAAAATTACTGAGGCGCTAAAGTACCGTTGTCTGGGGGCGCTGTCAGGGCCGGCGACAGGGGGGGTCAAGGGGGACATGTGTGACGGGCCCCGGCGATCTGAAGGGCCCCAGAGCCCGGCCGGGGCCCGTCTGTGTCTTGATGTATGTGTGAGGTCTTTTCTACACTCACATATCCTGCAGTGATATGCGCGCTGGCGCCGCTGCGCCGGGTCTCTCCATCCGTCCTCCCTGTCAGACTCAGTCCCCTCCCTGCCGGCCGCCCTGCCCAGCGGTGTTTGATTGACACTTACAGTGTCCGACGCCGCGCCCGCCCGCCCCCTGCTGCTTCAGCGACGAGCGTCGCATGGGCATGGCATCCAGCATCCAGGTCCCCAGCGCGCTCCAACCCCATCCTGCTGCGGCCAGCGTGTCTGCCCTGCTGTGTATGGGAGGGATCCAGGCAGCAAAACAAAAAAAGTAAGTTGAGGAGATCTCTAAACTTGCTCACAATTTGAGTTAATGTACATTGGGGATGTATTAAGTTATGGGGAGTGTGTGAACAATTGATGTTCTGGGCATATGAGTGGTGTGGGGACATGTTCTGGGCAAATAAGGGTTATAGGGACATGTGCTGAACATATGAGGGATGTGAGGACATGTGCTGGACATATGAGGGATGTAGGGGCATGTGCTGGGCATATGAGGGATGTGGGGGCATGTGCTGGACATATGAGGGATGTGGGGGCATGTGCTGGACATATGAGGGTTATAGGGACATGTGCTGGACATATGAGGGATGTGGGGGCATGTGCTGGACATATGAGGGTTATAGGGACATGTGCTGGACATATGAGGGATGTGGGGGCATGTGCTGGACATATGAGGGATGTGGGGGCATGTGCTGGACATATGAGGGTTATAGGGACATGTGCTGGACATATGAGGGATGTGGGGGCATGTGCTGGACATATGAGGGTTATAGGGACATGTGCTGGACATATGAGGGATGTGGGGGCATGTGCTGGACATATGAGGGATGTGGGGGCATGTGCTGGACATATGAGGGATGTGGGGACATGTGCTGGACAAATGTTATTTTGTTACTAATAAATCTATAGTGTTTTTTCTGTTACTCTATTACTATTGATGAAAACATATTTCATTAACTATCAGGGGGTAACATATAGCAATTTAGGGGGCGCCAAAATGAGATTATATCTTGCCCCCCCCCCCAACCTAAAAACGTTCCAGCGCCACTGTACGAGAATGGACGCTGTGCGCATGCGCACAGCGTCTATTCTACTAGATTGGGGGGTCTCCCGACTGCCACCCCCCGCAGCGGGACAATGCCTGCCGCGGGTGGGATAGCGGGACAGGACCCGAAAATCATACCTCCCAACTGTCACGATTCCGTCGGGACAGTCCCGATTTTCGGGTCCTGTCCCGCTGTCCCACCCGCGGCAGGCATTGTCCCGCTGCGGGGGGTGGCAGTTGGGAGAGCCCCCAATCTAGTAGAATAGACGCTGTGCGCATGCGCACAGCGTCTATTCTCATATGAAAATGAGGTCGCGGCTAATTAGCATAAGCCGCGCCCTCATTTGCATACGCCTATTTCCTCCGGACAAAAGTTGGGAGGTATGCCGAAAATTGGTACTGTCCCGCTGTAATCGTGACAGTTGGGAGGTATGGACACGGGGCTGAGCTCGTTGGAAAGCCCTGGTCCTCAGCTACAAAATGAATCCGCCACTGCATAGCAACATGGCAGTACACAAGAGGCAGCGTCACCACATGTGCTTACAATGATATACATATACATGAGTATACATGTACAGTCTGGGCTGCCATTTGCAGCTGTATAACAAAAGACTGGGGAGTGGGACGCTGCTGCATGTGGCCGCAGTGACGGAGAGCGCCGACAGGGGTCAGCAGAGCGCTGCAGTTACTGATACGTACACTGAGAAGGTTTGTCACACACCGGCCGCCGTACGTGGAGCTGATGTGGGAACAGTGACAGTCGTGTGCGGGGAAGAAGAGGAGGAGGACCGGCTGCTGCGGACACACAGGTATCCGACACCCACATTCACTGACTGACGCTCAGGTGCTGTACCTCACTGAGAATGACACACTGACTGATACTCACACTCACTCACTGTTATATTATATGCAACTTACTGATCCACGCAGCTGTTGCCTCATCTCCCACTGATTGACCCACGTACAGCCGCTGCCTCATCTCCCACTGACTGACCCACAGCTGCTGCCTCATCTCACATGACTGATTTACAGCTGCTGCCTCATCTCTCACTGACTGACCCACAGCTGCTGCTTCATCTCCCTCTGACTGACCCACGTGCAGCCACTGCCTCATCTCCCACTGACTGACCCACAGCTGCTGCCTCATCTCCCACTGACTGACCCACAGCTGCTGCCTCATCTCCCACTGACTGACCCACAGCTACTGCCTCATCTCCCACTGACTGACCCACAGCTGCTGCCTCATCTCCCAATGACTGACCCACAGCTGCTGCCTCATCTCCACTGACTGATCCACGTACAGCCCCTGCCTCATCTCCCACTGACTGACCCACAGATGCCGCCTCATCTCCCACTGACTGACCCACAGATGCCGCCTCATCTCCCACTGACTGACCCACAGATGCCGCCTCATCTCCCACTGACTGACCCACAGATGCCGCCTCATCTCCCACTGACTGACCCACAGATGCCGCCTCATCTCCCACTGACTGACCCACAGATGCCGCCTCATCTCCCACTGACTGACCCACAGCTGCTGCCCCATCTCCACTGACTGATCCACGTACAGCCCCTGCCTCATCTCCCACTGACTGACCCACAGCTGCCGCCTCATCTCCCACTGACTGACCCACAGATGCCGCCTCATCTCCCACTGACTGACCCACAGCTGCCGCCTCATCTCCCACTGACTGACCCACAGCTGCCGCCTCATCTCCCACTGACTGACCCACAGCTGCCGCCTCATCTCCCACTGACTGACCCACAGCTGCCGCCTCATCTCCCACTGACTGACCCACAGCTGCCGCCTCATCTCCCACTGACTGACCCACAGCTGCCACCTCATCTCCGAATGACAGACCCACAGCTGCCGCCTCATCTCCCACTGACTGGTCCACATACAGCCGCCACCTCATCTCCCACTGACTGACCCACACACAGCCGCCGCCTCATCTCCCACTGACTGACCCAAGCACTGCCGCTGCCTCATCTCACACTGACTGACCCACAGCTGCCGCCTCATCTCCCACTGAATGACCCACAGATGCCGCCTCATCTCCCACTGACTGACCCACAGATGCCGCCTCATCTCCCACTGACTGACCCACAGCTGCTGCCTCATCTCACACTGACTGACTCACAGCTGCTGCCTCATCTCCCACTGACTGACCCACAGCTGCTGCCTCATCTCCCTCTGACTGACCCACGTGCAGCCACCGCCTCATCTCCCACTGACTGACCCACGCACAGCCGCCGCCTCATCTCCCACTGACTGACGCACGCACGCACAGCCGCCGCCTCATCTCTCACTGACTGACTGGCGCGCGCACAGCCGCCGCCTCATCTCCCACTGACTGACGCATGCACAGCCGACGCCTCCTCATCTTTCACTGACTGACCCATGCACGTCCGCTAGATTGTTTTCTTAAGCTGTGTACACATGGGGGCGATATATTGCTGAGCAATATATTGCTTAGTGTCTCCTTTTCATCAGCGACCAGAGATGGTTGCTGATGAAAGGGAACCTCTGCCGCGGGAGCCGCAGAGGGAATCAGCTGGTCGCAGAAGCAAGCTCATAAGGGGGCTAAAAACAGGAGCGAGCACCGGCGATTTACCGCCGGTGCACACTCCAAACGATGGCAATATGGTCGCTCATTGACCATATTACCAGCGATTATGGCCCGTGTGTACACACCTTTAGATATATCCTATATATCATGCTGAAAGTTGTCCCTTTTTACCATGGATTTACATCCAATTTAGCTATTGTAATGCATTCTTTGCAGTGTTCTTTCACACTCTGATAGACTGTTTACCCCTTGCGTAGATTTGTATATAGCAATATCTCACATGCACAATAAATGTAGATTATTATAAAATAACCCCTATTTGGGCAATAATCAGTGGCGGAACTTGTGGGTGGTGAGCCCAGGTGCAAAAATATAACTTGGGCCCCCCTCCTCCACCCCAACCCAAGTTCACAATATGCAACATGGCAGTAGGTGACGGGGGAGGCAGAGTGTGACATGAAAAAACAGTGGGTGACGGGTACCAATGGTAGTTCCGCCTCTGGCAATAATCTAGTTAATAATGCGGCTCCCTTCCTTTCTGGAATAATATGCCAAAAATCACATATTAGCATTCAGTGGCACCAAGGAAGTTACACAACGGCAGAATGTGAAATATGAATGGCATGTTTAGTGCTTTCCACCAGCTCGCGTTGTCATGGCTGCAGGACAGCTATATACAGAGACTTGCTTTATACAGCCACAAGAAACACATCTATATGTAACAATCACAGTATTACAAATGCTACTCTGGTAGAAATGAGGTAACAGACCGCGATATATAATAGTAATGATATATTTTTATGCACTTCTGTAAAAAAAATATTACACACACACATATATATATATATATATATATATATATATATATATATATCTAGTACTCCGACAAGCGGGGGAGGGGGAGCGGCACTCCAAGGTCTTCAATAGCCGAAGTAAATCACAGCAACAAGCAGAAGATAGCGATCAACGTTTCGGTTTAATGCAACCTTTGTCAAGATCAACATATGCAATAAAAAAACATACCTTATATCCCCTGTGCGTGTCAGCCGCCCGCCTTCATCTTCCGGGTTCATCAGCGTCACCAGCCGGCGACGTGCGTTCCCGGCGCAGTCTGATGATGCTTGAAGGTCTGTGTGCAGCTGAACACAGTCCTTCCGGTGTCCGGAGACGGGTTGCTAGGCAACCTGTTCTATAACAAAACAGCGAAAAAATACCAATGAGTTACCAAGTGAGACTGATAAATTAAAAACAAGCAAGGAACACAACAATGAGTCACCATGTATTGGGGGTAGTGACTAACCACCTAACATACTGTATCTGAATCCTCAGTGGGCTTGCGAAATTCTGGCTGGATAGATCATAATCGGCTAGAATGACACTCTGTAAACCTTTGCAGATGTGTCCAAAAATATATTTAAATACTAAGCCTATGAAATGTCTTAATATAATGTGCCAGAAACACAGCTGAGGGGAAACAATTATGGTCCTACAGTCAATGCATGTGTCTCAGTCAGAGAGACTAAGGGATAAACTTCAGAAAATCACCAACATGATATGTAGAAAAAAATATATGAAATAAGAAAAAAAAAAAAAATGACAATGAAAATATACAAAAAATCTAAGCCAGACTCAAAAAAAGTAATATACATAAATGCAGAGCATGTAGACAAAATATATACAAGGGCATACATCAGAATGTATATGCTGAACTCCCTACAGGAAACATGAAAGGGGTAAATTTTCGTTAAGGCCATCTGGCCACACTGTCCTCAGTTTATAGATCCACCTGGATTCATGTTGGAGCAGTGTTTTACCTCTATCTCCCCCCCGTAATGTTTTGGGGATTTGTTCCATGATTTTATATCGGAGGGCAGACAGGTTATGTCCAGATTCACGGAAATGCCGGGCTACCGGTTGTTCAGTGTCAGGTTTTTTGGTACTGAGAGATTGACGTATGGAGGTCCGGTGCATGGCCATCCTTTCCTTGAACTGCCTTGTGGTCTTACCGATGTAGTAGAGACCACAAGGACAGCGCAAGAAATAAACCACGTGTGTGGAGGTACAGGTTACAACTTGCCTGATTGGGATTTTTCTGCCCGTTTGAGGATGATTGAACGATTCCCCTGTCTCCATGAAACTACAACAGGTGCAACCCGTGCACCTGTAGCAGCCCAGTTTTTTGGTGAGGAAGTTGGCGGTCGGCGGGGGTTTAAACGTGGAAATATCATTGTGCACGAGCCAGTCTTTTAAATTACGGGCACGTGCATAACTGGGCATAATGGTATAGTCCTTCAGGGCCCTGATGTCCCTGTCCGACGTGACCATGGGCCAGAACTTCTTGATGTTTTGATTGATGGCCGGACTGCCAGTATGAAATTTTTGGACAAAGGGAATTTTTTTCTTTATGGGCAACCCCTGGATCTTTTTTGGTGCAAGTGCCTGTGATCTAGGAATGGACAAAACTTTATTTTTGGCCTTGATGAGCTCCGGGAGATGATATCCGCGTGTGCGGAATTGGTCAATCATGAGATCTATCTCATGCTCAGTATTGGACCTGTCGTCCGAGATCCTGTGTAGTCTAAGGAACTGGGAGAATGGCAAACCTTTTTTAGTAGATTCAGGGTGGGAACTTTGGAAATGGAGGATGGTGTTCCGATCAGTGGCCTTTTTGAACAAATTTGTTCTGACACAATGCTCCTGGATTGAAATGCTTACATCTAGGTAATTAACCTGAGTTTTGCTCATACAGTAAGTAAATTTTATCGGAGAGTCCGACTGATTCGCGGCAGTGAGAAGTTCCTGAAACTCGAACTCACTGCCCAGCCACAACAAAAGCAGATCATCAATATATCTAACGAAAAATGGGATCTTGGCGGCTACATCGGCATTCGCGAAAAACAACTCATGCTCCACATCGAACATGAACGTATTCGCGAACGCCGGTGCCACACAAGATCCCATGGCACACCCCTGCAGTTGGATGTACCATTTGCTATCAAAAAGAAAATAATTTCTCTTGAGGGTGAGCTCAAGGAGAGTGATAAAAAAATCAATGTTGGGCCCTTTGTAGAGGTGATGGCCCGTGAGTAGCCTGCGTGCAGCCTGCACACCAGCATCATGTGGGATGCTGGTGTACAGGCTTACCACATCCAGGGTACACAGCCAGCAGTTGTCTGGCTGAGGGGGCAGGGACTGAAGTTTGGTAATGAGAGTGGTGGTATCCTTGAGATATGTAACCTGTGATTGAATAACCGGCTGGAAAAAAGAGTCAAGATATTGGGAAATCACATAATAAACAGAGTCCCTGGCCGCTATGATGGGGCGACCTGGTGGTTTAACTTGATCTTTGTGCAGTTTTGGAATGGTGTATAACACCGGAGCCACTGGAGTGTTCTGGAATAGGGCTCTACGGGTCACATCCGTGATGATGTCAGATGATACAGCATGTTTGAGAAGAGTGTCCAGTTCAAGATTAAACCTGGCTGTGGGATCTTCGGGAAGGCGTCTGTAGACCATGTGGTCCTCAAGTTGGCGATAAATCTCAGAGCGGTACTGTTCAATATCCTGCACCACAATACCGCCCCCTTTGTCTGCAGGGCGTATTATAATTGACTGGTCCTCACTTAAAATTTTTAAAGTTTGCATTTCTTGTTTGCTGAAATTCCCAAAATCTGGGCGAGAAGGAACACTTGTGTGGTTTCCTTGTTCATCCACAAGGCGCAAGAAACACTTTAAGGAAATGTTGTTGTTGTGAGGGTCAAAGGTCGAATGTGGTCGGAACCGCTTAATGGGTAGAATGGCAGAGTCCATGTTTTGTTCAGAGGTGGCATAATGTTCTTTGAGGCGTAAGTTTCTTCCAAACTTATAGGTGTCTACCTTCCACTGGAATTTGTCTGGTGGACACGCGGGCACAAATGACAGGCCTTTACTCAGAATAGCCATCTCGGCGTCCGTTAGTGTCCGTTTGGAAAGGTTAAAGACTATTTGGTCGTTTTGCCCCTTGCTCTGCCTTTTCCAGAGCCTGTTGGTTTCGCCGCCTCTGCGTGTCGGCCTTTGCCGCCTGGGCCCCGCTGTGCGCGGGTAAGAACCCCTAAAGGGGGTTTACCGCTGGATGATGGGCGGGTTGAATCAGCGTCACTAGGTGAGGAATATCCCCCACTGGAGGTCTCGGTATCACCGGCAGTTCTCGGGGTCCTGCGTCTATTATATTGTTTTCTTTTTCCTTCTGGGTTATATACCCATGAATAGACACGGTTCTCAGAATAGTCACGCTGAACTGTTTGTAGTTTATCACGTTTGAATTTCGATAATTCTTGCTTATAGGTTTCAATATCACTGGTTAGTTTGTCCAACCACTTGGTTTCTGTGTCGGATTTTAATGAATCAAGATGTGTGGATTCAAAAACGGAGCGTTTTTCTTTGATGATGGAGAGTTCGCGAGCGGACTCCTGGATCACTAGTAGTATCAGATCCAGGCTGCACTTATTAAGAATCGCAACCCATTTGCGACAAAAGTCTTGATTGAACTTGCCAATAGTGGGGGCGTTGCGAACTCTAAACCCTCTTGGTATCAGACCACTGCGGTGATAGTCCGAGAGGGTTACTCCGTGCATGTAAAAATCAAATTATTTTTTATGAAGTCGGAGCAATTGAATGTACAGTTGTTCATTGGTGTCACAACCACTGCTAACACGTAGATTGTCCTTGAAATATGAATTCTCTGCATCCGTGTCAGAGAATGTCAGCGTTTCCCTGATCGGGAGAGTGATGCTCCTAAAGCCAGTGGTGTGTTCCATGGATTAAAAACAAAGAAGTGTGTTACCCACACTGACACAAATTGACAGAGGATCCGCAACCGAGGAAATAAAGCATAAAACAACAGTTTATATGCTAACAAGGAGGGTGCCCTCGATCCGAAACTTAAAAGGGAAGAGCCTGCGTATTGGCCCAGTCCTTGTATAAGAATCAATATAGCGTGGGGATGATCCGGCACTCCAAATCACAAACCAGTGGATGCCCGGGTGCCACCTCCAAATTGGCTTGAACAGCCACAATATATTTAGTACTGTATATATCTAGTATATCCCCACGCTATATTGATTCTTATACAAGGACTGGGCCAATACGCAGGCTCTTCCCTTTTAAGTTTCGGATCGAGGGCACCCTCCTTGTTAGCATATAAACTGTTGTTTTATGCTTTATTTCCTCGGTTGCGGATCCTCTGTCAATTTGTGTCAGTGTGGGTAACACACTTCTTTGTTTTTAATCCATGGAACACACCACTGGCTTTAGGAGCATCACTCTCCCGATCAGGGAAACGCTGACATTCTCTGACACGGATGCAGAGAATTCATATTTCAAGGATAATCTACCTGTTAGCAGTGGTTGTGACACCAATGAACAACTGTACATTCAATTGCTCCGACTTCATAAAAAATAATTTGAATTTTACATGCACGGAGTAACCCTCTCGGACTATCACCGCAGTGGTCTGATACCAAGAGGGTTTAGAGTTCGCAACGCCCCCACTATTGGCAAGTTCAATCAAGACTTTTGTCGCAAATGGGTTGCGATTCTTAATAAGTGCAGCCTGGATCTGATACTACTAGTGATCCAGGAGTCCGCTCGCGAACTCTCCATCATCAAAGAAAAACGCTCCGTTTTTGAATCCACACATCTTGATTCATTAAAATCCGACACAGAAACCAAGTGGTTGGACAAACTAACCAGTGATATTGAAACCTATAAGCAAGAATTATCGAAATTCAAACGTGATAAACTACAAACAGTTCAGTGTGACTATTCTGAGAACCGTGTCTATTCATGGGTATATAACCCAGAAGGAAAAAGAAAACAATATAATAGACGCAGGACCCCGAGAACTGCCGGTGATACCGAGACCTCCAGTGGGGGATATTCCTCACCTAGTGACGCTGATTCAACCCGCCCATCATCCAGCGGTAAACCCCCTTTAGGGGTTCTTACCCGCGCACAGCGGGGCCCAGGCGGCAAAGGCCGACACGCAGAGGCGGCGAAACCAACAGGCTCTGGAAAAGGCAGAGCAAGGGGCAAAACGACCAAATAGTCTTTAACCTTTCCAAACGGACACTAACAGACGCCGAGATGGCTATTCTGAGTAAAGGCCTGTCATTTGTGCCCGCGTGTCCACCAGACAAATTCCAGTGGAAGGTAGACACCTATAAGTTTGGAAGAAACTTACGCCTCAAAGAACATTATGCCACCTCTGAACAAAACATGGACTCTGCCATTCTACCCATTAAGCGGTTCCGACCACATTCGACCTTTGACCCTCACAACAACAACATTTCCTTAAAGTGTTTCTTGCGCCTTGTGGATGAACAAGGAAACCACACAAGTGTTCCTTCTCGCCCAGATTTTGGGAATTTCAGCAAACAAGAAATGCAAACTTTAAAAATTTTAAGTGAGGACCAGTCAATTATAATACGCCCTGCAGACAAAGGGGGCGGTATTGTGGTGCAGGATATTGAACAGTACCGCTCTGAGATTTATCGCCAACTTGAGGACCACATGGTCTACAGACGCCTTCCCGAAGATCCCACAGCCAGGTTTAATCTTGAACTGGACACTCTTCTCAAACATGCTGTATCATCTGACATCATCACGGATGTGACCCGTAGAGCCCTATTCCAGAACACTCCAGTGGCTCCGGTGTTATACACCATTCCAAAACTGCACAAAGATCAAGTTAAACCACCAGGTCGCCCCATCATAGCGGCCAGGGACTCTGTTTATTATGTGATTTCCCAATATCTTGACTCTTTTTTCCAGCCGGTTATTCAATCACAGGTTACATATCTCAAGGATACCACCACTCTCATTACCAAACTTCAGTCCCTGCCCCCTCAGCCAGACAACTGCTGGCTGTGTACCCTGGATGTGGTAAGCCTGTACACCAGCATCCCACATGATGCTGGTGTGCAGGCTGCACGCAGGCTACTCACGGGCCATCACCTCTACAAAGGGCCCAACATTGATTTTTTTATCACTCTCCTTGAGCTCACCCTCAAGAGAAATTATTTTCTTTTTGATAGCAAATGGTACATCCAACTGCAGGGGTGTGCCATGGGATCTTGTGTGGCACCGGCGTTCGCGAATACGTTCATGTTCGATGTGGAGCATGAGTTGTTTTTCGCGAATGCCGATGTAGCCGCCAAGATCCCATTTTTCGTTAGATATATTGATGATCTGCTTTTGTTGTGGCTGGGCAGTGAGTTCGAGTTTCAGGAACTTCTCACTGCCGCGAATCAGTCGGACTCTCCGATAAAATTTACTTACTGTATGAGCAAAACTCAGGTTAATTACCTAGATGTAAGCATTTCAATCCAGGAGCATTGTGTCAGAACAAATTTGTTCAAAAAGGCCACTGATCGGAACACCATCCTCCATTTCCAAAGTTCCCACCCTGAATCTACTAAAAAAGGTTTGCCATTCTCCCAGTTCCTTAGACTACACAGGATCTCGGACGACAGGTCCAATACTGAGCATGAGATAGATCTCATGATTGACCAATTCCGCACACGCGGATATCATCTCCCGGAGCTCATCAAGGCCAAAAATAAAGTTTTGTCCATTCCTAGATCACAGGCACTTGCACCAAAAAAGATCCAGGGGTTGCCCATAAAGAAAAAAATTCCCTTTGTCCAAAAATTTCATACTGGCAGTCCGGCCATCAATCAAAACATCAAGAAGTTCTGGCCCATGGTCACGTCGGACAGGGACATCAGGGCCCTGAAGGACTATACCATTATGCCCAGTTATGCACGTGCCCGTAATTTAAAAGACTGGCTCGTGCACAATGATATTTCCACGTTTAAACCCCCGCCGACCGCCAACTTCCTCACCAAAAAACCGGGCTGCTACAGGTGCACGGGTTGCACCTGTTGTAGTTTCATGGAGACAGGGGAATCGTTCAATCATCCTCAAACGGGCAGAAAAATCCCAATCAGGCAAGTTGTAACCTGTACCTCCACACACGTGGTTTATTTCTTGCGCTGTCCTTGTGGTCTCTACTACATCGGTAAGACCACAAGGCAGTTCAAGGAAAGGATGGCCATGCACCGGACCTCCATACGTCAATCTCTCAGTACCAAAAAACCTGACACTGAACAACCGGTAGCCCGGCATTTCCGTGAATCTGGACATAACCTGTCTGCCCTCCGATATAAAATCATGGAACAAATCCCCAAAACATTACGGGGGGGAGATAGAGGTAAAACACTGCTCCAACATGAATCCAGGTGGATCTATAAACTGAGGACAGTGTGGCCAGATGGCCTTAACGAAAATTTACCCCTTTCATGTTTCCTGTAGGGAGTTCAGCATATACATTCTGATGTATGCCCTTGTATATATTTTGTCTACATGCTCTGCATTTATGTATATTACTTTTTTTGAGTCTGGCTTAGATTTTTTGTATATTTTCATTGTCATTTTTTTTTTTTTTCTTATTTCATATATTTTTTTCTACATATCATGTTGGTGATTTTCTGAAGTTTATCCCTTAGTCTCTCTGACTGAGACACATGCATTGACTGTAGGACCATAATTGTTTCCCCTCAGCTGTGTTTCTGGCACATTATATTAAGACATTTCATAGGCTTAGTATTTAAATATATTTTTGGACACATCTGCAAAGGTTTACAGAGTGTCATTCTAGCCGATTATGATCTATCCAGCCAGAATTTCGCAAGCCCACTGAGGATTCAGATACAGTATGTTAGGTGGTTAGTCACTACCCCCAATACATGGTGACCCATTGTTGTGTTCCTTGCTTGTTTTTAATTTATCAGTCTCACTTGGTAACTCATTGGTATTTTTTCGCTGTTTTGTTATAGAACAGGTTGCCTAGCAACCCGTCTCCGGACACCGGAAGGACTGTGTTCAGCTGCACACAGACCTTCAAGCATCATCAGACTGCGCCGGGAACGCACGTCGCCGGCTGGTGACGCTGATGAACCCGGAAGATGGAGGCGGGCGGCTGACACGCACAGGGGATATAAGGTATGTTTTTTTATTGCATATGTTGATCTTGACAAAGGTTGCATTAAACCGAAACGTTGATCGCTATCTTCTGCTTGTTGCTGTGATTTACTTCGGCTATTGAAGACCTTGGAGTGCCACTCCCCCGCCCCCGCTTGTCGGAGTACTAGTTATATTGTGGCTGTTCAAGCCAATTTGGAGGTGGTACCCGGGCATCCACTGGTTTGTGATTTGGAGTGCCGGATCATCCCCACGCTATATTGGTACCCTCTTGCTATAAATTTATCATGCATCTCTTCAAGTTGTTTCTCTCTCGTTCCATGATTGCTGTTGATGCGGCACACCCGCAGGAACTGTGAATATGGCAAACTGGAGATTGTGTGCTTAGGGTGGAAGCTGTGGCTATGTAAGATGGTGTTCCGGTCGGTTGGTTTTGAATACAGCTGCGTGTGAATCTGTCCATCCATAATCAGTATCTGAACATCCAGGAAGTTGACACTGCATCTGCTTAAATTATATGTCAGTTTGACTGCACTGTCTGACGCATTATGCCTCTGCAGGACATTACTCAGAGACTCCTCAGTGCCTGTCCACAGAAGCAGGATGTCATCAATGTACCTCATATATTTAAACACCCCGCTCATGATGTCACTATCCGTGAAGAACAGTCTCTGCTCAACTGCATGCATGAAGGCGTTAGCATATACAGGAGCTGCCGCCGATCCCATTGCGCAGCCGGCGCTCTGGTTGTAAAATCGCCCATCATGCAGGAAGCAATTATGTGTCAGGGTGAATTCTATGAGGCTTATGAAAAACTCAACCTGTGGCCCTGTATATAGGCGGTTGTTTTCAATGAGTTCTTTAACTGCATCCAGGCCTAGTTGGTGCGGGATGCACGTGTAAAGATTAGTGACATCAATACTTGCTAGTATCAAATTCTCTGGGACCTGTGTGATGGATGTGAGTTCTTGTAGCAACATGGTGGTGTCCTTCAGATATGAGCTGGTGGCTTGTATGCACGGCTGTAAATAGTGATCGATGTAAATCGCCAACGGTTCACAGAGCGACCCCCGGGCAGAGATGATCGGTCTCCCCGGAGGACGCTCTGCGTCCTTATGGATCTTCGGTATGGTGTAAAACAGAGCAGTCTTGGGATCCTTTCTGGTTAGCAAGGATTGTGTCTCTTTAGAGATAACGCCTTCCTCCACTGCTGTGGATAGTAAAGTGTCCAGTTCCTTGGAATAGCGTTTCGTGGGGTTCTCTCCCAATAGCTCATAGGTATGAATGTCCATCAATTGACGATTGCACTCCTCACGGTATTGGGTGATATCTTGCACGACGATGGAGCCCCCCTTGTCCGCCCCTCTGATTATGATATCCTGTCTGGCTCTTAGATCCTTCAAGGCCTGGCGTTCTTCCTTCGACAGGTTAGGTTTCATTGATGCAGGTATGGCTTGACAGGTTGAGTCCATCATCCTTGAAAATGTCCGTATGGAGGCATTAAAAGATTGTGGATCGAAAGTGCTGGTGGCTCCCAATTTTTTCTTTATTATGCTTTGATCACCTTCATGTGTAAGTGCTGGGGTATCCGGTTTTTTGTCAAAATACTCCCGTAAACGCAGTTTCCTTTGAAATTTATAATTCTCCACTTGGAGTTGGAAATCATCATATTGCGTTGTGGGTGTGTAACTCAAACCCTTGCTGAGTAGTTGGGTTTCCATCGTTGTAAGGGGAGTTTTTGACAAATTAAAAACTAGTTCCTGTATCGGTTTGTTGTTTTCCGCTTTCTGGAGTCTGCGGCTCTGCCCCCCTCTTCTTGTTCTTTTGGGGTGCCGATAGCCGTCCTCTCCCGGTTCCTGATGATGGACCGGGTATCCACGCCTAAAGGGAGGGTAGGCCTATTTCTTCCTCTCCGGCTAGTGGTGGGGACCTCTGTGTCACTGGCCGAGGTACTTGTATACCCCCCTTGGTGTCTAGGGGGTCTCCGATCCCTCCGATTCCTGGTAACTTGGGCGTTTTGACTACGGTTATCGTTATTAAGCCACCTATACACACGATGCTGTTGATAATCAGCCTGCACTTTCTGGAATTTCTCCTTCTTAAATTTGAGAATATCGCGTCGATAATTTTCGACGTTTGTTTTGATTTTATTCATCCAGTCGGTGCTTGTGTCCTCATTTAGGGCCTGCAGGTGCTCTCCTTCGAATGTAATAATTTTTTCTTTGATCAGGTTGAGCTCCCTGGTTGATTCTTCGATCACCAAGAGGATCAGATCCATAGAACATTTGTTCAGGATACTGATCCACTTGGTGCAAAAGGCCGGATTGTGTCGACCTATAGTCGGGGAGTTATGGACTCTAAATCCTCTAGGGATTTGTTTATTTCTGAAATATTCAGATAAGGTGAGTCCATGCATTAGGAAATCCACCTCCTTCCTTTTCATGCGGATTAATTCCTGAAATACGTCATCTCCAGTCGACTGTGTCCCTATGTCGAATACAGGTTGCGTGTATAGTATCCCTCCTGCGTCACTATCCGAATAGCTAAACACATCAGTGTTAGCACATTGCTGCATCTGGATGGAATCCTCCCCAGTCGCTGCAGGTGTCGCCATATTGTGGTTGGCAAAACAGTTTGCAAGTGAAATAAGGTTCAGTGCTTAAAGAGTGCAGGTGAAGTCACTGTCAAGGAAGCCTGTGTGTCCGTGTCTCCCCTGTGTGGGACGGAATCCTTAGTGCAGACAGTGCTGGTCAGGTCCTGAATTGCTGGCGTTTAAATGGCAGGGAAACAACATACAATGAGGGTGCCTTGATAAATGACAGTAGCCTAAGTCCAGGCTTACTGTGTAGCGTATATAGAGAGAAAAGTCCGGCACTCAACACCTGTCCCTGCTCCACTGTGTAACTCGGCCTGGGTGCCCGCTGGTCGCTGGCTGTGCCAGCGCTTGTCAAATAGCGTAGAAAGAGAAGCGTCACTCCAGGTTCTAGTTCAAAGATTCTTTACTGCTTAGTCAGTCAACAGTGTTTCGGGCCGTGGCCCGTCATCAGGACATACACAGTGCAATGCAAGCGTTACAGATATTAAATAGCTTACCAGGTCCCTGCGATTGGCGTCGCCATTCCGCCCCCTCCTTGGCGTCGGATCCTACTTCCGGGTTGTCATCGCCGGAAGTGACGCGATGCCCTTACCGGAGGCGTCATGCGTGCGCCTCACTGCCTGTCTGCCAGGAGTTGTTACTGGCATCTGCAAAAGTAACAAAACATTTCATCTTTATTAGAATTGTTATATTACGTGTCTCTAATACATAGTGATTATTAATATCATCTGGCTCCCCTCTGATGATCATTATGGTGCATAGATTAAAACTTTAGTGCGTGACTACCTGTGTGACATATAAAAACTAAAACTGTATGTGAGTACAGAATGGCCACTAGATGGTGCTATAGTTATTAATATGAGGTGTCACTTGTACCCATCTAGCTCTCATCTACGTGGTAATTCTGTTGTACTATTGTGTCTTTATTATTATTAAAATTTAAATCTTAAACAAAAAAGCGTCTCCAACTCGTGTGAGTAATAGGGGTACATCCTTTACTATAGGATGAATGGTATAATACATAGTGTACATGTCTAATCTGTCCTAGGATTGTCCCCTATCCCACGGCTCACATCCTGGTGCTTGTTATTTATTATGCATGTTGATATCCATGTCACTATGCGTAATGGCCCAATATATCATGGGACCTGTCTATATTGCTGTGACACCGTGTATCAATCTAGAAAGGGGTGTGTAAAAAGCAATTTTTTATGTGAAAAAGTACAAGTGCAACGGGAAGTGCCCATGATTATCAAAGGGAATTGTGACCAATTCCATTGCGTGTCATCTTGCGCTATGCAAGTGTATAAGAGTGCTGTCTGGGCAGGTGCATATCTGGGAAAGTGTGATGACCTAGTATTGACAGTAAGACCAAGTACTGTCCAAATTAGGCAGACTCGGATATGTGTGAAACATCATGAAAAATAATAAAAAAATCTCAAAATAACACAGTGAAAAAACTATATTAGAAAACCAAGAATAGCCTGTAATCTATTGTGGTGTCAATGAGTGTATGAGATATGATATCCCTATTACTCCGATAGCATCTAAGTTGGTGACAGAAAAGAAGAAAAAAAGGTTAAAATCTCTTTGTGATGTACATTTCACTGTAGATGTTACTCTTGAAAATCTGCTGCCTATCACAATATGTCACAACTTGTTGTATATGGTGATTCTATGGCCTTGTACCATTCTTACTATTATTGTATTTTCAAGTACTAGCACAGAGCTGTGTAAACTAGCATTTATAAGAAACATTTAAAGTTGAGAGCCTCATTTAAACCGTTGGGGCTCACGGTGTTGAGCCTACTGATCCATCGGCATTCCAGCTGCAATAGTCTCTTGTCCCTGTCTCCTCCACGTAGTGAGGCAGGGACATGGTCGATGATTCTATATCGGAGGGTGGCCATGCCGTGTTTTTTCTCTCCGAAATGCCGTGCTACAGCTTGATCACTGGTGCCACTGTGGAGGGCATCTCTTATGGCCTTCCGGTGTTGAGCCATCCTTTCTTTGAATTGTCTCGCTGTCTTGCCCACGTAGTGTTGCCCACATGGACAAGACAGCAAGTATATCACATGTGTAGTGGTGCATGTTACCACGTGTTTGATTTTATACATGTGGCCTGTATAGGGATGTCGGAATTGGTCGCCTGTGACCATATAATTGCATGTCACACACCCCAGACACTTGTAGCATCCGGGTTTCTTCGTCAAAAAGTTGACTGCTTTTATAACACCCAGACCCGTCACATCTGTTTTCACTAGGAGGTCTTTTAAGTTGGGCCCCCGTACATAGCTTGGCATAATTCGTTTGCCCATCAGGCTTTTTAACTCTGGGTCCGTGTTAACTATGGGCCAATGGGATTTCACCTTTTGTACCATTTCGGGACTTTTATTGGTGTATTTAGTGACCCATGTCATCATGTCGTTTTTCACCTCTTTGTTTTTACTTGCGAGGAGTTCGGTCCTGGTTTTGGCACATGCCTTTTGTCTAGCCTTGAGTAAAGCTTCTTGTTGGTACCCTCTTGCTATAAATTTATCATGCATCTCTTCAAGTTGTTTCTCTCTCGTTCCATGATTGCTGTTGATGCGGCACACCCGCAGGAACTGTGAATATGGCAAACTGGAGATTGTGTGCTTAGGGTGGAAGCTGTGGCTATGTAAGATGGTGTTCCGGTCGGTTGGT
The DNA here is from genome assembly GCF_055691185.1 of Crinia signifera. Taxonomy (NCBI): domain Eukaryota; kingdom Metazoa; phylum Chordata; class Amphibia; order Anura; family Myobatrachidae; genus Crinia; species Crinia signifera. Next base: position 83,164,029 of record NC_139226.1, read on the forward strand.
TTTGAATACAGCTGCGTGTGAATCTGTCCATCCATAATCAGTATCTGACCATCCAGGAAGTTGACACTGCATCTGCTTAAATTATATGTCAGTTTGACTGCACTGTCTGACGCATTATGCCTCTGCAGGACATTACTCAGAGACTCCTCAGTGCCTGTCCACAGAAGCAGGATGTCATCAATGTACCTCATATATTTAAACACCCCGCTCATGATGTCACTATCCGTGAAGAACAGTCTCTGCTCAACTGCATGCATGAAGGCGTTAGCATATACAGGAGCTGCCGCCGATCCCATTGCGCAGCCGGCGCTCTGGTTGTAAAATCGCCCATCATGCAGGAAGCAATTATGTGTCAGGGTGAATTCTATGAGGCTTATGAAAAACTCAACCTGTGGCCCTGTATATAGGCGGTTGTTTTCAATGAGTTCTTTAACTGCATCCAGGCCTAGTTGGTGCGGGATGCACGTGTAAAGATTAGTGACATCAATACTTGCTAGTATCAAATTCTCTGGGACCTGTGTGATGGATGTGAGTTCTTGTAGCAACATGGTGGTGTCCTTCAGATATGAGCTGGTGGCTTGTATGCACGGCTGTAAATAGTGATCGATGTAAATCGCCAACGGTTCACAGAGCGACCCCCGGGCAGAGATGATCGGTCTCCCCGGAGGACGCTCTGCGTCCTTATGGATCTTCGGTATGGTGTAAAACAGAGCAGTCTTGGGATCCTTTCTGGTTAGCAAGGATTGTGTCTCTTTAGAGATAACGCCTTCCTCCACTGCTGTGGATAGTAAAGTGTCCAGTTCCTTGGAATAGCGTTTCGTGGGGTTCTCTCCCAATAGCTCATAGGTATGAATGTCCATCAATTGACGATTGCACTCCTCACGGTATTGGGTGATATCTTGCACGACGATGGAGCCCCCCTTGTCCGCCCCTCTGATTATGATATCCTGTCTGGCTCTTAGATCCTTCAAGGCCTGGCGTTCTTCCTTCGACAGGTTAGGTTTCATTGATGCAGGTATGGCTTGACAGGTTGAGTCCATCATCCTTGAAAATGTCCGTATGGAGGCATTAAAAGATTGTGGATCGAAAGTGCTGGTGGCTCCCAATTTTTTCTTTATTATGCTTTGATCACCTTCATGTGTAAGTGCTGGGGTATCCGGTTTTTTGTCAAAATACTCCCGTAAACGCAGTTTCCTTTGAAATTTATAATTCTCCACTTGGAGTTGGAAATCATCATATTGCGTTGTGGGTGTGTAACTCAAACCCTTGCTGAGTAGTTGGGTTTCCATCGTTGTAAGGGGAGTTTTTGACAAATTAAAAACTAGTTCCTGTATCGGTTTGTTGTTTTCCGCTTTCTGGAGTCTGCGGCTCTGCCCCCCTCTTCTTGTTCTTTTGGGGTGCCGATAGCCGTCCTCTCCCGGTTCCTGATGATGGACCGGGTATCCACGCCTAAAGGGAGGGTAGGCCTATTTCTTCCTCTCCGGCTAGTGGTGGGGACCTCTGTGTCACTGGCCGAGGTACTTGTATACCCCCCTTGGTGTCTAGGGGGTCTCCGATCCCTCCGATTCCTGGTAACTTGGGCGTTTTGACTACGGTTATCGTTATTAAGCCACCTATACACACGATGCTGTTGATAATCAGCCTGCACTTTCTGGAATTTCTCCTTCTTAAATTTGAGAATATCGCGTCGATAATTTTCGACGTTTGTTTTGATTTTATTCATCCAGTCGGTGCTTGTGTCCTCATTTAGGGCCTGCAGGTGCTCTCCTTCGAATGTAGTAATTTTTTCTTTGATCAGGTTGAGCTCCCTGGTTGATTCTTCGATCACCAAGAGGATCAGATCCATAGAACATTTGTTTAGGATACTGATCCACTTGGTGCAAAAGGCCGGATTGTGTCGACCTATAGTCGGGGAGTTATGGACTCTAAATCCTCTAGGGATTTGTTTATTTCTGAAATATTCAGATAAGGTGAGTCCATGCATTAGGAAATCCACCTCCTTCCTTTTCATGCGGATTAATTCCTGAAATACGTCATCTCCAGTCGACTGTGTCCCTATGTCGAATACAGGTTGCGTGTATAGTATCCCTCCTGCGTCACTATCCGAATAGCTAAACACATCAGTGTTAGCACATTGCTGCATCTGGATGGAATCCTCCCCAGTCGCTGCAGGTGTCGCCATATTGTGGTTGGCAAAACAGTTTGCAAGTGAAATAAGGTTCAGTGCTTAAAGAGTGCAGGTGAAGTCACTGTCAAGGAAGCCTGTGTGTCCGTGTCTCCCCTGTGTGGGACGGAATCCTTAGTGCAGACAGTGCTGGTCAGGTCCTGAATTGCTGGCGTTTAAATGGCAGGGAAACAACATACAATGAGGGTGCCTTGATAAATGACAGTAGCCTAAGTCCAGGCTTACTGTGTAGCGTATATAGAGAGAAAAGTCCGGCACTCAACACCTGTCCCTGCTCCACTGTGTAACTCGGCCTGGGTGCCCGCTGGTCGCTGGCTGTGCCAGCGCTTGTCAAATAGCGTAGAAAGAGAAGCGTCACTCCAGGTTCTAGTTCAAAGATTCTTTACTGCTTAGTCAGTCAACAGTGTTTCGGGCCGTGGCCCGTCATCAGGACATACACAGTGCAATGCAAGCGTTACAGATATTAAATAGCACTTTCGATCCACAATCTTTTAATGCCTCCATACGGACATTTTCAAGGATGATGGACTCAACCTGTCAAGCCATACCTGCATCAATGAAACCTAACCTGTCGAAGGAAGAACGCCAGGCCTTGAAGGATCTAAGAGCCAGACAGGATATCATAATCAGAGGGGCGGACAAGGGGGGCTCCATCGTCGTGCAAGATATCACCCAATACCGTGAGGAGTGCAATCGTCAATTGATGGACATTCATACCTATGAGCTATTGGGAGAGAACCCCACGAAACGCTATTCCAAGGAACTGGACACTTTACTATCCACAGCAGTGGAGGAAGGCGTTATCTCTAAAGAGACACAATCCTTGCTAACCAGAAAGGATCCCAAGACTGCTCTGTTTTACACCATACCGAAGATCCATAAGGACGCAGAGCGTCCTCCGGGGAGACCGATCATCTCTGCCCGGGGGTCGCTCTGTGAACCGTTGGTGATTTACATCGATCACTATTTACAGCCGTGCATACAAGCCACCAGCTCATATCTGAAGGACACCACCATGTTGCTACAAGAACTCACATCCATCACACAGGTCCCAGAGAATTTGATACTAGCAAGTATTGATGTCACTAATCTTTACACGTGCATCCCGCACCAACTAGGCCTGGATGCAGTTAAAGAACTCATTGAAAACAACCGCCTATATACAGGGCCACAGGTTGAGTTTTTCATAAGCCTCATAGAATTCACCCTGACACATAATTGCTTCCTGCATGATGGGCGATTTTACAACCAGAGCGCCGGCTGCGCAATGGGATCGGCGGCAGCTCCTGTATATGCTAACGCCTTCATGCATGCAGTTGAGCAGAGACTGTTCTTCACGGATAGTGACATCATGAGCGGGGTGTTTAAATATATGAGGTACATTGATGACATCCTGCTTCTGTGGACAGGCACTGAGGAGTCTCTGAGTAATGTCCTGCAGAGGCATAATGCGTCAGACAGTGCAGTCAAACTGACATATAATTTAAGCAGATGCAGTGTCAACTTCCTGGATGGTCAGATACTGATTATGGATGGACAGATTCACACGCAGCTGTATTCAAAACCAACCGACCGGAACACCATCTTACATAGCCACAGCTTCCACCCTAAGCACACAATCTCCAGTTTGCCATATTCACAGTTCCTGCGGGTGTGCCGCATCAACAGCAATCATGGAACGAGAGAGAAACAACTTGAAGAGATGCATGATAAATTTATAGCAAGAGGGTACCAACAAGAAGCTTTACTCAAGGCTAGACAAAAGGCATGTGCCAAAACCAGGACCGAACTCCTCGCAAGTAAAAACAAAGAGGTGAAAAACGACATGATGACATGGGTCACTAAATACACCAATAAAAGTCCCGAAATGGTACAAAAGGTGAAATCCCATTGGCCCATAGTTAACACGGACCCAGAGTTAAAAAGCCTGATGGGCAAACGAATTATGCCAAGCTATGTACGGGGGCCCAACTTAAAAGACCTCCTAGTGAAAACAGATGTGACGGGTCTGGGTGTTATAAAAGCAGTCAACTTTTTGACGAAGAAACCCGGATGCTACAAGTGTCTGGGGTGTGTGACATGCAATTATATGGTCACAGGCGACCAATTCCGACATCCCTATACAGGCCACATGTATAAAATCAAACACGTGGTAACATGCACCACTACACATGTGATATACTTGCTGTCTTGTCCATGTGGGCAACACTACGTGGGCAAGACAGCGAGACAATTCAAAGAAAGGATGGCTCAACACCGGAAGGCCATAAGAGATGCTCTCCACAGTGGCACCAGTGATCAAGCTGTAGCACGGCATTTCGGAGAGAAAAAACACGGCATGGCCACCCTCCGATATAGAATCATCGACCATGTCCCTGCCTCACTACGTGGAGGAGACAGGGACAAGAGACTATTGCAGCTGGAATGCCGATGGATCAGTAGGCTCAACACCGTGAGCCCCAACGGTTTAAATGAGGCTCTCAACTTTAAATGTTTCTTATAAATGCTAGTTTACACAGCTCTGTGCTAGTACTTGAAAATACAATAATAGTAAGAATGGTACAAGGCCATAGAATCACCATATACAACAAGTTGTGACATATTGTGATAGGCAGCAGATTTTCAAGAGTAACATCTACAGTGAAATGTACATCACAAAGAGATTTTAACCTTTTTTTCTTCTTTTCTGTCACCAACTTAGATGCTATCGGAGTAATAGGGATATCATATCTCATACACTCATTGACACCACAATAGATTACAGGCTATTCTTGGTTTTCTAATATAGTTTTTTCACTGTGTTATTTTGAGATTTTTTTATTATTTTTCATGATGTTTCACACATATCCGAGTCTGCCTAATTTGGACAGTACTTGGTCTTACTGTCAATACTAGGTCATCACACTTTCCCAGATATGCACCTGCCCAGACAGCACTCTTATACACTTGCATAGCGCAAGATGACACGCAATGGAATTGGTCACAATTCCCTTTGATAATCATGGGCACTTCCCGTTGCACTTGTACTTTTTCACATAAAAAATTGCTTTTTACACACCCCTTTCTAGATTGATACACGGTGTCACAGCAATATAGACAGGTCCCATGATATATTGGGCCATTACGCATAGTGACATGGATATCAACATGCATAATAAATAACAAGCACCAGGATGTGAGCCGTGGGATAGGGGACAATCCTAGGACAGATTAGACATGTACACTATGTATTATACCATTCATCCTATAGTAAAGGATGTACCCCTATTACTCACACGAGTTGGAGACGCTTTTTTGTTTAAGATTTAAATTTTAATAATAATAAAGACACAATAGTACAACAGAATTACCACGTAGATGAGAGCTAGATGGGTACAAGTGACACCTCATATTAATAACTATAGCACCATCTAGTGGCCATTCTGTACTCACATACAGTTTTAGTTTTTATATGTCACACAGGTAGTCACGCACTAAAGTTTTAATCTATGCACCATAATGATCATCAGAGGGGAGCCAGATGATATTAATAATCACTATGTATTAGAGACACGTAATATAACAATTCTAATAAAGATGAAATGTTTTGTTACTTTTGCAGATGCCAGTAACAACTCCTGGCAGACAGGCAGTGAGGCGCACGCATGACGCCTCCGGTAAGGGCATCGCGTCACTTCCGGCGATGACAACCCGGAAGTAGGATCCGACGCCAAGGAGGGGGCGGAATGGCGACGCCAATCGCAGGGACCTGGTAAGCTATTTAATATCTGTAACGCTTGCATTGCACTGTGTATGTCCTGATGACGGGCCACGGCCCGAAACACTGTTGACTGACTAAGCAGTAAAGAATCTTTGAACTAGAACCTGGAGTGACGCTTCTCTTTCTACGCTATTTGACAAGCGCTGGCACAGCCAGCGACCAGCGGGCACCCAGGCCGAGTTACACAGTGGAGCAGGGACAGGTGTTGAGTGCCGGACTTTTCTCTCTCTCTCTCTATATATATATATATATATATATATATATATATATATATATATATATACATATATATATATATATATATATATATATATATATATACATATATATATATATATATATATATATATATATATATATATATATATATATATATATATATATACACCTAGTAGTAGGCTAAGGTGGTGTTATATAGAGGCGGCATTGTGTCCTTTGTATAGCTTCATGACCCCTATTGTCTAGCAAGTTTTAGAAAATATGTCTTATTAAGATCTAGAATTTAGATGGTTGCTTAATAATTATCACTATTATCACTGCTAAAACACCTGGAGCTCTACTTGGAACATATGCATGAAATTGCCTGTTGAAAACGCAAAAATACTCTTGTTGCTGCTTGACAGATACTGTTTGTTGTAAATGAGACCCACTGTATTAATGGAAAGCTTTTGATTTGCCCAGTAGGTTTTCCTAGTTGCTAAAATAAAGGTCTTATATTCGACTTTGGCAAAAACAGTGTGTTGCTCAGTTTTCAACAGGTTATTTTAGACAGAAGTTGTTACAGTAAGATATAGAATAGACACTAGCTATATTGTTCTAACGTTCCATGCTGACGTAATACCCTTGGGTGTTTTCTGTGCTGCATATATAACATAAGGTTCATGAGGTTCACAAGACTTCCAGCTAGTGCTATGTCATCAGTTTACTCAGCTTACATTCCACGTGCAGGACAAAGCTAATATATCCTGAAATGGCACATATTATTCTCCCATACTGCTGTAATGGACAACTGATCCACTTCAGGGGCTGCACCAGTTGCCCTCTGACCTCATGATACCCTTCAGGGGCTGCTCAGGTTGCCCTCTGACCTTGGCATACACAGTGTTGACTGGAAATTGTAGTGTTAAGGTTTAACATTGTTTATATTGACATAACAAGGATTGCACATTGCTCTCAGTAATAAGCTAATACAATATATGAATTATGGCTCGGCTAGTCACAGCGCTAGGGCTACCTGTTGCAGGTTGGGTATAAAATCCCTGCAGTGGGAATACCGACAGTGACATATCAGTTAGAATCTCTATCGGGAGGGATCACACACAATGACTTGCTAGACAGTCAATTGGTCGACACTGACAAAAGGTTGCCACCCCCTCTACCCCAAAATCCCCCCCCCCCCCCCCCCATTTTGGGGAACTTTTTCATGCTTCTATATACAGTGCAATCTGAGCAAATAATTACACAAGGAGAAATCCTTGTTTATATTAATCCTGACAACGTGGATGGTGATAGCGCACCAGCCAATTGACTCCTGTCATTTTTTTTTTCAAACACAGCTGATTGGCTGGTTTGTTATCTCCTTTCCACTTTATCACATTACCAGGATTAATACATCTGCCCCAGTGATTTCCCCCAAAACATTTGTTTTTTTTGTGGGTTATCTGTAAAAATGATGTATACCTGTAATGTGTTCAGAAGGGGCCTCAGTGGCTATCCCAGATACCTGATATGGGGGGCGGGGGGCGGGGGGGGGGGCACGGCACAAAGGCCGGCAACAGAAATCTTGGGGCCCCATACACTGATATCTCTGGGGCCCCCATCAAGCACAGTAGTGGTGCGGAGTAGGGACGGTGGTAGTGTGGAGCAGGGAGGGACGGAGGGTGGGAGTAGTGGCGTAGAGCATTGAGGGAGTTGTGGTGTCCACCTATAGTACCATATGCAAAATACCCCACCCCAGTTCAATATGAAGATTGCCCCCTTTAGTGCCTAATGCACAATGCCCCCATCAATACTCACTTCTGCAACCGCATCTGCTGCTCCTACGGCCCCCCGCTGGCTCCTTCCCTCTGTGAGGAGAGCTCACCTCACGCGTCTACTACTCCTTATTAACCACAAGCCAGGCCTGTGTGCAGCGAGCTCTGGTTAGCACATTCGAAATTTAAGAAATGTCTAAAGCCAGCCGTGGGGGAGCCGCTAAACCCCTCACAGAGCGGACAGAGGCAGAGTGCAATTCACACACACCCCTCGTCGTGCTCCCTACCAAAACCTTTAGGAGTAACCACCGGCGGCCAGACGTCTGAGCGATTCCGCTTTGGGCGGCAGCGAGGATGACGGAGGGTCCAGGGGCTGAGTGTCAGTAGAGCTGGCATCTAAGTGATAGGGGGGTCAGGAAGCTGAGTTGGGGGAGCTGCCCCTCAGATCATCAGTCCTGGGACGGCTTTCGCCCTTCATTTTCGGGGGTTAACCGCAAATATTAAGTAGCACTGAAATGTATTAAAAGGGGACCGCAGCAGGAATCTCCGATCCCTGCTGCAATCTCCCCTGCAGCGCCGCCGGCCGCATCCCCCATAGGTTTCTATGAGGGATGCAAAGCTGCCCGATGTATCAACATCGGTTAGCCCGGCTTCGCACACCTGGGCTATCGCCATTCTGATATGGTGATAGCCCATTGTAGCCTATGGCTACATATCACACTGCCCGAGCGGCAGTGCGGTCAGCAGGGTCGTGGGGGGGTCAGCACGTAACCGCGCATGCGCAGACCCCCCCGGCTTCCGGCTCCAGGCATCGCAGGGACGGGCTCCTTTCAGAGCCCTGTCCCTGCGCCCGGCAGATGATACATTCAGGTGATATGATCGCATTTTACAATGCGATCCTGAGCGGTAATATTCCGCCCAGATCGCATTGTAAATGCGATCAATGATAAATGGGGGCCTCAGTCTGCAGATAGGAGATCATGCTATACGCCACATGACCTCGGGAACACGTACTAGACATTTGTGTGATTAGCCAGCAGGGTCTCTTCCTGTGGAATCTGTACACTCAGTATTATACCTGGCTTAACCCACCATATCCTTCACCTATGTAATGTGTGCTCATGGATCAGTGCCGTGTACAGATCTTTAAATATGCACTTTGCCTTGTAAGGTGCCTGAAACAGCCAACAATGAACAGCCCGGGCATCCTTAACCCTTTGTGTGAAAGCGTTGCTGTGAGAGATTTGCTAAATATCTGCTAAAAATGCCAGGGTCAAAGTCTAGGAATATGAATCACTTTAGTTATTGCCGGCAAATGATCTGAAGTCCATTAACTGAAGATTTGTTAAACATTGCACCAATAAACCAACAGTCGCTTTTAGCGGCGCTGGAATTTTTATTGGATATTTTGCCTATCTCTGACAGCAACGTTGGCACTCAAAGGGTTAAGAAGGTGTACCAATCAGAATACATAGGTCAGACATTTGTCTGTGTCTGTATACATTGGTGTCATCTCTGTGTCCTGTATAGCGATGGTACCATAACCTTACTGCGCCATTGTGACAGGAGTCATTAAAGTGATCTGATTGGCTACAAGTCAAGATAGAGTCCTTCGATCGCATCGCTATAATGCAGGGAGAAACAGGGGAGCCTGGTATTTGGCAAAACTTTGGAGTGCTGCCCCCATTTTCTGGCATGACGTGGCCAAGGACTGCATCACATTTGTGGTTTCCTTGGCCTCAAAAAGCTCCCTTGCGACTGCAAGTCTGAGTAAGGTCAGAGTTACTTATGCTGCAGTCACAGATGAAGATCACTACCAGTATTTGCAATGTTCCGCTTGAACTGCAATTGCATAAGCATTTTTATCAATCTCAAATGCAGGCAGGGGGCAGGATGGGATATCGAAAGAAAACATCAGTTAAATGATGTTTTTTAACATTGGTTACAAAACCTCATACAGACCTAAACATTGGTACTCTGAAAACGATGTTAACCAATGTTTCTATATATTTTTTATTAAACTGCCTACTTAAGCATATAATACACTAATAAACTTCTGAAATGATAAATAATCCACACACACGCACACACACATTGGATATATTATTCATGTTATTTGGTAACTAAAATTTGTTACGGAGAAGAAAATAATGAAGCATTAACAAGCAAAACATTATTGCAACAACTCACAGCAGCTCACAATCTGCTATTTTTAAATATTTTTAAGGTACTTCCTCATCTTTGCGGCCACCGCTTATGCCAGTTACTTTAGCCGCTACGTGAATTGCGATTGTCCCCTCACGATTGCTCACCATGCTTCAGACTCGTTGGCTCGCTCTGCTTCGCTTTCCACAACATTACTAAAGGTAATAGATGGTGGCGTGGACCCCGAAAATAACCATCGCGGCTTGCCGTACGCTAAGTAACTTCTGTAGCGTAAGCAGACAAGCAAGATGAGGAAGTAGCATTTTTAACTTGGTTCATAACAGTAGCAACAGGCTAATAACTTAATTAATTAACTTATGTTCTCACTTCCTCTTTAGTTAATCTTTCTCTTTCTCTTCTCTATCAACTGAAGTCTGTATCATCACCACACACAGTGCCAGATGCACTAAGCTTCAAAAGTGATAAAATGGTGAGTGATAAACCACCAACCAATCAGCTCCTGCCTCACATTTTTTAAACACTGTCTGTGACATGGCAGGTAGGAGCTGATTGGCTGGTGGTTTATCACTCTCCATTTTATCAGTTTTGAAGCTTAGTGCATCTCATCCAGTGTGTGTGTTACTGTTTTGTATCTATTTTTTAAGTTGTCAATGAATATAAAACAAGGATTGAGCTGGCTGCCGAAAGCAGTGACCGCACCACACAGTGACACACACACACAAAAAAAAAAACCATTTGAAAATTGAGAAAAACATCGGGGGAGAAATCTAGCGATGTTAAGGAAACATTGGATCCTCAACATTGCAGGGTTAAACATTGAAACCATAAATCCGATGTTACTGATGAGACATCATATGATTACCATCCCTAGGCAGGAGGTGTCCACTAACACCGTTCTATGTGGTCTGCTATGTATTGCCCACCTTCGGGTGGTTCAGGGTGATTTCACCTCTTTTTTTTATGAACCTCTTTCAAGTCGCAAAATGTGTAGTCATCACACTATACTACCGCTAACCCGCTGACCTGTGTTAACTTTAATGGAACTCTGATTTGGCCACTTACAAATGAACTCTGATTTGGCCACTTGTGTTGCCGTTACCACCTACAGGACCACCTAGGACCAGTCACATTATTTCCTACCTGTCCATATGTCTCGAGCGCACAAGAGACATGACCGTAGGTGGTCTCTTCCTTGTCACTCCACCCTGAGCCGCAGTTCATTACACAGGTTTGTGTGCCTGAACATATCACATATTTTTGTTACTATTTATAACTGTAAGTAAATTCCAACCAAACAGGGTTGCCGGAGCCCTGCTAAGTTTACGGAAGGAAAACAGAGAGATGTGTGAGGCGGAGGGTTCATAATGTAACACCTGCCGAAGTATTACATCCTATGAGATATAACCTATCACAATCAAGGGAATTAGCGTAATGGACAGTATGGGCTGTTCGGAGGTGCGAGGCCATGGGGCAGCCATATTGTACTGGTAAGCTGTGTCCACCACCCACTTGTTCCTAGACAGCTTAATTGATTTTAGAGATCAAGGTAAAATAACATTGCAGAATTTCTGCTTGTTATAGCTAATGAAGTAGTAAAATAATAATATCCCCCATACATCAGGCAGTTTGCCCCATTCCAAGATCCTCTAACCATATCTGCTAATCAGTGACCTGCGATGATTGGCGATCCATTGGGGAATTGGGAAATTACACTTGTTAAAAATGCCGGGCTATCTAAACATGTTTAATATTCCAGATCCCCCGCCTAGCCATGGGTTTGGGGGGGTTCCTGGATATTGGTAAATATTGGCAAATATTTGCTGCTTTATTTTTACACTGCAGTTTAGATTTCAGTTTGAACACCTCCCACCCAAATCTAACTCTCTCTGCACAGGTTACATCTGCCGCACCTGCAGTGCAGCATGGTTTTGTCCATTTGAGACAAAAAGGTGCATTGTGATCAGGCCTGAATTAGGCCCATTGCTGCAATACATCGGTAATGTATTTGGGGACAATTGGATGGATACATTCAGCACAGAAGCCAATAGCACAAGCAAAAGAGGGAAGAACCAGTAGCTTGAATAGAACCTGGAATTAAAGGACTTAAGAAATCTTAGGCTATAAGAAGCAAGTATGAATTGCTCTTTTATTCACTTTATCTTAAGTTTTTACATTGAAAAGCATTTTATATCCAGAATAATATCCTGTGTAAAGAAAAGCACTTTCACTATTCAGGGAATAAATGTTTGTATTCCTGCAGCCCCGGGTTCCTGAATCAGCAACAGCTGGAGATCTGGAAGTAAGGTCGTGGCAGAGACCTGCATCTCTGATGCTGCTTTGTCTCATACATAAACCGATTGGTCCTTGGATTGGAGCCTCCCTGACGTGGGAGGCTATTGGCTAAGGACACTTCAGAAGCGCTTTAGACTGAAAAATCAGGTAAGGGGTGGTTGTTTTTGTTTTTTTTCATTTCTTTCTTTTCTTTTGGGGGTTGGGAAGGGGGGACGACTAGGTTGCACTGTAAACTATCATTTTAAACATAAATTTACTGAAGCTTCTGAAAATGGAAAGAGGTTAACGTTGTCCTTAGCAGCCAATCAGATTTTGCTTCTCTTATCTCAATTGCATCCTAGAAAATTATGGAATCTGATTGGATGCTGTGGGAAACATCACCTCTTTATTTTGAGAAGCTTTAGTCCCTAAAACTTGCACGTTATGTCAGTTTATCCAGGAGTTCCCTATAATAGTGCCCATTATACAGCTGGCCATACATTACCGTGATCTGTCAACCGATCCCCCGCAAGCCGCTTGGGACCTCCCTGGGCAGCAACCCCTGTTCCCCTCCGCCGGGAGGATGGGCGGAGATCAGACCTGCATGCTGGTCCGACGGACCTCCGACTCAGGTCTGATGCGCACGGGACCGCTCATCGGACATGAGGGGACATCACACGCACCCAATTTGGGCCTGATTTCTCATCCTGTTCCCTTGGGAATTGGTGAAATCATCCCCAATAACGGTACTGTATGGGGCTTTAACATTTTGGCACCAATACAAGGACCTGTACTAATCGTGTTGTAATTCACATTTCTTGAACTGTATGTAGTATCCATAAGGCCTTACTAGAGCTGGAAGGGAGCAGTCTGGACAGTGCCTGCATTCTCGCAGGCCGGCTCTCCAGGTCTGCTTATGTGCTACAAGTAGTAGCAGGATTGTTATTAATACCCCTTTTACATCGCTGCAAACACCAGGGATTTTCCCTCGTGGACCTGGGTCAACGGCAGTGTAAAAGGGGTCGACCCGTGTCCAGTTACACTGGACTTCTACCCAGGTCCTAACCATGGTGGAACACGAACAGGACCCGGGTAGTGCGCAGTGCAAACGGGTATGCCGGGTCGTCCGACCCAGCTACCGTTTACAGCAATGGGGATGCCCAACCTCTGGACTGCAGCGTCCTGTGGTCAGTATGGAGGTTGGGTGGGGGGGTGCAGACTGCAGCGGAGGCAGGGAGGAGGTGAATTGTATTTGCCTCTACGACCTCTGATGGGAGGCTATTCCACTTATCTACTACTCTTTCTGTGAAGTAATTTTTCCTCACATTTCCCCTGAATCTTCCTCCCTCTAGTTTCAGTGCATGTCCTCGTGTTCTGTTGCTCCTCTTCCTGTGAAGAATGTCTCCCACCTGTACCTTGTTAAAGCCCTTGATATATTTGAAAGTTTCTATCATGTCCCCCCTTTCCCTTCTCTGCTCTAAAGTATACATATTAAGATCTTTTTGTCTTTCCTGGTACGTTTTGTGATGTAGGCCATGCACCATTTTAGTTGCTCTTCTTTGTACAGTCTCTAATGTATTTATATCCTTCTGGAGATATGGCCTCCAGAACTGAACACAGTACTCTAGGTGAGGTTGTACCAATGACCTATACAGTGGCATTATTACTTCTTTCTTTCTACTGCTGATACCTCTCCCTCTGCAACCAAGCATCTGACTTGCCTTCTTCATTGCTTTGTTACATTACCTACCTGCCTTTAAGTCCCCTAAGATAGTGACTCCTAGATCCCTCTCTTCCTCAGTAGTTTCCATTATAGTGCCATTTATAGTATATTTAGTCTTTGGATTTTTGAGACCCAAGTGCATGTATTTGCATTTTTTTGCATTATACTGTAGTTGCCATTCTCTTGATCATTCCTCTAATTTACCTAGATCATCAGTCATTTGTTTCACCCCTCCTGGTGTGTCTACCCTGTTGCATACCTTTGTGTCATCTGCAAAAAGGCACATTTTACCCTAAATTTTTATTTGCAATATCACCAATAAAGATACTGGTCCAAGTACAGATCCCTGGGGTACCCCACTTGTAACCTTTCCCTCCTTTGACTGTACTCCTTTTACTACAACTCTCTATTTTCTGTCCTGCAACCACGCTCTTATCCATTCACTCTCATCCGCACTCTCACCTGAGGGTCTAGGAAGTTGGTATTGGTGTGTGGGTGGGTGATGGGAGCAGGAAGCTGAAGTTTGCCCAGGGTGCCGAAATACCTTGCATCTGCCTTGGTAAGACTTCTTTCCAGGCGGCAATAAAGGACAGTATCTGCTTTCAGCTGAAGATTTTATTAATGTTTATCCTACAGAGGTTCAGCAATGCATCATGGGGCAGATTTTCTATATCACAGAGCACCTGTCCTACCCCAGGTCTGACCATGCACAACACACACGGACTCCAGTAAGGCGTTTGCAGCGTTTCTCAACACCAGTCGTCAGGGAACCCTAACAGTGACCTCTCCATTCCTGATGGCAGCCGCTGCAGCTCGCTCCATCTGACCATGGCGTTTAGCCCATTTAACCTTTCAGGACCCTCCCCAGCAATGGCCGCCGCACATGTGTGGTCAGCAGGCCATTCATGCACAGGAGTCCCACCACCGGTGAGAACATATTGCAGTAATGTCGCTGTAGGCTTCTACATCTGCCTGGTGTAATCGCAGCCTGCAAAAGGGTTTAGGTGCTAATATTCCACCCAGATTGCACTGTAAATGTGACTGATAAATGGGTCATTAATACGTACACCTGTGCTTCAACATAGAACATGGAAAACCTGTCCTGTTATGGTTACCTGGCATCATTCTGCTGCTGCTTCTAACCCTTCAGTCCCCCTTATAGTGTATATTATGACCATCTCGATTCTAGAATTACAGGCTCAGCCTGAGTTACCATTTGTTGCTATGTTCAGCAGGGTATGGGGTCATTGGGTCGACCACGGAAGGTCGACACCTGAAATAGGTCAACATGGCTTAAGTCGAAAGGGTTGGAAGGTTGACACAAGCATTAGGTTGACAATGGGAAGGTTGACAGTCAAAGGATCAATGTGACTTTTTCAAAGGGTTTTTGTCCCGATTGTCGACATAGTCGACATGGACACCATCAAAGTGTACCGCATCCGCCTGCCATACTTGCCTCACTGCGCTTGGCACGCTGTTATATTTCTCCACCACGTCATAGTGGATGGTAGGGCATGAAATACTGTCAGCTCAGAAAAAAAAAAGTGAAAAACTCATCGACCTTTTGACTGCCGACCTTCCCATTGTCGACCTAATGCTTGTGTCGACCTTCCATCGTTGTAAACCTTAGCCATGTCGGCCTATTTCAAGTGTCATCATAAGCCCTGTCGACCTTCAATTGTTGACACCAATGCAAGTTGACCTAAATAGGGTGGTTCTAGTTATCGTATCACGTTCAGCAGCCTCATAAGGACACCTTCTCCTGGGAATGAGGTACAAACTGCAGGACGGAGTGACAATGAAATAAAGACTGTCCCCCTATTTCATCACATACATAACTCGTGTTGGAGTGTTGTCCTGGCCTCAGGTTACATCCCTTCCCCAGGTACACCTGACCAGACAAGGCTGGACTTATCACTGCCTCTATTCCCCCCACTCATAACCTGAGCAGGCACCGAGAGCAGCTGCATTTGTTACCTGCTGCGTGTGTGAGACCAGGTAATGTGTTTCCTCTCTGTCAGCCCCTCCTGTGGGCATAGGGAGATCTCTCACTGTAATATAACTCAGCCCAGCATTCACAGGCATAGATTGGCAGCGCTGTAATGTTAGTAATCTATAGGAGTTGGGCTTTCTTGTTACAGTATGAAACTTGTCTCTATTTAAAATGTTTCTTTATTATTTGTACAGGGTTTGAAAGGATAGAAATTGTAGCACTGGGTTGAGGAATAACTTGTGACTCCAGACTTTACGGATGAGTGATGCGGCATGAACTGTAAATTGTGATTTCTGCTGGAGTAATGTGATCAGGGCTCTGCTCCCTGCACAAGGCTGTGTGCTACTCCTATGGGTTTAGGGGTGTAACTGAGCGTTCTACTGTAGCTAGACTCTCTGCCCTACATGTGATTGTGGGTTAGGTGTAATATAGTGTAGATAACAGACAGGTGCAGGAATAGTATTAGTACCTCTGATACACCTGTATTCTGGCTCTGGGCCAGGGGCTTAAGCTGGGAACACACCAGATGATTCTTTGGACGATGTTGCATTCAGCGGCGAATCGTAACGATAAATCGTCCAGTGTGTACGCACTACTGCACACTCCTGTGAGTCATTCACTTTTTTTTTGCATAGCCATACAGGTTGTTCAATCTGGGGATGATGATTAGTACATTGCGCTGTGTGAATACAGGCCATGAAGATTATCCCCCTACCGAAGAAAAATATCCCCAAAGGTCTGGATGATTATCGTCCCATCGCCCTAACATCGTTGGTGATGAAATGTTTTAAACGTTTGATTTTAAGCCACATTAATTCGCACTATGCTGCAAATTTTGATCCCTTCCCATTTGCTTATAGAGCAAATAGTTCTACTGATGATGCGATTCTAACGGTTCTACACCAGACGATGAATCATCTTGAGAAAAGGGGTTCTTATGTTAGAATTCTATTTGTGGATTTTAGTTCTGCTTTTAATACTATTATTCCGATGTCATTGGTCTCCAAACTTTTTGATGTAGGCTTAAATGGGCATTTGTGCAATTGGATTTAAAAAATTTTGATTGGCAGACCACAGCTAGTGAAATTTGGTAATCTAATTTCTGGTGAGGTTATGGTTAGTACAGGCGTGCCACAGGGGTGTGTTTTGAGCCCACTGCTATATTCTTTGTTCACACAGAATTGTGTGTTGACTTCAAAATCGGTACAGATAGTGAAGTTTGCGGCCGATACCGCTGTGGTTGGCCTGATAACCGAAAATGATGAGGTAGCATATAGATCCGAGGTTTTTAGATTACTCGAATGGAGTAGACAAAATTGTCTGCAATTAAACACAAATAAAACCAAGGAGATGATGATAGATTTTAGGCGAAGTTGTGGTAGGCCAATACTTCCCATGTTTATGGAGGGTACGCCTATTGAGGAGGTGGAGGTTTTTAAATTCCTAGGTTTATATATTTCTGATGATCTAACTTGGTCTCTATGATTAAGAAGGCCCAACAACGCCTCTTCTTTTTAAGAAGACTCAAGGCTGTATGTTCTGAGACAAAGACGCTAATCAGATTCTATCAGGGAGTTGTGGAGAGTGTTTTAACGTACGGGATTGTAGTATGGTTTGGGAACTGTACTGCGGCAGAGCAGGCCGCGTAAGACCGAGTGATAAAAACTGCAAGTAAAATTATTGGGGTGTCTCTACCGCGCACCCGTGATCTGTATTATAACAGAGTGCTAAAGAAAGCAAATCATATCTTAGCAGATCCTAGTCATCCGAATTGAGGTCTTTGATATTTTGCCATCTACAAAACTGTTCCGCAGTGTCCCGGCACGTACAAAGCGCATTCTAAACCGCTTTTTTCCAACTGCTGTTCGCATGCTACATGACAAGAAATGAAATGGGAATTGTTCTTTTAATGTTTTTTTTGTGTAGGTACTTTGATTGACAGTGCATTGATCGCAGTGTATTGTTAATAACAAATAAAGTATTCTATTCTATAGTACCTACATTTATGCGTTAAGAACCTATATATTGTTACATAATTTGTGCGATTGCACAGTGTATACGCACTATATCGTGTCCCGGGTTCAAGAGAAATTGTGGGCAATATCTCATTGTTTGTCCATCATCTATTGTGTACCCAGCTTATAGGACAGATAGATTTATTTATTTTTTAAGATGCACAAATGAAGATAAAAGGCATTTATACGGCCAGTCATTCTATGAAAAAGAAAATGCGAATGGGTTTAGAATACTCAGCAGTTCTGTGATCCCTGTACTAATTAAAAGGACTTAGAGATGACAATATTGCAAATAGCAGTTGCCGCCAGTACTTTAAGAAAAGAGACAAAAAGCTGAAACCATAATGTCAGTTACTATTGTGTGACATCACTGTGCAGCTATATATCTTCCAATTAGCATGCTGTACAGTGAGTGTTTGTTACAGATTTGTTACCAATTGGCTGGACAGCCCAATACACACCCCTTCCAATGCCAGAGGGCGGCTGAGGTAGAAGAATATATTGCTCTCATATGTAGCTGTAAATACAGTAGATGATGCACTGTAAATAGCTGTACTCCTCCCTGCTCTTAATGTCTGGTGACCTTTGTAACAGCCGCCAGCTGCTTGTATGTATATGTCCTAGACACCATAGCAATTGCACACTTTTCTATGCTGTCTGGGACTGATGGATTACTGACTTGTGGATAGAAGACCCCCTTTTTCCACTTCCACAGCTTGGTGTAAAAGAGTTCTCAAATAACCCGGGTCCAAGGTGCACCGTAAACTGAATCTGACCCAGGTTGAAATTGCGTCCAGAAACGTTCTAGCACCCTGCCTGTTAAATAACCCTTGCCGTTCCTCTTCCTTGTCTGGGGTGTCGCTCTCTGCTGTGGTGCTTCTAGCACAGTGTGGTCTGTATTTCAGCACTGATATGCAGACCACCCTATGCTAGAAGCTCCACAGCAGAGAATGACACCCCAGGCAGGGAAAAGGAACTGCACGGGTTTTGAAAGAGGCAGGGTGCTAGAATGACATTTACTAGCGATTGTGTGTAATGCAGGTGGAGATATACTACTGTGCACTGGTGGAAACAAAACCTTTCCATAGACTCTGTGACCTTTCAGTGTATTGGTTTATTAACTTACCATGTCAGCAGGTTATTACGTCAACACCTCAGGCATTTCTATTTCTGTTCGGTATCACACCTAATGCATGAATTCTTGTACGTGAATCAGCCCCTATTTGACTGATCTAATTGGTGTCCCTAATTTGCATAATACATGATAATTACGCCGTGTGACATCACTGTAAAATACATCGGATCATTTTATTGTTACACCTAAATGTAATCATTTATTTCCATTTTATTTGATAACATTCCAAATGATAGGCCAGCAGTAGCCACTCCAGGTCATGGGCAGCACAGACGGTGTAATAGTTAGCATTACTGCCTCACAGCACTGAGGTCATGGGTTCTGTTTCCACCATGGCCCTAACTGTGTGGAGTTTGTATATTCTCCCTGTGGGTTTCCTGTGGATACTCTGATTTCCTCCCACATTCCAAAAATATACTTGTAGGTTCATTGGCTCCCAACAAAATTAACCCTAGAATTTATGTGTGTGCGTGTACATGTGGTAGGGAATATAGATTGTAAGCTCCACTGGGGCAGGGACTGATGTGAATGTTCCAATATTTTCTGTACAGTGCTGCAGAATATGTGTGCGCTATATAAATAACTGGTAATAAATAAATGAGTGAGCTGGGACACCGTATTATAGGAAAGCTAATAAATCACATTGTATACTTACAGAGGCTCCATGATCTGAGCGCACACTCCAGCAGCAAGCGGAAGTGACTGGCCCACCCAGGTAAGCAGCTGTGCACAGGGATTTACGTCCCAGCCCCCCATCGGTGCTGATATGGAACCCGGCCCACTGTTGGCTGCGTGCTCCACAGTCACTCGGTATCTTAGAAAACAATCACTTTCAGCCCAGAGACTCTTATGTTTTTCTCGTCCAAGAGTAATGACAGAGAAAGCTCTATACATGCTAGGGGTGTTTAAATCAGTGATTTGCAGGGTTCTCTGGTGCTGCACATTCTCTGATTCAGTTCACAGTCAGATCTTTGTCCTGTAGAGAGCCAAGACCTTCAGTAAATTTGTCCAGCGTTACATTACCATGGTGGCGAGTTTGTGGAGTAATTTGAGAGGTACAGCAAGACATGGGGTATTCATTTGGGCATCTGATACTTTATTGTGGTGGTGGGGGGGTGGGGGGGGGGGTGTTCAGGATAGGGCCGGCCCGATGATGCAGATATAGGAACAGCTGCATTATAGACTAGGGAGGGAAACTAAGTCTTATCTTGTTATAGACCTGGATGAGTGAGGAACTGGAATGTGACCGTGTCTGTGGGGGTGAGTAGTCTCTATGCCAGTGCCAGGAAATCAGTTCTGTCTTCTCTCCTCAGCCCAGCGATTAGATGGCTTCTGCGCTGAATCTGAAGTCGGAGAGGCTTATGCTGATAGAGGACGGGATTCCCCCACCCAAGAAACCCAGGTAAATGTTCACCATGTATCCTGGCACCACTGTCCCCCCAGAGATGATTTTATTCATATGGCGCCCCAAGGGATCCATAGTGCCCCAATTACATAGCACATATACGAATAAGCAACACGGCTGCATCAGCAGACATTGACATAAGTATCAGGGCTGGGGGGCAGAGAACCATAGGATTTGGTGCCATCGAATATGGTTTAAGTAAGAGAAGGAAAGGCACATGAGGAGAGAGGACCCTGCTGGTGAGAACTTACATTCTAAAGGGGAGGGGCAGACAGACAAGAGTGACATGACCGCGCTCTCCCCCACACATAGAGCCTGCACTGCCCCTAGATGTCTGTGGTTACTGCCTCACTGAACGCTGCTTCCCCACAAGAACACAGGGGGTTATTTAGGTTCACTCTTTCTGACAAATTCCTTCTTAGATGGACAAAACCATGTGCACTGCTGGTGGGGCAGATGTAACTTGTGCAGAAGTAATTAGATTTGGGTGGGGTTTTACTTCAAAGTGAGATCTATATTGCAGTGTAAAAATAAAGCAGCCAGTATTTACCCTGCACAGAAACAAAATAATTCACCATATCTAATTCTCTCTGCACATTTTACATCTGCCCCCCCTGCAGTGCACATGGTTTTGTCCATCTAAAAAGGATTTTGTCAGAAAGAGTGAACTATCATAAGGCCCACAGACACTTAAGTTTGTTCTGGCCTGGATCCAGTTACCTTTCGCTATCTGTCTGCTCTGGGATGGTCCCATCTTCATCACTTCCTCTCTTCCTAGATGGAAAAGGCCACAAACAGGAAGTGTGTTCCCCCCCCCCCCCCCATAATATGCAATAAGTATCACTGATCACTATGGAGAACTGCAACATCACACGTAATTGGCTGATATCCTGGACATGTGACCATGATGCATACACAGGGCCAATCGGGATTCTCTACATTACTTATAACTCCTATAGGGGCCCATTTACCATAAGATCTGATCTGGGAAGGGTCAAACCCCCAGGATCACATTGCAAAATGCGATCCTATTGGCAGGATGTATTTTCAGGGAAAGGGGCTCTGAAAGGCGCCGGAGGTTTGCACATGCGCAGTTAGCGCCGATCCGTACTGCCCACACATACACAAATGTACATCACATCAGCTGTATGTACTGGCAATCTGCCAACCGGTGGTGATTGACAGCTCAACTGGGAAGGGACAAAAATATGGGTCTGCCCGATCTATCCAGAGATACTGTATATATGTTGATCAATTGATCTGCAGATATATCTGCCATTATGTACCCAGCTAAAGTGTGATTATTCCTCTTCAGTTTGTGCCAGTCACACTGCAGAAGGCTGTAGCACCTTTCCTTGCATGCATTGTCAGTCACATCCACGCTTCGCCTCGTTCTCCTCCCCACTTACTGCGATCCAAACCCCAGTCTTTCTAGGTAGTGCGCTCCAGGGGGTGAGCGATCCTTGTGTACATGCTACAACCTGGACCCACAGCCATAGGTGGTCTCTCCTTACAGTATAATGTTCTCATACACCGATCATTTAGATCTTCCTCCTCACTATGCATCTTATGTCCACCCATATAGCCCTAATTTGCCTTGTGCTTCCGTGACCGCCCAGCTTCGCCCATCTCGTCAGGCCATACACAGTGCCTTGGCTTGCTCCCATTCGCCCTGGCAGTTTGAGCAATCTCTGCAGCAGAATTCACCTGGCATCGGGGGAGTCAAACAGTAAGTGCGAAGAGAGTTCTGGGGGAGGGATCGGGGGCAACCTCAGTAAAGGAAGAGGCCACCTTCTATCCTGTCCCAGCATGAGAACCGCCCTGAAATCAGTCTGAGAAGACACTGGCCCAGAAACATTACTTACAGCAGGCTCCAGACCTGGGGAAATCCTAGCAGTGCATGTTTTCCAGGTATCCTGGCAGAAACATCATTAGCACCAGCTGTGAATCTTTTACACTTGTTCTAAAACAAGTATGGAAAACATGCACTATTATCGGTCCCTGAGGGCTGGAATTATGAAACACTGACATGCAGAATACGCTGCTGAAACTCTAAAACATACATTATATCAGTGATGGCTAACCTTGACACTCCAGCTGTTGTTGAACTACACAATCCAGCATGCCCTGCCTCAGTTTTAGCATGGCCAAATAGTAAAACTATAGCAGGGCATGCTGGTGCCATCTTCCCAGCATGGGGTACTTGTATAGTCATAATACAATATATATATATATAATGTATATGTGTGTGTGGGAAAGCAGCAGCTGAACACTTACTGTATGAGAACATTGCCTACGTGCAGCTTAGTGTGCAGAATAAACATCTCAATCTCTACAGCTGTCCTTATTCATTGTATTGCATGCTCTATAGCCGTTCTACCCATCCTGGCCTGGTCTGTATACAGTATAGGCCTAATTCAGACCTGATCGCACAGCTGCAAATTCGCAGGCCGGGCGATTATCGATAGACTGTGCATGCATATGGCCTGTAGTACACATGCACGAGGCCATCCTACGATAAAATCCTGCTACTTTTTTAATCGCTGGCTATATACAAGTTGATTGACAGGAAGCTGGTGTTTGTGGGTGGTAACTGGACAGTTTATTGGAGTGTCAGGGAAAACGCAGGCACGCCCAGGCAATTGAGGGGAAGTCATGAGACCTCAGCTCCGGCAATGATCAGCCCATTTCTAACGAAGCCGCAGAGTAAGTCCTGGGCTACGCACAGACTGCGCACACTGGGGAATCATTACATGGTGAGCGGCTGCTATCTGGTAGTGTCAGGGATAATGCAGGCGTGACCAGGTGTGTGAGGGGAAGTCATGTGACGTCAGCTTCGGCCCCGATCAGCCGGTTTTCCATTGCAGCCGCCGAGTAAGTTCTGGACTACACACAGACTGCGCACACTGGGGAATCATTGATTGCGAATATCACTGTGCTAAGCCATTAGCAGGCTTGCATGGGGCAGGATTTCACTCTGGCGGGGCGGTTATCTCAGTGCTCTGAAAATTAGAAGCCCAGCGATCAGGTCTGAATGAGGCCCAATACACAGTATTCATGATATAGCCCAATCACAGTTGGCGCATAGAAACAATCACATCCAACTATTGTGTATTCATCTTTCCCCCTTGTGTTACTATACATTATTGGTATGGGGCTATATCCAGCAGCTGCAACCAATGGGGACACATGACGGAATAATCTACATTTTCCTCTGTGTCTCAGAAATCAGCATTATATAACCCTGACATTTATGGGCTCACTTTCCATCATTTGTCACACCAGATTACACTGCTGCCTACAGGATGGTTAATGAGTAATTAGAACTTCCCCTGTGTATAGGAATACTGCGCAACACGCCTTTGTTACACTGGCTCTTATAGCCTGCTCACAGCTCATTGGTCAGAGATCTGGAATTAACCTCAGTGGCTGCAGCAACCGGATGTGCTTCCTCGATCACTGAGCCTTCACGTGTACTGGTTACCTGCAGGTAACCACAGCGAAGCAGCTCAGAGACAGAGCTCATCAATAATCCAATTTATTAGCTTAATGGACTACTAACAACACCGATAACAGTACTAATAAGCCTGCTCAAAGCAAATGCTTCAAAAGCTAGTCTGCTGCCATGTGATTGCCTCTGTGTTTGTGCATGTGTGAGAGAGAAAGAGATGAAGTTTCACTCGCTGCCAACAGATGGCAGTGTTTCAGTTACACACGGAAGCTAGACATATATAGATAATTCTCTTTTATCTGTACCACTCATTAACAGCTTGTGATAAAATCAGTCCCAGTCACCCCCACACTGTAATGCTAATCCAATAGTTATCATGCCTGCTCTAATCCCAATCACATGTAACAGACACCCAACCCATACCCTAACCTTATCTCAACAGTCCGCGCACCTTCTCTAATCCCAAACACCAGTCTCCCAATTACCAATATTCCCTGAGGTAACAGTCATCACTACTGCTCAGTGCCCTGGTCACCAGCTGTAGTCCCCACTACTGCTCAGTGCCCTGGTCACCAGCTGTAGTCCCAAGTACAGGCCCTCAAACAATACTTGGTCACCACCCACACATTACGCCCGTCGTTCCACATAATGTAATCCTCATCTGGCAGGTCCTCTGTTCCCAAGAACTAGCACCCATATCGTCATCCCCACAAACCTCGATATCCTTAGCCGCCTGCTCCTTGTCCCTGCCGCCTTCTCAACCACACATTCAGATCTTAATAAGTGACTGCCAATTCTTTTTAATTGAGCCCATTGTTAGTATGACTGCCTTCAGCGTCATAGATGTTTTCTGATGTCATAAACTGGTCATCGTGCAGCAGTTTCCGCTGCCTAGCAGTGAAGAGCAGACCTCCTGTCATTAGTTATATCACAGAGGGGTACCTGGCACTGACCTACCTACAATGTAAATTGTAGCCTTCCTGGGTGCTGGCCATGTTGGCACATGATACTAATTGTATCAGACTGGATCTTGTGTTTTCCAGAAAGCTTTTACCAAGCCTAAAAACCAAAAAACCCCAGGAGCTGGTATTAGTCATCGGAACGGGAATCAGCTCAGCCGTAGCACCCCAGGTCCCTGCACTGAAGTCTTGGAAAGGGTTAATCCAGGCTCTACTCGATGCTGCTAATGATTTTGACCTCCTCGAAGAAGAAGAGAGCAAAAAATTCCAGAAATGTCTCCACGAAGACAAGAATCTCATCCACGTGGCTCATGACCTCATCCAGAAGCTGTCTCCGGTCAGTGCGGTCAGGAGATGAAATGTATATAGTCCTTATGGTCAGACACTTGTATTTGCCCCGGATTGGGACTGTGGGGAGGCAACGGGCACAGTGTTACAAGCAGGCGTGAGTGCCAACAGAAGCTTGTGTGCCACAGGGCCTATTTCTGCACATAATGAGGCATACCTTCTATGTATTTCCTCTAATTGTCCGAGTCTCAACTTACTGAATAATAACCATGTCTGTGCCATGTGTGAAGGTTTGGGTGAGCTGCCAGTCTGTACTTAGTAATGCCTCCATTTGGCAGCGATCACAGTATCCAAATGTCACTATGTGGTCATTAGGTGGACAATCAAAAAGATGATCCCTATTGAAAAACACATAAAAAAGGTCTACAGGGTCAAAGGTTGACACAAGCAAAAGGCCTATGAAAAAGGTTGATGTGAGTTTTTCATGGATTGTTTTTTTTAAACCACTTGTTCATACTTTACCATCCCATTGGGCATACAGATGGAACCATTCTCCTCTGCTCTGCTGGTGCGCCAGACTCTGGTATCTGGAGTGAGCCTGGCTCCATCTGTAGAGGGAGAATATAATAATTTGCCAAGCGTAGCTTACACTAATACGGTGTCCATGTCGACCTTTTGACATCGACACAAAAAAAAAAAAATTAAAAACTCATGCCAACTTTTTTCCACTTTTGACGATGTCGACTTGCGTGGCCACGTTTTTCATGTGTCGACCAATAGTGGCCAAACTTTTCACTCTCGACCTAATGATACACATCCCAAATGTCTTGAGGTACTTGGCTTACAAAACTCTATTCTGGCTAGAGATACCCCTCCTCCCTGCTACTGACAGCATCTTGGCAATAAATTGCCTGTGAAGCCCATTCCACAACCTTCCTCTTATCTCTGTTCTTCATGGCTGATGGTAGAATTTGCATTATCTTGCTGAAATCCATCAGTATTTAGTGATATTTAGTTTAATCCATTCTTCATCCCGGCCAGAGAACATTGTCTATGTTGCTTGGTGGCACATTAATCTGCCGCCTCTTTCCCCCCCTACTGAATGGATCCAACACTTTTAAATATGACACATTTAATCAGCCAGGAGAGGAGAGCGCAACAGTTTCACAAAGCCGCCAATCAGCTTTGTCATTTGAGACTGTGCTAGATAAATGACAGAAGCTGTCATCAGTTGCATTGCACTCTCTCTTCAAGGCTTGTTAGATGTATACATTCCCCCCTTAGTGTTGTCCTGTACTAAATTGAATGGTACTGCCTGAGGATATTGCTCTGTCGATAGGTGAAACGCATCACAGGCATTTAACGAGCATCCCCCAAGCTTTTGTGTACAGATCCATTTATATTATATTTTGGACTATCACAGCTGTCACCTAACTTGCATGCTCTTTTCCTTTGATCACTGTAGCGGACAAGTAATGTACGCTCCACCTTCTTCAAGGACTGTTTATATGAAGTCTTTGATGACCTTGAGTCAAAGATGGAAGACTCAGGGAAGCAGTTATTACAGTCTGTGCTGCAGCTGATGGAACATGGTGCCTTGGTCCTAACAACTAATTTCGACAACTTGCTGGAGATCTACGCGTTTCACCAGGGGAAAAAGCTGGAGTCCATAGACCTCACTGATGAGAAGAAGGTAATATGGTGTTTGCAGCTTAGCGTAAGACACAGGATAATGTACACACTGGTGGAATTCATGGAATGAACGTTCTGCGGATGTTACACACTCTCATGCCCCATTTGTTGTAAGCGGAATTCCGGCTGCTGTGTTTCACTTGTGTCCTGAAAAATAAATGAGAGAACCTCTGGTTGCTCCCTTCACGTAGAATCATTTTGGGCTAGGATGGGAGGCAGCATGAAAGGAACTCTATTGCTAGTGGACCCAGTAACCGCAGTGCAAACCTTGAGCCCAGCCAACCACCTACAACCACACACCTTTCCCCACTTACATAGCTTTGGATCTTCAGCTGCTCTGTGTTCCCCGCATGATTCACTATTGCTGGACTAAACTGTTGTCTTCCTGCCAGGTGCTAGAGTGGGCTCAGGAGAAGAAGAAACTGAGTGTCCTGCACATCCATGGGGTGTACACCAACCCCAGCGGAATAGTCCTTCACCCGGCTGGTTACCAGAATGTTCTCAGGAACACGGAGGTCATGGTGAGGTTATTCTATATGCTCCAGTATATTATTAGTAGTATTATTATTATTAATACATTGTATTTCTAAGGCAGCACCGTACATAGGGCACACATTAGAACAATACAGAGTGCACAGGACTAAACATAACAGTAACTGAGACACTACAACAGAGCACAGGTAACAATTAGCAGCACAAGTCTTCATACACAATACAGCTGGGATGTAGGGAACGAGTCAAAAGGTCGATATAGTTTTTCAATTTTTTTGTCCCGAATTTTGCAAAAAGTCAACATGGACTACCTATCAGTGTACCAGGCCCCCTCGTTTCGGGCACGTATTATATTCTCCCTCCATGTCTTAGTGGTTGGTAGGGTATGAAATACTGCCTGTTTTGGGGGTGGGGGGGGGACACACGTGAAAAACTCATGTCAACCTTTTGACTGTCGACCTTCAGATCTATTTTATGTGTCGACCTAAGTAAGCCCTGTTGACATTTAGAGGTCTACCTCTAATGTATGTTGACCTTCATAGTGTGGAGCTAGCAACCATATCCTATCAGGTATGGGGCTATATGTACATTGCTAAATCGCTCTGAGACCGTTATTAACCATTATTATTATTTGGTTGTATAAAACACTTCTTATTGGCCCAGTGTTGGAACAGCCATTGATGCAGAGCCTCTTCAACCAATCGGGTTGCGGTCTCTGCAGTTACACTGCTCCGCACTATTCTTTGTCATGGGTATCCCCACCACACAGCGTCTCCTTTGGGATTCTGCCCCATAATGATGTTTGGTATTTTGCACAAAGTCATGTGACATGTGATTTACAGCTATGTCTGTGCTTCTGGTGTGTTGGGATAAAGCTGCAGAGCACAGGAATGAGTGGTAATGAGCTTGTTTTCCAGCGATGAGCTCTCAGGGACCGCATGATTGCATAGGGACCATGTTAGGACAGTCCAACCCCCAGTAACATGGTCAGTCAGTACCATATTTATTTTAATCCTTAATATGCTTTCCTTCTGCAGAGGGAAATTCAGAAGCTTTATGAAACCAAGTCCTTCCTGTTCCTGGGCTGTGGCCGCACAGTGGACGACACAACGTTCCAGGCCCTGTTCCTGGAGGCGGTGAAACATAAGTCAGACTTAGAACATTTCATGCTGGTTCGTCGGGAGGATGTGGATGAGTTCAAGAAGCTGCGGGAGAACATGTTGGACAAGGGCATCAAGGTCATCTCCTATGGCACAGAGTACTCTGATTTACCCGAGTACTTTGAGAGACTGGCAAACGAGATCTCCACCAAAGGACGTACAGGTAACACACAAGTGCATGATGGCGCCTCACTGGGAGCATGTTGAGTTCTTGCATGCTGTTCTAGTTCCATTTCAGGGCTACTTCATAAATGGGCTTTTCTCATGCTGTAAGCGGGATAACCCCATCATATATATGGGTTGTTTATATATGGGTTGTTTTTTTTTCAGATTAGTAGTACATAGATTTTAATTTCAGATGGGAATTTAAAAAAAAATGAAATATTAGATCCAACACAACAGGTGTTAACACGGAAAATTTCACAGATGCGACCCTACGCGTTTCTTCCTCACGGGTGATCTGGATCTAAATGGTGAAAAATGTGCCATAAACCAAAGTGTGCTTAAAAAATGGAATTCCATACCTAAGTCAATGCAAATGGTCTAGAAATCTCAGACCAAATTCATTTTAAAACCACCAGACAATATCAAAGGCTGAAGTCATCAGACTCTGTGTGAAGAACCCTTGTCACACTGAGGGCTCCAGAATTGCCTATAAATGGATGTAATCCTAGTAAGCCAAAATAGTCTTATGAGCCATAAATATATATAGGAACACCTAAAAACAATAAATGGGCACATACCAGGGGACAAACCCAATATCGAATGTAGGGGCTATTCACTTATTGGTGTGTATCACTTTAAAACAGCCGTTTTTCGTGTCACTTCCAAATGGATATTCAATGGTATATTCTAGAAATAATAGAATATGATACATACTCAACATACATAATTCAAGGAACGGATCTTATACAGAAAATCTTATCGTGCATTGTGCTACAATAAGCAACAAATTCTAGCCAAAATCATAGCGGACAGAATGCAAACAATACTCCCCGACCTCCTCACACCAACACAACTAGGATTTATCCGAGGAAGGCACTCGGTAAAAGGTATTAGAACAGCCATAGCGGCGGTGGCATCGTCCGCCCTAACTAACACCCACAACAATATCCTACTAAGCCTTGACACCATAAAAGCCTTCGACACGGTTCTGTGGACCCACCTCTTCCAAACCTTAGAACAAAGAGGATTCAATAAAACACTGATAGACTTTATTAAATATCTATACAACTCCCCCACAACTAGAATTATGGTAAATGGTACCCTAGGCGGCCCGATAGTGATGCACAGAGGCACCCGCCAGGGTTGCCCTCTATCGCCCCTACTGTTCAACTTGGCACTGGACCCATTTCTACGCCTTTTAGAAGCTGACCCCATCTTCAAAGGCATACCAATCGGATCCAGGGTTGTGAAGCTCACCGCCTTTGCGGACGATATTTTATTATATATTTCTAACCCGACGGAGTCGCTCCATCACATTATACAACTGTTTAAACATTTCAAAGAAATATCGGGCTTCGCAATCAACATGCAAAAATCCAAGGCACTTTCCCTAACATCACGCCCCCTACCCACCGACTTCACCAACAGTGTACCGTTCGTCTGGGCCACCAATTCATTTACCTACTTAGGCACACAAATCCCCCGACACCTAGGACAACTTTACAAATTAAACTATGCCCCCACTTTCCAACAAGCCTATGAGGAGTTAAAAAAACTGGAAAAACCTACCCATCTCCTACATCGGGAGAATAAACTTAATCAAGATGGTAACTTTTCCACGATTAATGTACCTACTGCAGGGACTACCCCTTTACATCTCCCCAAATGACATCAAAACTTTTAATAAAAACATCAGAGAATTTATATGGAACAACGGCAGACCCAAAATAGGCCTAATAAAGCTGCAACAGCCTAAATGGAACGGTGGCCTGGGCCTACCAGACATTAGGCAATACAACAAGGCCACAATGTTCCGTTATCTTTCAGATTGGTTAGCCGGGACAGAATATTACACATGCACCTCCCTGGAAAGAGAGATGGTTCCAGGGAAATGCTTGCTGTCGTTCTTACACCTTCACGATCAAGAGGTCCCGAAACATTCACAGGAAAACCCCTTGATATGGAACACGAAAAAAACATGGCACTGGGTAAGAGGCCAAGCAGGTCTAAACTCCCACAAATCAATACATCTCCCATTCATAAACAATACAGAATTCCAAGAGGGATCCGCTACATACCCATTCAACATATGGAGGGTGGGGGGCGTCACGGGCATCGGATCCTTGGTTGACAGATCAGCACGTAGACCTCTAACCTTCTTAGAGGCGAGCGAAAAATTCCCCTGCCTAACGGGACACCCTCTGGCCTTCCTACAAGCCCAACATTATGTTTCCACGGTAATACGCAACTTCTCAGACAAAGATTGGAACAATACCCTTGATACCCTTTTACTACAGCCACCCCTAGAGAAAAAAGCTATATCCTGCTATTATCAACATTTTCGAACCATTCTAGACTATACATCCAGTAAGCAAGGCATAGCCCAATGGATACTAAAATTTCCACAATACGACACAGACGACCTAATTAAATTCTTACTAAAATCCTGCAAAACGCTACCCTCCTCCTCATATGTTGAGATGTTTCTTAATATATTCCACAGGGCTTATTTATCTCCCCACCGGAGCCATTTAATGGGCCGAACAAATTCGAGCGCTTGTTATAGATGTGGGGAACTGGAGGCGGATCTTTACCACTGCTTCTGGGCATGTCCAATGGTCAGAGGCTTCTGGCTTCAAGTAAAAAGATATGCAGAAACCCACCTAGTAAACTATGTCCCATTTGTAGATGACTGGGCAGT
Organism: Crinia signifera; assembly: GCF_055691185.1. NCBI lineage: Eukaryota > Metazoa > Chordata > Amphibia > Anura > Myobatrachidae > Crinia > Crinia signifera. Next base: position 83,195,563 of record NC_139226.1, read on the forward strand.
GTTGGGCGTAATTCCCTCAGACTTAAGAGTAACAAAAGGTTGTAGAGACCTATTATTAGCCATTAGTGCAGCCGCAAGGAAAACCATACTACAAGAATGGACCTCAACGTCCCCCCCAACTTTTCCATTATTTAAACATAAACTATTTCATCTATTTAGAATGGACTGGGTCGAGACTACTCTAAGCAAGGAATCCAAGGTAAAAAAATTCTTCTCAATGTGGGAAAGCTACATAGACACACTATCTTTAGAGGTGAGACAACAAATACACAAAAGTCTAAAAGACACATCCTGGTATCTATTACGCGTGATAGCCGAGGACCATCCTGTGGCTGTGACATAGTTTCCTCACTTCAGCATTTCCCCAATACTTATTTTATTCTTTTTTTTTGGGGGGTTGGCAGGGGCGGGATGGGGGGGGGGGCGAGAGAGAGGAGCACACCTTTTTGATCTCTTAGGTCCACTTCTGGACCTCTTTTGATTTTTGTTCTTTTGTGACAACACTTTGTACTCACAATAAATTTATAATGTTGTTAATGCCGGAGAACTACTAGAACATCACTATACGAAGAAATATAAAATGCCATAATATGTTTATCTGTAAGATCTGAAAACAAAACAACTATAACTATGATCTGAATATAATGGATATGTAAAACCAAATACTGTGAAATCAACAGTCAATGTCATACTGTGATGTAAAATTTCTTTTTATTGAAATGATGTACAACTGTTATAATTTAATATTTCACAATGTACAAAAAAGTGCTGAATAAAAATATTTTTCAAAAAAAAAAATAAGCAACAAATTATAAACCAGTATATTCAGAACTCTTCGGTCATAGACTAGAAATAATAAAATATAATACATGCTCAACATACATAATTCAAAACTCATGCAGCCTGAAGTCTGATGACTTCAGCCTTTTATATTGTCTGGTGGTTTTAAAATTAATTTTGTCTGAGATTTCAAGACCATTTGCATTGAATTAGGTATGGAATTTTTTTTAAGCACACTTTGGTGGATGGGACATAGAACCCTTACGGTTTTTCACTCCCTCCATTTTTTCTTATATCTCGTTCCTCCTTTAGTGGTCAGTTTGACCACTAAAGTATTTTATTAGGCACCAATCAGCGAAGCTTGTTGAAGATTTCCCAGGATGCCTTGGTTCCTCTCCCTGCAACCCCGCCTCCAGGCTCACAGAGCTCAGTTTTTGTTTGGAGCCTGCAGGAAGCAGATGCACCTTTTATCAGCAGGGATTACCTCACTGAGGTAATCCCATAAGAAGCTGCTTTATTTTTCTATTTTTTACCTTTGAATTTGCCGCTTAAACGGCATAGCCGCTCTAGCGGCAGAGACGTTTTTGCATCTGAGGTAACCCCCTCGCTACCACATCACTCCACCCACGACTATCGTCAAGCGGGGTAGCCCGGCGGGGGAGACACACAGCGACTAGCACCGCCGGACATCTCCCCCCCCCCCCCCCGGCAGTGTGGCCGATACCAGGAGCAGGTAAGGCTCCCTCAGGGAGCGCAAATCGCTGTGGGAGACAGCCGCAGCAGCTGGCGTGGACACTGGCTCCGATCAGGGACTCCACTAGACCACCGGGGACAGAGCACAGGCCAGGGCTGGGGGGCCCATTTTAAAACAAGGCTCCATTTTGCCCCAGTGGGGGAAGTCCAGCAGGGGAGGTGTCGCTTGGCTTGTAATCCCTCCCCCAGTTTTGGCGCCGTTCTCTCCGCAGATGGTCGTCCATTAGCTGTTTTAACCCTGTGCCTGCCCCCCTTCTCTCAGACCAGTGCCATTTTAAAGGCACAAATGTCTTACAGAGAGAGGGCACAGTCTCCTCTGTGTAACTGTCTACAGCCTAAGTAGTCGCTTTCACAGCCACCCTAAATCCCCCTTACTCCTTTTAAAGAGTTAAGTGGTTGACACAGGGTGTGATAGCATTTATAGGCTGTAATGGCTAAATGTAAATGCTGTTGTATATGACCACAATGTGCTAGCTCTTTACTTTCACTGTCTGTCAGTACTTATGCACTGTTTTTCTCTCATCTTCTGAGGAAGATGACAGAGGTTTCATCCTCTGGGGTCACATACACTCAGTGATATCACTGTAGGTTTTCCTCTGTTGAATATACCTATTGTGCACTGCAACCCCCCACTTTGGATTTATGGGCATTATATCCAAACGGGGGCGCATACAGACAGAGTCTCCAAAGCTCCTACTTTATACAGGAGCTGTGCTGCAGACCTGTCTGAACAGGATGCATCCAGGAAGGGTTAAGTGTAAATTTCTTTATCCCCCCTGGCCAGTCCTCTGCCACGGTGGTTTATCAACAACCACCATGCGCAACCATTTTCAGCACACCCCATGGCACTCTCTGTAGTCCAGCCCCCTCCACTTTGGGTGGATGCCCTGTCAACCACGGTGCAGACCTTGCAGCAGATTTCGGTAGTATACAAAAGCTGCTACCTAATGTTGCGCTACCTGCTAGGCCTCTGTTCACACCATTGCTCTCTGCAGCACAGGATGACACAGTTCATGATGGGCATGATAATGTAAATGCTGAGGATTACATCAATATTGATGTTCACCAGGATAATGATCCTATGCCTACAGACACTCCTGCTTCATAAGCAGAGACAACTGATGTGGCAGCTCTCATTCATGCAATCTGTGAGGTGTTAATGTCTGACTCGGTGAGAGCCTGAACCTACTGCTAGAAACAAATATGGTTTTAATAAAAGCAGAAAGTGATTTCAATTCCCTCATTCTGACCACTCCGTGGAGATCAGGAAGGATGAGTGAGAATTCTGGGTGAGAAAAGCCCAGGTATCCATTCTCATGTGGCCTGGTTACTTAATTCTGCCGGCCACTTCAGTATTAAAAGACCCTGCGGACAGGTGTTTAGAACACTCCCTAGGGGCTATATCCCCATTCACTGGGGCGGTTCTACCTTAGCACGGCTAAATCCATTTTACGATGGATCAGGTCCTACAAGGTTACCCTTGACACCTCGAAGGATGCCAAGTTATGTGTATATCACATTAAATCGAGCATTTTATTTATATACAGGTCAGATGCGGCCACTTAAGTTGCCACACCAGCTTCATTCAGACCCGCCGCATCATTTGGCTAAGACCATGAGAAGCGGACCTGGAATCCAAGTACACCTTGGAACTTTTACCCTTTAAGGGTGAAAATTTCTTTGGGGAAGAGCTTAACAAGTTTGTGGCCTTTCTGACAGCTGCCAAATCGGCGTGTCTATCTACACAAAAAAGAACATCTTCTCTTCGGTCCTTCAAGTTCCTCAGTACAAAGAGAGGACTAGGCTACTACTCGACTCTGTTCCCGGTTCCAAAACAAATGGAACTTACGGGCCAATTCTAAACCTCAAGTCACTCTACAAAGTGGCAAAGGTTTCTAAGTTTTGGATGGAAACTTTAAGGACTATAATCCTAGCCCTGGAACCGGGGGATTACGTGGTCTCCCTAGACATCCGGGATGCTTACTTGCATGTTCCAATCCTACCCGCACACCAGAAATACCTAAGGTTTGCTATTCAAATTCGTCATTTCCAGTTCCGGGTTCTTCCATTCGGCCTAGCAACTGCCCCCAGGACTGTCCGTTTTTCACCATTTAGATCCAGATCACCCCCGAAGAAGTCCTAACAGACGAAGCGCGTAGGGTCGCATCTGTGAAATTTTCTGTTTTAACACCTGTCGGTGTTGGATCTTGTATTGGATCTAATATTTTATTTTTGTAAAAATTGCTATCTGAAATGAAAATCTATGTACTAATAATCTGAATAAAACCAGCTTTTTAATTCGGTGTAATAGAATACAATCTGCTGTGATGGACAGCCAAGGCCTGTCCCAGTTCTGCTGAATTGGGAGCTAGTTCTCAGGAAGACATTATATAGGATGCAGTCTCTTATTCTTCACTCTTCTCTAGGTTTTTTTTCTGCAGCAAACCAGTGAGTCATAGTCACATTCATATAGACGTCTCTCAGCTGGATGCAGATTAGAGAAATTCCTCAGGTTACAACAAAACTGTACTGCAGAACAAGTGTAGAAAATGTTGCAGAAGCGCTGCAAGCAATGTGACCATGTAACTGCTGCAGAAGCAGTGCAAGTAATGTGTCCCTGTAACTTCTGCAGAAGCAGTGCAAGTAATGTGTCCCTGTAACTGCTGCAGAAGTACTGCAAGTAATGTGACCCTGTAACTGCTGCAGAAGTACTGCAAGTAATGTGTCCCTGTAACTGCTGCAGAAGTACTGCAAGTAATGTGACCCTGTAACTGCTGCAGAAGCACTGCAAGTAATGCATACCTGCCTACTTTTTATAACTCCTCTCCAGGAGAAGCATGGAGAGGAGTGAAAGCAGGGCAGGACAAGGCTACGTTTCGGGGGTTGGATGAGGCTTACGTCACCAAGCCACACAGCCAGTAACTGCTGCAGAAGCGCTGCAAGTAATGTAACTGCTGCAGAAGCGCTGCAAGTAATGTATCTACAGAAGCGCTGCAAGTACTGTAACAGTGTTACTGTTGAAGAATTGCCCTAAGTAATGTAACCATGTCACTGCTGCAGAAGCGCTGCAAGTAATACTGTAACTGCTGCAGAAGCGCTGCAAGTAATACTGTAACTGCTGCAGAAGCACTGCAAGTAATACTGTAACTGCTGCAGAAGCGCTGCAAGTAATGGAACAATGTAACTGCTGCAGAATCGCTGCAAGTAATGGAACAATGTAACTGCTGCAGAAGCACTGCAAGTAATGTAACTGCTGCATAAGTGCTGCAAGTAATGTAACAATGTAATTGCTACAGAAGCACTGCAAATAATGTAACATTGTAACTGCTGCAGAAGTGCTGCAAGTAACCAGTTACATTATGTAACTGCTGCAGAAGCACTGCAAGTAATGTGACAATGTAACTTCTGCAGAAGCGCTGCAAGTAATGTAGCGGTGTAACTGCTGCAGACAAACTGTAAGTAATGTAATTGCAGCTGCGAGTACTTTAACAATGTACATGGGATTTTATTTAATTTGTAAGACCATTCTGCTTTTTAATACTCCTCTTTAGAATAAATATCTCTCTTCATATAGCATCCCAATTGGTGAGGTCCAGATTTCCTCAGGTCTCCGCAAATTATATAGGGGGTAATTCTGGTTGATTCGCAAGGCTGCGAACTTGCAGCCTTGCAAATCCACGAAACCCCGCCCGACGAATGAACGCCCCCCCCCCCTTGCAGCGCGGTTTTGCCCGCACAGGCTGCGAATGGATGTTTAGCATAAACATCCTTTCGAATGCCAGCGGGTGACCTCCCACATCTTTCGAGGGTCGGGGACCTTCGAAAGATGTGGAAGGTACACGCATATATCAGTGACATTTAAGTTACTTACATATGCGTGCACACTGGCACGGATACGGCCGGGCAGTTGACATCCGGTGATGCCCAGCCTTCTCATAAGAATGACCATGGAACGCTGGGAGTTCTCATATGGTAATGAGGCAGCCTGGCGCCCTTCGCCCCCCCCCCCCACGCCGTCATGAGTGCGTACACCCGGCGAACCAAAAGTTCACTGTGGGTGCACACACCATACATCTGCAGATGCGCAGCATCGGTCCTGAGCCAATGTTGAGTGGGGCAGACCAGACGTGAGGAGATGAGACAAATAGGAAAGTATTCCAGTGCCAGGGACAATACTTTAGGGGGATACTGAAAGTGGGGTAGATGTCAGAGCGCCCCAAATAAGGCAGGCAGTATGGTCTAATATCATGTATCATTGTACTTTCTGGAACTTTGTCAGCGAGGGAGCCTTGCTCCAAGTTCAAACATCTGGATGAAGCTTATTGGGTAATAATCCTCTTATTTACAAATGGGAAACGCATTAACAAGTTGTAAACGGTTCTCTAGGTGGTGGTTAATCTCTGCGCATATATAAGGTAAATATCTGTAATCTGATTCCCAGTCTCCCAAAGATTACAGGATACATTTACTTGTGGTCTTTAGGCCTTCAGTGACCCCACACATTACACTGATGTCAAAAGGAATAAGATAAACTTGTTGTAACCACACACACATTATGGGCCTTATTCTAGTTCACTCTTTCTGACAAAATCCTTCTTAGATGGACAAAACCATGTGCACTGCAGGGGGGCAGATGTAAAATGTGCGAATTAGATTTGGGAGCGGCCAGACCCAACTGCTGGATCGGGAGGGAGGCTACTAAGAGGGTGAATGTCGCCAAAATTATATCAGAGATTAGTCCTCACTTTTCATGTCTGTATATAAAACATAAACCCCAGGGAAATGGCTCGGCCCTTCTCCACATCGTCTCCGGTCTCTTCTGATCCTACAAGGCCAATATGTAATGATCACAGTGGTAACTTGGCCTTTGGCTGTATGTTATTGGGAGGCCTCTATTAATACTATAGTTCTGTTTCTCTGTAAAGCACAATTATATGTTGAGCTGACTAGAGGTTCTAGACTGGCCCGAGCCTGTATCTCATCACCTTCTTTCCTCTGTGTGACAGGGATGAGCAGAGATCTCCCTCAGAAAAACGGCCCAAGCCTTGCAAATTGTCAGACCAAAGGTAGGGAACCCGGGAATTTTGCTTGTCTTGCCTCTTAAGCTGGACATACACAAGAATGATATCTGGCCGATCTGCACGATTTCGACGGATCCTCCGATCGATTGTGTTCACAATGTGAGATTATTGGTGCGGTCACGTGGGTTGCTCCACTGATCATACGTGCTGCACGTATGATCAGTCGCCTTTGCTTGCGGTCGTAAGTAGATCGTATGTGCTTATGTTGTTCTAGTGTATGACCAGCATTACGCCTACTACTTCACGGTTGTCCGCACCCATTTTATTGGGTGCCCCCTCTTCCATATACAGACGGAGCCCCTCTCATGCTTGCAGGGGCTGGCGATAGAATCGGCAGGCCCCTCCACCCGTCGGAAGGGGGCGCGCGTGCACGAGATTTTCGCGCACCCGTTCCGACAGAGCTCCCCGTCACCGGTTGCCCCCCGCACAATACCCCTCCCCCCAACCCTGCCCGTTCCCCTGAAGCGGAGATGGGCAGGGTCCTGTCGCAGAGTGACTGGGATGCACGTGCATGTGGGATGCTCGCACGTCCCAGTCTAATGAAGTCCCTCTCAGCAAGCGCTCGCCAGCAGGGACGTTCTGGCGAGCCCTTGCAGTGAATGAGGGGCTCAATCTGTATGGGGGGGGAGCTTGCCGAATAAACATCAGGTTTTAAGTTCATAGACATCTTCAGTGCTAGATCTTTTCTGTCCACTCTCTTAAAGAGCGTCAATCAATGCAATAGTTTGCTTCTAGGACACTTTGTATATCTTCTCTGCTACTTGTAATAATCGGTGGAAGAGAGGTAGATAGCATAGATGAGTTGTCTACAATTCTCCTGTGTATGTGTCCTTTGTTTTCATTGTCTTTTATCTTTGTGAGACAAAAAATTAAGAGGTGATGTTGTCCTTGGCAACCAATCAATTTCTATCATTTTCTAGGATGCATTTGAGAAATGATAAACAAAATTGTATTGGTTGCTATTGGCAACATCACCTCTTTTTATTTTTTTAGAAGCTTTAGTAAATATACCCCTTAAAGTGGAATGGCTGGTGAGGCATGTAGTATATGTCTTTGTAGTCGCTGACCATTTAGTACAGGGATGGGGAACATTCAACCCTTCAGCTGTTGTTGAACTACACATTCCAGCCTGCCATGCAAGTTTAAGCCTGGCCAAATAGAAAAACTGTAGAAGAGCATGCTGGGATGTGTAGTTCAACAACAGCTGGAGGGCTGAAGGTTCCCCATGCATGGTTTAGTACATAGGTCTGTGATTGTTCATTTCTGTGACTGTTTTGTGAGTAACTGGACAGGGAAGATCCGGGGAGCATAGAGGAAATACTGAGCACTTTTGAAGAGACTAAAGAAACCAGCAGATGACCTCTCATCGGGTAGTCCAAGCTTGAGGCTTCTGCTCCATCAATATCACGTGTGTGGGATCAGCTTTCAGAGGCATTTACTAGTTAAAACTACTTTTAAAAGTGATTTAATAACCACATTGGCTTCTGGAAAACTGCATGAAAGTGGAGTAAGAACATCCTCTATATCCGACTTCATCCAGGAGTAACAATGTCTCTTCAGTGAGATGTGGGACGATGGGCGGCCAAACACTCAACAATATAGACCCCAAATCATTCTCTGGTTATTTCCTGCTGTCTGGCAGGACATTTCTCCTGGGACATCAACTCAAGTCCGATGGCTCCTCCAAGCTTAGAGGCCTCTGCTGTCCTCACATTGAGCTGGTAGATGCTCTTCTCGGTGAGACTGCCACCATGCAGGAACTATGCCTTACTCTCTGCGCCTCACAAGTAGTAGATGTTTGTCCGGTGTACCTTGCCACCAAGACTTTTTTGTGTGTGCGTGTGAAACCTACTCTGTTGTAACTATTTAGGTGAATTTGTTTTTAATTCGGGTTATGCACACACGATCATCCATTGCCCTCTTCAGTCTCGGGTTTGTCATGTGTTACACGTACAGGACTTTTACTGCACATACCGATTGTGCACTGGCCCTTAGGGCATTAGTAAGCTTGTTTAATGTTTCTGCAACCATGCTGTTAAATGCACTTCCGGTCCCATGTATAAAGAAGTCACAGTGCAGCTAATTTTGGGCCAAATCTACTTCAATGGGGCTTTTTTTTTTTAAGTTGCATAATTTTAATATTTACAAATTACTATTTTAGGAAATTCATGTTATCAGGAATTACACTACGAGGAGGAGGCGGAGGGATCCTGTGAATCCAAGTACCAGGTTCCACCATTTTCGATAGAGGAGCCTATAAAGGCCAGGTCCAAACAGAAAGAGCAAGAGGGTACTGCTCCATCTTTAGGACTATCTGCAGAGGCTTTGGAAACACAGGACAGTCTCCTTTTGGACTCCACTTGGACAAACTGTCCTGATAAAGACGTTTCACACCCAGAGGAGCCACGCCAGAGTGCTCCATCCATTGACCCAACTCTATGGACCTTTGAGGAACATATCAAGAGCTTTATTGAGGCACAGGAGGGTCTTAGAAAGGGAATAATGCAAAAGATGAGCGCACTGCATATAGACTTATGCCAACTGACCATGGGCGTGAACAAAAATAGCGCAATATTTAAGAAGATGTTAAAGATGGAGACAGACCGAAACATTTTGCTTTCGCAGATGAGTACAAACATTGGCAAATTGGCCGCAAGTCTGCAGCTCTTGGCTACCCAACAGAATGACAACCAGCGAGAATTGCGTTGCCTGTTGGAACTGCACAGAACAATGCGCCCGACCGGTATCTACACTTCACCGGACGAAATGCCACACTATCAGTCTGTAGCATCTACTGCCACATTAACGCCTCCACCCACACAATACCGCTACTCTATGCGAGCTAGAAAAGACACAAGGCAAAGTCCTGCAAAAAGAGGGCGCAAATAAAAAGTTGACTTGCTGAACTTTCCTTTGATCATTTTTGAAGGACTTTTCTTTTTAAAATGTGGAAAACATTGCAAAAAACTATTTTTGTTTGTAATAATATTAAACCGTTTGGAAACTAGAGTATTTTACTGCATTTGTCACAGAGGTCTAGTACCTGCTATATGCAGGGGGAATGTTACATTCCAAAACTGTGATGTGGGTATATAATCCAGGCTTCCGCTTCATATACAGGCTACATACAATATTAAGAGCCAGAACTGCACCGTAAACAGAATTATGGGTCATAAGATGCTCGTAACACTTCATGGAATTTCATACACAGGGACAGTTAAGGCCTCCATCCCTATGACAAGCCTTCTGATCCCATGAGGTTTCTGTTGCCTATCACTTGTAGAGAGTACTGCATTGTCCTCAGAACTTGTTATATAGGCTGTTTATCACCTGGCTATGTTGAATTACATATATTTAAGAAAACAAAGATTAGGAGTTCCCAATGTCAAAGCTGCTTTACCACCAAAGTAGTAGAACATTTATTGGTGGTGAGTACGATGTGGCCACGTAGCTACAGTTATATAACTGAACTCCATGCAATACAAGTTGCATATTTACAATGCACAAGAGCCGTGTAAAATTGGGTGTCTTTTTATGACTTTTGTATCCTTATCGGCTCCCCCCGGCGCATTGCGCATTCTCAGTGCGCTCCCCCCCCCCCCTACCCGGCTCTAATGGGCATGCGCGAGATCTTGCTAAAACCACGAGATCTCCAGTGCAGCCCGAGCCAGAAGCAGGGCTAGCGTTGTCCCCACAGTGATAGGACAACGCTAGCTCTGAGCTGGCGAAGCGGCTTGGGCAAATTAACGCCTTGAAGGCTGTTAATACATCGCCCCGGCCGCTAATCACTGGGGGGGGGGGGGGGGTTGCAGGGGACAGCCTCGGCGGGCTGTCACTAGCGCACGTTAGTGATACATTAGGAAAATCTTAATCCCCCAGTTAACCAGCGTTAAGTGCATTTCTGCACTTAACGCTGGTTCATACATCTGTCCCTTTGTTAAATAGCATCTTCTTTGCTAAACTCAGTGAATAGCATAACCAGCTACTGCTGATCAAAATGATATGCAGCATGCCTATATTATGTGACTGAGGCGGTTTCTGCATATGAATCAATATTTTTGTGTTTCCCTGGAAAACACTAACTACATAATTTCATCTGCAGATACAGCTGCCCACAGAATATAGGTATGATGCATATAATTTTAATTAGCAAAAGCAGATTTTATGTCATGTTTGCAACCAAGATTGTAATTAATTGCAAAGCTCTTTGGCTTATTACTGCAGTGAGCTTTGGCTACTTGTGAATTATAAAATTACTAGTTATCTATGATCTTGTCCCAGTGGCACCTACTGAACAGTAATGTATTTCCTATGGCTCACGTTCTGATACTTGTGATGTTATTGGTCACATCCTCTGACTAGAAGGGCTGCTACAATGTATATAATACGTAAAACTGTTCTTTTGGCGCAACATTTAACAAAACTTAGTGACAGATCATTTGCTGGCAATAACTAAAGTAATTCGTATTCCTCGACTTCGCCGCTGCCAATTTCAGCAGGTATTTTGCACATCTCTCACAGCAAAGTTGGCACGCAAATGGTTGAGTACACACAGGGCGATTTCAGCCATAATCGGCGGAGATACAGTCGCTGAGTGACCATACCCTTGTGTGTACGGGCGATGTGTTTTCACTGGTCAGAGGAGCATGCTCTTCCGACCAGCAGCTTCTGCAGGCAGTGTCATGTCATGAAAATGGGACACAGAACAATATGAGCAAGATTGTAAGCTTGCAGCAGGGCCCTCCTACCTCCAAGTCTGTCTGTTACCCAGTTTGTCTTATCACTGTCTACTATTGTAAAGCGCAACGGAATCTGCTGCGCTATATAAGAAACTGTAAATAAATAAATAATATTAAGCCAGTATTGCTGAGCAATCGTATTGCTCCGTGTTTATGGAGCAATATTAAGCCAATATTGCTGAGCAATCATATTGCTCCGTGTTTATGGAGCAATATTAAGCCAATATTGCTGAGCAATCATATTGCTCCGTGTGTATTGGGCAATATTAAGCCAATATTGCTGAGAGATCATATTGCTCCATGTGTACGGAGCTTAAGGTTGGTAACCACTGTCCTAATAGAACACTCTACTTATTACTTCCTCACCTTTTAACTGCTACTTATGTCATGCCTTGGACAAATTGGCTTGTATGGGTCTGGGGAATTCCATGCTCTGGACTTAAACTTCAGGAATATTAAAGACTCCCTTGATGAATTCACTTGGGTGCTGTAGTTGGGCTCATAGCTTGGCATAGCTAAGTACATCAATTTTACTGTTAAATTGCAGAATATATTATAATTGGGTACTCTTTACTTAGAAGGGCGCCCACGATTTTGATCGTGGGCATCGTTAGTAAAAAATCTCGGGCATTGAATGCACTAAAAAATCGGGTGCGATCAACCGACGAGATGCCCGAGATTTCCCATAGGGAACAATGTTAAATGTCTCAATTGACCCAATTTTCCTGTTCAATGCCTCAATTGACCCGATTTTTCCATAGGAAACAATGTTAAATGGGCCACAGAGGCCAAATAGGCACCCTGAAGTGTATAATGGCCACCCGAATTGTTAACGCCACCCCACGATCAACGTCAACCCGATGCGTGGCGAGCGCAGCGGTACGCGTCCTACGACCTTTTCATACCCCCACTATCCACGTCGGCGTGGAGTTGAGAATAGAAAGTGTGGCGAGCGCAGCGAGCCACCGAGCCCGAAGCGTGGCGAGCGCAGCGAGGGTACGCGGACAGCTGTGAAGCCCGCGAGGGGACGCGGATACCTGTGAAGGTATCCGCGTCCCCTCGCCACGCTTCGGGCTCGCCACACTTTCTATTCTCAACTCCACGCCGACGTGGATAGTGGGGGTATGAAAAGGTCGTAGGACGCGTACCGCCGCCCCTCGCGGGCTCGCTACGCTTCGGGTTGACGTTGATCGTGGGGTGGCGTTAACAATTCGGGTGGCCATTATTCACTTCAGGGTGCCTATTTGGCCTCTGTGGCCCATTTAACATTGTTTCCTATGGAAAAATTGGGTCAATTGAGGCATTGAACAGGAAAATCGGGTCAATTGAGACATTTAACATTGTTCCCTATGGGAAATCTCAGGCATCTCGTCTGTCGCATCGCACCTGATTTTTTAGTGCATTCAATGCCCGAGATGGGCGCCCTTCTAAGTAAAGAGTACCTATAATTGTTCTGACTAGGAGTCCTCAATGCACACAAGCACCGCTTGTTTCAGATAGACTAAGGTTTCAGCATATGGCTAAATCAAATTAACTCAATTACTAATTAAATCCAGGGCTCAAACCTAAATCACTAAAACCTGGACTGATAATGTGCGTACACATGGGCAAAAAAAAAATCGCAGGCAATATGGACCAAATTGCCAGCGATTGGAGTGTGCACCAGCGATAAATCGCCGGTTGTGCGCTCCTGTTTCCAGCCCCTGAATGGTCGCTGGTTAGAGGAGCATGCTTCTCTGACCAGCGACTTCCCCTGACTTTTCTCCCGGCAGTGTGACCTTTTTCATCAGCGACCAACTCTGGTTGCTGATGAAAATGACAACTGAGCAATATGATTGCTAGCAATGTATTGCCAGCAATCATATTGCTCCGTGTGTACACAGCTTTAGAATGTGCCTCAAGTACTGGGTTTGGGAATGGCTTAGAGCAGGGATGGGGAACCTTCGGCACTCTAGCTGTTGGGAAACTACACATCCCAGCATGCCTTGTTACAGTTTTGCTATGTAGCCATGCGACAACTGTTGCAGGACATGCTGGAAAGTGTAGTTCCACAGCTGGTGGGCTGAAGGTTCCTTAGCTCTGGCATAGAGAATGTACCTGAAATGGGGATATTGAATCTAAGCCATTGGTTCTCAACCTTGGTCCTCAGGTATCTTTAACAATGCACATTTTCCAGGTCACTTGGCAGGTGCACTCATTATTCACACATTTTAAAAGATCATAGGTGGAACTAATTTCACCTGTGCTTCTGCGTGGAGACCTACAAAACGTGAACTGTTGGGGGTACTTGAGGACTGTGGTTGAGAACCACTGTTCTAAGCCATTGTATAGAGCACAGGTTCTCAAAACTTGGACCTCAGTGCATGTTTTGCAGGTCTCCTCACTGAAACACAAGTGCAATTATTAGCTCCACCTGTGGATCTTTTAAAATGTGTCAGTCAGTATTAATTCACCTGTAGGGTGTCCTGTGAAACTTGAACGGTGTGGGGTCCTGAGGACTGAGAACCCCTGCTGTAAATGGTATCTGAGGATGGAGCTCTGTACAATGTTTCATCCAACATTGAATGCTGAATTTTAGTCCACACATGCCAGACTTATGCTGAAAGCTCATTACTGCTCACCATTGATCATGCTTCAGTGGCACAGTGCCATCTACAGGCAAACTATTATTTAGTAATCCCTCACTTGTTTCCCCAGGTTACAGCACATGATCCAGCCATTGTATGAAGGGCAAAGGCTGTGGCGGGAAAGTGTTTGGTGAAGATACGGCCGTAGAGACATCAGTGATGGAGCATTGGCACACTGTGTAACGCCGGCTGTACGAGGCAGTCTTGGATGATGACTTTGAAGCGCTTCTACCGGAGTTTAGCTCTTCTCACCTTTTTACAATCACATTTTTAGCCTATGTTTAAACATTTCACATAACTGTAGCTGTTGCTTCGGGTTTCTCACCCCAGGAACATTGTGGTTGTTTCATGAACCTAAGTATTGTCATCGCAACATACATTTATGCCCCGCCCTCTCTTTCCCACAATGATGGGGTCTTACTGTTTTATGAATTTTTCTAAATATGAAGTAATTCCTTCAGGCCCAGATAGTGTCCACATACAGTGTGTAGAACATGTACTGTAAAACTTAGCGGCTGATTGGTTCACTATGCCCGCCAAGGAGAACAGCAATTAGTCGAGGGGGATAGTAAGTGCCACAGGTTTTTAACAGACACTATTACTCTCCCATTGGCTATTTAACGTCATTGCTACACATTTATAACTAAGCCTGACATAGCTCAGAGTGTCTAAATGTTGCCACATCCCATATCATCTGCCTGGCGCAGTCTGTTACTAAGCATTGCTGTCCTGCCAGCTCCTTCTTCGGGAAGAAGGGTTGTCAAGTGTCTAGCTGTACCTGCCCAATAGCCTCTGCCAGTAACATTTATACAGGAAGAGAGCAGCCATTGAGCTATCTACTTTTCTAAGGCTTCCTGCTCCGGAGATGGAAGCAGGTGTCCGGTTAAGGTGCATGATTCAGCCCAAACTTTATTGTAAATCTACAGCCAACATATTGGTCAAAGGGCTGCTACTCTCGCAAACCATGCTGTATTTCTCTGTATAAGAAATAAAAGCTTTATATAAAACAACGCACTTGGTATATATTTCCACAACAAGAAAATCTACACAGACACCAGCTTCTTTAAGAAATGTATTCTCTTATAAATAAGGTTTTACGCTCTTGAATGCACTGTGATCCCTCTACATAGCATGGCACCGAAACATTGGAATAAGCCGCACTGGGGCTGCTGAGACACCGGAAGTAATTCCTACATAGACAAGTATTTGTGACCAGAAGTATACTGAGTAGTGTGTAGCCAATGTACAGCTTTCACTAGGGAACTTACTGGGGTATAAGTAGCCTGCACACTCCTGTGCAGCAATACAAACACATATGGCCAGTGCCACCAGCTGGCCATTCCAGAATCTGTTGCCTAGAAACATCACATGTATACACAAAGCCAGATTCCTGAGACGGGTCTAGTAGCTGTTCAGAGTTGGGACTGGATAGGGCTGGGCAGGCACTGAGGTTATATGGTATTTTGATAAGCATTCTGCAACATTAAGTAAAACTGAATTGTAAAGTAGATTTCAGTAGAAACAGTCATTGTTTTATCTGTCTCTTTATGCACAGTGCAGTTCTATTTCACACATGTTGCTATAGAACAATTCGTAAAAGTCCAAATTAATTAGATCATTCATTTACATTTTTAATGGGTCTTTTTCCCCACTGTTAAAATCACTAGAGTCCCACTTGTTAAAACCCCCTTGGTTGTTATACTGACACAAGTCAGTACACACTCGTGTTCTAGGTTACTGCACCTGCAGAAGTGCAATACAAGGGGTGAGTGAGCAAAGGAAGCCCATGGGACAGGCCAATTCCCTCCAAATGCTGACTACAGACCAGCTTCGGAGGACTCACAGTACCAGTAACCAAGGGATTTTGGAAGCTATGTTCCAGATCAGGTGTTGGGTTCTGGTTTATAGTGACTGATCATGGACAGTAACACATCCCAATAGCTACTAGCGTAACGCTAGCAATTAGAGCCTGGAACACGTTTCTTCAATAAGTGACATCGCTAACCGTATCTACATGACCATGAAATGATGGCAAGGTTCATAGACACCAGTTTGATAGAGTGGGAAGGTACTAAATGGACAAAATAACACTGGTTAGCAGCAGGAGTACGATGCTTTGTGCAGGCAGAAGCGGCACTTGCTTCAGGCAGATGGACAGTGTTGCTGGGTAATACCAAGGATTCCGGTACAGCGGATCATAGATGTGGTCTGTAATGTACACGGCAGTAGAGGATTCTCAGGCCTTCATGAGTGCAGCTACTACAGCCTTGACATTGAGGCTGCGCAGATCGCAGTAGGTCTGCCCTGTGCCCACAAACACAATGGGCTGCCCAGTGATGTAGGTCATAGAGATGGCAGCGCCCACCTGCAAGAGAAGCCGAATAAGACCACATAGTTAGAGGTTTGCATCTTACACCACAATATTCCTGCATCCACTTATATTTGCAGAATACAATATGTTGCCCACAGTGGAAAGAAAAATGAACGCAATAAATCTATCAGCAATTACAAATGATCAGTAGATAATACAGCAGCAGCACCTCCAGCCAGACTGCTGAAACATGTGTCCTCATGCACTGCTGGTCTATAGACCATATGAAGCTACAGACATGCTCTGCCAGTCGCACCACACTGCGGCATTACAATGGGAGAATGTTGCAGATTAATCACAACAGAACTTGGAGTGAGGAAAGGCCATTGTCATTCACAATGGATCCCTCCATATACAGACCCAGACTGTGTCACCCACCGGATTGATCAGTGTACGCCAGAAATGTTGTTTCATCACTCCCAGTTTTATTTATGTATATAGGTCACGCACATTTACAGTCGTTATATTGACAGCAGGAAGGTTAACATAAGAATTGAATCGACAGTCAAAAGGTCCACATGGGGGGGTTTTCACTTTTGTGAGCCGACAGGTGGTATTTCATGCCCTACCATCCACTAGGGCATTGTAGGAGAATAAAATAGTACCCAAGGCACGGTGAGTGAGCCATGCACCAATACAGTGTCCATGTCAGCTATGTTGACATTCGGGTAAAAAAAAAGTTAAATATCCCTCTATCGACCTAGCCCATGTCAACCTAATGACATTCGACCTAAGCCCATGTCGACCTTCAATGCATGTCAACCTTAGTGCTGTCGACCCTATGGCCCACACCCCATTTTGTACAAGACAGACACTCGCACAGTATTTTTGCTAGGCTACTTTAGCTGCCCGACTTTTAAAGGGCAATATGCACCCTGCCCCTCTAGCATCGCTGTAGAAAGCAGGCCCAGCCCACCCCCAACAGTGATGTCAGCAGGACCAGCTCATCCCCATCAGTGATGACAGGCATGGCTTACCAGCCGCATGCTGCCTCTATCCCCCAGCGCCATTGCCCTTTCCCAATCCTAGAAGGATCACTACTCTAAGTGGCAGAGTTGCCCAAACCCTCCAACATTTTTCTGTCAAAAACCAGTAGAAACGAGACATTGGATCATGGGCACAGGTAAAGAGGGTGGCATATTATGTCCGAGTCTGGCTGCGGGGGCTATACCTGAGGGCAGCCAGCACTGGCGGGTTACTGAGCGGAAGGATGGATGAAGCAGTCTATCACTGAGCAGCGCTGCTATACAATTCCATTGCAAAGCCCTGTTTTCAGGTACAGACCATAAAAGAAAAAAAGAAAAACACTACAGTACCAGTTACAAAAAAAAAGTACAGTTGGAGGGTTTGCAAAGGGGGCTAGTTACCAGCAGCAACAGTGACATCGTTAGATACACCATTTCAAAGTCTCACTTTGGATTAGGCCAAACATTTACCCTCAATGACCACACCTAAGGTGCGTACACACGGGCATAAAATCGCTGGCAATATGGTCACGGAGAGACCATATTGCCAGCAATTGGAGTGTGCACCAGCGATAAATTGCCAGGTGCACCCTCCCATTTTCAGTCCCCTAATGGTCGCTGGTCGGAGGAGCATGCTCCAGTGACTTCCCCTGCCTTTTCTCCCATCAGCTACTATCTTTTCATCAGCTACTATCTCTGGTTGCTGATGGAAATGGAAAACACTGAGCGATATGATTGTGGAGCAATATAGCTAGCAATACAATATAGTGTACACAGCTATAGTCACCAGATGTTACCTTATCATCGATGGTATCAAACTTGGTGAGCACAATCCCATCGATCAAACGCGCCTTCTCGCTCATAGAGTGGTCAGCCAGGGCCTTGTTAAACTTCACCTGAGGAACAAGAGACATCACACATCAGTTTCATCTACAAAGCAATTAGAATTGAGAGATTAGCCACAGCTGCAAGATGCAACAGAACTGCAGTCAGGAGGCTAAAATTACCGCATCTGTAGTTGCCGGATTTAAAGGGAAAATATATTCAATCCCAGGTCACAACTCACCAACTGGTCCACCGCTTCATTCCCAACTAAGGCCTCTCCGACAAAAAGTACAAGGTCAGGCATGTTGACAGCGATGAGTTTAGCCAGCGCGGTCATCAAAGGGGCATTGTCCTGCATGCGGCCAGCCGTGTCCACAAGAACCACATCAAAGCCCTGGTTCCGAGCTGCAGGGGGAAAGGACTCAGACAATGAGTGCTTGGTCCGTATGCCTGGACAGAGTATAACTTCCGCACAAGGGTCTTACCATAAGATATGGCTTCCATGGCAATGCCAGCCGCATCCTTGCCATACCCCTTCTCGTAGAGCTGCACCATGCTCCGCCCACTGTGCTTCTCAGGAGGATGCAAGGAATTAAGGCGTCTTGTGTGAGTGCGCAGTTGCTCCACCGCCCCGGCTCGGAATGTGTCACAAGCCGCTATGAGAACGCTATAGTTATTCTCTATCAGCCAGAAGGAAATCTGCAGCCAGAACACAGGATTGGCTCATTGAATGAGGGTGGTGCAGAGCGGGGACAACACATCACACAAAAGGTGACAATCACTTACTTTGGCCAGGTTGGTGGACTTCCCCACTCCGTTTACCCCACAGAAAGTGATGACATATGGACGACGCATTCGCTGTGACTCCATGACATCACGCAAGACATCAACACGTCGCTTTGGCTGCAAGATCTGCACAAGGGACTCCTGCAATGCTTGTTTCACCGCAGAGGTCACAGCTAGTGCCAGACACAGGGCAAGAGGTCAGTTCCAATGGGTCGGGTAAGTACATATGTTTATAAACACAAAGGAAAACCACCACTTCCTACCCATCAGCGTAATCCCCAAGGTCACCACCTGGACTGCTCTATAATGTTGTAGAGAAAGCCGATAGATGATCATACGCAGCTTGCCCAATTAGCTTCCCTAACTCACTTAAGGTGCCCACACACTACACACTAGGCGCACACCTAGAAAAATCTTCCGGGTGAGCCCGCACCGGCAGCGCTGCTCAGGAAGGGGTTCAAATTTTTCTGCAATCTTCACAAATTCTGGACTAAAAAATACTCTTTGCATGAAATATTTTATCCAGGACTGACAAGGGAATCTTATATTTTACACATCTTTCTAGTGTGTGGGCACCTTCAGCAAGCATTCTTCTGAGGAGTATAATTCCCTGGAGATATCCACCATTGGACAACCTGTTAGCCAAACCTGTACCGCCACATTTAGCAATTAGGGAGCTTCAGACTTACTAGAGAACGTTCCCATGACTTTCCCTTCCAGTCTCTTGGCCACGGAATCACAGAGCTGCAAGGCGATGTCAGCTGCCACATTCTTCGCTGTGAGGATATAATGGAAGACCAGTGAAGTTAAGATTGGGGACATCAGGACACAGCACAAGACCTCGTCAGACATTAAACTCAAGCAAGATACTAGATGTGGGATTCTCTTCTCGTCTCCCCTCACAAGCTACAGCACTTTGGGCCTTATTCTGATCGGTGCGGCCCGATCAGAATATGCGGCCACGACCGTGCAGGCGAATCCCCGCCTTCCATACGGATCGCCACCTCCATCCGTATGCGGATATGTGGCGATCCGCATGAAATTGGACGGGGATACGCCTCCTCCGTCTTGGGAGCAGCCCCTGCATTCGATGGTCGCCGAACATCGAATGCAGGGCCGCACGCTCCACCAGGTCCCGCCACACAAGACCACACGGACACTTGTCCGTGTGAAATCATGTATGGGGACGGGCAGCTGACATCCGGCGATGTCAGATGCCCGCCCCCTACACACGCGTCACGGCCTCATTACCATGCATACGCCCCGCGTTTGCATGGGAATGCCCATGAAACGCGGGGCGTATGCATAGGGTAATGAGGCTAAGTAGCCCCTCACGCCCCTCTACGCCCCCTGTGCGGCGTGTCAAGAATACGTGCGGCGAAATCGCCTGCACATGCGCAGAGTGACCCCTGCACATGCGCAGACGATCACCATCGGCGGGACGACCGCATGCGGAGAAATCCGCACCGATCAGAATAAGGCCCTTTGTGACTATAAATGTAAAATACATTGACATGTATGTATAAGGAAGAAATACTTGGTGGTCTAGTGGGGGGTTGCTGAGGAGACGTACAAATTAAGCCTAACCGAGTACGGTGTTCAAAAAGGCCTAGGGTGGAGCTGGATGAATGAGGGGACATTGCTTGCCGGGAGGGTCAGAGATGAAGTGCCATAAGCTGTGGCTGTCAAGTCTGGGCTCCAGGTCTTAGATGTGGCAACACACCCTGAAGTCCAGAGGGAAAGTCCCGGAACGGAATGGTAAACATACGGAGGGACCAATGGAGAGGGCGGGTCGCTGCTTACCAGCCGCAGACTGACATCATGGACACACGCCCATAAGGAGGCAGCACCAATAGGACAAGACAAGTCTACTCATCCTGGTACTAGCAAATTGGAGACTGGGGTTAATTTACTGAGATGGGCATTCGATTGAAGATGGGATGTTGCTATAGGCAAACAGATTTGGTAATCTTCTAGAAGGTGCTAAATAAATAAGTAGATTTTGGTTGGTTGGTATGTGTGAAAATTAGTAAAATTGTTGCCCCTGGAATTAGTTTTATGGTCACATGTTGTGTTATAAACCGGTTACACTGGGTGGGGTCAATAGCTGGAAACTGCAATGGAATAAAAGAAAAAACATTGAAAGGCTTTCACCCACATATCAGGTGATCCTTCATCTTCTCCAGAACAGGTTCCATGTCTTCTAAGGTTAAGCTTTTCGCCCCCACCAGGCCTTTTAACATCCCAAACATCCCTCCAAAGCTGCTCTTCTTGGCACTGGCGGCAGAATGATGGTGGTGAACCAACTTCATAGACATCTATCATATATTATATACACACAGATTTATATTACCTGGACTTGGCTGGTGCCGCTGCAGCTTTGGTAGTAACGTAGGGGATGTCCTCTTCCTCGGCTTCATCGCTGCTACTCTCATACTCCACGTCAGGAGGGTTTCCAGACATCAGACCGCTGCGAGACCTCTGGAAGAGAAATCAAATTATGTATACAGTCCCCTGACCGTGCCGGAGCCCAGTAACGCTCACAGCCCAGAAACCATGCTAGAGCCATCCCTTACCAGCGCTTCTAGGTCATCGTCTGGTACCGACGGCTCCTCTGTGTTGCCATTTGTTGTAGGTTTGCTGTAGTCCAGTTCTTTGGTGTTGGAAGTTTTGCCCCCCCAAACACGAGGCTGCTTTCCTTTGTCTTTCACGGCCTCCGGTTTTGGGGACTTGCTGTAAAAATATAAAACTGCAATGAGCACCGATCCCAGGCGAACCTACTATGTACAGAATACAGGCTCTTCACAGGGAATCATGGATAGATAATAGATCACAGCTCCTGTCTGATGATGTGCAATTACATAATCCTGATTATAGGTCTGAAGTCATGGCCTGTGATAATATTGTAGGGGGTCATACTACTGTATAAACTAGTCGAACAGATCTTACCTAATTGCATGTGCACAGCACTACTCTGTGCACTAGATGGCAGCAGCCAATGCTAATGACGAGAGCAAATTTACAGGAAGGTTTGGGAAGCTGTTGTGGAACTGCGGAGCCCAAGCAGACACTATTATCTCCACAAACTCAGATTGCCCAAACCCAATTAACAAGAACATGACGCAGATGGAGCCGCACCTGGCTTTATCACCAGTCTTCATTTTCTTCTTAAAAAACTCCTCCCGTTTCCGCTGTATGGCCTCCTCCGAAGTGAGTTCCTCCACAGCGGAAGCAGAAACACTCGCTTTGGTTCCTTTATTTGAAGCAGCGCTAACTTCTGACGCATTGTCTGAAAGACAGATCCATGAGATTAACACCAAGTGCAGACTACCTTTAACGTGAGACACAGGTGGAGTAGGTGCTGGCTGGAAAGGAAAGGAAACCTTCTCAAATACAGCAGCACCTCTAAAATAACCTATGGGTACCAGCACATAACTCCTACAGGAACATCACGTCAGCCACTCTGTTATTCGCTATGAGAGGACACATCTTCAGCTGCTGATCGAAAATCTCTACTCAGTCGCAACAAATCAGTACATGTAAATGGGGAGAACATTGGCCAAAAACAGTCTAGCGCAGCGGTTCTCAAACTGTGGAAGACTCCTCAGATCTCTCTGCGGCATCTTACTGTGCTGAGAGATCTGAAGAGAGGAGACATCTGGCAGCTCTGACCCAATCCCAGTGATCAGCCTCTCTGGTCATTCCTTCCCGGCAAAAGGTTCTGCAGATGTCCAATAAGCTGGCATATAGCACCAGAGAACCTCAGTCAGACTTCAAAGAGTCAGCTGCCATCGTCTCTTTAGTTGACGGCCTGAAGTCCCATCTGTGTCTGCTCAACAGCAAGCAGTTACCTGCCATGGGAGAGCCTAGGAGATGCAGAGAATACCAGCTGCCAGGTACCTGCCATGAAATATCAGAAGATCCCACAAGACACCGATGTTACACAGCATTTACCAATCACCCACCCTGTGAGATCCCACCAGATGCAGATGCTAACCAGCAGGTACCAGGCACCCAACCCTGTGAGATCCTACCAGATGCAATCTGCTGCACTTTGATTAACCCCTGTATACCTTAGTTGCATACGCAGTTGTGACATTAGGCAGACGATTGGCACGACACATTATGCGGACGATTGGAAGTTAGGTATAAAAGACGTGGACTTCCATTAGTAGAATACACCTTGATAAAGCTGTGAGTCAGCACAGCGAAATGAGTTGGTGATTCTGGGGCACTAATTGGAGAAGAAATTCTATCCCACTTGGAAAGCTGTTTGACCACCTGCTTATTCATCTGATCCCGTCCTACAAACATCACTTGAGTTCGTGAACCGTCCTCATTCCTGGTTATTGGATTGCACTTCCTAAAAAGGTTCCCCGGGTTGGCTACACTACATCCTTTGCTAACAGGTTATCAACCAAGCATTCACAGGACATCCACAAAATATCTAAGACGGACTTCCTCTGAACCAATTTGGATGCAAGTTTAGGATTAGTCCAGGTCCCATCAACCCAACAGTGGTGACTATATCACTCCAATTAGGTCCCATTCAATTATCATGTATTTTATATACGTATTTTTAATGGGTTATTAAAATTTCATTTTTTATTCATTGATGCATATACTTCTATGACAATTTTGTTCCAGCGCTGCTTCAGCCTGTTTTTGTTGTTCATTTCATTTGGGGAATTGACCATCCCCCTCACAAGCAGCTGCTTATTAAAGCGACAACCCATATACAGGCACTCTACAATTAACTTCGGTTAATTATTGTTTAGCAGATGCAGGTGCTACCCAGCAGCTACCAGGCACCCACCCTGTGAGATTCCAAAAGATGCTACCCAGCAGCTACCAGTCACCCATCCTGTAAGATCCCACCAGATGCTACCCATCAGCTACCGGTCACCCACCCTGTAAGATGCCACTAGACACTATGTTACCCAGCATCTACCAGTCACTCGCACCAATGATTACAGATTGCTGATCTATACTCACTCTCTTTTTTTGAGGCCTTAGTCTTCTTGTTGTTTTCCTTGGCCTTGTCCCCAGGCTTCTCAATCATGGACTTGACGGTCTTCCTGGACTTCTCCGACTCTTTGAATGTCTTCATGGCGGGAGGAGGTCGAGCTTTGCTGACCTTCTCTGCTGTCCTGGGATGCACAGAAGATTTACAGATTAGAGATGACTTCTAGTCTAAGAAAACAGAACAATGGAGTCAAAGTATCAAGAGTCACTATAAGTGCAAAATATTCTGCCCTATTGTGGGGGGCTTGGCCGGGGTCAGCAGTTGCTCCCGCTGTTAATCACACCATGAGGGCAGCTATGCGCTCACTAATGACCAGAGATCTCAGTGATCAGGAGAATTGGTCAGTCTTCACAATAGCTGCCAGTGTGTATGCGACACATTTAATGAACACAGAAGTTGAGTTATATCGAAAGGATTCTGCCTCTGCCTTGCAATCCAAATGCTCTTATGTTCTGATTCTTCTTGAGGCAATTCTCCAACAGTCTTCAAAACATTGGGGCACACCTTTCAAAATAAATCGCCATAGTGATAAATGCCAGAAAAAAAAAAAAAAGAGTTTATCTAGTGGTGCACCCTAGTCCAGAAGTAGGATTGTGGCCAAGTCCCTCTGCACCCTCTATTTAATACTTCACCTTTATTCAGGTCTACTAAATAGACATAAGAATTCCCTCAAAATACTTCTGGTCCCAATATTGTGGATATGGGAGACTCAAACTAATTTTATATTTTAATTACTTTCATTTCTTTAGATTGTAAGCAGTGCCCTCCTACCTTTTGACTGTCTGTAAATACCCAGTTTGTTGTATCACTGGGATGGGTACTTATGTAATATCTGGACTCCTGTTTTTCTTATGAGACCGCGTCCGCTCGCCACGCTTCGGGCACGGTGGCTCGCTGCGTTTGCCACACTATATAAAATCAACTCCATGCGTAGTTGGATAGTAGGGGTATGAAAAAATGGGGTGCATTTAACATGGGAGTCCAGATAATACATAAGTACCCTGGGATGCAGTGTAAATCCCGGCGGTCGGGATCCCGACGCTGGAATCCAGATCGCCGACATCCCAACACTTTCTCCCTCCGGGGGTGTCCACGACACCCCCGGAGGGAGAATAAATTAGTGTGCCGAGCGTAGCGAGGCACCGGGCCCGCTGCGTGCCGATCCACGTCCCCCCCCGATTTCGGCGATCGGATATCCAGCGTCAGGATTCTGAACGCCGGGATCCCGACCGCCGGGATTTAATACTGAATCCGTATTACTGTCTCCTTTGTAAAGAGCAATGGAATATGCTGCGCTATATAAGAAACTTAATAAAAAAATGGAAACTACGCTGAGATGCTGGGCAACAAAAAGTTTGGGAACCACTAAAATATGGTCTTGTTTTACCAAGATCTGTAGAATTAAGACACTTAGGGAATATAAATACATTTGTATGTTAATGTTAAACCATTACAGGTGCGTATTACATGGAGGACAAGTTGTGGCCAATTACAGACAGACTTAAGGGGCATACACACTTATAGTTGTGTGCTAAGCAATTTAAAGTAGGCAATTACCTGGTGTCCAGATCTCCAATGGGGAGCACATACACATGCAGAGATTTGTGCTAAGAGATTTTGGCACTACAAAAGGCCGGGTAGGGGTTCAGAATGAGAGTTTTCGATCAGTATCTCTTATTCTGTACACACAGAGATTTGCAGTCACTTGCTAAGCAATTTGACTAGCTTTCACTGCATGCACTTAGATAGCAGTCGTTAATTAATCTCTCGGGGCATACACATGGAGAGATCTGTGCTTACGTTCTAAGCAATCTAGTCAGATTGCTTAGAAAATAGCACAAAATCGCTCTGTGTGTATGCCCCTTTAGTCACAATCTTTGCACTGGCCACCAGACAAACCCATCTTCCACATTTACCAAAGTAGGCACATCTGTCATTACCTGAGAAGGGAGGAAAAATCATCTTGAAACTCAAAGGAGCCATTTAGTAGCCCAAGCGCGCCATTCTGTTGTATTTGATTGCGATATTTATCGCGGAACTCTCGATGGACATCATCTATTAACTTGTCCACATACGTCAGTGTTAAAATCTTCTGGTATCCAACCTGTCAGGTGAGAAGAGACACAGGACCAATGTACAGTATTTAAATGTTACAGGATCCCAGCCAATCTCTAAGCTCGCTGTAACTCTAGGTCAACCAACCGGTTTCATCTCTCCCAACTGCACTCTAGTATTGGGGAGGAGACCGGGAAGAGCAGTATTCCTGATACAGGCCCATCAAGGAGCTGCCATAAAGCATCAGCTGCAAATATATGGGCAGAGACAGCCAATGTGTGGTTGAAGTTAATGGAATTCAAATTAGCAACATGACGTTTAGGAGCACCTAATTAATCACTAAAAAGTTCCTCCTGACACTGAGGTGCCACCAGTTCCTGGATTCATTCACTTAGATATTAGTGCGTCAAAATGTGGTGCAGAAACCGCTGCGCTAAACTTTACACATCCAGAAACATCCACCACTCCTCCAAGTTCAACCATCACACAGCTTATGCACCTAGACAGGTCCTCGCAGTCTTTCATAGGACCGTTCGCCTTCTAAAGTGAGTTACAGAAGAGCATTTTTGCTGTGGGGCCCTGTATATTCACAGGCATAAATAAGACTTCAAAGGGGCCCTGCATATTCGCAGGCTTAAATAACACTGCAAGGGGGGTAGTGCGGAGGACACTGCACACTACCCTGCCTCCAGCCTGCCTCCTGCAGTATACAGGACACTGTGCTCTATCCAGGCTGGAGGCAGGGCACCTATTCCCATCCTGCAGCATACAGGACACTGTGCACTACCCAGGCTGGGTAGTGATATGCCGGGGGTGATATGCCGTGCTATGCGAATCCCGATGCGATTAGATCGCATCGGGACTCGCATTGCACAGCATTCTAGAGTGGCAAAATTTAGACTATATAGTGCAGATCTGCACTATATAGTCTAGCCTGCCCTCTCACACGGGAGCGTGCATCGGCAGCGCATCGGGCTCGCAAGCCCTTAAAAAGAATGCGATCAGCATGCGTTATGGCTTCCGATATTCACTATATCGGCAACATCGGAAGCCATATCTTACCGTCTGTACACACTATTACTGTGCGTGGAAGGGCATTCCATAAGGTGGGCGCTGCCCGACAAAAATCCTGCAAGTGTAAGTGGGAGTGAGTAATGAGTGTGGATGAGAGACGCAGATCTTGTGCAGAGCGGAGAGGTCAGGTGGAGATATATTTTTGAGATAAGGCTTTATATGTAAGTAGAAGTATTTTATATTGAATGCGGTAATATACAGGCACCCAATAGAGGGACTCGCAGAGTGGATCAGCAGACGAACGTATAGCCAGGAAGATTAGCCTTGCAGCTGCATTCAAAATGGATTGTAGTGGTGAGAGTCTTTTCTTAGGAAGACCGGTAAGGAGGCCATTGCAATAATCAATGTGTGATATAATGAGTGCATGGATTAGGAGTTTTTGCAGTGTCTTGTGTAAGGTACGGATGAAATTTGGATATGTTTTTTAGATGCATGTAACACGATTTAGAGAAAGATTGAATGTGAGGAAGAAAGGACAGTTTAGAGTCGAGGATGACCCCTAGGCAGCGAGATTGTGGAGTAGGATTAATTGTTGTGTTCTCAACAGTGATAGAGATATCAGGTTGGTAACTATTCTTGGCTGGTGGGAATAGAATTCAGTTTTGGAAATGTTGTGTTTGGGGTGGCGAGATGACATCCAAGATGAAATGGCAGAAAGACATTCAGAGACACGGAGCAATACTGATGGTGACAATTCTGGGGAGGATAGATAGATAGATTTGAGTATCATCAGCATACAGGTGATACTGAAATCCAAAAGAGTTGATTAGTTTCCCAATTGAGGAGGTATAGATTAAGAAAAGAAGAGGACCTAAGACTGAACCTTTTGGTACTCCAACGGACAGAGGTAGTGAGGAGGAGGTAGAATCAGAAAAGCGAACAAGTAAGAGCGATTAGATAGGTAGGAAGAAAACCAAGAAAGGGCTGTGTTCTGAAGACCTAAGGCTTGTATTGTTTGTATGAGAAAGACAGTGGTCGACAGTGTCAAAGGCAGCTGAGAGATCTAGAAGAATAAGAAGTGAGAAATGGCCTTTAGATTTAGCAGCGGCCAGATCATTGACTACTGTCAGTGCTGTCTCAGTGGAGTGTTGAAAGCGAAAGCCTGACTGAAGTGGGTCCAATAAGTTGTAGGAGTTAAGAAAGTGTGTGAGGCGAGTGTATGCAAGTCTCTCAAGTAGCTAGGAGAGGCATGAGAGCTGAGAGATAGGACGGTAATTAGAGAGACCGTTTGGATCAGAATTGTGTTTTTTTAGAATGGGAGGAATAAGTGCATGCTGGGAACAGAGAAGGAAAGATGCCAGTAGAGAGAGGTTACAGATTTTAGTTAAGCTTGGGATAAGCACAGGAGACAGAGATTTACTGACTTGTAAGGGTATAGGATCAAGAGGAGAGTTAGTGGAGTAGGAAAATGAGTTAGGATACATCATCCTCACTTGTTGAGTAAAATGAGGAGAGTGTGTGTTAAACAGCCAAAACGATAGTAAAGAGTAGACCATCTCTATTGGTAAATATTAATACTATATTCCATACAGTATCCAGTGTATAAAAAGACCAATTTTCAGGGCTATTACCGCTCCCATAGACTTCCAGACTTACTCCAACATGCTGCAGAGTGGGAGATTTTGGAATACATTTGGAACCACCCACCTTCAAAGTAAGATCTATATTGCAGTGTAAAAATAAAGCAGTCAGTATTTTCCCTGCACAGAAACAAAATAACTCACCCAAATCTAATTCTCTCTGCACATTTTACATCTGCCTCCCTGCAGTGCACATGGTTTTGTACATTTAAGAAGGAATTTGCAGAAGGAGTGGACCAGAATAACCCCCTATGCGCTATCCAGGTTGGAGGCAGGCACTGGAGGTCTCAGGGGAAAGTCATAAGCATGGCAGATATACCTTCAGTATAATGGTTATTATGAATTTGAAATAGCTTACCACAAACACCAGCTCAAACTGATTGTCCAGCTTGTACTTAAGGGTGAGGGAGTCATGGTTGTAGCAGTTGTTCCCGCCTCTCTCCTAGAACACAACCAATAGAATGACAGAATTAAAACCACGCTGTGCTTGGCACATCACATTTCAACCAATGACATCTCTCCTTATTCAACATTTACCACAGTAACCAAACAGCTGCCACAGGTCATATAGGGTATCTGGATTACAGGTCAACAACAACAACAACAACAACAACAACACGTCAACATGAGCAAAAAGTCAACATGGCTAGGGTTCACAGCTAAAAGTCGACATGATTTTTACATGATTAATTTTTTGGCTATCATGTGGACTTCAGATGGGAATGGGAAAACTGCAGATTATACTCACCGATAATTCCTTTTATTCCTAGAGATCCCGTGGCAGCCAAGACCTTGGGATTTCATCCCTCTCCTAGTTAGACAGGCTGTTTTTTTCCTTAGGTATGCACACTACCCTGTGTACCATTTATACTGCCTTCCAGTATAAATGGCAGCCCCTCCCTTTCCTCCTTGTCTTTTTAAGTGTCTCCTTTCCTTTTAGTCCTGGAAAAAAACACAAGGGAAGGGAAAACTAATGGCTGCCATGGGATCTCTAGGAAGAAAAGGAATTATCGGTGAGTATAATCCAAAGTTTTCTTCTACGATCCCCATGGCAGCCAAGACCTTGGGAAGAATACCAAAGCAAAAAGAGGAAGGGAAACTAAACGCATGAAAATATTATATTAATCTACAAGGACACTTTGTAGTAGAACTCGATCTCCAAAACAAGAATTTTAAACATTTAGAGCGTAATGTCTTGAAAAGTTATGTATGGATGACCAAGTTGCTGCACCGCAGATATCCTTGTTAGAGGCTTGAGCCTTCTTAGCTCACAAAGTCACCATAGCCCAAGTGGCGTGTGCCTTTATGATGCCAGGAACTTCCTAATTTTCTTGTCTGTAGACAAAAGAAATCAGTTCTCTGATCTATCTAGCCATCGTCTGTTTAGAAGGTGCTAATCCCTTCCTCACGCCTTCTGGTACAATAAACAGATTTCTTGACTTTCTGATTTCCTTAACAAGATCCAGATAAATGGTGATTCCTCTCACCAAATCTAACTCATGCCAGTCCTCCTCCTTTTCATCCTTTGGATTGGAATGAAAGGCTGGAAGTGTAATTTCTTGAAAATAAATGATCACCTTCGGTAGAAAATCGGGATGTGTTCTTAACACCACTCTGTCAGGAAATATTCTTAAATAAGGTTCCTCTATGTACAAAGCTTGAAGTTCGCTGACTCTCCTTGCAGAGGTAATTGCAACTAGAAAAAAAAACATTTTACATGGGAGATACCTTAGAGAAGTCTCTGTCTAAGGTTCAAATGGCTCTCTCATAAGAGCATTCAGCACTAAGTTCAGATCCTAAGGGGCAACTAGTGATCTTACTGTGGCTCTAATTCTCTTAACTCAGGGCTCGACAAATTACTTTAAAATCTAGGAGTCAGGATGAAAATGTAGGAGCCAGATAAAATAATAATGACAGTGCCTGCCATAATACCATTACATATACCACATGCCGAAATGTCCATTACACATTATACCAGGGCTCGACAAATGTCTTTAAAATCTAGGAGCCAGAAGCCGCGCACCAAATATTTACACACGCCGTAATTCCATTACACATATACCAAACATTGTAATGCATTTTTACATACCAATTACATATTACGTCACACAAGATCTGCTTATCTACATGCTCGTTGCTATGGGTTTCATGCTTGTTGCCAATGCGGTTATCATTCTCTGGCAATGGGGTTACATGCTCTAGCAATGGGGTTAACATGCTTGTTGCCATGGAGCAGGAGCACCACAGAGCTGCAAGCGGGTGGCTGGATGATTCTCATACTATGGGGGGGGGTCCGGATCTAGTGTTCCTTCTAGGAACTACTGAGGGCAGGGCGCCGCTGCACTGGGGCAGCGTAAAGGGGGCAGACCGGGCCCACCAACGTCACTGTTTTGGGTTGTCCCAGGCCGCCAGCGGCACAAAAGGGTGTGCCTGAGCTGTGATGAAAAGGGGTGGGCCCGGCCACCCCGAAGGCTCTACACTGCCGGGGAAGCGCCGGGCACCACTATCTACAGCGGTGCCAGGCTTCCCCGGTAACACCACACACAGGCTGTTTTAGCGGGGTGCTGCCGGAGGGGCAGGGCGCATTTTGCCCTTTAAAAAAAACAAAAATCGGGCAGGGCGCAGCTAAAAACAGCCTAGCGTTAACAGTATGGATCTCCGAGTAATGCTGAAGGGAGGGGGGGGGGGGGGTCACACAGATATCTGCAGTAGGGGAGAGGATTCAAATTAGCCGGCAAGCCACAATGTAAAACTTACATTAGCAGGATGACAGCTGCAGGACAGTGGCTGGGCTGGAGCCGTGCTGACACTGCTTCCTGCTACACAGCAGAGCTATTGGGCAGGGGAGCTGGTTTCTTATAGCCGGCAGCTTCAAACTACTAATAATGGAGCTGAATGCCACTCAGCTGGGCAGGAGGGGTCCGGATCTCTGAGATATGCCGAGGGGGGTTCACGCTGATATCCGCGGCAGGTAAGAGAATTTAAAGTAGCCGGCCAACCACACAGTAAAACTTACATTAGCAGGTGACAGCTGCAGGAGGGTGGTTGAGCTGGAGCCGCGCTGACAGACTGAGAACGGAGGGAGGAGCTGAACACTAAGAAGCGGGGTGCGGGGAGGGTGCACATGTGGCTTAGGCAGGAGCTGGGACACACTGCGTCCTATCTACTTACAGCAGAGCAGGCCACACCTCTCCCAGACAGGAAAATTTGGTCGCCGTGGCGACCTGGCGCCCGGGGATTGTCGAGCCCTGTCTTAACTGCATTGCAGAATATCTTGATCAGATCTTCTTCTGCTAATCTCCTGCCAACCAATATACTTAATACTGAGATTTGCACTTTTAATGTTGACATAGATATTCCTCTGGTTTTTCTATTAAATAGACTTGAGCAGTGGATGCTTGTTCAATTTTCTCTGCTGAGCCATTCCAACGAATGAATGCCTGCCAGACTATAATATGCCAAAGAAGAGACTTCTTTACTGGCCTGTAATAGTAAAGAAATTACTTGATCTGAAAGCCGTTCAGCCTTTAACAATTTCCTCTCAATTTCCATGCCTTTAGAGATAATATCTCTGAATTTGGATGATTTACTGGTCCCTGGAATAAAAGATTCGGTATAACTGAAAGAGTTAATGGTTCTTGTATTGCCAGTTTTAGAACTGTTGAAAGCAAAGATCTTCTCGGCCAAAAGGGGAGTATCATGATGACTGTGACCCCCCCCCATCCTGTATTATCTTCTTGAGAACTGTGAATCAGAGGAAACAGGGGGGGGGATGTATCCCAGTTGACCGCTCCATTGTATTGAAAAAGCGTCTACAGCAGACGTCTGAGGAATATAATAACTTCAGAAGTCTCTTCTCACCTTCCTGTTGGTGGTTGTAGCCATCAGGTCTATTTCTGGTTTCCCAAAGCATCTGTTGGAACAAGTCTCTATTCAGTTCCCATTCCTCTGGGAGAACTTCACTTCTGCTCAAGAAATCTGATAACACATTCTCTTTGCCTGGAACATGAACTGCCGTCAGTGAAAGGACATTATCTTCTGCCCACATCAGGATGTTTGACATTACTGACATCAAGGCCCGACTTCTGGTACCCCCTTGGTGATTGATATGGGACACCACTGTAATATTGTCGGAGAATATTCTTAGATGTTTTCTTCTGATCCTCTGCTCTAGGCCCGTAATGGTTCTACATACCGCTCTGCCTCTCGCCAGTTTGGAGATTTTTGACTCTCTTTTTTGGTCCAGACTCCCTGAATAGTTTGGGCCTCCAGAGCGCTCCCAATCCTAGAGCGCTTGCATCCATTGTAACCACTAGGTAGTGTGGAAGATTCAAAGATACCACTCTGCTCTCAATCTCTTGACTTGTCCACCATAACAGAGAATTATTCACCAGGCCCCCCAGTCTGATGACTTTCTGTAACTTTCTGCCCATTTTATTTTTATCAATGGAAGAAGTGCCCATTAAAATTCTCTAAACGAAGAATGGTTCCTATGGCTGACATCATGCCCAACAACTGAAGGCAAGTTCTCATCTAAGAGGATTCTGCTTCCATAATATCTTCTGCGAGGGTCCTATATTTTGACACCTTTCTTTTGAAAGATGAACCTCGAACTTTTCTAAGTCTATCAAGACCCAGAGAAACTGGATAGACCTTGACGGTATTAAATGACTCTTCTGAAAGTTTAATCACCCATCCATGACTTTGGAGCATGTTCACCACCGTATCTAGATCTTTTAGAACTTGGTCTCTTGAGGAAGCGGCTATTAACATGTCGTATGGCCAAATACGAATCTGCTTTCTTCTCAGAACTGCAATTATTGTGACTAACAGTTTCATGAACACCCGGGGAGATGTGGCTAGGCCAAAAGGCAGGCACGTGAACTGGAAGTGTTCCTTCATCACACAGAATCTCAGAAAACTTCTGTCCTGAAGTTTGACCAGAACATGATAATATGCATCTTTGAGGTCTAGCGAGACCATGAAGTATCCCTTCTCTATTCCTCTGTGTTTCCATACTAAACTTTTATGAAGCCATTCAACCTTTTCAGATCTAGAATAGTGTGGTAGGCCCCCGTACTCTTCTTTACCAAGAAAAGGTTGGAATAGAAGCCTTTCTTTTCTTGCGGAATTGGAACTGGTTCTATTGCCTTGATTTATTTTAATTGTTTTAATATTTATTTCAGTTCCAACCTTTCTACAGCTGTCTTGGGTCTTCTTGATTCCCAAAATATCTCTCTTGTTGGTCTTCTCAGAAATTCTATTGCATATCCTTCTTTGACAATGCTCATTACACATTTGTCTTGAATCAGATCTTTCCAGAAGTTGGCAAAATGAAACAGACGAGCCACTACCCCAGGGCCACTGTGGCTGTCATTGTCGAAACCCTCATGTGGAAGACTGCCAAAAGGACTGTCTTGACAATGGAAAGGAGCCTCTCTGACCATAGGGTCTACCTGGTCTGTAGGATCTGGCTTCCCTGTACTGTTAATACAAGGTAAGGGGGGAGGGGAGGTTAAGGGTCCGCACACACTGAATGATATTGAATAGGTATTCCTATTATAGGGTTCGTCGCCTTAGTTTTGTGTTCAGGCGATGGGTGCTATCCAGGCAATATAATGTACATGGAGAAGAAAGAAAGAAAAAGAATTGCGCTATGGATGCACACCAAAGAATAGTCTGTGTCTGGAGACAGGCAATGGCCCCAAATACAGGAGAGAGGGTTATTATTAAAATATAACTTTTATTAGTATTATCATTTAAGAAGAAGAGAGACCCACAGCCTGTGATGGTTTTTTAATATATAGAACCTCACAGGATGGTCTCCTTCTGAGACTTGTGAAAATTTTTAAGGGGTTAAAATGGACTTATAACGCACATACATATAACATACATGTGACGTGCTGGTTGCACGAAAGATAGAAAATTGTGATTTAGATAGGGATAAAAGGTTTCCCTTTGGCTGGCTACAAGTTTGCTGCAATTGGGTACTGTAGTGAATCTTTATACAGATGTTTGGATTCAATTCTCCGTCTGAGAGGTGTTATGTCTTGTCCGCCTCTGTGGTATTTAATTCCCACTCTAGAGAGATTTATAATATATACATATGTATCCGGGTTTTAATTCCCAATTCCAAGTGTGATCTGTCTCTTAAGATCCCTTTATTTTGGGGGGTTTTAAATTCCCGCTTTAGCAGGGTTTCGTATCTCAAGATATTCAGCACTTGTTATCAAGTTGTGGGTTTTAATTCCCACTTTCCATACAACAATGGTAGGTATATCTCAGTATTTGAGGTTTTTGGATCTCATTTCATGGGGACAGTGTGAATAAATATAGGTACCTCGTATCCTTCTTAGGGTTTTAATTCCCAGTCTAAAAGGATTTCATCTGTATAGATGTCGGCACTTTTGTGTTATCTCAGTCTAATTGAATGGAGTCTACTGTGTGAGTCTTAACTCTCTCTCATAGGGTTAAAGATATTATTGCTGATATTAGTAGAATACTTTTAGTCTTTGTTCATATAGAATATACAGGCCGCCTCGTGTATTTGACCTTTTCAGTTCCCTCTCACGGAGCTGTAAGACATTACTGGCAGAGTGTTTTTCTGGTTTTAGTTATTTTTGCCACCTTATATGTTCGTACCGTCTGGCAGAGAATTTCTTAAGGATGTAGTTTTAATTAGGATGACTCACCCAGTAACCCATATAATCACTCTTGAATAGATATGCTCCGTTAGGGCAGGGTTAATCCTTATAGACAGTAAATAATTCACATTTGTTTCAAACTTGAATTCGGTACATTTTAGGTGCTAATTTACCCGTGTAATATTGAGTATAAATCGATGTCTTATCAGTCGGGATGAATTCGCTTTTGCTCTCTCTCACAGAGCTACAAAGCCTTATTCATGGGATATTTCCCCAATTTTTGTATATTCAGTACAAGAGCCGTCTAAGTATTTTAGTTCTCTCACACAGATCTACAACACTTTGTTGGCTGAGTATTTTGTACAGATGTCACCTCTAAATACCCGTACCGTCTGGCAGGTAATTCATCAATTCCCCAGTTATTCCATAACCTATGTAATTCCTTTTAAATAAATGTTGGCGTATTGCCTAGATAAGGACAGGGTTAATTTATTATGAGTGGCAGACGGTTAGGATTTATATCAGAGTTAAACTTATTAAATGGGTGTACTAGATTCCCTGTAAACATTTACTGGATTATTACCAGCTGAGATAGGGTTAATAAATAATGTCACACTGTCACAGAGTTAATGAGATAAAATACTGATGAATTACAAGTGATATTATCTATGATTTCCCTGCATAGGGCTTGAGACCCATAGATCACCTTCACTGACTCAATTCTCTACAAGTACGTTTTTACAGCAACATTGTTTCATTATATCAACATTCAAATATGCTTGGAAACATTTGTAGCCAGCCAAGGCTAACACGCAGTTCACAAGCTTTGCTTCCTCAGAGGAAGCAAAGCTTGTGAAACGCGTGTTAGCCTTGGCTGGCTACAAATGTTTCCAAGCATATTTGAATGTTGATATAATGAAACAATGTTGCTGTAAAAACGTACTTGTAGAGAATTGAGTCAGTGAAGGTGATCTATGGGTCTCAAGCCCTATGCAGGGAAATCATAGATAATATCACTTGTAATTCATCAGTATTTTATCTCATTAACTCTGTGACAGTGTGACATTATTTATTAACCCTATCTCAGCTGGTAATAATCCAGTAAATGTTTACAGGGAATCTAGTACACCCATTTAATAAGTTTAACTCTGATATAAATCCTAACCGTCTGCCACTCATAATAAATTAACCCTGTCCTTATCTAGGCAATACGCCAACATTTATTTAAAAGGAATTACATAGGTTATGGAATAACTGGGGAATTGATGAATTACCTGCCAGACGGTACGGGTATTTAGAGGTGACATCTGTACAAAATACTCAGCCAACAAAGTGTTGTAGATCTGTGTGAGAGAACTAAAATACTTAGACGGCTCTTGTACTGAATATACAAAAATTGGGGAAATATCCCATGAATAAGGCTTTGTAGCTCTGTGAGAGAGAGCAAAAGCGAATTCATCCCGACTGATAAGACATCGATTTATACTCAATATTACACGGGTAAATTAGCACCTAAAATGTACCGAATTCAAGTTTGAAACAAATGTGAATTATTTACTGTCTATAAGGATTAACCCTGCCCTAACGGAGCATATCTATTCAAGAGTGATTATATGGGTTACTGGGTGACAGAGTCATCCTAATTAAAACTACATCCTTAAGAAATTCTCTGCCAGACGGTACGAACATATAAGGTGGCAAAAATAACTAAAAACCAGAAAAACACTCTGCCATTAATGTCTTACAGCTCCGTGAGAGGGAACTGAAAAGGTCAAATACACGAGGCGGCCTGTATATTCTATATGAACAAAGACTAAAAGTATTCTACTAATATCAGCAATAATATCTTTAACCCTATGAGAGAGAGTTAAGACTCACACAGTAGACTCCATTCAATTAGACTGAGATAACACAAAAGTGCCGACATCTATACAGATGAAATCCTTTTAGACTGGGAATTAAAACCCTAAGAAGGATACGAGGTACCTATATTTATTCACACTGTCCCCATGAAATGAGATCCAAAAACCTCAAATACTGAGATATACCTACCATTGTTGTATGGAAAGTGGGAATTAAAACCCACAACTTGATAACAAGTGCTGAATATCTTGAGATACGAAACCCTGCTAAAGCGGGAATTTAAAACCCCCCAAAATAAAGGGATCTTAAGAGACAGATCACACTTGGAACTGGGAATTAAAACCCGGATACATATGTATATATTATAAATCTCTCTAGAGTGGGAATTAAATACCACAGAGGCAGACAAGACATAACACCTCTCAGACGGAGAATTGAATCCAAACATCTGTATAAAGATTCACTACAGTACCCAATTGCAGCAAACTTGTAGCCAGCCAAAGGGAAACCTTTTATCCCTATCTAAATCACAATTTTCTATCTTTCGTGCAACCAGCACGTCACATGTATGTTATATGTATGTGCGTTATAAGTCCATTTTAACCCCTTAAAAATTTTCACAAGTCTCAGAAGGAGACCATCCTGTGAGGTTCTATATATTAAAAAACCATCACAGGCTGTGGGTCTCTCTTCTTCTTAAATGATAATACTAATAAAAGTTATATTTTAATAATAACCCTCTCTCCTGTATTTGGGGCCATTGCCTGTCTCCAGACACAGACTATTCTTTGGTGTGCATCCATAGCGCAATTCTTTTTCTTTCTTTCTTTTCCCTGTACTGTTGCCTGAAGAGGACGGAAAAGGGAATTTATTTATTTTAGCTTGAGGCAACCTCATTGACTTCCCTCCAGTTAGCTTATGTATCAAGGCATCTAGTTTAGATCCAAACAGATGTGATCCTTCAAATGGGAGTGCCACTAGTCTGTTCTTTGAATTTGCATTGGCTGACCACGATCTCAGCCATAAGGCTCTTCTCGCCTTTACCCCTGCTGCCATCGATCTTGCCGCGAAAGATACAATATCCAGGGAAGCTTCACAAATACATTCTGTTGCTTTTTGCATGGTATCTAGCTTCTTAAATAATTACTGTTTAGAAATTATCTCCTCAATATCACTGTGCAGATCTGTTCCCCAGAGTCTCAGCGCCCTGGCTACTGATACACCAGCTTTAAGAGATACCACAGATGAAAATTGAAGCTCCCTGAATGTCCCCTCCATTCTTCTGTCCATGGGATCCTTGAATGAGGCCCCATCTTCAAGTGGTAATGTGGTCCTTGAGGTTAGCTCTGCCACTGCCACGTCCTTTAGGCGGAGAGCATAAGTTCAGAAGGAGATAGTCTTTTACCGGATACATCCGGTCAATTCTGGACAGTTTACCCTATCTTTTATCCAGATTAGACCATTATTTTGAAATCAGATCTTTCATAACCTTATGGATTGGGAATTGTCGACCCTTCTTTGCCCTGTCTTCAAATAGAATATCTTCTCCTACTTCAGCATTAACTGGTTCCTTATAGTTCATCGTTTTTTTATATAGCTTTAAGGATGCTTTCCACTTTCTCAAAGCTGAAGCTTCTAACCTCCTCTCTAATTTCTCCCGATTCCTCTGATGAAACATACTCCACCTTTTCCAGACCTTATTCTGAAGATCCTTCCTCATAATTGAAGCCAGCCTGATCCCTGGATCTTTTATTTCCTTGTGATTCTAAGAATTCTTCTTTAGAGACAAACTACTTCTTCATCCACTCCATTAGATCTAATACTACTTTTGGCTGATCAGGAGTGGGAACATGTTGATCATCACATTTATCACAGAGGGATTTATTCTGGGATCCGGAAAAAACTTTGTCACAAGCAATGCAGCTCTTGACAATATACTTCTTTTTTGCTGGCTTCTTTTTTGAAATGACCGGATTGGCAGGCACACTATAATGAATAATAAATGCCTGTCACTTACACACACTCAGAAATAAAAAAAATTCTACCTAACCATAAAATATCCAGAGCTCAACCTCACAGGGGCACTATCTGATTTATGGGGAGGGGGGGGGGGGGGGGGGGGAGTTAGGCATATCCATGATCGCTTATGCAGCACCTAAAGTTAAATATTGCATATATTTGATGCGGAGGCATATAAGAGTAATAATGCATGTACTGATATCCAAGAACCATACCTCTAGATAACAGTGTCTCAGGTGTAGTGCAGCCATGCACGGCAGTTTCCATGCGCTGACCGCACCGGAAGTGCGTCACATGCGCTAGCTTATGGGCCTTGTAGTCTGCCGCTGAATGCTTACACTCTGCCGTTTTCCGGAAGTCGCGCTGAAGCCCCTTGCCTCTTGGGAATTGAAAACCGGAAGTCCCGGGCACGGTGAATGCTGATGCCTGCATCTGCCGCGCTCACTGCTGAGGAGATTTACCCATACTTGGAGCTATGTGCTTTCATATCTTGGACAGGATTCAAGGCTGGCCACACTCCCAAGTACATTTTACGGGCAGAAACCTTACTGGGTCACGCTCCCAAGCTGCTCTGAACCCAGAGTGCTCCCTGCATACTTTAGGTAAGCTCCGTAAAATAAAACAAACCTGCTCTGCCTACCTCTAACTAACGAATGTGAAAGGAAAAAAAAGACAAGGAGGAAAGGGAGGAGCTGGGATTTATATTGGAAGGGGGAGGTCCTAAGGAAAAAAACAGCCTGTCTAACTAGAAGGAGAGGGATGAAGTCCCAAGGTCTTGGCTGCCATGGGGATCATAGAAGAAAATTGGCCAAAGCATGTGGTCAGGTGTCGACATGGACGCCAAAAAAACCTTTTGTCAACATATTGACTAGCAATCTAGACACAACAGACCTTTTAATCCAGAACAATCATGGACATATGCGCACATTAACCAGCCCACGAGTCATCAAGATCTGGAAATGGAGGATTATAAATTGCACACACTACGGCCACATGGCGTGTTCTTCATGTTACATGCTTTCAGCACACGGTCACAGTATGAAGCCCAGCACGTACAATGTAACACAGATTTTCAGCACGGGTTGGGATCATTTGGTCTACAGCATGATGGTCGACAGTCATTCATGGGTCTAGGTTGAAAGGTCATTAGTTCGACAGGTCATTAGTTCGACAATGTCTAGTTCGACAGTCAAAAGGTCGACATGGGGTTTTTCACTGTTTTTTCAACAAAGTCAACATGGACACAGTTTAAAGTGCACCGCATTGCCCACTATGCTTCGGGCACAGTGCCTTGCTATGCTCGGCACACTATTTTATTCTCCCACCACGCCCTAGTGGATGGTAGGGCATGAAATACCACCTGTCGGCTCAAAAAACAGTGAAAAACCCCATATCGACCTTTTGACTGTGTAACTAATGACCTGTCGAACTAACGACCTTTCGAGCTAGAACCATGTCGACCTGTTCCCATGTCGACCGAATGACTGTCGACCATCATGCTGTAGACCAAGGGACTGCATCCCTTTCAGCACACGGTCACAGTATGAAGCCCAACGCATACGATGTAACAGGGACTCTCAGCATACGGTCGCAGTATGAAGCCCAGCATGTACAATGTAACACAGACACTCAGCACGGATTCAGTACGGAATCCCGGTGGTCGGGATCCCGGCGTTCAGAATCCCGACGCCGGAATCCCGACAGCCGAAATGCCGAGACGTGGATCGCCCCCCCTTGCGGGCTCGCTAATTTATTCTCCCTCCAGGGGTGTCGTGGACACCCACGGAGGGAGAATGTGTCGGGATTTCGGCGGTCGGGATTCCGGCGTCGGGATTCTGAACGCCGGGATCCCGACCGCCGGGATATTAACTGCATCCCCTCAGCACATGGTCACAGCAGGGTACATTGCAGCACTGTGTGCCCCCTCTACCATAGATCAGGGGGACATTACAGCTCTGTGTGTGTGTGCTCCCTCCACCATACAGCAGGAGACATTACAGCGCCGTGTGTGTACCCCCTCTACCATACAGCAGGGGACATTATATTTCTGTGTGTGCCCTCCTCACCCCCACCATACAGCAGGGGACATTATATCTCTGTGTGTGCCCTCCCCCTACCATACAGCAGGGACATTACAGCACTGTATGTGTGTGTGTGCCCCCTATACCATACAGCAGGGACATTACAGCACTGTGTGTGTGTGTGTGTGTGTGTGTGCCCCCTCTACCATACAGCAGGTGACATTACAGCACTGTATGTGTGCCCACTCTACCATACAGCAGGGGACATGACAGTGCTGTGTGTGCCCCCTCTATCATACAGCAGGGGACATTACAGCTCTGTGTTTTCCCCCTCTATCATACAGCAGGGGACATTACAGTGCTGTGTGTGCCCCTCTACTATAGAGCAGGAGACATTACAGCGCTGTGTGTGCCCCATCTACCATACAGCAGGGGACATTACAGATCTGTGTGTACCCCCTCTACTATACAGCAGGGACAGTACAGCTCTGTGTGCCCACTCTACCATACAGCAGGTGACATTACAGCCTCTGTGTGTGTGTGTGTGTGTGTGCCCCCTCTACTATACAGCAGGGACATTACAGCGCTGTGTGCCCACTCTACCATACAGCAGGGGACATGACAGCGCTGTGTGCCCACTCTACCATACAGCAGGGGACATTACAGCTCTGTGTGTGTGTGTGCCCCCTCTACCATACAGCAGGGGACATGACAGCGCTGTGTGTGCCCCCTCTACCATACAGCAGGAGACATTACAGCTGTGTGTGCCCCACAACCCACCATATAGCAGGGGACATTACAGCGCTGTGTGTGCCCCCCAACCCACCATATAGCAGGGGACATTACAGCGCTGTGTGTGCCCCCCAACCCACCATATAGCAGGGGACATTACAGCGCTGTGTGTGTGTGTGCCCCCTCTACCATACAGCAGGGACAGTACAGCTCTGTGTGCCCACTCTACCATACAGCAGGTGACATTACAGCCTCTGTGTGTGTGTGTGTGCCACCTCTACTATACAGCAGGGGACATTACACCGCTGTGTGTGCCCCCTCTAACATACAGCAGGTGACATTACAGCTCTGTGTGTGTGTGCCCCCTCTACCATACAGCAGGAGACATTACAGCTGTGTGTGCCCCCAACCCACCATACAGCAGGGGACATTACAGCGCTGTGTGTGTGCCCCCTCTACCATACAGCAGGGGACATGACAGCGCTGTGTGTACCCCCTCTAACATACAGCAGGTGACATTACAGCTCTGTGTGTGTGTGCCC
Organism: Crinia signifera; assembly: GCF_055691185.1. Lineage (NCBI taxonomy): Eukaryota > Metazoa > Chordata > Amphibia > Anura > Myobatrachidae > Crinia > Crinia signifera. Next base: position 83,238,046 of record NC_139226.1, read on the forward strand.
CCTCTACCATACAGCAGGATACATTACAGCTGTGTGTGCCCCCAACCCACCATACAGCAGGGGACATTACAGTGCTGTGTGTGTGTGCCCCCTCTACCATACAGCAGGGGACATGACAGCGCTGTGTGTGTGTGTGTTTGCCCCCTCTACCAACCAGCAGGGGACATTACAGCATTCTATGTGTGTGTGTGCCCCCTCTACCATACAGCAGGGTACATGACATCGTCATGTGTGCCCCCTCTACCATACAGCAGAGGACATGACAACGCTGTGTGTGCCCCCCTCTACCTTACAGCAGGAGGGCATCACAGCACTGTATGTGTGTGTGCCCCCTTTACCATACAGCAGGGGACATCACAGCACTGTATGTGTGTGTGCCCCCTCTACCATACAGCAGGGGGCACTACAGCTCTGTGTGTACCCCCTCTACCATACAGCAGGGCACAATACAGCTCTGAGTGTCGTCGTCGTCGTCCCCCCCCACCATACAGCAGGGGACATTACAGCATTGTGTGTGCCCCCATCTACCATACTGCAGGGGACTTTACAGCGCGCTGTGTATGTGCGTCCCCTCTGACATTACAGCAATAGGTACCCCTCTACCATATGGGGGTGCTCTATGAGGGCAGTGGGTGAATATAGGAAACTGATGGTATTATGCAGATAATTACATTGCAGTGTAGCAGATGGGCACTGACGGCCTGTACTTTCCTGTTTCTTATCTCACCTATTTTAATACTATGCTTGGGAGAACATTAGTCTGAGTAGTGTCCTACTGTACTTGTAACAACTAAAGATATCTCTGAATAATAATATTACAGTGCATAGAGCGTCTTCACCTCCTCTCTGCTAGCGCAGAGTAAGCATCTGGGAGCACCTGACACACTCCCACACACCGTGGACTGATAAGCTGTATAATGAGACTTACTACATAGCAGTCAACATGTACAACCCTGGGCCGTGCGCTCACCTGTCACTGTACCGTGATTAGCCTGTACTCTGCACCTCCCCTAATACAGGCGACATGGCTGCACCAGGACACGCTAGGCCCACGCTTAGTATAACACCATTATCACTTCTGGTCATGATATATTATGCATCCAGTTGACACACTATATCCCCCTCATAAATTTAAATGCCCCTATACAGCACAGATGCCCCACTTCACACGAGGAACCCCAATAACATCACCCACACTAGGACCCCCAATAAATCACCCACACCAGAAACCCCTATACAGAACAGATCCTCCACTCCACACCAGGAACATCAAATAATGACCACATCAGGAACCCCTACACACTTGCGCCCCCCCCCACACACACCATCACGCAACACATCCCTCCCTACACATCTCGCTTCATCCCACAACATATCTCACCCCCCCCCCACACCTCAAGCCCCCCCCCACACACGCACCATCCGACACCACTTCTCACCCCCACACACACCATCCCACACCCCCCACCATCCCACACCACATCTCACCCCCCCCCACCATCCCACACCACATCTCACCCCCCCCCCCCACCATCCCACACCACATCTCACCCCCCCCCCCACCATCCCACACCACATCTCACCCCCCCCCCCCCACCATATCTCACCCCCACACACACTTACCATCCCACACCACATCTCCTCCCCCCCCCACACACACACCATCCGACACCACATCTCCCCCCCCCCCACACACACACACACACACCATCCGACACCACATCTCCCCCCCCACACACACACACACCATCCGACACCACATCTCCCCCCACACACACACCATCCGACACCACATCTCCCCCCCCACACACACACCATCCGACACCACATCTCCCCCCCACACACACACACCATCCGACACCACATCTCCCCCCCCCCCACACACCATCCGACACACATCTCCCCCCCACACACACACACCATCCGACACCACATCTCCCCCCCACACACACCATCCGACACCACATCCCCCCCCACACACACACACCATCCGACACCACATTTACCCCCCCCCCACACACACACACCATCCGACACCACATTTACCCCCCCACCCCACACACACCATCCGACACCACATCTCCCCCCCCCACACACACCATCCGACACCACATCTCCCCCCCACACACACACCATCCGACACCACATCTCTCCCCTCCCCACACACACCATCCGACACCACATCTCTCCCCCCCCACACACACACCATCCGACACCACATCTCTCCCCCCCCCCACACACACCATCCGACACCACATCTCTCCCCCCCCACACACACCATCCGACACCACATCTCCCCCCCCACACACACACCATCCGACACCACATCTCCCCCCCACACACACACACCATCCGACACCACATCTCCCCCCCCCCCCACACACACCATCCGACACCACATCTCCCCCCCCCCCCACACACACCATCCGACACCACATCTCCCCCCCCCCCCCACACACACCATCCGACACCACATCTCCCCCCCCCCCACACACCATCCGACACCACATCTCCCCCCCCACACACACACCATCCGACACCACATCTCCCCCCCACACACACACCACCCGATACCACATCCCCCCCCCACACACACACACACCATCCGACACCACATCTCCCCCCCACACACACACACCATCCGACACCACATCTAAACCCCCCCCCCACACACACACACCATCCGACACCACATCTAACCCCCCCACACACCATCTGACACCACATCTCACCCCCCCCCCACACACACACACACACCATCCGACACCACATCTCACCCCCCCCCCCCACACACCATCCGACACCACATCTCACCCCCCCCCACACACACCATCCGACACCACATCTCACCCCCCCACACAAACACACACACCATCCGACACCACATCTCACCCCCCCCCACACACACACCAACCCACACCACATCTCACCCCCCCCCCACACACACACACACACACACCATCCCACACCACATCTCACCCCCCACACACACCATCCCACACCACATCATCCCACATCTCACCCCACACACACCATCCCGCTACCCAGACACACAGAGAGCCCAGGACCTCCCCCCAATACAGAGGGGGTCCAAAGTAGCAGCTGTCACCCAAGCACAGCGCCCCCGGGCGGTCACCTGCAGGATGACGGAGCGGATGAGCGCATTAACCGGGCCGGAGAAGGAGCCCTGCACCCCCTGGAAGCACCACAGCACGATGCCGCCTTTACTGAAGATCGTGAAGAAATCCAACATCTTGTCCGCCCGTCACAGCGACACCGCACAGCCGGGGACACGTCACACACTCCCCGGGGACACGTCACTTCCGCCTACCGCTGCTGCTGCCCGCCGGGGACATCCGGGGGCCATCTTACTGCTCCCACCCCGCCGCCATCTTACTACCCCAGTCCAGTCGCCATCTTACTACACCCTCCCGCCCAGAGTCGATGTCTGTCTTACGCCTCCTGGCAGCGCAGGTGGCCTCCGCCAGGGGACAATGTGCGGTCATGACAGACAGAGAGACAGTCTCCTCCTGTCAGTGTAGTGGCTGCTATGTCTGTGCTGCGGGTGTGCGGGAGAGTCCGGCTGTTGTCCCGGGCTGCCCCAACATGGAGCAAGCGGAGGATGGCGTCTGAAGGCGGTGGGTTCTCTGACGGTGAGACCTGACCTCTCCTGTCCATGTATATCTCCCTCTCCACCTATATGTCTTACCCTGTGTATATGCCATTCACTCATATGTCTCCCCCTATGTAGATCTCCCTCTCCACCTATATGTCTCCCCCTGTGTATATCCCATTAACTATTATATCTCCCCTATGTATATCTCCAGCTCCACCTATATGTATCTCCCTGTGCATATCCCACTCACTTATACGTCTCCCCCTATGTTTATCTCCTTCTCCACCTGTATGTTGCCCCCTATGTATATTTCCCTGTCCACCTATATGTCTTCCCCTGTGTATATCCCCCTCACTTATGTATCCCCCTATGTATGTCTTCCTCTCCACCTATGTCTCCCCATGTGTATATCCCCCTCACTCATATGTCTCCCCCTCCACCTATATGCCCCTCCCCTCAGCTTTGCGGCCACCGCTTATGCTACGGAACTTACGTAGGAATCTTTCTGCACCACCACCCTGGGTCCACGCCACCGTCTATTACCTTTAGTAAAGTTGTGGCAAGCGAGCGATGATGCTAGTCTGAAAGCGGCTAAAGTAACTGGCGTGGCATGTGGCTGCAAAGATGAGGTGTGTCACCATAGGTGAGGGCAATCATACATTAAGAGGAAAGTCCAGAAGCAGAGCGTTGTGTCCCTCCAGGAGAGGGTCATGTCGGGAGGTATGATTGTATATCCCCCCACACACTCATATGTAGAGATCACCCTCACTCATGTCTCCCCCTATGTATACCCCCCCACACTCATGTAGATATCCCCCTCACTCATGTCTCCCCCTATGTATATCCCCCCCACTCATATGTCTCCCCCTATGTATACACACACACACACACACACACTCTCGTATGTCTCCCCCTATGGGGTGTATTAAATGATTTCTGCAAGCACAGTGCTGCCTGCTTGCTGTCATAGCTCGCAGTGTCAGTATTCAGCTAGGTTTTTGGAGCGAGGCGGAAACGGCGAGGGTCACGGCTAAATGCATTGGGCTACCTACATTAGCCACGAGCCTCGCTGTTTGGGGGAATCCTCTCTGACTGAGGATTTCCCTGGCGCGTTGAATAGGGTGGGCAGCCGGCGCGGGGGTTAAACGGCCGCATTGAATGTATATCCCCGACTCATATGCACCCCCCCCCCCCCCCGTGTATATCCCCCGACCCATATGTCTCCCCCTATGTTCAGTTGTCACCATCCATATTCTCTGACAAATGGCCAGAAAATCACAAATTCTGCAAGGGTATGTAAACTTATGAGCACATAATTTTCTATAATTTTAAGATGAACACTGTGCATTGCGGCATCCAGGTCACATGACTGGCAAGATTAGATTAAGAATTGTAAAAAAAATAGGTCTGGGTTCACTTAAGAACAAGATGTTAATTATTAAACCTGTTATACATCTTTTATATTATTAAACTAGTAAGTCCGCTTGAAGCTAATGCTTTAAAAGCTAGTACATGTCGTTTCACTTGCAGTCAACAGATGGCAGTGTTTCAGAGACACATGGACACTAGACTTATATATATTATCAATAGAAAATAGTGTTCAAACTACAAGAGCAGCTGCTCCCAGTGTGTAATACCTGTGTCCCTTCACTGGCAAAGAAAACATGAAGTAGACATCAGCTATCTCCCGATTCCTTTGCGACTGGGTTGGTGAATCGGGACTATTAAACACGTTTAAAAATCTCGATTCCTCAACCCCAACCAAAAATCAGCCAATCTGGCATTGTTTAATTTCCCGACCAATCAAAGATCATCGCTAGCGGAGTAACCGGATGGCTAATATCTCTTTGTATATAGAGGTACAAACACTTTCTATTGACTTGTACCTGGCTTAATGACCTTCTTTATGGACATTGTAGCCAAATGGCCGTACTTTGTACATAGTGAGAGATGTGTTGTATTAAGCCTCGGACAGTGGCAAATTGGAGAAGTTACTTACTTCAACTGTCATTAAGCACAGTTCTTGAATTGACAGAAGTTGCCATTGGCAACAACTCCACTTTACCTCTCTCCAGGGCTTGACACCTCTAATTGTACATGGCATAGTTGGAGTCTTTTAGATGTCCATCCTGCTCTCTCGCTTGCCCCTGCAGCAGGCTTACTTGACTGACCACACTTCACTGATTTACTACCCGGAAATGCTTAATGCGAATTGGGTGATTCATACTCAAGGATGGAGCCAATGATTTTCCAGTAATGTGGTTTCAGCTTTTTGACATATCCTTGTTGGACGGTTTGTAATGTCAAATATACATTAATATATTCTTTAGGATTTTCCCAGATACCTCATTATTGTTTTCTTCCCCAGTCATCGGCAAAGAATTTGATAAGATTCATAAGAAAGTGAAGATCCTCATGCCTGGCAGTGACTGGAGTCCATTAAGGTCCACCGACCATCTACCTCCGGAACACGCTGATATTGTCATCGTCGGGGGCGGGGTGATCGGGTGGTCTATCGCTTACTGGCTGAAGAGGATGTATCATCAGAAGAGAGCATACAACATCGTGGTGGTGGAAAGAGACCCCACGGTGGGTGATAGTGATGGCAGAAGTTTTCGCCAAACCCCCGAATGGGGTATGTTCTGTATCACTGTCTTGGCTTCATTTTAACTTCTTTCCATAACTAATTTATGTGTCATTTGATTTATCACTATTTACTGTTAATCCAATTGCCCTGATAAAGTGAAATCTCGCTGTAATTGGCATTACGGAGTAGGGGGGAGCAGCTTAGATTTTAAAACTACAGTTTCATGTTAAGTGCCAGCTGATCCAGCCAAAATGCAAACCCGTGATCCAATGTCCAGTATTCCTGCATCAGAAACTGGGTAGTTACTTAAGGCCCATACACAATCGAGGATAATGTGAAAGATACCGCTTAGGAAGGGGCTTCTCAGCGATATCTTTCACAATATCATCTAGATCTCCCTCGCAGCGTTAATGATGATTGATGTCTACTGAACGTGCAGGTGAATTTGGCTATATAGCTAAATAACTTAATGTTCGGCAGGTCCCAGTGACATCACTCATCGATATTGGCATAGTGTGTATGCACAGTATCGCAACCTGCCGATGATATTGTTAGCTATGTTGGCTGTTGCCCCTGTCATTTAGTGTGTATGGGGCTTTACTCTGTCTGGGTGTCATGGAGAGAAATCCCAGCGTTCTCACCATCTCCAATGAGCTGCCAATCACTTCCACTACAGGGTTTTCCACTGCGCTCACAATAGAACAACATCTGCTCAAACCATTGTACAGAAACGCACCCATCTCTCGATTCTGACTATATTGTGAATATGTGTTCACCTGAAAATGTGGTGCGTGCAGACATGCCTGTGCCTGATCCTATCCAGTCAGACACTTACGTCAAGCTTGCTCTTCTGTGTGGCAGGTATTTAGAGGCATGGCGCATTGATGGGTGAGTGCCACTGGGACGTATCAAGTCTTCCATGCTTAATCTGTTAAGACGCAGTTGTAGCGACTGGTTCGGGCATAAATAGATTTAATTTAGTATGTCAGTCTGTCGCGATGGACACAAATTCTGGTGCAATTGTGTCTGGCTCAGAATCAGGCCCTGTGAGCTTTCTCTGACTCAGATCTTTGTGCCTTGCCATTGGGGTGTATGTAATGCTTTATTTGGGGAGCACATCTTTGCAGGGTCCCAGCACAATGGCCCAGTCACCTGTGAGGTGTGTCTTTATGTCCTATACTATTGGTTTGTTTCCCTGCTGCGGTGGCAGACGGCGCTGTATGGTGAGAGTCTTTGCAGCCATTAATAAGTAATAACCTGTCTCTCGTTCTCGCTCCTTAGTACTCTCATGCCTCCACCGTTCTCTCGGCAGGCGGCATTCGGCAGCAGTTCTCTCGGCCAGAAAACATCCAGATGTCGCTCTTCGGAGCGCACTTCCTGCGCAATATAAATGTAAGATCCTGACTTATGAGTTATATTCATGTAGAAAACACAGGCCTCTAGCTGGCATGGGACTACATATCCAAGCATGCCCTGCTACCATTTCAGCATGCCATAATATGAAAACCACTTGAGAGCATGCTGAAATGTGTAGTTCCACCGCAGCTGGAGAGCTGAATGTTGACAACCTTTGATGTAAAGCATGGGTCCTCAAACTGCGGCCCTCCAGATGTTGTGAAACTACAAATCCCAGCATGCCATGTCACAGTTTTAACACTCCCTTATAGCAAAACTGTGGCAAGGCATGCTGGTATTTGTAGTTTCACAACATCTGGAGGGCCGCAGTTTGAGGACCCATGATGTAAAGGTTGTTACTAAGATGCCTCTTAGTGTGATACAAAAATAAACTTACATATGGAGGTGTATCTAGTGGTGTACTGTTCCCTATATAAAGTGGAGAGAGATAAAGTGCCAGTCATTCATTATCCACTTTATCTATCCAATCTGTGATCCATTTCTCCCCACATCTGCTAAATGTCTGGGGATTCCAGAGCTTCCAGAATAAGACGCCTCATCTGTGTAATTTACTCCTAGTGCTTGATGATTGAATGGGGAGGGCTGGCAGCTGTCGATACTGGATATACCAGATTTGGTTCCCCTTTTGAAAACTACATGATTCCTTGTACGACTAGATCAGTGTCTCCCATTCTTACAGGAATATCTGGGTGTTACTAATGAGGAGCCCATAGACATCCAGTTCAATCCCTCCGGATACCTGTTCCTGGCTAGTGAGAAAGGAGCGGAGACCTTGCTGGAGAATCACAGAGTCCAGAGGTGGGGATGTGTTACTGGTTGCTGCTTCTCATCTAGGGTTACAGCAAGGGTGGTGCTGGGCGGTTCCCTGTTATAGTCCCACGTAGTGGTAGAATGGGAAGAGGGTACAGATCACATGACTGTACTGTAGGGGGTTCCCGGTTATAGTCCCACGTAACGGTAGATTGCTCCGGTTGGGAAGAGGGTACAGATTGCGTGGCTGGTTGTGGGAGGTTCCCAGTTATAGTCCCACGTAGCGGTAGATTGCTCCTGTTGGGAAGAGGGTTCATATTACATGGCTGGGTTTCTATGCACAGATCACATGGATGATGTTGGGAGGTTCCCAGTTATAGTTCCATGTAGCAGTATAATGCTTCTGTTGGGAAGAGGGTACAGATCACATGACTGTATTGTATGGAGTTCCCAGTTAAACCGTAGTGGTAGAATGTTGGGAAAAGGTTTCCTATCACATGGCTGGGGGAAGGGTGCATAGATCACATGGATGGTGGTGGTAGGTTCCTCGCTGTAGTCCCAGTGGTAGAATGCTGCTGTTGGGAAGAGGGTACAGACATCACATGGCTGTGGTGGTGGGGGGCGAGCTTGGCACCTTTTGTCACGTGACTTGTGTTGATTAATGATGGTATAAAACAATATCTCTATTTCTATGCAAGCCAATTGCCTATATGTTAAGACTTGGTGGAATCTCAGTAGTACTCTGGTACTGTGTTTAGTCAATGATTCCCCTGTCCTCCATTTTTTGGTGCGAAACCTTATTACATATAGGATGGGGTCTTTGTATTTATCCAGCTGATTATAATGGGTATGGATCATAGGATCGACAGCGTCAAGAGTTTTTCACTCTTTCTTTGGTGTCGGTGTTGACATCTAAGCACGTGGACCCGCAATTAGTGTAGCGCACACCCTCGCTGCGCTCGGCGTACTTCGCCGTTTCCAGTCGGGTCCATGTGAAAGGTAAAGTATGAAGGAGTTCGAACAATGAAAACTCATGTTGACCTTTTGTATATATTGACTTTGTGCATGTCACAATATGCCATTGATTTATTGAGTATCGACCAATCATCTGGATTATAATGATATTATCCTGTTAGTACATCTATCCAGCAGCATCGACATATGTTATATATAACAGTGATGATAAGCCCCAGTGGTTTGGCCTGTGTGACTCATTGCCACTGTAGAAGAGCTGTGATCAGGTTATTGTGTTTCTATGCTTCAATATGAAATGTTGGGGATTATCCTCTGTTACCTTCTTAGCCTATCAGAATAGCTGAGCATTATTAACCTGCCTTTGTCAGGACACACCGAATATGATTGTCTGATGTGTTATACAGGGCATAGATTTGCTGTACAGGTAAATACATAGAAGGAAATGTAGAATTGCTTCTCTTATTGGTAATGTGTAGGGAGGAGATGTCTGTGTGTCTCCTATACAGATATTCCTCCCAACACTCTCACATAGTTATTCCACGGAATACATACAATGTCTCGGCAGTCATAGACCCAACCCAGCAACTGAACTCTCTGATGCAGCAGCCTGACCCTAATCTCCAAGCTAGTGCCTAACCCTACCTCCCCTCCAAGCTGCCTAACCCTAGCCTCTCCCCCCCCCCCCCCCCCCCCAAGCTGCCTAACCCTATCCTCCTCTCCCCCCACCTGCAGCCTAACTCTCAGCTAGTGCCTCAACCTAACCTCCGTACCCCACTCCCTAACCCCACAGCCTACCCTCCCCTTCCAGCAGCCTAACCTCTTCCACCCCCACCTGCAGCCTAACTCCCAGCTAGTGCCTCAGTCTAACCCCCCTTTCCCGACCACAAGCTAGATATCCCTTGCATACTTACCAATCGGGATGACGGATGTCGATATTCCAGAATCAACATCGTTATCAAAGTTCCGGCGCCAGTGTTCTGACAGCTGTCGGGATGGCGATGCCGGTGTATTGAATGCCAGCACTCTGACTGCCAGGAAGCAGCCTGCATCCCATTAACAACTACCCAGGGGCTCGGGATGTTCTCAGCGCTCCCGTGTGGTTCCGCCAGGCCACGTTTTCTGCTTCTTATTACAATAGAAGCCACAGACCAGTAAAATGCCTCTGCTAGATAGCATGGAACTGGGAGAAGACAGAGGGCTCTGTTCAGTAATGGCTACTTGCATCTCACGTAGGTGTCTGTACTAGGAAATACAAAGTGGTGGATTTGGACTGTTGTGATGTTTCCTGTTATCTCTTCCCCCAGGGAGCAAGGAGCCGTTGTATCACTCCTGACCGCAGAGCAACTGAAAATGAAGTTTCCTTGGATTAACACCCAGGACGTGGTGCTGGGCAGTTACGGTGAGGCGTGATGTGCAAAGTCCACCCTGAGCCACTTGTTTATAGGGCTACATATCTGATCTCATATCTGCCTCGGAGGGTATCCCCATTGTTTTATAGGGGTACTAGTAAATAGATGCCACATATGGAGTGTTACTGTGTTTTATGACCTATCCACAAAAAATGTCTCCATGGCAGTGTCACATGGAGAATGAGAACTTTTTCCGCACAGTGGAACCTGTATATAAGTCGGATACATTCCACTAGTAACTTGGGAGATTGGTCGGACACTTCTCCGAGAGTGATGATCCTGTACAAGCTGCCCTACAGCAACTAGTAGCTGTTACAGACTAGATTGGAGATACTTTATGAAGTTTATTGTAATGTGCTGTATGGGAGATGGGCAGGTGATCGCAGCACCTCCTCTATAGCCTCTATCCAGAACACCATTAACCTAAACTTTGCTTCTATCAGGCCTAGAGAATGAAGGCTGGTTTGACCCCTGGAGTCTACTTTGTGCTTTCCGGAATAAGGCTATGTCTATGGGAGTGTTGCACTGCCATGGAGAGGTGGTAGGTGAGTATCTTCCAGGCTCTCTGATACTGCTGCAATACTTATACGGTGAAAGTAGATACAACTGTGTCCTACTTGATGGCAGGACATTTAGGAACCCATTGTGAAAATGACCAGTATTCTTGCAGTAATGACCAAATATAGACCCAGATTATTAACAGGAACTCTGCCTTGGAACAGTATGGTCAGGCTGACTGATGCTTTTTTTGATTTCTTAATGAAATGCATCGAGGTGACGTTTGCCGTCTGTGTATTCTCGCTCGGACAGCGCCGGTCATTTTGTGGTGTCCTTGTATAATCTGACAATGCGTTATCCCAGTCTGAGCACAGTAGTCTGGCTGTTCTCTATAGCAAGTCATGTCGCAGCAGTCCGTCTTCTGTGGGTGACCCAGGTTTGTGGAAGTAATGGGTTAATGCAGGAATGTCTCCTCCTATACAGATTTTGTTGTTATAGGGGTGAGGGATCAAAGGTTTATTTTCTTTCTGAATTTCCTGTAAAAAATGTACAGTTTCAGCTGTTTCTTGCTGTGCTCCGCTGCTCTATGATGTTCAGGGATGATTTGTAATAAGTGTATTCATTTACCACCCTTCTCCATCACATGACTGGACGGACTTGGAACTTCCATCCTCCTCCCCAGGGAGGACCCCAGATGTCATCAGGCCTCCACAATGGAGCGCCCCATTTGCACAGATTGCAGAGCAGGGCCATATTGTTGCTTCGTCCTCCCACCATAGTGGTCTGGTGAAGTAATGGCCTTTTACATGGACACCTGGCTGAGCCTACCCAGATTACACTGGGACAATGATGCCCAAGCGGGCAGGCAGGAAGCATCAGGTACTACTCTGCAGAGACTGACTCTCATCAAAGCTCTTAGAAGAGGGCTTTGCCATGCAGCCAAGGTGTTGGGTGGGAAAGTTATCCAGTCATTAGAGCTACAGTGTTTAGTGCAACAGTCGGTACTTGTTTCCTATCATGGCGCCCATCGCATACCGTATTTAGTGGTGTGCGATGCGATCTTCCCGTTAAATTAACAGGAGTGCTTGTACAATGAAATATTGCATGCCAGCAAATGGCATGCGATGCGATTTTTAATTGTACAAGCACCCTGATGGGTGCTCACAATGTGAAATGCACCACCATTGTCAATGCCACCCCCACTATCAATGCCAACCCGACGCGTGGCGAGCGCAGCGGTATGCGTCCTCTGACTTTTTCATACCCCCACTATCCACGTCGGCGTGGAGTTGATTTTAGATAGTTTGGCAAACCACCGAGCCTGAAGCGTGGCAAGCGGACGCGGAAAACGAGCCCGAAGCGTGGCGAGCGGACGCGGAATACATGTAAAGTAATTCTTGTCCCCTCGCCGCCCAATCTAAAATCAACTCCACGCTGACGTGGATAGTGGGGGTATCTGCGCTCGCCACGCTTCGGGTTGGCGTTGACAATGAGGGTGCATTTAACATTGTAAGCAGCCATTAGGGTGCTTGTACAATTAAAAATCGCATCACATGCCGCTATATTGCATGGGCGCCGTGCTAGGAAACAAGTCAAAAGGTAGACAAATATTGGTCTACATCAGCCATGGCCAACCCGCGGCTCTTCCCCTCACAATGTGCGGCTCGGCGTTCAAATCGCCCCAGCACCACCGGGACATGGCAGTGGGAGCACAAAGAGTGACCCGGCGGCTGGCGCATGCGCTGTCGCGCTAGGAAGATGTCTTTCATTACCCTGTAAATGGTGCTGGAAGATGCTGATGCCAGCATCCTCCTAGTGCCTTCAATCTGGACACCTATGTCTCCGCTCCTATACTACGTGCTGCAGTGGAAAAACACAGGGAATGCCTGCCATTCTGAGCCCTCCTGGCTGTGCCTGTGGTAAGCAGGGCTCTTTCAATGCATTAAAAAGAAAAAGGTGTACACACACACACACACACACACACACACACACACATATATCCACCGGGTAGCTCAGCACAGCCTCCTATATGGGGAAATGGGTGGGTGCCCGCACTGTAGTGTAGATAGATATCCCCAGCGTGGTATGCGGCACTCCAAAAAACTTTTCTTAAGATGCGTAAATAGCAGCAAGTTTATTGCAACGTTTCGATGGTACTAAGCCATCGTCATCAGGCTAAATGACGATGGCTTAGTACCATCGAAACGTTGCAATAAACTTGCTGCCTTTTTACGCATCTTATGAAAAGTTTTTATATATATATATATATATATATATATATATATATATATATATATATATATATATATATATATATATATATATATATATATATATATATAGAGGTCACTCGCCAGACTAAAGATAAAGGTTCAAAAAGTGCTTTTATTTATTTACGCTGCAATGTCACTGGTCAACGTTTCGGCTCTAGTCTGAGCCTTTGTCAAGACTTGATGACAGCAATCAATTTATACAACAAGTGTGAGGACACCTTACGGTGTCTAATGCTGTGTACACATGGTCCGATTTCCTTTCCGATGTTGACGATATAGTCAACATCGGATCGTCATCGGATGCAGATCGCAAGAATCTACCATGTGTACACACCATAACTCCGCACTCCACCATGTTGCACGTGCAGATGATATACATACATACATACATACATACATACATACATACATACATACATACATACATACATATATATATATTGTAGCACAAAGTCTGTCACTCCCTGTGTTGTATCCAATACACTTGGCCCAGGTGCGCATCAGCGGGGGAAAAATAAACCACCAAATACACAATCCAAAATAAAGATGTCACTCCGGGTCTTTTTTGTACTGTGCATGTCCTGAAGACGGGCTAGTCCCGAAACGGCTTACACTCCAGTAAAACTTTTTGCACTTTACAAAAAAGACCCGGAGTGACATCTTTATTTTGGATTGTGTATGTGTGTGTGTATATATATATATATATATATATATATATATATATATATATATATATTTTGCAGGTTTAGCCAGTTTGATCTATCTGACCAGAATGCCATATCTTCCGTGCAGGGATGCGCAATTGTCTCACATGTACGCGTCATCCCGTTCTCGGTGAACATCGCGTGAGTCTGAAAGATATGGCGTGCTGACCAGATAGATGAACTGGCGTATCAGCTCTTTGTCTTACAAGAACAGATTTTTCGGCTCTTCGCCGGTGATTGGTTGGCCACCCCTGGTCTACATGGTCAAAAGGTTGACATGAAAAAAGTCAACATGAGTTTCAAGATTTTTTTTTTTTGTAAAAACCGACTGTTCGTACTTCCATCCACGTGGGCATAGAGTTATATTAGATTTGTGTGCTAACCGCAGCTGTACACTGAAGATGTGTGCACCATACAGGATAAATGGTATGACGCAGTATATATATATATATATATATATATATATATATATATATATATATATATATATATATATATATATATATATATATATATATATATATATATATAATGAGAGTAATGAGAGAGATATAAATATATATATATATCTCTTTTAAATATTTTTTATTTTTTTTAACCGCTAATTTAAAAAAATATTCACAACTTTTGAAAAGTGGGGTCCCAATCAGGAGTGGCTTCTGAACTCAGTATAGCTGAAAACCGCCACTCGACGAGCTGGTGGTTTGGGTGAAGGGTTGGGGTTGGCTGGTACCTGCCGGAAAAACACAGGGAAGCAGAGGAATGACAGATGAATATAAGGGGGTGGCGGTGTTGGGGTGAATACGGTTCTCGTTGCCATTGTTGGGGGATTGCGCATTGTGTATGTTGTAAAGTAATTTTGCTCCGTCAGTATATTACTGCTGACATGCGACATTACACTATGGGCCTTATTTTGGTTCACTCCTGCCAAATTCCTTCGTAAATGGACAAAACCATGTGCACTGCAGAGGGGCAGATGTAAAATGTGCAGAAAGAATTAGATTAGGGTGAGTTATTTTGTTTCTGTGCAGGGAAAATACTGACTGCTTTAGTTTTACACTGCAATATAGATCTCACTTTGAAGTAAAACCCCACACAAATCTAACATCTACCGCACCTGCAGTGCACATGGTTTTGTCTAGCTAAAGCTGGGTACACATCTATACAATCCCTGTTTTCTTGCGACCGTTCCGACCGTCCAGAAACACCAGCTGATATGCGCTTACACACCTGTACAATTTTACTTGCGACTTCCGATGTACTCCCGTCCAAACAGTCGCAAAAAAAAGATTGTACCACCGTACACACTCTCGATTTGGGCTCATAATGGGCTGGGTTAAGGGCATAGCAAAACAAAGAGGCTTGAGCACAGAACCTTAACAAAAGTGATTTCCTTTTTTACATCAGTGCTGGCTGTGCAGAGAACACGTACATTCGTTCCGTTCGTTTTCTACCACTTTCATCATGAGCTTGAGGAAAATAAAGGTTTGTGCTTGCATTCTTGCTGCTATGGCCACATTGCAGTCTATTAAAAAAATCGCAAGAATCACAGCTGCTGGACCAGAGACTGGCTTCTGCGGCGAGACACCTTCTCCCATATGCCATTGGTACAGGAGATACGGCTGAACAACCCCAATGACTTCAGGAAATATATTTGTATGGATGACCCTACCTTCATGGAGCTTCTGACACCCCTTTAATCCAAAAAGAAGACACCTATTTCAGGAGGCCTATTTCAGCTGAGCAGAGGCTGGTGGCAACGCTACGTTTCCTGGCTACTGGGAGGACCGTTGCGGATCTGAGGTACAGCACCACCCTGCCGGCTGACTAAAAGGTAGACGCTTACCACCCATATTTGACCATAGTCACCCTGCTGGCTGGCTAAAATTTAGACACAAACACCAAATAATATTTTAAAAGTAAAATGTTTTATTATAAACTTAACAAACTTGTAAACATTTAGAATATAAATATTGAAAACTAAACACATTTTTTTACATGTGATGGTATGTCATGGTATCCTGAGGATACTGTTCCTGATCCATCGCAGTTTGGGAGGGGGGTGAGGTTTCCCCCAAACCCTGGAAGGGACCACTGGCTGAACCTCCTGCCAGTTGCTGCCGTGGTTGTGCAAAAGTCGGATGTGTGCGCATATCAAACTGGGGATAGTGGGGATAATGACCAGGGTGAAACATTTGGTGGTGGTCTGGGACTGGGGCAGGGCTGATGGGTTGGAATTCAACCCGTGACATAGGGGGGTAATCTGTGAGCCAGGTTTGTCGGGTAAGGGTCCCGACACTGGCCCGGTACAAGGTATCGCTGATGATCCGCTCAGCCTCTGCCCTTGTTGCAGGATCAAGTTTTCTGAGTTTTTTGGCAATTGCGCTCTCCACGTGATCCTGCTCATCCTCATCTAATGCCATCAGTCTATTGGCAGACTCCAGAATCTGGCGAGTCATGACCTCAAATGTATCTGGTGTCTGCCTTGGCCTTTTAAGGCCTCTCCTTCAGGCTGCTGCGTGGCTTGCTGGGTGTGGGTGTAGGCATAGAGGAGGGGTGAAGGCAGCTGTGACGCCACATCCAGTGTCGGTGAGCACTCCTTATCCACAAATGGAGAAGGCTGTAAAACATATACATGTAACAACAAAATCACTGCTTTGTTTTTTAAAACCTCTTTACTTCTATATTTCAGTTCCCTACGACTACTGAGCAGTGGCAAGCTATTGCCCAAGATTTCAAGGATCTTTGGAATTTCACCAATTGTGGTGGTGCCATCGATGGAAGCATATCCGCATCATGCCCCCAGCTAATAGTGGCTCTTTTTTTCTACAATTATAAGGGCTTCTTTAGCATTGTTTTAATGGCTATTGCCAATGCCAAATATGAATT
The DNA here is from genome assembly GCF_055691185.1 of Crinia signifera. Classification (NCBI taxonomy): domain Eukaryota; kingdom Metazoa; phylum Chordata; class Amphibia; order Anura; family Myobatrachidae; genus Crinia; species Crinia signifera. Next base: position 83,255,163 of record NC_139226.1, read on the forward strand.
CATCTTTGTGGACATTGGCAAAAATGGCAGGGTGTCTGATGGTGGGGCTTTGGAAAAAACCATGTTCCATGACAAACTTAAAAACCATGAACTTCATTTACCAGAGCGGACACAGAATGTGAATGGTTTAAACTTTGTTTTTGTGGCTGACAAGGCGTTTGCCTTGCACACCAATGTTGTAAAACCCTACCCACAAAGGTCACTTAATAGAGAACGCAGAATTTTCAATTACCGCCTGTCACGAGCTAGGCGAGTGGTTGAAAATACAATTGGGATACTAAGCAATAAGTTTAGGATTTTTCATAGTGCCATAAATCTGCGGCTAGATGAAATAGACAAGGTAGTTATGGCCTAGTAGTTATCTACGCAGAAAAACACAGTCTGCACACCCCAATCTTTCCGGCATGGATGACAGTGAAACAGTTGAGGAGCCAGTAGGATTAACATGCTTGGAGACCAATCTAAATACTACTATGTGTGCAAAATTGACCAGAGAACAGTACTTGCAGTACTTTAATGGTGTAGGCGCAAGGATTGTCAGGATGACATGATCTGCTAAATTGCTATGACATGCTACTTTTGTACTGTACTTTGTGTACTTTTTATCTTAATTTTCAATAAATAATTCAAATGTGTGTAATCTGTGTACTTACTGTGCCAGCGAGGGTTTCCTCAGGAACTTCAGGGGTGCGAGGTGTGGCGCATGGGGCAGCCTGGGCCGCAGTCATATTACCGATGGAGAATGTATGGGGGGTGAGTGGTGTGCTATCAACAGCTGCTGGCACTGGGTTGTCGGACCCAAAAACAATATAGGAAAAAAAGGGGAATGTGCCAGCGCTGGCTGAATAATTATGAAGACCAGACGGTATCTCAAAATTAGTACAAATTTAACTATGCATATAAAAACATGAAATAACAAAAATTATAATAAAAACAATGAATAATTGTTAAAAGAGAGAGCACAAGATGCTGAACTGATATATGCGGAGCTCCACTAATGTGGAATGAGAATACAGAGTTAATAATATTACCATCTGTGGTTGGCTGGTGTGGATGACAGCAGCAATATGAGTGATGTTGCAGTCCCTGTTGATATAGTTCCCTGTGAAGGGATGAGGGTATTCCTCCCTATTTGGCGTCTTCTCCTTTTGTAAATGGATATTTAAATATCCATTTACAAAAGGAGAAGACGCCAAATAGGGAGGAATACCCTCATCCCTTCACAGGGAACTATATCAACAGGGACTGCAACATCACTCATATTGCTGCTGTCATCCACACCAGCCAACCACAGATGGTAATATTATTAACTCTGTATTCTCATTCCACATTAGTGGAGCTCCGCATATATCAGTTCAGCATCTTGTGCTCTCTCTTTTAACAATTATTCATTGTTTTTATTATAATTTTTGTTATTTCATGTTTTTATATGCATAATTAAATTTGTACTAATTTTGAGATACCGTCTGGTCTTCATAATTATTCAGCCAGCGCTGGCATATTACCGATGGAGTCCACCGGCAGCTCTTGGTCCACTGTGAATGCCAGTAGATCATAGTACCAGAGCCTGGGCACATAAACTTGGTCTGTACCAGCCCCTGATTTCCTGGATGCCTCTATCTTCAGGTCTTTTTTGAACACTGTCTTCATGTTGGCAATCCTTGCCTGCACCCATTCGATGTTAGCCGTGGGGTAGTAAGGGAGGCTGACCTTAACCAGCTCCTCCAGCGCTACAGTTCTCTTCTGCCTATTCAAATAATCCCTGGATTTGCTGTTCCAGAGACAATTCTGGTCTCTGTAGGCCTCAATGAACTCCTTCATAAATTCAACATTCTTCTCAGCCATTTTCGAAATGTCTGTTCAAAAATAAAACATAATGGACATTACTTTCATGATACACACAACATACATCAATAAAGCATTTGTCATAACGACAATAAACTGTGGTTGAGTACTCACCAAAGGAAAGAGTGTGTATTCTGCTGTTTACATCCACGTATTTCTCCCGAATGAAGATTATTTTGTGTCACAAGCATAGAAAACCTGTTGCACGCGTGTGGAAAAAACTGTGTGATTGGTTAATGGCGCTCGAATGTCCTGCCCATGCACTTGTTCAGTGCCACAAACAACGTGCCTACAAGGAGCCATGTGCTGCTCTCAGATCACAAATCTTTGACCCTGTATTTGAAAACCACTATAAAGACTGGTACGCGTCAGCCGGCAGGGTGACTATGGACAGATACGGCAAACTGACTGTAGTCGCGTATCCCGTCTTTATAGCAGTTTGCCGTATCTGTCCATAGTCACCCTGCCGGCTGACTGTAGACTCTTTCCCCCGTCTTTGTAGCAGCCGGCAGGGTGACTAGGGACAGATACGGCGACCTGCTATAAAGATGGGGTGCATGTATATTATGATTATTTATTTAAATATACATGGGGAGAGGTGAACACTTCTTGTGCTGTAGGAGAGATCATGCAGCTACAGAACGCCCACATGGGCGTTCCAGCTTTGGCAGTATAGCCCTAAGAATGGCCAGCATATCGATCAAACATGCCTACACACTGCACTTTTGTTCCGATATGGGCCCGTCCTGTCGGATGAATATTAAACAGCACTGAACTTTCGACCGACCGAGTATAGACAGACAAGACCGTTTTTGGACGTTTATCGCTCGTACAGAGGGAGTCAGGACCGTGTACACACCTATACAATCTGGATGTTCGTCCCAGAACGGAAGAACGGCCCGACGATTGTATATATGTGTGCCCAGCTTAAGAAGGCTTCAAATTCATCCGGCTGCCTCAGTTTCTTAAGAGGCTCCTCCACAACACTTAAAAGTTGCTTGACCTCTGTTGGTGCCGTCGCTTGCCTTCTTGGAGCCAACCTCCTCTGGGTGCTTGGAGGAGGCTGAGGGGATGCAAGTTCCACAGTAGAACTCTCCCTCAGGTTGGTGGAACTGCTGGGCAAGGGGTCCACATCTAACTTGGCCGAAGTAGCCCGCCCTAGAGGGACAACATTTTCATTGCGTTGCTGGAAAAAATACTTACCAGTAATGGACCTTAAGCCTCACCCATGTGTTCTACTGGCAATGGCTCCATCATAGAATATTTATAGAATAAAGAGAAGCAGGTCGTAGTACCAGATCTTTGGTTTCTGGATGTCGTCTGCCCCAGCTCCTTAATGCTGCATCTCTTTGTACTACTTGTGCTCTTTGAAAAAACATTTTTCTTCTTTACCGTCTCAATGTTGGCATTGCTATTTCGAGCCTTGGCATAATCCACCTTTTGTTGATATGCCAGATTTCTTAATTATTTGTTGCTGGAGTCCTTGCTAGTGGTTCTACAGAAGCACTCGTTCTCTCTGTATATGTTATTTAACCCAGCCCAGTATTCCTGATCAGACATGACTGTTAAAAAACAAGTTGGATAAACTTGGTTGTTGTACTTGCATTTGAGCAAAAAAAAAAATCTTAATGACATGTAATAGGCTGAGACTTTCTGACTTTTGTAAATTTTGGACACAGAACGGGCAAATTCGCATGATTTGTGTAATTTGCACATGTAATTGTGAGTTGCGGCATAATTTGAACATTTTGTGGACAAAATCGCACTTTTTGACCTGTAAAAATATTCACATGCTTCAATTCGCATCCAGATGTTCTCCCATTTTAAAGTATACAATTCGAAAATGTAGTAGGGTGCAATTTTTGGTAACCGTTACCAAAAAATCACAAAACAAATAGACCAAGTTCAGACTGGCAATTTTGACTAAACCATGCACAGAACAGTGAGATCTGCGCATGGTCCTAAAGGCCCCCATACATTAGGCTGACTTTTCCTAAGGACAATTCTCCTGTGAGCCGCCCGGCTGCTCCCTGGGACGCTCGCATACAATTTGGCACTAGATGTGTCATTTTTTACATGTGATAAATCTTTTTATCACATGTAAAACTGGGGAGCTGCAGTGGGGTGGGTGCTGAGCGCTAGCAGGTGTTCAGCAGGATGGGCAGTGGTGGGTATTAGAATTTAAAAATAACCTGCCAAATGACTGGCCGGCCTCATTGGTTGAGAGAGGGCACTCTTAGACAATCAGAGACCTCCCTTCTGAGCGCCGCTGATTGGCTGAGAGTGCTCTCAGCCAATCAGAGGCCAGCTAGTCATCTAATAACCACCACTGCCCATCCTGCTGAACACCTGCTAGTGCTCAGTGCCCTCCCCACTGCAGCACCAGCAACCACCGCCCAGATGCAAGGTCTGATATGATCTTATGTGCAGCCCTTCCGACCTCCTGATCTGGTCAGTTGCGCACGGGACTGCTCATCGGATTAGATGTCACATACATGCGATTTCAGCCCAAAGTGCTGAAATTGGGTGAAATCACCCCAAAATCGCATCGTGTATGGGCACCTTAACCATAAAAATGTGTAAAATATTTTTTCATAATTGCGTGGGGTCCCCCCCTCCCGAGCATAACCGGTCCTGGTTCCAAAAATATATGGGACAAAAAAACTGGGGGTCACCCATATTTATGAACCAGCAAAGAGCTCCAATAGCCAGCAGTGTCACGCCACAGCTGGGGGACACTTTTTACATAAGGTCCCCCAGCTGTCACATGACACCGTGGCTGGTCAGTCCCGGACGTGGTACCTGGGGGAGTGGGGAATCCCCCAATAAAGGGGTCCTCCTTCAGGCTTTACCCGTCCAGGGTTGAAGCCCGGGGCTGTCCCCGGTGTCCCCAGGCAGTGCTTTTGACAGGAAAACTGCAATACCCACATTAATGTGCCTGCTTGGTCTCTTAGTTCACCTGTAAAAAGAATGTGCAAATAATGACACCGGACACCCAGAAAAGTATAATTTATTAAGCACCCCTTTAACACCAATAATACTTACCTACCGCATTCCAGCGCTGTCCTGTCTGGGTCACTGCTCACTATGACTGTCCCTCTGAGTTATAGTACAGCCTGTTCAGTAAATCGCCATTGATGGACAGCAATCATGCTGCCCAACACAATGAGGCCCTCTTTTTCTACATGGGTGACATACCAAATAAATGTCGGGCAGCATGGTAATGCTCATGCTGCCCATCGATGGTGCAAATCTGAAATTGCAGCCTGCGTACACGCTATTATACTGAATCCATGTCCACATAGGCTAGAGATGTACAGGATCAGATTTACCCAGAACTCAAAACAGGATCTTATTGTCTATCGACTGTCACATGTTTTGGCTCCAAGACATGTGACAGTCGGATTGCCAATAGATCCTGTTTTGAGATCCAGACACCATGAAAAGCTCACCTTTTTTCCATGTCGACCTTTTGACTGTAGACCTAGACAATGTAGGTCTAATAAACCATGCTGCACTATATTAGAAACTCTAAATAAATAAATAATAACCGGTGGGGAAGGGGGATGTGATAGAGCAGTGGTAGCCAACACTAGCCCACAAGAGCTACCAACAGCTCACATTTTCCAGACAACCTAGCTGCTGCACTCATTAATCACTGACACATTTTAAAAGATACACAGATGGAGCTAATTAGCTCACTTGTGATTCTGTGAGGAGACCTGCAAAACATGCACTGTTGGTAGCTCTCGAGGGCTAGGGTTGGCTACCCCAGTGATAGAGACTTTCAAATCTATCAAGGGTTTTAACAAGGTCCAGGAGGGAAACATTCTTCAACAGAAGTATTGGAACCCAAGGACATGTACTGACACTGGAGGGAGTTTTGGGGGGGGATACTGAGGAACAATTATCTCACAGAAGGGGTAGTGGACAAGTGTAATAGCCTCCGATAAAAGGTGGTAGAGGCTAATGCAGCCCATACACGGTCCGTTTAACGGATCTGTTTGGGACTTAATTAGCACACATCGGATCGCATCCCTAGTGCATGCAGTGTGCATGCACTGCGATCCGATGTGTACCTAGTACAAAAAGTATGTGCAGCACATACTTTTTGTACCGTACTATGTGATGCGCGCGAGCGTGCATCGCATAGTACAGAACTGAGCCATACACAACGGACCGTGTATGGGCTCCTGAAGTCAGTAGAATAATGTAAACATGCTTGGGACAGGCACAAAGATCTCCTTACACAGAAATAAGGCTCTAATAGGGTTTGTGGTAACAATATGGTTAAAAATGGGGCAAATGGTTCTTATCTGCTGTCAAATTTATACATTTCAGGGTTCAAGAGCCTCATAAATAAAATGATGACCAGCGACGGTGAAATTGTGAACCTCAAAACGATCCAGGAGGTCAATGTAAGTCTCAAAGATATATTTCCATAAATTATACCGTTCTTATCGTTTATATGGCGCCACAAGGGTTCCGCAGCGCCTGCCAATACAAAAATAGGAAAATACTGTAGTGATTTACAGTACAAATGCAACTTAGGACAAGTACATGCTAAAAAAACAGAAAGGTTCAGTGCCGGAAACCAGCGCAATTATAAAAGTGGCAGAGATATACCGTATTCTTAGAAAAGCACATGAGGAGAGAGGGCCCTGCTGGATAGAGCTTACATTCTAAAGCAGTGGTGGCCAACCCTAGCCCTCGAAAGCTACCAACAGTGCACATTTCCCAGACAACCTAGCTGCTGCACAGCTGCAATCATTAATCACTGACACACTTTAAAAGATACACAGATGGAGCTAATTAGCTCACTTGTGATTCTGTGAGGAGACCTGCAAAACATGCACTGTTGGTAGCTCTCGAGGACTAGGGTTGGCTACCCCAGTTCTAAAGGGAAGGAGCAGACAGCCAGGGATGACACAGCAGGTATAGATAATAGATATGTCCTGTTCCTTATTCACTAATCCTTGTGAATGCTCCTTGGTGTTACAACAGGCCATCATGGCAGAATTGGGGGGGGGGGGGGGGGGGGGGGGGGGGTGTTTGGTGTATATCCCAGCTCAGGGGGAAATGCCAGAACCCAGATAAGATTGTCCCTTATGTTTGTTATACAGCTTATGTGAAATCTCTAAGGGTACAGAAACAGGACCACCAGAGCCAACATGGTTGTTTTAATCCCTTGTTGGTAATTTGCTTTCTCATTCCAGGTAAGAATGCAGAATAGCTTGGAAAGCCAGACGGTGGAGTGTATGGCCGTCATTAACGCTGCCGGAGCCTGGTCCTCTAAGGTGGCGGAGCTTGCCGGGATTGGCACTGGGAGCCCTGAAACTGTAGAAGAAGTTACACTTCCAGTAGAGCCCAGAAAGAGGTGTTGCTTTCACTAATAATTTAAGTAGAACTTGTAGAATTTGGGGCTTTTCCTGAGAGCGTTACAGATGATCTGAGTGGAGAATGGCAGCAGGGCAACAGTGACTATCCAGGGTGGTACAGTTAATTCAGATCTTAAGGCCCCCATACACTATACGATTTTGGGACGATTTCATCCGATTTCGGCACTTTGGGCCGATAACCGGATGAAATCGCCCCAAAATCGCAGGTGTGTGATGTATGATCCGATCCGATGCGCGGTCCCGTGCGCATCGGACCGGATCAGGGAGGTCGGACGGTCAGCACATAAGATCATCCGACCTCCCTGTATGCTATGCATATGCCTGCCCACCTGTCAGGCATATGCATGCAGACACCGGGGGGCGGGGGAGCACGGCGGGCAGACACACTGACCTGGCTGGGCAGCTGTGATCACAAATAGCAGCGCTGCGGGACGGGACGCACAGTGGCGGCTATTAGATTTTCAAAATCCCTGTCAAATGACCGGCCGTTCTGTGATTGGCTGAGAGCTCTCTCAGCCAATCACAGAACGGCCGGTCATTTGACAGGAATTTTGAAAATCTAATAGCCGCCACTGTGCGTCCCGTCCCATCCCGCAGCGGCAGCGCTGCTATTTGTGATCACAGCTGCCCGGCCAGGTCAGCATCACTCGCCGCCGCCCGCCCCCACTACTGCCGCCGCCCGCCCCCACTGCTCCTCACCGCCCTGCAGCTCCCCATTTGTTTTACATGTGATAAATCGCAAGCGATTTATCACATGTAAAAACTGGCTCATCAAGTGCCAAATTGTATTTGAGCCTCCTGGGGAGCTGCCGGGCGGCTCACAGGAGAATTGGGTCCGACTTGTCCTAAGGACAAGTCGGCCTAATGTATGGGGGCCTTTACTGTGAGCTGCATTTGGATGGGTCTGGACTATTAATCTGGCAACTATGGCCTTCTACATGTGTGGGTTTACCACGACACATAATTGAATATCTCTAAGCTAAAACACATCTACAGTATGTGCCATGGCTAACGGAATTTACCGGTTTATGTTCATGCCCATGTCATACTTGCCTACCCTCCCGGAATTGCCAGAGGCTCCCGAAAATTGGGAGGCCCTCCAGGCCCCATGGGAAGGTAGCCGAGTGTCCTGCATGCTCCCTGCAGCCTCTGCTTGCCCCTTTGTGCCTAGGCAAATGCCTGAGAGTGGGTAGGGCTAAAATGACAGGAATTGCATAATTTGAGCTCTGCCTCCTCCCTGAAGACCCGCAGCGTTTCAATTGCATGGGGGAGGGACTTGATGTCATCTTGTTTCTGCACCACCAACATGCTGCCTCTAAAGCTCAAAGAGAGGAGATCTCAAAAGTAGGTGGTTCAAGTGGGACTCGGGTGTAGTTTAGTATATAGTTTAGTGTATATAGTTTAGTATAGCGGGCATAGTTTACATACATGGGAATGCACGTTTATTCTGAAATTAAAACCTTGTTCTAAAGGTGGTAAAGATATCTCTTTCAGATACATCTACACGTTCCACTGTTCCAATGGCCCCAGCATGGACTGTCCTCTACTGATCGACAGCTCCGGTGCGTACTTCAGAAGAGAGGGGTTTGGAGGCAACTATATCGGAGGCCTCTCTCCGCCAGAGGTGTGTATTGGGAATTCCAGTATCCCTTATGTTATTGAATAGGTGAAGTAGAAGCTTTAAACATCGTTAAATAACAAGGTGGGATAACCTATAAGGAGGGTTGATGGATTTGCTTTGAATTAAGTTTCTCACGTATCATTAAATTAAGATACTCACAAAAGTTCCCTAGTTGTGGCTGGTATCCATCTAACTCACCCATTGAACGCTACCCACTGAAGCTTTGGTGTCAGAACTGGCATCTCTGAGAAGGAACTGCAAATCCGGTCACATCTGTATAGACTGATGACGCACCACCTCCAGAACGCAGGGTACCTTCATAATGAGGACGGGTCCCTCCAGGGACTATCCCTATACCAAACTCTATTCCCAGGTTCTCATTGCTCATGTCCATGGAGTCACAATACCTGCAAGTGAAGACTAGAAACTTGCCCTTCCACAATCTCCACCCGACCGGATTTCTTCCTCTCCTGCATCCATCTCAATCGCTCGGAGGATTGTGATGAACCCGTATAATGAGGATTTACCGTGCCCTCGCTTGCCTGGGTATAAATGCCACACTTTTGCTGCACAACTTTTTTTTAGACCAGAGGAATATTTTTCTCCTTGTAGCTCCTGTTAGGAGAGCAACAACCACCTACATACACTGATCATGATGGGGAGCAAAGCTTCAGCCGCACATGGCGATTATGTCTGTGACATGGCAGAGATTCGCAACCAGTTAATTTGCATACTGATGGTGTCACCATGGGGACTGGGGCTGGGGGGTGGAGCTTCGCATGGAAGCCAATTCTTAGTGCATTCGTATCTTATGTTCTGCTTTCCTAACCTGACTGGATCCTTACTGAAAGCTGTTTTATTCTAAATCTGTGTTTCTTCATATGGTGCTTGTGCAACATAGTGAAAGCTAGAGTGGCACAGAATCATCTCAGCGCCTTCTGACGAGAAACCATTTCTAGTGCTTGATCTAAGCCGTTTCATTGTTGACCCTGGTTTCCTCCTGCCTGGAGATTCTGCTTGAGGTTATGAGCCAGACTCATAACGCATATGTGCATGCTGATACGAGAAGCCCCTTAGAGGGTGGGCAGGTCTCTATAACCTGCTTTCTGGGTTCCACCAGAATGTGCAGCGTTAGTGGTTAGATGCCCGTCAAATATGCGGATTCTTGCTTGGAAGGTGGTAATCCAGAACGCCAGCTTCAGCGACTGCAAGACTTGTGTTCTCCCCAGAAGCCCTACTTTCATTCTTTGTGCTGTAACTTTGGGTAAAGCAACTGTCCCTTTTTTAAAAGGTTCTCTCCTGTATTGTACCGTAGATCCAGCTGGCCAGTGCCATGATACGTCGCTAACTTACACCAGATTGGGTAGCACACTAGGCAGAGGAGTTAAAGGCTAAATCCATCTGCAGAGTTTTACTTTTCTGAGCTTGGTAAATTGCCGAGTTGCAACGGACAGTGAGATACACAGAATCTGTCATGTATATGGGAGTTTTCTGCAACACCTTCTGCCCTACACAGTTCATTAATGGTCTGGATTAAGACTTGTTCATTGTAACCTGTTCCCAAAACTGGGCAGATCTCCTCTATAACATCCCTCTGCATGGTGGGTAATGAAGTAGTTTCTTTGTCTCTTAGTGGAATAAAGTGAGTGTAATACAATTACCCTCCCTCGGCACAAAGACCAAAATATAAAATAAATGTAATCTTTTCATTCTTTCAGCTCACCTGTTATAAGGTCTGCATTGCAGGATCTCTTCGGCAGCTATCAGCAGCATGTGAAAACCTCACTGGAACCCTGCCAGGCGGATAACAATCTGCCTTAATGCTCCAAATGTTCTTATGTACAAAAAAAGAACAACTTGCTGCAAATAACTGGAGTTGCTGCTCCGGCAGCTGGGATTTACCTCGTACACTATGGGTGAAATTTAATTGGATGAGAGATTCAGAAAGTGAGAAATCTCCATTATTATTTTTTTAAGCGGCAATCATTTACACTTCAAAAGCAGTTTGATTTTGCAGTGTAAATGATTGCTGCTTTAAAAAAACCTGGAGATTTCTTACCAAATCTCACTTTCTGAATCTCTCATCCTATTAAATTTCACCCTACATCTCCTCTACTGCAGGTCACATTGGTGTAACTGAGCGGTTACAGATTACCTACAAAATGTTACTTTTGCTGTATTGCTTTAAACCTTTTGGACATATAGACGGACTGAAGAGGGTATACTGAGAATGTCCTGCCCCTTATGTTCCTAACCCCATTTGTCGCTGCCTACTCGCAGGAGGAAGAGCCGGATCCCAGTAACCTGGACGTGGACCACGATTATTTCCAGAAGAAGGTGTGGCCGCTGCTGGCACACAGGGTCCCAATTTTTGAATCCTTAAAAGTAAGTGTAATCTGTTACATGAACTGTTCTGTAAACCTTGTAAATAAAATCAGCAAGAATTGGGGACCCCAATTATATGTAATATTCCTGATTCAGAATTGCATTTAGAAGTCACACAAATACAGGCAGGTGTAATAAATGCACACATTTCTATCTGTTCTAGGATACCCCAAAAACGACTAAACTGATCTAGATAAAAATTTATTCTATTTAATATTTATCGGAGAATAGGGCGGAGTAAACCCTTAGTAAATGTCCAGCCGCGCTTATCTGGCAGGTGTATGTGTTCATTTAATCCTTTCTGATAGTTGATTGGGTACTTGTTTCCTAGCAGGGCGCCCAGATTTCCTACGTACGCTCAGTAGTTAATTTATTCACTTCACCCTGAGTGAAATCGCATCGCATGGCCCTTTTTTGTGGCGGGAGATATGCGATCTCAGTAGTTCATATGCTAAAACACCACCACTCTCCACGACACCCCGAAGCGTAGCGAATGCAGCGGAACGCGTCCTCCGACCTTTTCATACCCCCACTATCCACGCTGACGTGGAGTTGATTTTATATAGTGTGGCGAGCGCAGCGAGGGGACGCAGAATACATGTAAAGTAATCTGCGTACGCTCGCCACACTATATAAAATCAACTCCACGCTGACGTGGATAGTGGGGGTATGAAAAGGTCTGAGGACGCGTTCCACTGCGCTCGCCATGCTTCGGGGTGACTTGGAGAGTGCTGCTGTTTTAGGTGTTTTACCGTATGAACTACGGCGATTGCATCGCAATGAACAAAAAGCCGTGTGATGCGATTTCACCATGCAGAATAGCCCACTAAGCAAATAGCTTAGTGGGTGCCCTGCTAGGAAACAAGTACCGTTGATTGTACATAGGACCAATAATATGGAGATCTCTATGCTTGTCTAGGTAAAATCAGCCTGGGCTGGGTATTATGACTACAACACGTATGACCAGAATGGCGTCATTGGAGCTCACCCTACGGTGCAAAACATGTACTTTGCATGTGGGTTCAGCGGACATGGCCTGCAGCACTCGCCTGCCGTAGGGCGCGCAGTGTCCGAACTGCTTCACTATGGATGTTTCAAGACGCTGGACCTAAGAGAGTTCAACTTCCAGCGTTTCCTCTTTCAACAGCCGCTTCTGGAAAGTAACATTGTGTGAGGTGAGTGGAACTTAGGTCTAATATTATTACAGGTTTTTTATAAGGTGCCACAAGTGGTTGGCAGCACCGTACATGGGACACAACAACAGAGCCTAGGTAATAATTAGAAACACAATTCTCAGTACACAATCCAGTGGAGATGTAGGGAAGCAGAAGAGGTGTCTGCATACTACCAGAGATGCAGGTATTGGTGGTCGCTGAGTAGGAGAGAGATGTAATTTATGTGGGAGGGAAGAAGGCCCTGCTCCTAGGAGCTTACAAACTAGGGGGAGATAGACAGGCGGCATAAGGTGCAGGTAAGGAGATGAGTAGGGCAGGAATGGCCAAGGCAGGGGGAGCAACCTCAGTACTAGGTAATGTAAAAGGGTACGTTTGAATAAACAGGTGGGTTTTCAGTGCCTGTTTGAAGCTTTGCAAGGTAGGGGAGAGACTAATAAAAGCAAGGGTGCTTGTAGCCGTGAAGGGGGTAGTGTGGGCAAAATCTTAGATCCACGCATGGGAGCAAGTAGGGAAATGAGGTTGGATATGGAGAAAGCAGTGTTGTTAGAGAGGGTCTTGTAAGCAGTTCTGTAGGGGAATGGGAGCCAGTGCTGACTTTCTAGAAGGGGCTTGGCAGAAGTGGAGCAGCAGGAGAGGAAGAAGTCTGGCTGCAGAGTTCAGAACAGCCTGGAGGGGAGTGTAGGAGGCCAGTGAGGAGAATGTTGCCGTATGCAAAATGTCTCTTCATCATAGTCTTCCATTTTGTTTTCTACTTTGCACCAAGTGTTCTATGTGGTCTGATGTAATGGGGACTACTGGGTAATGATCAGGGTTTTGTCTCTACAGGAAGAGAATTACAGGAGAAGATGGAAAACTACCACCCACAGGTTACTCTGGCCAGTACAAAATTCAAATAAACTGTCTTACAGAATAAAATGGGAGACCCTGACAGAATCCCCCAGCAGCACATGAATGTGATTATGTTCTGAATTGCATATCGGTACGAGGAAGAAGTCCTCACGCCTTCAAGACTTTTTTTATTTTTGTTTTTAATTCACTCTAATTTACACCTATAAAGAAAAACCTTTGCATATCCGTATTGTTTTGGTGGATCTATACACAGAAACTGATTGTGCAACGCATAATAGGATTGTACAGTTCATTGTGAAGGTTTCTAAGTGGCGTATTACCTAAGTTATATGTTCACTACATCACATCCTCGGGAAGAGGTCGGGGGAACTGCATGAAGTCACAGTGAGTGGGATTTAGTTATGTGCCGTGGAGGACATGAACTGTGGGATAGATGAGTTTTGCAAGTGACAGTGGGGTTATGAGATCAAATTTGTAAAACTTGTGGCCCATTCTGAAATCGGCCATACCGCTGCTTGCAGACACCATTGTTTTTTTTTTGTGTATGCACATAGTTGCAGACTGGTAGCTCGCTTAGCGCATGTATGGAAACTGTTATCTTCTGGGCAGGTGACTGTAGCAGCTGCACACAGACGCACAATCACTCACATTGGAGATGACACTCTGATGGAATCTGCACTAGGTAAAAGTCTGGAGGGTGCGACCAGACACTCAGTCCTTGCACATTCATAGACGTGGCTGCCCACCAGGCATTAGTCTGTAGCAGACGTATACAGACACCAGTATGTGCAACTTAGAATCAGAATTTTTTTTTCTTTGCCAACTTGTGCTGAGAAGCAGCATTTTACAGCCTACCATCTTTTTTTATATATATATTAGAGAAGACACTTCAATGAAATATATAATATATATAGCATACATTGGCATTTCAAATGTACTAACAATATCCCAAAAGCAGATAAAGTAATCGTATAAAAATACAAAGATTGTATATCAACATCTGTATACATAAAACACAGTATTTGCATCTGCTACACTTCCAGAAATAGAGAGTATCACCAAAGCATCATACATATAGTAAACAGATATCAGAATTTGGGAGAGGGGAGGAAGAAACACCAAGAAAACTATCAAGATAAGAACAGATCACATAACATGCCTCATTACTTGGAAGGGCAATTTCAATATTGAGGCAACAGTTTTAATCCATCACGTAGGAAGAGTACATAGTGTATTACCTAGTTGTCTGTACAAAAACCATTCAGTAGTCTCAAAAAGTTTAAATATATGTGTCTGTACATCAGGGGCCAAGCTAACAATAACTGATTCCCATTTTTTTCATAAACTTTGTAACACCATTTTCTATATCTGGAAGGGAAGCACGACGTTCATAATATAAAACCCTAATGAGAGCATTCTTTACCATCTCCAAGGAGGGGGGTAGAACATTTTATCTAATTAATTAATTAATTAATATCTGCTTTTTGACAATGGTCAATATGACTGAAACAACCCCCAGCCTTAGCCTGGACAGCCTGCAAGATTAATTGTGAAATGTCCTGAAGTACCAGATCAGTTAGTATCCCAATATATTATCCTGTATCAGGGTAAACCATGTAACAAAGTCCTCCTTAGAGATATTTGGCCACTCTTTGAGCCTATGCTGAGTTCAAATCGGCCATATTTTATTGAAAAAAAAAACATACAAAAATCATAAATTTATTTCTTCCAGTGCAACAGGCACTGGAAGTCACTAACATAGCGCAGATTTCCTCCACCACCACCGTGTATAAGGATATTGTGCAAGATGGTGGCACATGCACAATGGGAGGAGTGAAGACTGTGGGAAATAACAGCAGAAGCTTAGTAGTGCCACCTCAGTGTACAGAAACCGAATGGTCGTGCTTCTCTATAGCACCAACATAGAACACTATACAGCTATGCTCAGACTGAAATCGCATGCTGGCACTGTGCCACCCCCATTCTTTGCCAGATAAGCACATTTCTTAGTATCGTTTGTCCTTTATTATAAGTGACCGGTGTAATTAGAATCTGCAGCCATTGCGCAGACCATGTCTGTGGTTACACCGGTTTACAGGTTGTTTTCTGTGGTACAAATATTACTTTTTCTTCTTAATGAGCTCAGCCACAGACGGCCCTTTCCTCTTCTCTCCTGCAACAGATAAACACAGATTATATTCTTAATCATTCTGTCCAAGGAGACGCAATCTTGTGCCTAATGTAGGGTATGCACCAGAACGATTTGGCCTCAAAACACCCAATTTAGATACAACCTTTTGACCGTTTGTATGTAAATTGCGCATGTTTTGGGCCATTTACGATGCGCAGTCTTGCTGGTCGTTTCACAGATCCTACCTGCAGCAGGTATGATCTGGAAATGACCATTCAGCTGGGTACAGGTCGAGATCGGATTCAGCTCGTGTGCTCCAACAGAGCATGAGCCGATCGTACAATCTTCTTACGATCTGCATCGTTCTGGTGTGTATCAGGCATAAGTTCACTCTATGCCAGTGGTTCCCAAACTGTGTGCCGTGGCTCCCTGGGGTGCCTCGGGACACATGCAGGGGTGCCGCGCCTTGATGGTCCAGGTCCAACTCAAATTATTAATGGTTAAATATTTATGAGCAAAACCAGTGCTGGTGGCTGCCAATCATAAAATGTGTACAAACAGAAACAAATCCTGCCCTTTACCACATAACAGACCCTAGGAATCGCATATAAACCCAATCAAATTAATTTTTTTTGGCTGAGGGGTGCCGTGAAAAAAATCTGATACTCTAGGGTGCCGTGTTTCAAAAAAAGATTGGGAACCCCTGCTCTATGCAGCAACCATTGTCCGAGGAATGTTCTTGTTAGTTTTGTAGTGGTAATAGCGCTGATCTGCTCCTTTCCCAAATACAAAGTGCTACTCATTGTGGGCCTGATTCAGAGTTGCAAGCAAAGCATTGTGGCATAGGCAAAACGGTGCTGCACTTCAGGTGGGGCAGATGTTATCATGTACAGAGAGTTAGATTTTTTTTTCTTTGCAAGGTAAATACTGGCTGCTTTTGCATGGTGCCCACAAAAGTTAGTCAGCTTTATTTGTATACTGCAATTTGGATTTCAGTTTGAAACCCCCAACCCAAATCTAACACTCTGCATTGTTAAATGTGCCCCACCTGCAGCGCAGCTTGGCTTTGCACAGTTGTGCATTTTTTTTGTTTGTTTTTTTACTTTGCTTGTAAATAAAGTGAAATTTAAGGCAAAAAAATTATTTATATAGAATCTCACCTGTCTCCATATATCGCCAGGTATGATACAGCAGTGTATTTCACAACAATTGCAAGAGGGCACAATTAGATTATAAATTAATTTTGTCTGAAGGAAGCACAACCATTTCCGCTGCGTCTTCCTCTGCAGTGTAATTGGCGTATTTACTAATACCCTGTGTTGGTACAATGCGTTATGACACCATTGATCACTTATTTCTCACCCTTCTTATTACTTGGCCCTTGTGTCTGTTCGGCGCCAGCCCCTGATCTCCTGGCGTAAGCCTCCTTCATGCGCTGGATGTTCTTCTTACTGACAGTCTCATGTACCACAATAGGTTTGGGGTAATCTTTCCCGATGATGCAGCCAGCCTGCACCTGCAGGCTGAGGGGGGATTTCCAGGGCTCATATATATATTCTGCTGGAAACTTCCTCAGGATCGGCAGGTACTTCCTATTAGGTGCACACGAGACAGAGAATAAGTGAGAAGCAGCACACTAGTACCACACTCTGCGTTCATGTCGGACTGCGCAGTACTCAGTAGGGCGGAGTGAAATAATTGAAATTGAGAAATTCAAAAAATCGGCCAGTGTGAAAAAGTTGTGACTTGACCTGAATAAGAAACGTGCAAAAGCATTTTGATCTGAGTCAACTTCTGTTCTGGCAAGAGACCTTAAGATTTGCTTTTTAGATGAACATTATGTCTGAGAGTGGTTCATTAATATACTTTAGCATAGTATAAAAATAAAAAAAAAGGAGTACAAGCTTGTCCTAGTGCAAAGTGACTGACTTTGGCGGGGGGGAAAAAAAACCTAATTGACCCATTTTCATGGTCACAATTGTGACTATTGTGTGTCTCATGAATGTGTTCTTTAGGTGCAGTATTTTAAACACTTCTGTTTATTGTCTTTACTTGTGGCAGTTTTAAACATTAATTGGTCTGAAAAACAATATTGCATCCCCTATGCTGGGAACATGATTGGGCTGCATTACAGCATATAATTATGCAAAAGATAAGCCAATATATTAACAGTTAAATACGTTAAAGTGCATTATGCTATAATAAACAAATACATCTAAATGTTAAGAAAAATAAAAATCAAGAACATTGATTCAAAAAACAACAAGTTAATAATTCTATGCGTGGTGTCCAGCAGTACATATATGCCAATCACTGTGTTAATTACTAGGCAGGATTGATCAGCAATACTTTATTTCCTTTTCATATGCTTATTGACCCAATTTAAACAGTCTAATAATAGTGGACATCAATCACAAGTGGTTTGTATAAACTGAACTCAAAACACAACATAAAAAAATAAGAAGACAATACAGTATGTGCAACATCTTTGAAACCTGTTATTATTGAATCAATTGATTTTATTTTTCTTAACATTAGATGTATTTGTTTATTACATCATAATACACTTTAACATATTTAACAGTTAATATACTGGCTAATCTTTTGCATAATTATATGTTCTAATGCAGCCCAATCATGTTCCCAGCATAGGGGATGCAAAACGGTTTTTCTGTCAATAAACAGAAGCGATATGTAAAATGATACATTACAGTTTACACTGCTACTTGTAATACTTATTGTAACAGTTACAGATTGCAAGTTATTTCTTATTTATGTACACAGGATTGTCTATCTTTGCAAAACATATACAAAGAGAGCAGCATAATTCCAATTACCTCCTCACTGGGATGGAATTAGCAAGATCTGACAACCAGGCACTCTTATTGAGAAGACAAAAGATACCACACTCACAGTGCTCCAAAAATGCAAAAAATAGTATATATTTTTTTACATTTATAGATTTCAAAAACAGTGCATTGGTTTTTTTTTTTTTACTTGATTGGCATTACTATCACAGGTACTCTTTACCTAGCACGGCGCCCACGATTTTGATCGTGGGCATCGCAGGTAAAAAAATCGCGGGCATTGAATGCACTAAAAATAGGGTGCGACGCCCGCGATTTACCATAGGGAACAATGTTAAATTTCTCAATTGACCCGATTTTCATGTTCAATGCCTCAATTGACCCGATTTTTCCATAGGAAACAATGTTAAATGGCCCACAGAGGTCAAATAGGCACCCTGAAGTGTGAAATGGCCCCCACAATTGTTAACGCCACCCCACGATCAACGTGAACCCGAAGCGTGGCGAGCGCAGCGGTACGCGTCCTACGACCTTTTCATACCCCCACTATCCACGTCGGCGTGGAGTTGAAACATCAGAATGGTGGGTCTGAATTAACGGGTCCATTCTAGTCAATGGGGGAAAATTGTGTCTATTTTGCACCCTGATATCTCTGGTTCTATGTGTCCTATAGACTTGAGACTGATACCATATGAAAGAGGAGACTCTTGGCTTACAGAGTAGACTAAGTAGTAAGAAGCGGCAAGCATCCGTAGTAAGGGTCATCTCCAATTGTCCACCTACTGTAGCTTATTACTACTGGAGTACCGTAAATAGGAAATACTGTATAGAGAGGCTAAAGACAGTGGCCAGTATTCAATGCCTCAGATTCGCCGGTTTTTTTTCAGTGAATCTGGCAAGTCGCTGGGTTTACGGCGAATTTTCTGTTAGAAAAAACAATTCTCCCTATTCAATGGAGGCAATTCGCCACAAATGAACAGCGAATGTCTGCCGATTCGCCGTAAATTATTCTCCACAATTTGCCTGTGATTTTCAATGGGGTTTTTAGTGGAATTCGCCGACAGTGTATTCAATGCTCAAATGGAGAACTGCTTTCTCCATTGATTTTCGCCATGATTCTCCGTTTAGCATTCGTCATCTTTTTTAGGTGAACTGTAATGTGATCTTTTAAATTAAAGCGTTTTTAATTTTTTTTTTTGGTGTTAAAAAATCAGAATATTTTTCCTATGAAGGGGCATGCTATTTTTATTCATATACTTGCAGCACATGAATATATTTTTAATATATATATATATATTTTTTTAAACATTTTTTTTTTTTTTTAAACATTCGCCAGCAGGGGGCCGGGAGCCGGAGCCGCTCATTAATATTCATATATTCACTGCACACTGATCCCGATGATCGGGACCAGTGAGTGCAGCGGCTCCGACACCAGCAGCACCCTGCAAGCCCTTCTGCTGGGGGTGAGGTGAGGGGAGGGAGGTGAGGGGACGGGAGGGGGGAGAGATATGCGGGGGACAAGCTGACAGGGACGGGACCAGCAGCAGCAGCCCGAATCTTTTGCAGATAGCAGCCACTGCTGCTTTCAGTGAGCAGAGGCGGGGGAGCTGTGCGTACTGTAGTGCTCTCCCTCCGCCATGCCACATTCGCCCGCCCCCTTTGCCATGGCACTTTTCCCCCCTGCTGCTGAGATTCTCCAGCGGGGGGCTCACTGATGTCGCAGGGAGCCCCCGCACAGCCTCAGAACAGGGACCCCAGCAGCAGTATACCTTTGGCTCTGGCAGCCACAGCACGGTGATGTCAGCGCTGGGACTGCTGGAGCCGGAGGACAGCTGCTGCTGGACCTGTCCCCAGGCTGTGCGCGGGCTCCCTCCGCCATGTCATATTCGCCTGCCGCCTGACCCCCTCACTCATGCAGGGAGCCCCCGCACAGCCTCAGAACAGGGACGCAGCAGCAGCAGCAGGCCTTTAGCTCCGGCAGCCACAGCACGGTGATGTCAGCGCTGGGGCTGCCGGAGGACTGCTGCTGCGGGCTGTGCAGAGGGGACACGGGGATTCGCCACTGCATATACTGTATTCGCCTATATTCGACGTCAGGGGCAGCGAGCCCCTGACGCATTGAATAGTGTGGGCTGGGGGAGGCTCACGAATGAAAGAGGAGCGATATTTCCTGGCGAGAGCACAGCGAATCCAAAACAGGATTCGCTACCTTGCGCTCGCCAGAGCATTGAATACCCCTAAGTGTGTTTGCATCCAGGAACTTCGGGAGGAGCTTTTATGTCTCCCCATTATACTTACAGCTATAAGTGATATCTCTATAATGCTGCTTTCACACCGCAAAACCTGCTTTAGACCAGGGATTTAAAACGTTTTCTAAAACGTGTCAGAGGAAGTTTACCCCCTTTCACAGCGCATCTAAATACCTGGTCTAAAGCAGGTTTGCGGTGTGAAAGCGATTGTGAAAACGGCTCACACTGCTCCCCTGTGCACTGTGGCCGGTCCAGGCTGGGGGGGGGGGGGGGGTGTGAGGGGGGGAGAGAGGCTGCCCGCGGGTCCTCCCGCAAAACTGATTAATTTATTGGGGGGGGGCAGCCTTTCTCCCCCCCTGCGCGCCCCCCCCCTGGACCGCCCACAGTGCACTGGGGGAGCAGTGTGAGCCGATTTCACAATCGCTTTAACAGGCTGGACACTCACCGCAGGACAGGAGCCGGCTATCTACAGCACTCCGTCCGGTGATAGCAGACGCTGGAGGTATGACGGGGGAGGGGGAGAGAGGCTGCAAAACAGCTTGGTATGGACACAGGGGGGGGGGGGGGGGGAGGCTGCCCGGGGGTCCCAGCGCAGCGGGTCCCTGCAGTGTATGTTATATCAGTGGCGGGGTCCCTGCAGCGTATGGGAACTAGTAGCTGCAGGGACCCCGCCACTGATATAATATACACTGTAGGGACCCCCTGCTCCCAGTGCGATTATTCCCCTCCCTGCACTGGGGGTAGCAATCCCGTTTCAGATCCGTTTTGACACCAAAAAAACGGATCTGAAACAGGTAGGACCCTGCTATTTTACCGTTTCCAAAAAAACTTTTTTTTTTTTGGGAAACTGTAAAATCACTTTGCACCTTTCAGACTGCACAGATTACCGTTTCAAAATGGTTAAAAATCGGCAAAATACCGTTTTTTTTGTGCGGTCTGAAAGGGGCATAACTGTTCCAGTACAATGCACGGAAATCTTTATAGGGAGGCAGGAATTTTGTGTGTGTATTAAATACTGTATACTCTAACTGACCTACTGTACTATAGCTGTTTTTTTTAAAAAAAGATCCCTTTATGAATCAAACTCAGGCATACTGTAAAACATGCAGAGTGGCACGCTTATCCACTACTTTACAAACACTTGACAAGAGCAGCCAGACTTTCCACTCAGATGCACCCTAGCGCCTTTTGACCAAAACAATGAGACGCACTAGCGTCTGTGCCCATGCAGATGCACGGAAAGGTTAATAGGGAGGCAGGAGTTTTTGTGTGCTAAATATACAGTAACTGACCTACTGTAAATTTGTTGGAAAAAAGAAGTTCCCTTTAATAATCAAACTCAGGCACATACTGTACTTTAATGTACAACATGCAGAGCGGCGCGCTTATCCACTAGCCTACACACCTGATAAGAGCTGTACTGTAGCTTACTGGACAGTACAGTAGTAGCAAAGTAGTTCCTGCGCGACAGAGCTTTTTAATACTGAAGTCAATTCATTCACACGCTGCAGCACACATTTCACGCATGCGCTGTGAAGATTTCAAAAAGTGACACCTGGTGGATGATCACTGGTATTGCACTCATCCGGCAATCGCCAAGCTGTTAAAATTGATTGCGATGCCTTGCGCCACCATGGCGGGCTGGCGGTAGAACCGCCATGGGTAGGCTGAATGAGTGGTGCAATATAACAATTGAATACGACCCAATGGGGCAGATGTATTAAGCTTGGGGAAGAGACAAAGTGGTGAAAAAAATTGAGACAAAGTGGAAGGAGATAACGCACCAGCCAATTAGCAGTGTTGAAAAATGACAGTTGGGAGTTGATAACATAGAAGGTACATAGAGCACATCATAGATGTATATCAGGACTGCTCTAAAATATGGTTATATTTGTGCTCCATGCATGCCTCTCATTTCTATATGTCGCTGTATATCTTTGATATACATCTATGATGTGCTCTATGTACCTTCTATGTTATCAACTCCCAACTGTCATTTTTCAACACTGCTAATTGGCTGGTGCGTTATCTCCTTCCACTTTGTCTCAACTTTTTCACCACTTTATCTCTTTCCCAAGCTTAATACATCTGCCTCACTGGGTGGTATTCAATTGTTAAATTGCACCCGATCCCCAGTCTAAAATGGCAGGAGATCGTAGGGCTATATTCAATTGATCTAATTTTTTTTTGCACATATCGGGCTCATTATGGTCAAGATTAGCAACGCATTTGCTCATTTCAGCTCACCATCCCGGAAATAGAGAAGTGAAATGCTGGTGAAAAACTATTGAATATTGCCCTTTGTGTCTAAGAGATCCCAAATCCTGAATGTTTGCTAAAGAATAACACAAGTCACTTGTACCCACTTTATGTAATCTCCATTTTTGTCTGTCTTCTTCCCAAACGCCACCGGGGAGTACACCCTGAAGAACTGGTGGAAGAAGGCGCTTGCTGAGAGCCACTGCCAGTTCCCTGCATTCAGAGACCAGTCTGCATCCAGCAGCAGCTGCTCAAATACCTGTGGGAAGAGAACACGGTGAATCAGGGCGACATTGATATTAGATTAGACACTCAGGGAACTAAACCACTAAAATAGACTGCGGTGGATATTTGGCGCATTCTCATTAAAGTGCAGGTCATGTGTAACATTAGTGGACTCTGAAGAGCCGTCACCTTTACAGTTGCAGGAGAGAAGCCAGTAGCCCTGTGCGGGAAAGAGGTGCTGCAGCAACATTCCCACTAAGGAACACACGTTCACTCCAACCTGGTCAGCTATGTAAATGTCTTGCCGTAAAATGTAACCTTTTTATCTGGTCAAGCCTTCATTTCATTAGATACAGCCTGATCAACAGAGCTGACACTTCTCATACACAAGAACAGGCCCTGTTGGTCACATAAGAATATACTGTAGCGAATACTGAAGGATTATTAGGTTTCTTTGAACCTGACCTTTTGACCCTCTTCCCATGATATCCACAAGTCTCCACGTGTCAGGAAACACGCAACAGCGTGCCGAGCCAGGTGATGGATCCAGCCCTCAGTCCGCAGCTGCGTCATGATAGCATCTATGAAAGGGAAACCGGTTCTGCCCTGCGCCAGAGAAGACAGTTTAATGAGGACTGATGTGAGTAACTCACTATCTTCCAGCAAGGACATCCTGAATAGATGTACTGTCCTATGAAAATGCAATGCACACTCTTTTCTCTAAATAATGTATGTAGACAGATGGAGGTGCGAGAGTGATAACCAACGGAAAAAAGTTATACTTCTATCCAGTGGGCTCATTAGGACATGCGGATAAATCTGTTGTAGGGTGCATGGGCCTAAGATTATAGCTACCCCAACATTTCTCATCAATTTCTGTATTGCTCCATATCCCAATCACCCCCAGTGATCACCATGGACAGAGACCCAACACACCCCATTTCCCCATCACTCCAACACTTGCTATGGTTGGAGACCCACCAGTCACCATGGTCGGAGACCCACCATGATTTATATCCCTATCACCTCACCATGCCCCATATAACTATCACCTCGCCGCTTGCCATGGTCGAAGACCCACCACACCCCATAGCGCTACCACGCCCCATGTCACTATCACTACGTCCCATATACCTATCACTATCACCCTGCTTCTTGCCATGGTCGGAGACCTACCACCCCACCGCTTGCCATGGTCAGAGACCATGGTAAGTGGGGTGCCCCATATCCCTATAACCCCACCACAGCCCATATCCCTATCACCCTGATACATGCTATGGTCCAAGACCTACCCTGCCTCACATCCCTATCACCCCACCACAGCCCATATCTAGGGTGGCCAATGGCGGGATCCGGCCCCCAAAACACCGGGATTTCAATCCCGGGATTGGTGCATCCAATCCCGTGATTTCGGGATTAGACTGTGCATGCGCAGTCTAATGCCGGGCATCCCTTTTACCCTACAAAGGCCAATATCACCATCACCCTGACGCTTGCCATTGTCCGAGACCTACCATGCCCCATATCCCTATCACCCCACCACATACCATTATCACCCCGGCGCTTGCCATGGTCAGAGACCCACCATGCCCCATATCATAAAAGGACATCCTTAAGCAATAGTCCAATTATGTAGGTCTGGGATACATTACCTCACTCCATGCCTGGAGGTGCTTCTTGTTGTCAGCCCAATCCACCTGGACGCAGACAGGATTCCCTTCCATTTTGTTGAAGTTGGGGATTCCGACCCCCGCT
Organism: Crinia signifera; assembly: GCF_055691185.1. Taxonomy (NCBI): domain Eukaryota; kingdom Metazoa; phylum Chordata; class Amphibia; order Anura; family Myobatrachidae; genus Crinia; species Crinia signifera. The sequence continues at coordinate 83,279,863 of NC_139226.1, forward strand.
GTGTAGAAGAACTCGCGCCACAGCAGCTGTCCATGAAGTGACACGGGGGGAGAGGAGTGCTTTTTCTGGGGACAGGAAATCAAAGATAGCTCTGCCTTTTTCGATTCCTTTTACTAACCTTTACATACAGACATGAATGAAATAGACCCACAATAACCAATAAGAGCTTAGCTATCATCTGTACGGAGCAAGTCAAAGTAATAAAAGCACTCATCCCATTGGTTGGCATGGGTTACTAGCAGAATGCACTGGTAGAAGGGATATCCCAGCAGTTCTCTGGGCCTCACTGTTACCCGAATATGCAGCATGGGGCCCCTACTGCTTTTCTCCCTGTCTTATGTGACCTTGAAAGTGTATTGACAACTTTCTGACATGTTGGCACCGAGAGGAAATCAGCTGCTTCAGGTTCCTGCACAGATTCAGAGCAAGGAAGATGAACATGTACAAAGCAGTGCATGCTCTATCTGCAGTCTGTTGTCATGCAGCCATACTTGTGTGACAGGCCATTGCTATGAGTGACGAGTAAGTGCAGGATTCCTAGGGCTGGAATACACAAAGTGCCTGCATGCAGCCAGTTTCAAAAACAATCCAGGTAACAGAATTGCCCCTCCCCTTTAATGTTAGCGATGAAGCAAGCAGGGTATTCCCCCAGGGCGCCTCCACAGTTTCAGTGAAGTGCATTCTGCTAGTACCTGCATTTATAATGCAGGAACTGGATGCGATCACAGGACGTGCTATGTTCCGGCTGCTGGTTGTCTCACCCCCTGGTAGATCTCCACCAGCCTCCAGTAAAAGGTCCGCGCAGACAGACAACCAAACTTCATGTAGGGGCTCAGCACAGTGGTACTGGGGGTCAGGGAGTTCGGTTCGGTGTCTGGCTTCTGAAAGTTACACACCCAGGCCTGAGGGAAAAGAGTAAGAAAGGTCACAATGCAGACAGCAAAACTACCTACACCTCTCTATTCTAATTACTGGACCTATAACCTGCCCACTCCCTAATTATACCTACCCTGGGGTCTGGACATTTTATCAGCTCAAACTAACCATACGCTTATTCCATGTCTGACCATCCACCAAAGAACCCATATTGCCAGATATCCACCTCTGTACCCTAAATCTGGGGTGATCCCACAGAATTCAGATAGAGAGGCAGGAGAGTCAGAATCACATGAGTACCTCTGAGATATAATGGAGGCTGGGGAGGGCACAGAGGGAACACCCTTGTTTTAACCCCACCCCGAACTGTGTCAGCTCTAACAAGGTCTATGTGACATTATTTCGGTAACATTTTCTATAACCGCTTATTACAACCCCAGAAGGCTGCGGTGTCACCGGAGGGTTTTGTGTACACACAGTGACAATGGCACGATGGAGAGGGTGACTGAGCGCCATGGTATGTCTATTGGGGCTATTGCCTGCCCAGACCCCACAATAATCTTGTCATTCTGAGTCACCAGGGACACCGACCGTTCTCTTCATATGGAAGTCCAGCCGTCGCAGCGCCTCACTCTCCCCGCCAGGGTACAAGTGAGGTCCGAGTTCCCGAGTGTCTTGTCCTAGCTCCTCCAATGTGGGGACACCATACTTCTTTTCATAGGAGGCTTGCCACGGCGTGCAGCAACCTGGCGGAGCAGAATGGACAGTGTGAGCATGGACTCATAACAGGAATAAGCATTCAGCCGTCTCCAACCTGTGTTAGTCTCTTTGGGGGATATTCAGACCTGATAACACGACTGTGATTTCGCAGGCTGGGTGATTACTGATAGACTGCACATGGATATGGATATGGCCCATAGAACGCATGCGCAAGGCCACCCTGTGATAAAATCATGCTACTTTTTTCTTTGCTGGCCATACGCAAGTTGATGGACAAGAAGCTAACCAACGTTGGATGCTGGTACCCAGCCATTTTCTGGGAGCATCAGGGAAAACACAGGTGAGCGGTAAGCTGCGCTAAGCAATTCACAGGCTTGCACAGGGTGGGATCTCAATCTGGCTGGGCAGCGTATATATAATGATCGCAGGGCTCAGAGCAGTGACCAGGTCTGAATAACCCCTTATATGCACATTGTGGAAATGGTTTCTACACTGAATACAAAAAGAGGAATTTGGTACTTATCGATAATTCTCTTTTTCCGGGGCAGCAGTAGACACTGCAGTCTGGATGACTGATGGGGATAGAGCTGGTGTACTGAGGAGTCTGCACTTCTATTCTTTTTTAATGGCTGGCTCATCCCCCCCTCTATCCCCACCCAGACCCCAGTCTTAGAAAAACTGTCTGAGAGGAGAGAGACAGGCAAGCAAGTTGGATAAGAAAATAGTTAGCCACATGCATAACAACAAGACCCGCACACAAACAGATATGTACATAGGCAAAATGGCAGGAGTACAACTGCTGGGCAGGTGTGCAGTGTCCCCTGCTGCCTCGGAGAAAGAGAATTATTGGTAAGTACCAAATTCCTCTTTTCCCCCTTTGTGCGGCAGGGGACACTGCAGTCTGGATGACTGGTGGGGCAATAAAGCTTTTACTCCCAGGTGGGAGAGCGGAGGGACTCCTGGCGAACTGCCCTGCTAAATGAAGCTGAAGAACTGGCAAACGTGTCAAACTTGTAAAAACAAAGAAAAAAGGTATTAGAGCCTGACCAAGTGGTCGCTCTACACACCTGAGTGATAGAAATTCCCCTAGAAACAGCCCAGCAGGTGCTAACAGACCTAGTGGAATGAGTGCCTGAGCGCATGGGGATAAGCCTCTTGAATCATGAAACAAAGCTAACGGGCCAATGATTGCTTGGATGCCGGCTAACCTCTTTTCCGCACACTAAAGAATGAACAAGCAGTCTGATTTATGCACCTGTAAGGCACGAACTACATCCAAAGAGACAGGGCCTTCTGTGAAGGCCGGAACCTAATAGGGTGGTTAACATGAAACTTTGTAACCACCTTCGGTAAGAAATCCTTACTGGTCCTTAATTCAGCCCTGTCCTTATGAAACATCAAGAAGAGAGGTCTACTGGATAAGGCCCCCCGATTAAGATACCCTGCGTGCGGACGCCAGGGCCAACAACATGATAGTTTTACAGGAAAAGAACTTCAAGTCCACCGCTTCACGAGGTTCGAAGACCTCTGACTGTAGAATCTGGAGAATCCAGCAAGGGAGATACAAAAGGTGGCTGAAGTCGTAACACTCCTTTTAGGAAAGTCTGCTACTCTGTTATCACAGTGAGTCATCTGTGAATAAAGACTGAAAGCACAGAGACCTGGACTTTTAGGGAACCTAAAACGGAGACCAGTCTGAAGAAATTCTAACAATCTTGGAAGAATAAAGCCTTCGGATACTTCCTTATCTCGCACCAACGGACATAGGCCTTCCAGATGCGGTGATCATGCCGGGAAGTGACCGCTTTTCTTGCACTCATTATGGTAGGAATCACTACTGGTGGAAGACCGCTCTGTTTCAACAGGTCGGCCTCAACAGTCAGGCTGTCAAACGAAGCCAAGGCAAGTTTGGGTAGGCGAACAGATCCTGTAGGAGACGATATGGATGGAGAGGAAGTCACCAAGGAGGTTCCACAAGAAGAGACTGCAGGTTTGAGAACCACGACCTCCTTGGCCAATCCAGTGCAATTAGAATCACAGAACCTGACCCTCTTTTTATCAGTTTGAGAACCTTTGGAATCAAAAGAAATGGTGGAAACAGATAAGCAAGTTCGAACTCCCATTTGATTGACAGTGCATTCACTGCCGCTGGGTCCCGGGACCTAGAGCAATAAAGGTCCCCCACCTCTGAGTAAGCTGCTGAAAATCTTTTGGATGCAGGGACCATTTCACCGGGTAACGGCGACTGAGAAAGTCTGCTTCCCAGTTCTCGACACCCGGGATGAAAATGACGGTGAAGTTTTCTGAGTAAGCGTCTGCCCATTTCCAGAATGGGCCTGACTTCCTTCATAGCCGCATGGCTCTTCGTACTGCCCTGGCGATTGATGTACGATATCGCCGTGGCATTGTCCGATTGAATACAAACTGCCCTCCCTACTAGAAGGCTGTGTGCATGTAACAGAGCTAGATTAATCACTCGCAACTCCAACATGTTGAAAGGGAGCGCAGTTTCTTGCCGAGTCCACCGACCCTGAAAAACGTGGCCCTCCATCACTGCTCCCCAGCCACGGAACAGCTTGAACAATACTAGCAAAAAGATGAATAAAAACAACATCACTCACTCTTCTGCCAACAAGTTTCGGCGGACACAGCCACCTTTCTCAAGGATAGAGAGTGAGTGACCTGGCAGTGATATAAATAGTACCATGGAGGAAGCACTTCCGGTTCAGAGGTAGCATCTGAATAAAGTTAATAAAATGACCACAGCAAGCGCCAAAGAGTATATAAGGTACCTTTCCTATGTGGAATAACATACTCACTATTCAAGTGGATGTGAAAAGTCCAGTGTGTGTTTAAACAGCATTTCACGGTGATGACACGCAGACCGGGCTTCATGCTTCCAGGGTATGGAACGCAAACCTCGGAAGTCACATGACCGGTTAAAGCACGAGCTGCAGTGATCAGGTATACAAACTCCCGGATGTCGGAAGCTGTGCAGCTTGTGGAACACACACTTCCGGGTATCAGAAGTTATATGACTTATGGAACGCAAGTCTGTATTATGCGGACTGGTATAACAATGAGTGCCATCCTCCGGAACCCGGAAGTTAAGCTTGTGAAACGCATACTTCCTGTATAGTGGCGCGCAGAAGCCATAATATACGGACTGGTATACAAATAAGTGCAAACCCCCCGGAACTGGAGGTTAAGCTGGTGGAACGCAAACAAACATTGGATTATGTCCCTGAAAAAAACAGAATACCTCTAATAAAATCGATAAAGTATTACAGAAATGTGCTTACTCCATGTACAGTTACAATAACATTATAAGTCACCCAAAATTACATACTAAAACTGGAATTTATAAAAAAAAAATGTACATAACCAGGTCACAGAAATTGCATAAAATACTCATAAACAAATCAAAGAAACCATTTGAACTCAAATTCGTGATTTTGGCCATAAGGTGATAGGGATGCCAAATTAAAAATCCACCTCATCTCCGGCGAATATCCCTATTATAGCGCCAATTGATTTTTATAGCTTCTAGACCCCAAAAACCTGTAATAGATTTAATGGAGCGACTATGTACTTCCAAAAAATTTTAAGAAAAGGGATGATCTTTAAATCCCCTTTTTGTCTTACCGACGTATATATTTTATCACATGCACACCTAATGGCGTATTACCACGTAATTTGTGTTACATGTAATAAATTGTTTGGGTTTAATAATACGGTCCTTTATTTTTATCTCCGTAAATGTTCTCATTTCTGATGGACAAGCATTACACATTGTGCAATCACCACAGCGATGGAACTCAGGGGACTATGGGGCAGATGTATTAAGCTTTAACAAGCGATAAATTTAAGGGTGATAAGGAGAGATAAACGTCCAGCCAATCACCTGCTAACTGCCATGTTACAGGCTGTGTTTGAAAAAAGTCAGTAAGGAGCTGATTGGCTGGAGGTTTATCTCTCCTTATCACCCTTGCATTTATCTCGTTAAGGCTTAATACATCTGCCCCATTGTTCCATAAACGCACTTTTTACTATTTTGTCTTTAAGATTGGCAGCTCTCCTATAAATAAATTTCGGTGTTTTAGGCAAGATGTTAACTAAAATGGGATCTTCAAGTAAGTTTCCAATTTCTTTTAAATATTTGTTCTATGGATCTATAGTAACCCGTATATTGCGTATTAAATCCTATATTAAAGTGATTTGAAACAAGCAAATTTTTATTATTCCTATTGTTCTTTGAGTTTAACAGCTTTTCTCGTGGGAGTTCTCTAGTTTCATGTAACGCTTTCTCGAGTAATACATTACTATATTTTTTCCTCCGGGACTGAATCCTCTGCAATGTTTGAGGTGGATTTAACCACCCTAATTAAACCATCTACGCCCGGTCTTCCCCAGGCTCCTCCTGTACAGATTGTACCAAGGGAGTGGTAAACTCTCCTTCCTCAAGGTCATCATTCTCATAAATCAGAGTCTATGTTCAATACAGATGTAATAGGTCTCTTGGAGGGACCGGACTAAGGGCCTTATTCTGATCGGTGCGGATTTTACCGCTTGCGGACGTCCCGCCGATGTTGATCGTCTGCGCATGTGCAGAGGTCACTCTGCGCATGTGCAGGCGATTTCACCGCACGTATTCTTTATACGCCGCACAGGGGGCGTAGAGGGGCGTGAGGGGCTACTTAGCCTCATTACCCTATGCATACGCCCCGCGTTTCATGGGCGTTCCCATGCAAACGCGGGGCGTATGCATGGTAATGAGGCCGTGACGCGTGTGTAGGGGGCGGGCATCTGACATCGCCGGATGTCAGCTGCCCGCCCCCATACATGATTTCACACGGACAAGTGTCCGTGTGGTCTTGGGTGGCGGGACCTGGTGGAGCGTGCGGCCCTGCATTCGATGTTCGGCGACCATCGAATGCAGGGGCTGCTCCCAACATGGAGGAGGCGTATCCCCGTCCACTTTCATGCGGACCGCCACATATCCGCATACGGACGGAGGTGGCGATCCGTATGGAAGGCGGGGATTCGCCTGCACGGACATGACCGCATATTTCTGATCGGGCCGCACTGATCAGAATAAGGCCCTAAGAAATCTGAGAGGACCCAGTTACCGACTGAGCTAGATTATTCACTGACTGAATAAGATTTAGGGCCCATGGAGGCTCAGCAACAGACAGACCAGAACCTGCACCTGCAGGGACTCCCTTTCCCTACGAGATGCTGCCAGTTCCGCAGCCAAGTCAGCCAGGACAGACCGAATGGGGTCCTCCGCTTGAGTAAAGACTGGGGAGTAGGAGATTGTGAATGAACTACCACAGGGACCTGAACTTCCCTGTAACACTTCTCACATAAGGACATCCCTTTTACGTGCTGAGTGTATTGGTCTTTAAATATTTTGCAAACAAAGCTTTAGGGCAGCTTTTGATGTTGCTGCCTTTCCTGCCATTATGCTGTTTGAAAACAGCCAGAACACACACACACACACACACACACACACACACACACTGTACACAGACTTGTCACCACCGAAAGCTAGGGCCTGAGTGGACACGGAGAGAGGAGCCACAGCCAACCCCAAATTGGTGTTAAGTGCACAGATAAGTCCCCCACAACAACTCACAGTACTGTAGCTGGTGATGGGAGCACGCATTTCAGAGGTCAGGAAGCTGGGAGCCCAGGGTCTGCCTTGATCTGGAGGGAGTCCGCTGGAAGCGTGTGCCTGTAATGGTGCTGAGCAGCAAGAGGAGGAACCAACTCTAAACCCCTTCCCCCGCTGTGCGCGCCGTCCACTGACGGGGGACAGGGTGAGGAAGAAGGCGGAAATCACGCCCCCCCCTCCGTCGCGCCATATTAATCCCGGTGGCGGAGCTCTGAAGCCACTACACCTACGCTCTGACCGCGTACCGTGAGTAACGGCCTGTCAGAGCCCCGGCTCCCTCCTGTCAGCCATCCGTGCAATGGCGGCCCCCAGCTGTCATACCTCATTGTGATGTCCCTGGAGTGTGGGGGAGAGCCAGAGGACCCGTAATGCAAGCTGCAAGAGGTGTCTCCGGTGGCTCGGATCTGGGAGGTGCACCGCACGCGGTGACGACCAGTCCCTTCCAGGGTCCCTCGGTGCAGGCAGACCCTTGCTAAAGGGTCTGTCTGTTCTTTCCTTGTTAAAAATTAAATAAAATAAAAACCTAAGCCCCCTCAGGAGCTATTGCCCAGGAGACCGACTCCTCGTGCACTTTTTCTTAGCCTGGGGTCTGGGTGGGGATAGAGGGGGGAGGAGCCAGCCATTACAAAAGATTAGAAGTGCTGACTCCTCAGTACACCAGCTACATCCCCATCAGTCATCCAGACTGCAGTGTCCCCTGCTGCACGAAGAGTAAAAACCCATTTACTATTGTGAAGCATCAAATTAGATTGCAGCAGATAAGATGTATATTGCACATCGCTTTTAGTATAATCACTCCAAATTGAAAAGAGCAAACTACCGTATAGGACTATACCAGGGGAGATGCTAGTCCGTGGACTCTGTGGGAAGGACATTAAGCGCTAATGTTTTATACAATATGTAATGTTGCTATTCTCAGCTGCACAGTGATTGATTCAATGACACTTGGCGGACAGACTGGAGACTGTACCTTCCATATTTTCCTTTGTCGGAGCATGGCATGGGCGCTTCGGGGGGCCGATAGAGGCCAAGACAGTCTGAAAGCGGACATAGGTCAGAGGGGGCTTCCCGTTGTTTTCAGCGATTATTCTACAGGACAGGAAGCGGTATTACACACACCACACTGGACAATGATAACTACAGACAGGATTATATGCTACATAAAAAGCTTGAAATATGCATGAAGTGTGTTAAAATATGCTACATTAAATAAAAAAAGTAATTTTTAACTTATTTAAAAATCAGCATACAATTAGTTGCAAATAAACCTCAAAAATGGGCCCACAACATCTGCAGATGTCTAATGCTGTACACAGGATTTTTCTTCTTCCTGGCTGCTACAGCAGACTGCAGCATCCAAAGCTCTTCTTGCATCAACTACACGGACCCTCATCTCCAGCGCCGATGGCTCAAATATCAGCATAGCGTGTGAGGGCGGCGCAGTGATAGGCTTCCTCCCTGCGCCGCATACTCACTGTAACACAGTATTTCCTCCGCGCCGCGTGATGTCACAACCCTTTCGCCCACCTCCTCTGCTGCAGAAGTCTGTCTCTTGGTGTGAAGTCCCAGGCCAGGGGCAGGCAAAGGTTCAAGAGCTTCGTAATGGCATCCGCCCGACTGACTTTTATCAACATGGATTGGCAGCCTAGAGCAGTGTCAGACATATCGTACATCCAAGGTTCCCCACACTGCACACTCTACCACTACCTGGCCAGCAGCAGCCTGGAAAGCAGTGCTGAGACTCGCGGGTGGAAAGGAGGTGGGGCCTAAATTATGCACAATCACTAGATTTTAGGTAAAATATGCAATAACCAGTGAGAATGAGCAAAATATGCAAATGCATATAATCCTGTCTCTAATGATAACAGACAGCTACTGCAGCCATCAGCGAACAAGCTGGACCTACCTGTCTATATCATACAGGGTGTTTGACACCCTCTGAATGACCTCCACATTGTGCTTAGCCGCTAGCTTTTCTACCTCCTCATCCCGCTGCCTTGAGTACGGTTCTGTGTCCAATTCAAAAGTCAGGCGAGTCACCTTCCACTTCTTGAACAGCAGGGGAAAGACCTCGGCCGGTTTCCCTCTCACCACAAACAACCTGGAGGGAACAGAACGAGCGGAGCATCAACCAGGAGAAGCACCAATCAAGAAGCATTTCCCATGCAGCACCTCATGCAGGGCCCAGTTCTGGTACGGACGTGGGTAATCTGTCTGATTAGCGGATACCCCCCTCCTCCACTCAAATTGCCTAATTCAGATTATTATCCTGAGTACTAGGAATGCTATTAGTAGGCCACAGGTGTGGAGCAAGGAAACACTTTATAGGGAAGTTCAGGACAGGGGCCATTGTGAGATGTCCGTATAGACTGGAGGGAGTGTCGCTAGGTAGATCAGGGAGCCCACGGGTCTCATTTGTACACACTACAGTATCTCTAACGGTAGTAAATATGGACATGCAGGGGCAAAACATCCATGAGTCCTGCTTTTACAGATTAGTGATTTTCTTGCTATAGTGGTTATTACACTCATTTGAAACTGGGCAAACCATTGTCCAGAGCAGCCGCTTACAGCTGGGAGACCCGATTGGGATTGTGGAGGCTGGCCAAAAACATGTTACTAGAAAGTTGGGGAATTTGTTAAATAAAGTCATAATTTTTCCCTTTTTTAAAATTGCCAAAATGAACACCTTATATACCCATATACTTTAACCCAACTAAAAAGGCTGCGCCTCCAAACTATCAGGGTCTCAGGACATCTTACAAAGAGCCACCCAACCACAGTAACAAACTCTGGCACCTGCTGTTAATTTCCTTCAGGCTGTCATCTAGATCCTTCAGTGTCTCAATGAGGAATCTCCAGCGGTTGGCACTAACTCTCATGTTTTTGGGGAACCATGGATCCAGAATGAAAATGGGATAGAGCTCTGCAGAGTCCTTCATCGCTGCCAGGAGGGCGGGGTTATCGTGGAGACGCAGCCCCTTCCGGAACCAGTGGATTGAGCGGTGCGTCATGGCGTCTGCGTGGCACTGTAAGATTATAGGTTAGGGTCAAACATATCACACAGGGGTATAGTCCTTAAATAAAGAAATACATTATAGGGACTTTTTTAATATTATGCTTTTAAAACTCAGTTTTACTATAGTTATGATTCTGTTTAATACTTTACAGTTATACTGCGAGCCTGAGCAATATACATGTATGTGCAGCTATACAATCCAGCAGCATTACCTGAGTAACTGTGTATTATTAGGGCTTAGTATTAATGCTCTGTCTCCAGCATTACTGAAGTAACAGTGTAGTATTATGTGTGCAGCATTACCTTAGTAACAGTGTACTATTAATTCTCTGCCTGCAGCATTACCTGAGTAACAGCGTAGTATCCTGCCAGCAGCTTTAGCCAAGTAACAGTGTAGTATTAATGGCCTGTCTGCAGCATTACCCGAATAACAGGGTAGTATCCTGTCTGCAGCATTACCCGAGTAACAGGGTAGTATTCTGTCTGCAGCATTACCCGAGTAACAGGGTAGTATACTGTCTGCCGCATTACCCGAGTAACAGGGTAGTATCCTGTCTGCAGCATTACCCGAGTTACAGGGTAGTATCCTGTCTGCAGCATTACCCGAGTAACAGGGTAGTATCCTGTCTGCAGCATTACCCGAGTAATACCCCTTTCACACTTGCAACCCGGGTTCTAAGTTCCGGGTGCGACCCGGCTTGCAAGTGCTTTCACACTGGCCACCCGACCCGGAATGAAGTCGGGCGGGTGGCGTCATCTGGAGGCTTGGCCGGGGCGGCACTGGGAGATGTCAGCACCTCCCAGCGGCGCATTTTCACTGCAGTGAACGGGATCTGGGCCACGCTGACCCGGAATACCCGTTCACACTCACCGCATCCCGTGTCGATTCCGGAATCTGTCTGCAGCATTACCTGAGTAACAGTGTAGCATTAATGCTTTGCCTGCAGCATTACCTGAGTAACAGTGTAGTATCCTGCCTGTAGCATTACCTGAGTAATAGGGTAGTGTACTGTCTGTAGCATTACCCGAGTAATGCGGGGGGAAAACACAAGGACAACCCGCTGACGATAAACATCGCGAGCGGGTCATCAGTGTTTCTTCCGACCCGCTCACGATGACGCGGGGGGAGCACGACCCGCTCACGATGTGCACCGTGAGGGGGTCCAATCCGATGGCGACCACATACCTCCCAACCTCGGCAGTTCAGCAGTCGGGACGCTGCCGAAAATTTCGGGGGGCGTGGTCTAATTTGGGCGTGGCCTATACCCACGGCTCCCCCCGCACGAGGCCACGCCCCCATTTTGCCGCTATGGGGGCATGACCCAGAGGCTCTGTGAGCCTCTAGCCATGCCCCCAGCCCCCTGGCTGCGGGAATAGACACTGTGCGCATGCGCACAGCGTTTATTCCCCGCTGCTTAGCAGCTGACAGGGGGGACTCCCAACAGCCCCCCCCACACCGCGGGACACTGCCGCCCGCGGGTGGGACAGCGGGACAGGCCCTGACAATCGGGACTGTCCCGATAAAATCGGGACTGTTGGGAGGTATGCGACCCGCACCTGGGAGTATGGTCGTTTACAGATCCTACATGCATCATATCGGTATCGGTCCACACCAGGACAGAAAATGGCACAATCACCACACAATCTACATCCAATCGGTCGGAATTGGATCTAGATTGATGGGATCGGACCCTTGTCACCCTGGTGGGTACCCAGCATAACAGTGTAGTAGTATCCTGTCTGTAGCATTACATGAGTACAGTGTAGTATCCTGTCTGTAGCATTACCCGAGTAACAGTGTAGTATCCTGTCTGTAGCATTACCCAAGTAACAGTGTAGTTTCCTGTCTGTAGCATTACCCGAGTAACAGTGTAGTATCCTGTCTGTAGCATTACCCGAGCAACAGTGTAGTATCCTGTCTGTAGCATTACCCGAGTAACAGTGTAGTATCCTGTCTGTAGCATTACCCGAGTAACAGTGTAGTATCCTGTCTGTAGCATTACCCGAGTAACAGTGTAGTATCCTGTCTGTAGCATTACCCGAGTAACAGTGAAGTATCCTGTCTGTAGCATTACCCGAGTAACAGTGTAGTATCCTGTCTGAAACATTACGTGAAGAACAATGTAGTATCCTGCCTGTTGCATTACCTGAGTAACCGTGTAGTATCCTGTCTGTAGCATTACCTGAGTAACAGCGTAATATTAGTGCTCTGTGTAGTATTACCTGTGCACCAGCAGCCGTGATCGGGAGGAGAGCGGAGAGTGACGTCACGCCCCACGAGGTTGTTACAAAACATTCGAATTATGTAAAGAGGCAACGCTTCCGCCAGACCTCCCAATGGCCGCGGTGTGCGGAGTAACCCCGCAACCTTTCCTGGTGACGCCCCCCTGCTCGCGCCAGGACATATCTGCATAAAGAAATGAGGTGGCGGGTCAGACTCTGGGGGCGGGTGATCAAGTAAGGACACAGACACTGGAGGGCGGGGTATCAAGTTGAGGCTCAGGCAGTAGGGAGGGGCCAGAGTGACAGGCAGGGGATAAGGCACTGGAGTGGGGCGAGGCAACATGCAGGGTCTCAGACACACTAGTTTGGGGTGGGGGGTCTTGTTTGTTCTTATTACGTGCTCCTAAGTACTATACAAATATTAATTGGAAAAAGATATTTAAACAATTTATAAAAAAAAAAAATTCCCTGCTGCCTGCAATCCGCTGTAAAATAAGGGACGTGCTATTAGTACATCCCGTAAAAGGATCCTTTTTTATTTGCGTAGTATGATGTGATGATGGTGGTGTCGCTATCACTGTGATCGGCCAATAAGACACATATTTACCCTTTTACATGGGGTTTTCATTATGGATGCGGAAATTACTTTTTTTCACGACCGGACTTTTATAAGCAGTATATAGTATAGGTCAGAGGTAGCCAACTCCAATCCTCGAGATCTACCAACAGTTAACGTTTTCTATGTCTCCTCACAGAATCACAAGTGAAGTGTTCAGCTCCACTTGTGGATCTTTTAAAATGTGTCAGTCAGTAATGAGTGCACCTGTGTACCTGTGAGGTGAGCTGGAAACCGTGAACTGTAGGTAGCTCTTGAGGACTGGAGTTGGCTACCCCTGGTATAGGCTATGACACAAGACATTTGCTACCCATATATCTACGATAATTAATATACTATATATCAGTCATGTGTAGATGACCCTATAGATAATCCTTTACACCGCTATGAAAATAAAATCTTTTTTTTATAACCATAAATTTTTATTGAGTGTCACAACATTTACATAATAGAATATGTAATGGAATATAAAGACATGTTATATTCATTAGGCCAGGCATGCCCAATGTCAGGCCTGGGGGCCAATTGCGGCCCGTGCTGTCAATTCCAGTGGCCCTCCAGCTGGAAGCAGGCAGAGCATCAGATGTGGGAAGCACAGCACAGAATACTAAAGGTGGGGCCCCAGCGAGCGCGCCTTTACCTTGCTGTCTGCTGCAGTGAGGAGGTGCCGGCCGCCACAGTCAGATGTGTTTGGCGTCCTACCCCTGCTGCTGCAATCGTATATCACCCTACTTCACAATCACAGTGACAGCAGTGTTTGGGGAGGGGGGCAGCAAGGGGGAAGCTTGCTCCCATAACATGCAGAGTGGAGGAGGGCAGCAGCGGGAGCCCAAGCATCTCCTGTTCTTGCAGTGCCTGCTTTGCCTCTCCTTCCTGTGGCTCACACAAGGGTCTGGGAAACATACAGAGAAGGGAGGCAGTGATGGCCATTCAGAGAAGGGAGAGCAGGGGCAGGCTGGGGGACATACAGTGAATGGGGGCAGAGTGGAGTACATAGTGAATGGGGGTCATACAGTGAATGGGAGTCATACAGTGAAGGAGGGTCAGGCTTGGGGACATACAATGAATGGAGGCACTGATGGACATTAAGAGAAGGGGGCAGGCTGTGGGACAGAGTGAATGGGTGCAGAGTGGAGAACATACAGTGAATGGGGGACATGCAGTGAAGGAGGGACAGGCTGGGGGATATACAGTGAATGGGGGCAAGCTGGGGGAAATACAGTGATGGGGCAGGCTGGGGGACATAGAGTGAATGGGGGCAGACTGGATGACCATTCTGATGTGATTAATGATTCAAAGAATGTCAGACTGAATGGTCGGCCCCCACACATTTACACTTCACCAAATCTGGCCCTTGTCGCAAAAAGTTTGGACACCCCTGCATTAGGCTATGTGGTAACCGTAAACATAAGGGTATTATTGAAAGTAAAATCGGTACTTGTTTCCTATCTGGGCGTCCGCTAAGTTAATTGCGCACCATGCTATTCTCCGTATAAAAATCGGATCGCATTGCATCGGATACCACAAGTGCACATACACGATATTGAACGATGCGATGCGATCCGATTTAATTTTTAGTGGACTGATAATGGCAATTTACCGCCCCATTACCAACGACACCACCACTATCCACGTGATCCCGAAGCGTGGCGAGCCCCGCGAGGGGCGGCGGTACGTGTCCTCCGACTTTTTCTTACCCCCACTATCCACGTCGGCGTGGAGAATAGAATAGTGTGGCGAGCGCAGCGAGCCACCGAGCCCGAAGCGTGGCGAGCGCAGCGAGCCCCGCGAGGGGACGCGGATACCTTCACAGGTAAACGCGTCCCCTCGCGGGCTTCACAGGTGTCCGCGTTGCCACGGACACCTGTGAAGCCCGTGAGGGGACGCGTATAACTGTGAAGGTATCCGCGTCCCCTCGCGGGGCACGCTGCGCTCGCCACGCTTCGGGCTCGGTGGCTCGCCACACTATTCTATTCTCAACTCCACGCCGACGTGGATAGTGGGGGTATGAAAAAGTCGGAGGACGCGTACCGCCGCCCCTCGCGGGGCTCGCTGCACTCGCCACGCTTCGGGATCACGTGGATAGTGGTGGTGTCGTTGGTAATGGGGCGGTAAATTGCCATTATCAGTCCACTAAAAATTAAATCGGATCGCATCGCATCGTGCACCGCATGCGATGCGATCCGATTTAAAATGAAATCGGATCGGATCGCATCGTATGCCATCGTACATCATCGAGTACCGAATCCGATGCGATGCGATCCGATTTCATTACGGTGCCGTACGTAGAAAACCTGGGCGCCCAGATAGGAAACAAGTACCATAAAATCTAACTGCAGCTAGTTCCCATAACATCAATGGCGCCCAAACTGATACCCGCAGTGATCACTTTTCAATCACTAGGGCTTAAAAACAATAACGGTTTATACTGATGACCAATTCCCATCCCTAAAGGTTTTTCTGATAGTCATTTATTGATAGTCGATATTCTGAAACCCACTAACAAACGCACAGAAAGCATTCTGATAATCGTTTGGGAGCGGACATCTGTGATCGAAAATATAAATTTTGAGATTTGAAGTTTTATTTTTTGATCATTGACCTTTTGAAATGTTACTATGGTGACCATGTTGACTTTTTGACTGTCAACCTTTTTGATCATGTTGACATTTCGACTAAGATACAGTATGACCCTGTCGACTTTCTCCATGCTGGCATTAGCTGGTCGACCTTTTGACCATGAGGACCTTTTCTGTCTTCCTTTTGATTGCAGACGTTTTGGCTGCACTCCGCCGCAGATTGGCTCATTATCGGTGATGCACATTTATAATTAACCAGAACCATTATATTTGGGGGTGTGGTGACTTCACAATAGTTATTAGACCAACGTCAGAATCCCAACTGCCTGAGACTCCAACAGGGGGCGAGCTCTACGAAGCCCCTTCCAGGCTTGGTAGCTCGCTTTGCTCACCATAGGTTAAGGCCCTTATTCAGGTTGATAAGGCCGTGCGAATTCGCACCGGGACTGATGTTTAGCGTATGCGCATGCGCAGCAGCATATCTGCGCATATGCATAGACAGGGAGCATACGAACTTGGCGCTAAATCTGTTTGCCGAGTGCATGCTCCCTGCCATTCAAGATGGAGAAGGTTCCTACTGACATGTGAATGGATGTTTATGTTAAACATCCACTCGCATGCTGGGCAAATGAACCAAAGGCGTAGGTTTATTAGAAGTGCCAAAGGTGAAACAGTGATTGGTGCCCCACACCGACACACACACACACTACCAACACCCCAGCAGCACTCAGACACTGACCCCATTCATCAGTGTCTCCAGAAGCAACTGATCACCCTTCATTCACCACCGTCACCTAGCCCAGACACCGCCCCCATACTTTAACACCCAGCCCCCCTCCCTCTCTCAGTTCCCTCTCCACCCACCAATCCTCTCTCCCCCACCCACCAATCCTCTCCACCACCCACCAATCCTCTCTCCCAGCAAAAGTTCCCTCTCCTCCAGCTACCGATCCTATCTCCTCCACCCACCAATCCTCTCTCCTCCCAGCACTAGTTCCCTCTCCTCCACCCTCCAATCCTCTCTCCTCCACCACTAATCCCCTCTCCTCCACCACCAATCCTATCTCCACCACCAATCCTCTCTCCTCCACCCACAATCCTCTCTCCTCCAGCACCAATCTTCTTTCCTCCAGCACCACTTCTCTTTCCTCCAGCACCAATCCTCTCTCCTCCAGCACAAATCCTCTCTCCTCCAACACCAATCCTTTCTCCTCCCAGCACCAATCCTTTCTCCTCCCAGCATCAATTCTTTCTCCTCCCAGCACCAATTCTTTCTCCACCCAGCACCAATTCTTTCTCCTCCCAGCACCAATTCTTTCTCCTCCCAGCACCAATCCTCTGTCCTCCACCCTCCAAACCTCTCTTCTCTACCACCGATCATATGTCCTCAACCCACCAAACCTCTCTCCTCTTACCACCAGTTCCCTCTTCTCCACCACCAATCCTCTCTCCTCCCAGCACCAAACCTGACTTATCTGGGAGAGATAGTGAACCACAATTAAAGACAGGATGCAGCAGCACTGACGATCAGGAATCACAGAGATCTATAACAGGAGAATCCAGGGACCAGGACAGACTCTGGAGATCAGACACAGCAAAGACAAGGAGACCAAATGCTTCCACAAACAGGCGAGCTGGAACAAGGCAGCAACCAGGAGCTATGACTGACAAGCATGCACACAGCACAGGACTATGAGCTCGGACTATGGCCCTTATTCTGATCGGTGCGGCCCGATCAGAATATGCGGCCGCAACCGTGCAGGCGAATCCCCGCCTTCCATACGGATCGCCACCTGCCGTCCGTATGCGGATATGTGGCGATCCGCATGAAATTGGACGGGGATACGCCTCCTCCGTCTTGGGAGCAGCCCCTGCATTCGATGGTCGCCGAACATCGAATGCAGGGCCGCACGCTCCACCAGGTCCCGCAACACAAGACCACACGGACACTTGTCCGTGTGAAATCATGTATGGGGGCGGGCAGCTGACATCCGGCGATGTCAGATGCCCGCCCCGTACCCACGCGTCACGGCCTCATTACCATGCATACGCCCCATGTTTGCATGGGAACGCCCATGAAACGCGGGGCGTATGCATAGGGTAATGAGGCTAAGTAGCCCCTCACGCCCCTCTACGCCCCCTGTGCGGCGTATAAAGAATCCGTGCGGCGAAATCGCCTGCACATGCGCAGAGTGACCTCTGCACATGCGCAGACGATCAACATCGGCGGTCCGTCCGCATGCGGGAATTTCCGCACCGATCAGAATAAGGGCCTATGAGACTATAACTGGCAGGGTGAGGATGCCTTAAGAAGGCCTCAGGTGATTAGGCAGCTGTTCACCATTCAGGCCAGCAGGCTCATGAAAACACACTTGTGTATAGTTAATACACAAAAGACTAGGCTGAAATAGCACAGGCTGACCACTGGAGGCCACCAGAGAATCAATTCCCAAAACAGGCAAGACAGATAGGAGTCATAACTGATGACTCCTAACAACCAGTTCCTTTTCCTCCACCCACCAATCCTCTCCTCCACCCACAAATCCTCTCTCCTCCTCCACCACGAATCCTCTCTCCTTCCAGCACCAGTTCCTTCTCCTCCTCCACCAATCCTCTCTCCTCCACCCACCAACACTCTCTCCTCCACCACCAATCCTTTCTCCGCCACCACCAATCCTCTTACCTCCACCACCAATCCTCTATCCTCCCAGTGCCAGTTCCCTGTCCTCCACCCACCAATACTCTCTCCTCCACCACCAACCCTCTGTCCTACAAGTTATCTCTCCTCCACCAGCTACCTATCCTCTCTCCTCCACTAGCTACCTATCCTCTCTCCTCCCAGAGCCATTTCCCTCTCCTCCACCACCGACCAATCCTCTATCTTCCCTGTGCCAGTTTCCTCTCCTCCACCACCCACCAATCCTCTCTCCTCCCAGTGTCAGTTCCCTCGCCTCCTCCTCCTCTTCCTCCACAACCAATCTTCTCTTCTCCACCACCAATCATCTTTCCTCCACCCACCAGCCCTCTATCCTCCCAGCACCAATCCTCTCTCCTTCACCACCAATCCTCTCTCCTCCACCCACCAATCCTATTTCCTACACTCACCAATTCTCTCTCCTCCCAGCACCAGTTCCCTCTCCTCCACCCTCCAATCCTCTCTCCTCCAAAACCAATCCTCTCTCCTCCACCCCACAATCCTCTCTCCTCCACCCACCAATCCTCTATCCTACAACACCAATGCTCTATCCTCCACCACCAATCCTTTCTCCTCACAGCACCAATCCTCTCTCCTCCACCCTGCAATGCTCTCTCCTTCACCACCAATCCTCTCTACTCCACCACCAATCCTCTCTTCTCCACCACCAATTATCTCTCCTCCACCAACCAAACCTCTCTCCTCCCAGTTCCCTCTAATCCACCAAGCAATCCTCACTCCTCTTCGCATCAGTTCCCTCTCCTCCACCACCAATCCTCTCTCCTCCCAGCACCAATTCTCTCTCATCCATCCACCAATCCTCTCTCCTCCCAGTGCTGGTTCCCTCTACTCCACCAGCTACCAATCCTCTCTTCCCTCTCCTCCACCCATTAATCATCTCTCCTCCCAGCACCAATTCCCTCTCCTCCTGCACCAATCCTCTCTAATCCACCACCAATTGTCTCTTTTCCACCACCAGTCCTTTCTCCTCTACCACCACTCCTCTCTCCTCCACCACCAATCCTCTCTTCTCTACCACCAATCCTCTCTCCTCCACCCACCAATCCTCTCTCCTCCACCACCAATCCTCCTCCTCCCAGCGCCAGTTCCCCCTCCACCACCCACCAATCCTCTCTCCTCCCAGTACCAGTTCCCTCTACTCCTCCACCACCAATCCTCTATTCTCCACCACCAATCATCTTTCCTTCATCCACCAATTTTCTGTCCTCCATCCACCAATCCTTCTCCTCCCAGCGCCATTTCCCTCTCCTCCACAACCCACCAATCCTCTCTCTTCCCAGCGTCAAATCCCTGTCCTCCACCACCCATCAATCCTCTCTCTTCCCAGGGTCAATTCTCTCTCCTCCCCCACCAACCAATCCTCTCTTCCGCAAGAGTCCCCCGGACCCTTCCCCGACTTTAGTGATCGATTGGAAGACCACCACACATTGCTTTGAATTTTCCAGCAGGGCTGTTATGTATCGCGGTCCCCGGGACCGCACATGCATATCGCTGTGTGGGCCCTACACACGGCGATGATCAGCCACTTTCTGAGTGATTTACTAAAATTATGTGGGATCGCTCGGAGAGTGGCTGAAAATCCCTCTGTGTGTAGGGCCCATTACTCTTCTTCAATCTATACCTGCATCTATTCTCATTCACTTCCTTATATCTCAGCTGTATTGTGTACTAAGAATTGTGCTTTGTGTTATGTCTATTTCTGTATACTCTGTACTGTTCTAATGTGTTCTATATGTACGGTGCTGGCTGGTGCAATCACTATGTGGTGAAGGTGAATGGCTGCCTGGGTGCTGCACAGCTCAGTAATTATATGTTCCCCATGTCTGTGTCCCTCATTAGAGTACATCTTGTATATATATCTGTAATGTTACTGGCTACCTATTTGGCTGTGCAGTCACTATGTGACACCGCTGAATGGCTTCCTGGGTACTGCACAGCTCGGTAAATATGTTTCCCATGTCCGTGTCCCTTATTAGAATGCGTCTTGTGCATATCTGTACATGTAATGAATATATGTACTGCCATTGTTGCCTGTTCCTTGTACTGATAACACTTTGTATTACACTATGTGCATTGTTATGTTTAATGTCTGTAAGGCACCTTGAGTCCTGTTGGAGAAAGTGCGCTATATAAATAAAATTACTTACTTACTCTCTCCTCCCAATGCAAGTTTCCTCTCCACCACCACCCACCAATCATGTCTCCTCCCAGTGCCGGTTCCCTCTCCTCCTCCACCACAAATCCTCTCTTCTCCACCACCAATCATCTTTCCTCCATCCATCAATCCTCTCTCCTCCACCCACCAATCCTTTCTCCTCCCAGCACAAGTTCCCTCTCCTCCCAGCACCAGATCTCTCTCCTCCACCCTCCAATCCTCTCTCCTCCATCACCAACCCGCTCTCCTCCTCCACCAATCACCAATCCTCTCTCCTCCACCCCCAATCCTCTCTCATACACCCACCAATCTTCTCTCCTTCACCGCCATTCCTCTCTACTCCATCACCAATCCTCTCTCCTCCACCACCATTCCTTTCTCCTCCCAGCACCAATCCTCTCTCCTCCACCCTCCAATCCTCTCTCCTCAACCCTCCAATCCTCTCTCCTCCACCACCAACCCGCTCTCCTCCTCCACCAATCACCAATCCTCTCTCCTCCATCCCCAATCCTCTCTCATCCACCCACCAATCTTCTCTCCTTCACCGCCATTCCTCTCTACTCCATCACCAATCCTCTCTCCTCCACCACCATTCCTTTCTCCTCCCAGCACCAATCCTCTCTCCTCCACCCTCCAATCCTCTCTCCTCAACCCTCCAATCCTCTCTCCTCCACCACCAATCCTCTCTTCTCCACCACCAATCATCTCTCCTCTACCCACCAATCCTCTCTCCTCCCAGTTTCCTCTACTCCACCCACCAATCCCCTGTCCTCTTAGCACCAGTTCCCTCTCCTCCACCACCAATCCTCTCTTCTCCCAGCACCAATTCTCTCTCATCCAACCACCAATCCTCTCTCCTCCCAGTGCTGGTTCCCTCTCCTCCACCAGCCACCAATCCTCTCTTCCCTCTCCTCCACCCATTAATCCGCTCTCCTCCCAGCACCAGTTCCCTCTCCTCCTCCACCAATCCTCTCTTATCCACCACCAATTGTCTCTTTTCCACCACCAGTCCTTTCTCCTCTACCACCACTCCTCTCTCTTCCACCACCAATCCTCTCTTCTCTACCACCAATCCTCTCTCCTCCTTCATCAATCCTCTCTCCTCCACCCACCAATCCTCTCTCCTCCACCACCAATCCTCCTCCTCCCAGCGCCAGTTCCCCCTCCACCACCCACCAATCCTCTCTCCTCCCAGTACCGGTTCCCTCTACTCCTCCACCACCAATCCTCTCTTCTCCACCACCAATCATCTTTCCTTCATCCACCAATTTTCTTTCCTCCATCCACCAATCCTTCTCCTCCCAGCGCCATTTCCCTCTCCTCCACAACCCACCAATCCTCTCTCTTCCCAGCGTCAAATCCCTGTCTTCCACCACCCATCAATCCACTCTCTTCCCAGGGTCAAATCCCTCTCCTCCCCCACCAACCAATCCTCTCTGCTGCAGGAGCCCCCCGGACCCTTCCCCGACTTCATTGATCGATTGGAAGGCCACCACACATTGCTTTGAATTTTCCAGCAGGGCTGTTATGTATCGCGGTCCCCAGGACCGCACATGCATATCGCTGTGTGGGCCCTACACACGGCGATGGTCAGCCACTTTCTGAGTGATTTACTAAAATTATGTGGTATCGCTCGGAGAGTGGCTAAAAATCCCTCTGTGTGTAGGGCCCATTACTCTTCTACAATCTATACCTGCATCTATTCTCATTCACTTCCTTATATCTCAGCTGTATTGTGTTCTAAGAATTGTGCGTTGTGTTATGTCTAGTTCTGTGTACCCTGTACTGTTCTAATGTGTTCTATATGTACGGTGCTGGCTGGTGCAATCACTATGTGGTGACAGTGAATGGCTGCCTGGGTGCTGCACAGCTCAGTAATTATATGTTCCCCATGTCTGTGTCCCTCATTAGAGTACATTTATATATATATATATATATATATATATATATATATAATGTCCCGGGGTAGGTAGC
Source organism: Crinia signifera (assembly GCF_055691185.1). Taxonomy (NCBI): domain Eukaryota; kingdom Metazoa; phylum Chordata; class Amphibia; order Anura; family Myobatrachidae; genus Crinia; species Crinia signifera. The sequence continues at coordinate 83,302,418 of NC_139226.1, forward strand.
ACTCACTTTGTACTCATTTTACATCTGCTGGGGTAGTCTCCTCAAACAGAGAAACAGAGGAAGACAAAGTGAAGGGTGATTATCAATTTGACAATTTAACAACTCAAGAAAGACAGGCTTTGAAATCCTTAAAAACAAATAAAGAGCTTGTAATACGTAGAGCGGACAAAGGAGGAGCCGTAGTGCTCCAGGATTATCACACATACAACCTAGAAGTAATGAAACAATTGTCTGATGCCTCCACCTACTGTAAAATGAGATTTAACCCTATGCTAAAAATTAAAAAGAAAGTGGATAATGTGTTGGACCTAGGGAGGATACAGGGCTGGTTAGACGAGGACACCCACTCGTTTTTAACGGTGGAATGCCCAGTCTGCCCAGTCTTGTATACCCTCCCAAAGATCCACAAATCCCTGGAGAGCCCGCCAGGGCGCCCGATAATATCGGCAAGAGGATCAGTCCTACAACCCCTGGCGAGGTTTTTAGATTTTTACCTACAGCCAATTGTTAAAGCCACTAAGACCTACCTAAGGGATACAGGCCACTTCCTTAAAGATCTGGACCACCTCAGTTTTTTACCAGAGGATGCAATTCTATGTACGATGGACGTCCGCTCATTGTATACTATCATTCCACATGAAGCAGGCCTGTCAGCAATTGCTGAGGCTCTAATAACCAGTGGGCAGACGAATCCACCGACAGAATTCCTGTTGGAATTGCTGAGACTGGTACTTGAACAGAACCACTTTATGTATCAAGGAGGGTTCTATACCCAACAAACTGGCACCGCTATGGGGTCAAATGTGGCGCCAACATATGCGAATCTGTATATGGATCACTATGAGCGCCAGTACATTGTTGAGGCCTATGCAGATAATTTATTATACTTTAAAAGATACATCGATGATGTTTTCATAGTCTGGCGAGGTGGGGCAGATAGCTTTTTTGCAATGGTGGAGCATCTAAATAAACTACAAAGTCCAGTTCGGTTTACAGCAGCAGCTGACAAGGACACAATGAACTTTCTGGATGTCACGGTCTTCAGGTCAGGACTGAGCATTGCATACACGCTCTACAGGAAGGAAACTGACCGGAACACCCTGCTATGGGCAACCAGTCATCACCCGAATGCCCTAAAATCGAACCTTCCAGTTTCACAACTCCTAAGGGTCCTTAGAAATAATTCTGAAGATCAACTGGCCGAGAAGCAGATCAAGGAATGCTGTGAGCGCTTTGTCAATAGAGGCTACAAGAGATCAACAGTAGCGAACTGTTTAGTCAAAGCGAGAGAAAAATTCCTAAAGGGAAGAGAAAGCACCACCAGCGCCAATCCCAACAGGATGATTCTTAATGTACAGTGCGACACGAATCTGAACAAAGTCCAGAGGAGCATCAGAAAGAACTGGCCATTGGTCACCACTGATCCAGCGTTTAAGAGACTTGATAAGAAAATGCCACTCCTCAGTATCTCCAGAGGTCTAAATCTAAAAGACCATCTATATCGTACCAACCAGATACATGGAATACAGACCAGACACCTGGGGTCCATGAAAAAAGGATGCTTCAAATGCACAGGATGTCTAACCTGTCGATCAATGATCTGTGGTCCATCATTTTGCCACCCACATAATGGAAAAAAGATCTTCCTAAGGCACAGACTACATTGCCAATTAGACCATGTGGTCTATTTCCTGAAATGCCCGTGTGGCCATATGTATGTGGGGAAGACCATCCGCACAATGCGTGAACGCATGAACCAACATCGTTCCTCCATTCGACTGGCAATCGAGACTGGAGCGACAGACAAACCGGTGGCGGCACATTTCTTGCGAGAAGGACACCAGGTAACCAATTTAAGACACATGGTAATTGACTGGATCGCACCTTCCCCGAGAGGAGGGGACAGAGGTCTGGAGCTTCTTAAAAAAGAGGCTTACTGGATCCACCATCTGGACACGGTAGCCCCAAGAGGCCTCAATGAGAAAAATTCCCTAAGCATCTTTCTATAGATGGAAATCCGTACAGAGCTGAAAGGATGCTTTTGACAAGAAAACTCTTCCTCCAGCTAGGGGCAGAGAAAAGTGGAACCACTTATTCGTATCCTAAAGACCCCTTAAGATAACTTGATTTTTTCACTATGATTTTCTCATTATGATTTTTCCACCGCTGTTTTTGATTTTTCTTAATTTTTTTCTTTTGATCACAATAATAAAAAATAAAAAAATAAAAGATGTTCCTTTTTGATATATAAAGGTCTCCCTGTATCATGAGGGATTTTTTCTAAAAAAATTTTTTCATAGAAAAATATTTTTTCTTGGTACCACCTCGCCAGATAAGCTCTGTATGCACATGTAGGATAGGTTGACACAGAATGACCCCTCTAGATGCAGCCAGCTCTTTTTGGTTGCACTGATCGGGGCTATCTGTGCCATCATTCGTTATTTTAAATGTATGTCGTTTTTTGTAAAAGCTTGAAATGACCGTGGGTGCCTGAGTGGACTAAGGGATAAAACACCACCGCAAGCATATTTAGTAATATTTTGAACCCCGTCTGACGGTAAAGCCAGGGTTATCAATTTGCATTGAAGCGCAATGATTAAGCGCACACACTAAGAGATTTGATGGAGCGGCTTAGCTAGCTGCGCAACCTGACCGGAACTTCCGGTAGATGAACCGCAGACATATGCGGAAGTATTGATAGATGGAACGCACGCCGGGGTAAAACCACGAGCGGCACATCGTAGCAGGTATGTGTATAATCTTTGCATTGTGTACTCGGGCTGAAAGTCTATACTAAGTAATAAATGAGCTAAGTCTCTATCTTGAAGGCCAGTTAGATTATATGTTTGCAAAAGTTAAGTGATTGGCGGTGGGCGGAGTCCCTGTGTCAGTGAGGGTACTTAAACCGGTCATTTGAGTTTAGGATTTTATGCTGTATGGAGCTGCTTTTGATTGCTGTCTTGACAAAGGGTCCCCAGTGACCCGAAACGTCGACCATACCTCTTTTAAGATGATGAAATAAAGAACCTGTTTTTAAGGATTGGAAAGTCTGGTGAGTGCACTCTGTTCTCTTGCTATATATATATATATATATATATATATATATATATATATATATATATATATATATATATATATATCTGTAATGTTGTAATGTTACTGGCTACCTATCTGGCTGTGCAGTCACCATGTGTCACCACTGAATGGCTTCCTGGGTACTGAACAGCTCGGTAAATATGTTTCCCATGTCCGTGTCCCTTATTAGAATGCGTCTTGTGCATATCTGTACATGTGATGTATATCTGTACTGCCATTGTTGCCTGTTCCTTGTACTGATAACCCTTTGTATTACAGTATGTGCATTGTTATTTTTAATGTCTGTAAAGCACCTTGAGTCCTGTTGGAGAAAGTGCGCTATATAAATAAAATTACTTACTTACTCTCTCCTCCCAATGCAAGTTTCCTCTCCACCACCACCCACCAATCATCTCTCCTCCTAGTGCCGGTTCCCTCTCCTCCTCCACCACAAATCCTCTCTTCTCCACCACCAATCATCTTTCCTCCAACCATCAATCCTCTCTCCTCCACCCACCAATCCTTTCTCCTCCCAGCACCAGTTCCCTCTCCTCCCAGCACCAGATCCCTCTCCTCCACCCTACAATCCTCTCTCCTCCACCACCAACCCTCTCTCCTCCACCACCAATCACCAATCCTCTCTCCTCCACCCCCAATCCTCTCTCATCCACCCACCAATCTTCTCTCCTTCACCGCCATTCCTCTCTACTCCACCACCAATCATCTTTCCTCCAACCATCAATCCTCTCTCCTCCACCCACCAATCCTTTCTCCTCCCAGCACCAGTTCCCTCTCCTCCCAGCACCAGATCCCTCTCCTCCACCCTACAATCCTCTCTCCTCCACCACCAACCCTCTCTCCTCCACCACCAATCACCAATCCTCTCTCCTCCACCCCCAATCCTCTCTCATCCACCCACCAATCTTCTCTCCTTCACCGCCATTCCTCTCTACTCCATCACCAATCCTCTCTCCACCACCATTCCTTTCTCCTCCCAGCACCAATCCTCTCTCCTCCACCCTCCAATCCTCTCTCCTGAATCCTCCAATCCTCTCTACTCCACCACCAATCCTCTCTTCTCCACCATCAATCCTCTCTCCTCTACCCACCAATCCTCTCTCCTCCTGGTTCCCTCTACTCCACCCACCAATCCCCTCTCCTCTTAGCACCAGTTCCCTCTCCTACACCACCAATCCTCTCTCCTCCCAGTGTTGGTTCCCTTTCCTCCACCACACACCAATCCTCTATCCTCCCGGTGCCAGTTCCCTCTCCTCCTCCACCAACAATCTTCTCTTCTCCACCACCAATCATCTTTCCTCCATCCACTAAACCTCTCTACTACACCCACCAATCCTTTCTCCTCTCAGCACCAATTCACCAATCCTCTCTCCTCCACCACCAATCCTCTCTCTTCCACCTCCAATCCACTCTTCTCGACCACCAATCCTCTCTCATCCACCCACCAAACCTCTCTCCTCCCAGCACCAGTTCCCTCTCCTCCCAGCACCAGTTCCCTCTCCTCCACCCTCCAATCCTCTCTCCTCCACTGCCCCAATCCTCTCTCCTCCACCCACCAATCTTCTCTCCTTCACCACCATTCCTCTCTACTCCACCACCAATCCTCTCTCCTCCCAGTGTTGGTTCCCTTTCCTCCACCACACACCAATCCTCTATCCTCCCGGTGCCAGTTCCCTCTCCTCCTCCACCAACAATCTTCTCTTCTCCACCACCAATCATCTTTCCTCCATCCACTAAACCTCTCTACTACACCCACCAATCCTTTCTCCTCTCAGCACCAATTCACTCTCCTCCACCCTCCAATCCTCTCTCCTCCACCACCAATCCTCTCTCTTCCACCTCCAATCCACTCTTCTCGACCACCAATCCTCTCTCATCCACCCACCAAACCTCTCTCCTCCCAGCACCAGTTCCCTCTCCTCCACCCTCCAATCCTCTCTCCTCCACTGCCCCAATCCTCTCTCCTCCACCCACCAATCTTCTCTCCTTCACCACCATTCCTCTCTACTCCACCACCAATCCTCTCTCCTCCCAGTGTTGGATCCCTTTCCTCCACCACACACCAATCCTCTATCCTCCCGATGCCAGTTCCCTCTCCTCCTCCACCAACAATCTTCTCTTCTCCACCACCAATCATCTTTCCTCCATCCACTAAACCTCTCTACTACATCCACCAATCCTTTCTCCTCTCAGCACCAATTCACTCTCCTCCACCCTCCAATCCTCTCTCCTACACCACCAATCCTCTCTCCTCCACCTCCAATCCACTCTTCTCGACCACCAATCCTCTCTCATCCACCCACCAAACCTCTCTCCTACCAGCACCAGTTCCCTCTACTCCCAGCACCAGTTCCCTCTCCTCCACCCTCCAATCCTCTCTCCTCCACTGCCCCAATCCGCTCTCATCCACCCACCAATCTTCTCTCCTTCACCGCCATTCCTCTCTACTCCAACACTAATCCTCTCTCCTCCACCACCATTCCTTTCTCCTCCCAGCACCAATCCTCTCTCCTCCACCCTCCAATCCTCTCTCCTGAACCCTCCAATCCTCTCTCCTCTACCCACCAATCCTCTCTCCTCCCGGTTCCCTCTACTCCACCCACCAATCCCCTCTCCTCTTAGTACCAGTTCCCTCTCCTACACCACCAATCCTCTCTCCTCCCTGTGTTGGTTCCCTTTCCTCCACCACACACCAATCCTCTATCCTCCCGGTGCCAGTTCCCTCTCCTCCTCCACCACCAATCATCTTTCCTCCATTCACTAAACCTCTCTACTACACCCACCAATCCTTTCTCCTCTCAGGACCAGTTCACTCTCCTCAACCCTCCAATCCTCTCTCCTCCACCACCAATCCTCTCTCCTCCACCTCCAATCCACTCTTCTCGACCACCAATCCTCACTCATCCACCCACCAAACCTCTCTCCTCCCAGCACCAGTACCCTCACCTCCACCCTCCAATCCTCTCTCCTCCACCACCAACCCTTTCTCCTCCCAGCACCAATCCTCTCTCCTCCACCCACCAATCCAGTCTCCTCCCAGTTACCTCTACTCCACCCACCAATCCTCTCTCCTCATAGCACCAGTTCCCTCTCCTACACCACCAATCTTCTCTCCTCCAACACCAATCCTCTCTCCTCCACGTCGAATCCTCTCTTCTCCACCACAAATCCTTTCTGCTCCCAGCACCATTTTCCTCTCCTCCCAGCACCAGTTCCCTCTCCTCCACCCTCCAATCCTCTCTCCTCCACCACCAACCCTCTCTCCTCCACCACCAATCACCAATCCTCTCTCCTCCACCACCCCAATCCTCTCTCCTCCACCCACCAATCTTCTCTCCTTCACCACCATTCCTCTCTACTCCACCACCAATCCTCTCTCCTCCACCACCATTCCTTTCTCCTCCCAGCACCAATCCTCTCACCAACACCCTCCAATCCTCTCTCCTCATCCCTCTCTCCTCCACCACCAATCCTCTCTTCTCCACCACCAATCATCTCTCCTCTACCCACCAATCCTCTATCCTCCCAGTTCCCTCTACTCCACCCACCAATCCTCTCTCCTTTTAGCACCAGTTCCCTCTCCTAAACCACCAATCCTCTCTCCTCCCAGCACCAATTCTCTCTACTCCCACTAACAATCCTCTCTCCTCCCAGTGCCGGTTCCATCTCCTCCTCTCATCTCCTCCATCTCAATCCTCTCTCTCCTCTCTCCTTCACAACCAATCCTCTCTCCTCTTAGTGCCAGTTCCCTCTCCTCCACCAACAATCCTCCTCCTCCTCCCAGCACCAGTTCCCTTTCCACCACCAACCAATCCTCTCTCTTCCAGTGCCAGTTCCCTCTCCTCCACCACCAACCAATCCTCTCTCCTCCCAACATCATTTTCTGCTCCTACACCACCCAACAATCCTCTCTCCTCCCAGTGCCGGTTCCCCCTCCTCCTCCACCACCAATCCTTTTCTTCTCCACCACCAATCATCTTTCCTCCATCCACCAATCCTCTCAGTCCATCCACCAATCCTTTTCCTCCTAGCGCCATTTCCCTCTCCTTCACCACCCACCAATCCTCTCTCCTCCCAACACCAGATCCCTCTCCTCCACCCTCCAATCCTCTCTGCTCTACCACCAACCCTCTCTCCTCCACCACCAATCCTCTCTCCTCCACCCCTAAGTCTTCTCTCCTCCACCCCCCAATACTCTCTCCTCCAGCACCAATCCTCTCTCCTCCACCACCAATCCTCTCTCCTCCACCACCATTCCTTTCTCCTCCCAACACCAATCCTCTCTCCTCCACCCACCAATCCTTTTTCCTCCACCACCAATCCTCTTTCCTCCACCACCAATCCTCTCTTCTCCCAGCACCAGTTCCCTCTCCTCCACCCTCCAATCCTCTCTCCTCCACCACCAATCCTCTCTACCGCCATCACCAATCCTCCACCTCCTCCCAGCACCAGTTCCCTTTCCACCACCCACCTATCCTCTCTCCTCCCAGTGCCAATTCCATCTCCTCCACCACAAACCAGTCCTCTCTCCTCCCAATGTAATTTTCATCTCCTACACCACCTACCAATCCTCCCTCCTCCCAGTGCCGGTCCCCCCGCCTCCTCCTCCTCCACCACCAATCCTCATCTCCACCACCAATCATCTTTTCTCCATCCACCAATCCTCTCTCCTCCATCCACTAATCCTTCTCCTCCATCCATCAACCCTTCTCCTCCATCCACCAATCCTCTCTTCTCCATCACCAATCCTTTCTCCTCCAAGCGCCTTTTCCCTCTCCTCCACCCCCACCAATCCTTTCTCTTCCCAGTGCCAGTTCCCTCTCCTCTACCACCAACCAATCCTCTCTCTTCCCAACGCCAGTTTTCTCTACTCCTCCACCACCCAACAATTCTCTTTCCTCCCAGTGCCGGTTCCCTCTCCTCCTCTACCACCACCAATCCCCTCTTCTCCATCACCAATCCTTTCTCCTCCAGCATCAATTCTTTCTCCTCCCAGCACCAGTTTCCTCTCCTCCATCCACCAATCCTCTCTCCACCCAGCACCAATCCTCTCTCCTCCCAGCACCAATCCTCTCTCCTCCCAGCACCAATCCTCTCTTCTCCATCACCAATCCTTTCTCCTCCAGCACCAATCCTCTCTTCTCCCAGCACCAGTTTCCTCTCCTCCATCCACCAATCCTCTCTCCACCCAGCATCAATCCTCTCTCCTCCCAGCACCAATCCTCTCTCCTTCCAGCACCAATCCTGCTCCCAGCGCCTGTTCTCTTTCCTCCACCACCAATCCCCTCTTCTCCACCACCAATCATCTCTCCTCCACCCACCAATCCTCTCTCCTCCCAGTTCCCTCTACTCCACCCACTAATCCGCTCTCCTCTTAGCACCAGTTCCCTCTCCTACACCACCAATACTCTCTCCTCCCAGCACCAATTCTCTCTCCTCCCACCACCAATCCTCTCTTCTCCATCACCAATCCTTTCTCCTCCAGCACCAATCCTCTCTCCTCCCAGCACCAGTTTCCTCTCCTCCATCCACCAATCCTCTCTCCATCCAGCATCAATCCTCTCTCCTCCCAGCACCAATCCCCTCTCCTCCCAGCACCAATCCTCTCTCCTCTACCACTAATCCTTCTCCTCCACCACCACCAATCCTCTCTTCTCTACCACCAATCCTCTCTCCTCCACCACCAATCCTCTCTCCTCCACCACCAATCCACTCTCCTCCTCTCACCATTACACTCTCCTCCACCCACCAATCCTCTCTCCTCCACCAACAATCCTCCTCCTCCCACCGCCAGTTCCCTCTCCACATCCCACCAATCCTCTCTCCTCCTAGTGCCAGTTCCCTCTCCTCCACCACCCACCAATCCTCTCTCTTCCCAGTGCCAGTTCCCTCTCCTCCACCACCAACCAATCCTCTCTCCTCCCAATGCCAGTTTTCTCCCCTCCTTCACCACCAATCTTCTCTTTTCCACCTACAATCCTCTCCTCTACCACCAATCCTCTCTCCTCCACCCACCAATCCTCTCTCCTCCCAGTGCCACTTCCTTCTCCTCCACCCACCAATCCTCTCTCCTCCCAGTGCCACTTCCTTCTCCTCCACCCACCAATCCTCTCTACTCCACCACCAATCCTCTCTCCTCTTAGCGCCAGTTCCCTCTCCTCCACCAACAATCCTCCTCCCAGCACCAGTTCCCTTTCCACCACCCACCAATCCTCTCTCCTCCCAGTGCCAGTTCCATCTCCTCCTCCACCACCAACCAATCCTCTCTCCTCCCAATGTAATTTTCTGCTCCTACACCACCCACCAATCCTCTCTCTTCCCAGTGCCGGTTCCCCCTCCTCCTCCACAACCAATCCCCTCTTCTCCACCAACAATCATCTTCTCTCCATCCACCAATCCTCTCTCCTCCACCAACAATCCTCCTCCTCCCGCCGCCAATCCTCTCTCCTCCCAGTGCCAGTTCCCTCTCCTCTACCACCCACCAATCCTCTCTCTTCCCAGTGCCAGTTCCCTCTCCTCCACCACCAACCAATCCTCTCTCCTCCCAATGCCAGTTTTCTCCCCTCCTTCACCACCAATCTTCTCTTTTCCACCTCCAATCCTCTCCTCTACCACCAATCCTCTCTCCTCCACCCACCAATCCTCTCTCCTCCCAGTGCCACTTCCTTCTTCTCCACCCACCAATCCTCTCTCCTCCACCACCAATCCTCTCTCCTTTTAGCGCCAGTTCCCTCTCCTCCACCAACAATCCTCCTCCCAGCACCAGTTTCCTTTCCACCACCCACCAATCCTCTCTCCTCCCAGTGCCAGTTCCATCTCCTCCTCCACCACCAACCAATCCTCTCTCCTCCCAACGTCATTTTCTGCTCCTACACCACCCACCAATCCTCTCTCCTCCCAGCACCAATCCTCTCTCCTCCCAGCACCAATCCTCTCTTCTCCATCACCAATCCTTTCTCCTCCAGCACCAATCCTCTCTTCTCCCAGCACCAGTTTCCTCTCCTCCATCCACCAATCCTCTCTCCACCCAGCATCAATCCTCTCTCCTCCCAGCACCAATCCTCTCTCCTTCCAGCACCAATCCTGCTCCCAGCGCCTGTTCTCTTTCCTCCACCACCAATCCCCTCTTCTCCACCACCAATCATCTCTCCTCCACCCACCAATCCTCTCTCCTCCCAGTTCCCTCTACTCCACCCACTAATCCGCTCTCCTCTTAGCACCAGTTCCCTCTCCTACACCACCAATACTCTCTCCTCCCAGCACCAATTCTCTCTCCTCCCACCACCAATCCTCTCTTCTCCATCACCAATCCTTTCTCCTCCAGCACCAATCCTCTCTCCTCCCAGCACCAGTTTCCTCTCCTCCATCCACCAATCCTCTCTCCATCCAGCATCAATCCTCTCTCCTCCCAGCACCAATCCCCTCTCCTCCCAGCACCAATCCTCTCTCCTCTACCACTAATCCTTCTCCTCCACCACCACCAATCCTCTCTTCTCTACCACCAATCCTCTCTCCTCCACCACCAATCCTCTCTCCTCCACCACCAATCCACTCTCCTCCTCTCACCATTACACTCTCCTCCACCCACCAATCCTCTCTCCTCCACCAACAATCCTCCTCCTCCCACCGCCAGTTCCCTCTCCACATCCCACCAATCCTCTCTCCTCCTAGTGCCAGTTCCCTCTCCTCCACCACCCACCAATCCTCTCTCTTCCCAGTGCCAGTTCCCTCTCCTCCACCACCAACCAATCCTCTCTCCTCCCAATGCCAGTTTTCTCCCCTCCTTCACCACCAATCTTCTCTTTTCCACCTACAATCCTCTCCTCTACCACCAATCCTCTCTCCTCCACCCACCAATCCTCTCTCCTCCCAGTGCCACTTCCTTCTCCTCCACCCACCAATCCTCTCTCCTCCCAGTGCCACTTCCTTCTCCTCCACCCACCAATCCTCTCTACTCCACCACCAATCCTCTCTCCTCTTAGCGCCAGTTCCCTCTCCTCCACCAACAATCCTCCTCCCAGCACCAGTTCCCTTTCCACCACCCACCAATCCTCTCTCCTCCCAGTGCCAGTTCCATCTCCTCCTCCACCACCAACCAATCCTCTCTCCTCCCAATGTAATTTTCTGCTCCTACACCACCCACCAATCCTCTCTCTTCCCAGTGCCGGTTCCCCCTCCTCCTCCACAACCAATCCCCTCTTCTCCACCAACAATCATCTTCTCTCCATCCACCAATCCTCTCTCCTCCACCAACAATCCTCCTCCTCCCGCCGCCAATCCTCTCTCCTCCCAGTGCCAGTTCCCTCTCCTCTACCACCCACCAATCCTCTCTCTTCCCAGTGCCAGTTCCCTCTCCTCCACCACCAACCAATCCTCTCTCCTCCCAATGCCAGTTTTCTCCCCTCCTTCACCACCAATCTTCTCTTTTCCACCTCCAATCCTCTCCTCTACCACCAATCCTCTCTCCTCCACCCACCAATCCTCTCTCCTCCCAGTGCCACTTCCTTCTTCTCCACCCACCAATCCTCTCTCCTCCACCACCAATCCTCTCTCCTTTTAGCGCCAGTTCCCTCTCCTCCACCAACAATCCTCCTCCCAGCACCAGTTTCCTTTCCACCACCCACCAATCCTCTCTCCTCCCAGTGCCAGTTCCATCTCCTCCTCCACCACCAACCAATCCTCTCTCCTCCCAACGTCATTTTCTGCTCCTACACCACCCACCAATCCTCTCTCTTCCCAGTGCCGGTTCCCCCTCCTCTTCCACAACCAATCCCCTCTTCTCCACCAACAATCATCTTCTCTCCATCCACCAATCCTCTCACTCCATCCACCAATCCTTCTCCTCCCAGCGCCATTTCCCTCTCCTCCACCACCCACCAATCCTCTCTCCTCCCAGCACCAGTTCCCTCTCCTCCACCCTCCAATCCTGTCTGCTCTACCACCAACCCTCTCTCCTCCACCACTAGTCCTCTCTCCTCCACCCCCCAATCCTCTCTCCTCCACCCCCTAATCCTCTCTCCTCCAGCACCAATCCTCTCTCCTCCACCACCAACCCTCTCTCCTCAAAGCACCAATCATCTCTCCTCTACCACCAATCCTCTCTTCTCCCAGCACCAGTTCCCTCTCCTCCACCCTCCAATTCTCTCTCCTGCACCACCAATCCTCTCTCCTCCATCACCAATCCTCTCTCCTCCCAGCACCGGTTTCCTCTCCTCCTCCTCCACCACCAATCCTCTATTTTCCACCACCAATCCTCTCTTCTCTACCACCAATCCTCTCTCCTCCACCACCAATCCTCTCTTAACCAATTCTCTCTCCTCCATCACAATCCTCTCTTCTCCACCACCAATCATCTTTCCTCCATCCACCAATCCTCTTTCTTCTTAGCACCAGTTCCATCTCCTCCACAACCAATCCTCCTCCCAACACCAGTTCCCTTTCCAGCACCCACCTATCCTCTCTCCTCCCAGTGCCAATTCCCTCTCCTCCACCACCAACCAATCCTCTCTCCTCCCAACGTAATTTTCCTCTCCTACACCACCTACCTCTCTCCTCCCAGTGCCGGTTCCCCCTCCTCCTCCTCCTCCTCCTCCACCACCAATCCTCTCATCTCCACCACCAATCATCTTTCCTCCATCCACCAATCCTCTCACTCCATCCACCAATCCTTCTTGTCACAATCCTGCCAGAACTCAGTGTGTTTGTCCTGTCTTACCTGCCTGTCAGTCTTGTTTCTCAGCCTGCTGCAGCAAGATCTGAGTATTTGCTTGTAAGAGCACCTGGGTGATTCTGATTCAGCCATTAACTCTGTGGTTACCACTTGAAAGATACAAGTTCCCTGTTGGCCTCATCCAGAGACTGTTCCAGGTGTGGCCATTCCCAATCACCCGGATGGCCAATCAGTGCTGCTCTGAGGGGTTATCCTCCCAGCCCTGCATAGACACTTTGCTTTTGCATTGTTGTCAATAACTTGGGAGGAAGCTTCAGCTTGTGTTTCTGCTTTAGCTCTGTGGTATTCCAGTTACCCAGCATTTGTATTCTGCTTCCAAGACCCTGCACCAGCATTCCTACACCTGTGAGCTTCCAAGACCCTGCACCAGCATTCCTACACCTGTGAGATTCCAAGACCCTGCACCAGCATTCCTACACCTGTGTGTCTCCAAGTACCTGCACCAGCATTCCTACACCTGTGTGCTTCCAAGACCCTGCACCAGCGTTCCTATACCTGTGTGCCTTCAAGACCCTGCACCAGTGTTCACCTGTTCCTGCATTACAAGTACCTGCACCTGTGCTTCCAAGTTATCTGCACCTGTGTTCATCTGTGCCAGTGTTCATCCGTACCTGTGCTTCCAGTTACCTGCACCTGTGCTTCCAAGTTATCTGCACCTGTGTTCATCTGTGCCAGTGTTCATCCGTACCTGTGCTTCCGAGTTACCTGCACCTGTGCTTCTGAGTTACCTGTGCTTCTGAGTTACCTGCACCTGTGCTTCTGAGTTACCTGCACCTGTGCTTCTGAGTTACCTGCACCTGTGCTTCTGAGTTACCTGCACCTGTGCTTCCGAGTTACCTGCACCTGTGCTTCCGAGTTACCTGCACCTGTGCTTCCGAGTTACCTGCACCTGTGCTTCCGAGTTACCTGCACCTGTGCTTCCGAGTTACCTGCACCTGTGTTCATCTGCACCAGTGTTCATCCGTTCCTGCATTTCGAGTTACCTGCACCTGTGCTTCCGAGTTACCTGCACCTGTGCTTCCGAGTTACCTGCACCTGTGCTTCCGAGTTTCCTGCACCTGTGCTTCCGAGTTTCCTGCACCTGTGCTTCCGAGTTTCCTGCACCTGTTCTTCCGAGTTTCCTGCACCTGTTCTTCCGAGTTACCTGCACCTGTGACCACTTGCACCCGCACGCTCCAGCATCTGCACCTGTGTCCACCTGTCTCTGCGTGCCTCAGTACCTGCACCCGCAACCACCTTCACCACTGCCTACAGTGCTTCCGGCACCTGCTCTCCAGTGGTCCAACTCCGTGCTTCCGGCACCTGCCCTCCAGTGGTCCAACTCCGTGCTTCCGGCACCTGCACTCCAGTGGCCCTACTCTGTGCTTTCCAGCTCCTGTGCTCCCGTGCCTCTACTACGTGCCTCCAAGTAACTTATCAGTTCCCAGTTTTCCAAAGACTTTTACAGACTTTCAAATGTCCCCTGTACCAGTTCATTATATGCAATAAACATTACCCATTTGTATCCACTTGCCTCCGTCCTGTTTCCATTGGGTTGTCAGCTAGCCACCAAGGTCACTCCCGGGTCCCAAATCCCCAGTCGTGACAGTATGCAAAAGCCCCTGGACTTGGCTAGTGACTTTAAAGTGGCTATGCAAAATCTGACAGCAATACCAATGGGAACCTACCACCACTCACTTATCCAGCTGCAAGAACTTTTGGCAAAAAATTTTCCCATAATAACTACGTTACTCAGTTACACTCCTGAGGTTGTGAAGCCCATCAGCTACAGCTCCAAAGTGAAAGGAGTCTCAGTGACCGTGCCTGTGAAATCTGAAAGGCCTCCCAACCTTCAGAGCGAAATTTCTGTCCAGGGCAAGCGGAGGTCCCAGCTTTCAGAATCTGAACGCCAAAGACGCAGGTCTCTCCATTTATGTTTCTACTGTGGTAATCCAGACCACTTCATTGAGAATTGTTCACTCCGCAAGCCCAAGAACAAAGTGATTCTGACCACATCCAGTCTCCAGCCCCAAGAGGGGGTCCGCAGTCTCCAGCCCCAAGAGGGGGTCCGCAGTCTCCAGCCCCAAGTGGGGGTCCGCAGTCTCCAGCCCCAAGTGGGGGTCCGCAGTCTCCAGCCCCAAGTGGGGGTCCGCAGTCTCCAGCCCCAAGTGGGGGTCCGCAGTCTTGTGTCCACTCCGGTTCCAGCCGGTTCAAGTACCTCCAATGATGATCCGGTTCCAGCCGTCAGTCATTCGGTCGATTCTGACACCTCTGGTTCTCATCCGGTCTTAACCGTCAGTCCAGAGTCCATGCCGGTCCCAGCCGGTTCAAGTATATTCAGGGATCATCCGTTGCCATCCATCAATCCTGAGTCCATGCCGGTCCCAGCCGGTTTAAGCATCTTCAATGATCATCCGGTCCCATCCGTCAATCCAGAGTCCCTGCCGGTCCTAGCTGGTTCAAGTACAATCGGATGTCCTCCGGTTCCAGCTGGTCCAAGTTTGTCTACTTCCACGTCTGTACTATCCTTCAGCCCAGAGACTCTATACTTTAACACAGATTTAGCTCAGTCCTCCAAGATGGAACTCTCCGAACAAGATCAAGCTCTTCTTGACCAATATATCAAAAATTTTCGGGCTGCCAGAAAACAGGCTGGTTCACAGTCGTCACCGAAGACTCAGTCCATAGATATGGAACTAAATTATATGGCTCTGTCTCTTTCCAAAGATTCCTTCGAGTTTTCTGCTGAATATCCCACATCTTCAAGGTCTGTACCCATGAGCTTAAGAGTTGGCTGTGTTTCTCTGTCTCATCCTCAAGTGGAACCTTCTACGGTACCTTGCCCCAACAAGTCTTCAGAAACCTCCAGTCAGAGCAAGGCAGTCTTAACTCTAGACATGGATTCTGATTCCGAGTATGATGAGGATTATGACTCTACCCCTTTCCTTGAAAATCCTGTTTCACCTTGCCCTGTCTTACCTCTGAGAAAAATTCAGTTAGATGCTAAAGATGGCTATCCGAAAGCCCCTGGATATCGAACAAGATTTAATTTGAGTCTTAGTGGTGCCTTAGCCTCAAGGGCCCGATCTTCTCGTCTCTCAGTTCCAGTCAAAAATACTTCAGTTATCCCTGATGAATTTGATTCTACGTCTTTCTCCAGTGGTCCTCTTCGTCCAAGTCAAGTGTTCCTTCCGGACGGAAGTCATCCTCATTATCGTGTCCAATGGAACGGGAATTCCGTTTACGTCGACGATGGATGGTCCACCTGTTCTGATGATGAGGCAGAATTGTGACTTTTCTTCAAAGTTCCTGAAGTGTCCGGTGGCCACCCGTAAAGGGGGGGTACTGTCACAATCCTGCCAGAACTCAGTGTGTTTGTCCTGTCTTACCTGCCTGTCAGTCTTGTTTCTCAGCCTGCTGCAGCAAGATCTGAGTATTTGCTTGTAAGAGCACCTGGGTGATTCTGATTCAGCCATTAACTCTGTGGTTACCACTTGAAAGATACAAGTTCCCTGTTGGCCTCATCCAGAGACTGTTCCAGGTGTGGCCATTCCCAATCACCCGGATGGCCAATCAGTGCTGCTCTGAGGGGTTATCCTCCCAGCCCTGCATAGACACTTTGCTTTTGCATTGTTGTCAATAACTTGGGAGGAAGCTTCAGCTTGTGTTCCTGCTTTAGCTCTGTGGTATTCCAGTTACCCAGCATTTGTATCCTGCTTCCAAGACCCTGCACCAGCATTCCTACACCTGTGAGCTTCCAAGACCCTGCACCAGCATTCCTACACCTGTGAGATTCCAAGACCCTGCACCAGCATTCCTACACCTGTGTGTCTCCAAGTACCTGCACCAGCATTCCTACACCTGTGTGCTTCCAAGACCCTGCACCAGCGTTCCTATACCTGTGTGCCTTCAAGACCCTGCACCAGTGTTCACCTGTTCCTGCATTACAAGTACCTGCACCTGTGCTTCCAAGTTATCTGCACCTGTGTTCATCTGTGCCAGTGTTCATCCGTACCTGTGCTTCCAGTTACCTGCACCTGTGCTTCCAAGTTATCTGCACCTGTGTTCATCTGTGCCAGTGTTCATCCGTACCTGTGCTTCCGAGTTACCTGCACCTGTGCTTCTGAGTTACCTGTGCTTCTGAGTTACCTGCACCTGTGCTTCCGAGTTACCTGCACCTGTGCTTCCGAGTTACCTGCACCTGTGCTTCCGAGTTACCTGCACCTGTGCTTCCGAGTTACCTGCACCTGTGCTTCCGAGTTACCTGCACCTGTGTTCATCTGCACCAGTGTTCATCCGTTCCTGCATTTCGAGTTACCTGCACCTGTGCTTCCGAGTTACCTGCACCTGTGCTTCCGAGTTTCCTGCACCTGTGCTTCCGAGTTTCCTGCACCTGTGCTTCCGAGTTTCCTGCACCTGTGCTTCCGAGTTTCCTGCACCTGTTCTTCCGAGTTTCCTGCACCTGTTCTTCCGAGTTACCTGCACCTGTGACCACTTGCACCCGCACGCTCCAGCATCTGCACCTGTGTCCACCTGTCTCTGCGTGCCTCAGTACCTGCACCCGCAACCACCTTCACCACTGCCTACAGTGCTTCCGGCACCTGCTCTCCAGTGGTCCAACTCCGTGCTTCCGGCACCTGCCCTCCAGTGGTCCAACTCCGTGCTTCCGGCACCTGCACTTCAGTGGCCCTACTCTGTGCTTTCCAGCTCCTGTGCTGCCGTGCCTCCAAGTAACTTATCAGTTCCCAGTTTTCCAAAGACTTTTACAGACTTTCAAATGTCCCCTGTACCAGTTCATTATATGCAATAAACATTACCCATTTGTATCCACTTGCCTCCGTCCTGTTTCCATTGGGTTGTCAGCTAGCCACCAAGGTCACTCCCGGGTCCCAAATCCCCAGTCGTGACACTTCTCCTCCAAGCGCCATTTCCCTCTAATCCACCACCCACCAATCCTTTCTCTTCCCAGCACCAGTTCCCTCTCCTCCACCCTCCAATCCTCTCGCCTCTACCACCAACCCTCTCTCCTCCACCGCCAATCCTCTCTCCTCCACCCCCAATCCTCTCTCCTCCACCTCACAATCCTCACTCCTCCACCCACCTATCCTCTCCCCTTACAGCAAGTATGGGCTCCACCCACCTATCCTCTCCCCTTACAGCAAGTATGGGAATCTCCTCTACCACCGATCCTCTCTCCTCCACCACAAATCCTTTCTACTCGAAGCACCAATCCTTTCTCCTCCCAGCACCAATCCTCTTTCCTCCACCTCCAATCCTCTCTTCTCCACCACCAATCCTATCTCCTACACATAGAAAATCCTCTCTCCTCCCAGCACCAGTTACATCTCCTCCACCCTCTAATCCTCTCCTCCACCCACAAATCCTCTCTCCTCCACCCACAAATCCTCTCTCCTCCATCCACCAATCCTCTCACTCTATCCACCAATCCTTCTCCTCCCAGCGCCATTTCCCTCTCCTCCACCACCCTCCAATCCTCTCTCCTCCCAGCACCAGTTCCCTCTCCTCCATCCTCCAATCCTCTCTGCTCCACCACTGGTCCTCTCTCCTCCACCCCCCAATCCTCTCTCCTCCACCCCCCAATCCTCTCTCCTCCACCCCCCAATCCTCTCTCCTCCACCCACCAATCCTCTCTCCTCCACCCACCAATCCTCTCTCCTCCAGCACCAATCCTCTCTCCTCCAGCACCAATCCTCTCTCCTCCAGCACCAATCCTCTCTCCTCCACCACCAACCCTCTCTCCTCCACCACCAACCCTCTCTCCTCCACCACCAACCCTCTCTCCTCAAAGCACCAATCCTCTCTCCTCCACCCACCAATCCTCTCTCCTCCACCCACCAATCCTCTCTCCTCAAAGCACCAATCCTCTCTCCTCTACCACCAATCCTCTCTTCTCCCAGCACCAGTTCCCTCTCCTCCATCCTCCAATCCTCTCTCCTCCACAACCAATCCTCTCTCCTCCATCACCAATCCTCTCTCCTCCCAGCACCGGTTTCCTCTCCTCCCCCTCCTCCTCCACCAATAATCCTCTATTTTTCACCACCAATCCTCTCTTCTCTACCACCAATCCTCTCTCCTCCACCACCAATCCTCTCTTCTCCACCACTAACCCTCTCTCTTTAAAGCACCAATCCTCTCTCCTCCCAGCACCAGTTCCCTCTCCTTCACTCTCCAATCCTCTCTCCTCCAGCACCAATCCTCTCTCCTCCCAGCACCGGTTTCCTCTCCTCCTCTACCACCAATCCTCTCTTTTCCACCACCAATCCTCTCTCCTCCACCACCAATCCTCTCTCCTCCACCACCAATCCTCTCTTCACCACCAATCATCTTTCCTCCATACACCAATCCTCTCTCCTCCATCCACCAATCCTTCTCCTCCATCCACCAATCCTCTCTCCTCCCAGTATCAGTCCTCTCCTCCACCATCAGTCCTCACTCCTCCCAGCTCCAGTTTCATATCCTCTTTCTTCCACCGCCAATTCTCTTTCCTCCACCACCAATCCTCTCTCCTCCACCCACCAATCCTTTCTCATCCACTCAGCAATCCTCTCTCCTCCATCTACCAATCCTTCTCCTCCATCCACCAATCCTCTCTCCTCCCAATATCAGTCCTCTCCTCCACCATCAGTCCTCACTCCTCCCAGCTCCAGTTTCATATCCTCTTACCTCCACCACCAATCCTCTCTCCTCCCAGCGCCCATTCCCTCTCGTCCTTCCACCAATCCTCTCTGCTCCACCCACCAATCCTCTCTCCTCCACCCACCAATCCTCTCTCCTCCCAGTGCCAGTTCCTTCTCCTCCACTCTCCAATCCTCTCTCCTCCCAGTGCCAGTTCCTGCTCCTCCACCACCAATCCTCTTTCCTCTACCACCAATCCTCTCCTCCATCCACCTATCATCTCTCCTCCACCACCAATCCTGTCTCCTCCACCACCATCCAGTGCCAGTTGTCTGCACCCTCCACCCAACAGTCCTTTCTCCTCCACCCACCAGTTCTATCATCTCCCCCACAGTATCAGTAACTACACTATGACCTGCTTGGATCCCCCAGTCGCGCGCAGTACACTGTCAGTATGCACAAATGTGTAATCAGGAAACACATTATCAGACATGTTGCGGAAAAGTTATGGGCATTCTTGGGCACTGACTGGGAGGTGTTTAGAAATACATGTCAAACTGGTCCGTTCAGTGAGCATGGTGTTAGAGGAGGTATGCACAGAGGCATAGGAGACCATGGTCAGATGCAGAAACTGCACCTCCATAGAGCTGGTGGGTGTTCAGATGACACTACTGGTGATGGCAAGTATGGGCATCACAATGCTTACACATTCAGGGCATGCAGTATTTGTGGGATGCAGCATCGGATTAACTGAGACACCAACAGTTAGCTGCGCAACCCTCCCGTGGGTGACGTGGTGCAGGTAGAATGTCAGGACCTGAATCGGGCCCAATGTCAGAGTTCATACAAATAAAATAAGGATATTTTGAATGCACAGCTCGGTAATGGGTTCATTATTTGCAATATCAAAACTCCTAAGCATTTCATATAAAACTTTGTAGTCTGGCTAAAGCATTTCAAATATCACCTTGTCTGTTTATATTATATAATACCTATTGTTACCATAAAGAGGCATGTATGAGCAAATGTGTTTTGCATATTGGGCCTGATTCTGGTTCGCAAAAACAAACTTCTTCTTTAATGGACAAAAACATTTGCACTGCAGGTGGGGCAGATGTAACATGTGCAGAGAGAGTTAAATTTGGGTGAGTTATTTTGTTTCTGTGCAGGATAAATACTGGCTGCTTTATTTTTATACTACAATATAGATATTAGTTTGAAGTACAAACATCACCCAAATCTTAAGCTGTGTACACACGGGGGCATTTTCAGCACATATCGCTGGCAATATTGTCGCTGAGCAACCATATTGCCAGTGATCTCATGTGCTGTGGGAGATATATCGCCGGGATCATGCTCCCGTGGCCAGCCCTTCATGGTCGCTGGTCACAGGAGCATGCTTCTCCGATTATGGGTAAAAATCGCTGGTCGCTGGTGCACAATGCACTATGCACCAGCGACCAGTGATTTCTAGTCAAAATGAGGTAGAGACAGAATGAGACAGAATAGCTTGCAATTTTCAGCCAAAATCGCTGGTCGCTGATGAAAACGGTGCACTGAGCGATATATTGCTGAGAGATATTGCCAGTACGACATCCCTGTCGGCGCCGACAGTCCGGAGTCCGAAGAAATCCATGTGGGAACCTATGGAAGGAAACCATACTCACCTGTCCCAGCGCGACGTAGTCCAGGTAAGGGTCTTTGCAAAAAAACAAACCGAGAACGCGAAACCAGCCGGACAGAAGGAGCCGCACGGTGTTTGTTTACATCGTGCAGCTCCGCCTCCCGAATGCCGCTATTGGCCGCCTTGCGGCCTAGCGGCCAATCAGGAGCCGCTAGGCCGCAAGGCGGCCAATAGCGGCATTCGGGAGACGGAGCCGCACGATGTACACAAACACCGTGCGGCTCATCTGTCCGGCTGGTTTCGCGTTCTCGGTTTGTTTTTTTGCAAAGACCCTTACCTGGACTACGTCGCGCTGGGACAGGTGAGTATGGTTTCCTTCCATAGGTTCCCACATGGATTTCTTCGGACTCCGGACCGCCGACAGGGATGCTGACATGGATACAGACGCCGACACGGACCAGGACATCAGGACCAGGGCTACCTACGGGCTCAAGATAGGTAAGTATCAGTATGTATGTGTTATGTATGTATTAAACTTTTATTTTTCACGTGTGTCAGTGTGTTTATTGTACTATTTCTTTTACTGTGGAACTACAAGACCCAGCGGGCCCTTTAATGCCCCGCAGGCTGGGACTTGTGGTTCTCCAAGTCCCAGCTTGCGGGGGAGGCTTGCTGGGACTCATAGTTCACCAGTAAAAGACAATAGTTTTTATTCTATTTTTTACACCATTCCATCAGCCCGATGCCCACCGCCCAGGGGCATCGGGGACAGCACCCCTTCATTGGGGGGTCCCCACTCCCCCAGGGCCCCTGGCCAGGCTGACTGGTCGGTAGGGTTAATGCTTTGGCCGCGGGACCTTATATAATAAGTGTCCCCCGGCTGTGGTATTACCCTGCTGGCTGATTGTGCCTGGGGCTGGTTCTTAAAATATGGGGGACCCCTAGTCATTTTGTCCCCCGTATTTTGGGAACCAGCCCCGGACCTGGAGCCTGGGGCTGGTTGTAAAAAAGCAGGGAACCCCTATTTGTCGGGTTTCCTGATTTTTTTAATACCAGCCCCGGCTCCTTCAGCCTGGTGCTGGTTACGGCAGTGGGGGGGGGACCCCATGCTGTTTTTTTTTTTAACGGGTAAAGGGCTACCCCTTTCCCACTGCCAAAAAAACGGCTTTTAAGCGGGTAAAACACTGCTTTTTACCCGTTTAAAAAAACACGGTATTTTTAAACGGGTACAGCAACCTGGAGCTTTCCCACTGCAGCTGTACCCGTTTAAAAAGGCTAAAAAAATGACATTTTACCGTGTAAAGCCTGCAGTGGGAAAGGGGCATTTGAGTAGCGTGTGCTGTTTAAGAAGAACCAACTTATTTCAGGGAGATAGTGCAGCGGGGGAACCCCTGTGTGAGGATCGAGTATCCTTTTTATTACCGTGTCAATTTGTGTATATTTTATGTCAATATTTCGCAACATTTTATAAAGAAATCAATGAAGGTTACATTTTATGTGAAATTCACCTCCTGTGCACCACACAGTGACACACTTTCCTTTTTTCTCTTTAATTGCCTTGTATTGTGTCCGTGGTAGCACCCCCTCCCGTAATTAATTACAGTGATTACCCTATTAAAAGGGTTTCCTATCATATTTAATCAATACACCTTCAGTGCGACTGGCACATCTCCGTTTTTTGTGTGTACACAGCGTAACTCTCTCCGCACATGTTACATCTGCCCCTCCTGCAATGCAGTATGGTTTTGTCCATTCAAGAAGTTTACTTTTCTGAGAGAACCAGAATCAGGCCCATTGTGTGTGGGTGTGAGAGTGTGGGTGTATTAACATAACTAGCACAACAGTTCCTGCCCTTACAGTGTTGTGACGCCTGTTTGCATGCCATTGACATGATAACTTTGAACAGGTTAACTAAATAAGAAAGGTGTTTCTCCAAAGGTGATGGTGATTATAAATTAAGAGAAAAGTCCAGGAGCAGAGCATTATGTCCCTCCTGGAGAGGGTCATGTTGGGAGGTATGTATACTTGGTTGGTTTGGCCGAGCACAGCTGCCCTGTTGCTGTTACTGGTCGGGTGCCTCGTCAGCGGGTATTTAGACTTTAGTGGGTGTGGACGTAGCACTCCAGACACTTGGATAATCCAAAGAAGAAAAGACTTTATTGAAGACAAGCTTGTCTTCAATAAAGTCTTTTCTTCTTTGGATTATCCAAGTGTCTGGAGTGCTACGTTCACACCCACTAAAGTCTATATATATATATATATATATATATATATATATATATATATATATATATATATATATATATACACAGTGGTCGAAGTGGAAATTTTGAAGTGGGGGTATGGAAAGATAGCAACGTTCTTCTGCGCATGCGTTCGGTGCGCGCGCTCCAGAAGAGGGGGAATGGTCACACAAGAAGGGGGCTTGGCCATTACACATAAGTGGGGAGCACAAGAGGTGGGAACCACAGTGGAAAAAAATAAGAGACATGAAGCAGAGAGAAAGATAAAGTGGTGAGAGAAGGTTGAGAAAAAAGGGGTCCATGGAGAGAGGCAGGGCCGGCGCCACCACTAGGCAAACCTAGGCATTTGCCTAGGGCGCCGGCCACTGGAGGGCGGAAAATGCCGCCCGGGTACCTGTCCTACCGGCGCTGTCTATTTCAATCTGGCGGCGGAGGCAGCGGGGGTCCCTGCAGTCTATTAAAAACCACGAGCGCTATCCGCCGGGCTATGCGGAAGCGCTTCTAGTGTGAAAACTCTGGCAGCACGGCGCACGCTGATCTCAGCCAATCAGCGTGCTGCCAGAGTTTTCACACTAGAAGCGCTTCCGCATAGCCCGGCGGATAGCGCTCGTGGTTTTTAATAGACTGCAGGGACCCCCGCTGCCTCCGCCGCCAGCTTTAAATAGATAGCGCCGAACGCCAGGTACCCCCCCCCCCCCACCCCGGCACCGGGGCGCCCCCAGCCCGACTCGCCTGGGGCGCTCCGGTGCCTTGCACCGGCCCTGGAGAGAGGCAGAGGAGAGAGGGTGAGAACAGGAGTAGGTGGGGGAGCAAGAAAGGGACCTGGTCATAGAATAGTTCCCTGGTTGAAATTGCTCCACAAAGCAGAACGATGCCGATGTTAGCCATGTTTGTTACGCTCGGAGACCTGGAGCTGACACACAGGTGCTGTGGCGTGTGCATGATGCTGCATGGAGGAATTGCTTGAACACAGTTCTGCCCCATTCCAGCTCACATTAACCCCTGCCCCTCACCCTGAAACAGATTTCGTAGTCCTCTGAATATATGCTTCGAAGTTGAGCGGTTACCTTTTTCTTTATGTCCTCTACGTCCTGAAATCGATGCCCTTTAAGAGCAGTCTTAAGTTTTGGGAACAAGTACAAGTCAGGAGGTGACAAATCAGGAGAATTTGGAGGATGATTAACCTCTACGATGTCATGTTTTGCCAAAAAGCGCTTCACATTGAGAGCACAGTGGGGCCTCGTTGTCGTGCAGTATAAGCCAGCTGCCTTTATCAATATTCGGTCGCACATAATAATTTTCAGTAACTCGTAGGTTTCACTCTGCGTTTTCCCAATTTTGAAACAAAACTTGATATTCACTCTTTGCTCCATCACCGACAGTGACACGCGCTCTAATGAACCACCTGCGTTTACCTTCGCCAAACCGGAAATGCTGACGCAATCACTGCGCATTTGTTCCACCTTCACGCCTCATTGGTTACGCTATCACATCCGCATGATGCCACATTCCTACACATTTTCATTCATTAACTACACGTACAGTCCTGGAATTTAATAGACACACCTTGTATATAACAATGTAATATGGCAATCCTGTACTAAGTATTATGTGATACGAGTACGTGGCCCAGGATAATCAGTGAGTAATGTTATGGCTATAAAAACAATGGGGCAGATGTACTAAACCAGGTGAAGAGATAAACTGGAAGGTGAGAATGCACTAGCCAATCAACTTTCATAGTATCTTCTCAAGAAAATCTGTACAGGGCACCAGGGTGGCAATTGCTGGGTACCTGGGAATAGGAATACTGAGGCATCTGAGGCTGGGAACACTGGGGCACTGTCCGGGCACCTGAGACTGGAAACACTGGGGCACTATCCGAGCACCTGAGGCTGGGAACACTGGGGCACTGTCCGGGCACCTGAGACTGGGAACACGGGGGAACAGTCCGGGCATCTGAGGCTGGGAACACTGGGGCACTGTCCGGGCACCTGAGACTGGGAACACAGGGGCACTGTCCGGGCACCTGAGGCTGGGAACACTGGGGCACTGTCCGGGCACCTAAGGCTGGGAACACCGGGGCACTGTCCGGGCACCTGAGACTGGGGCACTGTCTGGGCACCTAAGGCTGGGAACACTGGGGCACTGTCCGGGCACCTGAGGCTGGGAACACTGGGGCACTGTCCATGCTCCTGAGACCACTGGGGCACTGTCAGGGCACCTGAGACTGGGAACACCGGGGCACTGGCCGGACACCTGAGACTGGGAACACTGGGGCACTGGCCGGGCAACTGAGGCTGGGAACACTTGTGGACCAGCTAGACACCTGAGTCTGGGAACACCGGGGGACCGGCTGGGCACCTGAGGCTGGGAACACCGGGGCACTGTCCGGGCACCTGAGACTGGGAACACTGGGGCACTGGCCGGGCACCTGAGACTGGGAACACTGGGGCACTGGCCTGGAACCTGAGGCTGGGGACACTGGGGGACCGGCTGGGCACCTAAGACTGGTAACACTGAGGGCACTGGCTGGTGACTGAGAATACTGGGGGCACTGGCTGCGAGTCCGACTGGAGGTAGTTGGCGGCCGGTACAAAGTGAAAGTGGCCGCAAGCAGATGACACTGGGGCACTGGCCGTGCACCTGAGACTGGGAACACTGGGGCACTGGCGGACCTGCTGGGCACCTGAGTCTGGGAACACTGGGGGATTGACTGGGCACCTGAGACTGGGAACACTGGTGCACTGTCCGGGCACCTGAGGCTGGGAACACTGGGGCACTGTCCGGGCACCTGAGGCTGGGAACACTGCGGCACTGTCCGGGCACCTGAGACTGGGAACACTGGAGCACTGTCCGGGCACCTGAGATTGGGGACACTGTCCGGGCACCTAAGGCTGGGAACACTGGGGCATTAGCTGGTGACTGGGAGTGAGGACATGACTGGGAATACTGGGGGCACTGGCTGATGAGTGGGCACCTGAGGCGGGTAACACTGGGGGTATTGGCTGGTGACTGGTAACCAGGGGCGTAACTAGATATTCATAGGCCCATAGCAAAAGTTTGTAAGGGCCCCCCTATTTAGCAACTGATGATGATAAATATATGTAAAACATATTACTTAAACAGCAAAGATGGCCCCCCTGCAGCTCTGGGCCCCATAGCAGCTGCACCCCTTGCACCTATGGTAGTTACGCCCTTGCTGGTAACACTGGGGGCACTGTCTGGGCACCTGAGACTGGGAACACTGGGGGCACTGGCTGGTAACACTGGGGGCACTGGATGGTGAGTGGGCACCTGAGGCTGGGAACACTGAGGGCACACGGCTGGTGACTGGTACACTGAGGGCACTGACTGGTGACTGGTAACACTGAGGGCACTGGCTGGTGACTGAGAATACTGGAGGCACTGGCTGCGAGTCCGACTGGAGGTAGCTGGCGGCCGGTAGAAAGTGAAAGTGTCCGCAAGTAGATGACACTCAGAGGCGGCGGCTGGGCGGCTCCGGCTCCCGGTCACGGTCACTCCCCCGGAGGCTGCGTCCTGGCTTCCTCCTCCTGCTGGCGGGTAGATGCGGCCCTGAGTGTGTGCGCCGTGTGCGGGCACAGGACTCGACGCACAGGTCGGTGTTGCTGGCAGGGATGCGAAAGCCCTGGTAGTGCCCCCTGTGCCACAGGCTGCGTGGATGAGCCGGGCAGAGACGCAGCAGCCGCCGGTAAACAGGTGAGGATTCTCCGAGCTATAGTTACACCCGCCTAAGCAGTGTGCACTGCAGACATATGGGCACAGCACCGGGTACACTGTCTGACACCTATACACAGACAGCACCGGGCGAACTTACACCTGTACACAGAGACAGCACCGGGCACACTGGCACCTATTCACATAGACAGCACACCGGGCACACTGGCACCTATACACAGAGACAGCACCGGGCACACTGGCACCTATACACAGAGACAGCACCGGGCACACTAACACCTATACACAGAGACAACATCAGACACACGGCACCTATACACATAGACAGCAACGGGCACACTGGCACCCATACACAGAGCCAGCACCGGGCACACTAACACCTATACACAGAGACGGCACCGGGCACACTGGCACCTATACACAGAGAAAGCACCAGGCACACTGGCACCTATACACATAGGCAGCACCGGGCACACTGGCACCTATACACAGAGACAGCACTGGGCACACTAACACCTATACACAGAGACGGCACCGGGCACACTGGCACCTATACACAGAGACGGCACCGGGCACACTGGGACCTATACACAGAGACATCACCAGGCACACTAACACCTATACACAGAGACAGCACTGGGCCCACTGGCACCTATGCACAGAGACAGCACTGGGCCCACTGGCACCTATACACAGAGACAGCACCGGGCACACTGGCACCTATACACAGAGACACCACCAGGCACAGTAGCAGCTATAAACAGAGACAGAACCGTGTGCACTGGCACCTATACAGCACTGCTCACACGACACAGGAGCAGGCACACCAACACAGCACTGGGCACATTGGTACCTTACAAAGAAATAAGGTTTACCTAATGATAGACAGCACCGGGCACAACAACAAATATACACAGAGACAGCACCAGACACGACATAGGACTAGTCACACCGACACAGCACTGGGCACACTGACACATAGACAGCACCAGTTGTGGTATAAATAGTAGATGGAGTTTGATAGACAATCATATGGTCGACGGGCACACTAATAAATAATGACAGCACTGGGCACACTGGCACACAGAGACAGCACCAGTTGTGGTATAAATAGTAGGCGGAGTTTGATAGACAATCATATGGTCGATGCATTATATCGATTATAACAATAGGTCGAGGTACATTTAATTTACAGTATTAACAGGTCGACTGGTAATAGTTTATTATTATTTATTAGGTCGACGACGCACATAGCCGATGGTACATTTGATTGACATTAATTTGATCGGCCGTTAATAGATGACTTCCCATAGGTCGACAGTTAATAGTGTCTACCGCTAATAGATCGACAGTAATTGGTCGACAGCGTCTACCGCTTATAGGTGGACAGTAATTGGATCACCCGATCTCCGTACAGCTAACCTTATCTGTAGCATATAGAGAAAATTGGGGTGCAGATTTTATATTGTGCCCCAGGGGTTAAGGAAGGTACCCAAGGTTGCTGAACATGAGGTTTAGGTGGCTGATGGGGGTTGCAGCGCTAGCATAGCATAGTGCAGTGCCAGGTCATTCTGGTACCTGTTGTGCCACGTAAAAAATTAAGTCCGGTAAACCGTTCTGAAGAACGGTGTAGCTGGCCATCTACATGTAGACAGGTGGTGTCCAGGATTAGACGGAAACAATATAGTATGGCAACCCACTATAAAGATGGGATGCACGTCTACATGTCGACAGCTGGTGGAGTGACTAGGGACAGGCTGGCGGCGAACAGCAACCCATTGTTAATGTTAAGATGGGGTGCGCGTCTGCATGTAGACAGCCGGTGGGGTGACTAGGGGCAGGCTTGTAGCATCCATGTTTAGACGGCTATGGGGGTGCGCCGGAGGCAGTGTGCATCATGGATGGGGGTGTGAAATGGGTTATAGTGCTACCATAGTAGGGAATAGTGCCAGGGCATCCTGGTACTTGTAGTGGCACGGTAGAGACATAACGAGCACTATGTCTGCGCGTCTACATGTAGACAGCTATCGTGGCTGTTTGCGTGGTGGGGGTGGATGACGGGGTGAATGAGGTGGGTATAGGGACATGGTTGCAAAGGTAGCCGGGAGTATGATAGGGCGGGAAGCGGTCATCTATTAGACTGAACTTAGGTCTACAGTCATTAGGTAGACCCCACTAGGTCGACTGGCAGGAAGGTCGATCTGACTTAAGGTCGACATGGGCTAAGGTCGACATGACTTAAGGTCCAATTTGCATAAAGGTCGACATGAGTAAGGTCGACTGGTCATAAGGTCGACATGGGTTTTTTCACTGTTTTTTGAGCCGACATGTGCCGACAGGCGGTATTTCATGCCCTACCATCCACTAGGGCGTGGAGGAGGTTATTAAAGCTGTGGCGAGCGAAGCGAGCCACCGTGCCTGATGCATTGCGAGCGAAGCGAGCGATGCGAGGGTCCGATTCTCATTGCCAACGGATAAAAAAACAGTGAAAAACCCATGTCGACCTTATGACCAGTCGACCTTCCTCATGTCGACCTTTATGCAAATTCGACCTTAAGTCATGTCGACCTTGGCCCATGTCGACCTTAAATCAGGTCGACCTTCCAGCCAGTCGACCTAATGGGGTCGACCTAATGATTGTAGACCTAAGTTCATTCTGACAGATGTACCGATTCCGATAGGGCACATTGTGGCACTTGTAGTTCTGCAGCGGGCGCCTCCACTATGGTCAGCATAGTAACTGTCAACCTATATTAGCTGTTGACCAATGTCGATGTATTAATCATATGTGCTGTGGTTTATGTGACAAGTCGATTAGGACCATGCCGATGTTCCTGTTGTCGATGTTGTGGACGTTTACCTAATGAATGTTGATCCTATTTGCTGTCGTCTATGTGACATGTTGATCATGAGTATGCCGATGTTCCGTTTGTCGATCTTATGTGTCATTGGCATAATGAACGATTATCTGTACCGTCGCCTATGTGACCGGTCGATGATGAGTGTTGTCGACCTAATGTGTATGTCGACCATGTATGTGTAGGACATTCATTACTGTCGAAGATTAGTTTGACGCTCTAAGGGTGTCGAGCAGGAGATTGTCGATGTAAAGTAAGTCGATCCATGGTCCGGATACCGACAACACCGGGCACACTGATATACAGAGACAGCTCCGGGCACACTGATATACAGAGACAGCACCGGGCACACTGATATACAGAGACAGCACCGGGCACACTGATATACAGAGACAGCTCCGGGCACACTGATATACAGAGACAGCACCGGGCACACTGATATACAGAGACAGCACCGGGCACACTGATATACAGAGACAGCTCCGGGCACACTGATATACAGAGACAGCACCGGGCACACTGATATACAGAGACAGCACCGGGCACACTGATATACAGAGACAGCTCCGGGCACACTGATATACAGAGACAGCACCGGGCACACTGATATACAGAGACAGCACCGGGCACACTGATCTACACAGACAGCTCCGGGCACACTGATATACAGAGACAGCTCCGGGCATACTGATATACTGTATAGAGATAGCACTGGGTGGAAACACACAGAGACAGCATCAGGCACACTGACGCACACACAGTGACAGCATCGGGCACACTGATATACAGAGACAGCACTGGGCACACTGACACACACACAGTGACAGTATCGGGCACATTAACATTCAGAGACAGCATCAGGCACACTGACGCACACACAGTAACAGCACCGGGCACACTGATATACAGAGACAGCACTGGGCACACTGAGACATACACAGAAACAGCACGGGGCACACTGACACACACACAGTGACAGCATCGGGCTCACTGATATACAGACACAGGACTAGCCACACAGATAGTTATATAGACAGAGCCAGTCCAGTCCTCCTGGGCTGCTGACAATGCATTCTGTCTATGGGGCACATAAGTAGCCTGCAGCATATTACTGGTGGGATGGGGAAACTTTCCAAAGTCTTATTATTCACGCCTTGGAGAGTACTAAAGTGTGCATGTGTCCCTAGTGACCAATCAGCTTCTGTCACTTATCTAGCACAGTCTTTGACATGACAGTTAAATGCTGATTGGTTGGTTTGGTCAACTTCTCCACTCTATCACTCCCCAAGGCTTGAGACCTCTCCCCTGCAAGCAAAGAAGGGTGTGAATGGGAAGGCTACTGTGTCTAGGTGGGTTGGGATCGTTTGGTCTACAGCAATTTGGTCAACAGTCATTAGGTCGACATGGGACAAGGTCGACATTGGTGTAGGTCAACACAAGCATTAGGTCGACAGTGTCTATGTCAACATGGGGGTTTTCACTGTTTTTTTTTTGCCGAATGTCGACACAGTCGACATGGACACTGTTTCCAGTTCACTGCATCCCCTCGCTCGCAATGCTTCGGCCACGGTGCCTCGCTGCTCTCTGCACACTATTTTGTTCTCCCGCCACGCCCTAGTGGATGGTAGGGTATGAAATACCGCCTGTCGGCACATGTCGGCTCAAAAAAACAGGCCATGTCGGCCTATTGCTTGTGTCGACCTAATGACCTGTCAACCTAAACCCATGTCGACCTTGACCCATGTCGACCTATCCCAATGTCGACCTAATGACTGTTGACCAACTTGCTGTAGACCCAGTGACCGTATCCCATCTAGGTAACCGGTCAATAGGTCGACAGCAAAAGGCCGACATTGACAAACGGTTAATGGGAGTTGTTTTTAAGGAGTTTTGTTGTGTTGATGTTGACACCTGTCAACATGTACCCTCAATTAGTGTCTCTCTTTGATCACACTGCTTTCTGCACTTTACCATTCTTAATCGGAGTCCATGTGAATGTTGAAGTATGAAAAAGTGTGTATGTGTGTGTGTGTGTGTGTTGAGTTTTTGCGCGTCAAACTTTTGTCAATGTTGACTGATACACTGTATACATATTGCTGAATTTAGCCCAATGAGGGGGATGCGGTCATTTGGTCTACAGCATGATGGTAGACAGTCATTAGGTCAACACCATTAGGTCGACATGGGAAAAGGTCGACATGGTTCTAGGTCGAAAGGTCATTAGTTCGATAGGTCGTTAGTTCGACAGGTCATTAGTTCGACAGTGTCTAGGTCGACAGTGAAAAGATCGACATGGGGTTTTTCTCTGTTTTTTGAGCCGACAGGCGGTATTTCATGCCCTACCATCCACTACGGCATGGTGGGAGAATAAAATAGTGTGCAAAGCATAGCGAGGCACCGTGCCCGACGCATAGTGAGCGATGCGAGGGGATGCGGTGCACTTCAAACTGTGTCCATGTCAACTGTGTTGACATTCAGGTAAAAAAAACAGTAAAAAAACCCATGTCGACCTAGACATTGTCGAACTAACGACCTGTCAAACTAATGACCTTTCGACCTAGACCCATGTTGACCTAATGACTGTCGAC
The DNA here is from genome assembly GCF_055691185.1 of Crinia signifera. Taxonomy (NCBI): domain Eukaryota; kingdom Metazoa; phylum Chordata; class Amphibia; order Anura; family Myobatrachidae; genus Crinia; species Crinia signifera. The sequence continues at coordinate 83,334,868 of NC_139226.1, forward strand.
CATCATGCTGTAGACCAAATGATCCCAACCCCATTGAGGATGATGCATCTACATAAACACAAACCAGAAACACACTTGCAGTGGTCAGTGAGCAGCGTAGATACTGTCACGACTTTTGTGCTGGCTTCATTCTTAAGGCCCCCTTACACTTGTTCAACTTATTGTTCAACAAATTGGACCTGATTCACTCGAGATGTATCCTATGCGCAGGAGGATCAATCTCTTACAATCTCTTGGTTATACCGAATGGCATCAGGCACATCAGATTTTGTCAGTTAAATTTACTCAATCCACCTGAATTGGGTAAAATCTCCCAAAATCGCAAGTGTAAGGGGCCCTTTATTAACTCATAGTTCATTCTCGACCAGCTGACTGATGTGTGCTGCCTCCACCTATGAGGTCATTCGGGAAAAGTTACAATACAGTTGCAATTTGCGGTTGTGAACTCTGTGAGAGTTCACCAGACATCTGTGATAAGGATCTGCAGAACACTCTGTGTTCATTTCTCTCTGTTTCACTTTACAGGACACATTACACAGGAGGCACCGTAACATATGAGACACCGCCAAGGAGCCACCAGAAGAGGGATGTCTGGTAAGTGGCATCATTATACACACACACAACTGTGGAAAACGTCAGTAAAAGCGGGGGTTGCAGAGACATTCTGTAAAGCCTTCCTCTGCCGGGCCATCTACACAGATTTATTAACCCTTTGAGTGCCAACACCTCTGTGAGAGATGTGCAAAATATTTGCTAAAAATACCAGCGTCGCTCACTTTTTTTTTTTAAATAAACTTTTTTATTGAGACATTCCGTGCACAGTACAGAATAGATTCATTATCGCTCACATTTGTTATATAAATGTAAATAAAAAATGTTGTGTAAAAAAGATTATATTTCCTATATAAGGTAAATGTTACAGGACATTATGATGAATAAAAATGTTTTCTTGGCAATTTTCAAACCTATTCAGTTGGCACTCAATGCGCTAACCTGTACATAGTGCCGGATTCTGGGTCGGGTGCATGCAAATGCCAAAATTGCATATACAGTACACAGGTGCAACTCTAAAAGACCTTTGATAGTGTAGGTCAGGATAGTGACAGGAGGTCCCATCCGTCTGATCTCTGGCATGCTGCCACTGGCCGGAGAAAAGAGGTCACGGTAGAGAAGGTGGGGTTTATTTACTAAGAACCAAAAGTTCCGAAATGCATTAGTTAGACAGTGACAAAAGTTGACATGTCAACATTTTGATTGTGTTGAGCAAGATAGTGCATGTCGAGCTTTTGTCCATGTCAACCAATAATGGTTGAATTAGTGACTGATGACTTATCAAGAGGAACCAGTCTAACTTACGTCTAACTTTTGGTGATGACTAAACATTTTCTGTGAGCTGTACCGCACCCAGATAATATTACATAACAGACAGCACAGGTGCCAGAAAACAGGTTGTTGCCATTTGGGAAGTGGCTGGTAGGTGGTGTTATTGCATAACTGGTGGTCAGGGTGTTTGTAAGATTAAGTAAAAGCCCTGGTGGAAGTTGCTGTAGACTAGGATTAGTGCCGCTCGGGCATAACACAGTTTAATTAGAGCAGTGTGCTGCGGACTGTGACATACCCAGATCACATTTCCTGTTCTGTACTGAGCCTCATTGTCTACTTGTGCTGGAACAGGAGACATCTGGTATCTTCCACAGTAACTCATAATGCAATATAGTATTATTTTATTTATTAACAGTTTCTTATATAGCGCATACATATTCCGCAGCGTTTTTCCAGAGTATAGTTGAACATTGACATCAGTCCCTGCCCCAGTGGAGTTTACAATATATGTTTCCACTCACACACAGACATTCTGTTATTTATTCAATGTTATGCCAAGTTTTGTTTCCCTGTATTGTTCCTTTGTACGGCGCTGCGAAACACTTGTGGCGCCTTATAAATACAATTATAATAATAATAATAATTCTAGGGTTAATTTTTGTTGGGAGCTAATTAACCTACCAGTATATTTTTGGATTGTTGGAGGAAACCGGAGTAAACCCATGCAAGCATGGGGAGAATATAAAAACTCTGCACAGTTAGAGCCATGGTGGGAATTGAACCCATGACCTCAGCGCTGTGAGGCAGTAATGCTATATAAAAGCGGGACCTGGTCAGAGGTCACGCTGCACAGGCCGTTCAGACGCTCTGATAGCCGCAAAGCCCACCCGTATTGCTGTCCCGGCCTGGCTTCCAGCCACCTGCGTGGCTAAGCGCTGCACACCTGTCTGGCTCCTGGCCGCACCCGGCCAGGCAATGTAAATGTGGGGCAGCCGGGGCACTTTTTTTTAATAGGGAAGCCATTCCAGGATTGAGCATTTTTCAATCCCGAATTCCGGAATTAAAAAATTGCCCTGGGATTGGTTTCCCTACATGCATCTACATGGTTTAGTAACAAGGCAGAGTCCTACTCCAGTCAGACAAAAACTAAGGTGTTGGATTTTAGGAAGGCTGACTGCAAAAATGGGGAGATGTTTAAGCGGTTCATTAGCGCATTGGAGGAACTTGAAAGGAGTGCAGGAGAGGTGGAAAATATTTAAAAGTTCAATACTAAAGGCAACGGACCTTTGTATAAAAAGGGTTAAGAAAAGCACCAGGAAAAGGAACCAGTGTGGTTTACAAAAGAGGTATCAACTGTAAAAGCAAAAAGATGGCCTTTAGGACATACAAGCAGACTCAAAATAAGAATGACAAAGAGGTGTATCTTGCCAGACGCAAGGAGGCTAAGAAAGTGATCAGGCGTGCAAAGGCACAAGCTGAGGAGAAAATGGCAGTAGATAAAGGAAGATTTTTTTTTTTAAAGTTTATAAGTGAAAGGAGAAAATCAAATGGAGGAATAATAAGACTTCGGACAGACACTGAATAAGGTAGATAGAAGTACATTTACTAAGGAGAAAGTCCTAACAGAACTCTCAAGACTGAAAGTGGATAAATCAATGGGGCCTGACAGAATACATCCAAGGATACTAAAAGAACTAAAAGATGTGCTGGTAGCGCCATTAACACATTTATTCAACCAGTCACTAGATACAGGTGGAGTACCAGAGGACTGGAAAAGAGCAAATGTAGTTCCACTGCAAAAAAAGCGGAAGCAAAGAAGAAGCAAGTAACTACAGGCCAGTGAGCTTTACATCAGTAGTAGGGAAATGAAAGGAAACACTATTAAAAGAAAGAAAAGTGGAACATCTTAAATTAAACAATTTACAGGATCCAAAACAGCATGGTTTTACTGCAGGGAGATCATGCCAAACAAATCTTATGGACTTTTTTGACTCCCTGACCAAAATAATAGATGAAGGGGGGCCGTAGATGTGGCATATCTAGACTTCAGTAAGGTATTTGACATTGTCCCACATCGCAGAATTCTAAATAAACTTGAAAGTGTAGGATTGGATTATAAAACAATTAAATGGATAAGAACCTGGTTGCAGGATAGGAAACAGACAGTTGTAGTAAATGGAGTGCATTCTATGGAGGGACATGTTACCAGTGGAGTACCCCAGGGATCTGTACTTGGACCAGTGCTCTTTAATATCTTTGTTAGTGACATTGCAAATGGTATTGAAGGGAAAGTATGCCTTTTTGCAGATGATACAAAGAAATGCAACAGAGTAGACACACCAGGAGGGGTAAATCAAATGACTGATGATCTAGGTAAACTTGAGAATTGGTCAAGAGCACGGCAACTACAGTTTAATGCTAAAAAATTATGCACTTGGAACTCAAAAACCCAAAGGCTCAATGTAGTATTAAGGGTACTATAATGGAAACTACTGAGGAGGAAAGGGATCTAGGAGTCACTATTTCAAGTGACTTAAAGGCAGAAAAGCAATGTAGCAAAGCAATGAGGAAGGCTAGGCAGATGCTTGGTTGCATAGGAAGAGAAATCAGTAGCAGAAAAAAAGAAGTAATAATGCCACTTTATAGGTCATTGGTACGGCCTCATATGGAATACTGTGTCCAGTTCTGGAGACCAGAATATCAGAAGGATATAAATACATTAGACGATTAGAGAGTGTACAAAGAAGGGCAACTAAAATGGTGCATGGCCTACATCACAAAACGTACCAGGAAAGACTAAAAGATCTTAACATGTATAGTTAATAGCAGAGAATGGAAAGGGGGGACATGATAGAAATCTTCAAATATATCAATGGTTTTAACATAGTACAGGAGGGAAATTTTCTTCAAAGGAAAATAAGTAATAGAACAGGAGGACATGCACTGAAACTGGAGGGAGGTAGGTTCAGGGGAAATGTTAGTAAAAATTACTTCACAGAAAGGGTAGTGGATAAGTGGAATAGCCTCCCATCAGAGGTAGTAGAGGCTAAGACAGTAGAACAATTTAAACATGCTTGGGACAGGCATATGAATATGCGGATCCGATACGATTTCCCGGCGGTCGGGATCCCGGCGGTCGGAATCCCGACACTGGAATCCCGACCGCCGAAATCCCGACAAGGGGGGGACATGGATCGCCCCCCCTTGCGGGCTCGCTGCGCTCGCCACGCAGCGGGCCCGGTGCCTCACTACGCTCGGCACGCTATTTTATTCTCCCTCTATGGGTGTCGTGGACACCCACGGAGGGAGAAAGTTTCGGGATTTCGGCGGTCGGGATTCCAGTGTCGGGATTCCGACCGCCGGCAAATCAACTGCATCCCGAATATGCTTACAAAGAAATAAGGATCAAAAAGGGTTGAGATTACCTGAAGGATAAAAAAGGGGCAGACTAGATGGGCCAAATGGTTCTTATCTGCTGTCAAATTCTATGTTTTATCTACAAAACATATCCAAAATACAACCTATCTTACACAAAACACTACTAAATCTCTTATCCATGCACTCATTATATCCTGCATTGTGTCACGATCCGGGTATTGAAGCAAGCTCTCTTACCAGCTAAGTGTCTGTGCAGGCTCAGCTTGCGTTTCAAGTCCCGATGCAGCCGGCATCCTGAGTTCTGTGCGCTTTCATCTCAGTCATCCTCCAGTCCTCTCAGCGCTGCTGAGTCTGCGGCTGCGCAGCGCTTCCCTCACACACAGTGACAGTGTCCAGTGCTCAGCAATCTTCCTTTCTGCCGCCATTACTCCCGGCCACAAGCATGGCAACTACAAACAGTCTTTCCCGCCTTAGTCTGACATGGGGGCTGCCATATTTTCACAGTCACATGTCTTCCTTGTCCAATCCTGCGTGGAGTGATCTCCCTGTAATACCTGCCCGGCAATCATGGCTAACCTGTGGGTATAAGTATGCTGGGAGCGCTCACTCCATTGCTGGTGCTTCAGTTGTCATTTCTACATGCAAGTGTTGCCTGCTGGTGTTTGTCTCTCCTTGCTGCAGTGTGATTCTCCAGGTGTTCCTGAGCCTGTCCAGGTTTACCATCTCCTGTGACCATCCAGGTTTACCATCTCCTGTGATCATCCAGGTTTACCATCTCCTGTGATTCAGTGTCCGCTGCCAGACTCACCTGCCGGTTCCAGCCTAGCTCCAGGATTCCGATCCTCATCCGATGTTCCGCCATCGATCCAGTTCCGATGTTCCATCATCGATCCTAACTCCGATGTTCCATCATCAACAGTAGTTCCGATATTCCAGATTCCGTTTCTTCATATTCCATCCTGCTTCCATATCTCATCAAGTCATTCTGATTCCGATGTCCAACATCGATACATCATTACAGTAACGTATTGCAATTCCTGTTCAAGAGACTTATTGTTCAGATACTTCCACCTTGCACACCTTACTGCCTGTTACATTACAACCTTCCTGCATTATAATAAAACCGGTTGTATTTTACCACTGACTCTTTTCTGCCTCTGGGTGCACTGCCGCTCAAGGTATATGCGCAGGGGTCTTCTGCAGCCTCCCCGATTCCAGTATCGGTCCAAGCCCCCACCAGAGGTCTTAGTCTCTGCGACACAAACCCCTGGTGTGACAGTAAGCACTAGCCAGATGGATCCAGCCTCAGGCCAAGCGTCACCACCCAGCCCTGTGCAACAACTGGCTGCCCACTTGGACCAGCAAGAAGCGGCGCAGGGTCAAGTGATCCATTGCCTTCAAGACCTATCCTCAGTCTAGGCTGGATAAAATTCAGACGACTGTCAGTGCTCCTCAAGTCACAGTTCATCCTCCTGTATTTGCTGCCGCACCTCGTCTTCACCTATCCGTTCCTACCAAGTTTAATGGGAACCCAAAAACCTGCAGAGGGTTTTCAAACCAGTGTGAGATCCATTTCGAGGTACAGCCCAGCAAGTTTCCCACGGAGAGAGTTAAAGTCGCCTACATCATCTCACTCCTGTCTGGAGCAGCTTTGGACTGGGCTTCACCGTTATGGGAAAGATCTGACGCCATTCTGTCATCTAACTTTGTCACAGCATTCCAGCGCATCTTTGATGAGCCTGGGCGAGTAACTCTGCCTCCACTGAAATACTGCGTCTCAGACAAGGTTCCCGCTCCGTTGGGCAGTATCTGGTTCAATTCCAGATACTTGCTTCTGAACTCTCCTGGTGTGATGGGGCTCTGTATGCAGCATTCTGGCATGGTCTGTCCGACCGATTTAAAGATGAACTCGCTATCAGAGACTTACCGTCTAAACTAGAGGATTTAGTTTCACTATGTATTAAAGTGGACCTGCGTTTTCGTGAAAGGGCTATTGAACGCATTAAATCTTCTCCAGACAATACACAAGCTTCTCCAGCTCCTACACCTGCTACTCCGGTGCTACAGCCCAAGGAAGAGCCTATGGAGGTAAATCTCTTTCTTCTATCTCCAGTAGAATGTCACCGTCGCCGATTGGCACAGCTATGCCTATACTGTGCGGCTCCATCACATCAAATCTCTGCATGCCCCAAGCATCAGGAAAACTCCTCCTCCTAGCCCTTCAAGGAGAGGTTAGGCTAGGAGTAATTAAGTCCTCTCCAACCGCGACTGAATGTATCCTTACAAGTTGGCCAGCATTTCAATACAGTCACGTGCTTCTTGATTCCGGTGCCGCTGGGAACTTTGTAACTGCTGAACTGGTCCAGAAGTGGGGGTTACCTACCCAAGGCTATCTTTCTTACTGCAGTGGATGGCAGTAGGATTCCTGATGCCTCCCGCTGAACATTGCGTCTCAGTTAAAGTGGGAGAACTTTTGTATTTTCTTGTGTTACCCATAGCCACCCATTCACTGGTCCTGGGCCTGCCCTGGCTTCGTCTCCACAATCCTCGAATCGATTGGAAGACTTCTCAAATTTTTGCCTGGGATCCTTCCTGCTCCAGTACCTGCCTTCAAAAGGTACTTCCAGCTCGCAATTCTTCCACAGATTCTGATGACCTTCAACTTCTTCCATATAGAGACTATTCTGATGTGTTCAGCAAATCTGGTGCTGATATCCTGCCTCCTCATAGACCGTGGGACTGTCCTATTGATCTTGTTCCCGGTAAAGAGCCACCGAAAGGTATGACCTATCCATTATCTCTTCCAGAGACCCAGGCCATGGCTGACTACATAAAAGAAAATCTCGCCAAGGGATTTATTCGTCCTTCAACTTCCCCTGCTGGTGCAGGGTTCTTTTTCATGAAAAAGAAGGATGGAGGTTTGCGTCCCTGCATAGATTATCGTGGTCTCAACGAAATTACTGTGAAAAACAGGTATCCTCTACCCCTCATCGCCGAGTTGTTTGATCGCGTCAGTGGAGCGACTCTCTTCACCAAACTCGACCTGAGAGGCGTGTACAATCTTATCCGTATACGAGAGGGAGTGGAAGACGGCATTTAACACCAGAGATGGCCACTATGAGTTCCTCGTAATGCCCTTTGGGCTCAGTAATGCCCCAGCCGTATTTCAGAACTATGTCAACGAGATCTTTCGGGACATTCTCTACCGACATGTGGTCGTGTATCTCGATGACATTTTAATCAAACAATCTCGAGGATCATCGTTATTGGGTAAAAGAGGTCCTGTCTCAGCTGCAAGCTAATCATCTTTATTTTAAACTGGAGAAATGTGTCTTTGAGGTGAAGTCCATACCCTTCCTGGGATACATAGTCTCCTGTTCCAGTCTTCAAATGGATCCAGGTAAATTGCAGGCTATCCAAGATTGGCCAATTCCTTCTTCATTGAAAGGTATTCAACGCTTCTTGGGATTCTCCAATTATTACAGAAAGTTAATCTGTAATTTCTCTTCTATTGTGGCACCCATCACTGCCCTAACACGTAAAGGGGCCAACCCAGCAAAGTGGCCGGCAGAAGCCATCCAAGCCTTCCATCTGTTGAAACGGAGGTTTACTTCTGCTCCTGTGTTAAGACAACCTGACACCACATTGCCCTTTATCCTTGAGGTCGACACCTCCTCCGTGGGTGTTTGGGCAGTGCTCTCCCAGAAAGCACCTGATGGACGTCTTCACCCTTGTGGGTTCTTCTCACGTAAGTTCTTACCTGCGGAGTGTAATTATGCCATTGGTGATCAAGACTCCTTGCCAATAAGTTGGCATTAGAAGAATGGAGATATCTTCTAGAGCAGGGCTGGGCAACACCGGCCCTCCAGATGTTAATGAACTACACATCCCAGGATGCTTTGCATTAGTTTTGCTATGTGGCCATGCTGAAACTGATGCAAGGCATGCTGGGATGTGTAGTTCATCAACATCTGGAGTGCCGGTGTTGCCCAGCCCTGTTCTAGAGGGTGCTGCTCATGAGGTCACAATAATCACAGATCACAAGAATCTTCTGTATCTCAAGTCTGCTCAATGTCTTAATCCCCGTCCAAGCCAGATGGGCGCTCTTCTTTTCCAGATTTAGTTTGAAGCTGTCATTCTGTCCTGGGACACAGAATCGAAAAACTGATGCCCTTTCCCATTCATGGGAGCAAGATGGTGAGTGGAAGTCCACGAATCAACACTTCATTATTGATCCAGCGGCTTTCTCCGTGACAGGAGTAACAAATCTCACGCCTCCTACAAGGAAAAGTTTTGTAAAACCGGCCTTAAGAAAGAAGTTGCTTAATTGGGCGCATTCTTCCAAGTTTGCTGGTCATGCAGGCATTCAGAAAACTTACGAGTTTATCACCAGGTCCTACTGGTGGCCGTCCCTTAAACAAGATGTACAGGACTTTGTCTCTTCTTGTGCTAAGTGTGCCCAGCACAAGATCAGTCGTCAGTCTCCTCCTGGGCAATTGATGCCACTGTCAGTGCCACATCATCCTTGGACGCACCTTTCAATGGACTTTGTAACTGATCTTCCAGAATCTGACAAATTCAATACCATCTGGGTGATTGTTGACCGTTTCACCAAGATGGCTCATTTCGTCCCTCTCACGGCCTTCCTTCAGCTTCCAAACTGTCACAATTATTTGTAAAGGAGATATTCAAGCTTCATGGACTGCCACTTGAAATTATTTCAGATAGAGGAGTCCAGTTCGTGGCCAAATTCTGGCGAAGCCTGTGCTCTCTTCTCCAAGTTAAGCTCAAGTTCTCGGAAACTAGGGGGTTTTTGGTCGGTCGCACAAGACTTAATTTAGATGGAACCCTGAAATAGTACTTAGATTGTTAACTATATAGACAGGAGTGTGCTACCTCTGGACACTAAAATTGAGAGCATAAGGAGAAAAAAAGGAAAAGAGTGTCCTATTGCGGGTGCACCACAAGAAATAAGTAAAATATAACCTTTATTAGTATTCTCTAAAAGGGCTACGATAATGATTAAAAAACATGCATAACATAGGGGGTTATTCTAGTACATTCTTTCTGACAAAATCCTTCTTAGATGGACAAAACCATGTGCACTGCAGGTGGGGCAGATGTAACTTGTGCAGAGAGAATTAGATTGGGGGGGGGGGGTTTCTTCAAAGTGAGATCTATATTGAAGTGTAAAATCATGCAGTCAGTATTTTCCCTGCACAGAAACAAAATAACTCACCCAAATCTAATTCTCTCTGCACATGTTACATCTGCCCCCCTGCAGTGCACATGGTTTTGTCCATCTAAGAAGGATTTTGTCAGAAAGAATGAACTAGAATAAACCCCATACAGAGGTGGGATAACACAATTTAAAACAAAGGTGGCAGGCAGGTGTAGCTGAAAACTGTTTATTTATGGTGTGTGATGATTGTACAGTGTGTGGCTGCCCACGTCCGTGCGGTGGATCTACAATCTCCACCTGCTATCAGGGCTATTGGGTGCCAGGAGGAACTGGGTCAGCAGACCTCTAGTTGCTCCACATATTGTCAGGAATTGCACACATGAATGTACCGCATCTGACACTTAAATCTGAGGTGCTGTGTGTAATAAATCACAGACACCTACCAGCTGTACCAAATAAGTTTCTAATGGGGTGTCTACTCTGTCAAAATATCAGAGAGACCTCAACCCCAAGAAACCTAGTAATGTGGCAAAAATAGGAACAGCTGTTAGTGTGGACTCAGGGGTGGAGTGTATCCCTGTCTGTAGACCAAGGGAAACACAGCCACCAGGGATTGCTCCCAAATATGGGGTGTCAGAGAAAGTGAGAACTCCCAAGGTGGGGTGTTCACACTGCGGCATAGGTGTGGATTGTAGCCCTTACAAGGGCTTCCAAGACAACACACTGTGGTACATCAATCAAAATACATTGTAAAGAAAATAACAAAACAGAACAACTGCCTGCGCACCGCTAGCCGGCACGCGCTTCGCAGTTTAGCTTCTTCATGACACCCCATATTTGGGAGCAATCCCTGGTGGCTGTGTTTCCCTTGGTCTACAGACAGGGATACACTCCACCCCTGATGTTCCGTCATCGATCCTAACTCTGATGTTCCATCATCAACAGTAGTTCCGATATTCCGGATTCCGTTTCTTCATATTCCATCCTGCTTCCATATCTCATCAAGTCATCCTGATTCCGATGTTCCAACATCGATCCACCATTCCATCATTACAGTAACATATTCCTGTTCAAGAGACTTATTGTTCAGAGACTTGCACCTTGCAAACCCTACTGCCTGTTACATTACAACCTTCCTGCATTATAATAAAACCAGTTGTATATTACCACTGACTCTTTTCTGCCTCTGGGTGCACTGTCACGCAAGGTATATGTGCAGGGGTCTTCTGCAGCCTCCCCGATTCCAGTATCGGTCCAGGCCCCCACCAGAGGTCTTAGTCTCTGCCTGGTGTGACACATTGACTATTGCAATAGTCTCCTAACTGGTCTTCCCAAGAACAGACTCTCACCACTGCAATCCATTTTAAATGCTGCTGATACTGTAGGCTGATCTTCCTAGCAAGACGCTCATTGTCTGCCGATCCGCTCTGCCAGTCCCTCCATTGGTTGCCTGTATTTTACCGTATTCAATATAAAATACGTCTATTTGCATATACAGCTGCACCAGCATACATCTCTTTAGTTATTATAAAATATCTCCGCTCTGCACAAGATGTGCATTTCTCTTCTGCATGGATCACTAGCTCCCATTCGCTATTACAATACTTTTGTCGGGCTGCTCGCACCCCATGGAATGGGGCTTCCACGCACAATAAGACTCTCCACTAGCCTCCAAACTTTCAAGCGTTCCCTAAAAACTCACCTCTTCAGGCAAGCCTATCATATTTAAATACCACATGCATAACCCTCTGAGGCACTTATCTCTTATATATTTAGCCAGATCTGTCACTCAACCCCTGTGGAGAACGTTCCTGTGTAGAACAGTTTCACTTTCATGTGTCTGACGTTCCACCCCCTTGACATAACCTCCCCCCGCCCAGCCAGGGCTACAGTACACGCCCACCATCCACCATTACTCCACAGCCACCATCCACCATTACTCCTGCACATCCCTGCCAGGACCCCCGCGACCCCCCTCCCGCGATTCGCGGGACCCCCCGTGACCCCAACCTCCCGCGATTTGCGGGACCCCCCCGCTACCCCCCCTCCCGCGATTCGCGGGATCCCCCGTGACCCCCCCTCCCGCGAATCGCGGGACCCCCGCGACCCCCCCCTCCCGCGAATCGCGGGACCCCCGCGACCCCCCCTCCCACGATTCGCGGGACCCCCGCGACCCCCCCTCCCGCGATTTGCGGAACCCCCGTGACCCCCCCTCCCACCATTCGCAGGACCCCGCACCCCCCCTCCCGCGATTCGTTGGACCCCCGCTTTCCACCCTCCCGCAAGTCGCGGGACCCCCGCGACCCCCCCTCCCGTGATTCGCGGGACCCCCGCGAACCCCCCCTCCCGTGATTCGCGGGACCCCCGCGAACCCACCCTCCCGCGATTCGCGGGACCCCTGCGACCCCCCTCCCGCGATTCGCGGGACCCCCGCGACCACCCCGGTATCCGGACTATTGTTAGACAGCACTTACATCGACAGCCATTACATCGACACCATTAGTTCGACACCTCAATAGGTCGACATGGTTTTAGGTCGACATAACATTAGGTCGACATGTCATTATGTCGACAGCTCATTAGGTCGACAGCTCATTAGGTCGACATGTTTTTAGGTCGACACTGCCATTAGGTCGACAGTGTCTATGTCGACAGTCAAAAGGTCGACATGGGTTTTTTCACTGTTTATTGAGCCGACATGTGCCGACAGGCGGTATTTCATGCCCTACTATCCACTAGGGTGTGGTGGGAGAATAAAATAGTGTGCCGAGCGCAGCGAGGCACCGTGCCCGAAGCATAGCGAGCGGCTGCGGTACACTTCAGACTGTGTCCATGTCGACTGTGTCGACATTTCGGCCAAAAAACATTGAAAAAACCCATGTCGACCTTTTGACTGTTGACATAGACTCTGTCGACCTAATGGCAGTGTCGACCTAAAAACATGTCGACCTAATAAGCTGTCGACCTAATGAGCTGTCGACCTAATGAGCTGACGACATAATGACATGTCGACCTAATGAGCTGACGACATAATGACATGTCGACCTAATGATATGTCGACCTAAAACCATGTCGACCTATTGAGCTGTCGAACTAATGGTGTCGATGTAATGGCTGTCTAATATCCGTCCCAGACCCGACCACCCCCTCCCGCGATTCGCTGGACCTCCGCGACCACCCCCTCCCGCGAAACGCGGGACCCCCGCGACCCTCCCGCAAATCGCGGGACCCCAGCGACCCCTCCCGCGAGCCCCCTCCCGCGATTCGCAGGACCCCTGCATCCTCCCCTCCCACGATTCGCGGGACCCCTGCGACCCCCCCTCCCAGCATTAAAAGGGCCCCCCGCGACCCCCCCTCCCGCGATTCACGGCACCTCCCCCCTACTGTGATTTGCGACCCCCCTCCCGCAATTCGCGCCGCCCACTCCCGTGATTCACGGAACCCCCCGTAGCGCCCCCCTCCCGCGATTTGCGGGCCCCCTCGGCACTTCTCGCGATTTGCGACCGCCCCCTAATTCACACATTCGGGGACCCCACCTCCCGCGATTCATGCCCCTCTCACGCAATTCACGGCACCCCCCACACCCCCCTTCCTGCGATTCGCAACCCCTCACGACCCCCCCTCCCGCGATTCACAAAACCCCCCGTAGCGCCCCCCTCCCGCGATTTGCGGGCCCCCTCGGCACCTCTCGCGATTTGCGACCGCCCCGTAATTCACACATTCGGGGACCCCCCCTCCCGCGATTCATGCCCCCCTCACGCAATTCACGGCACCCCCCATACCCCCCTTCCTGCGATTCGGAACCCCCCACGACCCCCCCCTCCCGCGATTCATGCCCCCTCCCGCGATTCACGGACCCCCGCACCACCCCCCTGCGCCCACCCTCCCTTGATTCACGCCCCCCTCATGCAATTCACGGCAACCCCCCACACCCCCCCTCCTGCGATTCGCAGCCCCCCCACGACCCCCGCCTCCTGTGATTCATGACCCCTCCCGTGATTCACGGACCCCCGCACCACCCCCTCTTGACTCACGGCACCCCACGCGCCCCTCCCGCAATTCACGGACCTCCGCAACCCCCCCTCCCGCAATTCACTAACCCCGACAACCCCCCTCCCGCAATTTGCGGACCCCCCTTCCCACGATTCAAGCCCCCCCGCGCCCCCGCCCACGATTTGCGGACCCCCGCCCCCTCCCGCTAACCGCGGATCCCCACACACCACCCCCCCTCCCGCAATTTGCAGACCCCCTTCCGGCAATTCCACCCCCCAGCGGACCACCGCGGCCCCCGCTCCCGCATTTCACGTACCCCTGTGACAATGGGGGATCCTGTACCACCACAAGCAGGTACCGCCCCTAGGTGGGAAATCCGGCCCTGGCTGCCGCACTGCAGGTTTCCCCACTGCCCTCTGCACCAGCCCCACAACTTTTATCAATGTCTTGCCCACATACCACTATTATACAGCCTCCTGCTCTCATGCACGCTCACTCCCTCCCAGTGGGAGGAGACACTCACCCACTGCCGGGAGCTGCATACTGTCCCCCACCCTCCTCCAGTTCTAGGGATGCCCATCGACCATCAATGATTTTCAAATAATCGATGGTTTATGGCCGATGTTGAATACTTTTGCCATCAATGTGGGAGGACACTGCCCTGCCTCCTGTTCTCCTGCCCCGTAACTTCCGCCAGTGGAGACCCGCTCACCCTGTGTTGCCCACATTCCCCTATCATGCTTTACCGCCCAGCCTCCTGCTCTCATGCACCCTAACTCCCACCCAGTCGGAGGAGACACTGACTCCTGTATTTCTGTGCTGCCACGCTGGACCCTCACCCACTGGCAGAAGCTGCACAGTGTCCACCACCCTCTTTAGTCCCCCGTATGCCCACACACCCCTATCACTACCCAGCTTCCTGCTCTCCTGAACCGTAACTTCCACCACTGGGTAATCGCTGACGCTGTGTTGCCCACATACCCCTATCATGCCTCATATCCCAGCCTCCTGCTCTCATGCACCCTAACTCCCACCCAGTAGGAGGAGACACTGACTCAGGGCCACTGTCCGGTACTCCTGTGCTGCCACGCTGGACCCTCACCCACTGCCAGAAGCTGCAATACAGGGCATCTTTCATACAATTCTAACCATATTTCTCACAATACAAATGTTCACAAATTAAGGGGCGTAGCCCCTTACGCCGGTGTGAAGAGCGCCCGTAGGGCGCGATGAATCACCTAGTGTATTATATGTATTAGCCTTTTGGCTAAGATCAAGTGTAGTATCTGTTCTTATCAGTGGGTATGGACTGGCCTCTGGCAGAGAATAGAGAAAGGCTGGACTGAGTAGCTGCTCTGATGGGCGGAGGGTGTGGGACCCCTCTTTTTTGCCTGGGAGTGGTGAAAAGTCTGGCTGAGTACCTTCACCTCTGCCAGTGGTAGGAGGTGTTGTTTCCGTAAACCCACTGGTGAGAGGGGGGGAGAAACACTGGGCCTAGTAGTTTGGCTCTCTTGACGGGGTTCGTAGCCCCCGAAGGATGAGACAGCGAAAGGCTCAGTCTAGTATCCATTCCCAGGGAGCGGAGAAAAGCTGAGACCGAGTAGATTGGTCCAGGTTGGGCAAGCCACCAGCCTGGGCACAGCGAAAAGCTCAGCCTAGTATCTTAACCCTGGGAGCGGAGAAACACTGGGACTGAGTAGATTGCTCTTCCGAGGGGGTTGCAGCCCCTAAGGGAGTCAGTTGAAAAGCCCAGTGGAGTACCCATTCCCATGCCAGGGGCTGGAAAATGCCCTACGATGGGAACAGAGAAACCTTGGTCAGTTGCTTGGAGTCCACGACTGCACTGTGCCCCCGGGGAAACTCGGGGGTGCCGAACATGCACGGGTGATCCCAAAATCACTATGCACTAGTATGGCACTTGCACTGCGCACTTCCCTTCAGGTAGCGCTTCACGTCCTTACCCCGTCCTTTTGGATGGGGTAGGACAATTTTTCACACCCCCACCCTGGCCCTCTGGCTAGGGTATCTTTATTATTTATTTCTCTTCCCCTCTCACGTTCGTCACTTTTTCACGTTCCTTGTTTTTTGTAGTTTTGTCACGTTTTTTTGGGTAGTGTGGTCGACCCTTTCGGGCCTTCCATTTCCCCAATGTGCCAAAGCTCTCGCCTTTTGGGGAGAGCTTCGTGCCCCCCGAGGACGACCCCGAGCCGCAAGGCCGAGGGAAGTCTACTGAGGGTCTCTCCAAACCTTCGGGTGCGGAGGACCCACCATCCTAACCCTTCCGGGGGTTGAGGAATGAGGGTCTCTCTAAGCTTCGGCGAAGAGGACCCACCGTTCCCTATTTTCCCCTCTTCGGCCTTATGGTTGAGAGGGGTTAGGGGAAAAACAGGGCCCTGTCTCCTTCGGGAGACGGACCCACTTCGATCGCACGGCCCCCTTTGCACGTGTTTAGGCACAGCACTGGTGGTAGGGAGCACACCTCGGGCTCCTGAGTTTTTTCAAACTCACTTATGTATTATATAGCTTCCCTTCTGGACTTACAACTTGGTTAGACTGCTCTGCTATTACTGGTGCCTGTCCTTGTGTTTCCCTCCTATGTCCCTATAGAATGTAAGCTTCCAGCAGGGCCCTCCAACCTCCAAGTCTGCTGTTGTTACCGTTTGTTCTATCACTGTCCACAATTGTAAAGCTCAATGAAATCTGCTGCGCTATATAAGACAAATACTTAAGCAAGCTTATTTAGCATTTAATACAGTTGCTGTTTAAAAATTCTATTGGTCAATGCCGACAGTAATATTGCATTAGATTAGTTCTATTTGGTTAACTGGAGTGCGCAGCATCTTCAGCAACTTCACCACACGTGAAGCTCCAGTGCCAATAGCTGTGTCACTATGGCTGTGCACGCACAATCGTCCGACCCAGCAGCACGATCTAGCCAATCTGACACATGCCTGTGTGACCAGACCCCAAGGGGGAGGTTGTGTCTTAGGACTGGCGTTACATTATCAAGCTTTGGGCACCAACTACGTACAGGTGGACCCTGTTGCCTCCTGATCATACTGCATCACCGTAATCTAGTGTTCATTCTAGCACCCCACCCCAACTCATGTAGTTCCTCTTTGCTGCCTGGTGAGTCTTTTTTTTTCTTTTGCTGAGGTGCGTCTAGCATGGTCTGGTATATACCTCAGCATTGCAATACAGACCAGTGTGTGCTAGAAGCACCTAAACAAAGCATGACACCCCAGGCAGTAAGGATGAACTACAGAGGTTTTGAAAGGTGCGGGATTCTGGAATGAACACAATGTAATCTGATTTTATCTGGGTAACATAGAAACATAGAATTTGACAGCAGATAAGAACCACTTGGCCCATCTAGTATGCCTCCTTTTTAAACATGTTACCTCAAACCATATTTGATGCTTAATGTTTTTTGTAAGGATGTCAATATGCCTATCCCAAGCATGTTTACATTGTTCTACTGTATTTGCCTCTACCACCTCTGATGGGAGGCTATTTCACCACTGGATTTTCCTGTTCCTACTTGCACCCCACTCTCCCATACAAAACGTACAATCTGAGCACATTTATGAATGCACACCATAAAGGGTGATTTATTACTTATTAGCCCTATGTTTCCTTCGGAACCCAGTGTAGGAGCCAGGCAGCCATTGAGAAAAAAATAATTTTGTATGACCAGGGTTGTTTTGCTGCAAAACGTCATTGAACCTTTTTACGAGCAGCAAGACTGTTTCAACAAAGTGGAAAGCTAACAATACCGACAAATTCCATTGCAGAGAATGTCTAATGAACATGATTGTTCTTTTGTTGCAGGTTCTTGGGGATGGGCACCAGGGAGAGCAAACACAACTCCTCCGTCACAGACCCCATAGGATCAGGGTCCAAAAACAACACCCCTGCTACTGGAAGCCGCACCCACATGATCCGGCTGCAATCAGCAAGCTCAAGACCCGCCAGGCCCATCCTCGTGTGGCCGGAGAACAGCGCCCGCTGGCAGAGGCCATACGACGTGTACATCTGTCACAGCGGGGAAGAAGCAGATACTTCTTATGCTATACAGATGCTATCGTACCTGGAGGAGCAACTGGAGAAGCTGCGATGCTTTCTGCCTCTTCGGGACATGGAATGTGGCAGCCCCATGTGTACAGAGATGTGCCGGGGGGCAAAGAGCAGCCACTGCTGGGTGATGCTGCTGACTCCGCACTTCCTATCGGACACTTGGTGCAATTATCAGATGCACCAGTTCCTCACCCAGGATCCCTGCGCAGAAGGGCGCATCATCCCCGTGATGATGGGCCTGCCGTTTTCACAGTACCCAGCGGAGATGAGACACATGTATGCCTTTAGTGGCTCGCTCGGCGACCAGAGAGTGTTCACTCAAATTAAGAGAGCCATACTGACATGTAAGTAAATACCTCAGGCACGTATGTTAATGCATTACACAATGCGACACTGTGTAAATAATGGGACACACCGCACAATACACTGGGAAGAATTGCCGCACAATGACTTCCGTTTGAAATAGGCCCCTAGATTCATTTTGAAAGTATAGAGGGAGATAATTAAGTAAATATATACTGTATCAAGCAACGAGATTCTATGAGATAGATTTAATAATGCATTGAAAAGAGACAAGTGTAAGTGTTGCCATTATCAACCAATCAGTTTATAGCTTTTGTTTCCCTGTTGCATTCTAGAAACAGTTACAAATCTAATTGGTTGCTACTAGTCAGCACTTGTCATTTTTAGAAACTTTAGTAAAACAGTAGGTGAGAATAAGTGGGATGTAAGTGGGATACAGTAGGTGAGAATGAGTGGGATGCAAGTGGGAAAGGTGAGGGTGAGTGGGATGTAAGTGGGAAAGGTGAGAATAAGTGTGATAGGTGAGAATGAGAGAGGTGAGAATGTGTGGGATGTAAGTGGGAAAGGTGAGAATGAGGTAGGTGAGAGAGTAAAATGTAAGTGGGGAAGGTGCGAATGAGGGAGGTGAGAGAGTAAAATGTAAGTGGGAAAGGTGAGAATGAGTGGGATGTAAGTGGAAAGGTGAGTGAATGTGATGTAAGAGGGACACAGTAGGTGAGAATGAGAGAGGTGAGAATGAGTGGGATGTAAGTGGGATAGGTGATAATGAGTGTGATGTAAGAGGAATACAGTAGGTGAGAATGAGAGAGGTGAGAATAAGTGGGATGTAAGTGGGATAGGTGAGAATGAGAGAGGTGAGAATGTGTAGGATGTAAGTGGGAAAGGTGAGAATGAGAGAGGTGAGAACGAGTGGGGGGATGTCAGTGGGAAAGGTGAGGGAAATAAGAATGAGTGGGATGTAAGTGTGTAGCGTGGATGGGCAGCATGACAAAGAGCGAAGTGAGTGGGATATAAGTGAGAATGAGTAGAATGTGAGTGGGAAAGGTGAGAATGAGTGGGATGTCAGTTGGAAAGGTGAGACTGAGGGAGCTGAAAATGTGTAGGATGTAAGTGGGAAAGGTGAGAATGAGAGAGGTGAGAACGGGTGGGGGGATGTCAGTGGGAAAGGTGAGGGAGATAAGAATGAGTGGGATGTAAGTGTGTGGCGTGGATGGGCAGCATGACAAAGAGCGAAGTGAGTGGGATATAAGTGAGAATGAGTAGAATGTGAGTGGGAAAGGTGAGAATGAGTGGGATGTAAGTGAGGAAGGTGAGAATGAGTGGGATAGGTGAGAATGTGTGGGATGTAAGTGGGAAAGGTGAGAATGAGTAGAATGTATGTGGGAAAGGTGAGAATGAGTGGGATGTAAGTGGGAAAGGTGAGGGAGGTAAGAATGAGTGGGATGTAAGTGTGTGGCGTGGATGGGCAGCATGACAAAGAGCGAAGTGAGTGGGATATAAGTGAGAATGAGTAGAATGTAAGTGGGAAAGATGAGAATGAGTAGGATGTAAGTGGGATAGGTGAGAATGAGAGAGGTGAGTATGTGGGAAAGGTGAGAATGAGTGGGATGTAAGTGGGAAAGGTGAGAGTGAGTGGGATGTAAGTTGGAAAGATGAGAGTGAGTGGGATGTAAGTGGGAAAGGTGAGAATGAGTGGGATGTAATTGGGAAAGGTGAGAGTTAGTGGGATGTAAGTGGCAAAAATGAGGGAGATAACAATGAGTGGGATGTAAGTGTGTGGTGTGGATGGGCAGCATGACAAAGAGCGAATTGAGTGGGAGATAAGTGAGAAATCCAAAAATATACTGGTAGGCTAATTGGCTCCCAACAAAAAAATTAACCCTAGAATGTCTGTGTGTGTGCTTGTATATGTGGTAGGGAATATAGACTGTAAGCTCCACTGGGGCAGGGACTGATGTGAGTGTTCAACTATACTCTGTAAAGCGCTGCGGAATATGTGTGCACTATATAATAAATTGTTCATAACTAAATAAATAAAGGTGAGAATAAGTTGAATGTTAGTGGGAAAGGTGAGAATGAGTGGGATGTAAGTGGGAAAGGTGAGAATGAGGGAGGTGAGTGTGAAAGGTGAGAATGAGTGGAATGTAAGTGGGAAAGGTGAGAATGAGGGAGATAAGAATGAGTGGGATGTAAGTGTGTGGCGTGGATGGGAAGCATGACAAAGAGCGAAGTGAGTTGCATATAAGTGGGTTTGCGGGTGAGAGTGCACAGCACGATACAGTGGATAATGGGCCAGATGCACTAAGCTTCAAAAGTGATAAAATGGAGAGTGATAAACAGCCAGCCAATCAGCTCCTACCTGCAATGTCACATTCTGGGGGAAATTTACTAAGAATACAAATCCAAAAAATAGTATTTGTATTCTTAATATGAATGAATACGACTGGTGTAGTCGTATTTTCATTCGTATTCCGGAGGATAATTTACTAATCATGTAGTCGTATTTGATTGGTTCGTATTATCCAATGGCGTATTGATTCGTATTTTTTCTTATACGAATTCGTATTTTAAATACAAATTCGTATTTTTAAACACAAATTCGTATTTGTAAATACAAATTTGTATGTTAAAATACAAATTCGTATTTTAAAATACAAATTCGTATTTTAAAATACAAATTCGTATTGGTTTTAGCCTGCATGGATCAGTCAGATCTGTGCAGGCTGCAGTGTAAAAAAAATGTTAAAATAAATAAATCATTTAAAAAGTGTGTATGTGTGCTTAGTGGGCTTTTAAGTCACACATTTGTGATTTTGATCAACTGGGAGTTATTTTCTTTTTTTTCCCTCCACTCTAAGATGTGAAATACACTTCCAAATCAAGGTGTATTTTTTTGTCGTATTTTTTTACAATTCGTATGTGTTTTCGATTCGTATTCGTATTTTTTACAAATACGACTTGTTAGTAAATTATGAAAATACAAATAATCAATGTTAACATTAGCCATTTTCTATCGATGGTGTAGAGATTCGTAAACATTCGTATTCCAATTTTAAAATACGAATACGACCTCACTTTGGCATGATTACGACTATACTCAGTGTACGAATATACGGATTTTACAATTAGTAAATGGTGAAAATACGAATACGACATAAATATACGACTTTATGAGTACTTATACAATTTTTTTTCACGAGTTTCTGTTAGTAAATTTCCCCCGCTGTGTTTGAAAAATGTCAGGCAGGAGCTGATTGGTTGGTTGTTTATCACTCTCCATTTTATCACTTTTGAAGCTTAGTGCATCTGGCCCAATGTGAGAGTGAGTGGAAAGAGAGAACAGAATGAACAGATAGGAGTGGACGTGGGGAGTGTGATGCCATTTTACAGAAACCCCAGGAAGTGACAGGGGTGTGGTATGGCGCTCCGACAGGGGGGATCCCGACGGTCGGAATAACGATTGCCCGTGCTCCGACAGGGGGGCGAGTGAAAAGTAGCCCCTTGCGGGCTCGCTGCGTTCACTACAAGGGAGAATATCCCCTGTGAGTTGGAATCCCCCCTGTCGGAGCACCGGCAGTCAGGATTCCGACGTCGGGATACTGACTGTCTGGATCCCCCCTGTCGGAGCGTCATCCGGCACCCAGTGACAGAAAGGGTTTACACATTTGAACGACTATATAGTCCATATTGGTAAAACACTATAACACATAGTCCATACTGCTCCGTGTGTATACAGCTTGCGATGCCGATGTGCTCCCCCACGGGGTTGGTATCGCAAACAAAAATAGACTGTGTGGGCAACTCAACATTGACTAGAACATGTACAATGTAATGTAAATAAGCTATTTCTAGTATAGTGAACATTGACCAGAGCACCTTCAGTTCTGTTATTAAAGTTGCCCGCAAGCACTGGGAGTTTGTATATGCTCTCCGTGCTTGCGTGGGTTTCCTCCTGGTACTCCGGTTTCCTCCCACATTCCAAAAATACACTGGTAGGTTACTCGCTCCCAACAAAATTAGCCCTAAAATGTCTGTGTGTGTGTACATGTGGTAGGGAATATAGATTGTAAGCTCCACAGGCAAGGACCGATGTGAATGTTCAAATATTCTCTATAAAGCACTGCAGAATATGTGTGCGCTATATAAGTAACTGGTAATAAATAAAGAGCCATCAGATTTGTAATGTATCTTCATATATATTTATTTTATAGACCTGACGAAACTGCTGACTATTACTACTGAGCAAGTTCCCTCAGTGACAGCCAGTAGCAGCAACTCGGAAAGCAGCCAATCCATCAGCGAAAGAAGCAGCACAATGAGGAGCTCTGGGACACAGGAATCCACCAGTGACATCTCCATGAGGAGCTCTACAACACAGGAATCCACCAGTGGCATTTCCATGAGGATCTCTACAACACAGGAAACCACCAGTGGCATCTCCATGAGGAGTTCAACAACACAGGAATCTACCAATGGCATCTCCATGAGTTCTACAACACAGGAGTACAAAGAGTCAACCTTTGACCTGGCCATGAGGAGCTCTGGGACACAGGAGTCCACCTCTGACCTGCCCATAAGGACCTCTGGGACACAGGAGTCCACCTCGGACCTGGCCCTGAGGTCCTCAGAGACACGGGAGTCCACCTCTGACCTAGCCATGAGGACATCTGGGACACAGGAGTCCACCTCTGACCTGCCCATAAGGACCTCTGGGACACAGGAGTCCACCTCGGACCTGGCCATGAGGACCTCAGAGACACGGGAGTCCATCTCTGACCTAGCCATGAGGACCTCTGGAACACAGAAGTTTACCACTGACATGTCTGTCGGTAGCTGTGGGACACAGGATTCCATCAGTAACATGTCTGTGAGGTGCTCTATGAGTGACGTTTCCCATGGTGCAGAGCTCCTCACCAGCTCCTCCAGTAAGATGTCCTTAACCTGTATAACACACAGCTCCAACATCAATCGGTTGCTGAAGGACTATGAGACACATGACTTCAGCACAAACATAAACTGCATGACCAAGACAAAGATGTGTGAAAAAACAGAATCCAAGGTTACAGCTGACGTACAGGAGAGACCCTGCAGCACAGAAGCGTCCACTCCTTCACTGCAGTACATGAACAGTGACGCTCCTGAATCACTGACCTCTGGGATTAACAAAGAATCATGTCCAGGTTGCAGTGGTTTGCAAGGAGTAGGCAAAGACTCTCATAGCATGGGGAGTGGTAGAGACACAAGTTGCAGTAGGGCACAGTCAATGACCAATGACCTTCATGCACACTGGTGTGATATATACACTAGTTGCACAGGTGTGCAAGCAGCGAGCCAGGACATTTGTCCTTCTTATAGCGATTTATACACAAGTTGTAATAGTGTAGAAGCAGTAAGTAATGGACACACAGCTCAGCAGTGACTTTTATACCCAGAGGAATAAGATGGTCAATGATTCAGTAGGTAACTCAGTGGTAGATTTATTAAGCTCGGTGAAGTTATAAAGTGTCTGGTTTTTATCCCCGTACAATCAGCTCCTACCTGTCATTTTTCAAACCAAGCCTGTAACTTCACAGTTAGGAGCTGATTGGCCAGTGATAAAACCAGGCACTTTATCACTTCACCGAGCTTAATAAATCTGCCCCTCAGTGCTGCCATCAGACCAGTGTGTTCCCGACCACGGAATGTGATACCTGCTGCATGTAACCAACATGGCCTGGCCACCAACAGCCACAGCAGACTGGCATGCTAGTCTGTAGCAATTGCTATGGGATCTGCATTAGCCCCAATGTGTAGCTGAGGGGTTTAATACCAATAAGTGTTCAACTTTATAATAGCTGTGCCCAGTAAACAGCGCCAGGCTGAGGCTTTATATGTATATGGCTGTAATATGGTCATATTGTCGACCTGACTTAGGTCGACATGGATGAAGGTCGACAGGTGTCTAGGTCGACATGGGACAAGGTTGACAAATGCGTTAGTTCGAGGGAGAATAAAATAGTGTGCCAATCACAGCGAGGCACCATGCCCGAAGCATAGTGAGCGATGCGAGGGGCTGGGGTTGACTTCCAACTGTGTCCATGTTGACATTCGGGTCAAAAAAACCCATGTCGACCTAACCCATTTGTCGACCTAAACCCATGTCGACCTTGTCCCTTGTCGAACTAGAACCCTGTCGACCTTGCTGTCTGTCGACCCAACGGTGTCGACCTAAGTCGGGTCAACAATACGATCCACATCCATATGGCCCTGTAAAAAATCTCCCTAATCTTCAGTATTGACAATTTGCTGCCTGTGATGCCTGTTACACACTAGACAATATTTTGGACGATTTGCTGTTGGAGTGTTTGCTGTGTGCACGCTCCTGTACGCCGTTTATCGCAGTGCAGGCAAATCTGACGATATTGTTTGACAGGGAGAGATATAGTTTAGCGTGTAACAGCAATCTGTCATGGCCTGGGGCAGAGATCAAATCCCCCCGACCATCTGCAAGATTGCCGGCTGTATAGTGCGTGCCCAACTTTATATGTAGCGCTAACATCTGTCCCTACTTTCTAAGCGGTACAGGGTAGGATCTGTAGTCACGGATTATTAAAATGTCAAATACGTTATAATCAAATTGTTGAAACTGGTCATGAGATTTATTTACTGAGGTGTAAGGATGTTTGACTAGCGCACACTCACTGCTGGGAGTCAGGGAAACTCACCGAAATATGTGAGTCTTCCATTTAGTGCAAGTGTGGATTAAGGTATCATTGTTAGTGTATAACAATTGGTTTCCGCACTCAATACAAGGTGGCACTGGAGGATGTTTTGAGAGGTAACCATAGGGACTGACCCCCTGCCCCCTTCTATTTCTTCTCCTTCCCTCACAGAGAAGACCCTCTCCAAACAAAAGAAACTAAGCTTGGTCTTCACATCTAGTGAATCTTGGACTTCTGGCGAACGAAGCCTGTGCCAGTTATGTGGGCCATACTGTACTCCCAAATCCCTATTGCCCTTTCTGCCGATTGTCTGGACCTCGAAAATCAGAGATCCAGCGGTGGGCAAAATTCTTAATTGTAAAAATCCCTGACTTGCCAATCCTGATAATTTTTTGGTTGGATCTGGTGAATCGAGGTTTCCCAAAATTTCCTGACCTAGGCATCAGCAAAACAGGGAATTACTCCGATACTTGCCAAATGTACATGGTCCTTAAGGTCTGCTGTAAGCGTGGCTTTGTCTACAGGTTACAAAAGGATCAACTTAAAGGTGCCCATACACTTATGCACGGTATCACATGCCTCCATTGCAACTACCTGCTGGGCTTCATCATCACATACGATACATCACAAGGGCTGCGGGATCAGACAAATCCCTAATGCAGCCCTTGCGATCTCCAATCTGATACACATGTGACCGCAAATTGGAGGTTAGGCACATATGATTTGATACTTTACACCCGATTTCTCAGCCAATGTGTCAGAATTGGGTGAAAAGTATAAGTGTATGGGCACCTTAACATTTGAAATCTAACTTCCAAAAAGGAAATGTAAAAAATGTTTTGGTTAAAAAAAGAAAAACGTAGCCTTGCTCTGGTCTAGAAGGACCTTCATTAATTACAACACATGGTTTGGTCACGACCATTTGCCGTTTTTCCACGGGCACGAGTGCTCGACTTCCGCACCTCGCGCCCACTGATGATCTCACTTGTGCTTCAAGTCTCAGTTTTACTTGCCGGCTAGTGTGGGCTCAAGTGCAGCCCTTCCGCATCTCGCGCCCCTTTGTCCTCCGCGCCTCGATTTCAATTGTAGGCTAGTGATGGGTCAGACGGATCTTTTCCGCATCTTATGCCTCATTAATCCTTTGTATTCCATGCCTCGATTTCATGGTTTATAGCAAATGGTTTAGATTAGGTCACATTAGCGGTATTGTCACATATTTTATCAATTTAAAAAGTCACATACAATTCTTATATACAAAGCACAATTAAAAAAAAAAAAATCTATCTATACACATTGTATTTCTTAGCGTAATCTAATTCAAAGAAGAGTTCATTAATAATTAATTAAAATTTAACATAAAACATATATAATAAGAAGTGTTTTAGCCCTGGAAGCCCAGCAATAAAAAAAATAAATAATAACACCTGGCCAACATTGACCTTTAGCAAATATACCAAACTAGGTGATTCATCGCGCCCTACGGGCGCTCTTCACACCGGTGTAAGGGGCTGCGCCCCCTTAATTTGTGAACGTGGGTATTGTGAGAAATATGGTTAGAATTGTATGAAAGATGCCCTGTATTGCAACTTGAGTTATAGGTGAAATCTCTTATATATTTAGCCAGATCTGTCACTCATCCCCTGTGTATATAACACTCCCGCCCAGCTGGATACAAACACCCCCCCCCCCCCCCCCGGGAAAAGTGTTCTATGTGTATAACGTTCTACACACCCCACCCCTTTGACATCACCTCCCCCCACCCAGCCAGGGCTACAGTACACGCCCACCAGCCACCATCCACCATTATTTCGGCACCCCCCCCCTCTGCCAGCAAACCCGCGATTCGCGGGTCCCCCGCGACCTCTCCCGCGAATCGCGACACCCCCTCCTGCGATTCGCGGGCCCCCGCGACTCCCCCTACCACGCGATTTGCGGCACCCCCTGTCACTCCCACGATTCGCGGGCCCCCGCGACTCCCCCTCCAGTGATTCGTGGCACCCCCCGTGACCCCCCCCCTCCAGCAATTCACGGCGCCCCTCCCGCGACTTGCGGCCCCCCTGTGCCTCCTCCCGCGATTTGCGGACCCAAGCCCCCTCCCGCTATTCACTGCACCCCCCGCGGACCTCCTCCCACAATTTGCAACCCCCCTTCCCGCGAATCGCGGCACTCCCGCAATTCACGGCACCCCCGCGCCCCCTCCCGCGATTCGCCACCCCCCCTTCCGCGATTTGCAAATCCGCGGGCCTCCAACGATTCGTGGCACCCCCGCGACCCCCCCCCCCTCCAGCGATTCACGGCGCCCCCTCTCATGCGATTCGCAGCCTCCCTGTGCCCACCTCCCACGATTCGCGGACCCCCCCCCGCTATTCACGGCACCCCCCGTGGACCCTCTCTCACGATTTGCGCCCCCCCTCCTGCGATTTGCGGCACCCCCACAATTCACGGCATCCCCGCACCCCCTCCCGCGGTTCGCTACACCCCCCTCCTGCGATTTGCAAACCCCCTCCCGCGATTTACGGCACCCCCCCTCCTGCGATTTTCCCACGATTCCCGCCCCCCTCCCGTGATTCGTTCCCCCCTCCCACGACTCGTGAGGTCACGACACAGGAAAACAGGAGGCTGGTTAGTGATAGGGGTGTGTGGGCATATGGGGGACTAAAGAGGAGGGTGGGGGACACTGTGCAGCTTCTGCCAGTGGGTGAGGGTCCAGCGTGGCAGCACAGGAGTACAGGACGGTGGCCTCGAGTCAGTGTCTCCACCTACTGGGTGGGAGTTAGGGTGCATGAGAGCAGGAGGCTGGGCTATGAGGCATGATAGGGGTATGTGGTCAAAACAGTGTCAGCGACTCCCCAGTGGTGGAGTTACGGTTCAGGAGAGCAGGAAGCTGGGTAGTGATAGGAGTGTGTTGGCATACAGGGGACTAAAGAGAAGGGTGGGGGACACTGTGCAGCTTCTGCCAGTGGGTGAGGGTCCAGCGTGGCAGCACAGGAGTACAGGACGGTGCCCCTGAGTCAGTGTCTCCTCCTACTGGGTGGGAGTTAGGGTGCATGAGAGCAGGAGACTGGTTGGTAAAGCATGATAGGGGAATGTGGGCAACACAGGGTGAGCGGGTCCCCACTGGCGGAAGTTACGGGGCAGGAGGCAGGGCAGTGATAGAGGTGTGTGGGCATGAGGGGTAGTAAAAGTTTTTGGCTGTTGCTGAGTAGGGATAGGCATTGGTGCAGACACCATCGATGGTTGGCACTGATGGCGATTTTGCACCCTGCCATCGATAGTAGTAACATATTACTTGGATAAACATCGATTGTTGTAGCTATCTATGGTCATCCATTATATCTGACTGAATAGGCCGTGGGTCAATCAGAACTTGGTGGCGGGACTTCTGGGTGTGGGGGGCGGAGCTATGCTCCGTGTCCCGGCACCTTAAAAACATTTGAAACTTGATCGGTTCTCCTTTGCCATCAATGTAGGGAAACCATCTGGTCCTCCCACATCGATGGCAAAAGTATTCAACATCGGCCATAAACCATCGATGATTTGAAATCATTGATGGTCGATGGGCATCCCTAGAACTGGAGGAGGGTGGGGGACAGTATGCAGCTCCCGGCAGTGGGTGAGCGTCTCCTCCCACTGGGAGGGAGTGAGCGTGCATGAGAGCAGGAGGCTGTATAATAGTGGTATGTGGGCAAGACATTGATAAAAGTTGTGGCGCTGGTGCAGAGGACCGTGGGGACACTTCTGGCAGTGGGGGGACCTGCAGAGCGGCAGCCAGGGCCGGATTTCCCACCAAGGGGCGGCACCTGCTTGTGGCGGTACAGGATCCCCCATTGTCACAGGGGTACGTGAAATGCGGGGTCGCGGGGGTCCACTGGCGGGTGCAATTGCCGGAAGGGGGTCAGAGGGGTCTGCAAATTGTGTGTGTGTGGGGGGGGGGTGCGGGGATCCGCGATTAGCGGGAGGGGGCGGGGTCCGCAAATCGTGGGGGGGGCTTGAATCGCAAGAAGGGGGGTCCGCAAATTGCGGGAGGGGGGTTGTCGGGGTCAGTGAATTGCGGGAGGGGGGTTGTGGAGGTCCGAGAATCAAGGGAGGGGCGTCGTGAATCAAGGGAGGGGGGGGGCGCGGGGACCCGTGAATCGTGGGAGGGGGCATGAATCGGGGGGGAGGGGGGTCGTGGGGGACTGCGAATCGCAGGAGGGGGGGTGCGCGGGGTGCTGTGAAGAATTGCGTGAGGGGGGCGTAAATCGTGGGGGGGGGCGCGGGGGTCCCACGAAACGCGGGAGGGGGGTCGCATGGGTCCCGCGAATCGCAGGGGGTGTCGCGGGGGTCGTGCTGGCAGAGGGGGGGGGGGGGGGGTGCGGGAGTAATGGTGGATGGTGGCTGTGGAGTAATGGTGGATGGTGGGCGTGTACTGTAGCCCTGGTTGGGCCGGGGGAGGTGATGTCAAGGGGGTGGAACGTTATACACATAAAACACTGGTCTTTTCCCTAGGGGGGTGGGGGGGGGGGGGGGGGGGTGGTGGGTTTGTGTATGCCGCTGGGCGGGAACGTTATATACACAGGGGATGAGTGACAGATCTGGCTAAATATATAAGAGATGCAATATACACAGTGATAGCTACTATATAATAAAGGAGTCTGGTTCTGCTCTGTTTTTCACATTTTTGGAAGAATTTCTACATGGACACCATATGAGTGTACCGCTGCACTCGCCATGCTTCAGGCATGGTGCCTCGCTGCTCTCAGCACACTATTTTATTCTCCCCCCACGTCCTAGTGGGTGGTAGGGTATGAAATACCACCTGGCGGCACAAGCTGACCTTCCCATTGTTGACCTAATGCTTGTGTCGACCTAGTAACCGAATACCACCGACTCATGGGTAAGACCACCACAAGCACTGCTGCACCGCCATATCAGGTCCTGAGTTACTCAGGTCCAATTCTGGTAGATACCTGGCTGGACTCTTGGGTCTTGGGAGTATAATATCAAATTTATTACTCTGCAAGATTAAAGCAAATCAGATGTGATGCATGAGGAAATCGCTGTGAAACCCTTTGCAATAAGATAAGTGGTTTTGAAACTTGGTCCTCGGGGCCCCAAGCGGGTCACAGTTTCCAGGTTGCACAGCAGGTATACAGGTGTAGTCATTAATCAGACATTTTAAATGATCCACAGACTATGGGGGTATTCAATGTGGGATCACGGCTGTCGATCCCCGCCGACAGCCGTGATCCAGGCACGTTTGCGTTCAGATCGACCGCAGAACGACAGGCAGGATTCAATGTCCAGCCTGCAGCTCGGTGCAAGGGGGGCGTGGCGGCGAAAACGCCCGTGGATTGTCGATCTGCGGCCCAGATAACGACAATCCACTGCCGTTATCGGCAGAGCGGGCCCGTTCTGCCGTGATCCCTCATCAATGCTGTCGTTAATGACAGCATTAAATAGGGAGCTGACGCTATTTCCCACGTACGAAATAGCGGCAGCAGATTGAATACCCCCCTAAGCCAATTAGTTCACTTGTGGTTCTGTAATGAGACCTGGAATCTGCACTGTTTAGGGTTCTGATTACAGAGATTGAGAACCAGTGAAAATCAAATATGCTACAAATACTACAGAGGAAATGTATCAAAATTTCTAAAAGAAGTGAAAAAGTCTTCCTATAATTGTCTCCAGTGTAAAGAACATTAGATACATTTCCCCCAAAATTAATGGTCCATACACACTGGGCGACTGAGCTGAAAGTGTGAAAGCTCGTTCGAGCTGCTTTCAGCTCAAAAGCCGCCCAGTGTGTACGGGGCAGCGATGAGCATAGCGTTCTGCTATGCAAAGCTGTCCACCTCTGGGAAAAATCACTAAAACAGGTGGAAACTGCTCAGTGTGTATGGCCCTTAAGAGATAGATTGCATAGGGAGAAATTTACTTAGATGGGAATTAGACTTCACATGTGATGTTGCCATGGACAACCAAATCAGATCATGTCTACTATCTTCTAGAGGAGGCTAAATAAATAAGTAGATTCTGATTGGTTGACAATAGCAACATTACATGTGAAGTCTAATTCCAATCTTAGTAAATTTTCCCCATAGTGTAGCTGAAGCAGGCTGGGTGTGTTCTGTGGCATCGTACCCTGTAGCTGAAGTAGGGGCAGGCTGGGTGTGTTCTGGGGCATTGTACCCTGTAGCTGAAGTAGGGGCAGGCTGGGTGTGTTCTGGGGCATTGTACGGTGTAGCTGAAGCAGGGGCAGGCTGGGTGTGTTCTGTGGTATTGTCCTGTGTAGCTGAGGCAGGCTGGGTGTGTTCTGTGGCGTTGTACTGTGCAGCTGAAGCAGGGGTAGGTTAGTAAATTTTCCCCATAGTGTAGCTGAAGCAGGCTGGGTGTGTTCTGTGGCATTGTACCCTGTAGCTGAAGTAGGGGCAGGCTGGGTGTGTTCTGGGGCATTGTACCCTGTAGCTGAAGTAGGGGCAGGCTGGGTGTGTTCTGGGGCATTGTACGGTGTAGCTGAAGCAGGGGCAGGCTGGGTGTGTTCTGTGGTATTGTCCTGTGTAGCTGAGGCAGGCTGGGTGTGTTCTGTGGCGTTGTACTGTGCAGCTGAAGCAGGGGTAGGTTAGTAAATTTTCCCCATAGTGTAGCTGAAGCAGGCTGGGTGTGTTATGTGGTATTGTACCCTGTAGCTGAAGTAGGGGCAGGCTGGGTGTGTTCTGGGGCATTGTACGGTGTAGCTGAAGCAGGGGCAGGCTGGGTGTCTTCTGTGGCATTGTCCCGTGTAGCTGAGGCAGGCTGGGTGTCTTCTGTGGCATTGTCCCGTGTAGCTGAGGCAGGCTGGGTGTGTTCTGTGGCATTGTCCCGTGTAGCTGAGGCAGGCTGGGTGTGTTCTGTGGCATTGTACCGTGTAGCTGAGGCAGGCTGGGTGTGTTCCTTGGCATTGTACCCTGTAGCGGAAGCAGGGGCAGGCTGGGTGTGTTCTGTGGTGTTGTACCCTGTAGCTGAAGCAGGGGCAGGCTGGGTGTGTTCTGTGGTGTTGTACCCTGTAGCTGAAGCAGGGGCAGGCTGGGTGTGTTCTGTGGTGTTGTACCCTGTAGCTGAAGCAGGCTGGGTGTGTTCTGTGGTGTTGTATCCTAGCTGAAGCAGGCTGGGTGTGTTCTGTGGTGTTGTACCCTGTAGCTGAATCAGGCTGGGTGTGTTCCCTGGCGTACTGTGTAGCTGAAGCAGTGGCAGGCTGGGTGTGTTCTGTGGCGTTGTACTGTGTAGCTGAAGCAGTGGCAGGCTGGGTGTGTTCTGTGGCGTTGCACTGTGTAGCTGAAGCAGTGGCAGGCTGGGTGTGTTCTGTGGTGTTGCACTGTGTAGCTGAAGCAGTGGCAGGCTGGGTGTGTTCTGTGGTACCTTCATGGTCCACACATCCCCATGAGACATAAACCACAGGCGGTTTATGGTAAAAGGGCTCTGAGGAGACCCTCATTCCCCACCAGGGCTCATTGCATTCCTCACCTACCCATATATCGACCTGCAGACACCTCCAGGTCACAGACTTGCATTTTTATGCACCATAACTTTTTTTTTTTTAACATTTGTATTAACCCACAATAAAAGTATTTTCACTTTAACAGACTGTATCCCATCACACTAGGTGAGCACATGACAATTTTTATGGGTGTGTTCTGTGGCGTTGTACTGTGTAACTCCACAGAATACATCCATTCTGCCTCTGCTTAAGCTACACAGTACAACACCACAGAACACACCCAGCCTGCCCCTGCTTCAGCTACACAGTACAACTCAAACATTCTCACTGACACAAGCACGTTCTTCACAAAAGAGCAGTCATCATTAATCAGGGACATTGTTTAATTAATAAACAATAATTATTCTGTTACCTTGTTATATAAACATCGAAAACAACTTTTAAAACCGATTAGCAATGCACTCCGCATATAGGATGTGATATTAGTGCTGAATATAATCCTCAATCCCTTAAGGTACAAAAATAGGTATTTATGTAGTATCTGGGCGTCTGATTTAGAAATCGGATCGCATCGCATGCGACCAAATCATATGCGATGGTCAAGATTTTTCCATAGGATTCAATGTTAAAATGGTCTGAGTCCATTTTAACATAGAATTCAATGGGAAAAAGGGGTCATTTTCCTTTCCCCACTATCCAAGTGGGCATGGAGTTGGATATAAACCTGTGGCGAGCGTAGCGAGCCACCGAGCCCGAAGCGTGGCGAGCCCCGCTTCAGGCTCGGTGGCTCGCTGCGCTCGCCACGCTATATAAAATCAACTCTATGCCCACTTGGATAGTGGGGAAATGAACAGGACCTTCTTAACATTGAATCCTATGCAAAATCGCATCGCATCTGAATGTATGCCTTAAGGTAAGGCATACAATCACAAAATCGGACGCCCAGATACTACATAAGTACCCAAAAATAGTTAACGATTTTGCCCTTGCACCGCCTATGCGGCCACATCCAAGATCATGCTGTCGTTGTCAAAATGCATGTACAAATAATGGGAGGGGGGTATGCGCCTTCATTTCTACAAGTGAAGAAAGCCGGTTAGCAAAGTGCCCGGCCGAGGAGGGTGGCAGCACTTATATGGAAGAGGAAGTAGTGTGCACTATGGAGAAAAAATGGGCAGAGAACCCGGATGGCTGACATGTCTAGGTTGACATGTGCAAGGTCGGCATTCACAAAGTCAATATTGTCAAAAGGTCTACACAAGCAAAAGGCCAACATTGTGATGATCAAACCATAGAAAAGCAGACATGCTGTTTTTTCACAATTTTTGGGTCTCCTTACTTTAGCATCCACGTTGGACTCTGACTGGGAATGGTAAAAAGGCCTGAAGCTTGGCAAGGGGTACATTATTTGGGAGTCCGAATTGATACTTAAAATAGTGGGGGGAAAAAAGAAAGTTATGTTGACCTTATCCTGCTTCAACCTTGTGCATATTGACCTAGACACCGTCTGGGAGCTGAGCTACACCCCCACCCGCAGAGGGATGTTATTGGCTGCTCGGTATGGAGTAGCGGAACTTTGGGGAACAGCTGCGGTTCTCTGCAGTGTAGTAATGTACACAGTGGACCTAGGTCAGAGCCACTATATACTAAACGTACTGGCATGTGTGTGTCATTGTATGAGAGAAGTGCATGTGTAGGCACAATGACCAAGTGTAAATACATAAGTGCAATAACAAAGCCCCTCCAGATGTTATACGGGTGTGCTTTATATATTAGCGCCTATAAGTTCTTACATTGTAAAATATAAATTAAGTCGCTGAGAAAAGCGCCCAATTCTCCTTATGGGCCAATCCACCCAGTAAGTGAACTCCGCGACATGCTCGTCTGCTCATCTCCGCCCGTCATAGCGATGTTAGGCCACGTGTTAGACACAAAATAATAAATAAGCTGCGGCTCCCTTCAGTCTCCACTTGCTGCATCTCTTCCATCAGTCTGCTGTGAAGATGCGACTGGAGATGTCATCCAGTAACCAGTCTATCCCCAGCAGGAGGTTCTCACCGGTTACTGCGCTGCAGCCTTGTATGCACCAGTGATGCGTCTTAATGTTCTCCAACTCCAGCGCCTGCAGGTACATGGGATGTACAGTCAATGCATCGGAATTGCTTCATATATATGATTTTTAGGTACTTGTGAGTTATCCGGACGCCCGATTTCTAAATCGGGTCGGATCGGGACATCGCATCGCATCCCATGCGACCATCGGATGCGATGCGATGACCCGATTTTTCCATAGGAATCAATGTTAAAATGGACTGAGTCCATTTTAACATGGAATTCAATGGGAAAAAGGGGTCCTTTTCATACCCCTACTATCCAAGTGGGCATGGAGTTGGATATAAACCTGTGGCGAGCGTAGCGAGCCACCGAGCCCGAAGCGTGGCGAGTGTAGCGAGCCCCGCGAGGGGACACGGAATACCGTCCCCTCGCGGGGCTCGCTTCGCTCGCCACGCTTCGGGCTCGGTGGCTCGCTACGCTCGCCACAGGTTTATATCCAACTCCATGCCCACTTGGATAGTAGGGGTATGAAAAGGACCCCTTTTTCCCATTGAATTCCATGTTAAAATGGACTCAGTCCATTTTAACATTGATTCCTATGGAAAAATCGGGTCATCGCATCCGATGGTCGCATGCGATGCGATATCGCATCGCATCTGATTGTATGCCTTAACTTAAGGCATACAATCAAAAAATCGGGCGTCCAGATAACTCACAAGTACCGATTTTTATATACACTGCTCAAAAAAATAAAAGGGAACATTAACGTAACACATCCTAGATCTGAATTAAATATTCTTATTAAATACTTTGTTCTTTATATAGTTGAATGTGCTGACCATAAAATCACACAAAAATTATCAATGAAAATCAAATTTATTAACCCATGGAGGTCTGGATTTGCAGTCCCACTCAAAATTAAAGTGGAAAAACACACTACAGGCTGATCCAACTTTGATGTAATGTACTTAAAACAAGTCAAAATGAGGCTCAGTATTGTGTGAGGTGGCAGATTGTGTCCTGAGGGATCTCCTCCCAGACCTGGACTAAAGCATCTGCCAACTCCTGGACAGTCTGTGGTGCAACGTGGCATTGGTGGATGGAGCGAGACAAGATGTCCCAAATGTTCTCAATTGGATTCAGGTCTGGGGAACGGGTGGGCTAGTTCATAGCATCAATGCTATGCAATGTCCTTAATGTCGTCTTGCAGGAACTGCTGACACACCCCACCCACATGAGGACTAGCATTGTCTTGCATTAGGAGGATCCCAGGGCCAACCACACCAGCATATGGTCTCACAAGGGATCTGAGGATCTTGTCTCGGTACATAATGGCAGTCAGGCTACCTCTGGTGAGCACAAGGAGGGCTGTGCAGCCCCCCAAAGAAATGCCACCCCACACCTTACTGATCAACTGCCAAACCGGTCATGCTGGTGGATGTTGCAGGCAGCAGAACGTTCTCACTGGCGTCTCCAGACTCTGTCACGTCTGTCACATGCTCAGTGTGAACCTGCTTTCATCTGTGAAGAGCACAGGGTGCCAGTGGCGAATTTGCCAATCTTGGTGTTCTCTGGCAAATGTCAAACGTCCTGCACGGTGTTGGGCTGTAAGCACAACCCCCACCTGTGGACATCAGGCCCTCATACCACCCTTGCTGACAGACACAGCAAACCTTCTTGCCACAGCTTGCATTGATATGCCATCCTGGATGAGCTGCACTACCTAAACCACTTGGGTTGTAGACTCCGTCTCATGCTACCACTAGAGTGAAAGCACTGCCAGCTTTCAAAAGTGACCAAAACATCAGCCATAAAGCATAGGAGTTAAGAAGTGGTCTGTGGTCACCACCTGCAGGGGTGGACGGGACACCAGCCTCTTTACCTGCCTGATTCCAACCACAGACTTTGACTTTACCTGCTGACCACCCATACCCCATTCTTTACCCCACATGCCACATGCCAACCTCAGCCCCAATTACCCTACCAAGCGTACCCCACCCAGCCTGACCTTCTACTTTGACCTTCATTACCCACCATCCCATCTTTTTTTTGGAGAAAAGTTTAAGTTTTACCTGGAAAAACTCAGCCTTATTTACATAGATCAAAAAGCTACAACCTAAAGTTAATCATGGTCTTTGCCATCACATTGTACCATACACATATATATATATATATATATATATATATATATATATATATATATATATATATATATATATATATATATATATATATATATATATATATATATATATATATATATGTATGTTTTTTCTGTGAGCGCAGGTTACAAAAACCCCCTTGCTTGATACATTATTTTTGTGAGGCAGGTCTCTTCACACGTAACTCGCTGCCTCTACATATAGTATACACAGAGACGGAAGCGCCAGCTGCAAAACCCTGTACCATACATAGAGGTAAGAGGGCCCCGCTCGCAAGCTTACATTGGCATTGATATTGACACACAAGGATGGGTGGTATCTATAGCATAATTGTCCATTTTGTTATTTTAAACTGAACTGTAAAGCCGAATGTGAAGAGCAATAGAATTCACCACAATGGCAGTTAGGGATGTTTAATGCATAACAAAGGCAGGTAGGACTACATGGGAAATACATCCTATTATCACTAAAGGATAGACGTGTCCCCATACAACTATCCTCAGATCCCGCCAAACAACCCTGATCAGCATCCAACGGACTTTACAACTCAGCTGCACCAGGACTTTAACCCTTAGTACCAAGGACACTATAGGTAAGCTATCACTGCAAGGTACAAATCTGAGGAATATGTAGGAACAATAAGAAAAATATCCAGTCTGTAAGCAAAACCCTGGTCCAATAAGAGTGACTTGTGCGTGAATGGATCGGCTGTATACCGAATCCTTTGCAACATAATGGCTAATCTGAAGAACCTCGTCACTGTGGGCCCAATTCTGGTTTTAAAGTAAATTTTTTGCACATGAACCCAGGATTTTTGTCAGAGAAACGGCTCAACCCCGGCTCCATGAATAACACACTAATAAACACCAGTTCTACATCTGCTCTCTATTGACTGCTGTAACAGAACAGGCACCCACCTCACAGATGGCGTCCTTAGACAAGGCACCAGGTAAATCCTGTTTGTTGGCAAACACCAGTAACGTTGCCCCAGCCAACCTCTGCAAGCGAAAAGAGAGATTTTAGAATTCAAGTAACGTATAGTAAATATGACTAGTCCTGTAACTATACAATTGTCAACAAACCAACATCAAAAACATACAACAAGCTGCTGGTTATACTTTTGGATAATACAGTATATTTAGGTGGGGAATTCAATTAGCCATGATATCCTATTCTGGCGGTTGAATTAAATTTTTATCATGACTTGCTTTTCAATTGTCAGAGATAAATATTTTACAATTCTCCATAGGTTTAATGCAACTTTCAACCGCCTGTGAGCAGGTGAAAAACCTCCCTAAAATCCATATTTAAAAAGGTAAAAATGTCATGATTTAGTTCAGAACCCCTGGGTACCCCCCTTGAATGACTAATAAGGCACTTATAAGTTTTTAATTGGAAAATATTACTTTTAGAATCAGTAAAAAAAAATAAAAAATTTAAATAGGGGGTACAAGGTAAGTGGGACAAGCTTTTTTTTAGGCTTGCAGGTGGAAGTAACTGGGCTAGTAACTGGTTTAAAATGACCTAATTAAAATCTTATTTTTATGTACCCCCCAATTTAAATTGAGCATTTATCTTGCCGAAACACTCTTTTAATCATTTTTTTACGTTTTTGCATGTAACAGCCATCGGACCCAATTTATGTACTCCGAATCATTTTTTTTATGAGCACTAATAGTCCTATACTACACTGTTGTTCTATGTTAGTTTGGCTTTTTTTGGAGTACAATTTTGATTGCAGGTATCCAGTTTTCACAAGTTTGCTATAGAACAGAACTAACCGCAGGAGGGCACAAATTTGCTGCTTTATGGTAATTTTTGTTGATGTCCGCAAAAAGCCCCATTGCGGAAAATGATTGGACTATTGTGAAGAAGTGAATTCCCCGGATACTCTGCAACTGCCTTAAAGCGAGTGGACTCTGTACTGTTACCACTACGCTGTGAACAAGATATTGTAATTTGAAAAAAATGTAATAAAAAAAAAAAATACAGTATTGTATTATTCTATGTTTATTTTTTGGGATAGATTCATCCTGTGGACAGTGACTTGTGTTATAGGGTCACAGGACTATGAGTTGTTTCCTGCCATCTCTATGGGGCACCGGTCACATGACAGTGTTACAGTGACATCACTTATGTCACTTCATGCTGATACTTTATCACATTTACATTCTCACCTCTTCCAACAGAAGCCCCGACAGTTCTTGAGCGCAGTCCTGTAACCTCGCACGATCAGCGCTGTCAACAACCCAAATCAAACCATCTGTGCTCTCAAAGTAATTTCTCCAGTATGAACGCAGAGACTTCTGGCCTCCAACATCCCACATATTCAACTTGAAGCTATAGAAAAATTGCCAGAACAATTAAAGAGAAACGGGACCATGAATCAATGAACAGTGCAGGCCTATAAAAGGGGGATGCGATGCCACTGCCAGTGACCGCACACCAATGGTGGTGTAAGGTAGTCATACAGATGACATGCAAATTGTGACCCAAATAAAGGGGGGTGCGCAGCTTACCCCCTGTGCTCCAATGTTTTGATGTTGAAACCAAGTGTTGGAGAAATTGTATTTATATCTTCACCATTAAACTTCTTCAGGATTGTGGTCTTGCCAGCATTGTCTAAACCTCTATGGGAAGCAGTAAGTTAAGGAATGGATATAGAACATTCCAGCACAGCAAGGTCTATTACGTGACAGAGCAGCAGGACAGCCTTTCCTGTATAACTGTCTCGCTATCACAATTGTATAAAAGCTTGCAGTCTGATAATACACACAGTGATGCTCATCACTAATTTGAGGTTTTTTACATCAACTGCTAGAAATAATTGATGGCTAACTAATGGTGGGCGATTGTTTAACCATCAATTGCAGTGGTTCACTCTCCATCGATGATAACAATGAACACAATGGCTTTCTTATTTTTTTCTTTCTACTAGGCTGTCAGCAAGCAGTGACCCCTGCTTACATATACAACAGTGTGTGGGCCAGGATAGACTGGTACAAATGTAAGTCAGCACTCCATACAGCAGTAAGCATGCCAGGTTGTACGGCTCTCTTCACTGACTGGAAAGGCAGAGCACTGCCCCCAGCTCACATACAGCAGGTAGTGTGCATGGGTGTATGGCGCACTTCACTGACTGGACAGGCTGAACACAGCCGTCACTCAGCATTCCCGCACCAGCCCCGGCTCACATACAGCAGTGAATGTGCCAGGGAGCATGGCCCACCTCAATGACTGGACAGGCTGAGCACAGCTGTCACTTAGCACTCCCGCACCGACCCCGGCTCACATACAGCAGTGATTGTGACAAGGTGTACGGCACAGCTGTCAGTCAGCACTCCAGCACCAACCCCGGCTCACATACAGCAGTGATAGACCAGCCGCCACAAATACATAAAGGAAACTTTCTGTGCTCGATCAGCCTCTGATGTCAGTGTAGGGCTAGCCTTCTCTGCACGTACAAAAACCATCTATAGCACAGCATCACATACTTTAATACCATCGATGGCTCCAGCTGTGTGTCCTGTCTCCCACCATCTATGGAAGCTTCAACAA
Organism: Crinia signifera; assembly: GCF_055691185.1. Taxonomy (NCBI): domain Eukaryota; kingdom Metazoa; phylum Chordata; class Amphibia; order Anura; family Myobatrachidae; genus Crinia; species Crinia signifera. The sequence goes on from NC_139226.1 coordinate 83,375,056, forward strand.
TAGCCATTCCTTACACAAATGCATATCGCTCATTATATAAAGTGTGGCGGCTGCTGTCACTCCTCCCAATCACTGTATATAATCACAGAACCTTGCTACCACATAGATGAATAATGCCCCTTTCCCACTGCAGGTCTTAAACGGTATATCGCAGTTTTTCCCCCCTTTCTAAACATTTAAGGCTGCAGTGGGAAAGCGCCAGAGTTGATTTCCCGGTCAAAGATAACCAGTATTTCAACATGTTTAAAAAGCAGAGTCCTACACGTTTCAAAGCCGTTTTTTAGGCAGTGGGAATGCCTTTTAAACTATATTTAAGATCCTACACTAGTTTTCCCCCTCCCCTGGTACCTGTCCTTAACCCCCCCCCCCCCCGTACCTGCCAGCTGGTACCCTCGCTTCCCCCCTCCCCCCCACTGCCCTGGTACCATGCTCCCCACCCCCTCCCCTGGTACCTTGCAGCTGGTACCTTGCAGCAGGGCAGCATGGTAGGCAGAGTACGGGCAGCGGTGCAGCATGGTAGGCAGAGTACGGGAAGCAGTGCAGCATGGTAGGCAGCGGGCATTGAAGGGCTCCTAGTCGGCAGGTCCCAGACTGATTGCTGAAAGCATCATGCAGGAGGAGGCTGGTGCAATCAGTCTGGGACCTGCCGACTAGGAGAATTTCAATGCCCGCTGCCTACACCGCTGCCTGGATGCAAGGTACCAGGGGAGGGGGGGGGGGGAGCAAGGTACCAGGGGGGGAGGGGGTACCAGGGCAGGGGGGGAGGGGTGGAGTGAGGGTACCAGCTGGCAGGTACGATGGGGGGGGGCAGGACAGGTACCAGGGTACACGAGGGGTTTAAACGGTATTACTGCAATGTGAATGGTACTTAAACGGTATTTAAAACGGTAATCTACTGCAATGTGAAAGCTAATACCGTTTTAAATACCGTTTAAAAATACCGGTTCTTTAAACGGCTTGGCAGTGGGAAAGCAGCATAAGAGTCGCAATGCAAAAAAGAAGTCTGCGGCACTCAGACCACCGTCGGCCCCGTATGAGTCAGGATACAACATGAGTAGGCGGACTTCTCGCTCCTTCTGCTTCATCTTCTTTAAAATAGTCAGGAGCCCCATGCTGCAGCCAGAGAGAACACGACTTCCTTGATACTACGCAGAGATGTAATCAAAGAAGAGGTAACTCTCCCGGGTCAATCTGCCACACCAGCTTCCGCGACACGTCCAGAAGGAGCGTTGTTGAGATTGTAACCTTGCGGAAACAAATATGTGTAAAGGTTTTGTTCCCAGACACCCCCCCCCCACTTACAAAGACTATTACACCTAATCCCTCCCCCATACAGTACAGGGCCCCGTGCAGGGCTTATTACACATTACCCTACCTTCCCCCCCCCCAATACACACAAGCACTACAGGGCCCCCTTACGTTGACGATTAGTGTTCGCTCTAAGCTTCTTTTGCAGGGTGCTGCATCCTGCCCATTTTTAAAACCTCAAAATGCACTAACTCATTTTGGGTGTGGCACTGTGCGCCCTTACGCTGACCCCACTGTGCTGACACACCGCTGAGAACTTTCTATGTGTGCAATCATGTGTAATGGGGATTATGGTGTATGCCATTATGTGTAAGAGGCATCACAGTGTGCAATCATGTGTTATTGTCATTATGACAGACTATGTAATGGGCATAGCAGAGTATGACAACGTGCTGCCTGGTGGTCAGCACCCTGCCCTAAAAAAATTCCATACCTCCCAAAATGACCCTCTCCAGGAGGGACACAATGCTCTGCTACTGGACTTCCCTCCTAATGTAGGAGTACCCTTATCTGTGTTGAACAGGTAAATTGCTAAGAAAGGTGTTTCAACACAGGTGATGGCAATTATAAATTAAGAGGGAAGTGCAAAAACAGAGCAATGTGTCCGAGTCATGTTGAGAGGCATGTATTACACTAATCCCACCCACTACAGGGCACCCTCACAGGGGCTATTACACATTACACTAATCCCCTCATAAACTACAGGTAACCCTCGCAGGGGCTATTAGGGGTTGCTATAGTTACCAACGCCAGGGAACCCGCTGGTGCTGCAGCCGGCACTGACCGTGGCAGCTTCCTGTCATATACTGCGTAGTCGTGCGTACGCTTCCTGTTCTGCACTGGCGCCGACGTCATGACGTCACATAGTCAGTGTGCTGGTTTGGTGTCGCTATACTTCCCCAGGCTGTGTAGCAGGGGGCGCTCTTATGCCAATATTGCGCATGCTCCTGATCGCAATGGCCCATGCCGGGGAGAAGAGGAAGCGAGGGGACGAGGAGGAGAATGGCGTCAGCGGGGATGCGGGGAACCTGGCGGCACCTCAGCATCCACTGTCCGGGTTCCGGCTGCAGACCGTCCTGCGGGAGTCATCCCGGGACAAAACCATCTTCCTGCATGGACAGGTACCCGGGGGAAGGGATAGTCGGGTACACCTAGCTGCATACCTCCCAACATGACCCTCTTCAGGAGGGACACAAACAATGCTCTGCTCCTGGACTTTCCTCTTAATGCATGATTACCTTCATCTGTGTTGAACAGGTTAATGGCTAAGAAAGGTGCTTCAACACAGGTGATGGTAATCATACATTACCAGGGAAGTGTAGGAGCAGAGCAATGTGTCCCTCCTGGAGAGGGTCATGTTGGGAGGTATGTAGCTGTGGTCAATGGGCTGGGGTTTGGAGAAGTCTACACAGTGTCTGGGTAGACAGTCAATAGGATGACACCCAAAAGTACGTCATAAAAAGGATTGAACCATAACACGAGTTTTGTGTGTGTCCGTGTCAACACCTGTCGACTTGGACCCCCCAATTGGACATGCAGGGGATAGGAGGGGTGCGACATGCATGGGACATGGGTAGAGGGGTGTGGTATAGGACCCTGACAGTCATTAGCCCGATGTCAGGACCCTTATTGCCCAGAGTCAGACAGCGGGGGGAGCGCAACAAAGCCCCTTGCGGGCGCCTCTATGCGGGTCGTGGACCCCCTCGAGGGAGAATAGCCGATGGCCGTCTGGGTTTTAACAGTCAGGATTCCGACGTTGGTGTAGTGACTGTTGGAATCCCGACTGTCTGCCAGCCATCCGGCACCCGGTGTAGAGATATGTCGTTGGTGAGTGAACCAGTTCTCTTGAAAGAGAGCGTGAGCTGTTGCTCACTAAAAGCTGAACGGTAGTTCTTCTTAGGGATGACCATAGATGATTCACAATCATGTCTAATACTTTTGCCATTGATAGGGGAGAACCAGATGTTTTCCCTCAATCGATGGAATAGCAAAATTATGTTTTGCTTTTTTTCCAAAAGTGCCGGTACACGGAGCATAGCTCCGCCCCCGACACCCACAAAACCCCACACTCGCGTTTTGATTGGCCCACAGGCCAATCAATCAAACACAATGGATGACCATCAATATGTAAAAGATATCGATGGTCATCCATTGCATAGTTAAGCACTATATGGCCAGTTGCAGAATTGCCATTGATGGCAATGATGGCCATCCCTAGTTCTTCTGTTTTTGGAGGCCTATTGTTCTGTTTCGTTCTCATACAATGCATTTTCCTGAGCACAGCAGTGCCACACATGGTAGCTCAGAGGAACTGTACTTACTGAGCTGAACTGGAAATCTTTGCCCCAATCTAACAGACCTTAGAGAGAAAAAGCAAAGAGTTTGCAAAGTAAGCTGTCAGCTTCTGTCATTTATCTTGCACAGTGTAAGATGTGACAGAAGCTGATTGGTTGTTAGGGGTAATTGCACCACTTTATGGGGGACATTTACTAAGATGGGAGTTCTATTTCACATGGGATGTTCCTATGGATGTTCCTATGAGCAACCAATCAGGTACTATCTATTATTTTCTAGAAGGTGAAAAATAAATTAGTAGATTCTGATTGGTTTCCCATAGGTACATCCTTCACCTTGAAGTAAAACCCCACCCAAATCTAACTCTCGCGCTTATCCAGTTGTGCGAGCCAAAACGGCTGGCGTTTCCAATATTTGAATCCAGCATCCCCTTCTCATTCAACCATCCTAACTACAGGGGAATGATCTGAGATTTCACGGGCTTTATAGTCTATTTGTGTAATTTTATTAAGAAGGCCCTCTGAGACAAATATCATGGAATGGGATCATTCGTCAGACTGCAGTTAGGTCTACAGTCATTAGGTCGACCCCACTAGGTCGACTGGCAGGAAGGTCGACCTGACTTAAGGTCGACATGGGCCAAGGTCGACATGACTTAAGGTCGAATTTGCATAAAGGTCGACATGAGGAAGGTCGACTGGTCATAAGGTCGACATGATAACGATTTATACGAGGAAGAATAACATGAATATTGTTGGAGATCAGGAAATCTTAAACTCCACGGATCCCTCCACCCAATCTTGTTCATAAACTCAGCAAATCTTTTACCTTCCTTAGCCAATTCTTCAACCGGTCTCTCCCATCTGTCTATCTGGGGATCCAAAACCTGGTTGCAGTCCCCCAAACAAATTACCTGACTATCTGGAAAAGAGGCGGCAAACTCAACTGCCGCTTTAATAACTTCATAGGAAAATGGGGGTGGGATATATACTGTAAGAACACACAATCGTACATGATTTATACTACACTCCAAAAAAAAAAAATCTTCCTCCCGGATCAATCGTCACAGACTCTGGTTCGTACACAAGAGATTTCCACATTACATCTGCCCCACCTGCAGTGCACATGGTTTTGTCCATTTGAGAAGGAATTTGCCTTTGCGAGTGAACCAGAATAACCCCCTGAATCTTTGGCTGATTGGGAGTGTAGCTTGTGACCCAATATACTGGGGGAAAGATGCATGCCAGCATAGTTCTGCTTCACACAATGCATTTGCCTGAGCACAGCAGTGCCACACATGGTAGCTTAGAGGTACTGTACTGACTCATGAGTCAGTAAACTAGTGATCCGTTCAAAAGAACGAGTTCTTTTCACTGAGCGATCCAATGAGCACCGCTCTTTTTAGTGAGCCACTTTGCCCATCTCTAGACATGGAGGGTGGGAAAGCTGGGACAGGAGGAGTGGGAGAGCGGGGACATGGAGGGGTGGGGAGCAGGGGGTCATGCAGGGGACAGGTTGGGAATCAGGGCGCATGCAGGGGAAGGGTGGGGAGACGGGGCGCATGCAGGGGAAGGGTGGGGAACCGGGGCGCATGGAGGGGGAGGGGTGAGGAGCCGGGGGTAGTGGGGGATATGCAGGGGACAGGAGGAGTGGGACAGGGGGGATGGGGAGCAGGGGGACTTGGTGGGATGTGGGGGACATGCAAGGGACAGTAGGGGTGGTATGGGGCATATGCGGGGGGGGGGGGACATGCAGGGTGGAGGAATGGGAACTCTGTGTCATTGTGTCCTCTATTAGTGATCTGTGAAAGTCTGCTGTAATTGTGATTTGGTTTCATCAGGTGACGGGTGCTGGGCAGGGCGCAGAAGATGCAATAGTCATCCTGGAGAGGGCGCCCTTCCAAGTGGATACAGTATCTCCTCTACTTAGCAGTAACCCTGAACTGAAGCTGCAGCTAAAGAATGATATATATAGCGTTTACCAGCTGAGCCCTCCGCCTGCACTAAACGGTGAGTATAGGTCACAGAGCTGACGCCCTGTAATCAGGTGAACACCGTCTATAAATCTGCAAGGCAGGTGTCCTATTATTTAATGGGATATCCAATATGACACAGTCCTAGTCGCCCCAATATTATATTTTCTTCTACGATCCCCATGGCAGCCATAACACTGGGATGTATCCCTTTCCCCATAGATCAGACAGGAGTTTTTTCTCTAGGACCGCCCACCTTGGGTATAACAGCCTCCTCCTCCTTCACCTCAGTGTCTTTTTTTCCTGTCTCCGTTTAGAGAGGACAGAGTAGGAGTATTTTGTTTATTTCAATCAGGGTTACCTCTTATTATGGAGTGGCTTCCTGAGGAGGAGAAGATGTGAGGGGGATTGGATTTATCTATACCCCTGCACATACGCCCGCTGACATCTGCAAAAGATACTGGTATGGCACATACTTTTTGGAGCTTGGAGTCCGGTATGGAGGCAGCTGCTGTAGCCGGGCAGCGTGGGCTGAGACATACGGCAGTCCGGGCTGTAAGCCGCGACTGCACGCTGCGGTGTTAAGACACTGTAAAGGCGGAAGTACGCGGCGGCGTCTGACTTCCGCCCAGAGCTATCCTGGTGTGCGCACTAAGGTGTCCCCGGGAAACAGTGAAAACAATATTTGTTCCGCTCGGCCATCCTGACTAGTGCATGGACGGCACTTGAAGGGTTATGGCGCCCTATTTTAACACAGCATAAACGCTACTCAGGGCTAGGGTGGCCGATCCCGGGATTTGGCCCCTAAAACGCCGGGATTTAAATCCCGGGATTGGAGTTTCCAATCTCGGGATTAGACTGCGCATGCGCAGTCTAATGCCGGCAGTGTCTGAGCAAGTGCTCAGACGCTGCCCGGCTACTCCCGTCCCGGCGTTGTGGCTCTGCGCAGCGTGACGAGGCCAGAGGTCACGCTGCGCAGGCCAAGAAGCTGCGCAGCCCCGTCCTGTCATCGCCCGGCCGCCCGCACACCTCCCTGCCCGGCTCCGGAAGTGAAGTGGCCGTCTCCTGCAACGGACCGCCCACCCTCCCAGCTTCACCGAACACCCGCCCCGCCGCACTGCACATGTAAGTAAATATGCGGGGCGGCCGGGGCGGGTTTTTTTAATTAGGGAAGCCAATTTCCGGGATTGGGCATTTTTCAATCCCGAATTCCGGGATTGAAAAAAATGCTCTGGGATTGGCTTCCCTACTCAGGGCATCACATGCTGTACTGGAGTTAGCTGTCGCTGATATGGATGTGCCTTCTCCCCCTGAGCTGGATAATGCCCCTGTGAGGTAAGCCCTTTGGTTTTGGGCATTTAGAAATATTTTTATTTCTAGTTACTTAGTGTACTTATTATTTCTTATAGTGTGCCTACAGAAGGTACCCCTGTACCGAAGAAAAGGCTTTCTAAGAAGAAATATATTGAGTCAAATTGCATGTCATGTGACAAAGTGTTTTCTGCCAGTCAAAACAAATCACTATGTGAAGATTGTGAAATAAGACATAAGGATCCCATAAGGGAAGTGACAAAGAAATCAGGGTACTTATGAGTTATCTGGGCGCCCGATTTTTTGATTGTATGCCTTAAGTTAAGGCATACAATCAGATGCGATGCGATATCGCATCGCATCGCATCGCATGCGACCATCGGATGCGATGACCCGATTTTTCCATAGGAATCAATGTTAAAATGGACTGAGTCCATTTTAACATGGAATTCAATGGGAAAAAGGGGTCCTTTTCATACCCCTACTATCCAAGTGGGCATGGAGTTGGATATAAACCTGTGGCGAGCGTAGCGAGCCACCGAGCCCGAAGCGTGGCGAGCGAAGCGAGCCCCGCGAGGGGACGGTATTCTGTGTCCCCTCGCGGGGCTCGCTACGCTCGCCACGCTTCGGGCTCGGTGGCTCGCTACGCTCGCCACAGGTTTATATCCAACTCCATGCCCACTTGGATAGTAGGGGTATGAAAAGGACCCCTTTTTCCCATTGAATTCCATGTTAAAATGGACTCAGTCCATTTTAACATTGATTCCTATGGAAAAATCGGGTCATCGCATCGCATCGCATCCGATGGTCGCATGCGATGCGATGCGATGTGCCCGATCCGACCCGATTTAGAAATCGGGCGCCCAGATAACTCACAAGTACCGAAATCAGAACATACTGAGATGTTAAAGGAACTTATGGCATGGATGAAACAAAATTTTGTGTGAATTTGTACAGTCACAGACAGCAAAGAGATCCAGATCACAAGCTGGACTGAGTCAGGATGATGGCTCATCTGGAATGGATGATCCAATTAAGGATTCCACGGATGAATCAGGTGAAGTTGAGGAGGATAGAACCTTCAATCTTGATATTGTGGAAAATGTACTAAAGAACATATACAAGGCGATGAACTACCAGGAAGCCCCAGGTACTTCAGTTGAAAAGGATCCTCTATTTGAAGACAGATCCAGAAAGGGAAGGTCCTTCCCAGTTAATAAAGTAGTAAGAGAAATAATTGCTAAGGAGTGGACAAATGTGGACAAGAAGCTCACCCTTAGTAATAGAGTGGATAAAATGTATCCGTATAAGGATGAAGAATTTATTGTATGGTGTAAAATTCCAAAGGTGGATGCAGCGGTTGCAGAACTCACGTCGAGATCAACAATACCTGTGGAAGATGCAGCAGCCTTCAAGGATTCTATGGACAAGAAGGTAGAAACCTCCTTACGAAAGGTGCATACTGCTTCCTCAGGAGTGCTCAGGTCATCAGTGGCAATTGCGTCTGTATCCCGTGCCCTCAGGCACTGGGCAGCCAATCTACATACTGATGTAGAAGACAAGATATCTAAGGCTTATATATTACGCAACTTAGAAATAATGCAAAAATCCATTGATTATTTATGTGAAGCATCGCTTGATTCTGTATCCTTTGCATCAAAATCCATGGCAGCTGGAGTAACAGCAAGAAGGGCGCTGTGGCTAAAGCCATGGAGTGCCGACGCAAATTCTAAAAATAAATTAACAGCATTACCCTTTGAGGGAAATTATTTATTCGGGTCCAAACTTGACGCCATGATCCAGAAACTATCAGGAGGTAAATCTGTCAGACTTCCACAGGACAGAAGGAATCGGTTCGCTTACCCAGGAACACCTAAACCATCTTTTAAGGAGGCGAGAAGTTACAGGCCTGGAAAACCATATTATAGAAGAGGGAATCCAAACCTATCTCGTCAGTCCTTTCGGGAAAGATTTCAGTCTGACAGAGGTGGAAGACTATGACTATCCACAAAAAATCAAGATAGGAGCAAGGCTATTGAATTTCCCAGAGGTCTGGAGAAAGACGATTGGGGACAGATGGGTCCTGAATATAATTCAGAAAGCTTATTCAATAGAATTTGCAAGATACCCGAGAGACAAGATCGGTTTTTAAGGTCCAGAACACCAATATTGATGGAAGAAAGGAGAGAGTTGTCACTAAAGATAGAACAACTGCTAGAAATAAACGCCATAGAAGAAATTCCCAAACAACATCATAGAAGGGGGTTTTACTCAAACTTATTTCTGGTGAAGAAAACCAATGGAGAATACAGGACAATCCTGGATCTGAGGGATCTGAACAAGAACATAAAGAAGATAAAGTTAGGATGGAGAGTTTGACATCCATAGTGGCTGGAATAAAGAAGGGGGCGTTCTTAGCTTCAATAGACCTAAAGGACGCTAATTATCACATTCCAGTAAACTCTTATCACAGAAGATTCCTCAGGTTCTCGGTGTCAAACAGGCACTTCCAGTTTGCTTGTCTACCCTTTGGGCTAAGAACATCTCCGAGGGTATTCACAAAGGTCCTGGTCACCCTGATTGCAGAATTGAGAAAGCTAGGAGTTCTGATATGGCCATATCTGGACGATCTGTTAATCGCTGGGGATTCAGAAGAAGAAGTTCTACAAAGTATAGATCTGACATTATCAACTCTACAGAAGCACGGCTGGGTCATAAACGAAGCCAAGAGCCATCTTTTACCAAGCCAAAATATTCAGTTCCTGGGCGTCCTAATAGACACTGTAGACTTCCACATTGCTCTTTCACCAGAGAGATGTTTGAGAATTCAGGGAATAATAGAGACAGTTCTCTATTCAAAGAAGGTGACTCTGATGATGGCAGTACAATTGTTGGGCATGATGACGTCCTGCATAAGAGTTATACCATGGGCCCAGGCAAATATGAGGAGACTACAAGGGTACCTGTTACCTCTGATTCGAAGAGGATGCAGGGACCATCATCTAATACTGCTAAACGACTCAATAAAAAGATCCATATTATGGTGGACAAGAGACCTGGAAGAAAAGAAATCCAGTCTAGAGAGCCCGAGATACGTGGTATTAACCACAGATGCCAGCCTAACTGGTTGGGGTGCACACATGACGAATGCATCAGTACAAGGAATATGGTCCCTGGAAGAAGCAATGAATTCCTCAAATGTAAGAGAACTTCAAGCGGTCTGGGAAGCAATAAGACAACTGAAGAATTACACAGAGGGGAATCATGTCAGAATTATGTCAGACAATGTGACGGTGGTCTCGCACATAAATCATCAAGGAGGCACCAGAAGCAGAAAACTGATGAGAATATCAGAGGATATTATGACATGGGCGGAGAGATATCTTCTCTCAATCTCGGCAGTATACATACCAGGAAGAAGGAATATAATCGCAGATTTCCTGAGTCGAAATTTGCTGGATCCAGGAGAATGGGAACTGAACGAAGATGTATTCAGGGAGATAATACAGAGATTCGGAGTTCCGGAGATAGACCTGATGGCTACTCACTCCAACAGAAAGGTGAGGACATTCTGCTCAAAATACTATCATGCCCACGCAGCGACTTTGGATGCCTTTACAATCAAATGGCAGTTCAAACTAGGGTACATATTTCCACCTTTTCCCTTGATAAACAGGGTGATAAAGAAGGTACAAGAGGACAAAGCAGACCTAGTGGCAATCCTACCATATTGGCCACGAAGGGGTTGGTTCTCGAATGCCCTAAGGTTATCTGTACAGAAACCATGGGAGTTACCCAACAGACCGGATCTGCTGAAGCAAGGTCCAGTGCTACACTCAGAACCCGCGACATTATGTCTAAGGGCGTGGAGATTGAGCGGCAAATACTAAAGAAACATAATCTCTCATTACAGGTCACTGACATGATGCTGAAGGCCAGAAAAGATGTCTCCTCATTAGCGTATTACAGGACATGGATAAAATTCATCGAATGGGGTCAGTTCTCAGGTGAATATTCCAAGATTTCCACTGGAGAAGTATTACAATTCCTATTTGACGGGTTTCTATTAGGTTTAGCAACAGCCACCATCAAGGCACAGGTTTCGGCCTTAAGTGTTCTGCTAGACAGACCATTAGCTGAAGAGAAGTTGGTAAAGAGGTTCAGCAGGGCCATGAAGAGAATTAGGCCTCCAATCAAGTCGATTGTGGCCCCGTGGGACTTGAACTTATTGCTTACAGTATTAACCAAGCATCCATTTGAACCACTTATAGATATTCCGCTCAAATTACTTACCTGGAAAGTGGTTTTTCTCGTAGCAGTCACCTCAGCTAGGAGAGTGAGTGAGCTACAGGCGTTGTGGATTGAGGAACCCTATCTTATTGTGTTTCCTGATAGGGTGGTGCTGAGAACACACCCACAATTCCTACTTAAGGTTATTTCAAGATTTCACCTCAATCAAGAGATAACACTTCCCGAGTTCTATCCAGACCCTCAGAATGAAGAGGAAGAAATGTGGCACAAATTAGATCTGGTGAGAGCCATCTCTGTATATCTGGAAAGAACCAAGACTTTTAGATCCACCAAACATCTATTCGTAATTCCAGAAGGAATAAAGAAAGGAGGAGCACCAGTTAAACAAACTATCTCAAGGTGGATAAGAGAGGTTATCCTATTTGCCTACAAGAAGGAAAACAAGGTGGCGCCTCCTATCGTCCAGGCACATTCCACTCGGGCAGTCTCCACATCATGGGCGAATAAGGCGAAGGCATCTGTTACAGAGATCTGTAGAGCTGCTACCTGGTCATCGGTCCATACTTTCTCTAACCATTACACACTTAATGTATCTACTGCCCACTTTGGGAACCATGTTCTGCAAGGAGCTATGTCCGTTTGACTGGCTTCACCATATTAAATATTCATGCAGCTATCCCTCCCGTGTGTTTTTACCTTGGGTATGTCCCAGTGTTATGGCTGCCATGGGGATCGTAGAAGAAAGAGTCGAATTCTACTCACCTATAATACATTTTTCTTCCTAGAGATCCCATGGCAGCCACTTATTGCCCTCCCGTGTTATTATTGTGTTTTTTTCTCCAGGAGTACTGAGACATTCAAAAGACACTGAGGTGAAGGAGGAGGAGGCTGTTATACCCAAGGTGGGCCTAGAGAAAAAACTCCTGTCTGATATATGGGGGAAGGGCTACATCCCAGTGTTATGGCTGCCATGGGATCTCTAGGAAGAAAAAGGAATTATCGGTGAGTATAATTCGACTCTTTTATAGACTAGTCAGGACCTGATGCACTCACACAATGAACTGATGGGAAATGACAATGTATAGACTAGGGAACCACGTCTGGCTGCCGCCTAGCTGCAGGGGATTGTGATTTAATGACGTGTATAATTTGTAATGCACCTGTTCCAAGAACAGGAAGTCTGCTCTCCCTCCCCTGTAATGGATGTATACTGCAGTTGAATAAACATTTACATTGATTTTACCTTTGGCTAAAAGAATAATCCACCTCATCACCTTCATGTTGGCAAGCATTTACAGTATGTGGCTGTTTCCTTACTGAAGGCCTAATAATGGTAATGGTCCTGTAGTGTGGTTATTAATAAACAAGGTGGCGCAGTTACCCCATCACCTTGTAGCACAGACACAATTACTAGGCTTATGCAACCTCTGCTCTTCTGGCTGGAATGAGTCAGTGCCAACCAGCTGTGTGCTATAAGGTCATGCTAGGACATCTATGATGGAGACAATACAATTACCTATCTGTGGTAATACACACGTGTGATATATTTAGACACACGATGCAGACCACAGATATGAAAATCAGGCGCTCAATAACCTACAGTTAGTGATATTCCTTATATAAAATAAATACAAATGTATAACAGTTTGCTGCTCCTAAGTGTGATTCTGTATCGCTCAAGATTTTAAGCATAAATAATTCTTGGTAAAAGAAAGCAGCGCATTTGTAATAAAAATCAATACATTTATTAATAGTAAAGTATACATTTCTAAATAGAAATTAAATTTAATCACAATGACATATGTAGGACACCTATGCACATACACAAATTATTGTTATCAGCAATACATACACAAATTATTGTTATCAGCAGTAAATTGCAACACTCTCAATAGGACACACATAGGAATTAGACTTTCCAATTTTGTGGGTTAATTAACCCTTTCTCTATTAGGATAGAGAGCCTCCTCTGTCCGTGGTCCAGAGGTTTTAAATATTTGTGAAGGGCTCCATTTTAAATAGCAAAGAAATCTAATGATGAAAATGTATGATAGAGCCTTAGGTTGCCAACCTCTAGTGTAATTATTAGACGGCTATTAAAAATATCTTAAGTGCAGGTAGTACTGTTGTTGTGCTTGCAATGTGTGTGTGTGTGTGGAGGGGGGGGGGGGGGGGGCAAATCTGTCACTAGCAACATTCTATTAAATATAATATTCAGTAATCGTCCCTTCAGTCCTTGGAATTACATAATCTCAAAAAGTAGTGCAGCAGGAACTCACAGCTTGGTATTCGGTGGGGGGTTAAACTATAATGAGCGGCTTCCTGGTCTGGTCTTGGGCCAAAGGCAAACATTAGCTGCTTCTATAAACATGCGGTAATTGGGTCCATACGTGCCACATGTATGAAGCACGTGACTGTACAGTATTGCTGGGCTCAGTGTGTACATACAGTGCACACTGGCAGGATGCAGAGGTCACGTGTGTATCTCCTCTTGTTAAAATCTGGCTGCTTCTACCCTTTATACAGACGTGAAAGCGACGATCATCTGTCCGGCGACCGATAAACATATAAAGAAATATCTGCGGCAGGAGGTTTATCTGATCCATGAAACTGGCGAGGATTATAAGAGCATCACCTTACCCTTCATAGAGTCCCAGAGCTTCAGCATCCAGGTAATCCGCTGGTGTAGTAACTGCGTTATCCGTGTGTCGGCATCCAGGTAATCCGCTGCTGTGCGAGGTATAGTAGTTGCGTTATCCGCGTGTCGGCACCCAGGTAATCCGCTGCTGTGCGAGGTACAGTAGCTGCGTTATCCGCGTGTTGGCACCCAGGTAATCCGCTGCTGTGCGAAGTACAGTAGCTGCGTTATCCACATGTCGTTGTTCAGGTAATCCGCTGCTGTGCGAGGTATAGTAGCTGCGTTATTTGCGTGTCTTCATCCAGGTAATCCGCTGCTGTGCGTGGTATAGTAGCTGCGTTATCAGTGTGTCGGCATCCAGGTACTGTGCGAGGTACAGTAGCTGTGTTATCCATATGTCGGCATCCAGGTAATCCGCTGCTGTGCGAGGTACAGTAGCTGCGTTATCCGCATGTTGGCACCCAGGTAATCCGCTGCTGTGCGAAGTACAGTAGCTGCGTTATCCACATGTCGTTGTTCAGGTAATCCGCTGCTGTGCAAGGTATTGTAGCTGCGTTATCTGCGTGTCTTCATCCAGGTAATCCGCTGCTGTGCGTGGTATAGTAGCTGCGTTATCAGTGTGTCGGCATCCAGGTAATCTGCTGCTGTGCGAGGTACAGTAGCTGTGTTATCCATATGTCGGCATCCAGGTAATCCGCTGCTGTGCGAGGTACAGTAGCTGTGTTATCCGCGTGTCGGCACCCAGGTTATCCGCTGCTGTGCGTAGTACAGTAGCTGCGTTATCCGCGTGTCGGCATCCAGGTAATCCGCTGCTGTGCGAGGTACAGTTGCTGCGTTATCTGCGTGTCTTCATCCAGGTTATCCGCTGCTGTGCGAGGTACAGTAGCTGCGTTATCCGCGTGTCGGCATCCAGGTAATCCGCTGCTGTGCGTGGTATAGTAGCTGCGTTATCAGTGTGTCGGCATCCAGGTAATCTGCTGCTGTGCGAGGTACAGTAGCTGTGTTATCCATATGTCGGCATCCAGGTAATCCGCTGCTGTGCGAGGTACAGTATCTGCGTTATCAGTGTGTCGGCATCCAGGTAATCCGCTGCTGTGCGAGGTACAGTAGCTGTGTTATCCATATGTCGGCATCCAGGTAATCCGCTGCTGTGCGAGGTACAGTAGCTGTGTTATCCTTATGTCGGCAAAGTATTCCGCTGCTGTGCGTGGTACAGTAGCAGCATTATCCGCATGTCGGCATCCAGGTAATCCGCTGCTGTGCGTGGTACTATAGCAGTGGCCAAACTAAATGACATTATGGTGTTTGAGGCTGAAGCCAGGTTATGATGTCCCATTCTGTGCACGTGGTATACTAATGCCCACATGGGCACATAATGGTCATATTTACATTTTCTGTGCCCACTAATGAAGTGAGCTGCTTGGCCGAGCCTATGGATCTTCTGCGCTAGTGCACCCTATCCTGACTGGCCAGGTGCCCCTGGGGCTGTACCAGGTCATTCCACCTTCGCACGGTTTCCAAGTTCTTCATTTTACACTGTATATTGCAGCCAGTGATGTACAGGCAGCCGCCAGTTTACGCAACGATTCCCCTCCGCTCAGGTTCCAGATAGTGTCTGGGACTGTTGCAAGGGCGGGAAACCTAGTTGGTGGCTGTGTCCAGTGTTTTATGTAGAATTAATGATTTTGGATTGTGTCTTGAATTTGCATCTAAAGTCTCGGTAGCCATACAGTAATGTTTCCTGAACGCTAACCAACATCTCTGCTGTTCACTCTTTCTTCCTTCCAGTGGGTCTATAATATCCTGGAGAAGAAGGCAGAAGCTGACCGAATTGTTTATGAGAACCCAGATCCAGAACAAGGTTTCATCCTCATTCCAGACTTCAAGTGGAACCAGAAACAAGTGAGTGATTTCAGCTACTCATTTGTGTCAGCCTGGAATCTGTGTTCTGTATATTATTAGTTACCAGCCAGTCAAAAAACCTCTTCATTGTTCCAAGATTTATGAAGGGCGTTGGACCAACAGAGGGCGCTCTTATGCTGCCCATACATATGTGAGATATTGCATGCAATCATTCGATTTTGGCCACATATGGCCGATAAATCGAATGATTGCATGCATTTTGAAGGGGACATTCGACGCGATGTGCAGGCACGCCGTCGAATGTCGCATCGATAGATATTATGTGCTGCACATAATATTTATCGAATTGCATGAGCAATCGCATGTGGTTTTTAACCACATGCGATTGCTCAAATGCAATCAGCGTGGGGGCCGGAGCTGGCAGCGGGCGCTGGCGGAGGACAGGAGCGCTGGCGGCTGTGGAGGACAGGAGCGCTGGCTGGGAACGGAACTGGCGGAGGACAGGAGCGCTGGCGGGGAGCGGGGTACATACTACATACCTGGCTGGTGACCGGAGCTGTCAGACGGCGGGACTCAGCAGTGGCAGCATGACTTAGACACACTGGATGGCCCTCTGATTGGCTGAGGCCGCTGAGAGAGCTCTCTCTCAGCCAATCAGCGGCCGCCTGAATTTGAGGCCGCTGATTGGCTGAGAAAGCTCTCAGTCTCAGCGGCCTCGGCCAATTAGAGGGCCGTCCAGTGTTTCAAAGTCCTGCTGAGTCCAGCCGCCTGCCTGACCGCTCCACCGCTCTGGTCCCCAGCCAGGTACGTACCCCCGCTCCACACAGCTACTTCCAGCACCCGATGTCTGGCACGCGACATTGGGTGCTGCACTGGGCACCACTTGATGCGATGGGACATAAGTGTATGGGCAGCATTATTCTCCTCACACTGGTATGCAGTGACAGTACCTGTACATCCTATGTAGTACACCCAGAGTTGCTGGAATGAACGGGAATACGGGTGGAAATCTGTATTACACTAGATGCAAATGAAAAGTCCCAATGCTCATTGATTCCCTGCCTGCATCTTCTGTAAATGGGTTAGGTACAGTTTGTTGATGTTCTTTATGATGACATAGTTGTAATGTAAGCATGCTAAGCATATCGACATTGACCATGTCAAAATGTATCCTGTTGACACTGAGAAAAATGCGGACTTGATAAGAATGTTGACAAAGCACAGCTGGACAGGGTTGGTTACCGCTGGACTCGCAGGACCTAATCCTACCACATGCACCTTTTTATCCTCCTGGCCTGCGGCCTAACTCTCCCTCTAGTGGCTACCCCTAGACTTCCCATCCTGCTTTCTAACCATCCCATCCCATAGATTGTCCCGCAGCCTCCCACTAGTGGCTAGCACTCTGTCCCGCAGCCTCCCACTAGTGGCTAGCACTCTGTCCCGCAGCCTCCCACTAGTGGCTAGCACTCTGCCCCGCAGCCTCCCACTAGTGGCTAGCACTCTGCCCCGCAGCCTCCCACTAGTGGCTAGCACTCTGCCCCGCAGCCTCCCACTAGTGGCTAGCACTCTGTCCCGCAGCCTCCCACTAGTGGCTAGCACTCTGTCCCGCAGCCTCCCACTAGTGGCTAGCACTCTGCCCCGCAGCCTCCCACTAGTGGCTAGCACTCTGCCCCGCAGCCTCCCACTAGTGGCTAGCACTCTGTCCCGCAGCCTCCCACTAGTGGCTAGCACTCTGCCCCGCAGCCTCCCACTAGTGGCTAGCACTCTGCCCCGCAGCCTCCCACTAGTGGCTAGCACTCTGTCCCGCAGCCTCCCACTAGTGGCTAGCACTCTGTCCCGCAGCCTCCCACTAGTGGCTAGCACTCTGTCCCGCAGCCTCCCACTAGTGGCTAGCACTCTGTCCCGCAGCCTCCCACTAGTGGCTTGCCCTGCCCATAGTGGCTAGCCCACCCGTTGCTAGCCTGCAGCCCAACCTCCACCTAGTGCGCAACGCTCGGTCTCGCAGTGCTTAATGCTAACTAGGCATTGGATCACCAATGGATGTATCTAGTGCTGGGCGTTTGGTCTGTACGGTGCTTCCATGTTCTCGGCCTCCTTGATGGGTTCTCCCTGTGGCAGACGGGATGTCTGTATGAAGCGTAAGATGCTCACACTTGCCTGAGATTTATTGGTAAAACAATTCTCATTTTATGTCTGGAGTGTAACCTATTAAACCAATGTGTATATTTCCCTGTCCTCGCTGCATTATCTCCAGCTCCTTCCATCTGTCCCTCTGCTCTGTGTCGCAGCGTTGTAATAACAAAGGATCCCAATGTCTAACAGGCTGATTCCAGCCCAACAGAGCTGCATTGTGTATCCGGGAGGCTGGGCAGAGGAGCAGACTCTCTGTGACCACATCACTGACAGCTTATATGATCCGTGTGGATTGTGACCTGTTATAGGTTCTATAATCTATGTATGCAGTTTAATTACATTACCTTTGATCTATTACGTAACCCCAAGAAGTCATCACTTCTGGCCAAGTCCTACACAGTCCCTGAGGTTAGTCCAGATGTGTGTGATGGTGCGAAGGTTAGGCCTGGGAGTGCTGAGAAAATCTGGCTGTTATGCTGGGCCTGTGAGTGTGGTGTGGGGGGTTGGCTACACTGGGCCTGTAAGTGTGGCGGGGGGGTGAGTTGGTTACACTGGGCCTGTGAGTGTGGTCCTGCGTGGGGTGTTACACTGGGCCTGTGTGTGTGTGTGGGGGGGGGATGCTTGGTTACACTGGGCCTGTGTGTGGGGGGGGGATGCTTGGTTACACTGGGCCTGTGAGTGTGGTGACAAGGGGGTTGGTTACACTGGGCCTGTGAGTGTTGCACGGGGGGGTTGGGGCTTGGCTACACTGGGCCTGTGAGTGTTGCACGGGGGGGTTGGGGCTTGGCTACACTGGGCCTGTGAGTGTTGCCCGGGGGGGTTAGGGCTTGGCTACACTGGGCCTGTGAGTGTTGCACGGGGGGGGGGGGGGTTGGGGCTTGGCTACACTGGGCCTGTGAGTGTGGCGGGGACTTGGCTACACTGGGCCTGTGAGTGTGGCACGTGGAGGGGTGGGTTACACTGGGCCTGTGGGTGGGGTTGGTTACCCTGAGCCTGTCAGTGCGGTGCAGCAGGGTGTTTGGTTACACTGGGCATGTGATTGTGGCACGGGTGAAGTTGGGTTACACTGAGCCTGTGAGTGTGGCTGGGGGAGGGTTTGAGTTATACTGGGCCTGTGATTGTGGTGCAGGGGGGGCTTGGCTACACTGGGCATGTGAGTGTGGTGTGGAGGGGGTTTGGGTTACACTGGGCCTGTGAGTGTGGCACGGAGGGTGGTTGGTTACACTGGGCCTATGGGTGGAGCGCGTGGGGTTGGGTTACACTGGACCTGTGTGTGGGGCATGGCGAGTGGGCTTGGTTATACTGTGGGTTTGGCTATATTGGCTATACTGGGCCTGTGAGTGTGGCGCGGAGGGGGGTTGGGTTACACTGGGCCTGTGAGTGTGGCGCGGAGGGGGGTTGGGTTACACTGGGCCTATGAGTGTTGCGCGGAGGGGGGTTGGGTTACACTGGGCCTGTGAGTGTGGCGCGGAGGGGGGTTGGGTTACAGTGGGCCTGTGAGTGTGGCACGGAGGGGGGTTGGGTTACACTGGGCCTATGGGTGGAGCGCGTGGGGTTGGGTTACACTGGGCCTGTGTGTGTGGCGTGGTGGGTGGGCTTGGTTATACTGGGCCTGTCCGTGTAGTGTGGCGGGTGGGCTTGGTTATACTGGGCCTGTGAGTGTGGCAGGTTGGTTATACTGGAGAAAAAAGGAGGGATAGTTGTCTTTTTTGTAATTTTTATCAGGGATCTGACTAATCCCTTGTTGCAGCAGCTCACCCTGAGCCAAACAACCACGACCAGCGCTCTAAACAGCTCTTGCTGCCCTTTCTTTTACCTGGTTATACTGGGCCTGTGAGTATGGCACGGGTTGGGGGGTGGGTTTGGTTATACTTGGCCTGTGAGTGTGGCAAGGGGGGGGGGGGGTGGGTTTGGTTATACTGGGCCTGTGAATGAAGCAGTGGGGGGGGGGGGGGGGGTTGGCTGTGCTGGGCCTGTGAGTGTGGCATGGGGGGGGGGGGGTTGGTTATACTGGGCCTGTAAGTGTGGCACATGGGGGTTGGTTATACTGGGCCTATGGGTGGAGCACATGTGGTTGGGTTACACTGGGCCTGTGAGTGTGGCACGGAGGTGGGCTTGGTTCTACTGGGCCTGTGAGTGTGGCGCGGAGGGGGATTGGGTTACTCTGGGCCTGTGAGTGTGGCGCAGAGGGGGATTGGGTTACTCTGGGCCTGTGAGTGTGGCACAGAGGGGGATTGAGTTACTCTGGGCCTGTGAGTGTGGCGCAGAGGGGGATTGAGTTACTCTGGGCCTGTGAGTGTGGCGCAGAGGGGGATTGGGTTACTCTGGGCCTGTGAGTGTGGCGCAGAGGGGGATTGGGTTACTCTGGGCCTGTGAGTGTGGCGCAGAGGGGGATTGGGTTACTCTGGGCCTGTGAGTGTGGCGCAGAGGGGGATTGGGTTACTCTGGGCCTGTGAGTGTGGCGCAGAGGGGGATTGGGTTACACTATGCCTGTGAGTGGCGTGGTGGGTGGGCTTTGTTATACTGGGCCTGTGAGTGTGGCACGGGGGGTTGGGTTACACTGGGCCTGTGAGTGTGACACGGGCAGGGGATGGTTACACTGGGCCTGTGGGTGGGGTGTGTGTGGTTTTTAACACTGCGCCTGTGAGTGCGGTGCATCGGTGGGCTTGGTGACACTGGGCCTGTGAGTGTGGCACAGAGTGGGGTTGGGTTACACTGGGCCTGTGAGTGTGGCATGGGGGTTACACTGGGCCTGTGAGTGTGGCATGGGGGTTACACTGGGCCTGTGAGTGTGGCACGAGGGTTACACTGGGCCTGTGAATGTGGCACAGGGCCGCGGAGTCGGTTAAACTGGGCCTGTGAGTGTGAACTGCAGGGGAGACCACAGCTAATGTGGATGTACCCAGCATTACCGTGACAGAGCATTATATTCTGTTCGGCATCAGTGACAGCCTGTTCTATCCATATTAACTACACAGATGTCATATTTAGGAGATACTTGTGAATCAGAAGGTAACAAGTGGTGTAGTGATCCTTTATGGATCCTCAGAACCCGTTGGCTTCTTCCGTCAGTGTATTGGCTGGTATCTCACTGCTCCCCCCGAGTGTTTCTGCGGACAGGATTACTCAGGGAGGTGTAATGGCTTCTTCTGTCAGTGTATTGGCTGGTATCTCACTGCTCCCCCCGAGTGTTTCTGCGGACAGGATTACTCGGAAGGTGTAATTGCTTCTCCTGTCAGTGTCTTAGCTAATATGTCGCTGCTCCCCCAAGTGTTTCTGGGGGACAGGATTACTCGGGGAGGTGTAATGGCTTCTTCTGTCAGTGTATTGGCTGGTATCTCGCAGCTCCCCCAAGTGTTGCTGTGGACAGGATTACTCGGGGAGGTGTAATGGCTTCTTCTGTCAGTGTATTGGCTGGTATCTCGCTTTTCCCCCAAGTGTTTCTGGGGACAGAATTACTCGGGGAGGTGTAATGGCTGCTTCTGTCAGTGTATTGGCTGGTATCTCGCAGCTCCCCCAAGTGTTGCTGCAGACAGGATTACTCAGGGAGGTGTAATGGCTTCTTCTGTCAGTGTATTGGCTGGTATCTCGCTGCTCCCCCAAGTGTTGCTGTGGACAGGATTACTCAGGGAGGTGTTAAGGCTTCTTCTGTCAGTGTATTGGCTGGTATCTCGCAGCTCCCCCAAGTGTTGCTGTGGACAGGATTATTTGTCTTCTGTCTCATCCCTGTAAAGTGCTTGTTTGTGTTTCCTGGAAATGCAAAGTTTGTCCTTATCAGCCGCTTATGATGATCTGTTCAGTAATGGAAGGATCACATTGCCTGTCCGAACAAAGACCCAAAGACTTTTCCCAAGCTGCGGAATGACGGACCAGAGATTACACACAGCTGGTCTTTCATATACCTGCCGAGCTTGTGTTTCTCCTTCGGAGAAGGGCTTCAGCCTTTTAAATCCAGTTTGTGGTTTAAGTGATCAAATGTGCTCGTCCTGACCCGCTGCTGCAACTGCTCGAATTCCATTGTGCCCAGGGATTTCTGTTCAACCCCCCCTCCACTGTGGGAGTTTAAATGTGATCTTCTTGTTTTACAGGTAGAAGATTTGTATCTCATCGCCATTTGTAACCCGCGAGGCATCAAGTCATTACGGGACCTTACCGCGAACCATCTGCCTTTGTTAAAGAACATCCTGCGCGAAGGACAGGTGAGAATGGGGTTTGGAGTGTTCTCAGCACAGACCTATTTGGTGTATCGTGTAAACTTTTTATTTGGTTTTGAAGGGTCTATACATTTTGGAATACAGGTTGATTTTGTTATGGGGGGAACCATCAGACACAACCTCAGTGTCAGCTCATTGTGCATTCCAGCTTGTTACCTCAAGATAATGTGCCCTCCCTTACTGGGTGTCTGTACGCCATACATCACAAGTCACCTAGCGTGACCAGGCTGCTTCTGGAACAGCTGGAGAGGGTGCATCTGTCTGCTGGAGTGGCAGGGAAATATTCCAGTCTGGCCACAGGGGGGCATAGCTATTGAGTGAATAAAGTCTGAAGGTGACCGCTTTAGAGAAGGTGATACCCAGGATTGCAGGTTGCATATACTGGTTCCCATATAAAGCAGCCCTTAGTTTATCTCCCTGGGTTAATGCACCCGCATATAGCTCCATGAGACTGGATGATATTGTTTATTATGTATACATCACAATAGATCATATAATACACAAACACATCTATCTGTGGTGAGTTATAATTGTGTCATTGTCTTTACATAAAACGGTTCTGCTTGTAGAACTAGTGATGCAGATTTCTCGCATATGATGTGGCTGTGCCCTATGGTGCTGGAGTTCTGGGAGAGGGTATGGGACGACATCAGGCGCACAGAAACAACACTACCGCCTATAACACCTAGGTTATGTATGTTTGCAATGGACCTGGAGGAGACTTACTCGCCCGTGATTTATAGATGTCTTGTGCTTGACATCTCTGGCCAAGGTTATAATAGCAAGAAACTGGTTTGCCCCATCCGCCCCTAGTGTCCGGCATTGGCGCGCATTGGTAAATGAGGTATCCGGCCATGAGAGGTATGTCTTTCGCATGAGGGGCACACTTGATAAATATCACTAAGTGGGATAGATGGAATGCTTCCAGCTTGGCCTCTGAGCCTCCCACATAATGCCCAATGTATTACTAAAATGCACATGAATGTAGACTAGCTATGGATGTTACTTTGATAACTACGCCAGTAAAGAACAGTAGAGTGTAGATCGCAGTCCACTAATTACATACACGCCGCATATACTATGTAACATTACATCTGGCAAAAGACCACACAAAAGATTGATAAAATGTTAATCTTTATTGAATTGTATACTACACAGGATGCAAATACTAAGACCTTTTAACAACTATCTATCTGTATGACCAATAGGGCCAACTGGCCAATATGGTTGTTGTTGTTTTATTTTCTTGTATTACATGTCAACTTATTGTATTGTCATGTACTATATAACATGTAAAATTCAATAAAAATTTACACAAGTAAAAAAAAAAAAAAACGGTTCCGCTTCTACCGGCAGCCGCCTGCACCTGTGTCACCACATCAGAGTGTTACTGTATATGTGGTGCTCCCAGCACCTAAAATGAGAAAATGGTCTATAATTGTGATCCCTGAAAACCCCCAACAGTGCATGTTTTGCAGGTCTCCACACAGAATGACAAGTGAAATTATTAGCTCCACCTGTGGAACTTTTAAATGTGTGCATAATGAGTGCACCTGCTGGGTGACCTGGACATTGTGCACTGTAGGGGGTACTTATAAGGGGAGGGGGAGTGGAATAGAAGCACTTTCAGGAACTCCAAAGCTTTATCTCCACACTCTTGGTCTTCTACCCCAATGCCTGAGCTATCCAGATAGTAGATACTGACCTCGCCCAGATCCTTCGTGTAGAAGATAAACATAAGGGGGGTAGGGAGAGCCCTGGCTGCTGGCGTCAGACACTGTTACAGGTGGTTCCTTGGCTGCTGGGTGCTTTTCTCATCTGAGTAGCAGGAGAATTGCCAGCTGGAATATGTATGACTTGGTTACATCCCACGGAGAAGTGTCCTTGCAGCAACATTGCACCCCAGGCTACACACCAGATAATAAAAACACACAAAACACCAGAATGTGTATGTGTGTGTGTGTGGTGTTATGTTATTCATTGTAATTGGTGTCTCTTAGCTAGCGCAGAGCTGTGTAAACACTGTGATTGTGTAAGATATTGCAGTATGAAGCAATTTCTGTTCTGCATGAAGAGCTGTCATTCTTGTTTTATATGTTGGGTCTCCTAGGAAGCCATATTGAAGCGTTACGATATCCCGGGAAACCAGCTCCGGATTTATCTCCACTACCAGCCGTCCTACTATCACCTCCACGTACACTTCACTGCGCTGGGGCACGATGCCCCAGGGACTATGGTGGAGCGTGCCCATCTCCTGTGCGATGTTATACAGAATCTTGAGACCGACCCGCAATTCTACAAGACCCGTACCCTGACGTACGCGCTGCGGGCAGATGAGGCGCTGCTCAAAGCCTATAAGGAAGCTGGAAAGTGCTGAGAGACTTTTATAGGTGTGGTGTATCAGTGTTCCAGTGTAATGGGTTTTGTATCTTGATATCGCTGTTCCTGTGCATGTAGCATTGGCGTCGTATGATCCCTGTGGCCCGGTCGCTCTCTTTTATATCAGATTTTTTTTGGGGGGGTGGTTAATTTTTATTTTTTTACAGGATTTTTTCAACAGAATAAAGTTTAAATAATTAAATGTGATTTACGAGTGGCAATTAAACACCCTCTTCCGAATAGTACCTTGTTAATTGTAATAATGACAGTTTTGGTAAGATGATGATACCACAAAGCACAATGTTGTGTGACTGGCCTGTGGTTTGTTATGTTACAAACACACTATTCTAGTTTAATTTGACACACACACACACACACACACACACACACACACACACACACACACACACACACACACACACACACACACACACACACACACACACACACACACACACACACACACACACACACACACACACACACACACACACTCTCACTCACTCACTCACTCATACTCATTCCCACCTCCATGCAGGTGTTGGTCTCGGGATTAGTCTCTCTTCCCCCTAGCTCTTCTCTCTGCTTAGGACTTCATGTGGGTGAGTGACTGGGTACCATGTGTGCTCTGACAACTGCTGTTTATATAGGAAGCCTCATTACACGGCTCACTAGAGCCGAACTGGCCATTGTTATCCTTCTTGGTGCTTGCAGCCAAGCCACGCAGTGCGACGTTCAACAGCGCAGAGGGTTTGTGTGGATGAATCTAGGCACCCTGGTGTACTAAGCCGTGGAGAGGGGAACTGGTTGACAGTAATTAGGAAAACCACTATTGGTTGACAGACACTAGGTAGACACATGAAAAAGGTTGATGAACTTTAGTTCAACATTGACCAAAGGACAACACAAGCAAAAGCTCAATATGAACATGGTTGTCATTAGGGATGCCAATCCCGGGGCATTTTTTCAATCCCGGGATCCGGGATTGAAAAACGCTCAATCCCGGGATTCCCGGGATCCCGGGATTGGCATCCCCAGCAAAAAAAAAACAATTTTTAGCATAGTAGTACTGTACCCACCCCGGCCGACCCGCACATCTACTTACATTAGGGTGCGGGCGGGCGGCCGGGAGTGGGTTTGGAGGTGCACGGTGCCTCCTGGCAAGTGCACCTCCATAGAAGACGGCAGGCGGGCGGCGGAGACGAGGCTGGCAGGCGGGCGGCGGAGACGAGGCTGGCAGGCGGAGGCGGGCAGAGTCAGGCCGGCGTGCTGTCGGGAGGCGGGCAGGCGGGCGGTCACTGGTGACGTGTGGCCTGCGCAGCGTGACCTCTACTGTCACGCTACGCAGGCCGCACGCCGGGTCAGGCTACGGGAACAGCCGGGCAGCGTCTGAGATAGTGCTCAGACGCTGCCCGGCATTAGACTGCGCATGCGCAGTCTAATCCCGAAATCCCGGGATTGGATTCTCCAATCCCGGGATTGAAATCCCGGACTTTTTTAGGCCAAATCCCGGGATCCCGCCGATCCCGATCCCGGGATTGGCCACACTAGTTGTCATCCTCAGCAAACATACATAAAGTCTAGCCCTTGGATGGGCATTCAAAAAGTAGACACTGACAACAGGTCAACACGCAAAATGGTTTTTGTCAATGTCTTCACCTGTTGATATGAACCCTTAGTTAGTGACGTGCATACCCTTACTCCGCTCTGCACACCTTACCGTTCTCAATCGGAATCCATGTGGGTGTTAAAAGTACAAAAAAAGTTTTTAAAAAATTAAGATGAAAAAAAAAAAAAAAAAACGTGAAAACTCTTTCCATGTGTGGACATTTCTCATTTTGACTTTTAGTAAGTTTCCACATTCTTTCAATATTTTCTCAATGTTGACCTTTTGTGTGCTGACCTATTGACCACTTGGTTGTAGTGGTAGTACAGAGGGGAACCTGAAGTATCACCCTCTTTCCTTCATTGCTTTGCCCCCACACGTGTAATAATTATCTGATCTGAATTGAATCGAGATGGGTGCAATAATATGCTAATGCGGTGGGAGGGCATCTTGTGTAAATATGCTCCGCCTCTCTGGTCCGATGCTGCGTCTTCTGTGTGAACATCGGCTATCTGCATAATCCTTAGGGATGGGTTTTTTCCAGCTGCCAGTGAGACTCCTTCAGCACACCTGGGCAACAAAGCGGCCACTCTACCATTGTCTGAATGCTGGCCATCATCGCCCCCAAATGTCTGCAGCAGGTTAGTCATGCTGCGGCCTAGGCTGCAATTCGACCATCATCACGGAAGCAGATCTGCAAACGCGCAGTACAGATCCTGCACAGATCTCCTTACATTGAATTTATACAAAGACCAGTGGGATGCGGGCATCTATGAATTAGACCCCGTGTCTTTACCGGAGCTTTTGGTAAATGGGTCTGGCAGATGATCACACATTGCCTGTTGCATTGCAGTCAGACACTGTATTCATGAGCTCTATAACCTTCACAAGGGCATGTCCTCAGTGGGAAAATGTGAGGGGGGGGGGGGGGGGCACGGACTATGTGGCAGACAGAGGGAAATGTAAAACAATTGGGCAGTGATGTCTCTGCTGCCCTTCACACCCTCCCTAGTTGTGAATAGCTATATAAATCAATTTCTCCCTTACATCTAACCTGCCCTGGCAGTAATGATTAATCCTGACTGCAAAGCTTCTCCTTCATGGAACAATGTATATTGGAAAATGAACGGTTCTGTAACATCAGCACACTACCCGTTGTAGCCTGCATTCCTGGCATAACCCTGTAAGGACATTGTGTATGCAGCCAGAGACATCGCCTGGTACCACTGCCTACCTGCCGGTCATAACCACATGGGTTACTGCCCATTATAATAAATCACTTCCTGCTTCATCTTGCACTATATAAGGCACAGTAGATCCCTTGTGATTACATATGAATATAGGATATTTATGCTGGGGCATGTCCTGAGTCACAGGGTGTGGCCTCTGCATGTTGGACGAAGATATCTCCCTTCCCAATTTAAAAACAGTGACATGCAGACATTGCCAGACTTCCCTGCAGGGGCAGCAAGCAGGAGGAGGAGTTTGCAGGTGCACACTAAATATATATGCTAGACCTTTTAATATCTTGCTATATTGCATTTGAGGTTATTAGCATAGTAATGGCCATTAGTATGGGCTTGTCCACCGCATCCAGGTTACCTCAATAGGACAAGTCCCTAACACTACTCTGAGACAGGTCCAGGGCACAGGGCCCCCCAGGCCAGCCCATGGCATCACATTAGTGTGAAATTAAAGTGATAGTAAAAGGGATAGGGGAAATTATATGTGATAGGACTTACCTAGGTAAGAAGTAATAATAAATGTGAAGGGTGCTACATATATATTAAACAAACTAAAGGGGTGATTGAAAGTGTGTGATATGATGCCATGGAGCAGCCCAGCAGGGGCACCTGGGAAACCCCCAGTGGGCCCCACTGCCTGAGGGCCCACCTCCTCTAGGGATCAGGTTCCACACTGTGTACTTGAATTATACATGCTACATTATACTGCACAAAATGGGGTGCCAGACTTGTGGACAGGAGACCATCGTCGGAATGCCGACACCGGCGTCCCAAATGTAAGTATGTAGGGTGAGTTAGCGTTAGGCCTGGGGAGGGGGTTAGGTTGAGGCACTAGCGGTGGACTTAAGCCCCGTACACACGGGGGAGATATATTGCTCAGCAATATATTGCTCAGTTTCTCCTTTTCATCAGTGACCAGAGATGGTCACTGATGAAAGGGATCCTCTGCCGGCGGTGCCGCAGAGGTAATCAGCTGGTCGCAGGAGCAGGGGCTGAAAACGGGAGCGCGCACCTGGCGATTTATCACAGGGGCACACTCCCATCACTGCCAATATTGTCGCCTGCGACCATATTTCCAGCGATTTCAGCCCCCATCGCCCCCGTGTGTACACAGCTTACGGGTTAGGCCAGGGGGAGTGTTAGGTTTAGGCTGCTGGATAGCAGGGTTAGGCACTAGCGGGGAGGGGGAAGGTTGGCCACACCCAAGAATTGGCAACTACCATTTAATTCCTCCAGCAGGTCCTTCATACCTCAGCCCGCCACTGCCTGCAGAGGAGCATAGCCTGACGGTCATTTACAAAAACGCGGCTCCCACGCTCAAATGCATCCTGCCCTATTACTGCCCCCACCCAGCATCACACAATGCATTATGGGATATTCCTGTGCCAGAACAGAACTCATACTCCCAAATAGATGACAGCTAGTCATGTTATACTCAGGACCTTCATTAAAGCCATTTCTAAATTAAATTAAGGGAAAGCACAGTTTCTCAATGCTGGTTTCCTATAAATTGCATTAAGTGGAGTTCTCTGTTCCTGTTATGCATTAATGCTCTGTCCTAAATGACGATGACGCCGGTAACATGAAGTACGCTGTAAATCATTCATTCTCTTCGGGGACTGTAATGCTGGGTCTCAAGTCATTTTGCTGGTAACTGTATGCGTTTAACCCGCAGAATCCCAGACAGTGACGGCAATGCAGACAGTGTAACTGGATGAGGTGCGAGAGACATGGACCAGATATATGGGTAGATTGTAAGGCCCAGTAAGCCATGGCCCTTTAATTATACAATACACGGGCCACCTTGGGGCCGGACCATTCTCCTTCTTCTTGGAAAAGGAAACCTTGAGAAGTGGATACATTACTAAGTAATTATTAATTATTAACCGAGTGGTGTAATTACGTCCTCTCGCTGTCTTACTTTATACTCCTTGACGTTCCCTGCGATGTCCTGCATTAGATATACAGTAAGATCTAAACATTAGCAGATGCCTTTTGCTACAGGTCCAATCATACTGGATGGCCCATTGTTGGTACTGATTATCCCATATGTATACAAAGAATCATTTAGGGAACTGTAAGGTTATAAATACTTTCATTTTGTACAGGACTATGGGCCTGATTCAGCTTTGTTAGCAAAGCAAAAAAGCACTCAAATAGGCAAAACCATGCTGCGCTGCAGGTGGGGTAGATGCACCATGAGCAGAGAGAATTACATTTGGGTGGGGTGTGTTGAAACTGAAATCTAAATTGCAGTGTAAGAATAAAGCAGCCAGTATTTACCCTGCACAGAAAAAAAATCCTTGTTCTGTCATGTGATATCCCACCCTATAAAGCTGCCCCTCATTCTGTCAGTTCTTTAGGCGAACAGCGGCCTGGCCGGGCAGAAAAGAGGACAGACCAGAGGGCGTGGCTCTAAGATTACGTATCGTGGCTCCGCACCTGCTATACCAGTGGTGCACACAGGGGGGGGGGGGGGTTCTGAGTACCCAGAAACACCCCCCCCCCCCCAGGAATCTAATCCCTATATTGAAAGTTGAGGGTCCCCTCTTTCCATGGGTAATTTTTTTTTTTTTATCGGCCCTTGGGAACCGGAGATATCTGACTTCAAAGTGGTCCCCATCCAAGCCTGTTAATTGCTCTTCCCAGTCAGATATTTCAGGTTCCTTCTGAACTAGAGTTTTTCTGAGGGTATATTCCAAAATTTGGGACTCTCCCTCTTTGATGGACACTAGCAGCTTGTCTCTGCTGTGCCCAGAACCAGAGATATCAGCCTTCCAGCAGCTGGTTACTGCTCCAGCTCCACACACCTGGTATGTAGTTTTATATACTCGTTGGCAGATTGCTCTGCCTCCTGAATTCTGATTCCCTAGTCCCCAGTAGTGATTGGTAGGTGGGATTCTCTAGTTTTTAATTCCATTAAAAGCTAAGAAATCTAGTTCCGGGAACTGGAGATATCTGCAGTCAAGCAAGCTGTCCTCCCACCAGAACATTATGAATAATAAGCCCACTCCACTCTACACCCCTCCTCTGCGTATTAAACATCCTCTACCACCCTGAAAGTTATGTATCAGGACCCCTTCATTCAGCCCAATGCCCCCTTCTCCCATCTCATCTCCCACCATCTGTACAGTAATTGGGTAATTAGTGGAAATTACTGATCCAGGCCCAGCATGCTGAGCGGTTGATATAATGCCCCCTACCACCCACGGGACATCAAAGCTTCCACTCATAGCACCCCCCACCCCTACTGCTGGAGGATAGGTAGGGGCCCCAATACATTGCTATGCCAAGGGGTCTACACTGCTGTTATGTATGTATATATATATATATATATATATATATATATATATATATAGAGAAGACAGGATAAACCGCACACACTAGCAGATCTCAGCCACTGAGTGCCCGGTCCCAATATGGAGTTAATGATATGGGAAAAATAAGACCAGCAACATCAGATTTGTAAACAAGTGAAAATATTTTATGGCATTTTTAAAGTGCAGAAGTGACAAAAAAGAGGAGACCAAAAAGAGGTATTATCCAATGGTATAAAGATACTTAGCGGACATGGTTCTCCCCCACAAGCAGGTCATGCACGACGGCCGTTTCGGTGCCGGTATGCACCTTAATCATGTGCTACTGACCAAAGGTACACACAGGTAATTTATACCCAACAAGGGCCGCTGTGATTGGTTCAAGGAGAGTTATCCAAGCGAGTCTGGCGGCAAAACAGGCGGAAGAAAACACAAACCGGAAGTGCCGTGACGCACATCCGGTAGCGGCGTCATGACACGATCACGCCGGAAGACACGGCCCGCATCGGCTGATGCCGGGTCACGTGACAACAAGGCATATGATCGTCACCATGGCAACCGCAAGTAAACAAAAGCCAGACCATTGACGGCACATTGGGGAATCGAGCTAAACGTCAAAAAATGTAAACAAACCAAGAGGCGCTCATGATGCATCCCAGGTGTGCCTGTAAGGACAAGGTATCCAAGACCAAACACATAGGGCCAGGAGGGTATAAAACACACAAAATGACAATACACTGAAAGATAAGGAAAAAAGTGAAAAAAATACAATCAAAAAATACAATCAAAAAATCAGGTCAATAATATCATAAATCGATACTAAGGAATACCGTGTCGACCACCATCATATTAGAGAAAGCAATTGAGCGTGAGCTCCTCATTGAGGCCATGTGGTGCCACAGAATGTAGCCTGTGGATCCACATGCATTCCCTCTGAAGAAGGAGCTTGTATTGACAGTACTGGTATTGACAGCAATACTCCGCCTGTTGCTAGGCATTTTTTTCTTAAAAGACATACCTTGCGTGACTTCTGTTTTATGCCCATAGATCATGTCCCACCATTAAGACGTGGTGGTGATAGGGACAAGCTCCTTCTTCAGAGGGAATGCATGTGGATCCACAGGCTACATTCTGTGGCACCACATGGCCTCAATGAGGAGCTCACGCTCAATTGCTTTCTCTAATATGATGGTGGTCGACACGGTATTCCTTAGTATCGATTTATGATATTATTGACCTGATTTTTTGATTGTATTTTTTGATTGTATTTTTTTCACTTTTTTCCTTATCTTTCAGTGTATTGTCATTTTGTGTGTTTTATACCCTCCTGGCCCTATGTGTTTGGTCTTGGATACCTTGTCCTTACAGGCACACCTGGGATGCATCATGAGCGCCTCTTGGTTTGTTTACATTTTTTGACGTTTAGCTCGATTCCCCAATGTGCCGTCAATGGTCTGGCTTTTGTTTACTTGCGGTTGCCATGGTGACGATCATATGCCTTGTTGTCACGTGACCCGGCATCAGCCGATGCGGGCCGTGTCTTCCGGCGTGATCGTGTCATGACGCCGCTACCGGATGTGCGTCACGGCACTTCCGGTTTGTGTTTTCTTCCGCCTGTTTTGCCGCCAGACTCGCTTGGATAACTCTCCTTGAACCAATCACAGCGGCCCTTGTTGGGTATAAATTACCTGTGTGTACCTTTGGTCAGTAGCACATGATTAAGGTGCATACCGGCACCGAAACGGCCGTCGTGCATGACCTGCTTGTGGGGGAGAACCATGTCCGCTAAGTATCTTTATACCATTGGATAATACCTCTTTTTGGTCTCCTCTTTTTTGTCACTTCTGCACTTTAAAAATGCCATAAAATATTTTCACTTGTTTACAAATCTGATGTTGCTGGTCTTATTTTTCCCATATATATATATATATATATATAATTATTATTTATATACATTTGGTCTATCTATAATACTTTAACTGACCCGGCATATACTGGGTCACCTAAGTGTCCATCTCCGTGCTTTGCTCTACTATACAGTGCCAAAAACCAGGCACCGCCTACTTGTATTCTGTCTATTGCAATCTAGAAAATGACAGACACAATCTGATCATCTATTTTAATTTTTAGAAGCTTTAGTAAATGTATCCCTTTTTGAACGTTGGGCTCTGCTATATTTGATGCTGTTATTATCTTTCTGCTACAACCTGCTGTATTGTATTGTGCACAAGACATTACTGTTTCCTGTTATGTCAACAGAGCAGGAAACCTAGCAGGAAACTGCGAGATGGTGTAAATAATTTGTTTCCTTATGAGACGTAGTGTTCTACCCTGGTGAAGGGTGATGTGACATAACTGTCTTACTGGGAGACCGCTCTCATTGCACTGGTGCCACAAACTGAAGGGAACTGACAGTATATTAGTTGGGTAACTAATAGCATCAATGTTAGAGTTCTGTTCCGTACTGCAGCTGCATCACTACACAGGGAAGAAGCATAAACATCTAGTAGTTGTAATTGGGACGCACCCATAGGTCCCGGCCAACAGAGCATATGATATCAGCCAATCCTCCCCTCTGTTGATACTCTGCTTTTCCATAACTATGGGGGTTATTCTGGTTCACTCGCAAAGGCACAATCACTCTAATGGACAAAACTATATGCACTGCAGGTGGGGCAGATGTAACATGTGCAGAGAGAGTTAGATTTGGGTGGGGTTTGTACTTCAAACTGAAATCTATATTGCAGTGTAAAAATAAAGCAGCCAGTATTTACCTTGCACAGAAACAATAAAACACCCAAATCTAACTCTCATCTGCCCCACCTGCAGAGCATATGGTTTTGTCAATTAGAGAGTTATTGTGCCTTTGCGAGTGAACTAGAATAACCCCCTATATCACAGTAAATTAGAACCGTAACCCTTTGTACAGCTACATACCGCACTCCGAATGTCCGAGCTGTACATTGAGAGCTTAAATGGCACACATCAGTGTTTAAGAATACAGGGTTACCGATGTTTTATCAGGGTGTGGTATAGGGGTCCGACAGTCGGGATCCCGACAGTCATTATCCCGACGTCGGGATCCCGGCTGGCCGGACCCAGACAGCATGGCGAGCGCAACTAAGCCCCTTGCGGACTCGCTGCGCTCGCCACGTTGCGGGCACGGTGCACCTATTCTATTCTCCACTATGGTTGTCGTGGACCCCCACGAGGGAAGATAGCTGACGGCCGTCGGGAACCCGGCTGTCGGAGTTTTGACAGACGGGATCCCGACGTCGGCTGAATGCCTGTCGGGATCCCGACTGTTGGGACCTCGTCCGGCACCCTTTCATCATGTGGGACCTTAAGGCGCCCAAGGGATTATGTTGGTTGCCTTGTGTTGTTACCCTTACATTAGTTCCTAGAAATAATTTACGCGGACACCTTATCTACAAATAAGACTCAGACAACCATGGCATAAGTTTAAAATGGTCAAGTTATTTATTTAGGTGGTATGACCCTTGTTAGTCTATCAAAGGGATGGCCAAGAAAGCACTTGAGACCAGCACCAGTCAGAGGTGTATGCCAATGGCAGCGACTGCATCGCTCCAATCTAACAAACACACCCCTTACGTAAGGTACAGCCTGCACCGTGACGGCTCCCCGCCCCCTCTAAGGTAGGGCGCGGACACCTCAAGGAAGTGCCCATCGTCCCCGCTCATTTCGGGACTCGCCCACCGTCCTGGCAAGGGGGGGTAATACCGCACGGTGACCACCTGACACCTCACCCGACTGCTGGTCGAGAGCGCCTTCTCGCCACTGCCGAGGTTCCCAAGACATAACACAAGGTCGCCCGGGACCAGGCCCGCCACCCCTCAAACTAGACCTACATGCCTTCCTATTGCTGAGTTATACAAGAAAAGATGTCACCCAGAAAAACCTCCATGCCCGCGTCAGACAGGTGAACCCCGTCAGACCTAAACAGATGGGCCGACTCCCTGACTATCGTGGGGTGCCGTACTGCTCTACCCCCCATGGCGTGTACCCTCCGGGAAACAGCATGGTTCACCTTCCGCCTTGCCCTATCCATGGCAACTGCATTTCTGCAGCCCCGCCACTGAAGCCGGGGGACAATGTCAGACCACACTATCAGCACACCTGGCCAAAGGGCCGCAATGCACTCTAGGTCCGCAGTTATGCTGCAAATGAGGGAGAGCCCCGTATTTTTAACCAGGTCGTTGCCCCCTAGGTGTATTATCAGTGTGTCGGGGCGCCCTGAGTTGCGGGCCTTGGCAACCAGGAGGCTGTAAAGCCCACCCCACTGAAGTCCCCTAACCCCAAACCACTGGACTGAGTCGGCTCGTAGAAGGCCTAAAGCCCTAGGATGCCTGGCCGCCCAAAAAACATAGGAGTGACCCACTACCCAAACTATCCCCCGAGATGGTGAGGAAAGGGAAGAGGCTGAAAAAGAAAAAACCTAACGTTAACATCAATATAATTTATACTGTAACACAACCAGAATACAAGATACAGCCCAAGTGAAGGTGAAAAACTTAAAAAACCTCCGGTGAACTTTGGTGACAGCCGAATTGAATTAGTTCTACCTCGGAGGAAAAAGTAAAAAATTCACTCCACACCGTCGATTCCAGAACGCTAGCCATTCCAGAACCGATTGTAAACTTACGTTTTTGGGCTGGCGCAACAGGCGCATACTACAACTTATCTATCTTATCTAATCTTACATATTTCTTATAAGCCGATGACTTCCACCTCCCGACCTTCTGTATGGCAGAAGGTGGAAGCCCCGCCGCTGCTGCTCACGTTGCAGCCCCTATGCGAAAAGAGTGTGTCCCATAGTCCTGTGCCTGCAGGCCTAAGTCGGTCAAGCACCGCCGAAATACAGCCCCGAACTGAAACCGGGTGAGGGGCACGCCATCTGCGTGAACCAAAAACTGCATGGCTGCAACCGGCCTGTGAGACACATAGTCCCTGCTCAATGCTACGGGACAAATGGCTTGGTCCACACTGGCTCGCAGGGTGGCCCAACTGCCCCTCCCCAACTGGTCAGTTTTGGATCTCTGGATCCTACACAGTACATGGTCCTCATGGAAAACCACGTCCTCAGACCGGAGACCAGACTGGGCCTTTTTACTCGCAGCTACAAGTTCCCCGATCCTGAATGCTCCAAAGAAAGCGAATGAAAAAGCGACCTTCAGCAGCGCAGCTTCGAAAGCGCTATCAGCCACTCTATCCAGACAGGCTACTAATTCTCCCAGCATGCGCTCATCTATTGGCCGCCGAGTGTCAGGAGGCACTGGCCGCTGTTTAGCCCAGCCCCTTAAAGCTTTAGTCAAAATAAACGACCCTGTGAGATCCCGCTCCCCCCTCAAACGGGCGTGGAAAGCTATACCTGCCAAAGCCGCCGCCATAGCCGACTTTGACCTGCCTCTTACGTAATGGCCCCAGACAAATGCGAGCAACCGGTCTTCGACCGACTTACCGCAAGCCTCCGGTGCCGACTGAAACTCCTCCCAGTCCCTCCAGGCCGCCGTGTAAGCCCTGCGGGTGGAGGGCGCCAGTGACAGCATTGCCAAACCCGTCATGCCGATTCTATGATCTGCCATACAAGATTTGGACACCTAAGCCCCAGGGGTGACGCTTCAGGAGCAAGCTCCCGAAACTTTGTAAACTGAAACCTAGACAGGGCGTCAGCTATAGTGTTCTCTATGCCAGGGACATGTCTAGCCCGGAAATGAATGTTGTTCCTCAGG
Organism: Crinia signifera; assembly: GCF_055691185.1. Lineage (NCBI taxonomy): Eukaryota > Metazoa > Chordata > Amphibia > Anura > Myobatrachidae > Crinia > Crinia signifera. The sequence continues at coordinate 83,411,337 of NC_139226.1, forward strand.
CAATGAAGCACGAGGTAACGTAGTAACCTAAGAGCCTCCGGGGAAGACGCCCTCTGATTGTTGATGGCGTGGACCACCCCCAGGTTGTCCCACCAGAACACTATGTTCCGATTTGCCAATCTTGCTGCCCATAACTGCACCGATACAATGATGGGAAACAGCTCCAACAGTAAAATATTGACCGTGAAACCCCTTTCAATCCATGACTGCGGCCACCGCGAAACACACCATTCCCCTTGAAAATAAGCCCCGAATCCAGTGGAGCCGGCAGCATCTGTGAAGAGCTGCAGCTCCTTGCTGGATTCCGGTTCTGTGGGCCATATTAGCTCTCTATTGAATTGCCCAAGAAATGCGGACCACACTTCCATGTCGTCCCGCATTTCCCGCGACAGCCTGACCGTGTGGTGGGGGTCTCGTACCCCCGCCGTGGCCCTCTCAAGCTTGCGGCAGAATACCCTACCCATGGGAATGATGCGGCAGGCAAAATTAAAGGATCCTAGCAGGGACTGCAATAATCTCAGCTGTATCCTCTTCCGTTGCAAGCACTCAACTATTAACCCCTGAAGCTTTGTCACCTTATCTGCAGGTAGGCGGCAGCACCCCGCGGCCGAGTCTATTTCAATACCTAAGTAAGATAGGACCCTAGTGGGGCCCTCCGTCTTGTCTGCAGCTATGGGGACCCCCAGCTCCGTCAGCAGGGAAACCGCCCGGGACAATATATTTGCGCATGTGCTGTCGTCTCCTGGTCCCACAAAGAGAAAGTCATCCAGGTAATGGGCTACGCCCGCACAGCCAGTACTGCTCTGTATACACCAGTGCAGAAACATACTGAATTTCTCGAAGTAGGAGCAGGAGACAGAACAGCCCATCGGCAAGCACTTATCAATGTAAGAGCCACCATCTAACCTGAAACCCATGAACCTGAAGGAACTGGGGTGCAATGGGAGGAGCCTAAACGCGGACTCAATATCCAGTTTGGCCATAAGGGCTCCCTGGCCGAAACACCGGACTATGTCCAGCACCTCGTCAAATAGCTGGTACTGCACACTACAGAACTCATCTGGGATGGCGTCGTTTATTGACGCGCCGTGCGGGTGTGACAGGTGTTGTATCAACCTGTACTTACCCGGGGTCTTCTTAGGTACCACCCCGAGGGGGGAAAAACACATGTCAGGTAGGGGGTCCCCCCGGAAGGGGCCCGCCATCCTGCCCAGGGCCACCTCAGCCTGAACCTTCTGGCGGACCACATCGGGGAAATCCCTGGCGGACTTGAGATTCCTGATAGAGGAAACTCTGATTCTGTCTGGGATGGGGAGGGGAAAACCGAAACTAAAACCATCTAATAAAAACCGTGCGTCTGCCCTGTTGGGGTACGCCATTAACCTGCGGGCCAGGGCCTCTACTACAATTGGGGACGGGGCCTTACTTTCCGCTAGTGCCGGCGTCCCCCTGGTCCCCGCCCTTGCCTGCTGACCTGCAAGATTTGGAAGGGTGCCCCCCCCCGCAGTTACTGCAGTCGTGACGGAAACGGCACTTGGCGCCCCTGTCACACTTGCCCTCGTTAAATGCAAAGCACTTCCCTATGCCGCCGGCTTTGGAACCGGGTTTGGCCGCAGGTAATGGCTTCCTGCCTGAGCTATCTGAGCTATGCTGCCCCTTGCCGATGACCTTGAGCCATATCTCCACGTGCTTGCAGCCCATGGGCATGACCCTGGACCCAGCATGGGCGAGGCGGAATTTCTCGTCATAATTCCGCCACGCCTGACCCTTATAGTCCGTGAACGTCTCGTTCACCAGGAACAGGTAGCGCAAGACGTTCACGTGCTCACCGGGCCTTGTGCTTAGGTAACATGAAGAGAAGATCAGGAAACCTTTAAGCCAATTGTGGAAGCCCTTGAAGGCCGCCTCACTACCGCTCCCCGCCTTCTTGGCTGCTTCAAATCTTTTTTCATGTCGACTGTCAGTGTAAAAAAGTCAACAAACTTCCCCCTCTTGATCTTGTCCTTTATCCCCTTACGCAGGCCCCGAGACACGGCGGTATTGGTGCAATGGACCATATCGCCTGCCGGGGGAACTAATTCCTGCTCCGCCTCCTTCCTAACCCGCTTAGTGCCACCCACTTTCTTAGCTACCGCGCGCGCAACCATTTTTGCAAACTTGCGCAGGCGCTTGGGGGACCCAGACTCGTCACTGCTAGCCGACGAGTGGGAGGAAGAGGATGCACATTCTGAAGTATTGTCATGCTCACCGTCTCCTGAAGCCTCGCCTTGAACCACGGGGTCCACCCGTGGTGTGGCCACCGGCCTTGCGGGAGTCGACGCTTCTGTCCTGGACGTAGAAGCCGGGGTCTCGATCCGCCCGGCAGCGGGTGCTGGACCCCTGGCTGGGGCTGGAGCCGCCACTGGTGTTGCTGGCCGAGATTCAGGAGCCCTCCTGGACCTTTCTGTGTCTTCCTCTTGGAACGACCCTCCTAAGACGACACTCACACCACCGACTGAGGATACCTCGGGAGATAGAGGGGCAATGTTAGGACCATATCCTGAACCCGTCACCCTCCCCGATCCCCTTGCTGCTGTACCAGAGCTCCCCTGGCCCCCAGTCGCATAAACCTGGTTGACCTGTTGAGCCTGGGTGTACATGCTGGGGTGTGTATAGGCCACCCCTTGAAAAGACTGCTGTTGCCCACCAGGGACCGGGGGGTTTGGTGCACCCGCACCCTGCCATGCCCCTCCAACATACCCCCCGGGAAACCCCCCAGCTGGCCCCGCTGTTTGGGGGAAGTAAGGGAAAGGGGCCGGTTGGTTCCCTGGGTAGGGCCCGTACTGTGGGTTAGGCATGGGATACCCCGGGTACCCCCCTGTGCTTGGAGCGGGAAACGCCCACTGCTGCTGCTGCTGCAAGGGGGCCTGCATATAGGCTTGCTGGCCTGCCCCAAACCCTGCCTGGCTAAACCCCTGGGGTCCCCCCTGCCCCGCCGGAGCCCCGGCGAAACCCTGAGGGGCCGAAGGGAAGGGCTGCTGGCCCTGATGCCACTGCTGCTGCGGGGCCTGCCACCCTTGAAAGGGAGCGGCACCGCCATCCACCCGGCCGCCGACGAAAGCGCCCCCACGGCCACCGTCCCAGCCCAAGGGAAGGAGCGCCCCCCTTACCGGGGCCATGATGTTTGCCAGAGAAGCCAAGGGGCCCTGACCCGCGTCGCGCTGACCCCCTGCATTCATCCGCAGAGGGCTCCATGTGAGGCCCCCTGTTATGACCTGCAGCGGGCTACCTGGCCCCTGCGCTAACGGGGTACTGGTCCTGGGGGGCACCCCCCCATCCCCCCCGCTGCGTGAAACCCCACTATCACTCACCCCGCTGCCTGATGCGCGCGGGGTGACCATTACAGCCTGCCCAGCCTGCGCTGGCGTTAGGACGCCAGCAGATGGCGCCAAAGCGCTGTCCCCAGCAGCGCTACTCGCTGCTGGGCGCACTGTGCGCGCTGAGGAAGCTGCGTGCTCCCCGCTCACAGCAGAGCCCTGCTGAGCCGGGGAGCCGCTTCCGTGAGAGGGGGAAACCTGCCCCCCTGTAAAAGACAGCGCAGGAGACGGCGCGCGCACCTGCGTTGACGCGGTCGCGGCCGCCCTGCTACCTCCCCTCCCGCCGCCGCGCTCTGGCATAGTGACCAGCGGGCGGGCGGCGTCTGCCAACCACCGTGGAGGTGGTGCAGATCTCTTGGGGCGGCCGGACATGATTGCAGCTGCGCGATGGATACAGGCCTACAAACAAGGAAAAAAGGTACTTAGCTTCGCGTGCTGCACTGTGTAGATCCGGATTCCAAGAGGAAGTTCCTACCCCAGAGCTGGACCCTATATACCCCGCTTAAGCTACCTCCCCTCTAGGTGCTGATTGGCCCAGATGCACCACATGCTAACCTGCCTATGAATCACACACTGCTCTGTGCTGCATTGCAATCTGCGTTTAACCCCCAAATCCCCGGGCTCTTAACTGTACTCTGGCCTATGCTGCCCTCGTTTTGCCTTCTTAAGGTTCAGACGTTATGTGGTCACTAGGCCGACTGAACGTCGACAGGCCTTAGGGCTAAATATGAAAAAGGTCGACATGGTCATTTAGGGTGAAATTGGGAAGGTCGACAGTCAATAAGGTTTTCACCTCTTTTTTTTTTTTTTTATGTGCCCTGCGGTCAGGTCTGAACTATTCCCATAGTGTATAACATACCAGATGTCCCATGCTATAGCCACATATAGCAGTGCCAGTACAGGGCTGGGTGGTACTTGTAGTGCATTTAATCACAAAACTGCAGTAGAAAAATGTTATATGGGATCTGTTCATTTAGACCTGGTCACAGTTCTGCCTGGAGTCTCTGCATGGCCAATAAATGCTCACCACTCCCTGCAGTTCAGTCGTCCTACACCAGCGCTGACACTGAATGACCCTCATCCGGTAAGTGGTGCACTTACTGCAGCTAAAATAGACAACCCCTGGATAATTTATAGTGGGTCTTAGGAGCAGCTGCAAGTTGCGGTGGTGAATGCTCAGGGGCAGGGAGAACTACGCTTATGCAGGGACATCTGCTCCAGTGAGGACACGCTTGTGCACAACGGCTGGTTGTGCAACCCTGGCAGACCCCCTTCCCACTGGAAGGAGTGGGGTTCTGACAACCAGCGACATTAGAAGCTGGCGTTGGTTCCCGCAAGCAAACTCTGAAAACTTCCAGTTTCTAGAGGTTGTAGCCACCCCCTAATAATGACTGGCCCGTCACAAGAAAACGTGATGATGAACAGGACTCAGGAGTACATTTACTAAGGGGGGTATTCAATATTTCCCAATATTCCATATTCGCTGAAATATCAGTCAGTATTCAATCCCAGCAATTTTCAGCCAGGACTCACTGCTGCAGAGCTGCATTCGCCGAAATGTCCGCTAAATTTGTGAAGTAGCGTCTGTTTCTGCAAAAGGCGCAAATCCTTGTCTTTTCCTATTTTCACTATAATTCGTATGGTATACTGGGTTCTCAATACATTGGGGAATCATACCTCCCAACTTTGTCAAAATCAGAATAGGGCCCGAAAAGGGGGCATGGCGTATATGTAAATTAGGGTACGGCTTATGCAAATTAGGCCGTGCCCCCGTTTTCAGACGCGAATAGACGCGGGACACTGCCAGCCACGGGAGGGACACGGGAACGTCCCCAAAAACCGTGACTTTCCCGCGTTTAGCGGGACAGTTGGGAGGTATGGGGAAGAAGAGACAGGCACATAGAACTCCTTACAGTGGGTGTACTGGCTCCTACCCCCTCTACTTCCTCCTCCACATAATCAGTTTAGAAAAACGTGCCCTCGGAGAGGCTGCACTTACAGAGCTACTGAAGAGAGTTTTTCGTCATTTAATTTTGCTTGTTGTTTTGGGGAGCCTGTTTTGGACAAAACAGCTCCCTGCTTCATGGAAAGCCAGGGGAGGGTTACAGTTGCTGGCCTTTCAAGGTACTGAACTGTCCCTGTCTCAGGACCACTGTCCTGTGTGGGTGATTTTCGTGGCGGGCATTGCGCTGCAACGCTTCACACCCCCAGCTTGCTGCACACCCCTGGCTCAGTCCGAAGATGTCTGCAGTGAGTGTTGCCTGGGGTCCCCTCTAGTGGGGTACCCCGGTTTATGTGTGGCATGATGGCAACGGTGGTGTCCCTGCACGGGAACCGCACAGCATCCTGGCCACACTGGATGCTTTACACTGCCTCTGGATCATCAGGGCAGGTGTTAATGTGCTTGCTAGGAACAGCAACAGCTCCAGTATAAAGATTAGTAAAAGCACCAGCACCATTGTAAGGGGTGGGGCTTAACTCAGAGAGGGGACACAGCTCTCTGGTACCAATTTTCTGCTTCCGGCTTGTCTCTGTATGCTTTGGGTACCATTATACAGCAGCAGACACTCCTCAGCGGTGCTGGCAGCTACAGACTGGGTGGAACAGAACTTCAGCAGAGACAGCAAGTGAAATAGAGCTTATAAAATGCTCATTACAGTGTTTATAGCCTTGCACATACTTATATAGATATTTCCTCTGTGTATTTATATCTATTTCTACTAGGGAGGCCAATCCCGGGATCGGGATCGGCGGGATCCCGGGATTTAGGCCTAAAATCGGCGGGATTTGAATCCCGGGATTGAAGCTTTCAATCCCGGGATTTCGGGATTAGTATCCCAGTGCTAAATGTACTTTTTTTTTCCAAAGCCGGGCAGCGCTGAGCTCTTTAGAATGGCTCAGATGCTGCCCGGCTGTCTGCTGCGTACCCCCCGGTCGCTGATTGGTCGGCTCCGCTGTCAGTGTCATGACGGCGCCCAGGCTGCGCAGCGTGACCCCTGACATCACGCCACGCTGCGAAGCCCGTCCGCCGCCATGCCTGTCAGTGCACTTCAGCACAAGCACAGTCGCTCAGCCGCCCGCTGCATGGATGGACGGACATAGCTCCTGCTGCTGCCTGTCACCATACCTCTGTAAGTGACAGTGCAGGGCAGGGGGATGGGGAAGAGTGGCGGGCGGGCAGGCGGGGCGAATAAGAGGGCATTTATATTGATATTTGGGGGGGCGGGTCATTTTTTTTTTATTAGGGAGGCCAATCCCGGGATTCCCGGGATCCCGGGATTGAGCATTTTTCAATCCCGAATCCCGGGATTGAAAAAAATGCCCCGGGATTGGCCTCCCTAATTTCTACTAACCAGCTCCTCAATCTGGGAGCTCAGGTTAAGGGTGTGCTGGTTCCCCCAATATCTCTGAGTCCTTTCCCCACTCGCTTGTTAAGCATTTCTGGGCACACATATAAGTGTAGAGACTTCACATAGCTTCTATACACTTCACACTGACTCTGACTGGTGTTTTACTGTGTGTGTGTTGTGGGGTGATACCTTTTATAAAATGGTTAGAAAGTTAACCTGTATGATTTGCAGTACTAATTGAATGTAGATTGTATGTAGATTGAGCATGTTTTTTGCATGTTTAGATCCGATTCCAATCCGATGCGCGTCCGCGCTGTCGTTTGGTCGTTTTACAGATCCTACCTGCTGCTGGTAGGATCTGTAAAAGATCCATTCAACTGGCTACAGACTCACATCGGATTGGGATCAGATTGGATGCAGATCGTGTGCTCCAACAGATCATGCGACTATCACACAATCTGCTAACGATCTACTAACAATCAGGATCATTCTGGTGTGTACACAGGCTAATACCCCATTCACACCAGAAATGCAGGGACAAACCCGGGAATTCAGTTCCCGGGACAAGCAGGGACATTCCCGGGTTTGGACCCATTCACACCAGAAATGTCCCTGCATTTTCTGGTGTGAGAAGGAGGCCGGCAGGAGGTGGGCAGGCGGCGGGATGGGGAGAATACTCACCCCGGTTGCTGGTCCTCCATGCAGGCCAGGGATCCACACAGGCAGCGGCACAAATGACGGGACAGGCTGCGGATGAAGATGACGCAGCTCTCCGGCATCCTCACTGCCGCCGGAGAGCTGCGTCATCATCATCCACCGGCTGTCCCGTCATTTGCACCCGCTGCCTGCATTAATTCCCGTCGGACAGGACACGGAGGACACGTCAACCCGGGTAAGTATACCCTGTACCTTTCACACCAGCCAGGTCCCCGGGTTGAACCCGGGAACAACCCTGGTACCTATCCAGGTTGAAATTTGCCTGGGATTTTGTCCCGGGAACCTTTCACACCAGCGCTAGTACCGGGTTGTTCCCGGACTCAACCCGAGAATTTAGGCTGGTGTGAATGGGGTATAAGTTTGTTCCTGCATCCACTTCGCAAGTCACTTGTGAACACTGTATGTCACCCCAGACTAGTGGGGGGTCTCCACACCTCAGTGGTATCCCCACTCCCAGGAACCTGCCTGGGCAAGCAGCATTAAAAGTATGCTGGAATCTGTGTCCACTCAGCTGACTGCAAATACCCAGCAGACACAGAGGCATATATTCAATGCCGTGGGCGAGCGGTGACTGCGAGCAGGACTTTTTGCTCGCAGTCACCGCTCACCCTGTCAGTATTCAACTGACCCCCCCTCATACGCAAATTCCCCCTCGCTCCGTTTTTTGAGCGAGGGAGAATTGGCGTATGTGCCTCCAAAAGCTGCGAGAATCGAGGCTAATTACAGCGATTTTGCTGCACTAGCCTCGGCTCTCGCAGTTTAGGGGAATCCTTGCCGTTCTGTGACGGCGAGGATTCCCCCGGAACGTTGCATAGTGCGAGCGGCGCGCGGGGGTTAAACTGCGAGGATCACTGGTTTTCTGTGATCCTCGCAGTTTAACCCCCTCGCCGGCCGCTCGCACTGGCATTGAATACATGCCACTGAGTGCAGCAGGATTTAACTGTCCTTTCTGCAAGGGTGGACATTCTCACTCCCTTGGGTGGCTTGTCACGCAAACGTTATTTATGGTGTGTACCAGTGGCGTAAGTTCGTCACAGTTGCCCGGAGGAAAGATAAAAATTGGTGCCCCCCCAACACACACAAACACCATCTTATATAAATATATGTATGCATGTATGTATGTTATGGATATTATGTTTAGAATAAAGAGAGTGGGAAATTTATGGTCCTGCTAGGAGGAGGAGACAGCCACAAAGTGATATCAACGGCTTTCAAATAAATTATTAAAACTCACAGGGGAGGAGAGGTGCCCCCTTGGGAGCAGGAGCCCGGCGGCAGATGACTCCATTGCCTCCCAGAGTTCTGCCTCTGGTGTGTACACATAGTGAGATTCCCTTGCTATTCGACTTAAGATTTGAATGCTATACAATCTTTGCTAACTCTGTACTATTTACATACAATTCATGCTATCTACTTTCGCTTTGCACTATATAGTCATTGCTGCCCTCTCTATCTGGGTTTCGATTTGTGCTGTCACGGGAGCGCGCATCGGGATCGCAAGGCAAAAAACCTGTGCGATCTGAATACGATCTGCTTGCGATCTGCATGCGATTTTGACTATATAGTCAAAATCTCATTCTGGATTGTACCGTGTGTACACAGCATTAGCTGCTGTAGAGCCTGACTCTAAAGCGTAGGCTGTTGAAGATGGGGAGGATATGGATGCTACACAACCAGGTTCTCAGGGGTCTCAGTCGCTGTTACAGGGGCCTGAGTCTTTAATACTGGCCATAAAAGAAGTCCTTGATCTCCCTCTGGCTGCACCTGTTGAAGGTGATCCCTTTTTTGTGTCTCAAAAAAGGCAGGATGTGGTATTCCCTGAACAGGCTGATTTGGAAGATGTTTTCAAATCGGCTTGGAAAAATCCTGAAAAGAGATTTTAAGTATCCAAATGCTTCAAGTCCACTTTCCCCTTTGATGCCGCCGGCAGGTGGGTGTGGGAGGAGCCTCCAGTTGTAGATGCTTCAATGTTCCATTTGTCAAAAAAATATAGTACTCCCAGTACCTGGGAATTCCACACTTAAGGATTCAGTGGATAAAAAACTAGATGGTACCCTCAAGTCTATGTATACGGCCAGTGGGGCGGCTTTGTGCCCGGTACTTGCTAGTTGCTGGATGGCAAAGTCCATTCATACCTGGCTGACCCAAATCAAAGAGGGATTGCTGGGCGATATGTCCATGGCCCAGGAGGCTGATTCACTCCGTCACATACAAGATGTGGCTAAGGTGCTTTGTGACGCACAAAAGGAGGTGGGCCCTATTAATGCACGTAACTCAGCCATGGGGGTTTCCACCCACAGGGCTCTGTGGCTGCATCAGTGGGTTGCTGACGCGGACTCCAGCTCAGGCACAGTGCCCCAAAAGCCCTCAGCATGACGGGCTACACCCACCATGAGATCTACTTGCGGTGGGGGCGCGGCTGTCGTTTTTTAGCCAGGCGTGGGAGGATTCCTGCCTCAGTCCATGTTACGATCCGGGGAGTAACTGAACATCTCCCAGACTGCATGGTGGTTACACCTCTAACCTCACTCTATTGGCCCTCCCTGACAAGTGGTCATGGACTGTGGGATGCTAGACTCTGCCTGTAGCCGCCATGGCCCGCCTAATCTCCGGTGCAGCCAGGTGTTAGGTGGTGACAAGCCCATGACGGCTGCCAGGGATAGGTCCAAGAGGACAATCTGACTAAACGAATAACCCCGACTAAAGAGGATAATGCAGAAGTAAGGGTCTCTGAAGTGACACAAGTATGGAAAATAATAATGAAAATACTGCGACTCCGTCGCAACCAAAACAACAGTCAAGCGACCCTGTCGCAACCAAACACCAGGCGACCTTGTCACACACAGACAAGTTGTTCCTAGCACAACTTAAAGGGGAACAACCCCACATAAATAAACTGGAGGAATAATGCCCAACCTCCTTTTGGGCAACTGACATGCACCACAATGCAACCTAACCGTAGCCTAAGACTACCCACGACACCGGGCATAAGATGGAAGGTAGTGGTTCCCAGATGCTTGAGAGTCAGACTCATGCAGGAAAGGTAGCAGCAGCATGTCCCAGGAAGAATCCTGCATTCAGGATGACTGGACTCAGACTGCAGCAGGACAAGACAATCCAGACCAGGAAATTGCAAACCAGGAAACAGGAAGCTATCACCGGCTCTGCATTGCTGGGGAGAATGCCTTAAGAAGGACTCAGGTGATTATCACACCTGTGACATCTCCAGCCAAGCTGCCAGCAGGAAAAAATGAGCTCATTATCCATCAGCCTAGTGCAGTGGTCAGGGAACTCGGTCCTCATTACCCCACGCAGTGCATGTTTTGCAGGTCTCCTCACAGAATCACAAGTGAAATAATGAACTCCACCTGCGGACCTTATAAAATGTGTATGTGAGTAATTAGTACACCTGTGCACCTGCTGGGTTACCAGCAAAACATGCACTGTGTGGGGTAATGAGGACCTAATTCCCTGACCACTGGCCTAGTGAATAATCAAGCCTCCAGAAGATTTGAGCTGCAATGGCACCGCCTGACCACCGGAGGCCACTAAAGAGTCAAATGCCCAAACACAAACAGAACAGAACACAAAACAGACCTGAACCATCCTAATGGTTCCTAACAGTCCATGGGTCAGGGGTCTTATTTTTCATGGCTACAAGCTGGAGCTCAACAGGTTGCCGCCGCACAGATTCTTTCAGTCCGGACTCCCAGCTGCGGCAAGGGATCAGCTGGTCCTCAGGCAAGCTGTACAGAAGCTGCAGGACTCCCGGGTTATAATACCTGTTCCGGAACAGGGCAAAGGGTATTACTCCAACCTGTTTGTAGTACCGAAGCCAGACGGCTCGGTGAGACCCATCCTCAACCTGAAATCCTTGAACCCCTTTTTGAGGGTGTTCAAGTTCAGGATGGAGTCTCAGGTTTGTTGTGGCTGGCCTCAAAGTAGGGGAGTTCCTAGCGTCCTTGGATGTGAAAGACGCATTCCTTCAAATTCCCATATGGCAACCACACCAGGCTTACCTCAGGTTTGCAATTGGAAACAAGCATTCCCAGTTCCAAGCCTTGCCTTTCGGCCTGTCCATGGCTCTGCGCATCTTACCAAGGTGATGGCGGAAATTATGTCTTTGCTAAGGGCTCAAGGGGTAAATGTTATCCCATACCTGGACGATCTGCTGATAAAGGCGAGAAGAGAGGAACTGTTGAGAGCGGATATCACCACCACAATGCAGGTACTGTCTTCGACTGGTGGAATTTGAACCTGCAAAAGTCCTCACTGACCCCATTCAGGCGTCTCCAGTTCTTGGGGATGATTCTGGATACAGTGGAACAGAAAGTGTCCCTGCCGGAGGAAAAGATGGTAGCCATTCAACTGCTGGTAGTGGCAGTCCTTACACCGGTTCTGGTGTCAGTCCATCAGTGCATCTAACTACTGGGAAAAATGGTGGCCTCCTTCTAGGCGCTCCAGTTTGGGAGGTTCCACTCCCGGACTTTCCAGTTGAATCTTTTGGCCAAATGGTCGGGTTCCCACCTGCAGATGCACAGGCGGATACGTCTGTCGGCCCAGGCAAGGCTGTCTTTGCAATGGTGGCTTCACCCGCAAAACCTCTTGGCGAGCAGACGTTTTGGGATCCGGGATTGGGTCCATCTGATGACAGACGCCAGTCTCCTCAGCTGGGGAGCAGTGACACAGGGAAAACGTTTTCTGGAAAATGGTCTCTGTGGGAGTCCAAACTTCACATCAACTGTTTGGAACTCCAAGCTGTCTATTATGCGCTCCTGCAGGTAGCCCCCTTGTTGCAGAGCCTGGCAATCCAGGTTCAGTCGGACAATGCAACGACGGTTGCGTACATCAACCGGCAAGGGGTGGGGGGGCAAAGAGCAAGTCCTGCATGAGGGATGTATCCAAGATCTTGGTTTGGGCAGAGGCTCATGCCATGGCCTTGTTGGCCATATTCATTCTGGGTGGACTTCCTCAATCGTCACTAGTTGCACCCAGGAGAGTGGAGTCTCAGTCTACAGGTGTTTGCGCAGATTGTGGATCGGTGGGGGTTACCACAGATCGACCTGATGGTGTCCAGGATCAACAAAAAGGTGGACTTATTGGTCCAAGGACCCTCAGGCAGTGCCAGTCGATGCAATAACGATGATTTGGTCATTCAAACTGGTTTACCTGTTTCCTCCCATTCCTTTCATAAGTTGCGTGCAAAAAAGAATTCAAAGCCAAGGATTGGATGCGATTCTGGTGGACCAGGACTGGCCTTGAAGGGCCTGGTATGCAGATCTTCAGGCCTCGGTCGTACGGACCCCGTGGCATTTACCTCTTGAAGTCGACTTGCTCACTCAGGGGCCCTTTGTTTACCAGGACTTAGGGTAGCTTCATTTGACAGCCTGGAGGTTGAAAGGCAGATTTTAGCCAGAAAAGGTCTTCATGTTTCAGTCATTTCCACTATGACCCAGGCTATGAAACCGGTGACGGCTTCCCATTACCATAAGATCTGGAGAAAGTATGTAGCCTGGTGTGAAACTAATTTGTTTCCACCTGTGGATTTTAAACTGGATCGTTTTCTACGATTTCTGCGGTCAGGCTTGGGCCTGGGCATGCAACTAGGTTACTTGAAGGTACAGATTTCGGCTCTTTCCATTTTCTTTCAAAGGAAATTGGCTGATATTCCGGAGGTACAGACCTTTCTCCAGGGAGTTTTGAGGATTCAACCCCCCTTTGTGCCACCTACGGCTCCATGGGACCTTGATGTGGTCTTACAGTTCCTGCAGTCATCTTGGTATGAACCACTGGCGTCAACTGATTTGAATCTGGCTCTGGCGCTGGCTAGACGTGTGTCAGAGTTAGGTGCTTTATCTATCTAGTGTTTCACGCAGATAGGGCCAAACTGAGCACAAAACAGCAGTTCTTGCCGAAGGTTATTTTCGGTTTTCCATCATAACTTACCGGTTCCACCCTCTGTGAAGGCTCATTCCACGAGAGCGGTGGGCGCATCCTGGGCGGCTGCTCGGGGTGTGTCGGCTCTGCAACTATGCAGAGCTGTTTCTTGGTCGGCTCAACACACTTTTGTAAAGTTTTACAAATTTGACACCCTGGCCAAAGAGGATACCCAGTTTGGGCAGATGGTGCTGCAGCAGTCTAGGCACGTCCTTCCCCCCCCCCCCCCCCCCTTTCTGGAAGCTTTGGGACATCCCCAATGTATTGAGAACCCAGTATACCAAATGAATGATAGTGAAAATAGGATTTTAATACCTACCGGTAAATCCTTTTCACAAAGTTCATATCGTATTTTGGGAACCTGCCTCTGTGCGGAGTTCTACTGCATCTGGTTGTCACTTTAAGGTGTGACGTATTTTGGCTTGTTGCCTAGGTTGTCACTTAGGTGATGTTGTTAACTGTTTTATTTACCAGTTGTAAATGTTTAAGGGTGTGCTGGTATGAATCTTACAGCACTCACATATACTCAGAGGCAGAACTCTGGGAGGCAAAGGAGTCATCTACCGCCGAGCTCCTGCTCCCAAGTGGGCACCTCTTCTCCACCTGGAAGTTTAAATCAGTTATTTAAAAGCCAATGATATTGCATCTGTGGCTGAGTTCTGAAATATATGTGTTCTCTATCTATCTATATTTCTGAACAGAAATATATATATTTTATATAAGGTTACTAGAGGTGTGTGTGTGTGTGTGTGTGTGGGGGGGGGGGGGGGGGGCACCAATATATATCTTGCCTCCGGGCGACTGGGGCGAACTTACACCACTGCATATACTTATATGCTTACCTCACATACGTCCATTCTCCTTGGGCACAGTTTTTCCTTTACTGAGGATGTGGAGGAGGAATTAGAGGGGAGGAGCCAGTGCACCCACTGTAAAGAGTTCTATGTGCCTGTCTCCTGCGGAGGACCTCTTCTTCTCCAATGTATTGAGAACCCAGTATACATATGAACTTCGTGAAAAGGATTTACCGGTGGGTATTAAAATCCTATTTTCAGATTCTTTTCCGAAAATTGGAAAAAAAATTCCATAGATGGAATGTAAATTCCATCTATTCTGTGCAAAAACGGACAATATTTCGGCGGATTAGAATAATAGGGAAACAGATTCCCCCCCCCCTAAAGCTTCTAAAAATTAATGAAAATTAAAAGGAGATGATGTTGCTCATAGCAACCAATAACGTTCTGTCTCTCATTTTCTAAGATACAATTGAGATAAGACAGCTAGGGGGAAATTTACTAAGATGGGAGTTCTTTTTCACATGAGATGTTGCTATGGGCAACCAATCAGAATCTACTTTTTTATTTATTTATTTAGCTCTTCTAGAAGATGATATAATCTGATTGGATGCCCATAACATCCCATGTAAAATAGAACTGCGATCTTTGTAAATTTCAACCCCTAGAAACAAATTGGTTGCTATGGGCAAAGCTAACGGGTAAAGCCTTAATAAATGTACCGCTTAGTATCTTGCGCTGCTTTTTATTGTCTTGTCAACCAGGCATATTTTGAGATTAATATACTAATATAGGAGTTCTATTGAAGATGGGATGCTGCCGATAGCAACCAGATTCTACTTATTTATTTAGCACCTTTTAGAAGAGTTTAATCTGATAGGTTGCTATGGGCAACATCCAATCTTCAATAGAACTCCCATTTTAGTAAATTGACCCTTCCAGTAACCAAAATACATAGTATTAGTATAAAATGCAAAAAATTACTTCTCTTTAAACAATTCTGTGTTAACTGTGTAGACAATTTTCAATGAAATTACAATATAACAAATTCTTTATAAATGTAATTATTTGGCAGCAGCTAAAGTAGTTAGTATATTACTAATAACAGCCATACTTGCTACATAGATACAGGGAGGAGTACGTGGTGTAAAAGGTTATAAAGAAACACTAACAGCAACAGCTGTTCTGTATAACCGCTTGACAACCCCGTATACAGTAACTGGTCACTGCCCCCTGGAATGAATCAATTACTGTTAATTTAATGCTTTTATGTAAGAACAGCTGAGCTGAGCAATGGAAGGATAAATGTGACTTAAAAATTGTAAATTGTCTGACACCAACGGGGACATTGGAAATATAACACAAATTATTGAGATTACATTTTATTCTCTGTCTTAAATCTTATTTTAGTTGAAAAAAACTTCAGAACGTTTAGATCATACTTCTCTACGCTCCCCAAAGGTTTGGGAGGCTCCCGGTAATCAGGTGTAACTCCCGGCGACCTGGAAGTGTGGCAGTTCTCCCGGAGTTGACCACTGAATCAGTTTGCGCTGCATTGGGAAAACTGGAATAAGCTCAGTAAAGCCTGGATAAGAGTCAAAGCTGAACCTGTAGTCCCAGCCGACTTTCACAACGACGTGATCCTAAATCAAAGCAGGACAGATAGGAGCCGCAATCAACCAAGCCCAACACTCTCAGAGACTCTAATGCCTGGTTCCATTAAATAGGAGTTTTGTAAAAGACTGGAGAGAGATAAAGTACAGCAATCAGCTCCTAGCTGTCATTTTTCAAATTGAGTGGCGGGTGTACTAAGCCACAGAGAGCGATAAAGTGGATGGATAAAGTACCAAGCAATAAGCCCCTAGATGTCATTTTTCAAACACAGCCTGTAACATGGCATTAAGTAGCTTATTGGCTGATACTTTATCTCTCCCTACTTTATTACCCTCCAATGCTTAGCTTTCCCCCACAGCCTGTTACAGAACAGTTGGGACCTGGTTGGCTGGCACTTTTTTTTTTCGCACTCCAAGCTTTGAGAAATCTACCCATAAAGAATGGTTCTTGGAAGCCTTTTTCCAACCACAATCCTCACCTGAACAATACACCAAGCGGGCACTTACTTCAAGCCAGATATGTATAGCTTTAATTAATAATGTGTACACCATCTCATTAAAGGGACAATCGGCCAATAAATGGCTGATCAGCCCCATCATGGGCCAGGGTGTATGCAGTTCCGTTAAAGCATTTGGAACTCATGAACGGCTTCAAACGCTCCTGAAATGATCAGATCGTGAGGATGGGATCTAGAGCTGCACACGATCTATTGTTCCAGACCTTCTAATCCCATTGTAAATATCAAAATTAAAGTACACACTGAGCAAGGAAATGTAGTGTGTACAGGTGCGTACTGATCCAACCATCGCTTTATCAGCATGGAGCGTCTATCGGATTGCCGTTCATTGTAGCCTAGTATGCACCCGGTTGGTTTTCTAGCTTTGAAAACTCAATGGATGGTTTTGAACCAAGCAAGCGGGAGTCTCAAAAAGTGGAATTCATTAACTCTGGAAGGTCAAAGACACACTAAGCACCATTCACTAATTAGGGCAAATGGATAAATCCAGTTGCGACAAGTAGACCCTTCAGCAACTGGAGACACTTGTTCTGCTTGACTCTAATGACAAAAAAAGATACTCTGCTCTGGAACACTTAGAAAAAGAATGCAAAGGCACTGCCAATGCTTGACTCTATATAATTTTTGCACGTTACATCTTCCCCACCTGCAGCGCAGCATGGTTTTGCCCATTTGCTTTACTTACAAACATGAATCGGACCCTATGTTACTGCTGTCCAGTGTTCACAGTAAAATATATTGTAAATAGACTGAAAACATATATAGGCTTAGGGATGAATACACATAAGGTTCAATTTGGAATGTATTCAATGGCGTAACTACAATAGGTGCAGGGGGTGCAGCTGCTATGGGGCCCAGAACTGAGAGGGGCCCAGAACTGAGAGGGGCCCAGAACTGAGAGGGGCCCACTTAGCCTGTTAAAGTATTATGTGCTGTATACATTTTTCAGCATTAGGTGATAAATAGGGGCCCTTACAAACTTTTGCTATGGGGCCCACATGTATCTAGTTACGCCACTGAATGTATTGCATATACATCACATTAATCATGCATACTGCACTGAGTGAGAAGAAAGGAAATATCACAGGGAATATATAGTTGCAAAAGAGAAATCCCATGTTGCAGGTAGCAATGTTAGTATCAGTAATTGCAAAATCTCCCAAATGACCAGGTCCCTACTACCTCTATGTCGGTTTGTTTCTATCCAGTTTGTTTCCAATTGTAAAGCGCAATGGAATATGCTGCGCTATATAAGAAACTGTAAATAAATAAGTACTGTATATTGTCATAAAGAAATGTCTTGCCATAAGCGTCTAAGCATAGACACTTTGAGCAGTGTGACGCACACTTTCAACGAAGTGAGGCGAATCCTACTGCAATCTCTCCCATTTCAAAAGTAGGTGAGTATGTAATAAGGGGGTTCCAAAGTAAATGGCATTGCACTACAGGCGGGGCAGATGTAACTTGTGCAAAGAGAATTAGATTTGGGTGGGGTTTTACCTCAAAGTGAGATCTATATTGCAGTGTAAAAATAAAGCAGCCAGTATTTTCCCTGCACAGAAACAAAATAACTCACCCAAATCTAAATCTCTGCATATATTACATCTGCCCCTCCTGCAGTGCATATGGTTTGGTCCATTTGAGAAGGAATTTGCCTTTGTGAGTGAACCAGAATAAGGGCAATTATTCACAATGACCATACCAAATCTACACAAGGATCTTTTTAACTAATTTTGCTAAACTTAAGGCCCCCATACATTAGGCCGACTTGTCCTTAGGACAAGTTGGACCTAATTCGCCTGTGAGCCGCCCGGCAGCTCCCTAGGAGGCTCACATACAATTTGGCACTTGATGAGCCAATTCACATGTGATAAATTGCTTGCGATTTATCACATGTGCGGGGAGCTGCAGTGGGCGATGAGGGGCAGGGGCGAGCGGTGATCCTCATCAGGGGGACGCTGGAGCGGGCAGTGGTTCCTGACGCTTTAACTAGCTGGCGGCAGCGAGTGCTGACCTGGCCGGGTGGTGTGTGTGCACAGACATCAGCAGCGGGGACGGGCAGTGCAGTGGCGGCTGGGTATTAGATTTTTAAAATACCTGAGAACGGCCAGTCCTTTGACAGGTATTTTAAAAATCTAATACCCGCAACTGCACTGCCCGTCCCGCAGCGCTGCTGATCACACCACCCGGCCAGGTCAGCACTCGCAGGCGCCGCCAGCTATTTAAAGCGTCAGGACCCGCTGCCCGCTCCTGCGTCCCCCTTATGAGCACTGCTGCTCCCCCGGTCAGTCTGGAGGTCGGACGTGATCTTATGTGCTGACGGTCCGACCTCCCTGATCCGATGCGCACGGGACCGCGCATCGGATCTGATCAGATGTGACACATCTGCGATTTTGGGACGATTTTACCCGGTTATCGGCCCAAAGTGCCAAAATCGGATGAAATCGTCCCAAAATCGCATAGTGTATGGGTGCCTTTAGAAAGGGGATGTGAGACACTAATAGCAAAACAGTAGCAGAGGCTACAGAGGACAAGTGGTTCTGGAATACCAAGCAAGTCATAAACACTCAGTTATTTTAGTTTCTAAATTGGTTGGAATCATCCACCAGAGATAAGTAATTAAACAAGCGCTTTGCAGTCCAGTTACCCCCTCCCCAGCCCCGCACACCTCCAGCCTCCAGTCTAGGCCAGTGCACTACTAGTAATACCATGCGTCCTATACCTTCAAAGCAGAGCAAATCTGCTAATTATAATACATTATCTTGCCAAATGTAACTGATAATATTGCAGCAGGTTAAGTTTATCGAAATTTGGTGTTATATCAGCTAAGAGAGTTTTAATGATAAATGTGGAATTTCTTGCTCTTGGTTCTCATCCAACCTGCTGTGCTTGGTATGAGAAGGTGGGGTGGGGTTGGGGGCTGCTCCGGTGCTGGATATAAGCGGGGGGCATGCAGTGCCATACTCTGTTTTGACCCTGTCAATCTATTGCATGTCATCTTTTCGGCGTAGACCTATTAACAGTCTATCGAATAATCCCCACCCCATCTGACCTGTGTCACGCTAAAAACCCATGGACCTCTGGATTACCGGCACTTGGAAATGAAGTCATCAAAAGAAGAAGATTTATAACCTACACTATTAGTTATTCAATACAGTTTACTGCTCCCATACTATGATCTGGTTGGTATAAAATCCGAATCTGATGGGAGGTACACCTAAAGGCCCCCATACATTAGTCCGACTTGTCCTAGGGACAAGTCGGACCTGATTTCACCCTGCAGCTCCCCGGGAGGGGGACACACGATTAGGCACTTGATGTGCCAAAGTTTGCATATGATAAATGAGAGAGGTCTCAGCCAATCAATGGCTTGCTAGTCATCTGTATGGGCTTTTTTTTTTCCCCCAAGTTATCTGTTCCTCCCGGCTCCCGCCGCTGCCCGGCAGCCAGCGGGCGTCATCTTCCCTGCCCGGCGCCCTGCTCCCGCTGTCACCCCACCACAACAGCCTCCTCCTGCCCGGCTCCCTATACAACCTCCCCCTGCTCGGCTCTCTATAGCCGGCATCTACCGCCCGCTGTCATCCCCCACACGGCTCCGGTGCTGGGCTGCACATAAGATTTAGCAAATCTTATGTGCAGCCCGTCCGACCTCCCGACCCCGATCCGATGCGCACGGGACCGCGCATCGGATCGGAGGGGGTGTCTCCAAGTGCGATTTGGGCCGTGTTCACGGCCCGATTCATCCGAATCGGGTGAAATCGTGCCCAAATCGCATAGTGTATGGGGGCCTTTACATATAATACTATATGAGTGAATACTGTAGAATACTTGATTTTCAAATGTTTGCAAATGATTTCTCCAAGCAATGGCAGAGGGAAGACCTGCCACTAACGTGGGTCCAGCCTGCGGTGTGAATCGGGTTTCCATCTTGAAACTGTGATCAATTAACCGGGTTTGACATAAATTGTTCCAGGCAGTGAGAGATTAAAAATTACAAGGCTGTCACTTTTTTCTCAGATTAACCAATGTGCAAATATTAGTTAACCTGATCTTAAACTAGACGCCCTGAAGACCCAGGATGGGCGTAATTGAATTGAACCTACCTTCATTCTCCATCCATAACCCCAGGAACCCTTAGCCAGCTTTTTACCAAAACCCAAAATCTCTTAGCAACACAACCCAAACATTTTCCTGGGCTTTAAAAAAATGTAAGCCAGAAACATGAGACAAGTATACCTGCCCCCAAACACTACTCCAGTGTTCTTATATATATGTGTGAGGGTAGCTCAATAAGTAAGGTAACAAGACCTCTCACATGTGTACCTTTCCCAGTTGGAGTCTGTGTGGATATTAAAGTATGAAAAAGTCCCAAAAATTAAGAAAGAAAAAAATTAACATTGACTTTTCCTTGTGTCGACCACTGTAATGTTGGCCTTTTAAATGTTTTGACCTTTTGTCAGCATTAACCTTGTGCTTGTTGACCTTCTGTCAATGTGGACTTTGTGCATGTCGGCCTTTTTCTTGTTGACCTATTGCATACCTGCTAACATTGAGGAGGTACGGGGAGGGATGCTGTTGCACGCTGAAGGTGTGGCCGGATATTTTGGGGGCATGGACTAGCGGGAAGGGAGCATGGCGTTTACTCGCGATGCTCCCGCAAGGCCAACCCCCCCCCCATGTTTTCGACGCTGTGGGGGCATGAATAGACGCTGTGTGCATATGCACAGCGTCTATTCACAGGTGACAAGGAGGGACTCCCAACTGCCCCCCGGTCCAGAAAAAAATGGAACGTTCCCGTGGAAAGCGGGACATATGGGAGGTATGGTAATAGGCTTTATCTAGACATGGCGTAATCAGCTCATGCGTGTGTGCAGCGAAACTGGAAGCTTGATTTTTGCTTCTAATGGGAGTTAATGTTGATGACGGCAGTATTGTTCTGTTAAGCACAGCACTACCTCGACCGTATGGTTTTCGCCCTTTGATAAATCGCCTTTCGCTAAGTAACACAAGCAGATGTGATATCTTTCCTATGTGTGAGATCCCCCAGTTATCCCAGCATGTCAGGCTATGTCAGGGCTTGTTCTGTTACTAGAATAATACATGTATAGTACAGGCATGGGACGTGAAATCGGACTGTCATGTCTGAGTAATCGCGCTGTATCCAGCGAGGGGCCCTTTAATCCCAGCTGTATGGGTCATGCTGCTCTGCGGATGGAGGAATTAGAGAAGAAGGTGTTAAATACAGAGTCTTGGCAGTAGGACTGTGGCTGGGTGTTTATATGTGCCTGGTTCTCACAGAGATAAGAAAGGCCGCTGTGGTCTCTGGGCAGCACATCCTGCATTCATCTACTGGCAGGCCAAACACGGACCTCCATCCAACAATCCCGTCTCCCTGCCGCTGCAAGGTGCCCATGGAGGGACTGGTTAACCCTCTCACTGCCCAGTTCTCATGGTATCTGCAGCCTAAGTGCGTTGGCAGACGAAATATGACCTGACATAAACACATGTTAAACATGTATGAGCAAAATAAATACTAGATTACTTTGGGGCCATTTCTCAATAAAAAAATTGCAGCTTATTCCCCCCAAAAATCCCGTTTTCAGGGGGTAATTGTAAACATTTGTGTCAGCATGGTATCCGGATGATAGGTCGGCAATGTCTAAGTCAACAGTCAATAGATCGACACTATACATGCCACTGGTCGACATTGACAAAAGATCACCATGCACTAGGTTGACATTAACAACGTGGCGACACAAAGGTTGGTGTTCCAAAGATCAATACCTGAAAAGGTCAACATGAGTTTTTCACCTTTTATTTTTCGCACTATACAATCCTCTTGTACTACTATGAATGGGAACGGTAAAGGGAGCCATGCTGGGGTACGCACCACACCAATTGGGGCTCAATGGTAATAGGCGTTGACATTGACACAAAAATACATGAAAAACATGCCAAAATGTTCATTTGTTCACCTTATTTTCCCATCAAAGGCTGCTGCCCACGTGGGGTCAAAACATGTGTAGGAGCCCTGTTGGCACTCACAGCACATTTCAGGGACATGCACCTTTCGGTATATTTATTTATTTATTCCCAGTTACTTATATAGCGCACACATATTACGCAGCGCTGTACAGAGAATATTTGAACATTCACATCAGTCCCTGCCCCAGTGGAGCTTGCAATCTATATTCCCTACCACATGTACACACACACACACAGACATTCTAGGGTTAATTTTGTTAGGAGCCAATTAACCTATCAGTATATATTTGGTATGTGGGAGGAAACTAAAGTACCCGGAGGAAACCCACGCAAGCACAGGGAGAATATACAAACTCCGCACAGTTAGGGCCATGGTGGGAATGGAACCCATGACCTCAGTGCTGTAAGGCAGTAATGCTAACCTTACACATTATTATATGGGGGTATATTTACTTTAGCTTCTAAAAGTAAAAAGTGAGAGTGTTGCCCATAGCAACAGATCTATCTTTCATTTTATAGTATGCAATAGAGAAAGGACAGCTAGAATCTGATTGTTGTTGTAGGCAATATCCCCACATTTTACTTTTAGAAGATGTATTCGATGTACCCCAATGAGTTTGATGAAATTGGAGGACCCCAGACATTGGGGACTCCGCATAAGATGAGGTGGATGCTGAGCAGGACTGCTGGATGCTGGCCGCTGGGAGTTAGATTTCTCGCCCATTTTTTGGCAGCACCTGTTCCTGGGCTCCATCTGTGCTCTGAGTAAACAACAAACCCTTTGTCTTGTTAATAGACAGCACCCCCCCCCCCCCTCTCCCCTTCTCTGAGAGGTTCTGAAGAGAATACTCCGACCTCTTGTCCTTCTCCAGAGTAACACAATTTACCAGCATGTTCTAAATACCGAGCAACACAGAACAGTTATTCACCTGCCTTTACTTCATCCATCAGTGCACATCTCACATACAGTCCTTAGGTATCGGGAGATGGGGGATGGTCTATGCTGTAGTGGGCTGGGACCGTCGGGTCTGCACCATGGGGCCCCAACACAGACTCATATAATCAGTACATCTAACAAACATTATACTCACTGCACATGCATTCTAACATTCTCCATCTGGTGCGTACACCCCTGCATACCACCCCTTGCCTGCCTGCACACCACCTCCTGCCTGCTGACCACCCCCTGCCTGCATACCACCCCCTGCCTGCATACCACCTCCTGCCTGCACACCACCTCCTGCCTGCCTGCCTGCCTGCACACCACCTCCTGCCTGCTGACCACCTTCTGTCTGCCTGCACACCACCTCCTGCCTGCTGACCACCCCCTGCCTGCATACCACCTCCTGCCTGCCTGCACAGCACCTTCTGCCTGCTTACCACCCTCTGCCTGCCTGCACACCACCTTTTGCCTGCACACCACCCCCTTCCTGCATACTACCTCCTGCCTGCCTGCACAGCACCTCCTGCCTGCTTACCACCCTCTGCCTGCCTGCACACCACCTCCTGCCTGCTTACCACCCCCTGTCTGCCTGCACACCACCTCCTGCCTGCTGACCACCCCCTGCCTGCATACCACCTCCTGCCTGCCTGCACAGCACCTTCTGCCTGCTTACCACCCCCTGCCTGCCTGCACACCACCTCCTGCCTGCTGACCACCCCCTGCCTGCATACCACCCCCTGCCTGCATACCACCTCCTGCCTGCACACCACCTCCTGCCTGCCTGCCTGCACAGCACCTCCTGCCTGCTTACCACCCTCTGCCTGCCTGCACACCACCTTTTGCCTGCACACCACCCCCTTCCTGCACACCACCCCCTTCCTGTATACCACCTCCTGCCTGCCTGCACACCACCTCCTGCCTGCTTACCACCCTCTGCCTGCCTGCATACCACCTCCTGCCTGCACACCACCCCCTTCCTGCACACCACCCCCTTCCTGCACACCACCCCCTGCCTGCATACCACCTCCTGCCTGCACATCACCTCCTGCCTGTCTGCCTGCACACCACCTCCTGCCTGCTTACCACCCTCTGCCTGCCTGCACACCACCTCCTGCCTGCACACCACCCCCTTCCTGCACACCACCCCCTTCCTGCATACCACCCCCGGCCTGCATACCACATCCTGCCTGCACATCACCTCCTGCCTGCACATCACATCTTGCCTGCACACCACCCGCTGCCTGCATACCACCCCCGGCCTGCATACCACCCCCTGCCTGCATACCACCCCCTGCCTGCATACCACCTCCTATCTGCATACCACCTCCTATCTGCATACCACCTACTGCCTGCACTCTACCCCCTACCTGCACACCACATGGTGCCTGCATACCAACCCCTGCCTGCCTGCATACCACCTCCTGCCTGAATACCACCTCCTATCTGCATATCACCTCCTGCCTGCACTTTACCTCCTGCCTGCATACCACCCTCTGCCTGCCTGCAAACCACCTCCTATCTGCATAAAACCTCCTGCTTGCATACCGCCCCCTGCCTGCACACCACCTCCTGCCTCCACACCACCTCCTGCCTGCACACCACCCCCTGTAATGCATGGGGGGGGGGGGGGGGTTTGCAGTGTATGTAATGCAGGGGGGGGGGGGTGGTGTTGTGTATGTATTGAGTGCTCTCCCCTCACCTGCTGCTGCTTTCTGACCATGGCTGCAGATGCCGAGTGGAGAGGAGCGGAGCTTCTCCAGCCAGGCGGAGAGGGAACGGGTGCTGGGAGCCTGCTGCCACCGCACTTGAGGGCCCATTAGAGGTTCTGTGCGCTGTCGCGCATGCGCAGCAGCCCTCCAGCAGCCATTTAGGATTTGGGCAGCCAGCCCAGAGGGGAGCCCGTTCTGACCGTTTTTCATTTTTTTTTTTGGTCGGCCCACTGGGAAATGGTCTGGTTTCCCGGTGGGCCAATCCGCCCCTGGCTATTTTAAGATAAATCCTATACACCTGGGGCTTGCCAGTGCATAAGGGTTTGGCCAGTGGATGTGCTGTGCTGCAGCTATGGGGTGGGGGAAAGAATCAAATCATCCTGGCTCCTCCCCCCGCTATACAGTGCAGCAAAATCGGCACAAGGTCAACATATGAAAAATGTCGCTATGACAGTGTTCAAAACATAAAAGATCGAAGTGATATTTTCCCATATAACATTTAGTATATATAGTATATAGTAAAGGTGCCCTAGCGTGTGACACCTTTTGTCAATGCTGACTTAGTGCATTTGGATCTTTGACCACGTCCACTTTGAGCCTCTCAGGCAATAGTGGCTGACCTTCCTCCAGCCTATCGCTAACCTGCCCTGCATACTTAACCTAGCAGTTTATACCAGTTTATATTTGGAGTGTGGGAGGAAATTGGAGTACCCGGAGGAAACCCATGCAAGCACCGTGAGAATATACAAACTTTACATAATTAGGGCCATGGTGGGAATAGAACCCATGACCACAGTGCTATAAGGCAGTAATGCCAGTGTCGTAACTATAGTCCCGGGGTTGGGGGGTTGTTAACCATACTGGGGGTGGTTGTTAACCCTACTGGGGGGGGGGGGTTGTTAACCCTACTAGGGGGTGCTGCCAAAATTTGTAGCAGGGGGGCGCATATTTAATAGTTACTGTACGCCACTGAGTAACGCAAACCACTACACCATCCGTGCTGCCTAGTATGCACTTACAGGGGCTAAAATATATATCAGGGATATAGGGCCTTGTTCTAGTTCACTTTTTCTGACAAAATCCTTCTTAGATGGACAAAACCATGTGCACTGCAGGGCGGCAGATGTAACAGGTGCAGATAGAATTAGATTTGGGTGAGTTATTTTGTTTCTGTGCAGGGTAAATACTGACTGCTTTATTTTTACAATGCAATATAGATCTCACTTTGAAGTAAAACCCCACCCAAATCTAATTCTCTCTGCACAAGTAACATCTGCCCCACCTGCAGTGCACATGGTTTTGTCCATCTAAGAAGGATTTTGTCAGAAAGAGTGAACTAGAATAAGGCCCGTAGACCTGAAGGTGCAGTATGTAAAATGACAATATTAAAAGAAATAGTTATCTAATGTACCCACACAAGTAGAAGATAATGACCTTATTAAGCCTAAAGGGCCATAGACAGAGATAAAAAAAAGAATTTACCATTAACTAACCTACAATGAAAATGTAAGAAATAACACAATTAGTATATGAAGATTAGAGCATTACATGCAAACCCCACTTAGGTGCAATAAGACAAGGTCATTGTAATGTAAGGAGAGCAATCTATTCAGTCATATGACAGCACCCAAGCATACTATAAATACAATGTACAAGTTCCCACGTCACAGGCTTGTAAAGATCATTGTCAGAATAAAAACATTCACTTTTTTAGCATTAGAGCATATGTAATATTGCTTTCAGACTGCAAATGCAGAGTCACACTGGGACTTTTAAACGGTTCAGTTCTGGTGCAACCCTGCATGTGCGGTCTGTTCAGATCACATCAGCGAACCGGCAATAATGTCTTTTCGCTGACGTCATGTAGGGGTTCGGCGGAGAGTCATCGGGGCGGGGGAGGAGGCCGCGCTTAGAGCTGGCGCTGCTCCAAGCGCTGCCTCCTCCATAGTGTGAACGGGAAATGTTTTTTTTGACCCGATTAACCCGTTCACACAACACGGCAATGAACTGGTAAGAACCTTTTTTCATACCTAGTTTCGAATTGCCGTGTTGCTACCGGTTAGCTGTAACCGCTAACCCCTTTCACATCGCACAAATTACCAGGTCGAACCGGCAAGAAACCTGTTAATTTTGTGCAATGTGAAAGGGGTATTCGTATTCGTATTGATGTGCTATCAATACGAATACGAATTGCCGTATTTTCGGGATAGTAAATGTCAAAAATAAGTGTATTTCTGGATACAAATACACCTATTTTTTACAAATTTCCTTTAAAATTTCCCCCAATGTCTACAGTAGTAGTAGTACCCCTTACACTTAGGGGGAAGTTTACTAATATGAAAAACCTAGTTTTTCGTATTAGTATTTTCCCTACGACTGCATACGACCATCTTCTTGCTTCTTCTTCAAGCTGCCGGCGACTCCGGAAGCTCCCTGACTGTCAGAGCCGCAGAGATCCTTCCTCCTCGGCGTCTGTACTCAGAATGAATTCTGGCCAATCAGGAGCCGACTTGCCTGGCTCCTGATTGGCCGCTAGGCGGCTCCTGATTGGCCAGAATTCATTCTGAGTACAGACGCCGAGGAGGAAGGATCTCTGCGGCTCTGACAGTCGGGGAGCTGCCAGAGTCGCTGGCAGCTTGAAGAAGAAGCAAGAAGATGGAAGAAGCCCTGGACTACGTCGGATCAAGCCAGATGATTTTCCATGGAGGACCTGGGTGAGTAGGATTTCCTTCCACAGGTCCACCATGGATTTATTCGGACCCCGGACCGGACGCCGACATGAAGATCGACATGGTGAAGAATGCCGACATGGATCCGGAACCAGGAAAAGGCACCGGATCAAGACTCTGGGACCTACCTACGGGATCAAGATAGGTAAGTATCAGTGTGTGTGTAATGTATGTATTAAACTTTTATTTTTCAGGTGTCAGTGTGTATTTATTTAACTATTTTTTTTACTGTGGAACTACAAGACCCAGCGGGCCCTTTAATGCCCCGCTGGCTGGGACTTGTGGTTCTCCAGCTTGCGGGGGAGGCTTGCTGGGACTCATAGTTCCACAGTTTAAAACTATAGTTTATTCTATTTTTTTACACCAAGATCAGCCCGGTGGCCACCGCACAGGGCCACCGGTGACAGCACCAGGCTTCAGCCTGGTCAGGTAAGTCCTGGAGGGGGGGGGGCTTTATTGGGGGGGGTCCCCACTCCCCCAGGGCCCCTGGCCAGGCTGACCGGTCAGGGGGTTAATGCTTTGGCCGGGGGGACTTGTATAAAAAGTCTCTCCCCGGCTGTGGCATTACCCTGCTGGCTGGTTTGGCCTGGGGCTGGTTCTTAAAATACGGGGGACCCCTAGTCATTTTGTCCCCCGTATTTTTAGAACCAGCCCCGGACCTGGAGCCTGGGGCTGGTTGTTAAAAATCGGGGAACCCCTATTTGTCGGGTTCCCTGATTTATTTTTTTTACAAATATTTTTATTGGTATTTACAGTATTACAACTGTGGGTAATAATCCAAGAAAACAGTTCAATATATAGCAGATTGATGTTTTAGTTGCTGAGATTAATAATCATGACGAAAAAGGTAATTTTAGTACTTAGTAATTCTATCTCACAATAGACATCAACTAATTTAATTTCCAGTTGATTTTGCAATAGGCATGTAGTCTGCTGTGGTTTACAAGCTAGAAAAAACAGCTATAACACTTATATAACACTGCAGGGGGAGATGGGGAGGGGGGGGGGGATTGAGGGGGGGAAGGAAAGGTTTAGGGAAAAATAACAGGGGGGGGGGGGTAGATGATCCACAGTAGTATGTTCTGAGTCTCCTATTGGACTCTATCTAATCATATTTAGTGATATCCATAGTTACCCGACAGACTGCTGCGTGCGGCAATAAAAGGGCCGCCGCGTTCTGCGTTCTGCTGCTCCCTCCCTCAGAGTCAGTGGCCAGGAAGGAAGAGAGCAGCGCCGGCGGTGTGTAGGGAAGGGGAGGAGCCAGGGATGCGAGGGCTTCCTCCGCGTCCCTAACTAATATCATCTTTTTTAAGCAGCAATGCCGCTTCTGATCTTGGAGCCCCCGCAGCGCTGTCTCCTCCAAGCCACTGCGGGGGCTGCCTCATTATAGCTATGCCACTGTCCTCACTATTAACTCTCTCTCTAAACTTCTCTCACCTCTGATCTCTGCCCCTGTGCTCTCACCCACCGGTTCACCGCTACTATAGCACACAGGTGGGTAGTGTGTATGCACTTGTAGCACAGTAGCTGCACCCATTATAGTGCTGATATTGGTAGAAAGGCAAGAGGTATAAGGCCGCCAAACAGCCCAGTAAGTACCGCACACTGTAGGTATAGAGTAGTATCTGGTAATAAACTGGGACACTCTTCATCACTGACCACCCAGTGACCATTGGTGCAGCAGGTGCAGTGCAGGGCTAAGGGCCTTATTCTAGTTCACTCTTATGGTGCCCATACACTAGTAAGATTTATCTTCAGATCTGGCTGGTTGGAACAAAAACATGGTTATGGATGAGAGACAGTTTGTCTGTTTTCCAACATTACCAAGCAAATGGTCAACTGTCATTTGCTCTCATCCATAACCATGTTTTTGTTCCAACCTGCCAGATCTGAAGATAAATCTGCATGTGTATGGCCACCGTTAGAGGCAAATTCCTTCTCAGATGGACGAAACCATGTGCACTGCGGGGGGGGGGGGGGGGGGGAGATGTAACAGGTGCAGGTAGAATTAGATTTGGTGAGTTATTTTGTTTCTGTGCAGGGAAAATACTGACTGCTTTATTTTTACACTGCAATATAAATCTCACTTTGAAGAAAAACCCCACCAAAATGTTATATCAGCCCCACCTGCAGTGGACATGTTTTTTTTCCGTTTGAGAAGGAATTTGCCTCTAAGGGTGAACTAGAATAAGGCCCTAAGTGAGTACTAAGGGGCCTAATGGTGCCCTGTCACCGTACTCCTGTCACCCACTGTTTTCCCCTATCACACTTTGCCTCTCCTTGTCACTCACTGCCATGTTACATATTGTGAACTAGGGTTAGAGTGTAGGAGGGGGCCCAAATTATATTTTTGCACCTGTACTCACCATTCACAAGTTCCGCCGCTGCTCCCAGGTATTATGGCCTTCCCATCATTACTGTAATCTTGATCCACAACATGGAATTTTGCTTCTGCACAGCTCTGCAAAACAAGCTACACTGTTGTCCTGTACTATCAGATTCAACTGAATGTGCATAAACCTTTTCAATTACAGGATGAAAATAATTATGTGTGGGAATAAATGTAACAGAGAGTGTTTTATGAAATGGTTTAACCTTGGTTCCTAAGAGAAGGAATGTGGAATCTATCTGTATTAAATGTTCCGCCAAGTGTCAGCAGTATTTGAGAATCGGACGTCAGAGCCCTTGGTTTATCTATACACTGTATGTTTACTCGTTTCTATCGATGTATTCGCTGTGCAGGCTAATTGTCATAATGTACTTTACATGAGTTTGTTTTTACAATAAGGGCAAAGACACACATATCAATCTATATATTGTCTCGGGGTCATACAACAGGAATATAGAACAACAGGGTGTGGTTGCATGGAATCGTGGCCAGGTACTAGGTGTGGTCAAGTTTAAAGCAAGCCTGATTACAGACACCTACAGAATCAGTTGGCTTTCAAGTAACAGTGCTCCTGATGCTGGACAAGCTGGACTGAAAATG
Organism: Crinia signifera; assembly: GCF_055691185.1. Lineage (NCBI taxonomy): Eukaryota > Metazoa > Chordata > Amphibia > Anura > Myobatrachidae > Crinia > Crinia signifera. The sequence continues at coordinate 83,441,977 of NC_139226.1, forward strand.
GTTAGTCGTAAGGGTCCTGGAACTTACTAGTTTCTGAAGAAATTGACATCCTGTTTGTAAAAGACCTGCTGTGACATGTAGTACTGTATGTCTTATAACTTGCTGGTGAATGGCTGATATTCTGCTAATAAGTGCCTGTCTGTGACGTCTATGTAGAAATAAACCCTTTTCGTTTGGAATTTCATCCGGTGCATGTGATTCTTGTCACAATATTTAATTGTAAAAGGTATAAATATCACCATGGGTTTTCAATACCAGAGCGCTCAATGATGAATTCAACTGCACTTTGCTTTTAACTCTTTGAGTGTCAATGTTGCAGTGAGCGATTTTCAAAATATCCACTAAAAATGCCAGCATCGTTCACAGCGACTGTTCAGTATATTCCTCTTCTCTCTCTCTCTCTCTCTCTCTCTCTCTCTCTCTCTCTTTCTTTCTCTATCTCTGCACAGCTTGTTCTTCGGTTTTTCTCCTCTGTACCTCTCGACCTTCAACTGTTCCGATGAAGTTAATAAGAGCCCTGGTGGCAAAACAGACGTGACGCAGAGGAATGGCCGCACAGCTGAATCTGAGGACGGCAGGTCTTCTCATCTCAATAAGCTTTGCTGGTAAAGAAACAGTTAAGCTCCATACAAATTCGATGATATATCATTGATGACATAAATGATAGCATTACCTGTATAACATTCATATCGTAAAAGGTGTACGTTGAATATCTTTAACGATGCTCACTCCCGTGGGTCGTTAACGATTCCTACTGTCGTTTGTACATGAAGTTCAATGTTGACTATAACATACTTCCCAACTTTGAAATGGCCAGAGGAGGGACGATTGAATGCGCGCCGGAAATTTCGGGGCGTGGCCTATACGTGCGGCTCTCCCGCAAGGCCCCCATTTTGACGCTATGGGGGCATGACCCAGAGGCTCTGTGAGCCTCTAGCCATGCCCCCAGCCCCCTGGCTGCGGGAATAGATACTGTGCGCATGCGCACAGCGTTTATTCCCTGCTGCTCAGCAGCCGACAAGGGGGTCCCCCAACAGCCCCCCCCCCCCTCGCCGTGGGACACTGTTGGCCGTGGGAGGGACGCGGGAATCTCCCCAAAAACCAGGACATTCCCGAGGTAATCGGGACTGTTGGGAGGTATGCTATAATGTCAATTACAGCATGTTCAAGCGAGTGTGTATAGGGCTTAAGCTTTTGATACATAACTGACTATATTCTTGCTAATGGTATTTGAGATAAGGACAGTTAAAGAGACATGCACTTAAATACATTATTACTGATAAACACAGATCGAGGAGGAGGAGGACCCAACCCATTATCTCGCCTCGGGTCTCATGACTTCTTAATTTGGCTCTGGTTCTGGGCAGCCGTGGGAGAACTTTGAAACATTGATAAACTGAGAAGATTCCCGGGAAACGCTTTGCATAATCTACAAACCCAGAAATATGTGATGAATATACAAGTTCACAGGAAACAATATCACACTGGATAAGTAACAGAAAAGTTACTTTTGGACTCTTGGCAGAAGGGAGGATCGATGCCGGGAAAGGGATAAGGTAATTGGATCACCAGCATGATGGAAGTCAAGCATTAGGTCAACACCATTAGGTCAACATGCATTTTAGGTGGACATGACTTAAGGTATACATGCAGGAAGGTCAACATGGGTTAGGTCAACAGGGTCATTAGGTCGACATGGGTAAGGTCAACAGGGTCATTAGGACATGGGGTTTTTACTGTTTTGTTTTAGAAAAAATGCGCCGACATTCGGTATTTCATGCTCTACCATCCACTAGGTCATGGCGGGAAAACAAAATGGTGTGCCAAGCATAGCGAGGCACTGAGCCCTCGCATGGCGAGTGCAGCGAGCCATGCGAGGGTACGTGGTGCTACATTTTAGTGTTTATGTTGACTGTGTTGACATTCCGGTAAAACAAAAGTAGACTTTTTCAATGTCGACCTTACACATGTCGACCTAATGACCATATCGACCTTGTCCATGTCGACCTAATGACCCTGTCGACCTAAAGTCATGTCTAGCTTCCTGCATGTCAACCTAAATGCATGTCGACCTAATGGTGTCAACCTAATGCTTGTCTACCATAATGCTGGTGACCTAATGAGCCATACCCCAGGGAAATGGTGCTACAGTAGGTAGGGGATTCATCTTCCCTGGAGAGTGAGATACATTATATCTTATCACCTTGGGGTGGGAGCAGAATAATGGACTCAGACACACAATCATACATGCAGGGCAGACCTGGAACCTTCTCTCTTTTAACTGAACAGAAGACAAATGGATTAATATAAACTACATATAGAGAGAGTCTGTTATGTACAGGCCCGGTGCAAGGTATTTCAGCACCCCAGGCAAAATTTCAGCTTCCTGCTCCCTCCCTCGCCCCCCCCCCCCCCCCCCCCCACACACACACACACACCAATGCCGACATTCCAGAGCCTCAGGTGATAGTGTGGAGGTGGCGCCTAAGATGTTAATCACCTGTCCTGCCGCTTGCATTAAGTTCAGCAACAAAACCACAGAAAAGAAATACTCACACAAGGTGGGTGAAGCAGCGCTTAAATCAATGAAGGATACCAGTGAATGAAAAGGTATAACAATTTTACTGATTATGTTAAAATCACAATAATAAAATTACAATAATAAAACAATGACAATAAATAAATTACAATAATGGTATAAGATAGTGGGGGGGGGAATAAACGTAAATTGGAATGAATATCAAAAATGGTAAATAATAAAAATAGGCCCCGCCTCAATGGACAGTCAGAGTAAGCTGTGTTGACACTAATATGGAGGAAACAGGTAAGTGCACTTTACCAATAATAAACGGTGGATCCTTTGAATATGAAGTATGCTGGGAGTCCTCACGATGTATGCGACTGGAGTGGTTGCCGCTGGAGGTGGTAATTATCGCTTGATGTAAACAGACCATAAATTGGTGCGAGACTGGTGAAAGTTGACTCAGTAAACCAAAACCTGTCTGCAGCGATCCCAGATGAATGGTCCCAGCAAGGGAAGACAGATGTGGCTTCCGTGCCTGGTAGCAGCCCAAACTGGTGTAGATGGTGATGACCAGTGGTAGTTTGCACGGTGTCCGCCAATGGAAACAAATTGTCCAAGTGAGAATAATGAAAGGAGATGATATCCAAATGAAACAACGTGTCACAGCTGTGTCCAGAGGTGGGGGGCAATCACCTAACGCGTTTCACTGCGTCCTGCAGCTTTATCAAAGGTGTGGGGGACTGAGGGTCTGAAGCAGGTATATATACCCTTTCTTAATAGGGGAATCAATACACCTGTGGGTTCAATTAGCAATACCAATTCGTATACCATATGAAACACTAATATAAAAATAAGGAGGCAGACACATATCAAAATATTAAATGTAAATAATTAATATGGAACAGATATTCACACTAGAGATACTTTAAATACCTTAATTTCCATTATTACTATTAGCTCCGATCACGTGACTGGAATGGGTCACAAGATCGGAATCAGAAGAAGAATGTAAAGCTGGACATTTATTCGTATAAAAATCATCCTGCACTCACCATGTGGTAATGGTGATTAGAAGTTGAGTTAGTATAGTCAGCGAATCTATCATATTACAATGGGGATCTTGAAAACGCTATGTGTTTGGAGCGCATATGCGTGCCACACAGCCCCGAATCACTTCCGCCTTCATCCTGGAAGTGAAAGGCGGGACTCGACGGGTAATATGCTGTGTGTGCTGATGATAGTTGGAACGCATATGCGCTCCACAGTGCAGCTGTACTAGGTCACTTCCGTTTTCAATCCCGGAAGTGAGGGTGACTCATAGTATGATAAAGAAAGGGACGGATAATAGTAACGTGGGAGGGTCAGTATGTGGGAGTTCCTGGACCCCACGTCATAGACTGACGTGATTATTCAATTACACAGGTATTCTTAATCAAGACAGATGTGAAATAAGATACTGTAAACGAACGTGGTCAAACATATATGAATATATGGAACGCATCATGCGTACCACACCACAAGTCATATGATTACAGTGCTTTATACATCTCAATAAATTTTATTCATTTTAGGTCCATATTAAAATATGTATAAACCTAGGATGAGCATACATACATATATATAAATAGAATATGTCAATTGACCCATATGTATATAATGCTCCAAAAAAGATATTTAAGCTCTTGGTATTTTTAAGTGATGCGAGGTCTAGAGGGAACATGATACAAAGAATCCAAGAACTGTTACCAACTTGAATGTACCAACAAATTAAATCAAAAAAATAATAACAATAATGACACAGTAAAGAGAAACTCCTAATATAGCAACATATATAGCAGTTTTACAAATATAAAAGGAAGAAAGACTATTTTCATTTTTTTTTTTTTTTTTTAATTGTTTTAAGTCTCAATATAATTTATTATATTATACTATTATCATATTTTGGGCAAAAGAAATATATATATTTATCATACACTGTCCCGTGTGGTTATTTATTATTGTTATTTAATGAGATATCCAAATATACAAAAAAGGGGGGGGGGGAGGGGGTGAAGTGGAGGAATGGGGGATAGGGGGGGGGGGAAAGGGGGGGGTCACAGGACAATGTTAAGTTCCATTGCCTCGTTCAAACCCCTAGGGAAAAGGCAATCCATTTTGAAGGTCCAAAATATTTCTTGTTTGCATAAGGTGCGGAACCTGTCGCCACCCCTTTTTGTGGGTGGCACATGTTCCAAACCGGTTAGTCTCAGATGTTTTGGATTATTTGCATGGTGTTCGGCAAAGTGCCTTGATACACTATGTAGCAAGGAGCCTTTGATGATATTGCGGCGGTGTTCAAGGAACCTAGCCCTGAGGGGCCGTGTGGTCCTACCCACATATTTCAAGTTACAGGTGCAGGTGAGGAGGTAAATAACGAAAACGGTATTACAGTTAATGAACCCTTTTATCTTAATCTTCTCATTAGAAGTATTTACAGTTATTAATTTGTTAGTGATGAAATCACAGGTGTATTGATTCCCCTATTAAGAAAGGGTATATATACCTGCTTCAGACCCTCAGTGAAATTAAGGTATTTAAAGTATCTCTAGTGTGAATATCTGTTCCATATTAATTATTTACATTTAATATTTTGATATGTGTCTGCCTCCTTATTTTTATATTAGTGTTTCATATGGTATACGAATTGGTATTGCTAATTGAACCCACAGGTGTATTGATTCCCCTATTAAGAAAGGGTATATATACCTGCTTCAGACCCTCAGTCCCCCACACCTTTGATAAAGCTGCAGGACGCAGTGAAACGCGTTAGGTGATTGCCCCCCACCTCTGGACACAGCTGTGACACGTTGTTTCATTTGGATATCATCTCCTTTCATTATTCTCACTTGGACAATTTGTTTCCATTGGCGGACACCGTGCAAACTACCACTGGTCATCACCATCTACACCAGTTTGGGCTGCTACCAGGCACGGAAGCCACATCTGTCTTCCCTTGCTGGGACCATTCATCTGGGATCGCTGCAGACAGGTTTTGGTTTACTGAGTCAACTTTCACCAGTCTCGCACCAATTTATGGTCTGTTTACATCAAGCGATAATTACCACCTCCAGCGGCAACCACTCCAGTCGCATACATCGTGAGGACTCCCAGCATACTTCATATTCAAAGGATCCACCGTTTATTATTGGTAAAGTGCACTTACCTGTTTCCTCCATATTAGTGTCAACACAGCTTACTCTGACTGTCCATTGAGGCGGGGCCTATTTTTATTATTTACCATTTTTGATATTCATTCCAATTTACGTTTATTCCCCCCCCCACTATCTTATACCATTATTGTAATTTATTTATTGTCATTGTTTTATTATTGTAATTTTATTATTGTGATTTTAACATAATCAGTAAAATTGTTATACCTTTTCATTCACTGGTATCCTTCATTGATTTAAGCGCTGCTTCACCCACCTTGTGTGAGTATTTCTTTTCTGTGGTTTTCTTCCAGTGGGGAGTGACTACCCCCACAGTCAAGCAGCTGCTTTCACCGGAGATCCAGCTCATTGCAAGGCGCCTGATTATTCCTAGTGAATACTTTTTTTCCCCCCAAGTTCAGCAACAAGATGGGATTTCTATTGAAGATGAGATGTTGCCCATAGCAACCAATCATTCAGGGGGAAATTTACTAAGAATACAAATACAATATTTTGTATTCGTATTCTTAATACGAATGAATATGAAACAGCCGTATGCAAATTTGTTTTCCAGAGGGGAATTTACAAAGCAGTCAAATACAACTGCTTTGTAATCCCCGATGTCGTATTGATTCGTATTAGCGGCCGTATATACGCCTGCTAATACGAATTCGTATAGGCAGTCCGTGCAGGCTGCAGTGTTTAAAAAAAATAGCTTTATTGAGAAGAGGAAAGAAAAAAGTACAGTATGTCCTTAATGGGTGCACCTAAATGGTCCTTACATAAAATGTAACCTTTATTATTCTTTGTTAAAACTTAGCGAAATATGACAAACACACATGTAACATTTAAACGTGAAAACAGGGGAAGGTTAGGTGTGTTTATTAAAACAGGTGGCCTACTCGTTACGCACTGGTATAATGTGTGTGATAATTACAGGTTATTTAAGAGTCGACATAAGTGTACCAAAATAAAAATGTTGGATTGTTACTGTGTCTCAGTGTCTTTATTTCTTAGGTGGAGTGTAATGCCCACAGTAGCACAGCGGGTTATGTGTGTGGATTCACTAATCCCCTTAGGGTAGGATTATCCCAGGGGAATAATGTACAGTTCTCACTGGTAATCTTAAACCACCTGAGTTAATTTGTGATTTGTGAGCAGGGTTTGAACTGCAATTTAGTAAGCTATATAATTAAATATCACTTCAAATTGCATCGGTCGACATGATGTCATCTTTTTATTCTCAGTTTGTATCACAGCTCTGATTTCTGCAGATGCAGTTGTTATAATATAATCTTTAGCGCAATAGTGCTTAGAATATACACTTAACAGTGGTTCTTTTTATCTGGCAACAGGGTACTTAAGCAGCATCTGGTCCAGCAGTCGGTGTGGCCCTGAAAAAGCTGGAGGCGAAGCGCGTGCCGGCTAGCGGTGGTGCCTACTCGTTCGCCTTACACTAGCACTGCATTTTGATTTCTGTACTTTCTCCCTACAGGTTACAATAGCTCCAAGGTGTCGTGTATCGGCTGCCGACCCCGTACTCCTTAGAGGGGCAGCAGCGGCAACTTGATACAGAACCCTGTTAACGACATGCTCCCAAGAGCATGCCACACATGAGCTAATAATAATCCCTGCCAAACGCTAAGACGCAGTTGGTTACCTCATATGGCCACAGAGCCGGTATATTTGTAAGAGGTACCACTAGGATCATTATACTCAGCGCTATATGCATCAAGGATTAAAGAGACTAGTGTACAATGTGTCTCATATGAAGTATCTCCAAAATAGCACCGATCAGCAGCGGATATCTGAAATATCTGCTGACTAAGTCCATATGTAGTGGCAACATCAGGGTTAACCGCATCCTCAAATAGTAATCATTTACTACATATATTTGGTGTTTGGTGTGTGAGAAAGAAGGGTTCTTCTTGGGTTGACATCGTGTCGACCATTGCAGTTAGCACTTCACCCACGACTACTGCACTCTTACAATATAAAATAATTCTGTATTATAAGCACTGAGGGGTGATACGATGTTGCAATAAAGTATTTTCCTGATTCTGCAACAACTGTTCTTGTACCCAAAAGACTATAAATCTGCAGGTCAATTTAGACATAAGTATTCCATTATAAAATCAATGGTACTACTGTAGACACAGTGGGTTAATCTGTGAGAGCCATTGAGCCATTATACCGATAAAAAGAACCACTGTTAAGTGTATATTCTAAGCACCATTGCGCTAATGATTATATTATAACAACTGCATCTGCAGAAATCAGAGGTGTGATACAAACTGAGAATAAAAAGACGACATCATGTCGACCGATGCAATTTGAAGTAATATTTAATTATATAGCTCACTAAATTGCTGTTCAAACCCTGCTCACGAATCACAAGTTAACTCAGGTGGTTCAAGATTACCAGTGAGAACTGTACATTATTCCCCTGGGATAATCCTACCCTAAGGGGATGAGTGTATCCACACACACCATAACCCGCTGAGCTACTGTGGGCATTACACTCCACCTGAGAAATAAAGACACTGAGACAAAGTAACAATCCAACATTTTTGTTTTGGTACACTTATGTCGACTCTGAAATAACCTGTAATTATCACACACATTATACCAGTGCGTAATGAGTAGGCCATCGGTTTTAATAAACACACCTATCCTTCCCCTGTTTTCACGTTTAAATGTTACATGTGTGTTTGTCATATTTTGCTAAGTTTTAACAAAGAATAATAAAGGTTACATTTTATGGAAGGACCATTTAGGTGCACCCGTTAAGGACATATAATTAAATAAATAAAAAAACAGTGTGGGGTCCCCCCCACGGCCATAACCAGCACCAGGCTGAAAGAGCCGGGGCTGGTTTAAAAAAAATCAGGGAACAATTTGCACAGAGCTCCGCTGTATTTTTTAAAACCAGCCTCAGGCTCCAGGGCCAGGTTCCCAAAATACGGGGTACAAAATGAATAAGGGTCCCCCCCGTATTTTAAGAACCAGCCCCAGGCCCAACCAGCCAGCAGGGTAATGCTACAGCCGGGGGACACTTATTATATAAGGTCCCGCGGCCAAAGCACTTATCCCTACCGACCAGTCAGCCTGGGCAGGGGTCCTGGGGGAGTGGGGACCCCCCAACGAAGGGGACCCCCCCTCCAGGACTTTGCTGCCCAGGCTGAAGCCTGGTGCTGTCCCTTGTACCCCTGGGCTGTGGGTACCGGGCTGATAAAGTGTAAAAAAATAGATTAAACCATTGGGTCAGGGTAATGGGCAAAAGTTGGCCTGCTCGGAGTGGGTCTGTTGAGGAGTGGCCATCTTGCCTGGGTGACACCATCTTGTGCAGATGACGCCATGTTATCACACCCCAGCCACAGCAGAGTCACCAGAACCAGCCAGGCTGTATAAGTAACAGCAGGGATACAGGGACAGCACAGGCCGTCTGTTTGTCATGTATGTGTGTAATATAAGGATACAGACATCACTGTGTGACAGGCAGATGATGGTGCCTGGCGTTAGGCTGACATACGAGGAGGATGGGGTAACATGAGGCACGTGGTGGAGGCTGAACAAACCTGAGTACCGTATGTTGGCATATCCTCATCATGTCACATGGATTAAGCCCTGACCTCGTCTCCATGCCCTGAGGGTGCACTCATTCTCACTACAGATCCTGATTGTTACTTTGCCCTTTGCTCAGTCTCATGATGAAGACTTCATTCAGCTCCAAGTTTTGTGACTTAAGGGTAAATCTACTAACATGGGAGTTCTACTGATGATGGGATGTTGCCCATAGCAACCAATCATATTATAATATATATATATATATATATATATATATATATACTTGGGCACCTAGTATTTACAGTACACAGGTACTGTGGCTGATTAAAACCAGGTGAAGTTCCGGCCCCAAATCATGTGTAATTTATACGTGTCCCAAATGAAATGGCTTAACCCATTTAATGTCTTGGTTAGGGCACCCAAACACCACAGACTTTTAACACATTTCTTCCCGCCACCGTAGCTGAGAAGATGGGTGACATTTAATAAAATGCGATTTTTAGTAACATTTTGAAATCGCACCTTATCGCACCATATCGCACTTTTTCAATTCGCATTTTTTCCTTCAAAACCGATTATTTAATGGGATGCGAGAATGTACCCAAAAAGTGTGGTGAAGTGCGAAGAAAAGAGATGTGGTGCGATGTGATTTTATGACACAGTAATGTGCGATTTCCACCGCCGGTCATGTGCGATTCTGACCAACCACAATGCGAAATACAATACTGCCTCCACATGCCAAATAACCCCCTAACCTATTGGCCCACCTAAGTCCCCTACAATATGCATCACACCCCCTATATAAAGGGGCACAGGCGCCATTTTGACCTTTGAAAGGTAGTAGGGAGCATGGAGAGGAGAGGAGGCATGTCTGTGAGTGGAGGTCTGTCTGGGAGTGCAGGTGGCGGAGGCAGCAGGGGGCCAGTCACAGCCAGCTCTAGCAGAGGAGCCAGGGGGAGAGCCAGCAGAGGCACACCAACACCCAGCACTGTCAGAGGGAGAGACAGCAGTGAGCCTTTTTTTTCCGGAGGACACTGGATCATCTCTAGACCTTTTCCATCTGTGTGGAGATCGGATCCAACCACACTCAGGTCGTTATTCCATCTACATTTGTATCCAGTTTCTCTTGTTTGACTGTGGATAGGACCCTCCTTGATTGGTGTTTTTATGTATCTTTTATGTGTACTTTGGAAGTGTTTCCGAATAAACGGATTTTATGACATAAATCCCTGAGTCACAAAGATACCTTTATAGGAGCAGCATCACGTGTTCAACAGTGAGTTGGGGTACGCACCTTTGGGGATCCATTAAAGATATATTTATTAAGGAAGATCTACCTAGCCTGCTGTGAGTGGAGGTACGACACCTCAAATAAAAAAATATACCTTTATATGCGGTCTTTCTGGCCTCACTCATGTGAGTTTCGGTACAACAGCTGCTATAATTAACGAAGGTGGAAGTTTAAACTAAAAAAAAGAGCACCTATTTGGGACTGATATACACTGAGGTGTAATCATTTGAGACCATTCCAGGTCAACACAATATTTGTTGTATTTATCTTTTTATGTGATCTATATGAACCCACCCATCTGGAGCAAATCCTGAAACACAGGACGGAGGGACGCCCTGCCTACCAGATAGAGGGATGTCATATTTTATTCAGATAAGCGCTTTACATTTTACCACCTATATCTTGTATACATATGTTGTCTTTTTAAGGGTGGTGACCCTTTATTAGGTGTTGAGGAAGGAAAGCAGCTGCGCAGGAAAGTGGAGGAGGTGTAACATATCTGTATACACTCTGTATCCTAGGCTCGGATCTCTGCAGGCTGCACTGTGTATTGTGCGTGTCTGGCCGCTGACGCCAGGTGGGGGATGCATTGTGCGGGTGCGGGGGGTTTCCGTGCCACTGTGGGCAGCTGCCCAGACCCCACCAGAGGCCGGGGCCTGGGAGAGCTGTATCCCTGGCACCCCCTGTCGGCGGCCCTGCATGTGGGAATCTATCACTGGCGCAGTCAATGCTGTTAGCACCCACAGAAGAAGCGTTACAAATGTGAAGATGCGCTTTCATGACATTAAAACCCTAGTCAAAGCCAAGATGGCCACCGAAAACAAAGAGGCCAGCTGCTCTGGAGGAGGCACCACCCAACCAGGCTTGCCTACCCTCCCGGAATGATCGGGAGCTTCCCGAAAATCGTGTCCTTCTCCCATCCCCCCCGGGAAGGTGGACAAGTCTCCCACTTTCTAGTGATAGCCCCCACTCCCCCCTTGCCCGCTGGTTTAATTACCATAAATCGTGGGTCTGCGGTGAGGGGTCGGGGCTTAAATGACGCGATTGCGGCATTTCGCAGCATTTAAGCCCTGTCCTCTCTCCGTGGCCTGTGAATCATGGCATTTTTTGGGGGCATTGGGGGCGGGGCCAAGTGAAGTCAGCCTTGCCCCCGCCCCCCTGACGTGTTGCCTCTCCGGGCTTCTCCCGGAGAGGTGAAATCAAAAGTAGGCAAGTATGCACCCAACCCGTGACATATACATCCTATAAGAATAGAGTCAAACAAATTATCACACCTGAGGTCCTTCCTGGGCTCCATGTGTCGGACACAGATAGGCCAGCAATGCCACCCCAAGCTGGTAAGTGTTCACACTTTTTCATGTACATCATCTATTGCAATGTTTTATAACTGTAATGTTCTCTTGTAATGTTTGCATAACAATAGTGCTGGTGTGGAACTACATATCCCAGCAAGGGTAACTTATGTAAATGTAATGGTCATAGTTTGCAATTGTTGGTGATGCTGGGCTATATAGTTCCACACCTGCTGGTATTGGTCAAATTGCTACCACAGTAAGTTACAGCATACTTGCCTACCCTCCTGCATTCTGCAGGAGACTCCCTGAAATAGCAGCAATCTCCCTCTCTCCCTCATTAGTCTAGCACAGTGGCGTAACTATAGCACCGCAGCCCCCGTGGTTGCGGGGGGGCGGTGTGCATGTTGGGGCGCCGGGGAGCTGCGGCGCTATAGTAATGCCCCCATCCCCCGCAGGCTTACCTGTCTGCGAGTCCCAGCTCCCCTCCTGGCTTCAATCAACCACGATTGACCACGATAAAATGGCCGCCCCATAAAGCAGACAGTTCTCTGAAACTGTCTGCGGTATGGGGGCGGCCGCCACCGACACCTCCAGACGACCCCTACAGCATACCTCCCATGCCCCACCCGCGGCAGGCATTGTCCCGCTGCGGGGGGTGGCAGTTGGGAGACCCCCCAATCTAGTAGAATAGACGCTGTGCGCATGCGCACAGCGTCTATTCTCGTATGAAAATGAGGTCGCGGCTAATTAGCATAAGCCGCGCCCTCATTTGCATACGCCCCATTTTCGGACCATCGCGCGGCTTCGCCGCGCAAGTAGCCCTATTTGTTCAAGTCAAAAGTTGGGAGGTATGCTACAGATACCACATGAGAGCGGACGCCTGGGTCTGCTAATTAAAGCTGATTACTGGTCAAACACATACACCTGAATGTAATAAGCAATGCTGCAGTCTATTAAGTCCAAACCATTATTTCACTACCTGCAAGCCACACACAGCACTCAAACACATTGGAAGCATATCTTTTTACACTTCTCTACATGTAAAGGTTTGTTTAATTTAAGGTAAGAATCATTTTAAGACCTGCTTATATATGCCAAGGTAGTTATTTTGTAACCATTTACACACATCCAGTAAGTGTTTTCATATACTTTAAACAGCAACACACTCAATCTACACAAGTCGACATGTTTCAACGTTTTCACTGTAATACAAACATAGTTTTTTTTTAATTATGATAAAAACACATCAACCACATCTAACAGCTACAAGGATGTTTCAGCAATGTTTTAAGGCCATGGCCACTATTTTGCACACAATCTTTGTATTGTACCCAATATACATAACTTTACCACTTTCTGATCTGCTATGAATTGTATGTAGTACACTCTGGATGTAAGATGCCACCAATCACATTATTGCAATCACATCTCTCTAACAAAGGATTCCAACATCTGCTTATGGCACTGAAAAAAAATATTTGTAGCAATATTTTAAATTGTTTGTTCACAAGCAATTTTATCATGTTTTGTCGACTCACACATCTTTAACATACCTGTACCAAGACCTGACTGTTTTTTTAGGGAGGACACATATGCATTCCTACATAAATGTCACTTTTGCCCCTTGTTTGCCTACCTCACCCACTCCATGAGGAAATCATTGTTCTGGACCTGCTTTTACCTACTAATGTAGGAGATACCTCACCTGCACATAAACTGCTTTCTCACCTATAAAGTTCCTCTGCACATGTGCTGCCACAAACAAATTAGCTGGGAAAAGTTGGATATGAACATGTGCATGGCCATGGAGAGGGTTATACATGCCAAACTTCTACAACACTTCAATAAATGCACCAAAATACCAAGGTCAGTAAGTACACATAAATGTATTATTTGTTTGACACAAGAAATTACACATACAACAAATGTTTTGTAATTGTGAAATTAAATTTATTTGCTGTTAAGCATCATAGCTTATTTGAAAATGTAATGGCATCAATAAAATTAAAACAAAATATATTTACAAAAATAACAATCAGCCAGAACAAGAAGTTGCATATCTCCAAACATGTGTTACCCAGCAATTGCAATGGTGAAATAAATGTGGACACCAGAATACGACCTGCAACAACCAGGGAGAATACTAAGCACGATACACACCACCAAAAATAAAACCTGCATTTCAAGAGGTCAAAATAAACAGTTTGCTGCCCTTGGCACGAAAATGGATATATGTAGAACTAAGGAAGTGATCCCCAGTGCAAATTTAAACATTTGGGGTCCAAACACAGAGGAAGTGACTCAGGTGTCATTATTTAGGCCCTTTTTTCCCCTTCTTGGATGGGGCCTTGGGGACAGGGGCCTTGGGGACTGAAGCCTTGCGCCATCTTTGGCCAGTGAACAGAGGAGGGTCAGCAGAGGTGGAAGGTTGTGGAGCAGCTTGGGGTGGGGCAGCAGATGGGGGGTTGTCCCTTTGGGACCTGGCGGTGGTGACCAGCTCCGCCAGAATGTCATTGTGGCGGCTGAGTTGTTGGGCACTGCTTTGAAGGCCTCAAACTGCTGCCTGTTGGTGTCCTTCCAATAGGCCAGGAACTCCCCAAACTGCTGCTGACGGGCTGCAGCCTCCACCCCTTGCTGCTCGATCCTGTCCAGCATCTCTATCCACCTGGCATCCCATGTGGCCTGTGGCTGGGGGTGGCGTATTGGTGGAGGCTGGACCACTTGCTCCACTTGTGGCTCTGAAGGGGAAGATGCTGCCGGTTCCTCAGGAGTTTCTGCTTCTTCTAGGATAAAAATTTAAAACAATGTCACCATCACATACACAAACAATCTCTCTTACCACAAACAATGCATTACTTTGAATTACCATCAAAAGCAGCAGCAAAGACCTCCACCGGGAGCTCACTATCCATATTGGATACCCCCCTGACCTTGCCCACATCAATCACATCCAACGAGTCCTGCTCCAGGGGGGTATATTCCAAACTGGATGGCATAGGCCCCCTCCCGGTGGACATGCTGTGTTTGTACTGGTCAGTCATCTTCCTCTTCAGTCCAGTTTTGAAGTCTGACCACCTACAAATTTAAAAAAATAAATATCATCATGAGATATGTGCACCACTGTGCTAGTGAACATCATTAGTACGTTACATTTCTTTTATTTCATTTATTTTCTGCATACGTTTGCCACACACACATTTATGTCTCCATTATGAGGCATTACAGTGTCTCATCTCATTCATTAGGCCGCTAAATGCACATACATATCTCACTATGCTGAAATGACAGCAGCCATGGCCAAATTATCCACCTCCACCTGTTGTGAAAATACACATCCCACCATAGCTTGACAGTGTTGATATTATGGAGTAATTTAACTATGGGAAGGCATGCTGGGATGTGTAGTTTCTCAACAGCTACATGTGCACAGTTTGGACATCCTTGTTTCATTAGCATCATATGGAACATGTTACTACAACTCTTTTTCAAAAACACACTTGCTGTTGTCCCATCACATACTTCACATGAGCAGAACTGTGCCCATAACCTCACATCACACCAATGGTGCATGTTTCATATATAAATGTGGGTTATTAGACATGGTTGTGTTCAAATGTGTCATTGAAGTGTAGCACTATCTACAAACACACCTTTCCATTATTCTCAAAACATACATGTAACATATGTACACACATATGACATTATCAGGGGGAGAAACACACTTGCCTTTTCTTCACTGATGTCACATCCCTTTCCACTCTTGACACCTGTTCACTTCCTCTGTGATCTTCTCCCAATTCTTTAGCCTTGCACTGGCAACCGGCTTCCTGGGCGGTAATTCTATCCATTCTCGTGCTCTTGGCACTAAAATTCTCAATTCTGCCTCTTGAAATGCAGGGTTTCTCTTTTTGGTGGTGGTATCCTGCTCAGTACTCTGCCTAGATGTTGCAGGTCGTTTTCTGGTGGCCCCAGTTCTCTCACCATGCAGCTGCTGGGTCTCACATGTTTGGAGAGATGCAACCTCTTGTTCTGGCTGGTTTCTTGGCCCTTGTTGAGCTGGTGGCGTTGTTGCAGTGCCTGTTAGTGAGGGGCCCCCTTGCTCTTGGGCCCTCCTTCTCCGCTCCTGCTTCCTCTGCCTCAAAGTTTCAAGCAGGGATTCAGCTCTTGCTCTCTGTAGGGCGTCCTAAGCTGCGGAATCATCTGAGCTAGACATGTTTGCAGTAATTATGGCCTGCATCTGACTGGATATTTATATGCTAAACTCCCGCCTTGAACAAGGGGCGTATTTTTTCTCCCCCATGTAGTAGCTAATTTACGCCGATAATTCCCGCCGATAATTCCCGCCGATAAGTACCGCGTAAATTACGCAGGTCTCAACACACCTGAGCATTCACCTGTACATGAACATACACAGGTTGTTGACCATTGTGTGCTACATGGTTAAATGTGTGCACATGTCACTCCAATGATAAGTGTTTTCAGGTGGTCTCTGTTGGAGTACGTGTATGCTTTCTTAAACAAATTTAAAAACATACCAACGTTAAAATGTTTTCTTTACATTTGTTATGAGTATTAATTTGTCATACACCAACATGTTGTATGTGCGTTGTTATAAGCGTGTGTATTAGTACATGGTTGCGTGTATAATTTTTTGCACACTGTATATACAGTACGTGTCTCCCTACATTGAATGCATGATGTATGTTATGGTGTGCATATCGGACCGGTCCGCGAAAGTTTTTATTCGCATACATATTGTTAATGTAAGATGGATTAATAAAGTTAACAATAAAAAAACTATGATTTCCTCCAATCAGCAACCACCAAAACTTATATATGTACCTGCAATTAATAACTGCGCCATTGCCAATATGTCTTTGACACGGGCTGCCCCATTCTCCAGGCAGGAACTGATGGCCCTGGTCTACATAATGTACCGTCACCTGGGGTCCAGGGCCCTTATGTATCTAACATGGACAAGCGGCGGGCGTATAACGCTGCCCGCCGCTTGATTTATGCCCGGACCAACGTCCAGAGGAGCCTGGGGCAGGTGGAGCGGCGCTGGTTGGACCTGCGCTGCCGGCAGCCAGGCCTACTATGCACACTTCTGCGGAATATTAGACAAATTAAAATGTATCATTTATATTTTTATATGACCATGACTAATATAATTTTTTTTCTCTCCTTTTCATGAAACGCAACCTTCATTTTCTATACCATCAACATGAACATTTCAGCACGCGCAAGGGCACGCATGAGGGCCAGAGAGGAGGCCCAGCTGCAGGAGGCCCAGCAGCAGGAGGAGGATTTCGAGGAGACCACTTTGGGGCCCCTTGGTACCCACAACATCTCAGCCTCCACTTTCAAGCAGCCACTCTCCCACCCCCAGCCACTCTCCCACCCCCAGCCAGGCACTCTCCCACCCCCAGCCACTCTCCCACCCCCAGCCAGGCATCTGCCACCCCCAGCCACTCTCCCACCCCCAGCCAGGCATCTGCCACCCCCAGCCACTCTCCCACCCCCAGCCAAGCATCTGCCACCCCCAGCCACCCTCCCACCAGCAGCCAGGCATCTCTCCTTTTCATGAAACGCAACCTTCATTTTCTATACCATCAACATGAACATTTCAGCACGCGCAAGGGCACGCATGAGGGCCAGAGAGGAGGCCCAGCTGCAGGAGGCCCAGCTGCAGGAGGCCCAGCAGCAGTAGGAGGATTTCGAGGAGACCACTTTGGGGCCCCCTGGTACTCACAACATCTCAGTCTCCACTTCCAGCAGCCACTCTCCCACCCCCAGCCAGGCATCTGCCACCCCCAGCCACTCTCCCACCCCCAGCCACTCTCCCACCCCCAGCCAGGCATCTGCCACCCCCAGCCACTCTGCCACCCCCAGCCAGGCATCTCCCACCCCCAGCCAGGCATCAGCTACTGGACACCCATCCAGTCAAGAAGAGGATGCCACAAGTAGCCGTAAGTAAACAATGTGCCAAATGTTTACATACACATTTCTACACATAAACAATCATAACACCCACATATGTGTATCCAACATCATCAATAGTTGCAACATATCAATGCAGTGAGAGCCATAGCTGTGGCCTGTCCTCCTCCAGGAACAAAGGTCCCCTTGGTGTATTTTCAGAGTGTGGCCACGCCTCACCCCCTGAGTAATTGACGTAACAGTACATACAATGACATATCATACAGTAGTGTTGTAGAAGTTATGTGGGACCACGTGTTGTGTAACTACACTTTCCAGCATGATGTTCAACATTAATTTCTACATTGGTTTGTTACTAGTGTGTGAGGCCATGCGGATGCATGCTTTTCACAAAAAGCTCTAGGCCTATAATTTGTACACCAATGTCAAAATGTTTAAATCAGGGTTGCCGACCCTCCCGGAATTACCGGGAGGATCCCGAAAATCGGGTCCTCCTCCCGGCCCCCCGGAAAGGTGGGCAACCCTCCCGGATTCCGGGGGACCCCCACGCCACCGTCTTCCCCATACCCCCACGCCACCGTCTTCCCCATACCCCATTGCTGCGTCTTCCCCATACCTTTTGGATTGAAATCGTCAATCCGCGGGTCTCAGAGGAGGGGGCGGAGCTAAAATCGCATCATTTTAGCCCCGTCCCCTCCACGGTGATCCGTGAATTGGTTTTAACATCCTGGGGGCAGGGCTTAATGATGTAAAGCTCAAGCCCCGCCCCCCAAACTGCAGCTGGAAGTCTCCTCTCCGGGCTTCTCCCGGAGAGGAGACAGAAAAAGTCGGCAACCCTGGTTTAAATAGTCAGGACTGCTTAAGCCGCAACAATGTCATTACCCTTAAATAGCACAGGTTAATTGTGAGGTTTGAGGTAATTCCACCAGCACAAAACTCCAAATTGTGATGCTTCATACATTCATCCAAGAAGGAGGAAATTAATTAATGTTATGTAATATGTACTGTATGTGTGTCCACAGAATAGTATTTAGTACCGTGTTTACAGCTTACCCATCTTCAATGTAGTAAAAAAATGTATGTGCCCTTCACACTTCACTCACAAATTCTTCTTCTTCTTCTTCTTATTATTATAATGCAATAAACATTTGTGTATATGATATATTCAATATAATGTATTTTTTCCCCTTCACTACAGACACTGAACAGCACCAGGAAGAAGTTGGGGAGATTCCGCAGGAAATATTTCTGATTTGAGGTGAGGTCTAACGATTAATGTGTGAATGTGTGTGTGTTTTTGAGTTACATAACACATAGTGAAAAGGCATGAGTTTTTAATGTTGTTAGATTAAAACATCACACATAACATCAGGGTAGGTATACATGTTAAACATTTTGGACAAACTAATTATGGACATAATTTAGTACATACACACAAACACCAACATAACTTTTAAAAAAAGTAAAAGCAATGTGAGGACACATAGATAGTGATTACAATGCAACATTAGAACATAATAAATATACATGTAAGGAGGGTTAAAATGTATTTTTATTAGGGTGTTCATTAAGGTAGACAATTGAGGTAATAGAAAACAATAATTGAATAACAGTTAGAATAAATCATTTAATTGTCTTAATCATAGTTGAAAGGCTAGATTATGAGGGCCATATATGTGAAGGGTATGTCAGCGTGCACGGACGCACGCTCATTCTCACGATGGGTGACAAACGCTGAGTTTTCTATTGAAAACAGGCAAGACCCATCCGTGCACGGTGGCTTTACGCTTAGACAGCCGTAAGCTGTCGGTGTGTTTGGGGAGGAGACCCGTCCGTAAACGTCGGCGTACGCTCTATTGTACGCCAGTAATTGGTGTCTGAGGAGATCCGTCCACGTACGGTGGCGTACGCTCAAGTGTACGCCACTCCCTTTGTCGGTCTTTGTGGCCGTCCGTATGCGGATGTTTTGTGGGTGGACTTTCGCTTACCGTCCGTGTACGGGAAACGTACGGTGATGCGGAACGTATGTACGTTTGGCCGGCCGAACCAGAATAAGGTCCATAGTTACATAGTAGGTAAGGCTGAAAAAAGACTTGCGTCCATCTAGTTCAACCTAGGATGTTTATAAAAGATTGACAGATTATATTTCTCATATGTACCCATGGATGTTTTTAACCAATAAGTGTTTGTCCAACCTTATTTTTAACGTATTTAATGTGTCTGCGGACACCACCTCTCCAGGAAGAGAGTTCCAAAGTTTGACTGCGCTGACTGTAAAAAAAAAATTCTTCTAGCTGAACAAAATCTTTGTTCTTCTAATCTATACTCATGCCCTCGCGTCCTAGACTCCTTTCTAGTAGAAAAAAGGGTGTTTGACAGTTCCTTGATTTATTTGTACATGTTGAGCATGTCCCCCCTTAAGCGTCTCTTTTCTAATGTAAATAGTCCCAAAATGCTTAATCTCTCCTCGTAGCTTAAGTTCTCCATTCCCCTAATAAGCTTTGTTGCTCGTCTCTGGATTTTTTCTAATTCAATGATGTCCTTTTTATAGTGCGGGGCCCAGAATTATACACCGTATTCGAGGTGCGGTCTTACCAATGCTTTATACAGTGGCATGATTACCCTCGAGTCCCTAGTTTCCATGCCCCTTTTAATGCATGCTAAACTTTTGATGGCCTTTTTTGTTGCTACATTACATTGGGCACTACACCCCAGGTTACTGTCTATTTGGACTCCTAGATCCTTTTGTAGTATTGAAATACCCAATTCCTCTCCGCTAAGGTTATAACTAGCACACTGGTTGTGTCTCCCAAGGTGCATAACTTTACAATTATCCACGTTGAACTTCATCTTTCACTTTTTAGCCCATTCCTCTAGATTTGCAAGATCCTTTCGAAGCGTGGTGACATCTTCTGATGTTTTAATAACTTTGCTTAGTTTTGTATCGTCTGCAAAGATGGATACATTGCTGAGTAACCCAATCCCAATATCGTTTATAAAAATGTCAAATAAAATGGGCCCTAAAACCGAACCCTGAGGCACTCCACTTAGTACTGGTATTGTATCTGATACTGCACTATTCACCACCACTCTTTGTCCTCTATTACATAGCCAGTTCCCTACCCATCTGCAGATATTTTCACCCAAAAATTTTTCACCCTAGGTCCTCCATTTTTTTATCAACCTCTTTTGTGGGACAGTATCAAAGGCCTTCGCAAAATCTAAGAAAATCACATCTACAGCGTTTCCATTATCAAGGTTTTTACTAACCTCCTCGTAGAACCCTAGTAGATTAGTTTGGCATGAACGATTTTTGACGAACCCATGCTGGTTAGTACTGAGAAGACAGTGATGGTCTAAATATTCCTGGATACTATCCCTTAAAAATCCTTCAAAGAGTTTACCCACAATTGGTGTAATGGGCCCTACACACATAGCGATGTGTGTAGGGCGACCTAGCTATGCTAGGTCGGGCTGTGCTTCGCCGCTATCGCATAGCACACAGAGCTGACAGCCCACACACAGAGCGAGCTGTCAGCTCTGTGTGCTAAGCGAGCAGACAGCGCCAGTATTCTCCGGTGGGAGAACCCTGCCGATGCCGAGATTGATGGACACTGTCCATCAATCTCGGCCAGCGATAAAGACGCGCGGGGACGCGCATTGCTGCCGATATAGCCCCCACACACACACCGATGTGAGGGCATTTTCTAAGCGACTTTGCCAAACTAAGCAAAATCGCTTAGAAAATGCCTTAATATCGGCATGTGTGTAGGCCGTATTAAACTCACGGGTCTGTAATTAGCAGGATCCTCCTTTTTGCCTTTTTTGAATATCGGCACTACCTCTGCTATTCTCCAATCTTTTGGTACTTTACCTGACGAAAGTGAATTGCTAAAGATATAATGTAGGGGGGTAGCTAGTTCCTCCCTTTGGGGCCTTATTTTGGTTCACTCTTTCTGACAAAATCCTTCTTAGATGGACAAAACCATGTGCACTGCAGGGGGGCAGATGTAAAATGTGCAGAGAGAATTAGATTTGGGTGAGTTATTTTGTTTCTGTGAAGGGAAAATACTGGCTGCTTTATTTTTACACTGCAATATAGATCTCACTTTGAAGTAAAACCCCACCCAAATCTAATTATATCTGCACAAGTTACATCTGCCCCACCTGCAGTGCACATGGTTTTGCCCATCTAAGAAGGATTTTGTCAGAAAGAGTGAACTAAAATAAGGCCCTTAATTCCATTGGTACCCTCGGATGAATTCCATCTGGCCCCGGTGATTTATTTGTTTTGATTTTGCTGAGCTTCCGTATTATTTCCTTGGGCGTGATATCAACAATGAGATCTGGCTTGTAATGTTATAATACTTTAAACGCCTCCATACAGCATTATTACAGGCATTTTTGTACAAATATAATTGTTTTTAATGGTTTAAATATTTAAAAAAAAAACAAGATATTGGCCACAAATATTTGGTCACCATGACCCATGTGTGGGCCAGGGGTAAAAACACAAAAAACATGTTATGATGCATGCTGGTAAGAAATGCTGTCCATGCAATATTTGTAACGGCTGTCCACCATTTTTTTGCAGATCATCAATCCCGAAATACTCACGCACCACACACACAGGACTACACGTATATGTCCGGATGCAGAGGCTGCAGGTAAGCAAAAGGAATGGGAAACCATTACACATACAGTACACAAACCCATGTACCATGCACAATAGGCTACACTACAATCTACTCCTGCACCCTACTGTAAGCCAAATATAGGTTAAATGTCAACAACATTGTTTGAAGACCTGTATGCAGCATGTTTAAATATTAATACATGCTCATTGCACCAATGTCATATTGGGTAATGGCAAACTAAATAGCACATTAAAGTGCTGCCAGATATGCTGGCCATGGCATGGAGTGATTTTTGGCCTTATTCTTGTTCACTCTCTCACAAAATCCTTCTTAGATGGACAAAACCACGTGCACTGCAGGGGGGCAGATGTTACATGTGCAGAGAGAATTAGATTTGGGTGAGTTATTTTGTTTCTGTGCAGGGTAAATACTGACTGCTTTATTTTTACACTGCAATATAGATCTCACTGTGAAGTAAAACCCCACCCAAATTGAATTCTCTCTGCACAAGTTATATCTGCCCCACCTGCAGTGCACATGGTTTGGTCCATCTAAGAAAGATTTTGTCAGAAAGAGTGAACTAGAATAAGGCCCTTAGACCCACTACATACCAACAGATAATAATGTAATGTGAAGCACCTATCAGACAAATTATAAATCATAGCTTTACATTTTTAAGGGGGTACATGTGTTACTGAACAGTACCCATTGCCATAACCCACAAGACACCTTAAAAGCAAAAGGACTCTGAACAGTTATGCTAGAATACTTACCCATTTCTTTTTTTAAACAGGATCATCACAACTACTGGTGCAACCAACGGAATCAGCATAAATGATGGAAGAAGATCAACAAATGTGTCTGTGGTTATTTAAATACTAATGATTTGGGTAATTAAACTAAAATGCTCTCATCCACTATGGTACTGTGCAGTGAGGGTGTTGAACTAATTTGGTGTGTTAGGTATTTTGATAAATTCCCATACAGCATTGTAAAAATGTACTTACCAGCATGTCATCACCAAGGGATACCTCAGGTTAAGCAGCTTCTTTCATTGCGCTCTGAATACTCTACACCTAAATATTGGTGATAATGTATGGAAAATAGTTTATGGTATGCAAACACACTTACACCAAAGGTACATAGTAGGATAGTTTAGAAATGCAATTACCTGAGAAATAGCGCCTTATGATTTCCCTATGCATCAGATCCCCCTCCGTTTACCCCTAACTACCATAGGTTGGTTAGTTTCAGCTTCCTGCACGACTGCTGCATTGCCATTAGGGTGGCCAATCCCGGGATCGGGATCGGCGGGATCCCGGGATTTGGCCCCTAAAATGCCGGGATTTCAATCCCGGGATTGGAGTTTCCAATCCCGGGATTTCGGGATTAGACTGCGCATGCGCAGTCTAATGCCGGGCAGCGTCTGAGCTAGTGCTCAGACGCTGCCCGGCTTCTCCCGTCCCGGGCAGCGCGGCTCTGCGCAGCGTGACGGTGTCAGAGGTCACGCTGCGCAGGCCACACAAACAACCGCCTCATCCATGCGCGCCGCGCTGACCTCCGGCCGCCTCGACTATACCGCCCACCCACCCAGGCTGCCTGCACTCGCCACTTACCGGACCCCAAAGCATCGCCCGATGAACCAGCCAGCCACCCACCTAGGCTGCATCCTCCTCCATGCCCAGCTCCATCGCCCACCGGCCCAGCCGCACCACAATTGTAAGTAAATATGAGGGCGGCCGGGGCGGGATTTTGTATAGGAAGCCAATCCCGGGATCCCGGGAATCCCGGGATTGGGCATTTTTCAATCCCGAATCCCGGGATTGAAAAAATGCCCCGGGATTGGCTTCCCTAATTGCCATCCTTCACATAACATGGTTGCGAGAGCAGCAAGCCTGGACAATTATCACTACTTTTGCTGGGTGGTAAAGCAGTATAACTGATGACCTGTCCAAACACCTGAAATTACTTTTCAGCACCCGAAGGTGCATTCCACAACACTGCGGGTGTCAATGTGTGCATAGGTGTGCGCAGTCCCTTTTATTAGGGAGTGCACCCCCCCCCCCCCCATATACACAGAGTAGAAACAGGGACAGGGCACGCCAGAGGTGCGCAACAAAAATTTACATCGTAATCCCCATTATGCCATACTCTGTAATGCCCATTACACATTAGGTCACACTCTGTAATGTCCATTAAACTTTATGCCACACTCTGTAATGCCTATTACACATTATACCAAACACCATAATGCCCATAACATATTATACCACATGCTGTAATGCCCATTACACATTATGTCACACCCCATAAAGCCCATTACAGGTTATAACACACACTGTAATGCCAATTACACATTAGAACTCGTGCTTTGATGCCTATTACATATTATGCCACATAAGTGCTGGGCGGAGAGCGGGGACAGCAAACAGGCAGAGAGCGGTGGGCAACCTGCCCAATTCCCTTGATACATCACGTGCAATGTTTCAAATGCAATCCCCGTTCCCTGCTGGGAGGGGGTCCAACCTGGAGATCATACTGTAAGTGCAGCACGTATGCTCTCCAGGTCTGATCAGATCGGAAGTGAGACACATGCTATTTGGGCCGATTTCTCATGAAATCAGGCACAAATCGCATAGTGTATGGGGCTGTTCATCTGCCACATCGTACATATGATCATACAATCCTTAGATGTTTAATATCCATCCCTCACTTCACGCACCCTATATATGTAATTTACTTTTCCTACCCATAGCCTTATAAAATATATTTAATAATACCTCCCCCTCCCCATGCTTTGATAAACTGATCCACACAAAGCATAGGCAGCTTCCTAAACCTCCGGCTCTTGGTGTCTCTATCATTACCGGATGTGGGTAGATGGTGTTTGCACAGCGCTCGGAAATGGGGCTGAACCCTTAGCAGCTCGCACCTATAGGGGGGAGTCCTGTTCCCCCCTTGGTTAGATCGGGTACAAGTTTTTGGGTGGTGCTAGTGCTCCGGAATTGCCGTGAAGGATAGGTGGTGTTGGTAGTCAATGATGGTGTGATCTTTGGCAGTGGGCAATAACTGTAGGCTGGGTGTTGTGAAAAGCGATAGGGAGACCTGTATAAACTGTTGACCTTTAGTAACCTGTCCCACGAAGAGAGATGTTTAAATCAGGGGGACTTGTGGCTGGGAGTTCTGAAAATGTGGATCACTTGCTTCTGGGCTGTGGTGTTGATACCTCAGATGCAAGGGAATGTGTCAGAATAAATCAATTTGCAATGCTGGTGCTGCTGTAGTGACTTACCCTTAAGTTCTGTTGAATCAGCATGCACTCCTTGCCTGGATGGCTCCCTGTGTAGCAGTCAAAATGGCAGGAGGGGCAGATAAATGAAGATGGCTATAGACTAGTGCTTAAATGCAAGCACAAATTTATTAGTTGTTAAAACGATATACAATCGAAAATTGGTTAGGGTGGTATAAGTGGGTGCAGGTACCAAACGCGTTTCGTCCCTCAGAGGGACTTTTTCAATGGTAGAAATAATGTGGTCCCTGGCCCGGTTTAAATACCTTTGAAAATGGCGCCGACTCTGCGTTTCTCTGTTAATGTCTACTGCGCTTGCGCAGATGTCCGGTGCTGAGGTTTCTGTCGGATGAGGACGGCGCATGTGCCGTACCTCGTCTATGAGTGGACTCCAAGGAGTGTGACGTAGGGCGGGGAGGATGTGGTGATTGGTAGGATCACGTTCAGCAGGTGCATGTGTACGTATCCCAACTGGAGTTTGGGTTATATATATATCATTACCTACTGCTGCTGGTAGTCTGCTATGCTGTCTGGGGTGAAGCTGCTCCTGCCGCATAGATGGTGTCGGGGCGGCACTTGTATCATGACAGTGCGGCCACTCTGCAGAGAAACAGACTGTGCCACCACTGCCATCGGGCACCCTATTCCACCGGTAAAAATGGTACTGCGTGCAAGCATGAGGGGGTTCATTAGGAGGTGCCTGTGCCACCCCGCCCCCCCCCCCCCGTGCGCACGCCTATGCACTTGTGCTTCGTTATAGTGGTGCTGTGCAGGGCCTTCCAGGGAATGCAGAGGTGTCATGAGCCACAGAAGACACCCGTGTCCTGAGTCACCTTTAAAGAAAAGGTGAGGTCAGTACAGTATATGGTAACATATGTGCATTGGTTTTACATGAGCAAGGGGGACAACACCAATATTGAAAGAAGTCTTTTAAAGGAGAGAGACTGATAACACCTATATATTGGACATCTGAGAAGAGACTACACACTAAAGTGCCACTTTAGAATTTAGAAAACGTGCACTATAGTACAGGGTACACTTACTGTTGGTAATTAGTGGTTTTACAAACAACCATGGCCATATTTTAGCCAGAATTACATCTTCTTTAAAAGTGATTGAGGGTTAGATACATTTGTGGGTATAGTTTACACCCTAAGGAGGCGGTCACGCAGTGGAGGCAGAGGAGGAAGCATGCGCTGTAAGCAGAGGACAAAGCGGCCGGAGCTAGTAGAAGGCTGTGCACGTCACGTGCTGTGTCTGAGCTCACCGTTGACCCACTGTAGTTCATCTCACTGGGCGGGTGTGAGATCATCACACTGGCACCACTCACCCCTCCGCCTCTCCCCCGTGACCCGTTGAGCGCTCCGATGCCCCGCCGAGCTGCCTGTGATCTCCAGTGAATTGAGGCCTACATCCTGTGGTGCAGCCACAGCCTTTCTGACGCGGCCGGCGCATTGCCGGTGATGTGGCCGGCCTGTACCCTGTCGGGCGGACCTCAAGCGGCTCACTGCTGTTCCCCCTGCTACCTGGGGCTCCCCCTGCCAATGCGCCCGGACAGTCGACCCTCTTCAGATACAGGGCGGCCTCTCAAAACAGCGGAGCCGGACTGAGTTCGTCCACAGGAGAAGGCCGATCGCCGAGGATGCCGGGAGGCACCTCGCCGGGGAAAGTAGTCGCTGATGCCCATCAGGCACATCAGCCAGGGGGACCCTGGCAATACGCCCAGGGGCCGGTAGGATCCCCCCCCCCCCAGCAGGCTGCATCAGCCCCGGGTAACTCTGTGGCGGCGCCACACCCCCCACTGACTCTCTCCCTGCCTCACTGACTGACTCTTTCTACCCCCTCCCCCCCGCCCCATCACCACCACCCACACTACCCATGTCTCTCCCTACAGGAAGATTCAAGATGGCGCCGCAATGGCTGCCTAGAAACTGTGCATTCAGCCATATGTATCCCGTGTCTTCTATGTGATAACTGTACTGTCTCTGCTACAACTGTGCTGTCTTTGCCCACACTGTTACCTCATACTGTGCTCATACTGTTACCCACCTGGCTGCTGCAACGACCAGTGTCTGATGGCTGCCTAGGCGCTGTGCTGCTCGGCGGGTAGGTGTTCCCTGTGTGATAATCTGTACTGTCCCTGCTTATATTATCACTTACCTGGCTGCTGCAACGACCAGTGGCGCCGCGGATGGCTGCCTAGGTGCTGTGCAGCTCGACGGATAGGTGTTCCCTGTGTGATATAACTGTATTGTCCCTGCTTATATTGTCACCTTCCTGGCTGCTGCAACGACCAGTGGCGCCTCTGATGGCTGCCTAGGTCATTAGCCCGACGTCAGGATCCTGACTGCCCCAACTCAGACAGCATGGTGAGCGCAACAAAGCCCTTTTCGGGCATGGTGCGCTCGCCACCTATTCTATTCTCCCTCTATGGGGGTCGTGGACCCCCAGGAGGGAAAATAGCAGGTGGCCGTCGGGCAACCGTCTGTCAGATGGGGAAGAGAGAGGTGGTGCACTAGATATGGCGCTCCCTCATGTGGACACCCAGTGAAATAAATGAAATAATACTTCCTTCTTATGGAT
This sequence comes from Crinia signifera, assembly GCF_055691185.1. Lineage (NCBI taxonomy): Eukaryota > Metazoa > Chordata > Amphibia > Anura > Myobatrachidae > Crinia > Crinia signifera. Next base: position 83,470,291 of record NC_139226.1, read on the forward strand.
GGGATCTGTTGTTATGGCTCCTCTGATTTTCGTAACCAGATTCTCGAAATTTCAAATCACAGAATATGTGGAAAGAAATCAAAATGCAACAATGGGTATATCTGCTTATGATCTTCTCAAAAGGGTAGGATACTTAGTTTTGGGTGCGTACCTCACTTACACAGTAAACATATAATGGTATCTTTAAATGAAGTGATGTGGGTGGTGTACCCGTACTCACGATATAATGTGCTGCTGCAATCGTATAAAGGAATCTCTCCGGTCTGGTTGCATCAAAATTCTTTATTCACACTAATGCAAGTGGTAAAAAAAGGGTGTAGAGACAACAAGCAGGGTCCTGTGGTGGCTGTCCAAACCTATATTCAAACTTGATCCGGATAAGTACTGGTATAGGAAATTGCAGTAGCACCTTTGAACCTCCCCGGAGTCTATAAAAACAATAGTCAGCTCCTTAGACCAACATGTTTCGGGACCTCATGTCCCTTTTTCAAGGTGGGAGTGACTATTGTGCTGTATGGGTTTATATACCCTTCTCTAATCGTGTTTCCGGTTCCGGGACCGGCACTTCCGGTATACGAAAACGATAATATTTGTTGTATACAAATGCTAATTTTCATATGTATAGTGCTCTACAGTCTGTTCAGAGTTTTGACAGTCGGGATCCCGACGTCGGGTAAATGACTGTCGGGACCACGTCCGGCACCCAGCCTTGTCATGTCAGGATTCTATATCCTTTTAATACACTTTTTTTCTGATCTCCGCTGCTCAGCAGCTGACATGGGGACTCCCAACAGTCCCCCCCCCCCCCTCCCCCGCCGCGAGACACTGCCGGCCCCGGGCGGGACGCGGGAACATCCCTAAAAAACCGGGACGCTCCCATAGGAATCAGGACTGTTGGGAGGTATGTTAGTGCACCCCTATAGACTTTCTTTCCCTTGATTGCATTCTGCCTAGTGTCAAGTGGTAGCACACCTCAAACATAATAAGATATTTATATGTATATTTATAAGGAGGTTTAATTGAACATCATATATGCATTACCTCTCCAGTGCGACTGACAAAACCCTTTTTGTATAAGTAACATGCCATCTGCTAAAGAAAGCATATAACCTCTGTGGGGTCAATTCAATTCAGCGCACTGGTGTTTAGCCCCGAGAACCGTCATTCTCCGACCTACAGTAAGTGCCCCGCAAAGATGCTGTTTGTGCCGTGATAGGTCAACAAACATCATCGCAGACCTAGAGTGTTGGAATTCCAGGAGGGGTGCGAGCAGAAATCCACTAATAGAAGTGGAACGTAACAAGGCGTTGAATTTAATTGATCCCATTTATATATTTATTGATTTTTGGAATCTGTTTCTGTTGTGTAATGTTGGGTATTCTGGTGAAATGTTTCTGCTAGGGCTGGCAGACATTGTAGGGAGTGGGAGTCACAGTGCTACAGAAATATCCGACTTTTCAGCATTTAGCTGACTCATAATACAGTACATCAAAAATCGTTGGGTTTCACTATAGACGGGAAAACTGATTTAGTGCGTTTGAGATAAGTACTTGGCCACAATAAAAGATAAAAGAACACCTGAAGAATTTTATTATAAGTTCTGGACAGCTGTTCCAATGTCCCACCCAAAGGTCACAGTGTCAAGAGGGTGATCAATGAGCAGATATCGAACCAATGGCTGTCATACTGCTCGGGGGCACTGGTCACACCCTCAAAATGACTACAGAAACCCTGCTCCCTATGTCAGAAGCCCTGCCCCTTTTGGGCCACAAACTCAGCACGTCCTACTTGTGGGACAGTAAAGGTTGGGAGGTATGAGAACACACTCCATTAACTACAGCTGTTTGTTTTATATTCTGCAACCAGGTTCTTATCCATTCAATGGTTTTGTATTCCAATCCTCTTTGTCGAGTTTATTTAGCAGTCAGCAATATACAGTAGGACAGTGTCAAATGCCTTACCAAAGTATAAATAAGCTATATCTATGTCTCCCCCTTGATCTATTATTTTTGTCAAAAAAGATTTATTTGTCATGACCTTCCCCCAGTAATTCTGGATCCTGTAAATATTTTGATTTAACATATTCCACTTCTCTCTGTTTTAACAGTGTTTACATAACTTTACTTTTCCAGTAACTAGCAGGAGGAGGAGTTTGCAGGTGCACACTAAATATATATGCTAGACCTTTTAATAACTTTGCTATATTGCATTGGAGGTTATTAGCATAATGATGGCCATTAGTATGGGCTTGTCCACCGCGTCCAGGTTACCTCAATAGGACAAGTCCCTAACACTACTCTGGGACAGGTCCAGGGCACAGGGCCCCCCAGGCCAGCCCAGCAGAACCACCCCATGGCATCACATTAGTGTGAAATTAAAGTGATAGTAAAAGGGATAGGGGAAATTATATGTGTTAGGACTTACCTAGGTAAGAAGTAATAATAAATGTGAAGGGTGCTACATATATATTAAACAAACTAAAGGGGTGATTGAAAGTGTACGATATGATGCCATGGAGCAGCCAAGCAACAGCAGCCCAAAGAGCCCAGCGCCCCAAACACAGTCCCACAGACCAACACTCAGCATATATGTACAGTAGGACTTACCCTCATAGTGCCAAGCTGAGGTGTGCAGTCTTGAATGTTGGGACTCCAACCTAATTAAAATCAATCTGGGACAGGTGGGTGGGGTGCTAGTTAAGGAGGAAGGCGTCTCTAGTTCCTTCCAGTGTGTATGAATACACAATATATAGTACATAGGGGGAGGGGCCCTAAACTGCACACCCTGGACATATGAGGTGCTACCTGCTGAGACTTGTAGTGCAGCAAGCAGGAGGAGGAGTTTGCAGGTGCACACTAAATATATATGCTAGACCTTTTAATATCTTGCTATATTGCATTTGAGGTTATTAGCATAGTAATGGCCATTAGTATGGGCTTGTCCACCGCGTCCAGGTTACCTCAATAGGACAAGTCCCTAACACTACTCTGGGACAGGTCCAAGGCACAGGGCCCCCCAGGCCAGCCCAGCAGAACCACCCCATGGCATCACATTAGTGTGAAATTAAAGTGATAGTAAAAGGGATAGGGGAAATTATATGTGATAGGACTTACCTAGGTAAGATGTAATAATAAATGTGAAGGGTGCTACATATATATTAAACAAACTAAAGGCGTGATTGAAAGTGTACGATATGATGCCATGGAGCAGCCCAGCAACAGTAGCCCAAAGAGCCCAGCGCCCCAAACACAGTCCCACAGACCAACACTCAGCATATATGTACAGTAGGACTTACCCTCATAGTGCCAAGCTGAGGTGTGCAGTCTTGAATGTTGGGACTCCAACCTAATTAAAATCAATTTTCCAGTAACTAACTGGTCTGTAGTTATTCACTTCTTCCTCACTTCCACTTTTGTGCAGTGGAACTGCCTGCACTGTTTCCCAGTCCTCTGGCATTACAACTGTATCTAGTGATTGGATGAATAATTCTGTTAATGGTGCTACCAGTACATATTTTATCTCCTTTAGGACCGCATTTATCAATGAACTGCGATGTCCTCACAATAACATCGCTGAACATCGCATTAACATCGCATTGCGATGTTCTGCTACTTCCCCTGAATGTGTCAAGGGAAGTGGGCAGGGGAAGCGTGTGCGTAAAAAGTCTGTCCCGCAATCAGCAGCTTCCTGCAAAGGCGAAGCGTTACACTCCTCTGGACACTCCCCCTTTTCACCAGGCCAATGAATGTGTGTGCACCAAGGCATGTGCATGGAGGGAGCAGAGAGAGGATGTGCTGCTAGCTCCTTCTGTGTAGATAGCTGCTCCTGTCGGGGTCCTATATGGTGGGAGGTCAGAGCTGCTGCAGTGCAGGATGGGGACCAGCTGCCTCTGGGGTCCTGACAGTCAGGACCCCGGAGGCAGCTGGTCCCCATCCTGCACTGCAGCAGCGCTGACCTCCCACCATACAGGATCCCGGAGGCAGCTGGTCCCCGTCACCCACTGCAGCAGCGCTGGCCGTGCTGACCTCCCACCATACAGGACCCCGGAGGCATCTGGTCCCCGTCCCCCACTGCAGCAGCGCTGGCCTCTCACCATACAGGACCCCGAAGGCAGCTGGTCCCCGTCCCCCACTGCAGCAGCGCTGACCTCCCACCATACAGGACCCCGGAGGGGTGGTCGGAGGTCAGCGCTGCTGAAGTGGGGGACGGGGACCAGCCTGCCAGGACCCGCTCTGTGGGTGGTCACCTGGATCAGCGCTTCTGTACAGGGACACACTGTTGGGACCACTCCGATGCTAATACTGAGTGGCAATGGCAGAGGGACAGGTAAGAGGGAGTAGGGGACACTGGGGAGGCATAACGCCACTTCAGCAATGCAAAGCTATCGGGAATCAAGTTCCGAAAGAAAACTGCTTTCGGAACTTGATACATTTTAATAGACAGCAGTTCCTATTATAAAGATAGGAACTGCAAAATGAGTAAAAATGCGATATCTGTGCCCTTCATCTTCCGATAATAAAGGCGATAGCACTTTGATACATTTGTGAGATACTTAAATTACACGTTAAAGCCCGGTTTTCTAATTTTTTTATGTCATTACCCCCTTGACGAATGCGGCCCTTAGTATCCTTGCCTCTATCCCATCTGGCCCTTAAGATGTATCAACTCTTTAATATTGAGAGTTCTGTTAGGGCCTTCTCCTCTGTAAATACACCTACATCTACCTTATTTTTATGATTAGTTGTGGCCCTTTCCAATCTCCTTCTGTAGTTAATATTAAGCAAAAATAGTTATTAAGTTGATCTGCTATTCCCTGGTATCCCAACCTCATTGATTACATACCATTGCCACCCCCACCCCCACCCCCACTGATTGTCATGTGCCCCAACACTCTCTAATTGTAGCAGGCCCCTATAATACCTATGATTTCACTTTAGACTCACTGCAATTTTATGTGCGCCCCCCCCCCCTCACTAATTGAAGCAGGCCGCCACACCCTATCACAAGCATTTTTACACCTCTCTGTGATTGACTGCATTATATGTACTGTATCAGTTCGTGTCCCCACCTCTCTGATTGTAGCAGGCCCCCATGCCCTATAATACCCTCACTGATGCATTATGGAGGTCATTCTGGTTGACCCACAAAGCTTCGAAATTCGCAGCTTTGCATGTCATTTTAACGCCACCCGCGTTTAACGCCCCCTGACCCGCACGCCGAATATCAGATAATCATTTAGCCTTAAATGTCTGCAGTATATACCAGTGTTCCCATGTATTATATACCAGTGTCCCCCCTTAGTGGTTACAGTATATACTAGTGCCCTTAGATATACTAGTGTCCCCCTTAGTGGCTGCAGTATATACCAGTGCCCTTAGATTTACCAGTGCCCCCCATTAGTGGCTGCAGTTCTGTATATACCAGTGCCCATGTATATACCAGTGTACCCCCTTAGTGGCTGCAGTATATACCAGTGGTGCCCATGTATATACCAGTGTCCCCCCTTAGTGGCTGCAGTATATACCAGTGCCCATAGATATACCAGTGTACCCCCTTAGTGACTGCAGTTTGTACCTGTGCCCATATACCAGTGCGCCCCCCCCCCCCCAGTGGCTGCAGTATATACCAGTGCCCCCCTTAGTGATTAAACCAGTGCCCCCCCCCCCCCCCTTAGTGATTGCAGTATATACAAGTGCCCATGTATTATATACTAGTGTCCACCCTTAGTGGCTGCCGTATATACCAGCGCCCATAGATATACTAGTTTCACTTTCCCCCCTTAGTGGCTGAAGTATATACCAGTGCCCATGTATATACCAGTGTCCAAACTTAGTGGCTGCAGTATATAACAGTGCCCATGCATATACCAGTATCCCCCTTAGTGGCTGCAGTATATACCAGTGGTGCCCATGTATATACCTGTGCCCCCCCCCCAACCCCTTAGTGACTGTAGCATATACCAATGCCCACATATATATCAGTGTGCCCACATATTATATACCAGTGCCCCCCCCCCCTTAGTGACTGCAGTATATACCAGTGCCCATAGATATACTAGTGTCCCCCCTTATTGGCTGCAATATATACCAGTGTGCCCCGTATCATATACCAGTGTCAGTGGCTGCAGTATATACCAGACCAGTGGTGTCCATGTATGTACCAGTGTTTCCCCCTTAGTGGCTGTAGTATATACCCATGCCCACGTATATATCAGTGTGCCCATGTATTATATACCAGTGCCCCACCTTAGCGACTGCAGTATATACAAGTGCCCAAGTATTCTATACCAGTGACCCCCCCTTGGTGACAGCAGTATATAACAGTCAGGGCAGCCGAGAGGAATGCCGGGCCCCGGTCAAATTTTGGGGGTGTGGCCTAAGTATGTGTGGTGTGGGCGCCTCCCACACTTAGGCCACACCCCCAAAATGTTTAGAGGTGGGTAAAAGAAAACTCTAAAAACTGTAATCTCAGACGCCTAAAGCATGTGCTGTGCTGACTGCAGGCTCAGCATGACCTCTCACGCTGTCAGTGAGACACTCATGCTGAGCCTGCTGTCAGAACAGCACATGCTGTAGAAGTGTGTGCTACTGGTGATACCCAGGAGGGACGGAGGGGGAAGGGAGGGGTCGAACCAGGGCCCCTGCGGGGCCCCTTCAGCAAGCCTGGGCCCGGGTAATTAGTACCTGCTCCCCCCCTCTCTCGGCTCCCCTGATAACAGTGCCCATGTATTATATACCACTGTCCCCCACTTATACCACTTTTACACCAGAATGCCGGGTAGGACCCGGGAAATTGAACCCGGGAAATTACCAGGGCATGCCCTGCCTCAGACCCCATTTACACTGCACTTCAATCCAGGTTATTCCCGGGTAATGCCCTTTTACACTGAGAATGGATCAACCCTGCCTTTCCTTGCTGCTGTCATTAAAAAATGGATTTTTGGCCTGTTGATGAGGTCACAACAAATGGAACATGACACTCCTCAAGTTTTTTTGCTTTATTAAGCTGAAAATATGCATAAAATCAGCATACATTGGAATCTTTATAGATGTAATGTATTCTCATAAAGAAAGATGAAGATGCGTATGAATACAAACTTGTAACACACTGGGACACACGGTGTGACAGCCAGCGTGTGTTCCTGCAGATGAGGCTGTAAACTCACTGGGGAGAGTGCTTCCAGCACAGACTGTTGCTGTAGTGTAGGGCACAGTCTGCACACAGCGTGGTAACGCTGCTGCTTCTGCTGCTGCTGCGCTGCTCCATGTGCGGGTGACACTATCTGCCAGAGCCGCAGAAGCACCAATCAGCTCTTTGCGGCCTTCTCCCTGCCAAATAACCCGGATAATGACCATTTACACCACCCTGAGCCCCGGATAAGCCCCGTGTCCGACCCTGAACATTTGCCGGGTCAGATTCCCGGGGAACAGTAACCGTGTTATTTTTTTTCAGCCCATTTACACCATGCCCTGCCCCTGACTGGAGAGGCAATATCCCGGGTCCAACCTCTGGTGTAAAAGGGGTATTAGTGGCTGCAGTTTACACCAGTGCCCATGTATATATACACCAGTGTCTCCCCTTATACCGTGTTCTCACTGCGAGTGAGAAATACACGGCTTTTCCCCGGCATTGAAATGCCGGGGACTGCCGCGCTGGACCCCCGTTCTCACTGCAAGGCAAATTCCCGGGTGAAGAAGTTCTACCCGTGAATTTGCCTTTTAACACGGGCTTTTCGGCAGTGTGAACGGGTCAACCCGTGTCTGCATACCCGGATCTCAGACACGGGTAAAAAGAAGGGTTTTACCCGTGTCTGAGATCCGGGTATGGGACCCGTTCACACTGCCAAAAATCCCGTGTTAAAAGGAAAATTCCCGGGTCTACATGTTAGACCTGGGAATTTGGCTGCAGTGAGAACGGGGTATTAGTGGCTGCAGTATATACCAGTGCCCATATATATACCAGTGTCCCCCTTTAGTGGCTGCAGTATATACCAATTGTGCACATGTATTATATAACTAGGTGATTCATCGCGCCCTACGGGCGCTCTTCACATCGTCGTAAGGGGCTGCGCCCCCTTAATTTGTGAACATTTGCATATGAGAAAGATGGTTAGAATTGTATGAAAGATGCCTGTATTGCAACTTGAGTTATAGGTGAAATGTGTTAAATAGAGAGCATATGATGTGGAAGGGGGTGTGTATTGTTTTGTTTAATTAAAAAGCGGTTACAGAGTAAGATGTACATTGATAGTGTGGATGGTACAGTGACATTTGTGGGTGTGGGGGGGGGCTGTGTGTGCGTGTTGTTTAGGTGTGTGTGTGCAATAGTATAGTAGGGTGTTTCTGAGTCAGCGGCTCCCCACTGGCGGAGGACACGACACAGGAAAACAGGAGGCTGGGTAGTGATAGGGGTGTGTGGGCATAAGGGGGACTAAAGAGGAGGGTGGGAGATACTGTGCAGCTTCTGCCAGTGGGTGAGGGTCCAGCGAGGAAGTACAGGAGTACAGGATGGTGGCCCTTAGTCAGTGTCTCCTCCTACTGGGTGGGAGTTCGGGTGCATGAGAGCAGGAGGCTGGGCTATGAGGCATGATAGGGGCATGTGGGCAAAACAGCGTCAGCGACTCCCCAGTGGTGGAAGTTACGGTTCAGGAGAGCAGGAAGCTGGGTAGTGATAGGGGTGTGTGAGTATACGGGGGACTAAAGAGGGGCTTAGGGGTGCTGCCGTGGGTGGATGCCGTGAATTGCGGGAGGGGGGGTCGCGGGGGGAGGGGGGGTGTGGGAACCGCGAATTGTGGGAGGGGGCGCGGGGGGTTGCAGTGAATCGCGGGAGGGTGGGTCACGGGGGCGGGGGGTTGCCGCAATGACAGGAGGGGGGGTCAGGGGTGGGGAATCGCGGTAGGGGGGTCGTGGGGGGCACCGTGAACAGCGGGAGGGGGGGCCCGGGGTGTTGGCGCGAATCGTGGGAGGGCGGGTCGCGGGGTGCCGCAATCGCAGGAGGGGGGTGTCACGGGGTGGGGCCGCGAATCGCGGGAGTCACCGGGGGTGCCGCGAATTGCGGGGGGTGTGCTGCAAATCGCGGGAGGGGGGTCGCAGGGGTGCCGCAAATCGCCCCAAGAAAAAAACACAGAAAGTTCAACAAATGTAAATGTTGACATAAGTGTGGCACTTCATCGGTGTCCATGTCGACACATGAGAATGAATATGAAAACATTAAAAAAAAGAAAAATAAATCTTCAAAAACTCAGGTCAACCTTTTTCATTGTCGACCATAGCCGTGCCAGTGTTTTGCATGTGCCATTTAATCCTGGGGTTGCCATGAATCGTGCGCGGGGGTGAGGGGGAGGGAGGAGGTGAGGGGTGTCCTCGAATCACGGGAGGAGGGGTCGTGGGTGGATGCCGTGAATTGCGGGAGGGGGGATCGCGGGGGGGGGGGGGGGGGTGTGCCGCGAATTGTGGGAGGGGCGGGCGCGGGGGGTTGCAGTGAATCGCGGGAGGGTGGGTCGCGGGGGCGGGGGGTTGCCGCAATGACAGGAGGGGGGGTCAGGGGTGGGGAATCGCGGTAGGGGGGGTCGTGGGGGCACTGTGAACCGCGGGAGGGGGGGCCGGGGGTTTGGCGCGAATCGTGGAGGGGGGGTGTGTCACGGGGTGGGGCCGCGAATTGCGGGAGTCACCGGGGGGTGTGCTGCAAATCGCGGGAGGGGGGTCGCTGGGGGTGCCGCGCATTGCCACAAGAAAAAAATCAACACAGAAAGGTCAACAGATGTTAATGTTGACATAAGTGTGGCACTTCATTGGTGTCCATGTCGACACATGAGAATGAATATGAAAACATTGAAAAAGTGAAAAATAAATCTTGTCAACCTTTTTCATTGTCGACCATAGCCATGTCAGTGTTTTGCATGTGCCATTTAATCGTGGGGTTGCCGTGAATGGGGGGGGGGGAGGGACACATTGCTCTGTTTCTGGACTTTCTTCTTAATTTATGGATTACCATCACCTGTGCTTAAACACCTTTCTTATCAATTACCCTGTTTAAAACAGGTGATGACAATCATAAATTAAGCTGGAAGTCCACAACCCAGCGTTACAGCTCCAGACACACTTTGAGTGACAGATGTAGCCAAATATATAAGAGATAGTGTCCCCCCTTAAAAGCTGCAGGATATACCAGTGGTGCCCATGTATATACCAGTGTCCCCCCTTAGTGGCTGCAGTATATACCAGTGTGCCCATGTATATACCAGTGTCCACCTTAGCTGCTATAGTATATACCAGTGCCCATGTATATACCAGTGTCCCCCCTTAGTGACTGCAGTATATCAATGCCCATGTATATATACCAGTGTGCCCATGTGGTGTTATATGCCCGTGTAAGTGGCTTCAGTATATACTAGTGTGCATATATATTATATGTCCCCCCTTAGCGGCTGCCTGTCATCCCTGTCTCCCCCGCCCTCCGCCTGCTGCATGTCATCAGTCTCCCCCTCCCAGCATCTCCTCTCTCCTCCCCCCGGAGCTGGCCGTGCACTGTACCCTCCTGTACGCCCGCTGCCCTGTCTGCTCAAACCCGGTCACCCAGCCTGCTGCTGCCTGCGCCCGGTGAGTACAATGAGCCCCAGCGCACGTCCCGGGCCCCGGTGACAGTGGGCGCCCCCCTGGCACTGCCATGTCTCCTCTGCCCATTGTTCTGCCCGGCCTCGCCTGTGCCAGGCAGCTACATGCATGGCCGCGGTCACCCATCCTCTGCAGTGCCGGCTGCCGGGAACATCACTCTGTACATTGTCGCAATTTCCCCCCCACAGCATCTGCGCTGTCAGCCCGGGGGGAGATGATTCATTGCTGGTGCTGCTGTGTATAGCGGCTCTTCCCAAAAGTCTGTACCCCACCCATCCTGTACCCTCACCCGTATTCCTGCCCATGTGTGGGGTGAGCTCAGCGTGTCTGTGGGCACTGTTACATTGTATCCTGTGTTATTGTGTCTAGTTATTGTCATGCTTACATTTACTGTTACTGTTATAATATTGCTGTACTCAGTTATACCCCACAGTAGGGCACCATTCCACCTGCCCCATGTCCACAGTCCACAGTTCCACCTGCCCCGTGTCCACAGCCCACAGGGGACCATTTCACCTGCCCCATATCCACAGCCCACAGTGGATCATTCAACTTTCCCCATGTCCACAGGGGGACCATTCCACCTGCCCCGTGTCCACAGTCCACTGGGGACAGTTCTACCTGCCCCGTGTCCACAGCCCACAGGGGACCGTTTCGCCTGCCCCATGTCCACAGCCCACAGAGGACCGTTTCACCTGCCCTGTGTCCACAGCCCACAGGGGACCATTCCACCTGCCCCGTGTCCACAGCCCCGTGTCCACAGCCCCAGGTCCACAGCTCACAGGGGATCATTCCACCTGCCCCATGTCCACAGACCACTGGGGACAGTTCCACCTGCCCCATGTCCACAGTCCACAGGGGACCATTCCACCTGCCCCGTGTCCACAGCCCACAGGGGACCATTCCACCTGCCCTGTGTCCACAGTCCACAGGGGACCATTCTACATGCCCCGTGTCCACATCTCGCAGGAAACCATTCTGCCTGCGCCATGTCCACAGCCCACAGGGGACCATTCCACCTGCCCCGTGTCCACAGCCCAGAGGGGACCATTCCACCTGCCCCGTGTCCATAGCTTGCAGGGAACCATTCCACCTGCGCCGTGTCTACAGCCTGCAGGAAACCATTCTATCTGCGCCATGTCCACAGTCCACAGGGGACCTTTCCACCTACCCCGTGTCCACAGCCCACAGGGCACCATTCTACATCCCCTGCATTCACAGCCCACATTGGACCATTTCACCTGCCTTGTATCCACAGCCCACAGGGGACCATTCTACCTGCCCTGTGTCCACAGCCCACAAAGAACCATTCTATCTGCCCTGTGTCTACAGCCACAGGGAACCATTTTCACCTGCCCTGTGTCAACAGCCCACAGGGGAACATTCCACTTCCCCTGTATCCACAGCCCACAGGGAAACATTTCACCTGCCCCATGTCTACAGCCACAGGGAACCATTTTCACCTGCCCTGTGTCCACAGTCCGGGCCATAGGGGACTATTCTACCTACCCTGATTCCACAGCCCACAGGGGATCATTCCACCTCTCCTGTGTTCACAGCACACAGGGCACCATTGCACCTGACCCATGTACACAGCTCAGAGGGAACCATTCCACCTGCCTCGTGTCTACAGCCATAGGGAACCATTGTACCTGCCCTGTGTCCACAGCCCATGGGGGATCATTCCAACTGCCCCCTGTCCACAGCCCACGGGGGGCCACTCCACCTCCCTGTGTCCACAGCACACAAGGGACCATTCTACCTGCCCCGTGTCCACATCCCACGGGGGACCATTCCACCTGCCCCATGTCCACAACCCATGCGGGACCATTCCAACTGCCCCGTGTCCACAGCCCACAGGGAACCATTCCACCTGCCTTGTGTCCACAGAACACAGGGGGCCATTCCACCTCCTCTGTGTCCACAGCCCACAGGGGACCATTCTACCTGCCCCATATCTACAGCCCACAGGGGACTATTCTACCTGCCCTGTGTCCAAGTGATTATTTGGAATTTCATGTGCACTATGTGTATGGTTACATGCTATGTGCACTGTATGTTACATTCTATGTGCAGTGTGTGTGTGGTAACATACTATGTGCAGTGTATATGCTATGTGCAATTCATGTTACATGTGCAGTGAATGTTACATGCTATGTGCGCTGTGTGTAGTGTTATATGCTATGTGCAGTGTATGTTACATGCCAGGTACAGTTTGTGTATGGTTACATGCTATGTGCACTGTGTGTTACTGCAGCTGGGAGTCTGTGTACTGGAGCTGTCACTATTCCTGTGCAATACTTATTTGTACACACTGTATCTGTAAATGATACACACAATATTGCTAATGATATTTTTGCGCACTATACCGTTAGTACATGTAGTCATATATTCTTGGCCGCTTAACAATATTGTTAATGATCAGTGTGTACGCTCTATATCGCTTGTCCTGGGGAGGCAGGCAGCTCAAGTGAAAATTGTAAACAATATTGTTCATAGACAATCACATAAACTGGGTACACACTACTAGATGATAAGCTCCACAAGTGATATCGTTTTCAGGATTTCACTTGAAGTCCCGGGCATACACACTGAACAATTATTAACAATATCGTCCAATGACGACACCCGGCCCAGGCTTAGAACACTCAATATTGACCCTATAGTTTAGGCGGCTGGCGGGCAGCGTTTCAATGACCTGCAAAGCAACAACCAGAATCACCCCCATAGTGTGTACATACCTTCAGGAGTTCTGTATGCCGTCCAGGGTATTTCAGAGTCATGGCGCCCTCTAGTGCAGCGCTGTGTAATACAACCTCCTCCCAGCAGCTATTGAAGAGCCTGTGACTTATTGTAGCAGCAAGTATACTGTATATCAGTAATGTAAACAATGCTATTTCTCAGCAGGAACCAGCAGGAACTCAGTTCCTGAACCTTTTATTAAATAGGACATCATCAAGAACTTATACGTTTTATTTTAAAGTCCCCTATGAGTGCTTTTGTTTCTAAATACAGTATATACATTGGCAGCACGGATGGTGTAATGGTTAATTACTGCCTCACAGCACTGAGGTCATGGGTTCGATCCCCAGCATGGGCCTAACTGTGTGGAGTTTGTATATTCTCCCTGTGCTTGCTTGGGGGGTACTCTGGTTTCCTCCCACAATCCAAAGATATACAGGTAGGTTAATTGGCTCATGTGGTAGGGAATATAGATTGTAAGCTCCACTGGGGCAGGGACTGATGTGAATGTTCAAATATTCTCTGTAAAGTGCTGTGGAATATGTATGCGCTATATAAGAAACTGTTAATGATAAAATAATAATACATCTCTCTCTCTTTCTCTCTCTATATATATATTTATTTCATCAACCCACCCCCATAAAAGTAGGGGTTGTCAGATCACCGACCTGTTTGAGAGTTAGGGGGGTATTTGTGAGGGATAAAGTACCAACCAATCAGCTCCCAACTGTCATTTCTCAAACACAGACAGATAAATGGTGTCCGAATCAGTTCCTGTCATGTGCTTGAAAGATTGGCCGGAGCACCCATTATCATTCTTAATGAGCGATATCCAGAATTTCACTCATTGATGAATCTGTCCAACAGCATGTAGCGTGGCAATTAGGAGCTGATTGGCTGGTACTTTATCTCTTACAATTTTATCTCTCCCGAGCTTTGGTAAATGCCCTCCCTTACAGTACTATAGTTGGAGTCCTGAATTCACACACTCCATCTGTCAGTGGGAGCTATGCCAATGAAGACCCCCCCACACACACACACACATGCAGCACTCACACACACACAGATGCAACACACACACAGATGCAGCACACACACTCATACTCACACGTACACAACAAAGAATCTAGCACGATCCGCCTTGCAGAACATTGCTCAGCTACAACACTACAGAACTTCTTATACTTAAAAGCCAACGATCCCCACAAGACTGGAACTGTGGAAGTCTGAAATCACTGTATTCCACAGCACCGCTCCATTCCCAGACACAATATACTACAGTAGCCTGTCCCAGATGTCCTAAGTTATTCCCACCTCAGCATATAACGGGTTTAGCCAAAATATGTTACCTCAGTCAGGATGGTAATGACCAGTGGTGGATCCAGGGGTGGGGCTGAAGTACAAGTAAGAATTCAAGGAGGGGATAAACACCAACTGCCAGTGAGTCACTTTGAAGTGGCAGTTGATGGCAGTTTGTGTGGCTTCCCTATTTGAATTTTGAATTAGACATAGACACAAAAAACTCATGTTGATCTTTTTCATGTCGACCGTTTGCACGCCTGCATTTTTCTTAGCACTCCTGCCCGGTTTCCACCCCCAGATGCCTACTTCTTGTCAATCTCCTTGCGAATGGCATGCTTATAGAAAAAGTTGCAGGATGGACTTGCACATGCCTACTATGGGCCGTACATATGTGCAGTGTATCGATTATCAGCTTACACGCGAATTCGCAACTGTGTGATTAGGTCTAAATCCTTGGGCCCTTATGTCCTAACTCCGAGACGCATGCAGATACACAATACAGGACTCTCAGGGGTTTGCTAGCAATAACATTTGTGACTTAATGTCCAGTAAACCAGAACGTGACACAATATGGAGACATTCACAGTGAGTTACAGGACTGTTGATGAGAATACGCGTTATGGCTCTCGTACTGTACAGTAACTGTGGAATCGTCTTTCTCCTATCACAAAACTTTCCGACCCCCCCCCCCCCACCTCAGTGTTTCCTGATAACTCACCACTTCAGGCACTTACCAAATTCCTGACCCAGCTTGTGATCCCTTAGGCTGCTCTATCCAATTACTGCTATCTACACGGAGCGTGAATATCCCCTGACTGTCGTCAGAGTGTTCTCTGTGACTATAACCCCCCCCCCCCTGGCTTCCGGCTCCCGGCTCCGGGCATCACAGGGACGGGCTCTTTTCGGAGCCCTGTCCCTTCGCCGGCCAGATGATAAATCCCGGCGTATTGCAGGATACCTCAATGCGATGTCCGGCGATGTCACCACGCCGGCATCGCTCTCTAATGATAAATGCGCCCCTAAGTCATGTCGCCCCACAAAGCTCTTTTTCCCATTACAACCTAGCGGTACTGTCATGAAATGTTGCACTTACCCAATATCCCCCAACTGTCCTATATTGGCGGGATGGTGTGACACGCTACAACTTCATGTGTGTCCCTGTATAAATAGCCTCCATTTGTGTTATACAGCCCTTCCAGTGACGCGACTAGATAGTGCCAGGCGTCTTTTTTGCAACATCTTCAGATAAAAAGTGTCTTATTTGAAATCCTGAACAAATAGGATGCACAAGCAGCTAGTGCTGATTAAAATAATATGCAGCATGCCTATATGCAGGGGGTTATTCTGGTTCACTCACAAAGGCAGATTCACTCTTAGATCGACAATACCATGTGCACTGCAGGTGAGGCAGATGTAACGTGCAGAGATAGATAGATTTCGGTGGGGTTTGTACTTCAAACATATCTATGTTGCAGTGTAAAAATAAAGCAGCCAGTATTTACCCTGCACAGAAGCAAAATTACTCACCCAAATCTAACTTTCTATGCTCATGTTACATCAGCCCCACCTGCAGTGCATATGGTATTGTACATCTGAGAGTGAATTTGCCTTTGCGAGTGAACCAGAATAACCCCTTCAGTCTGTGACTGCGGCTGTATTCGCATACAAAATGCTATGCTACTGTTTTCCAGGAAAACCCTGTAATGTTTCATTTTTCAGACAGATGTAGCAGCAGTCACACACTGAAGATAGGCAATATAGCATGTCCTTTTAATCAGCAAAAACTGCTTGTGCGTCCTATTCACTCAATTTTCGAAGTAAGGAGCACAAAAACTGTCAGGCGTTGAGTCACACGGAGCTCACGCATTATGTATAATGCGACGTGTATCACATGGGGGATAGATAAATGTGGACACAGTAGGGTCTGTGAGGACATTTCCATGGAGTGCAGGAGCCTCACCCCCTACCATTGTATGTTTGTCAGTTCAAGATTGTCTTATGGTGACAGTGGTTGGGCTGGTACTTTCCTGGCTCACCCTCAAATAACTGGGCCTGGATCGCTGTGAAGCTGAGTGTCAGGAACCGTATTTTCTTAACCCTTTGAGTGCCAACATCTCTGTGAGAGAAGCGCAAAATATCCATTAAAAACGCCAGCGTCACTCGAATTTGTTAAATAGAAATTAAAATTAAAAAAAGTTGTGTAAAAACTGTTTTTTTCCTATATAAGTTAACATTACAGGTCATTATGATGAATAAAAATGTTTGCTTGGCAATTTTCACACCTATTCAAAGGGTTAATAAATATTAGGGATAAATAACTTTTTGCTGTATTTAGTTATATTGGGGCCTTCATATTGATGTACAAAAAAAAGCACAAAAATCAGGTGTGATAACTGTAAATCCATTTTTGGAGTATGATATAAACTGTTTCTTAGCATCATGTCTAAACTAAATTGTGAAAAATTAAAATAGTTTGTTCTCACCTATTTTATATTTAGTCGTCAGCCAGATTGCAGCTGCAGTGTTCCCATGAACAATTTATTGACATACATATCATCGGTTTATATACAGCCTATAAATCAGTGTCATAGGGCCGTATTCAATTCTAAAGTGACAGGAGATCGCGGGGCGATATTCAACTGATGTTTTATCCTTTCTTATCGCACTCATTAGGAGTCCTCCCACACAAAAGAAATTGATTGGTCGGAGAACGTAGTGCTTAGATGACCGCCTTCCGAATGGCGTAAGACCCAGCCCGGTGTGAAGGATGACCATATGGCAATAACCTTCACATATGTGTGAATGGAGTAAGCCCGCCTCAAATTTTGGACCGGGTCTCAGTCGGGTTTTAGTTGGGATTTGAAAGGGGCTTACATGTTCCGGGTAAAGTGTCAGCTCTTCAGACTAGCTTATTGTACAGTGTGCTTCCTCTTAGAATGGTGCCATTTATTAACACATTTCATGAATGCACAGTTCTGTAACCTTTTCAGTTTTGCCAAGACAAATCTAAAATATGGTGAAATTCGTTATTATCACATTAGGTCAAATTTACTAAAATGAGAATCGACTTTTACTTATTTAGAACCGTGATTGGTTGCTCATAGCAACAACGATCCCATGTGAAATAGAACTCCCACCAAATAGCATGATAAGTATGATTATTTTTATTTTTCATTTGCACTTATCATGCAAATAAAATAACTGTGATCTGTGCAATCCCTAATATTTATCTGAGGCAGCGGAGCCTGGTAATATTGTGCCGGAGGATCAAGGGATCACGTAGCGCCGTGCTAAGCCAGTCACTTAGGAGACGCACAAGCCAGCCCTTGCATGGGCAGCGGAAGCGTAGATGAGGGAGAATGAAAACAAAGGCACATGTAATATTGCAAGTATTGTAGACAAATAAGAGAAATAAAATAAGTGAATCTTTAAACATAGAGAAACCTTTTCCATTCAGAAGTGAAAGGTGGTGAATGCTAATATTGGGGGCAATTGCCATATGGAATAAAACCCTATTGCCAGTACAGTATTTCTCCCTTGTATACACAGGCTTTTCAAGATACATATGTTATCCCGGCGCTTAGGATGCCGCCTGTCAAGAGAAGTAACCCACTGCCAGTCAGTTTGGAATGGCAGTTGGTGGTAGTTGCTTTGCTTCCTTATTTGAATTTTGAACTGCACTGCTGCCTCCCCTGACCTTAACCCTCTCCCACTATACCCCTTAAGGGTTGTACACACGGAGCGATTTTAACGAAGAATTTTGACTAAGTGATTTGACTAGATACAACAGCGATTTTGACTAAGCGATTTTGTCTATGGGCGATTTTGACTATACCGGAATTAACATACTTGATTGGTATTCATTGCAAATCGCCTAGTGAATATCTCCCTCAGCAGTGAACACCAGCAATTTTGACTAGACAGCCAGCAATTATAGGACAATTTGTCTAACCTTGACAGCGATCTTTACTAACCTTCTAAGCAATTTTGACTCTAGTCAAAATCGCTTAGAAGGATTGCTCCATGTGTACACCCCTTTACACTCCTTTGCAGCAGCCTAACCCTAACCCTCCCCCACCACGCAGCCTGATTTACCGACTAAATCTACCATCCAGCCATCTAACGCTAACCCCTCCCCCCAGTCCTCCCCACCCCTCAGCCTAACCCTCAGTCCTCCAATAGTGCTTAAACCTAACACCTCCCATCCCCGGCCTGACCCTAACCCTCCCTGGCATACTTAAGGTTTGGATATCCGGTTCCGGTATTCTGGCATCTGCATCAAGAAAGTTTTCTCGTGGTATACTGACGTGGTATACTGACCGTCGGGATGCTGTCCACATCACGGTTCATCAGTTTGCATTATAGGGCTGATAAATCAGTAGCTGTGCTTTCATCCTAGCATAGAAAGTTTGCTGTTTTAGTAGACACAACGCATTTCATTGGTCTGACTCAGAATTTTCCACTTACTGCTTGGCCGCAATAACCTGGGCTTCTATCACATTAGCTGATACATAAATTCAGTCATAAGTAATGGATGAATAATGAGCTGAGAATCCCCCGCACCCACCCACATCGTCGTTTGTGCTTTATAACAAGGTTTTATAAACCCACCTTTATGTCCTGGTTGGCTTCTGTTTCTGATGAGATTGTTATGGAGACTGGGAGTTGTTTTTCAGATTTCTACATGCCTTAGGGTCTGATACACCTAATCGGTCAGTGGCGCTGTTGTGTAGTGTTGTCATCTCGCTGTGCATTGTGATGTTTTCTAAATCTTTACTGTAACACTTCAGTTTTCATTACAGTCTATATATGTGTGTTACTGTTTTGCCATGTATATCTATATGTGGTTGTACTGTATAACACTGATCGTACAGTGCATAAAGAGTTAGATTTGGGTGAGGTATTTTGTTTCTGTGCAGGGTGAATAATGGCTGCTTTCAGTGGCGGTTTTTACCTATGGGCTGCAGGGCTGCAGCCCCCCCAGGTAAAATCTGCCACTGTCTCTGCCTAAAGTGAAGCCAGATGCAGGCAGTGACCAGGGATGGCAGCGGAGGGGGGGGGGGGGGGGGGGGGGGGGGGGGGGGGCGCATTGCGGCAGCCATCCCCCTCCATAATGGTAAGAACCTCCACTGGCTGCTTTATTCTTACAGTACAATTTAGATTACAAACCTACTGTTCCCGCTAGACTGTTTTAGCGGGGAACTGCGCCCTGAACGATTTTTAAAGGGTAAAATGCCTCTCTAGCAGCGCCTCGCTAAAAGACCCTGCCTCCGACCCCATCGGTGTGACCGGAGAAGCCGTAGATGCCGATTCCCGGTGCTTCCATGGCAGTGCAGGGCCTTTGGAGGGGCCGGGCCCACCCCCTTCATTGACGGCGGCGTCTGGAGCCGCCCCTTTTTGTGACGGCATGGCCTGGACATGTGACATTGGCGGCCCGGGATCGTCCACAACAATGACGGCGGTGGACCCGGTCCGCCCCCCTTACGCTGCCCCCTTGCAGCGGCGCCCTGCCCGCCCCGGTTCCTAAAACTATATATAATATGTGTGTGTGTGTATACACATATAGCCTTGGAGAGTGAAAAACTTGAGAGCCAATCAACACCTAATTGCCATGTTACAGGCTTTGGTGGATATCTAATTAGGTGCACCGAAACATCCGGAGCGAAAAATGGGAGTTTTTCGCAATTTTTTAAATATTTCACTTTTATGGCGTATCATCGCCTGTAAGAAAATAATAAATTTTTTGTGCAAAACCATACAGGTCCAGTCAAACCTGTGTCTTCACTGCCGCAGTCTCAAACAGTCCTCACTTATCAGGGACTTAGCTTTGCCTACCTGAGACTGGTGAACCAAGATCCCAGATAAGCTGGTTTTAATGCTGGCTTATCAGGACTTATAGGACAGCCCCCAGCCTATCACCTGGGCAGCTATTCCACCATCAGGAACAATGACCTCCTGCACTGGGAACACTTATATCAGAAGGCCACAGGTGCTGCTAACCAAACCAACCCTGATCACATCAGTTAGAAAACCTGGACTGGATCTCATTTTCCTGATGCTACAGCTGCTGCTCTAAAACCTGGCCTGGATTTTCCACATTATCCTCACATTGAAATATGCTGTTTCTGCCACAATATACAGAGTTTCACGGAATTTCCATCACGTCCCCTGCCCACGGGAGAGTAGAGGGGTCTCCCGGGTATCCCTCACTTTCCCAGTGCGGTGGGCAATGTGGGAACTTGCAGATGCGATTTGCGGTGAATTGTAGCATCCTAGCCTCACAATCTGCAGCACAACGTGGAATTATACAGCGACGGACATAGCACAATGATGGTACTACCATCAGGATGCACCCCTCCTGAGGAGAGAAATGTCAGCAAGTATGTATGTCAATATGACAGACTAGACCTGCTCTTGCCAGACTGCTGCCATAATACAGAATGCAGGGTGGCAGTGTGGGTAGTCTCCTGGAGAAGGGAGCACTTGTTTTGCAGAACATATTAGAGTGCTCGGAGAGGCGCGGCCCCACCACACCTCACAGATCCGTTCTACGCGGTATTGCAGAATTAATTGGAAGGAAATTACTCATATCCTGAGAGCTGCAGAGGTCTGAGCATCATTTAGTAATATGGAGTATGGTGTTACAGCTCCTTACTATAAACTCTCACTTCAAATGTATAAGGAGACCACAGCACAGGGAAAGTGATCGTTTACAGAGAAAACATTGGAAGCTAACGTAAGAGGTATTTATTCATAGCATGTGAGGTGGTCGTTGCTGTGGGCAACCAATAAGATACAATCTATTATCTTCTACAGGGCGTTAGATAAATAAGAAGTCTGATTGGTTGCCCATAGCAACATCCCATCTGAAATAAAACTCTCATCTTGGTAAACCCCTCAGTCAGCACGGATCTGTAATAGCCTGTGATGTTAAAAAACCCATGCCAGGAATGTCCTTTTACATGTGTAGCATATTTACATGCAATGAGAAATAACTGAAAGACTGTTTCCATTCATCCACAAGGTGTATTTTCATCTCCCTTAGGATGATGAAATCGAAACCTGTTACATCTGCCCCACCTGCAGCGCTGCATGGTTTTGTCAATCTGCAAAAATTGCAGCCTTGCTCACTGATCTGAATCAAGCCCAGAGTGAATGCATGTATACTGTATATGTTCCAGGCTCCAGACGAAAGCAGCCCCATAGAGCAGGTGTATAAATTCTGCAGCAGCAGTCTCCTTGGTGGAGCCAGGAGGCCCCATTGCAAACCCCTTGAGCAACACTGCACCTGGGCTGCAGTTTAGTTGGCCATGCATTGTCATTTTTCTGAGCATCCCTTTTCCCCATCAGGGCCGGGGCACTCTCCATGGCACCATAGTGCTTTTATGATCTTTTGCCTCCTCACAAAACTAGACACTTGGTATTTTATGCCCTACCATGCACTACGGTGTGGTAGGACAATAGAATAGTGTGCCAAGCACAGCGAGCCATGTGAGGGGATGTGGTACACTAATACAGTGTCCATGTTGGCTGTGTTGACATTTGGGACATACTGTCAACCTTCCCATTGTTGACCTAACAATTGTGTTGACTTTCAGACCATGTCGACCTTACCCATGTCAACCTACTTCAGGTGGCATGTTGACCTAATGTTGGTCAACCCAATGACCCCATACCCTCCCGTTGCGAGTGGTGTGACATTGCAACTCGCATTATGATTGCCTTGTCCCTTGCTGCATGATGTCACAGTTTGCACCATCAGAGGCCTAGGGTGGGAGTGGGTGGGGGGAGTGGACAAGGGTGGGGGTTACTACCCAAAATTTGGTACTCTACCAGTAGCAAGTATTCCGGTCGCAATTTGGAAAGTTTCTTCCTAGTGTAGAAATCATTGGACTGTGTCCTGGCAGCATCTGAGCATTAATCAGCTTCTAATATTTGTTTAGTAAGTTATTAACCTGACAAATGACTTTGTAAACGAGTGATATTATTCTTCCCGCTGCAATCTTATCTGAGTATGGAGAAGGAAATCGCGGTAACAATGTTGGGTGATAATCTCTATAAATAAAGGTGACACGCTAAATCTAGTTTTTATCTAGCTATATCTATATTAGTAAATCTCACAGGACTCTGGCTGCGGAGTACCGCTGGTGGAATTCCCTGTATCCTGTATCCGAATAGCTGACATTAAATTTACTAAAATGGGAGTTCTACTAAAGACGGGATGTGGTGTTTTTCCTGCTTGCTACGCATGGCGTCTATCGTGTAATATGATGTCTAGTAGACTCTAGTGTGTACCCATCTTAATGCATTTCCACCAATCGCCAGCTTCCTCTGGGTCATTTACTGTATTTAACAGGTTTAACCCCTTCCTGACAGAGCCAGTTTTTGCGTTCCTGACAGAGCCCTTTTTTTCAAATCTGACATGTATCACTTAAGTGGGGATAACTTTTTTTTGCTTTTACTTATCCCAGTGATTTTGAGATTGTTTTTTCGTGACACATTGTACTTCAAATTAGTGGTAAATTTGGGTCGATACAGTCTGTGTTTTTTTGTGAAAAATACCAAAATGTCGTAAAAAAATGGAAAATTTAGCAATTTGCAAAATGTTAAATTTTCTGCTTGTGAGACAAATAATCATACCACTCAAAATAGTTAATAACTAACATAGACCATATGTCTACTTTATGTTTCCATCATTATTTCAACTTCCTTTTAATTTTTTTGGACACTATGAGGCTTACAATATGAATAGCAAATTCTCAAATTTTCAAGAAAATTTCAAACACTGATTTTTTTAGGGACCAGTTCAGTTCTGATGTGACTTTGAGGGACTTGTATGTGAGACACCCCCATAAATGATACCATTTCAAAAACTGCACCCCTCACAGTATTCAAAACAGCATTTTGGAAGTTTGTTAACCCTTTAGGTGTTTCACAGGAATTAAAACAAAGTGTAGGTGAAATTTCAAAATTTCATTTTTTTTGCAGATTTGCAATTTTAATACATTTTTCTAAGGAACACAGTACATTTTACTAGAGAAATGTGACTAAAAATTGATTCCCCCAATTCTTTTGTTTTCATAAATATCCTATATGTGGCCCTAGTGTGCACGTTGACCAAACCACAGGCTTCATAATAGAAGGAGCACCTACTTGATTTTGGAGCCTCCTTTTTATGAGATTATTTTTTAGGCACCATGTAGGTTTCTAGGCACCATAAGATGCTAAAATTTAGGAACCCCCCCACAAGTGACCCCATTTTGCAAACTACACCCCTCAGGGAATTCATCTAGGGGTATAGTGTACATTTCAAACCCCCAGGGGTTTCACCAATTGTGGTACAACTGGGCAGTGAAAATGAAAAATTAAATTTTTTACACAAAAATGCAGTTCTGGCTCAAAATTTTTCATTTTCAGAAGGTATGAAGGAGAAAAAGCACCCCAAAATCTGTGCCCCAATTTCTCCCGAGTACGGCAATGCCTCACATGTGACCAAAAAATACCATTTGGGTGCATGGCAGGACTCAGAAAGGAAGGAGTGATTTTTGGATTTTGCAGCTCAGATTCTGGTGGAATGTTGGTCGGTGCTATGTTGCATTTGCAAGACCCCCCAAGCACCAATACAGTGGAACCCCCCCACAAGTGACCCCATTTTGCAAACTACACCCCTCAGGGAATTCATCTAGGGGTATAGTGTACATTTCAAACCCCCAGGGGTTTCACCAATTTTGATACAACTGGGCAGTGAAAATGAAAAATTACATTTTTTTACACAAAAATGCAGTTCTGGCTCAAAATTTTTCATTTTCATAAGGTATGAAGGAGAAAAAGCACCCCAAAATCTGTGCCCCAATTTCTCCCGAGTATGGCAATGCCTCATATGTAACCAAAAAATACCAGTTGGGTGCATGGCAGGACTCAGAAAGGAAGGAGTGATTTTTGGTGGTGGAATGTTGGTGGGTGCTATGTCGCATTAGCAAGACCCCCAAAGCACCAATACAGTGGAACCCCCCCACAAGTGACCCCATTTTGCAAACTACACCCCTCAGGGAATTCATCTAGGGGTATAGTGTACATTTCAAACCCCCAGGGGTTTCACCAATTTTGATACAACTGGGCAGTGAAAATGAAAAATTACATTTTTTTACACAAAAATGCAGTTCTGGCTCAAAATTTTTCATTTTCAGAAGGTATGAAGGAGAAAAAGCACCCCAAAATCTGTGCCCCAATTTCTCCCGAGTACGGCAATGCCTCACATGTGACCAAAAAATACCATTTGGGTGCATGGCAGGACTCAGAAGGGAAGGAGTGATTTTTGGATTTTGCAGCTCAGATTCTGGTGGAATTTTGGTGGGTGCTATGTCGCATTAGCAAGACCCCCCAAGAACCAATACAGTGGAACCCCCCCACAAGTGACCCCATTTTGCAAACTACACCCCTCAGGGAATTCATCTAGGTGTACATTTCAAACCCCCAGGGGTTTCACCAATTTTGATACAACTGGGCTGTGCAAATGCAAAATTACATTTTTTACACAAAAATGCAGTTCTGGCTTAAAATTTTTCATTTTCACAAGGAATGAAGGAGACAAAGCACCCCAAAATCTGTGCCCCAATTTCTCCCGAGTACGGCAATGCCTCACATGTGACCAAAAAATACCATTTGGGTGCATGGCAGGACTCAGAAAGGAAGGAGTGATTTTTGGATTTTGCAGCTCAGATTCTGGTGGAATGTTGGTGGGTGCTATGTTGCATTAGCAAGACCCCCCAAGCACCAATACAGTGGAACCCCCCCACAAGTGACCCCATTTTGCAAACTACACCCCTCAGGGAATTCATCTAGGGGTATAGTGTACATTTCAAACCCCCAGGGGTTTCACCAATTTTTATACAACTGGGCAGTGAAAATGAAAAATTACATTTTTTTACACAAAAATGCAGTTCTGGCTCAAAATTTTTCATTTTCATAAGGTATGAAGGAGAAAAAGCACCCCAAAATCTGTGCCCCAATTTCTCCCGAGTATGGCAATGCCTCATATGTGACCAAAAAATACCAGTTGGGTGCATGGCAGGACTCAGAAGGGAAGGAGTGATTTTTGGTGGTGGAATGTTGGTGGGTGCTATGTCGCATTAGCAAGACCCCCAAAGCACCAATACAGTGGAACCCCCCCACAAGTGACCCCATTTTGCAAACTACACCCCTCAGGGAATTCATCTAGGGGTATAGTGTACATTTCAAACCCCCAGGGGTTTCACCAATTTTGATACAACTGGGCAGTGAAAATGAAAAATTACATTTTTTTACACAAAAATGCAGTTCTGGCTCAAAATTTTTCATTTTCAGAAGGTATGAAGGAGAAAAAGCACCCCAAGATCTGTGCCCCAATTTCTCCCGAGTACGGCAATGCCTCACATGTGACCAAAAAATACCATTTGGGTGCATGGCAGGACTCAGAAGGGAAGGAGTGATTTTTGGATTTTGCAGCTCAGATTCTGGTGGAATTTTGGTGGGTGCTATGTCGCATTAGCAAGACCCCCCAAGCACCAATACAGTGGAACCCCCCCACAAGTGACCCCATTTTGCAAACTACACCCCTCAGGGAATTCATCTAGGGGTATAGTGTACATTTCAAACCCCCAGGGGTTTCACCAATTTTGATACAACTGGGCTGTGCAAATGCAAAATTACATTTTTTACACAAAAATGCAGTTCTGGCTCAAGATTTTTCATTTTCACAAGGAATGAAGGAGACAAAGCACCCCAAAATCTGTGCCCCAATTTCTCCCGAGTACGGCAATGCCTCACATGTGACCAAAAAATACCATTTGGGTGCATGGCAGGACTCAGAAAGGAAGGAGTGATTTTTGGATTTTGCAGCTCAGATTCTGGTGGAATGTTGGTGGGTGCTATGTTGCATTAGCAAGACCCCCCAAGCACCAATACAGTGAAACCCCCCCACAAGTGACCCCATTTTGCAAACTAAACCCCTCAGGGAATTCATCTAGGGGTATAGTGTACATTTCAAACCCCCAGGGGTTTCACCAATTTTGATACAACTGGGCAGTGAAAATGAAAAATTACATTTTTTTACACAAAAATGCAGTTCTGGCTCAAAATTTTTCATTTTCATAAGGTATGAAGGAGAAAAAGCACCCCAAAATCTGTGCCCCAATTTCTCCCGAGTATGGCAATGCCTCATATGTGACCAAAAAATACCAGTTGGGTGCATGGCAGGACTCAGAAGGGAAGGAGTGATTTTTGGTGGTGGAATGTTGGTGGGTGCTATGTCGCATTAGCAAGACCCCCAAAGCACCAATACAGTGGAACCCCCCCACAAGTGACCCCATTTTGCAAACTACACCCCTCAGGGAATTCATCTAGGGGTATAGTGTACATTTCAAACCCCCAGGGGTTTCACCAATTTTGATACAACTGGGCAGTGAAAATGAAAAATTACATTTTTTTACACAAAAATGCAGTTCTGGCTCAAAATTTTTCATTTTCAGAAGGTATGAAGGAGAAAAAGCACCCCAAAATCTGTGCCCCAATTTCTTCCGAGTACGGCAATGCCTCATGTGTGACCAAAAAGTGGCAGGACTCAGAAGGGAAGGAGTGATATTTGGATTTTGCAGCACAAATTCTGGTGGAATGTTGGTGGGTGCTATGTCGCATTAGCAAGACCCCCAAAGCACCAATACAGTGGAACCCCCCCACAAGTGACCCCATTTTGCAAACTACACCCCTCAGGGAATTCATCTAGGGGTATAGTGTACATTTCAAACCCCCAGGGGTTTCACCAATTGTGGTACAACTGGGCAGTGAAAATGAAAAATTACATTTTTTTACACAAAAATGCAGTTCTGGCTCAAAATTTTTCATTTTCAGAAGGTATGAAGGAGATAAAGCACCCCAAAATCTGTGCCCCAATTTCTCCCGAGTATGGCAATGCCTCATATGTGACCAAAAAATACCAGTTGGGTGCATGGCAGGAATCAGAAGGGAAGGAGTGATTTTTGGATTTTGCAGCTCAGATTCTGGTGGAATGTTGGTGGGTGCTATGTGGCATTAGCAAGACCCCCGAAGCACGGTGAAATGATAAACCTAATAATCCATAGATGTGTGGTATATTTTAAAACACTCCTTTATACATAGGCCGGGTTTGTCGGGGCAAGTTTCACAGTGGAAAATAGTTTCCTTTCTTATTCCCTTTTTATAGCAAACTTTGCACCTTTTTTGTGTCCTGCCCTTTCTTGCAGTGGAGGGGATTTCGTTCGGAAAATGCTGCCCTGGTACAATACGGGGGCCAGTACTAGAAGTACTGAGGCCCTCTGCCTGCTGGTTCCCAAATACTAGGCCCTTTATGACTTCCTCTTGAAAGTGCATAAATGTCCCCCTCTGGCCGGTAGAACGGAATAGCACGTAAGCGTTATACAGTGCCATCTGGATGATATACACGGCCAGCTTCTTGTACCAGATTTTTGTTTTCCGCAGGGCACTGTACGGCTTCAGTACCTGATCTGAAAGATCCACTCCGCCCATGTACCTATTGTAATCCAGGATACAATTAGGTTTTGAGGTGTGGGTACTGGTACCTCGTACAGGGACGGAGGTGGTACTGTCTCCGTGAATTGTTGTCAGTATAAGGACATCCCTCTTGTCCTTATATTTGACCAACAACATATTTTCGGTGCATATTCCCCTGCTTTCACCCCTTCTCATTACTTGGGCAATGTGCGTTTTTGGGAGGCCTCTTTGGTTCTTGCGCACAGTACCGCAAGCTGCTGTACCTCTTGAACCAAGGGCCTTAAACAGGGGGATGCTAGTGTAAAAGTTATCCACATAGAGGTGATAACCTTTATCCAGGAAGGGGTGCACTAAATCCCAGACAATTTTTCCACTAACACCTACGAGGGAGGGGGGGCATTCTGGCGGTTCAATTCTTGAATCCTTCCCTTCATATACCCTAAACCTGTGAGTGTACCCTGAGGTGCTTTCACACAGCTTATACATTTTTATGCCATACCTTGCCCTCTTACTGGGAAGGTACTGGCGGAATTTAACCCTTCCTTTAAAATGTATAAGGGACTCGTCTATGCAAATGAATTTATCTGGGATGAACATCTCTTCAAATTTGGCACTGAAATGATCAATGACCGGCCTGACTTTGAATAGCCGGTCAAAGGTGGGATCATCTCTGGGTGGGCACTGTGCATTATCGTTGTAATGCAAAAATTTAAGGATCGTCTCAAATCGAGCCCGGGGCATGGCCATACGGTAAAATGGGGTGCTGTACAGAACATCTGTACTCCAATATTGCCTAATTTCTGGCTTTTTTACTATGCCCATATGAAACACCAGACCCCAAAACGTCATCATCTCTACTGCATCTACAGGGGTCCACCTAGCAAATGATGACGTGGGGTTTTGAGCAATAAACTGCTGGGCATATAAATTAGTTTGGTCCACCATTAAATTTATAAAATCATCAGAGAAAAATAATTTGAAAAAGTCAATTTCTCTGAGACCTGTGGAATCAAATTGGATTCCTGGCATGGCCAAAAACTCAGGAACCTGGGGCTCAAAATTGTCTGGTGGTGGGGTCCATACGAGATCAATTATTGGGGGGTGGGTCTCAGCTGCTCTACGGGGGCGTCTTTGAGGGGGTCCCTCATCACCAGAGGAGGAAGAGGAGCTTAAGACGAATCCTTCAAATTCCCCGCTTGCATCACTGGCTGTGTCAGAGTCAGAGGCAAGCATGGCATATGCCTCCTCCGCTGAATACATTCTTCTGGATGACTGGGATGACATTTGGGATGACATTTGGGATGCCATTTTTATTTTTGTGTTACTGGTAGTGAAATGTTTCAACACGTGTATAGTGTAGGGGGGGGGTACAAACTTTATTTCAACCCGGGGGGTATGTAGTGTGTAGTGTGTATGTAGTGCAGAAAAAAAAAATACTTTATACAAAAAAAAAAAAATTGAAGGGGTTAAAAAAAATAAAATTGAAGGGGTTAAAAAAAAAAATTGAAGGGGTTAAAAAAAAAAAAAAAGGTCCTGCGCCAAAAATTGAGCACAGATGTTGGTCAGTAACGTCCGTCACTGAACAGCGCTCAAAGGCAACAGGAATTTGATCAAAAAAAAAAAAAAAAAATAGATCAACCCTGTGCCGAAAAAGATGATCAGTGATGTACGTCACTGATCAGCGCACAGTGGCCACAGGACACCCACAAAATCACAGTGTGTGTAAAAAAAAAATTAAAAAAAGACCCCACAGCACCCACAAAAAAAAAAAAGGTGATCAGTGATGCGACACTGATTACCAGTGAGGGGCAGCAGGTGCACAACCTTTGGTGCAACTGACAGTGCAACTGGCAGGTATATATAAAAAAAAAAAACCTCTGCACCCTCAAAAAGTTGCTGATCACCTCAGATATAGTGATCAGCACAAAAGGCGGGGGCAGCAGACACAAAATTTAGCACTCTCTATCACTCTCTGTCACTATCTCTCTCTATCTCTCTATCTCTCACTATCTATCACTCTATGACACTGCAGCAGCAGCACTGACAGTTATATATATGAAAAATAACCCCTGCACCCCCAAAAAGTTGCTGGGGGTGCACAAAAGGGGGGCAGCAGACACAAAATATAGCAGTCTCTATCACTCTCTGTCACTATCTCTCTCTATCTCTCTATCTCTCTATCTCTCACTATCTATCACTCTATGACACTGCAGCAGCAGCACTGACAGGTATATATATATATATATATATAAAAAAAACCCTGCGCCCCCAAAAAGTTGCTGATCAGTTAATTTATACTGATCAGCACAAAAGGGGGGGCAGCAGTTATATAAAAAATATATAGCACAATCTGTCACTATCTCTCTATCTCTCTCTATCTCTCTCTCTCTATCTCTCTCTATCTCTCTCTATCTCTCTCTATCTCTCTATCTATAACTCTATTACACTGCAGCAGCACAAAATATAGCACTCTCTGTCACTAGGCCTCTCTATCTCTCTCTATCTCTCTCTCTCTATCTCTCTATCTAATAACTCGCAGCAGCACAACACAGCACAACACAGCACAGGATGTCACAAGAGGAAGCAAGATCCAGGCAGTGATCAGGTAAGTATTTAGCAAGTTTCTGGTCAGTAAATGGCGACAGCTGGGCACGGTGACCGCACTGCACGCTATTCCAGACCGGAATGGCGTCTGCAGTGCAGTCACCGTTAGTTTAAACCCCCCTCCATGGCTGTGATTGGTCCGTCGGTCCGACGAACCAATCACGGCCTTTGGGGGCGGGCGGGGTGAGGTGGGGTGACACCAGTGTCACCCTTACACCCCGCGGTGATTGGTGCTGTACTTTACAGCACCAATCACCTCCGATCCCGTGTCACCGGCGAACGTTATTCGCCGGTGACACAGAAAACGCTGTGAATGGCTGTTCACACTGAACAGCCAATCACAGCGATCGCCGACGGGGGGGGCGGCATCGCAGACCCCCCTGGGCATGCAGGGACATGTCTGCTGTCAGGGACAGCAGACATCGTCCCTCTGTCACTGCGTCTCTAGACGCAGTGACAGTTTGAAGTCATGACGTATATATACGTCATGTGTCGGGAAGTACTTCCCGGCCATGACGTATATATACGTCAAATGTCGGGAAGGGGTTAAGCAGCCATTCAGTTAATCTTAGATAATCATTTGGAACGGAAATGTTCACATTAGGATTCCTACAGTGCGCTGATGCTCACATTATTCAGAAAACATTGATGTGGAAAAGAATATGTATAAAAGTTGAGATATCTGAGCGTATCTACCGGTTACCAGCAATTCCGTCTACCCATGTCATTTGTGACCCCTATGCTCATTGTTATGTGTGATGGTAAAGAAGTTTCATCATTATAAGGTCAGACAGGCTTACAGCTGTACTGTGGAGTTCTCTTTCACATTCTGGTTGACTCTTGGTCAAATCAATGGGGGTAATTCAGGCCTGACTGCATGACCAGCATTCAGGTAGACACTGGGCTTTTGTCACATCAGAAGGGTGCAAGCAGAAATTGTTACCCCTATAGGGCACAACAATTGTATTGTATTGGCCGTATTAGGGTAAAAATTGAATTGCTCCATTGGATGCCAACCCCCCAAAATCAATTGTATTCCCCTATGCCTGGATTACAGTTAAGGCCCACACATACTGGGCGACTTTGAGCTGAAAGCAGCTCGTTGTACTCATCTGAGCTACTTTCAGCTTAAAAGCCGGCCAGTATGTACGGAACAGCAATGAGGGGTGAGTGCTGATGCATGCTCTCGCATCATCGCTGCCCCGACCATTTATCTGCTGGTATTACCAGAAGATGAGCAGCGGAGTGGACGGCTCTCCATAGCATCCTGCTATGGAAAGCCATCCCACCCTGGGGAAAATTGGTAAAACGGGTGAAAAATTAATTACTCATTGTGCGTTTTTTATCCCAGTGATTTTCCCCATCATCTCTCACCAAACACACTGGGCAAAAAAAACCACAGTGTGTATGGACCTTTAGATTATTCATAAATGGTTTTCATACAAGCATTTGGTGCTGAAATTTGTTATTCTTCAATATGTATAGATTTGTTCAATGAGTGGTGAATAAATGTGCAGATCCTTATGCAAAGATTGTACCCTTAGCGGTGCCATGGTTTTGGGTGTAGTGGGGACCTTTTCCCAAAAGGAATTGTGTTTCAAATTAAATTGGCAGGGTTAAAATTTTATTTATCTGGATAGAATAGTACTTTCAGGTGAATTTATGAGGCTCTATCTACATATAATTCAGAATATAAAACACTGGTGTGACCAGATGACTTTACTTAACTAGACAGTTCAAATTGAGGTCTACTCCTCAAGCAAACCTAAGTGAATCTACTTTGCCACTGATGAGGTATTCCCCCAGTTACTGACTGCTCCCGCTGCCTCTTTGTTGCCACCACATTGCACCTACTCTGACATCTGGATGTACTTCCTCCACCAGGATCCTACCCAGGAAATTGTAACCGCTTATCTATTGTGTATATTTGGTCACCTACTTTTGGTTTTGGCTCATTCCCCACTGGCTTCTTACTATTGGCCCGTGTTGCGTATGTTAGAAGTCAGAAGGCTTGAACTTATAGACATCTAGCTCAACTTCAGGACAGCTTTAGGACGGTTAAGTGTTTACTGCTTGTCTGGTAGTCACAAGCACTTGCAGGCGTCTTTGGAAGCAGGAAGAGTTTTATATGTTCCAGTAGTAAAATACAACTATTCCTAGTTGTTGGTGCCAGAAACACCATTTAGATACCACACACAGTCCAGCACTGCAGAACAATGGAGGCAGGAAAAAAGCAGCCGATCATTGGACGTTTACCCAAGACTAAGAGCACATGGTACCAACATTATTTTTTTTATACCTGGTAATAGAATTATTTTCTTTATTGGGCTCTAAACGTGCACTCTCATGTTTATATAATTTTCTTCAATCATATCATCATACTAATGACTTACCAAATCTGCAGCAGAAATGGGAATTGGAGGTGGGTAGGTTGTCTGAGGTTGAATGGAATGAGGCACTTGTATGTCCTCGTAATTCCACTGCTTCAATTAGATTTCAACAAATTCAATTGTTTATTTTACATAGAACGTATCTGACTCCGGTTAGATTAGTACAATTTGGTGGAAGAACTTCTGATATATGTCCCAAATGTAAATGTAGCATGGGAATTTTGGCATTTATTATGGGATTGTCCGGTGGTTAAACAATTTTGGACCAAAGTGCTTCAAGCTATATCTGAAACAGGAATTCCTTTAAATAAGTTAACACCAAGATTTTGTTGCCTTGGGGTATCGGGTAATGATGTCCTGGATAAACAATCTAGACAATATACAATTAATTTGTGTACATTGGCTAAGGTTTGCATAGCTAGACTTTGGATGGATTCATCAGGGCCTGATTTTAAGGCCTGGATTTCCTTGGTCAATGTAACAGTGCTACATGAGAAATATTTATATATTAATCGTAAGGCTGAAGTTAAGTTTAATCGTATTTGGTCCTGATGGCTTTCATCAAAATATTCATCTCTTAAAATATAATTTTATTCATTTTAGATGACCTTCTAATCCATGTTAATTTGATAACGCCATTTGTTCGAAAGAAAAGATATTTCTGCTAATGTAACTTATTTATTATTAATATTATTAATATTTATATTATATTTATTATTTATTATATAATATTATTATTGTATTGATATGTTTTTTTTTGTATTATTTATTTATTTTATCTTATTTTACTTTTATTTTTATTTATTTATTTATATATATTTTTTTTTTTCCTAAATTTCAGTCGATAAATTTGTTTATGTTTGATATGTTAATCTGCATACCTCCCAACTTCTGCGATTATGAAATAGGGACACTCGCGTGGCGAAGCCGCGCTAAATACCGAAAAGGGGTGGGGCATATGCAAATGAGGGTGTGGCTTATGCTAATTAGCCGCAACCTCTTTTTCATACGAGAATAGACGCTGTGCGCGTGCGCACAGCGTCTATTCTATTAGATTGGGGGGTCTCCCAACTGCCACCCCCCGCAGCGGGACAATGCCTGCCGCGGGTGGGACAGCGGGACAGGACCCGAAAATCGGGACTGTCCCGCTGTAATCGTGACAGTTGGGAGGTATGAATCTGTGTATCAGAAAATGTAATAAAAATTACTCAATGTAAAAAAAAAAAAATTATTTTCTTTACCACTGAACACATATTGACATGGAAAACTGTAGCCAATTCAGCTGTAGCAAGCCAATGACTTTGAATTATTAGCAATTAGGAGACAACACCCACATAAGGTTGCAATTTTGACTCACTGATGTGGAATGACGATAAAATGCCCATGCCTGTAGGAGCGCTTGCGAATTGGAAACTTGGACGTTTAATTAGGTTTCTCTTCATAGATGGTAAAAATGGGACTTGTTTACTGAACACAAGGCAACAGATATCTGATGGGGTACAATATACAGTCTCTGATTAGCAGCGGGGATGGTAAGTATGGGCCATAGGGGCAGATGTATTAAGCCTAGAGAAGAGATAAACTGGAGATAAAGTGGAGATAAAGCACCAGCCAATCAACTCCCAACTGACATTTTCAACCACAGTTTATAGAGAGATATTAGCTCCTTTGGGGAGCCAAGTTTATACCTGCACACTAATATTTTTAAGGTACCTAGGAAGGTTTTATATCCCCAGAATATATCTTTTGTTATTTGTGGGGGTGCTGTTTCCAACAGTCAGAGGTTATTATACAATATACAAAAAGAGGAAAGGGACTGTTTTCGGGAACCACAGTTTATTACAGAGAGGCTCTGTTGATAAACAGAAGCCAATGGGTAGTAGATAACACAAGGATGCTTCTTGGCAGCAGGTAGTGCTGCACTCAGCAGGATTGGCTAGTGCTAGAGAAACACACAGCAGCTGATGGACTTAATGAACTGTGGAGCTAAACTCTGTATACTGCAGACTAGACCTAGCAGGCAGGATGCAGCATATGTTGTACTGGCAATGAACAGTGGCCAGGACAAAAATGTATATAGGGAGCCCGGGTCTCCTGATGTCATGTGTAGGAGCTCAGGACTGGATTTGGTTGAGCAGCAGTCAGCTGATCTCAGGCAAGATGGCGGTACTGGATACGGATGTAGCAAACAAACAATGTAACATTATTATTACTATGCCATGAAGTGACAGTGCCAGGCAACATGAAGCAGCCAGTTGATCTTGTGACAATACACCAAAGTGCCAAAAGTCATGGAATATCAGTATGCAAAAGTATGTGGCCTCACTATACTATGACATCTTCAAAATGCCCAGACCTGCATCAGTTGCAATCTTACATCTCGTGAGTCAGTTTGAACACCGGCTAGGAAGCTCATGGAAAGGCAACGTGAATAATCAGCGTTTCATTGAGGCATGATAGTGGATGCCAGGCAATTGGGGCATTCCTTTTCGGAATTGAGTGGACATTCAACATTCCTCGATCAATGAACGTAGGTGTGTACAGGGAATACTCATGTCAAAGTGGACAGCGCAGTGGCCAATCATGTGTACTTAATGATTGAATTTAGCCTATATGCCAACTCTATTATAGCCCAATCCAGTCGCAAGAGGAGAAATGCGAACAGCTCTGTATGACTTACACTTGAATGCAACTGGTTGCAGAACATGTTCCGAAGGAAAACCCATACAATACGCTCTGCAAATATTCATCTCTACATTTAACATTTATCAAGATTAGGCGGCAGATTAATTAATTAGTGGAATGTCATACACACAATTAAGCTTGGAATGTCACTTCAGCAGGCAGATCCTGCGTGCAGCCCATGGAGGTGCAAGCATAACCGGTCTACCTCCGCCAGCTCGCATTGAAGCGAATCTACCTCTAAATCTGGTACAGAAAAATATAAATAAAATCAGAATTTATGTCTGGAGAGCAGAAAGTGTAATTAACGACGTGTAATCAGGAATGTTTCCTTGTTTACGTGTTTTCGCTGCAGAGAATGCAAACAAATGACTTCAGATTTTGGTGGAGATAAATGGCCGCACATTGCAGCACCACATCCTGACTTGTGGCTGCGGATCTCTGGGGGGTTGGGCAGGATCAGATAGCACAAGCTCACACAGATACTGTTCACAACTGTTGGAAATTTTACAGTTGGAAATGTTCACATTCTAAGAAGGTTCTGTAAAGCCATCATGATCCACCCATTGAAAAGGTTCTTAATTGTGTATTGTGCACAAAATCCACATGAGTGTTTCTAAAGAACCGTCTGGCAGCCATTCAAGCCGTAACAGCCAGGGATTTCGGACTCCGAACACCCTGAGAGGTCGGAACTGTTATGCTGAAATACAAAGCAAACAGTTTATTCTTGATGTCATATTTCAAGGTTGTGTCTTTCAGATGTTAAGCTGGGTATACACTGGGCCTGATTCCAGTGTGTGAGGTATTGCTCAGCTACGGGGAAGGTGCATCGCAGTACTAAACAAATGTAATGAAAATGCAGGACGCATAACTGGATCACCATCGGACCATCGGTCGTGACTCGCAAGGGTAACAGACCATGGTCAGTCTGCGTCAGTAGAAGATGCTAAGACTGGCTGTCGGATCCATACTGCTGGGTCTAGGAGTCTGCAAATGACAACTCAGGATACCTGTATGTGCACGTGTAGACCCAGGGCCCAGCACACCGGTATATGCACACACAGGCACACCTGTATATGTACACACAGACACTGGGCCCGGCACACCTGTATATGTACACACAGACACTTTGCCTGGAACACCTGTATATTTACACACAGACACTGGGCCCAACACACATGTATATGCACGCACAGACACTGGGCCCGGCACACCTGTATATGTACACACAGACCCTGGCCCCGGCACACATGTATATGCACGCACAGACACTGGGCCTGGCACACCTGTATATGCATGCACAGACACTGGGTCCGGCACACTTGTATATGCATGCATACACTGGTCCCTGCACACCTGTATATGTACACACAGACCCTGGGGCCCAGCACACCTGTATATGCACGTGTAGACCCCGGGCTCAGCATACCTGTATATGCACACGCAGACCCTGGGCCAGGCACACCTGTATATGCACACACAGACCCTGGGCCCGGCACACCTGTATATGCATTCACAGACCCCGGGCCCAGCACACCTATATGTGCAGGTGCAGACCCTGGGCCCGGCTAGGGTTACCACCTAGTCCCTTTCATTCCGGACACATGTTAATTACACAGGTTCTGTGGCAGTTTAAAATCAGGTGAAGTGGAGTCTTGAAGTCAGCCAGCCACAGAACCTGTGTAATTAATATGTGTCCGGAATTAAAGGGACTAGGTGGTAACCCTAGGCCCGGCACACCTGTATATGTACACACAGACACTGGGCCTGGCACACCTGTATATGCATGCGCAGACACTGGGCCCGGCACACCTATATACATACACACTGACCCTGGGCCCGGCACACATGTATATATGCACACAGACCCCGGGCCTGGCACACATGTATATGCATGCACAGACACTGGGCCCAGAACACCTGTATATGCACACGCAGACCCTTGGCCCGGCACACCTGTATATGCATATACAAACTCTAGGCCCGGCACACCTGTATATGCACACACAGCGTACTTGCCTACCAAACCCTCTCCATGAGGGAGAAAATGCTCTGCTCCTGGACTTCACTGGTAATGTATGATTGCCATCACCTGTGGTGAAACATCTTTACCTAGCAACCCACAGGGAAGTCCAGAAACAGAGCATTTTCTCCAGCATGGAGAGGGTCAGGTAGGCAAATATGACACACAGACATGTGGCCCGGCACACCTGTATACACACATGCAGATTCTGGTCCCGGCACACCTGTTTATGCATGCACAGACACAGGGCCCAGCACACCTGTACATGCACGTACAGACCTTGGGCCCAGCACATTTGTATATGCACACACAGACACTGGGCCTGGCACACCTGTATATGCATGCACAGACACTGGGCCCGGCAGACATGTTTATGCACGCACAGACACTGGGGCCGGCATACCTGTATATGCACACACAGACCCGGCCCGGCACACCTGTATATGTACACAAAGACACTGGGCCCTGCACACGTGTATATGAATGCACAGACACTGGGCCCGGCCCACCTGTATATGCATGCAACATTGGGCCCAGCACACGTACATATGTACGTGCTACCCCAGGCTCGGCACACCTGTTTATGCACACGCAGACCCTGGGCCCATCACACCTGTATATGCATACACAAACTTTAGACCCGGTACACCTGTATATGCACACACAGACACTGGGCCCGGCACACCTGTATATGCATACACAGACCCCAGGCCGTGCACACCTGTATACACACGTGCAGACTCT
Organism: Crinia signifera; assembly: GCF_055691185.1. NCBI lineage: Eukaryota > Metazoa > Chordata > Amphibia > Anura > Myobatrachidae > Crinia > Crinia signifera. Next base: position 83,508,915 of record NC_139226.1, read on the forward strand.
GGTCCGGGCACACCTGTATATGCACACACAGACCATGGGCCTAACACACCTGTATCTTGAAAAAGCTGACATAGTCCAGCGAAACGCATCGGTATTTGTCCATAAAGGACCCCCCTGCATGACCCAGATTCTGCTATTCATCCTGGCACATCGCATTACCTCCAAGCTAATCACTATACCCTGGCAAAGAGTGCGATCCAAGCTGTCACCTTACTATAAAAGGACACCATCTGCAATCTCAAGGAAGGCACAAAAAGGCTCCTACAAAAATCCTCCAGCGGGCTGTTGACATCTGTGCACAACCACATCATAGTGAGGACTTTGGACCCCAAGCCGAAAACCCTAAACCAGGCATGTCCAAAGTCCGGCCCGGGGGCCAATTGCGGCCTCTGAAGTCACTTCAAGAGGCCCACAGCGTGCATCCGGAAGTGGGCGGAGCATCAGACGTGGAACGCACAGCACAGGACTCTAGATGTGGGGCCCCGGCGAGCGCACCTTTGCCTTGCTGGCTTTCTGTCTGCATCGGTGAGGGGGCGCCGGCTGCCACTGTGAGACGTGTTTGCCGTCTTTCAGATGAGAATGTGTCCAAACCCTCATATATCACCCTCCACCGCGATCACAGTGACAGCAATGTGCAGGGGGGGGGGTGTTTGGCAGCAAAGGGGATGCTTGCTCCCGAAATATGCGGAGCAGAGGAGGGCGGCGGCGGTAGCCCAAGCATGTGTGTTCTGCAGAGGAATATACAGTGAAGGGAGGCAGTATGTGGTACATACAGTGAAGGAGGGTCAGGCTGGGGGACATACAGTGAATGGAAGCAGAGTGATGGACTTTCAGAGAAGGGGGGCAGGCTGGGGGACATAGAGTGAATGGGGGCAGAGTGGGGGCATACAGTGAATGGGGTACATACAGCGAAGGAGGTACAGTCTATGGGAATATAGTACAGTAAAGGGGGCAGGCTGAGGACATACAGTGAATGTTGGCAGAGTGGGGGACATATAGTGAAGGAGGGGCATGCTGGGGGACATACAGTGAATGGGGGCACGCTGGGGGACATACAGTGAATGGGGGCAGGCTGGGGGAAATACAGAGAAAGTGGGTCAGGCAGGGGAATATACAGTGAAGGAGGGCAGAGTGGGGGGCATACAGTGAATGGTGCAGAGTGGGGGGCATACAATGAATGGGGCAGAGTGGGGGACATACAGTGCATGGGGCAGAGTGTGGGGCATACAGTGAATGGTGCCAAGTGGGGGGGCATACAGTGAATGGTGCAGAGTGGGGGGCATACAGTGAATGGAGCAGAGTGGGGGGCATACAGTGAATGGGGGAGAGTGGGAGACATAAAGTGAATGGGGGCAGGCTGGGAGAATACAGAGACAGGGGTCAGGCAGGGGGATATACAGTGAAGGGGCACGCTGGGGGACACACAGTGAATTGGGGCATGCTCAGGGACATACAGTGAATGGGGGCAGAGTGGGGGACCATTCTGATGTGATTAATGGTTAAAAAAATGTCAGGCTCAATGGTCGGCCCCCACACATTTTCACCTCACCAAATCTGGCCCTCTTTGCAAAAATTTTGGACACCCCTGCTCTAAACCATCTGATGGTGAGATGCAGTAACTTTTAATACAGCTGACTGCTTCAAAATAGTGAATTTGGAAGGGACATATTACCAGCCAGTTACCAACTTCAAAGGTCATTTTTAAACCTTTTTAATTTAACAATTGTTCATTTTAGTATATGTGTGTAAAATAAATTGTATGTAATATATAAGCAATCCCACCTACTTGTGTTATATATCTATTAGAGCTGGTTTATCTTTAGTTTGTATTCTGCAGGTGCAGACCCTGGGCCCAGCACATCTGTATATGCACCATCGGTTGGGGGGATAACAGCAAAATCCTAACAATTGATTTCCCTCCTGTATGGCATAATGTGAATAGGGTCCCTTCAAAAATGAGACTCTGGAGCACACACAGTCCTGTTTACACCCCTGCAAATAGTGTACGTATATGTCTCTGTATAGTATTATGTATAGTATGACATAGGGAAGATATCTCTGTATATTGTGACAGGGGAGGTATCTCTGTAAAGCATGACATAGGGAAGGTGTCTCCATATAGTATGACATTGGGAAGGTGCCTGTATAGTATGACATAGGGAAGATGTCTCTGTATAGTATGACATAGGGAAGGTTTCACTGTATAGCATGAGATAGGGAAAGTGTCTCTGTATAGTACGACATAGAGAAGGTGTCGCTGTATAGTATGGCATAGGGAAGGTGTCTCGGTATAGTATGACATTGGGAAGGTGTCTGTATAGTATGAAATAGGGAAGGTTTCGCTGTATAGTATGACATAGGAAAGGTGTCTCCATATAGTATGACATTGGGAAGGTGCCTGTATAGTATGACATAGGGAAGATGTCTCTGTATAGTATGACATAGGGGAGGTGTATCTGTATAGTAGGACATAGGGAAGGCGTCTCTGTATAGTATGACTTAGGGAAGGTGTCTCTGTATAGTATGACCTAGGGAAGGCGTCTCTGTATAGTATGACATAGGTAAGGCATCTCTGTATAGTATGACATAGGGAAGGTGTCTCTGTATAGTGTGACATAGGGAAGGTGTCTCTGTATAGTGTGACATAGGGAAGGTGTCACTGTATAGCATGACATAGGGAAAGTGTCTCTGTATAGTATGACATAGGGGAGGTGTATCTGTATAGTAGAACATAGGGAAGATGTATCTGTATAGTATGACATAGGGAAGATGTCTCTTTATAGTTTGGCATAGGGAAGGTATCTCTGTATAGTAGGACATAGGGAAGGTGTCTCTGTATAGTATGACATAGGGAAGGTGTCTCTGTATAGTGTGACAGGGAAGGTGTCTCTGTATAGTGTGACATAGGGAAGGTGTCTCTGTATAGTGTGACATAGGGAAGGTGTCTCCGTATAGTATGACATTGGGAAGGTGCCTGTATAGTATGACATAGGGAAGATGTCTCTGTATAGTGTGACATAGGGAAAGTGTCTCTGTATAGTATGACATAGGGAAGGAGTCTGTATAGTATGACATAGGGAAGGTGTCTCTGTATAGTATGACATAGGGAAGGTATCTCTGTATAGTATGACATCGGGAGGGCATCTCTGTATAGTATGACATAGGGAAGGTGTCTCTGTATAGTATGACATCGGGAGGGCATCTCTATAGTATGACATAGGGAAGGCGTCTCTGTATCGTATGACATAGCGAAGGCGTCTCTGTATAGTATGACATCGGGAAGGCGTCTCTGTATAGTATGACATAGGGAAGGTGTCACTGTATAGTATGGTATAGGGAAGGTGTCTCTGAATAGTATGACATAGCGAAGGCGTCTCTGTATCGTATGACATAGCGAAGGCGTCTCTGTATAGTATGACATAGCGAAGGCGTCTCTGTATAGTATGACATAGGGAAGGTGGCGCTGTACAGTATGATATAGGGAAGGTGTCTCTGTATCGTATGACATAGGGAAGGTGTCTCTGTATTGTATGACATCTGGAAGGTGTCTCTGTATAGTATGACATAGCGAAGGCGTCTCTGTATAGTATGACATAGGGAAGGTGGCGCTGTACAGTATGATATAGGGAAGGTGTCTCTGTATCGTATAACATAGGGAAGGTGTCTCTGTATTGTATGACATCTGGAAGGTGTTTCTGTATAGTATGACATAGGGAAAGTGTCTCTGTATAGTATGACATCTGGAAGGTGTCTCTTTATAGTATGACATCTGGAAGGTGTCTCTGTATAGTATGACATAGGGAAGGTGTCACTGTATAGTATGACATAGGGAAGGTGTCTCTGTATAGTATGACATAGGGAAGATATCTCTTTATATTATGATATAGGGAAGGCCAGAGATCCGCACTAGCAGAGCAGATAGGACTTTGTCAGTCGGCTGAGTGTCACATTGCAGAACAGCGACATCATTACCGACTCCTTTTCAGAGCCTCTGCCACCAACAGAGCACCATATGTGGCGACAGTAGGGTGCTGACATCATCCGCATCTGGAAGACATGACAGAGGGAGGGATGGCTGGGATTGCCAGGGCTGATCTGTGCAGCTGGGTTATTACGCCATGCAATATTAACACTGCAATGTCACTGTGAGCAGCTAGCTCTGCTCGGTAGTGGACATCCCGAAATCCTGCCCTGCTGTGTGTATGAGACTGGCGTTGGAGTGGTGCTCTTTCCCTGTCATCCAACATGTTTTTCTCCCCTCTCTATGTGATGGCGTCTCTCAGGAAATCAGACAATGGAGCCTATTTGCAGAGCGGCTAATAGATTCCGGACTAAAGGAACAGATAATAGGCTTTTTATATCTGCGTTCCATAGTCAGGTATTCCCTGGGCAGCGGCATTGTGTATGTGGAACTGAGGCGTATGTGATTACTAGCACTGCGGTAATGCACTCTTCTCTCCTGGGAGCAGGCAGTTCAGTTGCACATTAGGATAAAGGCTCCTATCCTGGGAGTCAGGACGATGGGGGGCATCGTATATTATGTCGCCACCTGTAAGGGAACATTGTTATGGCGTGAGAAATACATTCAGGTAGTGATATAGGGGGGGTACGTTTACTAAAACTTCTAAAAAGAAAACGTGGAGATGTTGCTCATAGCAACCAACCAGGTTCCTTTTAAATCGCGTCATTGTGACTATTGGCCCTGTTCAGTGATTATTGGCCAGATTCAGTTTTGCTAGCAAAGCATAAAACACACAAATGGACAAAACCATGTGCAGAGAGAGTCAGATTGGGTGGGGGGTGTTCAAAATAAAATCATCATTGCTGTGTAAAAAAAAAGCAGCCAGTATTTACCCTGCACATAAACAATATAAATGTATTTTCTCCCCTTGTGTGTGTGTTGGTTTGTTCCAGACACAGCATTACTGGCTTTTTTTATGTACTGCACCTGGCTGTATGTCTGAATATGGTATTAAAGGGCCTAATTCAGACCTGATTGCAGGATAAATTAGTTCTCAAAACGGGCAAAACCATGCTGCGCTTCAGGTGGGGCAGATGAAACATGTGCAGAGAGATTTCGATTTGGGTGATTTACTTTGTTTCTGTGCAGGATAAATGCTGGCTACTTTATTTTTAAGACTTTGAGCTGAAAGTCGCTCAAAACAGCATGTTTAAGCGTCTTTCAGCTCAAAGCCGCCCAATGTGTATGGCCCAGCGATGAGCGGCCAGCGCTGCTGCGCGCTCCCGCATCATCGCCGGGAAAGCTGTTCATCTGCTATGCAACGCTGTCCTCCCCCACTGACGGTGCCGGGCAGGGGGAAAGCCGCTCAGTGTGTATGCACTGAGCGGCTTTCCACACAGCGATGATAGGGATCATCCAGTGATCCAGTGATTGCCCAGTGTGTGTGGACCTTTACACTGCAATTTAGATATAATTTTGAACACTCCCACCCAAATCTAACTCTCTCTGCACATGTTACATCTGCCCCACCTGCAATGCAGCATGGTTTTGCCCATTTTGAGAACAAATTTTCCCTGCGATCAAGTTTGAATTAGGCCCATAAAATAAGGGTGTGAAGGTTACTTTGGAAAATAAATATCAAAGCAAAACTGCAAACAGAACAGACGCTATAAATCTTTTACAAGGTTATTGCAAGTTTCCTTTAACATACTTCACATATTGTCTCGCAATTTCCTTGTCCTCCGCTCGCTGTATTCTTATCTGATCGCATTTTAATAGCATTGTAAAGTTTTGTCTGTATACCTTGGCAGGATGACACCTGGCAGTGACGGATTGTACTTTATGGGCTCAAATACAGCTCACTTTCATTATCTACAAAGGATCTATTTATTAAGCAATCTGATAAATTTATTTGCAGGCCTCTCACACACCGAAAGGCTCCTGTTCAGTCATAATGAATCAGCTTGGGGGACTGCATTGTAGTGACCTGCAAATCGCTTCTAATACCTGTGACCAAATGCCACTGCTGGTTCACCTGTAAAGATACAGCCTGCCGTACAGAGTACTATGGGCCTTATTTTGGTTCATTCTTTCTGACAAAATCCTTCTTAGATGGGCAAAACCATGTGCACTGCAGGTGGGGCAGATGTAACATGTGCAGAGAGAATTCGATTTGGGTGGGGTTTTACTTCAAAGTGAGATCTATATTGCAGTGTAAAAATAAAGCAGTCAGTATTTTCCCTGCACAGAAACAAAATTATTTACCCAAATCTAATTCTCTCTGCACATGTTACATCTGCCCCCCCTGCAGTGCACATGGTTTTGTCCATCTAAGAAGGATTTTGTCAGAAAGAATGAACCAAAATAAGGCCCTATGTTCCAATCTTTTTAGTTGCCATCAGTTAATATGGATTAGGTCGACAATGGGAAGGACGACAGTCAAAAGGGTTGACATGAGTTTTTGTCCTGCGCGTCGACATAGTTGACATAGACACCGTCTAAGCGTACCACGTCCCCTCTCACATCTCGCTACGCTCGCCATGCTTCGGCCACACTGTTGAGCATTTTTTCTCCTATCACACCGTAGTGGATGGTAGAGCATGAAATACCGCCTTTGGGCACATGTCGGCTAAAAAACCTTGAAAAACTCACATCAACCTTTTTACTGTCGACCTTCCCATTTTTGACTTAATGTTTGTGTTGACCTGTTGACTTTAGACATGTCAACCTATTTCAGGCCTGTTGACCTTCACTGGTTGACCCAATGCATGTCTACCTTAATAGGGTCAACCTACTGATGGTATCCCGTTAATATACGGCTGATTGTCTTCTTTGCTGTTTGGGAGAGTACCCGAGCAATGAACCCATTACTGTAAGGAAGACAGGTTTCGTATGCAGGACATGTAGTGGAATGCATAGGCAAATGCAGGGGGGGTTTCTGGTTGGCCAGAAACCCCCTCCTCTTGGCAAGCGCCTTAAATTATGACAACAATATCACTGGTATATAATATGATCAACAGAACTGCCACCACAAGAGCAGAACTGCTGCACATGTATAGAGTACCAGCTTCTAACACATTTACTGTATGGCCCTTATTCTGGTTCACTCGCAAAGACAAATACCTTCTCAAATGGACAAAACCATGTGCACTGCAGGGGGGGGGGGAGATGTAACTTGTGCAGAGGGAATGAGATCTGGTGGGGTTTTACTTCAAACTGAGATCTACATTATATTGCAGTGTAAAAATTAAGCAGTCAGCATATTCCCTGCACAGAAACAAAATAACTCACCCAAATCTAATTCTCTCTGCACAAGTTACATCTTTCCCACCTGCAGTGCACATGATTTTGTTCATTTTAGAAGGAATTTGCCTTTGAAAGTGAACCAGAATAAGGTACATTGGGGGAGATTCTCTAAGAATCTCCACCCCCCTTCGCCGCCCATCGCATATTTAATTATCGCATATGTTGTAACATATGCGATAATTAAGGCAAAGGACAGCTCTTGCGTTAAGAGCTGTCCTTTGCGGTGAGAGTCGCCGGGTCCCAGCAGGTCCCGGTGGCTCCCCCCTCCCACACACACCCGGCGCTGCTGCTGCTGCGCTGGGCTCTCCTCCTCCCTGCACCCGGAAGAGGATCAGTGCAGGGAGGAGGTCACAGAGCTGTGCTGCCCGGACACAGGTGAGGGGGGAGGGGTCGATGCGGGTCGGCGGGGGGTCGGCGCGGGGCGGAGGGTTGCGATAGAAGCCCATTGGCTTCTATGGGGCATCGCCAGATTTTTCTGGCGATGCCCCCCGCCGCGGTAACCCGGCGGGGGATGCTTACAGGGTTTTTACCGCATTTTTAGCTTAGAGAATCTCCCCCTATGTGTGGATCTGAGCCCTCAAACAATGCAATGGACCAGAGAGTCGCTGCCAGGAGGAAGAGACAGGAGCCTTACCATGAAGTGGGAGATTGTGAGCTTAGAAAGTGCAGTATTGGTTCTATTATGATTGTGTATTTATTCTGATATGTTTAACCTTTTCCTGACCACTTATCTTATTTAAATCTGTGAATCAGCCTATACTATAGACCAGGGGAGGGGAACCTCAGGCCCGGGGGCCGTAGCCAGTCTGAGTGGCCCTCCCACCCATCCGGCGGCTTTGCCGGGAGTCAAGTACAGGGGAATTCTTGCAAGAGGTCGGTAGTTCTTATGAGAGTCCTCTTAATCAACAGCAGCCAGGGACTGTCAGTCCTATTCAGTAGCTGCCGCTGGAGCGTGGGACGGCTGCAGCAGGACAATTTGTAAGACAAATTTTTAATTATGGCCCTCGAAGGATTTTTTTCCCCATAGAAATGGCCCTTGCCACAAAAAGGTTCCCCACCCCTGCTATAGACCATCTGTAATGTTAAATATTAATACTGTATTCCATACAGCATCCAGTGTATAAAAATACCAATATCAGGGTTGTTACCACTCACCAAGACTCCAGTACTTACTCCCATGCGCTGCAGAGTGTCAGATTTGGGATTACATTTGGAAACCCTTTCTAAAACTCCTGCGTTTGCCACTGGAGTGTCTGCTTTTCGGGGGAGAATACCGGTTGTTATAAATTAGCGTCAGGTTATCATTACTTATTATTATTATTATCAGTTACAATTGGAAACAACAGTGATAACCAAAACTGGGTAGCTACAGGTAGTCATAGAGGTAGGAGGGCCCTGCTCGCACGCTATAGGGAATTGGCATTAATACACAAGGATAGGTGCTATCTGCTGCATAAAGGTTCACCAGATTGCAAAGGTTCATGGTGAGCTGTATGATACAGTCCCACGGCAATGTTGGCCAGAGGTCAGGAGGACAGGAAAGGGAAGAAACAGAACATGAGTTCGGATATGTGTGGACTGTACATTAGGGAAGTAATTGCAAAGGAAAGGTTTATGTAGGTTATGTGGGTGGTTCTGGAATATGATAAGCCATCCGAAGCAGTTTGGAGACTAGAGGAGAGTCTTATTGTGCGCGGGAGGGGATCAGGGGCGGATTTAGGGATGATGGCACCCCTAGGCACAACAATAACACTGCCCCCCACCCCCCCACCCCCTGTCTAATTGTATTATTTTTATTGATTACTTATAAGCCCTCATTTGATAATAGCCAATATAATGGATTTATATAAAAAGCCACTAACTGTGACATGTTCTTTTATTATGTATACATATTTACTAAATAGGACAGGTTACAGGGGCAGTATCTGCATGTCCTATCCATTTACACTCTATTTAAGATGGAATATAGTACAGTACAGTGGTTATTTTGCAGTTATTGGTACATTTTGGGCTGACAGTACCATCACAGGCATCCAAGTGCCGCCCCCAAACATGTGCCGCCCCTAGGCACGTGCTTCACGTGCCTAATGGGAAATTCGGCTCTGGAGGGGATTCCACAGTGTGTGCAGCCTGAAGACAATCCTGCAGTACGAATGGGAGCGAGTAATGATTGCGGATGAGAGATGTAGATCTTTAGATTGGTTATAACACCACAAGGTAAAGCGGTGCACATCTGGCCAGAGCAACAGACAATTTATCTGATTCAGCATGTGTGACCAATGGATGTTATGAGATCGGTCATGCAATCACACAGTACAGTTATCTGGGTATCTGCCAGGCTGACCGCCCACATAATTCTATAATGTCTGCCCAGCAGGAAATACGCTAATGAGATGACGGCAATGATATGTTCTGTGTCACTTCATCAGCGCCACAGACAGGCAGATAATGTGAGATGCCTGTTCTTAGTGTACTCACACAGAGCCAGAAGCCCTTATACTGTTTATCTGTTGTGTACAATACCCAGCTGTCAGTGTGTCATTTGCCAGTCTAACTCTACATAATGTTGGCTTCAGATCAGAATGTGGAACAGGCAGAGTGCTGGCATATTTATAATCAAAACATGAGTGTAATTAGCAGTCACGTCATTACCAGTAACGGCTGGAACGAGCCGCCTCAGTGTCTTGCAGTACAGTCATAATATGTATCCTTACTCTGAATGTGCCTAGATGAGGAGTTCAGTATATCACTGCTGGCCTGGGGGGATGAAGTTATTTACAGGGTCAAATCAGTTACACAAGATAAGGGAATATTGGGCCTGATTCAGGTCAGGTTATCCATCGGTTATGTATACCAGGTTATCCAGGATCACCAGAACACTGGCCCCGAGTGTTCTCCGGTGAGAAGACAGATCGCCCAACACACATCGCTGGCACATCGCCGTGCAGCACTGTGTGCTCAAGCGAGCTGAGCATTCTGAGTGATCTAGAATTGCTCAGAATGCTCATTGACACCTTATAGAGGCCCATACACACTGGGCGATGTTGAACTGAGAGCAGCTCACTTTAACCATTTGAGCTGCTTTCAGCTCACTAGCTGCCCAGTGTGTACAGGCCAGCGATGAGCGGTGAGTACTGATGCGTGTCCCCGCGTCATTGCTAGCAGCCACCGCTGACCTGCTGGTATTACCAGCAGATGAGCGACAGGGTGGACGGATTTCCATAGCGTCCTGCAATGAAAAGTCATCCACCTCTGGAAAAGTCGCCTGGATTGCCAAAAAGCATGGACCTTAAGCTCCACTGTGGCAGGGACTGATGTGAATGAATAAATATTCCCTGTAAAGCGCTGCTGAATATGTGTGCACTAGATACATAACTTAACCCCTTGAGTGCCAACATCTCTGTGAGAGATGTGCAAAATATCAGCTAAAAGTGCAAGCGTCTCTCACATTTGTTATATAAATTCAAATAAAAATTGTTGTCTTAAAAAATATTATATTTCCTACATAAGGCCACATTACAGGTCATTATGGTGACTAGAAATGTTTGCTTGGAAATGTTCACCCCAATTTTGACAAATTCACTTGGCACTTTAAGGGTTAATAAATAGAATATTATAAAATGCCCTATATTTGGGGTATTTGTTAAATCTTGGTGAACATTAATCTTGTGTTTTTCCAGCATTTATAGGGGTTTATTTGCTAAGATGTGAGATCTATTGAAGATGGGATGTTGCTATGGGCAACCAATCAAATGATATCTATTATCTTCTAGCAGGTGCTTAACAAATAAGAAATAGATTCTGATTGATTTCTACAGGCAACATCCCATCTTCAGTAGAACTCTCATCTTAGTAAATAAACTCCATAGTTTACTGTTACAACTGGGGGCGAGATGTACTAAGCCGTGAAAAGTGGAGAGTGACAAAGTACCAACCAATCAGCTTCTGTCATGTTTTCAAACCCAAACTGTAACACTGAAGCTAGGAACTGATTGGCTGCTGCGTTATCACTAGAGGCAGGATTATATGCAACATAAAAAGCTTGAAATATGCATGCAAATATGCATGAAAAATACTAAAAATATGCATAAAAAGTGTTAAAATATGCTACAATAAATAATAAAAAAAGTAATTTTTAACTTATTTATTTAAAAATCAGCATACAATTAGTTGCAAATAAACCTCAAAAATAGGCCCACAGCATCTGCAGATGTCTAGTGCTGTACACGGGATTTTTTTCTTCCTGGCTGCTACAGCATACTGCAGCGTCCAAAGCTCTTCTTGCATCAACTACACGGACCCTCATCTCCAGCGCCGATGGACCAGATGTCAGCATAGTGTGTGAGGGCGGCGCAGTGGAATGCTTCCTACCTGTGCTGCATACTCACTGTGACATGGCATTTTCTCCGCGCCACGTGATGTCACAACCCTTCCGCCCACCTCCTCTGCTGCAGAAGTCTGTCTCTTGGTGTAAAGTCCCAGGCCAGGGGCAGACAAAGGTTCAGGAGCTTCATAATGGCATCCGCCCCGACTGACTTTTATCAACATGGATTGGCAGCCTAGAGCAGTGTCAGACATAGTGTACATCCAAGGTTCCCCACACTGCGCACATATTGCCCCAGCCTGCACACTCTACCACTACCTGGCTAGCAGCAGCAGGGCAAAGCAGTGCTATAACTCGCAGGTGGGAAGAGGGCAGGGCCTAAAATATGCACCATCACTAGATTTTAGGTAAAATATGCAATAACCTGTGAGAATGGGCAAAATATGCAAATGCATATAATCCTGTCTCTAGTTATCACCCTCCACCAGGCTTAGTACATCTGCCCCACGTTACACCGGGATGTGGTTATTTGGTCTACAGCACAATGGTCGACAGTCATTAGGTTGACACCATTAGGTCGACATGGGTCTAGGTCAGGGCTGGGCAACACCGGCCCTCCAGATGTTGATGAACTACACATCCCAGCATGCCTTGCATCAGTTTCAGCATGGCCACATAGCAAATCTAATGCAAAGCATCCTGGGATGTGTAGTTCTTTAACAGCTGGAGGACCACTGTTGCCCAGCTCTGGTCTAGGTCAACATGGTTCTAGGTCATTAGTTCGACAGGTCATTAGTTTGACAGTGTCTAGGTCGACAGTCAAAAGGTCGACATGGAGTTTTTCACTGTTTTTTGAGCCGACATATGCTGACAGGTGGTATTTCATGCCCTACCATCCACTAGGGCATGGTGGTAGAATAAAATAGTGTGCCGAGTGCAGCGAGGCACCGTGCCCGAAACATCGGGATGTGGTGCACTTTAAACTGTGTCCATGTCGCCTGTGACGCAATTCGGGTAAAAAAACTGTGAAAAACCCCATGTCGACCTTTTGAATGTCGACCTAGACACCGTCGAACTAATGATCTGTCGAACTAATGACCTGTCGAACTACTGACCTTTTCGACCTTGAACCATGTCGACCTTTTCCCATGTCAACCTAATGGTGTCGACTTAATGAATGTCGACCATCATGCTGTAGACTAAATGATCCCAACCCATTACACCTGCCAGGATGTAATAATTGTGAGGGATCCGTTGCTTGTACTATGTCACTAAATTTGCCTGTCTCCATCATCAGGTGTCAATTTTATGTTCTGTTGGAAATATGATCCCATTACTGAGACGCGATTCCATATACAACCATATCTGTCTTCGTAAGATATATCCGGAATTACATCCTGGAGACTGAAAACCGTATCAGCCGAGGAACTCAAACCCTTCGCTCCGTTAGGACGCCAAAACCAGTAATCCGCTAAACACCTTCTCCCAAGAGCTAGCACTCAGTCTGTACAAGGACCATATGATATGCCAATTACTCCGTCAGGGGTCTTGATCCCAGATCCATTGCTTTACCAGCGACTGAGACCCCAGAACCTAGCCAGTATCATACCAGAACTTTGTTTCCCATCAGGAAGCAGCTCCTGTAAAGGTAAGGGCTGACCATGTATATGCATGTGCAGTGTATTGATAATCCCCGCTGTACGAAATCTGTCTGCATCAAACCATGCTGCCAGGCAAGGGGACCAAATACATACTGTATTGTTTCTGTGCAGGGTAAATACTGGCTGCTTTTGCATAAAGCCCACAGATGCTAGACAGCTTTATATTTTTGCTCTGCACTTTAGATTTCAGATTGAACACACCCCACCCAAATCTAAAGGTGCCCACACACACTAGAAAGATCTGCGATCGTAAACTGTGCCCATAAATTAGCCTTGAAATCTTTTGTCCGTCCTGGACAAAAGATTTCAGGCAAGCGCACATCTTTACCAAAGATTTTTCTTAAGACCCCATGTGCGTTCCTATGGATCTTTTGTTAAATCTTCTGATCTTTCGTGCAGCATGTAAAGGCCCCCATACACTATGCGATTTGGTCCCGATTTCGCCCGATTTAGATGGAGCGGGCAGTAAAATCGGGCCAAATCGCATGTCCAGACACCCAGTCCGACCTGATGCGCGGTCCCGTGTGCATCGGAATCGGGAGGTCGGACCGGCTGCACATAAGATTTGCTAAATCTTATGTGCAGCCGGGCAGGGGACTCTGTGTGGACGCCGGAGCAAGGAGCTGTGCTCCGCAGAGATGGGTCGTTCGCGAATGAACCGGATCTTTTGAACGGATCCCATTCGTGGACGGATGAGCCGACGACCCCAAAAAGGTGATCCGTTTCAGTTTACAATGCATTTCCCTGATCTCAGTGCTGCCACCTGTGGCAGCTGAGATGTACTACCTCTGGAGAACTGAGTACAGTGCTCTGACTACAAGTGATAGAAAGATTAGCTGCTGCTGCCAGGGATGGCCATCGGTGCAGACCCCATCGATGGTTGCCATCGATGGCGATTCTGCACCCAGCCATCGATCAGTGTTTTTACTCGGTCATGTATATTCCACCTTTTTTTTTTAAAGTGAGCCGGGGCCCCTCCTAAAAGATACGCATCTTTTCACCGAGAGATCCGGCGGATCCCGGCTCAGCTTAATGATCCGATTTGGCCATCTCTAGTACTCCGGGATTGTGGAGGGAGCAGGGTGGCGGGGACGCTGCGGAGCAGATGGCGGGGGACACTACTTGTAGGGCAGAGGCAGCAAACGCTGCGGGGGGACAGTGACACAGGGGCGACAGTAACGGAGAGCCGGGCAGGGGGAACTGGGAGCTGTCAGTGCTGGAAAAAAAAGCCCATACAATGAATGGGCAGCCTGTGATTGGCTGAGCGCTCTCTCAGCCAGTCAGCAATTGGCTGAGACAGCGCTCAGTCAATCACAGGCTACCCATTCATTGTATGGGCTTTTTTTTTCAGCACTGACAGCTCCCGCCTCCCCCTGCCTGGCTCTCCGTTACTGCCGCTTCTATGTCACTGTCCCCCACAGCGTCCCCTGCACGATGTCTCTGCTTTACTAGCAGCGCCCCCCACCAGCCGCCCCGCAGCGTCCCTGCCGCTCAGTCTTTTCAATAGGATTATCTCCTGCCGCTCGCCGCTACACCAGACCCTGCGGCGAGCGGGAGAATAGAAAAAATCCTATTCAAAAGACTGGGAGGCCGCTGATAGGCTGAGCGCTGAGCCAATCAGCGGCCGCCCAGTTTTTAAATAGTTTTTTTTTTTTGCTATGCTCCTGCCACTCCCTGCTGCTGACTCTGCTCTCCTGTCCCCGCCCCCTGCCACGGACCCGGACCCTCGCCTGCAGCCCCCCCCCCCCGGATGTAAAAAATGGCACATAAAGTGCCAAGTCTTATCAAGCCCAGGGGAAGTCAGGCAAATGTATGGGGGCCTTAAGATCAGAAGATTCAGCAAAAGATCCACGGAAACGCGCATCGGACCGATATCGGACGATTTTCGACCGATTATCAGTCAATCAGCCAAAAAAATCATTCTAGGTTTGTGGGCACTTAACACTCACTGCACATGTTACATTTGCCCCCCTGCAGTGCAGCATGGCCTATTGTGTGAAGCTGGATTTCCGTAGTCCTGCATTACAGAGCATGTACGCTGCAATCTATTTTGGGAGTTCAGTTCGTAAAGGCAAAGCACTGCAGTGTGACTCGTTATGTACATGTAAAATCTAGATAAAACCCTTGGAAAGCGTTTAGGAATCGTTTAGTTCTGTGCTGTTAGTGGCAGAGTACGCAGGCACGCGTGGTGCACAGATAAAACATTCCTCTAGTTGCTTTGCACTTTGTTAGATAATGCCACTTGAGAACACCTTAGTTAACGAATGAAGCATGCCTGTGTGCTTATATCTACTTGTGCTTTATGTTCTGTTCTGTTTGTTCTTACATTTTAAGTGATGCCAAAGCACTCTGGGTAACAACTGGGCGGCATCCCTATACCAGAGGGCAGCATTCTGTACCACACAGCACACGTGCCCCTAGCGCTCAAGAAAACCCCAATCACTCTGGGTAACAAGCCTTTAGCGTGCAATTAGAGCCCCATGATCACCCAATGTTTAGCCCTGATGTCTTACTCAGGACCCCGACGGAACTGCAGCGTCAGATCTGTAACTGCGCATGTGCAGTTCGGGTCTGCAAAGAGTAAGGATAGATAGGTGTAAAGTAAAGGCCCCCATACACTATACGATTTTGGGACGATTTCATCCGATTTCGGCACTTTGGGCCGATAACCGGATGAAATCGCCCCAAAATCGCAGGTGTGTGATGTATGATCCGATCCGATGCGCGGTCCCGTGCGCATCGGACCGGATCAGGGAGGTCGGACGGTCAGCACATAAGATCATCCGACCTCCCTGTATGCTATGCATATGCCTGCCCACCTGTCAGGCATATGCATGCAGACACCGGGGGAGCACGGCGGGCAGACACACTGACCTGGCTGGGCAGCTGTGATCACAAATAGCAGCGCTGCCGCTGCGGGACGGGACGGGACGCACAGTGGCGGCTATTAGATTTTTAAAACCCCTGTCAAATGACCGGCCGTTCTGTGATTGGCTGAGAGCTCTCTCAGCCAATCACAGAACGGCCGGTCATTTGACAGGTATTTTGAAAATCGAATAGCCGCCACTGTGCGTCCCGTCCCGTCCCACAGCGGCAGCGCTGCTATTTGTGATCACAGCTGCCCGGCCTGGTCAGCGTCACTCGCCGCCGCCCACCCCCACTACTGCCGCCGCCCGTCCCCACTACTGCCGCCGCCCGCCCCCACTGCTCCTCACCGCCCTGCAGCTCCCCATTTGTTTTACATGTGATAAATCGCAAGCGATTTATCACATGTAAAAACTGGCTCATCAAGTGCCAAATTGTATGTGAGCCTCCCGGGGAGCTGCCGGGCGGCTCACAGGAGAATTGGGTCCGACTTGTCCTAAGGACAAGTCGGCCTAATGTATGGGGGCCTTAAGTTAGAGTTTTATTGCAGGTGGGATGTTGCCCATAGAAACCAATCAGATTCTATCTATTATCTTCTGCTGACCTTCTGTCAATGTTGACCTATTGACCTTCTTCAACCTACATGTTGTCAACCTATCATCCGAATCCCATTAGCGTAGAACAGGGGTCCTCAAACTATTTTGATCTGGGACCCCATCAGACAATAAAAATAATTGCAGGACCCCAGCAAGTTATTGCAGAAGGTCATCACATCACATGTGTAGTCAGCAGACAGCACATACATGGCAGAATTGTGGAGGCACAACATGATGGGAGGAGTCAAAAATAACAGACAATTCAACAGACTTATCAGACTCCTTGATTCACTGACTGAGATTACAAAAGTCATCAGCCTGATGGTCAGCAACATGGAGTCGCGACCCACTTTGGGGTCAGGACCCACAGTTTGAGAACCGCTGGCATAGAAGGATGGAGATAACAAGTTATCACAGGGGGGTGCATAAAATGGGTTGTTTTATCAAAGCTGCAGTGTACTAGAGATGGGTTGTCATACCTGTATAGATGAACAAGACGAACAAAGGGTGTACACTGTGCTAGTTTGTGCAAATTACAATTTAAATGATAGATGGGTGCCAATATTAATCTAGTAAAAACAATTTATTTCTACACAATAAAAGTAATCAATAAAATAAATAATATCATACAATAGACAACAATAGGTGGCAATGCGGTGCCTTGGCATGTAAAGCATCTGAGAGGGAATGAATGTATATGGTCAGTCCATACGGTTCCGTATTTCTTTGTGGTGAAAGGATGAGATCCGTTCCTGGGGTGCCTTATGTAATGTCCTTTTTATGATCCAATAGTGTGGGGGGACCAGTATGCCCACGCTTGACTTGGTGTTGGTCAGTCCCTTTACTGGTATGGATGGCATTCTATTGATGGGGTAGCACTCCAGTGCATAGGAAGTCCGCTCAGTTGGACTATGGACCACTCCTCCAAATTTTTGGGGAGGACAACATAACAGTTTAAAATAAAGGCTGGTTCGGTCTCAAGGTGATTCTCCAAGTGCTTGCAGCAAAGAGTGTGGGACTGTGGGTTCCCTCTCCTCACCAACGCATTTCACCCATAAAAGAGGCTTTTTCAAGGTGTATGGGAGCATTGTGGTTGCAGGGTTTAAATACCTATGTTGTTATGATAATGAGCTACCTAATTGGCACCTGTCTTACACATGATTATTAAATGAATGCTTTAAAATATACAACTAATAGAGGGATCGCATGAGCAGAGATAAGACACATTTATATACATTAATAAACATAAAAAACGAGCATTATAAAGTATAGAAAAATATAAAAAGTTTCCGGGTTTGTGTAAGTGCATTCATCCTTGGACCGCACGCCGTTTCTGGGTGCGTCCAAGATCTACTGTATGTGCGCGCAGTGGGTACCGTTTCCGGTGTAATCCCCATCCTCTGTCACGCCCGGAATTATTACAGGCCTTTTCCAGGGCAGTGGAACGCACCATATTTCCGGGTTTGCGTTCCACCCGTGCTGCCGCATATATTCTCTCATTGTGCTAATCGGGTGGCCATGAAGTATGTTTAGCCACCATATAGATATACAAGGGGCACAATATTGATAGTATGGTCTATACATGGACACATAGAATAAGTGTGCTAGATGGTTAATATAGCTGATGGTAACCAGGGGAACCCATGCGGCCATTTTTGTTTCTGGAAAATATTCCCTGCGAACAGACACATTTGGATAACTCTGTATACTATGTAGTATAATGGAGAATGACAATGTTATTATATGCAGAAATAGAAATTTCGGGAGAGATAGGTTCTTAAAGGTGTACAGTATATATACAATGGTTGTAATTACAAGTAGAAAGCATGGATTATAAAGTATAGTATAGATTGTTTACACAAAATATAAAATATACAATATATTAAAATTAACAGTATTTTCATAAACCATCACAAGAAAAGGGATAGGTAAATTCCATAGGCGCACTGGATGTACAGACTCAATCTATGATGGCGTTTAGCTCAACTGCCTCATTTAGGCCCCCATTTATCATTGATCGCATTTACAATGCGATCTGGGCGGAATATTACCGCCCAGGATTGCATTGTAAAATGCGATCATTTCGCCCGAATGTATGACCTGCTGTGGGCAGGGACAGGGCTCCAAAAGGAGCCTGTCCCTGCTATGCCTGGAGCTGGAAGCCGGGGGGTCTGCGCATGCGCGGTTACGCGCTGACCCCCCCGCGAGCCCGCTGACCGCACTGCCGCTCGGGCAGTCCGATGTGTAGCCATAGGCTACAATGGGCTATCGCCATATCAGAATGGCGATAGCTCAGGGGTGCGATGCCGGGCTGCCCGATGTTGATACATCGGGCAGCTTCGCATCCCCCATAGAAACCTTTGGGGGATGTGGCTGGCGGCGCTGCAGGGGGGGATCGCAGCAGGGATCGGAGATTCCTGCTGTGCTCCCCTGTGATACATTAGGGGGATACTCAATGTTTGAGGTTAACACCCGTTTTCGGGGATTTAGCCGCAAATATTAGTTGATAAATGCGGTCTTTAGCCCCTCTGGGTAGATGGTCCTGAGTTTGTACATCCAATACACCTCCTGCCTGCATAGTCTGGCAAAGCAGTCCCCTCCCCTGGAAGTTATGGGGATATGCTGAAGGCCCAGAAGTGTCAGACCCTCAGGTTTGCCAGCATGCACTTCAAGAATATAGCGGGGGACACTGTGATTAATCAATTTTTTTATAATGTTACGACGATGCTCTAAGAAGCGAGTTTTAATTCGCCTAGTTGTCCGCCGACATATTTTAAATTACATGGACAAGTCAGCAGATAGATTATAAATTCTGTATCGCAATTCATAAATGAATTTAAGAGTATGTTTCTTCCATCTCCGTCTAGTAGGTTATTTTCTGATCGAAGTCGAATATGATACCATTAGCGTCACCGCTGTTGCAGGGCGGCCATCTTGGGCAACCCCATGGTACCTACTATGTAACGCCCCCTGCTGATTACCATAGTAACGCTGTCACTGCTGCTTCCATGTAAGCAGTGGTATGCGATCCCTGGGTCTACAATGTCTAGGACGACAGTCAATTGGTTGACCACTAATGGCCGGCAGTGACTAGGATGGCACCTAAGGATAGTTTGGGCAGGAAGCATTTATGGGCTCGCTAAGCATCTTATGTACACTGCTTAGCAATCCATGCTGAATAAGGCCCATTGTGTAGAAGATTGCATGCTGCATTCTCACAGACAGAAGTATCATACATAAGGTACATACTGTACAGAAGTACACCCTGAATGACCTATTGTGCTCATAGGCCCGTATGTTTGGGTGTCAATTACTATACAGTATGTGCGCATTGTTTTGCTGTCAAAATATTCCTGATTACACAAACATATTGTACAATCTGCATTTCTAACATGCAGGAGCCCATGGCCGTATTGTGCAATATTTACTAAAATAATTGCTGCAAATAGGCACACAAATATAAATACATCGTGCCTCACTGCGGCTCTGCCTGTATACAGGTAACCCTATGGCAGCTGTATAGTGCGTGCCTCACTGCGGCTCTGCCTGTATACAGGTAACCCTATGGCAGCTGTATAGTGCGTGCCTCACTGTGGCTCTAACTGTATACAGGTAACCCTATGGCAGCTGTATAGTGCGTGCCTCACTGCGGCTCTGCCTGTATACAGGTAACCCTATGGCAGCTGTATAGTGCGTGCCTCACTGCGGCTCTGCCTGTATACAGGTAACCCTATGGCAGCTGTATAGTGCGTGCCTCACTGCGGCTCTGTCTGTATACAGGTAACCCTATGGCAGCTGTATAGTGCGTGCCTCACTGCGGCTCTGCCTGTATACAGGTAACCCTATGGCAGCTGTATAGTGCGTGCCTCACTGCGGCTCTGCCTGTATACAGGTAACCCTATGGCAGCTGTATAGTGCTTGCCTCACTGCGGCTCTGTCTGTATACAGGTAACCCTATGGCAGCTGTATAGTGCGTGCCTCACTGCGGCTCTGCCTGTATACAGGTAACCCTATGGCAGCTGTATAGTGCGTGCCTCACTGTGGCTCTAACTGTATACAGGCAACGCTATGGCAGCTGTATAGTGCGTGCCTCACTGCGGCTCTGCCTGTATACAGGTAACCCTATGGCAGCTGTATAGTGCGTGCCTCACTGCGGCTCTGTGTCTATACAGGTAACCTTATGGCAGCTGTATAGTGCGTGCCTCACTGCGGCTCTGCCTGTATACAGGTAACCCTATGGCAGCTGTATAGTGCGTGCCTCACTGCGGCTCTGTCTGTATACAGGTAACCCTATGGCAGCTGTATAGTGCGTGCCTCACTGCGGCTCTGCCTGTATACAGGTAACCCTATGGCAGCTGTATAGTGCGTGCCTCACTGTGGCTCTAACTGTATACAGGCAACCCTATGGCAGCTGTATAGTGCGTGCCTCACTGCGGCTCTGCCTGTATACAGGTAACCCTATGGCAGCTGTATAGTGCGTGCCTTACTGCGGCTCTGTGTCTATACAGGTAACCTTATGGCAGCTGTATAGTGCATGCCTCACTGCGGCTCTGCCTGTATACAGGTAACCCTATGGCAGCTGTATAGTGCGTGCCTCACTGCGGCTCTGTCTCTATACAGGTAACCCTATGGCAGCTGTATAGTGCGTGCCTCACTGCGGCTCTGTCTGTATACAGGTAACCCTATGGCAGCTGTTTAGTGCGTGCCTCACTGTGGGTCTAACTATACAGGCAACCCTATGGCAGCTGTATAGTGCGTGCCTCACTGCGGCTCTGCCTGTATACAGGTAACCCTATGGCAGCTGTATAGTGCGTGCCTCACTGCGGCTCTGTCTGTGTACAAGTAACCTTATGGCAGCTGTATAGTGCGTGCCTCACTGCGGCTCTGTCTGTATACAGGTAACCCTATTGCAGCTGTATAGTGTGTTCCTCACTGTGGTTCTGTCTGTATGCAGATAACCCTATGGCAGCTGTATAGTGCGTGCCTCACTGCGGCTCTGCCTGTATACAGGTAACCCTATGGCAGCTGTATAGTGCGTGCCTCACTGCGGCTCTGTGTCTATACAGGTAACCTTATGGCAGCTGTATAGTGCATGCCTCACTGCGGCTCTGCCTGTATACAGGTAACCCTATGGCAGCTGTATAGTGCGTGCCTCACTGCGGCTCTGTCTCTATACAATTAACCCTATGGCAGCTGTATAGTGCGTGCCTCACTGCGGCTCTGCCTGTATACAGGTAACCCTATGGCAGCTGTATAGTGCGTGCCTCACTGCGGCTCTGTCTGTATACAGGTAACCCTATGGCAGCTGTATAGTGCATGCCTCACTGCGGCTCTGCCTGTATACAGGTAACCCTATGGCAGCTGTATAGTACGTGCCTCACTGCGGCTCTGTCTCTTTACAGGTAACCCTATGGCAGCTGTATAGTGCGTGCCTCACTGCGGCTCTGTCTGTATACAGGTAACCCTATGGCAGCTGTATAGTGCGTGCCTCACTGCGGCTCTGCCTGTATACAGGTAACGCTATGGCAGCTGTATAGTGCGTGCCTCACTGCGGCTCTGCCTGTATACAGGTAACCCTATGGCAGCTGTATAGTGCGTGCCTCACTGCGGCTCTGTGTCTATACAGGTAACCCTATGGCAGCTGTATAGTGCGTGCCTCACTGCGGCTCTGTCTGTAT
The DNA here is from genome assembly GCF_055691185.1 of Crinia signifera. NCBI lineage: Eukaryota > Metazoa > Chordata > Amphibia > Anura > Myobatrachidae > Crinia > Crinia signifera. The sequence goes on from NC_139226.1 coordinate 83,531,306, forward strand.
ACAGGTAACCCTATTTCAGCTGTATAGTGCATGCCTCACTGCGGCTCTGCCTGTATACAGGTAACCCTATGGCAGCTGTATAGTGCGTGCCTCACTGTGGGTCTAACTGTATACAGGCAACCCTATGGTAGCTGTATAGTGCGTGCCTCACTGCGGCTCTGTGTCTATACAGGTAACCTTATGGCAGCTGTATAGTGCGTGCCTCACTGCGGCTCTGTCTGTATACAAGTAACCTTATGGCAGCTGTATAGTGCGTGCCTCACTGCGGCTTTGTCTGTATACAGGTAACCCTATGGCAGCTGTATAGTGCGTGCCTCACTGCGGCTCTGCCTGTATACAGGTAACCCTATGGCAGCTGTATAGAGCGTGCCTCACTGTGGCTCTAACTGTATACAGGTAACCCTATAGCAGCTGTATAGTGCATGCCTCACTGCGGCTCTGTCTGTATACAGGTAACCCTATGGCAGCTGTATAGTGCGTGCCTCACTGCAGCTCTGTGTCTATACAGGTAACCTTATGGCAGCTGTATAGTGCGTGCCTCACTGCGGCTCTGCCTGTATACAGGTAACCCTATGGCAGCTGTATAGTGCGTGCCTCACTGCGGCTCTGTCTGTATACAGGTAACCCTATAGCAGCTGTATAGTGCATGCCTCACTGCGGCTCTGTCTGTATACAGGTAACCCTATGGCAGCTGTATAGTGCATGCCTCACTGCGGCTCTGTCTCTATACAGGTAACCCTATGGCAGCTGTATAGTGCGTGCCTCACTGCGGCTCTGTCTGTATACAGGTAACCCTATGGCAGCTGTATAGTGCGTGCCTCACTGCGGCTCTGTCTGTAAACAGGTAACCCTATGGCAGCTGTATAGTGCGTGCCTCACTGCGGCTCTGTCTGTATACAAGTAACCTTATGGCAGCTGTATAGTGCGTGCCTCACTGCGGCTCTGTCTGTATACAGGTAACCCTATGGCAGCTGTATAGTGTGTTCCTCACTGTGGTTCTGTCTGTATGCAGATAACCCTATGGCAGCTGTATAGTGCGTGCCTCACTGCGGCTCTGCCTGTATACAGGTAACGCTATGGCAGCTGTATAGTGCGTGCCTCACTGCGGCTCTGCCTGTATACAGGTAACCCTATGGCGGCTGTAATGTGCGTGCCTCACTGCGGCTCTGTCTCTAAACAGGTAACCCTATGGCCAGGGGCGCTGGAACGTTTTTAGGTTGGGGGGGGGGCAAGATATAATCTCATTTTGGCGCCCCCTAAATTGCTATATGTTACCCCCGGGCACTATACACACTGGCAGCGGCATATACACGTGGGCATTATACACAGGGCAGCGGCATATATGCATGGGCATTATACACAGGGCAGCGGCATATATGCTTGGGCATTATACACAAGGCAGCGGCATTTACGCATGGGCATTATACACAAGGCAGCGGCATATACACGTGGGCATTATACACAGGGCAGCGGCATATATGCGTGGGCATTATACACAGGGCAGCGGCATATATGCGTGGGCATTATACACAAGGCAGCGGCATATACACGTGGGCATTATACACAGGGCAGCGGCATATACACGTGGGCATTATACACAGGGCAGCGGCATATACACGTGGGCATTATACACAAGGCAGCGGCATATACACGTGGGCATTATACACAGGGCAGCGGCATATACATGTGGCCAGGACACCAGGAGGTAGAGATTGGCAGGGAGAGCTGGCAGCAGCCTCTGCGTAAGCAGCGGGTTCCGTGGCTGGTTATCCTTTCAGGAGCACTTACGGCAGCCTCGGGTGCCCCATTTAGCAGACACATAAGCAGATGGCCCCGCGGTGGGTTATACGGTTCAATTTAACAGCCAGCCCAGTGGCAGCCACCAGACTGGTGCACAACTCTCCCGGCTGCCGCTGTATCAGAGAAGATCTGCAGCGCGACAAGATGCCCCCAGTAGTGCCCTGATGCCCCCAGTAGTGCCCTGATGCCCCCAGTAGTGCCCTGATGCCCCCAGTAGTGCCCTTCACAAGATGCCCCCAGTAGTGCCCTGATGCCAGCAGTAAGACACATACAGTATAATACCCCCCAGCAGCAGTAATACTCACCACCGCTGCCTGGCCTCTTCTTTTGCTGCCTCCTTACTTATTGGGGGGAGAAGTTGAGGTCGCTCTTCTCCCACCACACTGGGTGACCCCAGCAGGCATTTGAAATCTGGCGCCAGCTCGTGAGCCAGGCAGCCAATCACTGACCCCGGCGTCAGGCACCCGCGCTCCAATTGGCGGCACATTAAAAATACAGAATATACCTCCCGAGTCCCTACAGCGTCAGCCAGGCTCAGCTGTGCTGTCCCTGCAAGCTGTTTGGCCGGATCTCACTGCGGCCAGTTAAAGCACTTGCCATTCCGTCCCCGCTGAGCTGATCACAGCGCTGACACGCCGCTGCCCTGAGTGGGAGAGGAGGCGGGGAGAGCAGGTACATGGAGAGCTGCAGCGTGTCAGTGTTTACAGCTGACAGCCGCTCACACCAGAGAAGGTGAGCCTGTCAGCATGGCGTGGGGGCGGGGCGTAGCTGGAAGCGCTTACACGCTGCGCTGAGAGGCTGCTCCGTTCTGACCCATGGCGACCTGGCCCCCGGGTTTTGTCGAGCCCTGGATTAATCAGTAATATAGGCGGACATGCGGGAGGCTGGATCAAGCTTAATCAGCCCACCGCCCGCCCGCCTATATTACTGATTAATCAGCCGCCCGCCCGCACAGCTGCTTTAGCGCCTCAGTAATTTTGGGGGGGGGCAAGCTGCCCCCTCGCCCCCCCTGTTCCGGCGCCACTGCCTATGGCAGCTGTATAGTGCGTGCCTCACTGCGGCTCTGTCTCTATACAGGTAACCCTATGGCAGCTGTATAGTGCGTGCCTCACTGCGGCTCTGTCTCTATACAGGTAACCCTATGGCAGCTGTATAGTGCGTGCCTCACTGCGGCTCTGTCTGTGTACATGTAATGCTATGGCAGCTATATAGTGTGTTCCTCACTGCGGCTCTGTCTCTATACAGGTAACCCTATGGCAGCTGTATAGTGCGTGCCTCACTGCGGCTCTGTCTCTATACAGGTAACCCTATGGCAGCTGTATAGTGCGTGCCTCACTGCGGCTCTGTCTGTGTACATGTAATGCTATGGCAGCTATATAGTGTGTTGCTCACTGCAGCTCTGTCTCTATACAGGTAACCCTATGGCAGCTGTATAGCATACCTCCCAACATGACCCTCTCCATGAGGGACAAAATGCTCTGCTCCTGGACTTCCCTCTTAATGTAGGATTACCATCACCTGTGGTGACACACCTTTCTTATCAATGAACCTGTTCAACACAGGTGATGGCAATCATACATTAATAGGGAAGTCCAGGGGCAGAGCATTGTGTCCCTCCTGGAGAGGGTCATGTTGGGAGGTATGGTATAGTGCGTGCCTCACTGCGGCTCTGTCTGTGTACATGTAATGCTATGGCAGCTGTATAGTGCGTTCGTCACTGCGGCTCTGTCTCTATACAGGTAACCCTATGGCAGCTGTATAGTGCGTGCCTCCCCTACAGCCTCCCTTTGTGAGTGCTGTCATTTTATTTCTGACGAGGATTTGTTAAGTGTTTTTTATTACTGCTTTATACACACTTTGTTACATTCCATTTATGTGAGAATTATTTTTATTGTCTGGTTGTTAAACCTTGCACAGGATACTAATTTTCATTGTCTGGTTGTTAAAGCTTGTACACTATACAAAGTTTAATTTTCTGTTAAACCTTGCGCAATATACAGAATTGCATGACATCGTTTATGCTGAAAACATTGTTCGTCATTATATTTCTCCCTTTGCCACTGATGTATACTGTAGCAAATGTCACATACATACTTTTGCCTCAAAAGGTGTCCTTTTGCCACATTTGGTTACTTGATTAGAACACAGCCAGGGTGTAATCCTGACAGGCATAGCCAGCCCTGTGCCGGGTGCACATAGTGGGTTTTCTGTGGTTTTGGCGGAGCTGTTGCACAGACTTGGTACGTGGCGCTTGTAGAGTAGCTGGCTTGATAAAGTGCCTGAGCATGAACAGCAGGAACTAGCAATAGAGGTTGACATGACCAAGAATAGTGGCAAGGAGTCTTAACACGCCAGTGGTGTTCATCAGGAACCTCCACAAGGAGGCATGGACTTATGCAGAGACCACAAGGAAACAGAACTGCCAGGTGAAGTGGACTGGATATCAGAAGAAGTGAGAAACTGAAGAATTGAGGAATATTCAAAACCAGAGAATTACCAAAAAGACTGGACCAGAGGAATAGGGAACTGCAGACCTCCACCTGGAACCCGCTACATGGAGAGAGTGGGTAGCGGCACACACGAAGCAATAACTGCCAATTTTCCAACTACTTATGTAAGGCTCACTGAGCGGTAGTTATTTGCCTCTTCCTTGCTTCCACTTTTGTGCATTGGGACTACCTGCACTATTTTCAGCACTCCATTATGTTCTATTTAGACCCACTCCTCTGTAATTTTACTTTATTACTTAATGTGATTATTATTATTATTATTATTATTATTATTAATAGCATTCATCACTGTTAGGAAGACCTCCATTTGACATGGGGAGACAGAATGCAGGTCACTAGTAAATAGCTCCTTTCTCCTATCTATAGGGTTGGTTCTGGAAGAAAGGGTTGAATGCCCTGGAAAGCATTAGCACATTGCTGGCAGCGCCGTTCTGAAAGACGACTAATGGAAACTTACTGGGAGACTTGGGCAGTGGCCATACTGGCCAATAACCACCATGATTGTGAGAAGCCTTCTCTACAGATAACACTTTTATTAGCATGACAGCGGTGAGCAGATTACGTGTTCCCTTCCGTGTGATGCCACCAGGATCATTATTTCCATTGCCAAGGAACAATGAGATACTTCTGACTTTGCTGCAGGAGAGGCAGAAGCTGCAGAGAAGTCCCAGATAACATTCTACTGTCTTCTGCACTTATAAAGCACCAATGCAAGTATTCTAACCAGTATCTGTCTGTATGATATCCCAAACAACCTATATGGGAGTACCTTGGTGTTGGCTGCCCCTCTAACTTGTCCTCTCCTTGGCCCTTATTCTGGTTGGTGCGGCCGGATCCGAATATGCGGCCAGGACCGTGCGTGCGAAACCCCGCCTTCCATACGGATCACCAACTCCGTCCGTACGCGGTAAGAAGCTGGCTGAACGGACCGCACGTGTATTTTTCATGGAATACGCCTCCTCCATCTCAGGGAACCTCCCCCATCATTCGATGGTCGCAGACCATCGAATGCAGGACCGAGTGGTCCACCAGCTCCCGCAACCTCAGACCACACGGACATTTTTCCGTACAAAAGCATGGATCTGGGCGGGCAGCTGACATCCGGCGTATGTCATATGTCCGCCCCCTACACATACGTCACGACTGCATTACCATACGTACGCCCAGCGTTTGCATGGGAACGCCCATGAAACGCGGGGCGTATGCATATGGCAATGAACCCAAATAGCCCTTCACGCCCCTCTCCACCCCCTGTTCGGAGTGTTCACATTTCATGCGGGATTTGGCCGTGCGCCCCGCTCGCACATGCGCAGAGACGCCTCTGCACATGCGCAGACACAAAACATCGGCGGCACGAACGCACGCGGATATTACCGCACCAACCAGAATAAGGGCCCTTGTTGTTCCATGCGAGGCCCTAGGTCCTTAACTCGTGAACACATAACTGCGAGGTCTCTGGAAGGAACAGGCTCCTTGGAGATCTCATATTGTAATAGTTTATGTTTGGAATTATGCCTCAGAGGTTCCGTTTCCCTCCAGGAATCCTCTGTAGTCCTCTCAACAGATAGAAAACATAGGGCAGATAAAAACACCATTGAATCTGGCATTTAAAAATAATTCCCACTGTTGCATAAAGAAGGAAATTTTCATTAAACAGCACATTTTTCACGTTTTACATGCGCGGGAAATATCACATCTTGAACTGTATATACATTTTTGTTTATAAAAGAGCTTTTTTATATATTTTTATTAAATCACTTTTGGAAATATGAACCTAGGTTAGTTATGGACAAAGTGTTACTCACCAAACACCCCTGACATGCGTGCCTTCTTCCCCCACTGTACCTCTGCACATTTACCATGGTTACACTATAAAACACCTTACACACCTTTATTCTAAGGTTCAAATCCAGTTTGTTTTAAGTAAACTGTAACACACAATAACCTTCCTTATTGTTACAATAACCTGCTTTAATGGCAACTGCAACGCACAATAACCTTCCTTATTGTTACAATAACCTGCTTAATGGTAACTGCAACACACAATAAACTGTGTTATTGTACCTGTAATGTGCAAAAATATACATAGGTCTATAAGCATTAGGTCGACACCACTAGGTCGACATGCATGAACGTCGACATGACTGAAGGTCGACATGGGGTTAAGTCGACATGGTTATTAGGTTAACACAAGCATTAGGTTGAAATGGGGAAGGTCGACAGTCAAAAGGTCGACTTGGGGTTTTTTTCACTTTTTTTTAGTCAATATGTGCCGACAGGTAGTATTTCATGCCCTACCATCCACTACGGCGTGGTGGGAGAATAAAATAGCATGACGAGGGTAGCGAGGCACCGCGCCCGAAGCATGGCGAGCGCAGTGGTGCACTTTTTGATTACCCATGTCGACTGTCAATATTCTAGTAAAAAAAAGGTGAAAAACCCTATGTCGACCTTTTGACATAATGCTTGTGTCGACCTAAGGACCGTTTTGACCGAACCGTGTCGACCTAAGCCCTTCAGTCATGTCAAGCTTCATGCATCTCGACCTAGTGGTGTCAACCTAATGCTTGTCGACTTAGGCTCTGTTAATCCAATGATCCATATCCGTTGTCTCTGTGAGCTGGCCATCCTGGAGGCACCGCTTACTTCCTTGCAAATTGGGACCAGTGCACCCTCAAATTGGGGCTGTTCTGCTGAAGTCGTGACTGTCCCTCCGTCCTTCTTACGCAACACTTCTCTGCACAACTTACACGCACTCACTGTCTCTCCGCACATGTTACATCCCCCCCTCCTGCAGTGCACATGGTTTTGTTCATTTGAGAAGTAATTTGAACCAGAATAAGGGCCATTGTCTTAAATTTACCATTGTTCATTTAAACAAAGCAGGCGAATTAAGTGCAGTGACTATTTTGGTTTACATCACTGAGTGAGCAAAAACCAACATTCACCCTTAAAAACAGACAGAAGGACTATACAGTGAAGTTAACATCAATAAAAAAAGGTACTTGTGTATTATCACGGCGCCCAATTAGCATACATACGGCACCGCAGGCAAATCGCACCGCATGCGTGCGATTCGATCGCGTGCGATGCGATCGCATGCGATGCGATTTTCCTATGTAATTTATTTACTGGTCTTTTTTTGCTCCGGGCGGTGCAATGCGATTATTGCATGGCGTTCGCATGCAATTTTATAGGGTGCAATGCCATTTACTTTACTATACACTTATATGAGATGCAATGAGATTGAGGCACCCCTCCACTATCCTCGCCACCCCGAAGCATGGCGAGTGGCGGTGGAATGCATCCTCCCAACCTTTTCATACCCCCACTATCCACGTCGGAGTGGAGTTGATTTTATATAGAGCCCGAAGCGTGGTGAGCGCAGCGAGCCCCGCGAGGGGACGCGGATTACGTTACATGTATTCCGTGTCCGCTCGCCACACTATATAAAATAAACTCCACGCCGACGTGGAGGTCGGGAGGACGCGTTACGCCCCCTTCGCGGGGCTCGCTGCGCTCGCCACGCTTCGGGGTGGCATGGATAGTGGGGGGGTGCCTCAATCTCATTGCATCTCATATAAGTGTATAGTAAAGTAAATCGCACCGCCTGGGGCAAAAAAGAGCAGTGAATAAATTACATAGGAAAATTGCATTGCATGCGATTGCACGCAAAAACCTCATGCGATGCGATTTTCTTATGCAGAATCGCCCGCTAAGCAATTTGCTTAGTGGGCGCCGTGATAATACACAAGTACCAAAAAACCTTACCCCTAAGATGTTGGACACGAGGACTCAGTTTGCGAGCCAAGGGCAAGAAGTGTACCAATTACTGCCTTTTTTATGCATATTCAATGTTTCATTTTTATTTGTAATTTTATGTGCATGTTTATTTAGTACCCATTTTATTGTACAATTGATTCCCCCAGGGGGTATTAGAATGTGGTGTGTGACCCACAGTAAAGAAGTTTAATGATAGTATTAAATATTGTTCATTAAATATTGTTTTTTCATTTAAATCAGTTGTGTGTTTGTGATTTAAAGCGCCACTTGGATCTTTTTCTGTTTTTCTACTTTATTGGGGGCAGGCAATCCCTCACCCAAGTGGCTGCTGAATTACAAACTAACCTCTCTAAAAATAAAGACGCCAATGTTTAACATGCAACAAAGTAAAACTCACCCAAATCTAATTCTCTCTGCACCTGTTACATCTGACCCCTGCAGTGGTTTTGTCCATTAAAGGACTTTGCTTTTGCGCCCCTAGTGTTATATTATGTATAACATATAATAATAATAATACTACATATAACAGATACATACATAAATCTCTTGGTCCTCGAGTTGCAGCTGGAACATTACTGAGCAGGAAAAGTGGGTGATGGAATTTCTTTTTAGTCAGCTATAAAGTAATAAAGTAAGCAAATATTTACCAGGCAAATATGTAATGACTCTTGTATAAGTCATATTTATCTATGGCCCTGTAATACTAATGTGACCATCCCTTGGGCTGACTCACACCCCATTCCCACCAGTCTGTCACTCTGGGCTGCCCGAGGAAGGGGGGGTCTCTGTGGCTGTAAACACTGGCGCCCTCCCTGTTCCGCACTGTAAAACAGTCATTGGTTTCCATGAGTTCAAGAGAAATAAAACCCATCCTTGAATTTATTACTGTCTGACATGGTCACCCTCTTCTACCACATGGGGCAGTATCACGTATGTGCTTTTATGTCCAAAATAAGGTGATTATGATGATTACATTGGGAAGTGCTTTATAAACATATATTCCAATTCAGCTGTAATTACTAGTAGAAGGACAGTAAGAGCGTCCTATAACTGCAGCGTTAGGAGCCCTGGATCCTACCATTGAGGCAGTGTCTGGACTGGTTTTGTCCCACAGTATAACTTCTTCTATGGCTCTAACGCTTAGTGTCAGTGCCTACATTGGTTCTCTGTCTTTTACTGAGTTTAATACAAAATGTTATTACTAACATCAGCAAAACCACACCAGCGTAATAGGGCCAATTAAGACTCGATTGAAAAGCACATTTTTTAGCAAACGGACAAATTCATGCTGCGCTGCAGGGGAGCAGATGTAACATGTGCAAAAAGAGATATAGGGCCTACACATGTAGCGATCCTCATACATTCTCTAAGTAATCTCACTACATTGGTTAGAAAATACACATACATCGCTCCGTGTGTAGGGGCACAGTGATAGCAATACGCAGGCCGCGCGTCGCTTTCGCCCCAGTGATTAATATCCAGCATGCTGGATAAATCTATAATCATCGGTGTCAGGGCCAGTGGTCTCACGGAGACCACTGGCCCTGACAGATCGCTCAGCGACACATCACTGTGCAGCGCTGTGTGCTGAGCATTCGAAGCGATCTAGCAACGCTCAGAACGCTCATCTGTGTAGGTCCCATTAGATTTGGGTGAGTTATTTTGTTTTTGTGCAGGGCAAATACTGGCTGCTTTATTAATCTGCAAAAACCAAGGCCTCTTTTCCAGTACTGCAGGACCTTAAAAAGCAAAGGGTCTATGTACAGCTCATCACCATGTAACCCTGAATGTCAGTAATGGCGCCTATTACAGCGATTAGCAATGTCATTTTATCAGGACTAATTATTAAATGATCTTGTTGGGGCAGATAAGAGAATGTGCGGTGAGTGGAAAAAGGTGATGCGTTTACTCTATGACTTTACTGCCGGCGGCTGCTTACAATTCGCCTGGCAGGTACCTGTGATCTGTGCGGATTACCATTTCTGCTTGGTGTCACTGAGAACAAGAGATTCCTAATCTCTGCTTCTCAATGGAAAGCTTGTTCTGATTGGCAACATGTAGCTACTGGCAAGAATGGGCTAAGTCATTGTACAGAGTGGAGGATGATAAATGCGACATGGAAACAGACAGTGCCAGGCTAATTCTTCCTGTGAGTGATATCTCTATGCCACAGCACGTAGTGACCCTCCAGTGAATTCAGCACCAGCCTGACACTCAGAGACACCAGGTGCCCCTATATTGCCCCATTATAACCCATTCCCCATACAGCAGTGGGAGACTCCTGATCTTATTAAGGATCTCCCATACATTGTAGAGGAACACTATCAATTGGGGGACAGATTAAGGACCGTCCCCAGTGCTTCTTATCCAGACTGTTATGATAACCATATTTGTTTTCATGACGGAAAAGAATATTTAAAAAAATGTTATGCATAAAAGATTTTAAAAAGTTCTGTGAATAAAGTATTTCTGGATTTTTCTGCTTTTTCCAAGCTCAGAATAGTGGCGGGAAGTGTTACTGTAGGTGATCCTGGCCGAGGACAGTGTCTCGGTCGACAGTCAATACCACTATTGGTCGACATGCAAAAGTTCAACATGGTTTAAAAGGTCGATATGCATTATGTCGACATTGACAAAAGGTAGACATCAATAGTTCAAAATGGCAATGGTTGCAACATGGTCAACGCAGCGGTGTAGCTAGGTGCCATGGTGCCCGGAACAAGGGCATGTTTCGCGCGCCCCCCCCCCCCCCCCCCATCCACGAAACCCATATATATATATATATATATATATATATATATATATATATATATATGAAAAAAAGGTGAGATGGGCGCCTATAGTGCAGTAAATCCTTAACAAATTTTGTCTCCCTTCACCACATGAAGACAGACACCCCCCCAATTTAAAGGTGTACCGTGTAGGGTGGTTATCCACCACTGTTCAATGAGCGTCTTTAACAAGAAGATCCTGGAGCCTCTGCAAACCAATCTAAAGGAAAAATCCTCCGCAATTCACTCCGCCATATAATGTATGGCATATACATGTAGGGAGAGAGTGCAGGAGAAAAAAAGGACTAGTGTAATACGTTCAACACAGTTTATTTGCACCGCAAAACACAATAAAAAATCCGTACAATGTATAAAAACAAATAGGGCTTATCTGGTGGTGGTGTACATAAACGGATCTCATCCATCCAACACAGTCATAGCCAGTGGTCCCTCTCAACGCGTTTCATCCCTCTGGACTTCCTCAGGAGAGTGGAAGTCCAGAGGGATGAACCTCGTGAGGGCAGTGTGGCGAACCGCCGGTGAGTATCTTCCAGCGAGGCAGTTAAAAAAACAGAAAAAATTGTAGGAAAGAGAAATTACAGAAAGGAAAGGAAATAGAGATAGAATGAATGAAGGAAGGAAGGGGTGACCTACGACCAGGGTAAAACAACAAAAGGGGAATGAATAATTCTAAAAGCCCCCATACACTGAGGCAATTTGGTCCGATTTCGGCCAATTGCGACCAATTGGCCCGTTAAATCGGACCAAATTGTCCGTCCCTGACACGCCATTGGGTCCGATGCACGGTCCCATGCGCATCGGACCCGACCAGGTGGACCGTCAGGCTGTCCGACCACCCATTCCTCCTGGTGACGAGGCAGGCGGGAAGCAGGGCGCATGTGACCCATCACAATGGATCGCATACGTCCCTGCCACCGGGAGGCTGTCGGGTGTCCGTACAATGCTGCGAGACATCGCAGGCAGTGTATGGGCACCTTAAGATGTTAGATTTAGAAGAAAATTAAATAGATAAGAAAGGGGACGTTGGGGATATGTAGAGGATGAAAGCCTTTTTTTAAAACCAAGTGTGGGGGGGGGGGGGGGGTACCCTGAGAAGTCAACCAAGGGGCCCATGTTTTATTACAAGTTTTAAAGGAGTTACGTATAATAGCCGTAATATGCTCCATTTTATAGACATACCAGATAGGAGACATAATCGCTTGCAAAGGGGCTGGAGTGGGCTTTTACCAGTCAGTCGCAATTTGAGATGTCATAGCCGATTTTATATGCCGGAATAGTTTATTTTGGTGGCGGGTACACAATTCTTTATTCTCATACGTCTGTAGAGTGACCCATGTCACACACGTGTTCAAGTTGACAAATGTCGACATAGGCAACAACAAAAATTGTGAAAACTCATGTTGACATCACACTGTGTTGACCATTCCCATCCACACCTGTTACTGACAGTGGGAACGTATACACACAAGTGAAGAGCTTTAATAGAGATGCACTACAGAACTGAAAATATTCCTATTATTTAAAATCAGTGGCATCAATTTAATTCAGCACGCTGCTAACTTCAACTAGCGGATTTCTGCTGGTGCAGGCAGCGATCCAACAAAACTAGGTGCACAATGCTGTATTGTGCCCTAGCATGGAGCATGCAGCATCGCGGCAGACACTTAAGTTGCGCAATGCTGTTTCTCGCGGATAAACGCCTGTCACTGCCGACATTCGCCAACATAACAGCGTGCTGATTTGAACAGCTCTGCAAGCTCGCTCCTGGCGTAATTCAGTGTGCATAGAAAAAGTAACAGGACTTCATCAGAGGACGGCCTCACACATGCGTGCTGAGCTGTACGCATACGTAGTCTATCAATAACCATCTTCTGTGCGATTGACTCTGAATTAGGCCCATAGAAAGCAGAATGAACTAGAACAGATGACAAGAGCGGCAGGTATAGTGATAAGGGAGATGGAAGAACACGACTTTTATGATTCAGGAAGCAGGTTAAATATAGAGTATAAATATAGCATGATGAGAGCGAGGTGGGATAATAAGAAAAGAGAGCAGTTATTGGATGATGTGAGGTAAAAGGAAGAAAGGGATTAGAGGGAGCACAGATCAATGGAGTGTGAAAGATAAAAAGCCTGTCTAGCATAGCAGAGAGGCGGAGCAAGCAGAGATTGTAGGACGCTATAGGCTGAGGGTTATCGGTACGGATCCGTGTTTTATAGACAGCTAAAGGGTGATAAGCTCTTAGTACACAGAACTCCCATAAAAACAAATTGTAGTTACTGTGTGCAAACCCTTACCACCTGGCCGGAACTAAGTCGAAGGATATACGTGAAGAATTTTATATGCACATTTTTGTTTGCAGGAAAATATTTGTTTAGTATGCAAATCCTGGTTATATAACATTATACAGTGTTATATGGAGATCCTGTTTTATATGTGGCACAATATATGAGTAATATACCTGGCCTAATTTAATCGCAGTATGATATATATTTGTTATATGCCTTATGTGTTTGCTTCAAAGTGTGAGCTGAGACACGACTCCTTCTGCGTCTTTTGCTGCAGTCCCGTCTGCGTCTGAACATATCCTTTCCCTGGTGTAAATCCGCATGTACTGTACTAAAGTGTAAGGACTGAGACATGTCTCTCATCTGCTTGATTGTCTTCAGTGCATTTATCCACTGCAGCCTGGTGCAGCAGAAGGCATGTGAATAATCAAACAGAACAGCAGCGAGGAACTTGTGTGGGCAAGGTGGGAGTGTCACCTGCCTGTCACTCTTGGAGGGGAGGATAAGTCTTAGGCAGTGGTTCCCAAACATTTTCATCGCGCCCCTGAGAATCAGAATTTTTTTCACGGCACCCCAAGGGCAAAAGTTTCTCATTGATAACATCAGAAAAAAATATTAAATTAAGTAAACTGTGTTTATATGTCATCCTTAGGGTCAATTATGTTGTAATGGACAGGATTCACTTCTGGTTGTACATAATTTGACTATTACATTGGTCATAAATAATATGAATTGGTCCTGGACCATCAAACCAGGGCACCCCAGCAAGTCCTCCAGGGCACCCCAGGGTGCCACGGCAAACAGTTTGGGAACCACTGGTCTAAAGTATAAAAAGACTGTTTGGGGGATTTTTCTTGCTGACTGTTGCCGGAGAAGCTAGCCGAATACTAACAAGAAGGTCTTAAGCCATTTAGGAGGAGTTGGGACCTTTGATAGTGCCTTGTATGAACACTAAACCCTGTACACACTACATGAGATTTTAAAATCTATCTCTCACAAGGGAAGGGACCTTCTGAGCGATAGCTATCATATGTTTAGTGTGTTCACAATGTCAATAACGATGCACACTGTAATTTGCAAGCAAATTAAAGCTGCCTGCACGAATGCCTACCCCCATCGCTGGACACCAAATGTCACTGTTTTTGCATAAACATCCATTCGCAGCCTTGAGTGCAGGCCTAAAATCATTCAATGGTCACCAACCATCGAATGATTTCTCAAGCATTCGCTAATCTAAGTCACTCTCCGTTGATGTCAGCTGCCTGCCACCCGTTCCCATGGGGACGCCCAGCATTTTCTTGGGCACACCCAGGCTTTTCAGGGGTATGGCCAGGAAATGCTGGGTGTTCGAACGTCCCATCACACCTCCTGCACGCCCTCCCCTCCCTCTGTAAGTCTCAGAGGGTGCACGTAAAGAAGACCTACACATGCGCAGATCTTTAACAGCGGTCCCCTTTGCAAATTTGGGTACTTGTTTCCTAGAACGGCCACCATCGGGGGTAATCGTGTACCTTAACTTAAGGTACACGATTACCCCCGATGGACCCAATTTCCTTTGAAATCAGGTCCATTTTGCCGGCAAAGGCAAAATCGGGTCCATCGCATCGGTCGGGTGCATTAACATGGCACGCGACGCGACCGACGCGTTGCACCCAATTTTGCCATAGGGTTCAATGTTAAAATATTTTTAACATTGAAATCGGGAAAAAAATGGGAAATGGGCCAATATGGCCCATTTCTCATTGTATATGCCCCCCCCCCTCATTGTGAACGTCACCCCACGATTGACGCCAACCCGAAGCGTGGCGAGCGTAGCGAGCCCGCGTGGGGCGGCGGTACACGTCCTCTGACTTTTTCATACCCCAAGGCCGTAACTAGGGGGGGCTGGGGTGGTCATGCGCACCGGGCGCTGCATGTGAGGGGCGCTGTTGAGCCGGGCAGCAGGGGTCCGAGAACAGGCAGCGGGCATCCGGGCGACGGGCGTAGCGGCAGCTTGAAGCAAGCTACGCTATTTGCCCGGCGGGAAGTAGATTTTGAAAAGTCTTGCCGGACGCTGATTGGCTGAATTCTCTCAGCCAATTAGCATCCGGCAAGTCAAAATCAGCAGCGATTCCCGCCGCCAGGCAAGTAGCGTACAAGGAATAAAGCCGCCGCGGCGCTGCCCGTCCCTGGACCCCGCTGCCCATCCCCCTGCTGCCTGGACTGGAATCCACGCTGCCTGGTCCGGAACCCCCGCTGCCTGGTCTGGAACCCCCTGCTGCCTGTCCCTGGACCCCGCTGCCCGTTCCCCTGCTGCCTGGTCCGGAACCCCCGCTGCCTGTCCCTGGACCCCGCTGCCCGTCCCGGGACCCCGCTATGTGGGCGCAGGGTCTGCTCAGCCTCCGGTGCCAGGGGCAAGGCAGTCATTTGCCCCCCCCCCAGTCAGAGGGGGGGAGACCAAATGACTGCCTTGCCCCGGGCGCCGGAAACCCTAGTTTCGGCCCTACATACCCCTACTATCCACGTCGGCGTGGAGTTGAGAATATAAAGTGTGGCGAGCGCAGTGAGCCACCGAGCCCGAAGCGTGGCGAGCGCACGCGTATACCTGTGAAGTTATACGCGTCCCCTCGCGGGGCGCGCTGCGCTCGCCACGCTTCGGGCTCGGTGGCTCGCTGCGCTCGCCACACTTTATATTCTCAACTCCACGCTGACGTGGATAGTAGGGGTATGAAAAGGTCGGAGGACACGTACCGCCGCCCCTCGCGGGCTCGCTACGCTCGCCACGCTTCGGGTTGGCGGCAATCGTGGGGTGGCGTTGAGGGGATTAAAATTGGGATCTGGGGATAATTTTACATTTAATCCAATGTAAAATAGGGTCCCAGGGACCCTATTCACATTTCAATCAATGTAAAAATCGGGACCATCGCGTCGGTCGCATCGCATGCGATTTGGTCACATGCGATGCGATCGATGCAATGCGACCGACCCGATCAACATCGGTGTGGCCGTTCTAGGAAACAAGTACCCAAATTTGCAATGGGGCAAACCAAATAGAATGAGGGCCTGAGTCCCAGACTGTACCAGGTGGTGGTAGGTAGAGTATATTAGACACTGAGACCCTAAGAATTATTTATTTGGGGGATCCTGCCCACATTGCATTTCTTGGACTGTTCCGGACCAGCCTCAGATGCCTTTTTGGATCTTTAACCCTTGCATCAAGGATTTCAGCAACCACAGCTGCAGTGTACTCCCTTATTGTAGGATGGTTACTCTGCCCCATTTATCCAGGCTTTGAGTCCCTAGGAGCAGGGATGCCGAGAGGAGGGGCAGGTACTATTTACCCGGGCCCGGCGTTCATGATTCATAATTGATTTTTATTATTTACACATTGGTTAGCACTGCTATTCCCAATCTTGCATCTATTTATTTACAGTTCAGGCCTGACTAGCAGCTGCTAGTGTCTCAACTCATGTCAAAGCGCCACCTTCCCCTTTTCCCTCTTATAGGGGGAATACACATTTTTATTTTATTTGGGGGACATAAGAATAATCCGGTGTTGTGCTACTGTGGTTATACTGTATAAACATTCTACCCATTATATGTTGGTGACACCATCGCACAAATGTTTCTATTCAGAAGACCATCTCTTATATATTTAGCCAGATCTGTCACTCATCCCCTGTGTATCTAACGTTCCCGCCCAGCAGGATACACAAACCCGCCCCCCCAGAGAAAAGTGTTCTATGTGTATAAAGTTCTACACCCCCTTGACATCACCTCCCCCCGCCCAGCCAGGGCTACAGTACACGCCCACCATCCACCACAGCCACCATCCACCATTACTCCCGCACCCCCCCTCTACCACCACCCCCCCCTGGACCCCCACGACCCCCCCCATCCCGCGATTCGCGGGACCCCCGCGCCCACCCCCCCTCCCGCGATTTGCGGACCACTGCCCCCCTCCCGCGATTCATGGCACCCCCCTCCTGTGATTTGCGACCCCCCCCTCCCGCAATTCGCGCCCTCCCCTCCCGCAATTCTAGCCCCCCACGTGATTTGCGGACCCCCCCTCCAGCGATTCACGGAACCCCCCATAGCGCCCCCCCTCCCGTGATTTGCGGACCCCCTAACGCGATTCGCGGACCCCCCCTCCCGCGATTCACCCCCCCCTCACGCAATTCACGCCGCACCCCCCCCCTCCTGCGATTCGCAGCCCCCCATGACCCCCCCTCCTGCAATTCATGCCCTCTCCTGCGATTCACGGACCCCCGCACCAACCCCCCCCCTGATTCACGGAACCCCCCCGCGACCCCTCCCGCGATTCTCGGACCTTCACAACCCCCCTCCCGCAATTCACTGACCCCGACAACCCCCCTCCCGCAATTTGCAGACCCCCCTTCCCGCGATTCAAGCCCCCCAGCGCCCCCTCCCACGATTTGCAAACCCCCGCCCCCTCCCGCTAATCGCGGATCCCTGCACACCCCCCCTCCCGCAATTTGCAGACCCCCCTGACCCCTTTCCGGCAATTCCACCCCCCCAGCGGACCCCCTTGACCTCGCTCCCTCATTTCACGTACCCCCGTGACAATGGGGGATCCTGTACCGCCACAAGCAGTTGCCGCCCCTAGGTGGGAAATCCGGCCCTGGCTGCTGCGCTGCAGGTTCCCCCACTGCCAGAAGTGTCCCCACGGTCCTCTGCACCAGCGCCACAACTTTTATCAATGTTTTGCCCACATACCACTATTATACAGCCTCCTGCTCTCATGCACGCTCACTCCCTCCCAGTGGGAGAAGACGCTCACCCACGCCCGGGAGCTGCATACTGTCTCCCACCCATCGACCATCAATGATTTCAAATAATCGATGGTTTATGGCCGATGTTGAATACTTTTGCCATCAATGTGGGAGGACCAGATGGTTTCCCTACATCGATGGCAAAGGAGAACTGATCAAGTTTCACATTTTTTTAAGGTGCCGGGACACGGAGCATAGCTCCGCCCTCCACACGCGAAAGTTTTGCCACCAAGTTCTGATTGACCCACGGCCTATTGAGTCAGATATAGTGGATGACCATCGATAGCTACACCAATCGATGGTTATCCAAGTAATAGGTACTCTTTACCTAGAAGGGCGCCCATCGCGGCCATCGTGGGCATTGAATGCACTAAAAAATCGGGTGCGATGCGACCGACGCGATGCCCGCGATTTTCCCATAGGGAACAATGTTAAATGTTCCAATTGACCCGATTTTCCTGTTCAATGTCTCAATTGACCCGATTTTTCCATAGGAAACAATGTTAAATGGGCCACAGAGGCCAAATAGGCACCCTGAAGTGTGAAATGGCCCCCACAATTATTAACGCCACCCCATGATCAACGTGAACCCGAAGCGTGGCGAGGGGCGGCGGTACGCGTCCTACGACCTTTTCATACCCCCACTATCCACGTCGGCGTGGAGTTGAGAAAAGAAAGTGTGGTGAGCGCAGCGAGCCACTGAGCCCGAAGCGTGGCGAGCGCAGCGAGCCCCGCGAGGGGCCGCGGATACCTTCACAGCTATCCGCGTCCCCTCGCGGGCATCACAGCTGTCCGCGTCCCCTCGCGGGGCTCGCTGCGCTCGCCACGCTTCGGGCTCGGTGGCTCACTGTGCTCGGCACACTTTCTATTCTCAACTCCACGCCGACGTGGATAGTGGGGATATGAAAAGGTCGTAGGACGCGTACTGCCGCCCCTTGCGGGCTCGCTGCGCTCGCCACGCTTTGGGTTCACGTTGCTCGTGGGGTGTCGTTAACAATTGTGGGGCCATTTCACACTTCAGGGTGCCTATTTGGCCTCTGTGGGCCATTTAACATTGTTTCCTATGGAAAAATCGGGTCAATTGAGACATTGAACAGGAAAATCGGGTCAATTGGGACATTTAACATTGTTCCCTATGGGAAATCGCGGGCATCGCGTCGGTCGCATCGCACCCAATTTTTTAGTGCATTCAATGCCCGCGATGGCCGCGATTTTTTACTAACGATGCCCACGATCAAAATCGTGGGCGCCCTTCTAGGTAAAGAGTATCAAGTAATATGTTACTACTATCGAGGGCAAGATGCAAAATCACCATCAATGCCAACCATCAATGGCGTCTGCACCAATGCCTATCCCTACTCAGCAACAGCCAAAAACCTTTACTACCCCTCATGCCCACACACCTCTATCACTGCCCTGCCTCCTGTTCTCCTGCCCCGTAACGTCTGCCAGTGGGGACCCGCTCACCCTGTGTTGCCTTCATTCCCCTATCATGCTTTACCACCCAGCCTCCTGCTCTCATGCACCCTAACTCCCAACCCAGTAGGAGGAGACACTGACTCAGGGGCTCCATCCTGTACTCCTGTGCGGCCATGCTGGACCCTCACCCACTGGCAGAAGCTGCACAGTGTCCCCCACCCTCCTCTTTAGTCCCCCGTATGCCCACACACCCCTATCACTACCCAGCTTCCTGCTCTCCTGAACCGTAACTTCCACCACTGGGGAGTCACTGACGCTGTGTTGCCCACATACCCCTATCATGCCTCATAGCCCAGCCTCCTGCTCTCATGCACCCTAACTCCCACCCAGTAAGAGGAGACGCTGACTCAGGGCCACCGTCCTGTACTCCTGTGCTTCCACGCTGGACCCTCACCCACTGGCAGAAGCTGCACAGTGTCCCCCACCCTCCTCTTTAGTCCCCCTTATGCCCACACACCCCTATCACTACCCAGCCTCCTGTTTTCCTGTGGCGTGACCACAATACAAACGTTCACAAATTAAGGGGGCGCAGCCCCTTACGCCGGTGTGAAGAGCGCCCATAGGGCGTGATGAATCACCTAGTTATATAATACTGAGTGTAGTGCATCCGAGGCATATTAGTTCTGTACACATTCCTCCCACCAGCACTGTCCTGGGAAATTATCCCCTCAGCTACCGGAGAGCTACAGTATGTACGATCGCACACCTTAATTGTTGGGTTCCCCTGACGCCTGATGCTGTATTGGTAAAAACAGTGATATCATTGGCAGTTTCCATTACAGGAGTTTAGTACTTAATCTAACAGCGTGATGATCTGAGCGTGTAAGACCGGCACTGTCCAGCTTGGCTGTACATAGGTATGTCCAATCTTTCTATCATGCTAACATGTTGTGCAGGTCAGGATATGATCTGGGTGGTGTGCATGGGTTAGGTGCAGGGACCTGCAATCTTTGTGCACTTAGATATATCAATTCCGATAAGCAGTGTGAGCAGTGGCGGCTGCAGTGTGGGAGGGGGGTGGCTGCAGCATAGCTCAAAATAGGGGAGACACACCTACTGCCACCAACTGCTATTCCTAACTGACTCACTGGCAGCAGGTGTGGTTCCCCTATTTGAACAGAGCTGCAGCCCCCTCCGCCCCCCGCTGGTGCCGCCACTGAGTGTAAGTATTCTATAGACGCCAGTTGATTTATCTGGAATACGCTAAAATCATCTTGCGCAAATTAGAAAATGTTTCTGTGAGTGGCGTATTATTAATGGCTCCCTGTAACTTCAAACGGGCCCAGGGGAAAGGGGGTTGTACTGTATATTATTAGATTGTAATTTACACTCTAATAAAATACAACCCCCCTTTCCCCGGGCCTTGCCAAGCCTTAATCCAGCACTGGGTACAAGGATACTAAGCGTCCCTCATGTGTGGTTATGGTTAAGTAGAGCGTAGTACTGCCTCCCCCCCATACCAGAAACAGGGAACTCCATACTGTACACTTTCCGTGGGGAGTGATACCATAGCGAGTCCTCAGTGTTCAGGTGACAGTATCGCACATGTACGCAGCGTAGTTGCTGTTACATTGTTTGACGTTTGCACACCGTGGACGTTCTCAATTCCAGCAATCACCAGACATATAAATCTTTAATGCAATATAGATGAGAAGAGGCTTATAAGCATGTGTAATAGGATTAGGAATGTTTGTTCATTCTGTAAAGCTCTCCTGAGACTCCTTTGCTCACCCAGAGACATCACATTTGGAACTGACCACTTATGTGATGGGCTTAGGGCCTAATACAGACACTATAGATCTGTACTAGGTGGCCGGGTAGGAGCATGCTAATGTTGCAGGCACTGGGAGTTGTATCAAGGCGTCCATAATTGGAATCTGGTCCACCACCTGTGTACAAGCATTGCCAAAGACAACCACTTTGTAGCCATGTGATCACGCAAAGTAAGGCGCTAAAGACAATTCTATTGCACTCAGAATCACAGTTTAAGTGGTACCACGTCCCCAAGACAGTCTCAACATGCCTACACTTTGCCACCATTCCCCCATTACATCCACCAAACGTTCCCCCGACTGTCGATCTTGTTTGTCAGTCCAGACTCGAACCTCTCTGACAAGTTACGTGCCAAATTTTTTTTTTTTGCATTATTGGTCCCCCAACTAGTATTCCTGTTTATATTAGTTTGTACATGTGTTACCTTTTTTCTTTTGGTATTATATGTCCTTGTGAAAGAACCAAGACTCTAAGGGTTCTGGATGCCGACAAAAATACCGCTACAGGACTTTGACAGCTAGTAAAGCTGTAAGTTGGGTATGCCCCTTTCTATAAATAGTTCACTACAGGGTGTCTTATTGGTGGACACGGGCACTTAAAAAAATAGAAACCTTTATATGAGGATAGCACCTCCTAGCTGTGTGAGTACGGTATGCCCTCGACACCTCTTTAAAGATACCTTTATATGTGGAAGTTACTGGCGTGAGTACAGTACGCAATCCATATAGAACATCTTGATATCGTTACATAGACTCCAGTGTATATTGCTTCCCCTTTTGAATATAGACATTCTAAACTATATTCTGCATTTCTTCTTTTTTACATGGACTAATACCAACTACATGGAGAAAACAATAAGTGAATCCAATCCATCTGTGTGATAAGGATTTAGACATAATTTGGACTAATTGTGAACTTTATTATTTGGTGTGAGTGCTGTGTGATACACATAAATAATGTGTTCTGTGAAATAGTAATACTGTAGCTTGACAGACTTGACACCAACAGTTGTACACACATTAGGTTGACTGCCTGGTTACATTGCAGGTAGTCGTGTGTATGTATAATGTTACTTACAGGTGCGTGCCAGGTTTGGGTACCATACTGTATCTAGTATGTTTCCTGTTTTGCCAGTTGATAATTTCACCCTGTCTGCATATAATGATAAAATGATTGTGGTTTTCCACCTAGCCCAATGTTGTTACAAACAAGGAATAACCAGGGACCAGACATGGGTTCCCAGGAGCACCAGGGATGTTGCTATGTAACAAGAGTTTCTTGAGGACAAGTCTGGTGGCGGCACAGTCAGTCAGCCCATCTTATTTATTTATTTACAGTTTCTTATATAGAGCAGCGGATTCCGTTGCACTTTACAATAGTAGACAGTGATAAAACAAACTGGGTAACAACAGACAGACTTGGAGGTTAGAGGGCCCTGCTGGAAGCTTACAATCTATAGGGATATAGGAGGGAAACACAAGGACAAGCATCAGTAATGGCATAGCAGTCCCACCAAGTTACAAGTCCAGAAGGCAAGCTATATAATACATAAGTACCTCAGAGGGTTATGCATGTAGAACTTAGGGGTTTATTCTAGTTCATTCTTTCTGACAAAATCCTTCTTAGATGGACAAAACCATGTGCACTGCAGGGGGGCAGATGTAACATGTGCAGAGAGAATTAGATTTGGGTGAGTTATTTTGTTTCTGTGCAGGGAAAATACTGACTGCATGATTTTACACTTCAATATAGATCTCACTTTGAAGAAAAACCCCACCCAAATCTAATTCTCTCTGCACAAGTTACATCTGCCCCACCCGCAGTGCACATGGGCCCTTATTCTGGTTGGTGCGGCCAGAGCCGCACACGGGGCTCCGGCCGCACAAACCAATCCCCGCCCACCCTACGGATCGCCACGGCCGTCCGTACACGGACGGCTGGCGATCCGCATAAAAATGGTGGAGGCTACGCCTCCACCATGGTGGGAGCTGCCCCCTGCATTCGATGGTCGTCGACCATCGAAGGCAGGTCCGCACGCCGCGGCAGCTCCCGCAAGCTGAGACCACACGGACAATCGTCCGTGTGGTAGCTTGTATGGGGGCTGAAAGCTGACATCCGGCGACGTCAGCTTTCCGCCCCCATGAGTTGCGTCATGGCCTCATTACCATGCATACGCCCCGCGTTTGCATGGGAACGCCCATGAAACGCGGGGCGTACACATAGGGAAATGAGGGCATGATGCCTCTCACGCCCCTATACGCCCCCTTTGCGGCGGACGAAATACGTCTGCGGCGAAGGGGGCTGCACATGCGCAGATTCACCTCTGCGCATGTGCAGAGTAAAAACATCGGCGGTACGGCCGCACGCGGGCCGTACCGATCCGATTAGAATAAGGGCCATGGTTTTGTCCATCTAAGAAGGATTTTGTCAGAAAGAATGGACTAGAATAACCCCCTTAAATATGATAGGCTTGCCTGAAGAGTTGAGTTTTCAGGGAACACTTGAAAGTTTGGAGGCTAGTGGAGAGTCTTATTGTGTGTGGAACAGCATTCCATAGGATTGGAGCAGCACAATGAAAGTCCTGTAATAGTGAATGAGAGCTAGTGATCCATGCAGAAGAGAGACGCAGATCTTGTGCAGAGCGGAGTGGTCGAGATGGGAGATATTTTGTGATAAGTAAAGAGATATATGCTGGTGCAGTATGGTTAAAAGCTTTATATGCGAGTAGAAGTTACATAGTTACATAGTTACATAGTAGGTGAGGCTGAATAAAGACTTGCGTCCATCTAGTTCAACCTATGTTTATAGTAGCTAATCCCTTGTTGTATAGTATGTTCTGATATTTTAAAGACAGATTGTTACTTATTCATACCCGTGGATGTTTGTAACCAATAAATGTTTATCCAACCTTATTTTAAACCTAATTATAGTGTCTGCCGACACCACTTCTTCAGGAAGAGAGTTCCAAAGTTTGACTGTTCTGATGGAAAAAAAAAAATTCTTCTAGATGAACAAAATCTTTTTTCTTCTAATCTATACTCATGCCCTCGCATCCTAGATTCCTGTCTAGCAGAAAAAAGGGTGCCTGACAGTTCCTTATATTGGCCCCTGATATATTTGTACATGTTGAGCATGTCCCCCCTTAAACGTCTCTTCTCTAGTGTAAATAGTCCCAGCTATTATAAGTATAAGTGTTTTATATTGAATACGGTAAGATACAGGCAACCAATGAAGGGACTGGCAGAGCGGATCAGCAGATGATGAGCATCTTGCTAGGAAGATCAGCCTAGCAGCAGCATTTAAAATGGATTGCAGTGGCGAGAGTATGTTCTTGGGAAGACCAGTTAGGAGACTATTGCAATAATCAATGCAGGATATAATGAGTGCATGTATAAGAGATTTGGTAGTGTCTTGTGTGAGATAGGGTCGTATTTTGGATATGTTTTTTAGATGCATGTAACATGATTTGGAGACAGATTGAATGTGGGGAAGAAAGGACAGTTCAGAGTTGAGGATAACCCCTAAGCAATGAACTTGTGGGGTAGGGTAGATTGTCGAGTTGTCCACAGCAATGGAGATGTCAGGATGGTAACTGTTCTTAGTTGGTGGGAATATAAGTAATTCCATTTTGGAAATATTGAGTTTGAGATGGCGAGAAGACATCCAAGATGAGATGGCAGAAAGACATTCAGAGACTCGGCCCAAAACCACTGGTGACAACTCTGGGGTTGATAAATTTGAGAATCATCCACATATAAGTGATACTGAAATCCAAAAGAGCTGATTAGTTTGCCAAGAGAGGAAGTATAGATTGAGAAAAGTAGAGGACATAAGACTGAGCCTTGCGGAACTCCGACTGACAGAGATAGTGAAGAGGAAGTGGAGTCAGAGAAGCGAACACTGAAAGAGCAATCAGATAGGTAAGATGTGAACGAGGAAAGGGCTGTATCATTAAGACCTAGGGGGTGTAGTGTTTGTAAGAAAAGAGTGTGATCCACAGTGTCAAACGCAGCAGAAAGATCTAGAAGAATAAATAGTGAGTAATGGCCTTTAGACTTAGCAGTTACCAGATCATTCACCACTTTAGTCAGTGCTGTCTCAGTGGTGTGTTGAGAGTGAAAGCCTCACTGAAGTGGGTCTAATAGGGTGTGAGCTTTAAGAAAGTTTGTGAGGCGAGAGTAGACAAGTCTCTACAGTAGCTTGGAGAGGCATGGGAGCTGAGAGATAGGACGATAGTTAGAGAGAGAGTTATGCTGGGTACACACCAGGACGACTAGGGCCCGATCCCCTCAATCTAGATCCAATTCCGACCAATTGGATGTAGATTGTGTGCTGATTGGGCCCTTTTCTGTCATGGTGTGGACCGATACCGATCCGATGCGCGGTCCCGCGGGTCGGTCGTTATTGAGATCCTACCTGCTGCAGGTAGGATCTCAATGACGACCATACAGCCGGGTGCCGGTCGCCATCGGATCGGACCCGCTCATGGTGCACATTGTGAGCGGGTCGTGCCCCCCCGCGTCACCGTGAGCGGGTCGGATGAGACACTGACGACCCGCTCACGATGTGCATCGTGAGCGGGTCGCCCTGGTGTGTACCCTACATTAGGGTCAGAATTATGTTTTTTCATAATGGGAGTAATCACTGCATGTTTGAGCAGAGAAGGTAAAGAAAGTACCAGTAGCAAGAGAGATATTTTATTTAAGGTTGGAATAAGCACAGGAAATAGATTTTTAATGACTTATAGGATCAAGAGGCGAGGTAGTAGAGTAGGAGGATAAGAAGAGTTTGGATACTTCCTTTTCATTTGTGGGCTCAAGTAAAGAGAAAGTGCCAGAGGGTTCAGGTGGGGAAGAAAGAGGGTTAAAGGTTGTGGAGCATACCATTTCATCTCGGATGTTATCAATCTTGTCCTTAAAGTAGGCAGTGTCCAAAGCATTGCAGTAGGAGTTGTAGCTAGTCTTATATGTGAGGAAATCAGTCATACTACTTTACGTGACTGATTTCGTAGTTGTCTTGTTGTTTTGGAGTGCCAAGGTTGGCATCTAAGCCTATGTGGGGTGTAATGGGTAGCTGGAGCCACTTCATCAAGGGCTCTTTCAAGAGTCTGGTAAAGGTGGGAAAAAGGAGAGTCAGGAGAGGTAAATGTAGAAATTAGTGAGAGCTGTTGTTGCAGGGAGGTGGAAAGTTGTGGAAAATCTTTGTCATTACATTCTGTTACATTGATCTGCAACAAAGCAAAGCGACATACAGCTCCTTCCATCTGCTGTCTGTGACGTCTGTGTGCGGCGGGATCTGTGGGATCTGGATTTGGTGATTGATGGTCCCCGTGCTGTTGTCAGTGCCTGCATCAATCAATGCAGGGAGCTCAGCTAGACCAAGCTGCAAATCAGAACAGCTAATATACCGGGGTGATTCAGGTAGGTTTGAAAAGAAAACTCCTTCTTTAATAGACAAAACAATGTGCACTGCAGTTGGGGTAGATGTAACATGTGCAGAGAGAGTTAGATTTGAGTAGGGATGGTCATCGGCAATCAATGATTTGAAATCATCGATGGTTTATGGCCCATGTCTAATACTTTTGCTATTAATGGGGGAGAACCAGATAGTTTCCCTACACGATGGCACAGTAGAAAGGATGTTTCTTTTTATTTCTCTTCCAGGACATGGAGCATAACTCCGCCCCCTGACAACCCAGAAGCCCCACCTCCACATTCTGATTGGCCTATGGGCCAATCATGCAAAGAGAATGGTTAACCATCGATAGCTAAAACTATCGATTGTTGTCCATCACATTATTTATAACTATGGATGACAGGTTGCAGAATCACCATCGATGTTGACTGCATCGATGGCCATCGCTAGATTTGGGTGGGGTTTGTACTTCAAACTAGAGATGTGCAGACTCGGATTCCAGAGATTTGGGTGGGGTTTGTACTTCAAACTAGAGATGTGCAGACTCGGATTCCAGAGATCCGAGCCCCCACGGACGTCATCATTCCGAGCCCGGTTCCGAGCAGCGCTCTGAGATTCCCGCCTGACTCGGGTCCGTCCGCGTGGTCAGAACGTCATCTCCCGGCGCCGGATTTCGCAAGGCTTTAAATAGCGGCTGCTGCGCCTGCCATCTTCACTCCAGTCTAGTAGTGGGTTGGGAGAGGGTGTGTTGGTGCTGCTGCTGGGGCTTAAACTTGAGCTTGAGCTTGACCTTGAACGCAATATTTTTTATTCGCTTGGGCTGTCTCTCAGTGCTGCTGTGTAATCTAACTGTGTACTTGTAGTACTACTGTCTCCTCTGTGCGGTCTACCTCTGGTGTGCTGTGCTGTAATTATTTTATTCGCTGGGGCTGTCTCCCTCAGTGCTGCTGTATACTCTGTTCTCCTCTCTGCTTAGGGTGGGCTCTCCCTAGCAAGGAGGACAGTCTAACTGTGTACCTGTAGTACTACTGTCTCCTCTGTGCTGGGGTGCTGTGCTGTAATATTATATATTATGTTAATAATTAATTAATTATATTATATATATAGTCCACTGGTGCTGCCTGCACTGAATCTGTCAGTATTATTTAGTTACTCAGTCCACTGTTGCCACTGGCAGTGCAACTGCCTACCTAGTGTACCTACCTAGTACATACTAGGCTGCTATATCTAATTTAATTAAAAAGTAATACTTGTGCTGTGTGGGACTGTAAAAAATAATTCCATGCTGCCTGTGCACTGACGTGTGCCACTGAGTGCCACTGCCAAGCAGTACCTAATAATAAAATTAATTATTATAAGTTCTGCTGGTGCACTGCATAAAGCTACTGGTGGTGTGTAATATAACTACCTTTTGTGGTGACAACTGGCAGTGCTACTGCCGGCCTACCTACCTAGTAGTTTATTTTCTCTACCTACTAGGCTGCTATATTATTAATAATTAATTGAATTATATATAGTCCACTGGTGCTGCCTGCACTGAATACTGTGAATAGAGGTTGCCAGTATTATTTACTCAGTCCACTGTTGCCACTGTCAGTGTTACTGCCTAAGTGTACCTACCTAGTAGTACAACTACATACTAGGCTGCTATATCTAATTTAATAAAACAATAATACTTGTGCTGTGTGGGACTGTAAAAAATAATTCCATGCTGCTTGTGCACTGACGTGTGCCACTGAGTGCCACTGCCAAGCAGTACCTAATAATAAAATTAATTATTATAAATTCTGCTGGTGCACAATACTAGTATTGCTGACGTATCTACCTGTCTTGTGCCTAGTACTGTCTTATCTACCTGTCTGGTGCCTAGTACTGCCATATCTACCGTCTGGTCTGGGGCTCACTGCCTAATACTGGCGTATCTACCTGTCTGGGGCTCACTGCCTAATACTGCCGTATCTACCTGTCTGGTCTGGGGCCCACTGCCTAATACTGCCGTATCTACCTGTCTGGTCTGGGGCTCACTGCCTAATACTGCCTTATCTACCTGTCCACTCTGGGTCCCACTGCCTAATACTGCCGTATCTACCGTCTGTTTTGGGGCTCACTGCCTAATACTGGCGTATCTACCATCTGGTCTGGGGCTCACTGCCGAATCTACCGTCTGGTCTGGTGCCCACTGCCTAGTACTGCTGTATCTACCGTCTGGTGCCTAGTACTGCCTAATACTGCCTTAACTACCGGTCTTGTGCCTAGTACTGCAGTATCTACCTTGTGGTGCCTAGTACTGCCTCATCTACCTGTCTGGTCTGGTGCCCACTGCTGAGAGTCATTCGTATGAGGGACTTGTCTTTTCAATTCATACAACTGATGCATTCCACTAATGAGAGTAATTGATTGCTGCACCAATCACCCACTGCTCCTCGGCTGCACTGTGTAAACAGTGCACAATCAGCCAGATAGGGGTCTTGGTACTTGATTTGAGGTTGTAGCAGTTGAGTGCAGCTACTCGTAAAACCTTGAGCGAAGATCAGTACTTCTCTACTGGCAAAGGACATCCTCCTCGACCGAGCGCGCAGCTTCACGAGGGACGCATGTGAAGCAGTGAGCAAAGGGAACACCCGCCTAGCGAGCCAGATCACCTGAATCCACCCTAGCGATCAATAGAGTTACAGAAGTCGCA
The DNA here is from genome assembly GCF_055691185.1 of Crinia signifera. NCBI lineage: Eukaryota > Metazoa > Chordata > Amphibia > Anura > Myobatrachidae > Crinia > Crinia signifera. The sequence continues at coordinate 83,560,602 of NC_139226.1, forward strand.
GCCAGATAGAACCCTTCCAGCTGCCACCTAGTCATTGATTAGCCCCCTCCCCTCCACCCATTAGGCAATGATTGATGAGACGAATGGTAATAAATAATAAATGAATAACTAATCATCACAAAATTAAAAATCAGATCAAATTAATTAATAATAATCATAATTAAACAATCAAGCAAGCCAGATAGCGGTCTTATTGGATATTAAACTGACCAAAACAGATACACACTCGCAGAACAAATCAGTGCTGCACGAAACGCCCACTGCTCCTCGGCTGCACTGTGTAAACAGTGCACAATCAAGCCAAATAGGGGTCTTGTTGGATATTAAACTGATCGAAACAGTTACACACTTGCAGACAAAGTGCTGCACGAAACGCCCACCGCTCCTTGGCTGCACATAGTAAACAGTGCACTACCCCTAGTCTTGTTGGCTGCTTAACTGTACATGTACAGTTAGGTAGGAAGCCACCGGTTGCTGAAAAGCGATACATCTCCAACCCAGGGGTCTTGGAGAGGTGGAGGAACTCTTCCATCTGCCACCTAGTAATTGATTAGCCCCCTCCCCTCCACCCATTAGGCAATGATTGATGAGACGAATGGTAATAAATAATAAATGAATAATTAATCATCACAAAATTAAAAATCAGATAAAATTAATTAATAATAATCATAATTAAACAATCAAGCAAGCCAGATAGCGGTCTTATTGGATATTAAACTGACCAAAACAGATACACACTCGCAGAACAAATCAGTGCTGCACGAAACGCCCACTGCTCCTCGGCTGCACTGTGTAAACAGTGCACAATCAAGCCAAATAGGGGTCTTGTTGGATATTAAACTGATCGAAACAGTTACACACTTGCAGACAAAGTGCTGCACGAAACGCCCACCGCTCCTTGGCTGCACATAGTAAACAGTGCACTACCCCTAGTCTTGTTGGCTGCTTAACTGTACATGTACAGTTAGGTAGGAAGCCACCGGTTGCTGAAAAGCGATACATCTCCAACCCAGGGGTCTTGGAGAGGTGGAGGAACTCTTCCATCTGCCACCTAGTAATTGATTAGCCCCCTCCCCTCCACCCATTAGGCAATGATTGAAGAGACGACTGCTAATAAATGAATAATATTCACAAAATGAAACAATCAGATTACATTAATGAATAATAATCATAATCACACAATCAAGCCAGATAGGGGTCTTGTTGGATGTTAAACTGATCAAAACAGTTACACACTTGCAGACAAACTCTGTGCTGCACGAAATGCCCACTGCTCCTTGGCTGCACATGGTAAACAGTGCACGATCAAGCCAGATAGGGGTCTTTTTGGGGCCTAGTTTTTTAAACTGCCTTCCTGTCTGCCGCTGCAGTGCCACTCTTACATGAGCCACGTGTTTGTGCCACACACTTGTGTGGCTTAGCATAGTTATCCAGCTACCTCGGTGCAACCTTTTGCCCTAAAAACAATATTGTGAGGTGTTCAGAATAGACTGGAAATGAGTGGAAATGAATGTTATTGAGGTTAATATAGCGTAGGAGCAAAAAAAAAATTAAAAATTCTGCGATTTTAGCAGTTTTTATGCTTTTTTAACAAAAAAATCAGAACCCAAAACCCAAGAAATCCAAACACAAAACACTTAGGAGGTGTTTTGGCAAAACCCATTAGAACCCAAAACCTCAAGGTAATCAGAACCCAAAACCCGTAAAGTGGCCGGTGCACATCCCTACTTCAAACTAATATCTGTATTGCAGTGTAAGAATAAAACAGCCAGTATTTACCCTGCACAGAAACAAAACAACACCTAAATATAACTCTCTCTGCACATGTTACATCAGCCCCACCTGCACTGCAGCATGGGTTTTGTCCATTAAAGAAGGAGTTTGCTTTTGCAAACCAACCTGAATCACCCCACGCTCTAGTGTATGGTAGGGTATGAAATACTGCTGTTTTTTTTTTAATTGACAAACTCATGTCGACCTGTTGACTGTAAACCTTCCCATTGTCTACCTAATGCTTGTGTCGACCTTCCGACCCTGTCAACCTTAAACTTGTCGATCTATTTTATATGTCAACCTAAGGCCTGTTGACATTTAGTGGTCGACCTAATGTATGTCAACCTTCATAGTGCCGATCTAGCGACTGTATCCTGGAAGGGTTAGGTTAAGGCACTAGTAGGGGGACTTAGGGTTAGGCTGCAGGAGGGGAGGTTAGGGTTAGGCTGCAGGAGGGGAGGTTAGGGTTAGGCTGTGGGAGTGGAGGTTAGGGTTAGCCTGCAGGAGGGATAGGTTAGGGTCAGGCTGTGGGGTGGAGGTTAGGGTTAGGCTGTGGGGGGGGGGGGGGGTTAGAGGTAGGCTGCAATAGGGGTATAACCACCTCCATTGCTGCTTATACCAACAAGCTGGTTTACATCTGCGCTCTGGGCTGTTGCTCATATCCTTCCTCAGCTTTTCAAACATCTGGCTAAGTATGAGGGTGGTCTGAGACATGGGCACCTATTAAAAGGCTAACTGTGGAGACATTACAGCCTTGGAGCTCTCTATTATTAAGCGGGACTGGTAATTATAAATATTTGCCTTGCTAAATCATGTCAAGCTTGAGAATTGAGACATTCTAGCCTAAAATACATATACCAAGCATTTATATGTTCTATGTTGTTTGTCTTGTTTGTCCAGTGTTTTATACATGAAGTGCACTTCTTTATTGCTTTATTCTTCTTCTTTTTTTAATAAATATGCATATTATTAAGGAAATTTACATTTGTTAATTTGTTAAATCTAGATCATGGAGTGCACCTTGTGTGCATGAAGTGACATAAGTTTTATGGCCTATGCATGAAATGTATTCCAGGAGCTCTCGGCAACAGGGGATGGGGTGTTTTGTTTTTCTGAAGGTCGGATTGGCCGTTGTATATCAGGCTGTTATTGGTTAGGATTTGTTGTGGGTGGGGATTAAGGTTAGGATCATGGGAGATTCTAGAATATTCTGCCTCTTTGATTTCAAACGTTGCCCACCCTCCCGCCCTAAGTGGAAGGTAGTAAGTCAGTTTTAGTTGTATTTGTCGTCTTTTAGTGAGAGTCCGGTCTCAGAACGGTGGCTAGGTTATTTTGTACATTAACACCTTTTTGGGATTCATTTCCCTTGAGGGGCAACTCCTTTGGAGAAAGTGACTTTGGCATGGCAACAGTTTTTCCTTCAGGGGCATCACCGATCCAGGTGGGCCCCTGATGTCACTTTAGTTGAGTTGTGACCTGATGGGGAATATTTAGATCGTTCAGGCAGGTGGCCTGAATTTTATTTTTGAAATTTTTGTATTTTAAGGACAGGGATGTGGCAGGAGGCCAGTTCTTGTTCCTTTGGGCAGTCGGCCCAAGAAATCTTTATTTAAAGCAGTTCTGACCTCGCCACCATAGATAGTTAAATTTGAATATCATAGTTAGATCAAATAGGCCGCCCTCTTTCAGAAAAAAAAAAAAAGACGACCCCATTCACCACATTTCAGTTGTCCGAGTCGTTATTTTAGATAAGATGATTTGAGTGGTGCATGAATGCAGTGGGTCATGAAAGACTTATTATCCTGAACACAGCTGCGCTTCTTGGCAGTTCATGTGAGCCTAGGCAGCATGTACTATTAGCACCAACTTTTGTTTTCGATAGAGGCACAAAACCTTAACAAGGAGCAGCAACTGTGTCCAGGTCATCTATTGTTATTGTTGTTGTTATTATTATGGTGTGTACACACGGTACTTTTTGCCTTCAGATGTTGACGATATAGTCAACATCGGATCGGAATCGAATGCAGATCGCAAGGGTTTTAACCCTTCAGGTCCCGATCCGCTTCCGATGCGCGTTCACGTATCGCAAGGCAGAAAGTCTTGTCTGCCATGACTATATAGTGCAGATCTGCACTATATAGTCAGACTTGTATGCAAATTGGATGTGCCTTCATATACTATCCACGATCCGATCTGATCGTGGATAGAATTTGAAGGCACATCTGACCGTGTGTACACACCATTAGTGTAATTCTTTCTGTCTAACCAGCGATCCTAGTTGACATAAGGGCCACAATATATATAGTCTCTACAGTTTTGCAAGAGGGGAGGATAGGTTGGGTGAGGGGGAAGTTAGGGTTAGGATGCAGGAGGGGAGGTTAGGGTTAGGCTGCAGGAGGGGAAGTTAGGGTTAGGCTGCGGGAGGGGAAGGTTAGGATTAGGCTGTGGGAGGAGGTTAGGGTTAGGCTGCAGGAGGGGAGGTTAGGGTTAGGCTGCAGGAGGGGAGGTTAGGGTTAGGCTGCAGGGAGGGGAGGTTAGAGTTAGGCTGCAGGAGGGTAGGTTAGTTTTAGGCTGCAGGAGGGGAAGTTAGAGTTAGGCTGTGTGAAGGGTGGGTTAGGCTGTGTGAGGGGTGGGTTAGGCAGCGGGAGGGGAGGGTTAGGCTGCGGGAGAGGAGGTTAGGGTTAGCCTCGGTGAGGGGTAGGTTAGAGTTAGGCAGTGGGAGGGGAGTGTAGGGTTAGGCTGCGGGAGGGGAGGTTAGGGTTAGGCTGGGTGAGGGGTAGGTTAGGGTTAGGTTGCGAGAGGGGAGGTTAGGGTTAGGCTGCAGGAAGGGAGGATTAGGCTACAGGGGGAAGGTTAGGGTCAGGCTGCGGGAGGGGAGGTTAGGGTTAGGCTGCTGGAGGGGAGGTTAGGCTGTGGCTGGAGAGGTTAGGGTTAGGCTGTGGGAGGGGATGTTAGGATTAGACTGCTGGAGGGGATGTTAGGGTTAGGCTGCAGGAGGGGAGGTTAGGGTTAGGCTGCAGAAGTGAAGGTTAGTGTTAGGCTATGGGAGGGGGGTTAAGCTGTGGGGGGAGAGGTTAGGGTTAGGCTGCAGGAGGGGAGGTTAGGGTTAGGCTGCAGGAGAGGAGGTTAGGGTTAGGCTTTGGGAGGGGAGATTAGGGTTAGGTTGCAGGGAGGGGAGATTAGGGTTAGGCTGCAGGAGGGTAGGTTAGGGCTAGGCTGCAGGAGGGGAGGTTAGGGTTAGGCTGCGTGAGGTGTGGGTTAGGGTTAGGCTGCATGAGGGGTGGATTAGGCAGCAGGAGGGGAGGTTAGGGTTAGGCTGCGGGAGTGGAGGTTAGAGAGGAAGAGAGGAAGTATAGATTGAGAAAAGTAGAGGACATAAGACTGAGCCTTGCGGAACTCCGACTGACAGAGATAGTGAAGAGGAAGTGGAGTCAGAGAAGCGAACACTGAAAGAGCAATCAGATAGGTAAGATGTGAACGAGGAAAGGGCTGTATCATTAAGACCTAGGGGGTGTAGTGTTTGTAAGAAAAGAGTGTGATCCACAGTGTCAAACGCAGCAGAAAGATCTAGAAGAATAAATAGTGAGTAATGGCCTTTAGACTTAGCAGTTACCAGATCATTCACCACTTTAGTCAGTGCTGTCTCAGTGGTGTGTTGAGAGTGAAAGCCTCACTGAAGTGGGTCTAATAGGGTGTGAGCTTTAAGAAAGTTTGTGAGGCGAGAGTAGACAAGTCTCTACAGTAGCTTGGAGAGGCATGGGAGCTGAGAGATAGGACGATAGTTAGAGAGAGAGTTATGCTGGGTACACACCAGGACGACTAGGGCCCGATCCCCTCAATCTAGATCCAATTCCGACCAATTGGATGTAGATTGTGTGCTGATTGGGCCCTTTTCTGTCATGGTGTGGACCGATACCGATCCGATGCGCGGTCCCGCGGGTCGGTCGTTATTGAGATCCTACCTGCTGCAGGTAGGATCTCAATGACGACCATACAGCCGGGTGCCGGTCGCCATCGGATCGGACCCGCTCATGGTGCACATTGTGAGCGGGTCGTGCCCCCCCGCGTCACCGTGAGCGGGTCGGATGAGACACTGACGACCCGCTCACGATGTGCATCGTGAGCGGGTCGCCCTGGTGTGTACCCTACATTAGGGTCAGAATTATGTTTTTTCATAATGGGAGTAATCACTGCATGTTTGAGCAGAGAAGGTAAAGAAAGTACCAGTAGCAAGAGAGATATTTTATTTAAGGTTGGAATAAGCACAGGAAATAGATTTTTAATGACTTATAGGATCAAGAGGCGAGGTAGTAGAGTAGGAGGATAAGAAGAGTTTGGATACTTCCTTTTCATTTGTGGGCTCAAGTAAAGAGAAAGTGCCAGAGGGTTCAGGTGGGGAAGAAAGAGGGTTAAAGGTTGTGGAGCATACCATTTCATCTCGGATGTTATCAATCTTGTCCTTAAAGTAGGCAGTGTCCAAAGCATTGCAGTAGGAGTTGTAGCTAGTCTTATATGTGAGGAAATCAGTCATACTACTTTACGTGACTGATTTCGTAGTTGTCTTGTTGTTTTGGAGTGCCAAGGTTGGCATCTAAGCCTATGTGGGGTGTAATGGGTAGCTGGAGCCACTTCATCAAGGGCTCTTTCAAGAGTCTGGTAAAGGTGGGAAAAAGGAGAGTCAGGAGAGGTAAATGTAGAAATTAGTGAGAGCTGTTGTTGCAGGGAGGTGGAAAGTTGTGGAAAATCTTTGTCATTACATTCTGTTACATTGATCTGCAACAAAGCAAAGCGACATACAGCTCCTTCCATCTGCTGTCTGTGACGTCTGTGTGCGGCGGGATCTGTGGGATCTGGATTTGGTGATTGATGGTCCCCGTGCTGTTGTCAGTGCCTGCATCAATCAATGCAGGGAGCTCAGCTAGACCAAGCTGCAAATCAGAACAGCTAATATACCGGGGTGATTCAGGTAGGTTTGAAAAGAAAACTCCTTCTTTAATAGACAAAACAATGTGCACTGCAGTTGGGGTAGATGTAACATGTGCAGAGAGAGTTAGATTTGAGTAGGGATGGTCATCGGCAATCAATGATTTGAAATCATCGATGGTTTATGGCCCATGTCTAATACTTTTGCTATTAATGGGGGAGAACCAGATAGTTTCCCTACACGATGGCACAGTAGAAAGGATGTTTCTTTTTATTTCTCTTCCAGGACATGGAGCATAACTCCGCCCCCTGACAACCCAGAAGCCCCACCTCCACATTCTGATTGGCCTATGGGCCAATCATGCAAAGAGAATGGTTAACCATCGATAGCTAAAACTATCGATTGTTGTCCATCACATTATTTATAACTATGGATGACAGGTTGCAGAATCACCATCGATGTTGACTGCATCGATGGCCATCGCTAGATTTGGGTGGGGTTTGTACTTCAAACTAGAGATGTGCAGACTCGGATTCCAGAGATTTGGGTGGGGTTTGTACTTCAAACTAGAGATGTGCAGACTCGGATTCCAGAGATCCGAGCCCCCACGGACGTCATCATTCCGAGCCCGGTTCCGAGCAGCGCTCTGAGATTCCCGCCTGACTCGGGTCCGTCCGCGTGGTCAGAACGTCATCTCCCGGCGCCGGATTTCGCAAGGCTTTAAATAGCGGCTGCTGCGCCTGCCATCTTCACTCCAGTCTAGTAGTGGGTTGGGAGAGGGTGTGTTGGTGCTGCTGCTGGGGCTTAAACTTGAGCTTGAGCTTGACCTTGAACGCAATATTTTTTATTCGCTTGGGCTGTCTCTCAGTGCTGCTGTGTAATCTAACTGTGTACTTGTAGTACTACTGTCTCCTCTGTGCGGTCTACCTCTGGTGTGCTGTGCTGTAATTATTTTATTCGCTGGGGCTGTCTCCCTCAGTGCTGCTGTATACTCTGTTCTCCTCTCTGCTTAGGGTGGGCTCTCCCTAGCAAGGAGGACAGTCTAACTGTGTACCTGTAGTACTACTGTCTCCTCTGTGCTGGGGTGCTGTGCTGTAATATTATATATTATGTTAATAATTAATTAATTATATTATATATATAGTCCACTGGTGCTGCCTGCACTGAATCTGTCAGTATTATTTAGTTACTCAGTCCACTGTTGCCACTGGCAGTGCAACTGCCTACCTAGTGTACCTACCTAGTACATACTAGGCTGCTATATCTAATTTAATTAAAAAGTAATACTTGTGCTGTGTGGGACTGTAAAAAATAATTCCATGCTGCCTGTGCACTGACGTGTGCCACTGAGTGCCACTGCCAAGCAGTACCTAATAATAAAATTAATTATTATAAGTTCTGCTGGTGCACTGCATAAAGCTACTGGTGGTGTGTAATATAACTACCTTTTGTGGTGACAACTGGCAGTGCTACTGCCGGCCTACCTACCTAGTAGTTTATTTTCTCTACCTACTAGGCTGCTATATTATTAATAATTAATTGAATTATATATAGTCCACTGGTGCTGCCTGCACTGAATACTGTGAATAGAGGTTGCCAGTATTATTTACTCAGTCCACTGTTGCCACTGTCAGTGTTACTGCCTAAGTGTACCTACCTAGTAGTACAACTACATACTAGGCTGCTATATCTAATTTAATAAAACAATAATACTTGTGCTGTGTGGGACTGTAAAAAATAATTCCATGCTGCTTGTGCACTGACGTGTGCCACTGAGTGCCACTGCCAAGCAGTACCTAATAATAAAATTAATTATTATAAATTCTGCTGGTGCACAATACTAGTATTGCTGACGTATCTACCTGTCTTGTGCCTAGTACTGTCTTATCTACCTGTCTGGTGCCTAGTACTGCCATATCTACCGTCTGGTCTGGGGCTCACTGCCTAATACTGGCGTATCTACCTGTCTGGGGCTCACTGCCTAATACTGCCGTATCTACCTGTCTGGTCTGGGGCCCACTGCCTAATACTGCCGTATCTACCTGTCTGGTCTGGGGCTCACTGCCTAATACTGCCTTATCTACCTGTCCACTCTGGGTCCCACTGCCTAATACTGCCGTATCTACCGTCTGTTTTGGGGCTCACTGCCTAATACTGGCGTATCTACCATCTGGTCTGGGGCTCACTGCCGAATCTACCGTCTGGTCTGGTGCCCACTGCCTAGTACTGCTGTATCTACCGTCTGGTGCCTAGTACTGCCTAATACTGCCTTAACTACCGGTCTTGTGCCTAGTACTGCAGTATCTACCTTGTGGTGCCTAGTACTGCCTCATCTACCTGTCTGGTCTGGTGCCCACTGCTGAGAGTCATTCGTATGAGGGACTTGTCTTTTCAATTCATACAACTGATGCATTCCACTAATGAGAGTAATTGATTGCTGCACCAATCACCCACTGCTCCTCGGCTGCACTGTGTAAACAGTGCACAATCAGCCAGATAGGGGTCTTGGTACTTGATTTGAGGTTGTAGCAGTTGAGTGCAGCTACTCGTAAAACCTTGAGCGAAGATCAGTACTTCTCTACTGGCAAAGGACATCCTCCTCGACCGAGCGCGCAGCTTCACGAGGGACGCATGTGAAGCAGTGAGCAAAGGGAACACCCGCCTAGCGAGCCAGATCACCTGAATCCACCCTAGCGATCAATAGAGTTACAGAAGTCGCAGCCAGATAGAACCCTTCCAGCTGCCACCTAGTCATTGATTAGCCCCCTCCCCTCCACCCATTAGGCAATGATTGATGAGACGAATGGTAATAAATAATAAATGAATAACTAATCATCACAAAATTAAAAATCAGATCAAATTAATTAATAATAATCATAATTAAACAATCAAGCAAGCCAGATAGCGGTCTTATTGGATATTAAACTGACCAAAACAGATACACACTCGCAGAACAAATCAGTGCTGCACGAAACGCCCACTGCTCCTCGGCTGCACTGTGTAAACAGTGCACAATCAAGCCAAATAGGGGTCTTGTTGGATATTAAACTGATCGAAACAGTTACACACTTGCAGACAAAGTGCTGCACGAAACGCCCACCGCTCCTTGGCTGCACATAGTAAACAGTGCACTACCCCTAGTCTTGTTGGCTGCTTAACTGTACATGTACAGTTAGGTAGGAAGCCACCGGTTGCTGAAAAGCGATACATCTCCAACCCAGGGGTCTTGGAGAGGTGGAGGAACTCTTCCATCTGCCACCTAGTAATTGATTAGCCCCCTCCCCTCCACCCATTAGGCAATGATTGATGAGACGAATGGTAATAAATAATAAATGAATAATTAATCATCACAAAATTAAAAATCAGATAAAATTAATTAATAATAATCATAATTAAACAATCAAGCAAGCCAGATAGCGGTCTTATTGGATATTAAACTGACCAAAACAGATACACACTCGCAGAACAAATCAGTGCTGCACGAAACGCCCACTGCTCCTCGGCTGCACTGTGTAAACAGTGCACAATCAAGCCAAATAGGGGTCTTGTTGGATATTAAACTGATCGAAACAGTTACACACTTGCAGACAAAGTGCTGCACGAAACGCCCACCGCTCCTTGGCTGCACATAGTAAACAGTGCACTACCCCTAGTCTTGTTGGCTGCTTAACTGTACATGTACAGTTAGGTAGGAAGCCACCGGTTGCTGAAAAGCGATACATCTCCAACCCAGGGGTCTTGGAGAGGTGGAGGAACTCTTCCATCTGCCACCTAGTAATTGATTAGCCCCCTCCCCTCCACCCATTAGGCAATGATTGAAGAGACGACTGCTAATAAATGAATAATATTCACAAAATGAAACAATCAGATTACATTAATGAATAATAATCATAATCACACAATCAAGCCAGATAGGGGTCTTGTTGGATGTTAAACTGATCAAAACAGTTACACACTTGCAGACAAACTCTGTGCTGCACGAAATGCCCACTGCTCCTTGGCTGCACATGGTAAACAGTGCACGATCAAGCCAGATAGGGGTCTTTTTGGGGCCTAGTTTTTTAAACTGCCTTCCTGTCTGCCGCTGCAGTGCCACTCTTACATGAGCCACGTGTTTGTGCCACACACTTGTGTGGCTTAGCATAGTTATCCAGCTACCTCGGTGCAACCTTTTGCCCTAAAAACAATATTGTGAGGTGTTCAGAATAGACTGGAAATGAGTGGAAATGAATGTTATTGAGGTTAATATAGCGTAGGAGCAAAAAAAAAATTAAAAATTCTGCGATTTTAGCAGTTTTTATGCTTTTTTAACAAAAAAATCAGAACCCAAAACCCAAGAAATCCAAACACAAAACACTTAGGAGGTGTTTTGGCAAAACCCATTAGAACCCAAAACCTCAAGGTAATCAGAACCCAAAACCCGTAAAGTGGCCGGTGCACATCCCTACTTCAAACTAATATCTGTATTGCAGTGTAAGAATAAAACAGCCAGTATTTACCCTGCACAGAAACAAAACAACACCTAAATATAACTCTCTCTGCACATGTTACATCAGCCCCACCTGCACTGCAGCATGGGTTTTGTCCATTAAAGAAGGAGTTTGCTTTTGCAAACCAACCTGAATCACCCCACGCTCTAGTGTATGGTAGGGTATGAAATACTGCTGTTTTTTTTTTAATTGACAAACTCATGTCGACCTGTTGACTGTAAACCTTCCCATTGTCTACCTAATGCTTGTGTCGACCTTCCGACCCTGTCAACCTTAAACTTGTCGATCTATTTTATATGTCAACCTAAGGCCTGTTGACATTTAGTGGTCGACCTAATGTATGTCAACCTTCATAGTGCCGATCTAGCGACTGTATCCTGGAAGGGTTAGGTTAAGGCACTAGTAGGGGGACTTAGGGTTAGGCTGCAGGAGGGGAGGTTAGGGTTAGGCTGCAGGAGGGGAGGTTAGGGTTAGGCTGTGGGAGTGGAGGTTAGGGTTAGCCTGCAGGAGGGATAGGTTAGGGTCAGGCTGTGGGGTGGAGGTTAGGGTTAGGCTGTGGGGGGGGGGGGGTTAGAGGTAGGCTGCAATAGGGGTATAACCACCTCCATTGCTGCTTATACCAACAAGCTGGTTTACATCTGCGCTCTGGGCTGTTGCTCATATCCTTCCTCAGCTTTTCAAACATCTGGCTAAGTATGAGGGTGGTCTGAGACATGGGCACCTATTAAAAGGCTAACTGTGGAGACATTACAGCCTTGGAGCTCTCTATTATTAAGCGGGACTGGTAATTATAAATATTTGCCTTGCTAAATCATGTCAAGCTTGAGAATTGAGACATTCTAGCCTAAAATACATATACCAAGCATTTATATGTTCTATGTTGTTTGTCTTGTTTGTCCAGTGTTTTATACATGAAGTGCACTTCTTTATTGCTTTATTCTTCTTCTTTTTTTAATAAATATGCATATTATTAAGGAAATTTACATTTGTTAATTTGTTAAATCTAGATCATGGAGTGCACCTTGTGTGCATGAAGTGACATAAGTTTTATGGCCTATGCATGAAATGTATTCCAGGAGCTCTCGGCAACAGGGGATGGGGTGTTTTGTTTTTCTGAAGGTCGGATTGGCCGTTGTATATCAGGCTGTTATTGGTTAGGATTTGTTGTGGGTGGGGATTAAGGTTAGGATCATGGGAGATTCTAGAATATTCTGCCTCTTTGATTTCAAACGTTGCCCACCCTCCCGCCCTAAGTGGAAGGTAGTAAGTCAGTTTTAGTTGTATTTGTCGTCTTTTAGTGAGAGTCCGGTCTCAGAACGGTGGCTAGGTTATTTTGTACATTAACACCTTTTTGGGATTCATTTCCCTTGAGGGGCAACTCCTTTGGAGAAAGTGACTTTGGCATGGCAACAGTTTTTCCTTCAGGGGCATCACCGATCCAGGTGGGCCCCTGATGTCACTTTAGTTGAGTTGTGACCTGATGGGGAATATTTAGATCGTTCAGGCAGGTGGCCTGAATTTTATTTTTGAAATTTTTGTATTTTAAGGACAGGGATGTGGCAGGAGGCCAGTTCTTGTTCCTTTGGGCAGTCGGCCCAAGAAATCTTTATTTAAAGCAGTTCTGACCTCGCCACCATAGATAGTTAAATTTGAATATCATAGTTAGATCAAATAGGCCGCCCTCTTTCAGAAAAAAAAAAAAAGACGACCCCATTCACCACATTTCAGTTGTCCGAGTCGTTATTTTAGATAAGATGATTTGAGTGGTGCATGAATGCAGTGGGTCATGAAAGACTTATTATCCTGAACACAGCTGCGCTTCTTGGCAGTTCATGTGAGCCTAGGCAGCATGTACTATTAGCACCAACTTTTGTTTTCGATAGAGGCACAAAACCTTAACAAGGAGCAGCAACTGTGTCCAGGTCATCTATTGTTATTGTTGTTGTTATTATTATGGTGTGTACACACGGTACTTTTTGCCTTCAGATGTTGACGATATAGTCAACATCGGATCGGAATCGAATGCAGATCGCAAGGGTTTTAACCCTTCAGGTCCCGATCCGCTTCCGATGCGCGTTCACGTATCGCAAGGCAGAAAGTCTTGTCTGCCATGACTATATAGTGCAGATCTGCACTATATAGTCAGACTTGTATGCAAATTGGATGTGCCTTCATATACTATCCACGATCCGATCTGATCGTGGATAGAATTTGAAGGCACATCTGACCGTGTGTACACACCATTAGTGTAATTCTTTCTGTCTAACCAGCGATCCTAGTTGACATAAGGGCCACAATATATATAGTCTCTACAGTTTTGCAAGAGGGGAGGATAGGTTGGGTGAGGGGGAAGTTAGGGTTAGGATGCAGGAGGGGAGGTTAGGGTTAGGCTGCAGGAGGGGAAGTTAGGGTTAGGCTGCGGGAGGGGAAGGTTAGGATTAGGCTGTGGGAGGAGGTTAGGGTTAGGCTGCAGGAGGGGAGGTTAGGGTTAGGCTGCAGGAGGGGAGGTTAGGGTTAGGCTGCAGGGAGGGGAGGTTAGAGTTAGGCTGCAGGAGGGTAGGTTAGTTTTAGGCTGCAGGAGGGGAAGTTAGAGTTAGGCTGTGTGAAGGGTGGGTTAGGCTGTGTGAGGGGTGGGTTAGGCAGCGGGAGGGGAGGGTTAGGCTGCGGGAGAGGAGGTTAGGGTTAGCCTCGGTGAGGGGTAGGTTAGAGTTAGGCAGTGGGAGGGGAGTGTAGGGTTAGGCTGCGGGAGGGGAGGTTAGGGTTAGGCTGGGTGAGGGGTAGGTTAGGGTTAGGTTGCGAGAGGGGAGGTTAGGGTTAGGCTGCAGGAAGGGAGGATTAGGCTACAGGGGGAAGGTTAGGGTCAGGCTGCGGGAGGGGAGGTTAGGGTTAGGCTGCTGGAGGGGAGGTTAGGCTGTGGCTGGAGAGGTTAGGGTTAGGCTGTGGGAGGGGATGTTAGGATTAGACTGCTGGAGGGGATGTTAGGGTTAGGCTGCAGGAGGGGAGGTTAGGGTTAGGCTGCAGAAGTGAAGGTTAGTGTTAGGCTATGGGAGGGGGGTTAAGCTGTGGGGGGAGAGGTTAGGGTTAGGCTGCAGGAGGGGAGGTTAGGGTTAGGCTGCAGGAGAGGAGGTTAGGGTTAGGCTTTGGGAGGGGAGATTAGGGTTAGGTTGCAGGGAGGGGAGATTAGGGTTAGGCTGCAGGAGGGTAGGTTAGGGCTAGGCTGCAGGAGGGGAGGTTAGGGTTAGGCTGCGTGAGGTGTGGGTTAGGGTTAGGCTGCATGAGGGGTGGATTAGGCAGCAGGAGGGGAGGTTAGGGTTAGGCTGCGGGAGTGGAGGTTAGACTGCGGGAGTGGAGGTTAGGGTTAAGCTGTGGGAGGGTTAGGCTGGGTGAGTGGTAGGATAGGGTTAGGCTGCCGGAGGGGAGGTTAGGGTTAGGCTGCCGGAGGGGAGGTTAGGGTTAGGCTGCAGGAGGGGAGGATAGGGTTTAGGCTGCAGGGAGGGGAGGTTAGACTGCAGGAGGGGTGGTTAGGGTTAGGCTGTGTGAGGGGTGGGTAAGGTTGTGTGAGGGGTAGGTTAGGCAGCGGGAGGGGAGGGTTAGGCTGTGGGAGGGGACGGTTAGGTTTAGGCTGTGGGATGGTAGGGTTAGGCTGCGTGAGGGGTAGGTTAGGGTTAGGCTGCCGGAGGGGAGGTTAGGGTTAGGCTGTGTGAGGGGAGGTTAGGGTTAGGTTGCAGGAGGGGAGGTTAGGGTCAGGCTGTGAGATGGGGCAGGTTAGGGTTAGGTTGCAGGAGGAAAGGTTTGGGTTAGGCTGCGGGACAGGGGGTTAGGCTGTGGGGGGAGAGGTTAGGGTTAGGCTGCAGGAGGGGAGGTTAGGGTCAGGCTGCATGAGAGGAGGTTAGGGTTAGGCTGTGGGAGAGGAGGTTAGGGTTAGGCTGTGGGAGGGGAGGTTAGGGTTAGGCTGTGCGAGGGGAGGTTTAAGCTGCTGGAGGGGAGGTTAGGGTTAGGCTGCAGGAGGGGAGGTTAGGTTGCAGGGAGGGGAGATTATGGTTTGGCTGCAGGGAGGGAAGGTTAGGGTTAGGCTGCAGGGAGGGGAGGATAGGTTTAGGTTGTGTGAGGGGAAGGTTATGGTTAGGCTGCAGGGAGGGGAGGCTAGGTTTAGGCTGTGTGAGGTGAAGGTAAGGCTTAGGCTGCAGGAGGGGAGGTTAGGGTCAGGCTGTGGGGTGGGGTAGGTTAGGGTTAGTCTGCAGGAGGGGAGGCTAGGGTTAGGTTTTGGCACTAGTGGGGATGGTTAATGGTCAGGCAAACACTGCTCATCTGCAAACACTGCTCATCACCTGAGGGGAATTCAAGTATTTTGCTAGATGGCGGCCATTAGATGACACCCGAATGCATCATTCAAGTGTTGCAGATATCAGAATCACCTTTATTGGCCAGGTATACTTGCATATATTACTTTTGCATTGTTCCATCTTAGTGACAGGTAACTAGTAACATATTTACATATTAATTGCTTTATTTCCTGAGCTGACACACCCTACCAGCTTATGACTCTTCCTGCTCAGCAGACCTTTTCCTGGAGGGGGAACCTGATGAAACGTCAGTCGTATGATATTGCTGGAGGAGGCTGATGTGGGTGCCGGACGGGGTCCCGACAGTCGGGATCCCGACAGTCATTAACCCGACGTTGGGATCCCGACTGTTAAAACACCGACGGCCGGGTTCCCGACGGCCGTCGGCTATTATCCCTCGTGGGGGTCCACGACCCCCATAGAGTGAGAATAGAATAGGTGGCTCGCGTAGTTGCGCTGGCCACGCTGTCTGAGTCCGGGCAGTCGGGATCCCGACATCGGGATAATGACTGTCGGGATCCCCACTGTCGGAGAAACATACCACACCTGCTGATGTCGCCTTTGGTGGGAACACACAATGAGGTCAGGCTCTTGGCAAGTGTAATGTAAAATGACCAATAGCCCTCCCCTCATTAGTAGAAGCAGGCTATATAATGCAGCCGGCCAGGTCTACAGCAAAATATATATATTAAGAACTGCTATAGGATTTAAGACAGGCATGTCAAACCTGCAGCCCTCCAGCTGTTGTGAAACTACACATCCCAGCATGCTTTGCTATAGTTCTAGTATTCCCTAATAGTAAAACTGTCAAGGCATGCTGGAATGTGTAGTTTTACAACAGCTGGAGGGCTGCATGTTGGACATGCCTGATTTAAGATAAATAAAAACTCTGTCTCTGTGTAGGAAACGCCACATACTGATAGTGTGATGTGTTAGGTTTAAAAGCATATTCTTCGGAATTTGGGAACATATTCAGTGATGTAGCAAAGGTAAACGTATAGGGCTCACCGCGAGTCTTTTATATACCCGTAATAAACGCGCTACCTGAACACGAGGAAATAAATATCATGGAGCAAGTGGCGCTGGGCAGTACATGAAGAAGGGACCAGACTTTCCATATGCTAGTACAATATAAGGCCATGTACCGAACGCTATGGGTCACCTACAGGACGGTAAGTGGCACTGTGCTTTTGAATTCTGTAAGGGTCATTGCCTTACATAGTGGCCTCACTGTGTGTCACATGTCCACAGTGTCTATGCAGCAAATAGCTTTATCTCTGTGGCCAATGCACCGTCTGCAGGTGATCGGTAATTTGACATCATCTTCATACTCGGTTTCAGTTTTATTTTGAAAAAGAATAATTGAGGCGTTCTCATTGGTAAACGTCATACCCAGCGCCTGAATGGTCAAATTGAAGCAAAATGTCGACATGGAAAAAGGTCAACATGAGTTTTTCAGGAGTTTTTTTCTAAACCGACTTGTTCATACTTTACCATCCCGGTGGGCATAGAGGGAGAATGTGCCAAGCGCAGCGAATGGACCGTGCCTGAAGCACTTGCCATGCAAGGGGATATGGTACACTATTACATTGTCCATGTCAATCTATGTTGTACCAGCTCAAAGCCTGAGGAAATGGCACTATGTATGTGACGTGTGTAACATTTTGTGCCTGGGGACAACATATGGAATGTGACAGAGTGCATGTCACCTTACACATTGTGAATAACTTAGGTGCATTGTCCTTATGAAAACACATATTAATTTGTGTTAATTGTTGTGTATGTTTGTGTTGGACCGTTGCCCTCTTTCATTTCATCATCTGAGGATGAGCCCATTCTGGGCACTGGCATCTGAGTCACTGGTGAAACCTCTTGAAATTGAGCTTACTGAGATTTTATTCAGTAGTTGACTTCTCCATACAGGGTGCAGAGCTTTCCTGACAGTCACTGTCCCGGGACACTAAAGGCTCCTCTGCTGCAGATGCTAACGGACAGGAGCGCACCTGATGTGGTGAGATACCTTCAGCAGCGCTCTCTAATAACCTGCTGTCATTCTGTGTACTGATCTTCTACATGAAGTGACCATTACGATGAAGTATTGCCATCTGCTGTTATCACATGCACCTGTCTGTGCACCAGCTGCTGAGGTTACCAACTCAGTTTTCTGTTCTCCTTTTCTGGAGAAGCCTCTAGATATGCAGCCGCATTATATAGTCATCTGTGTTTTTCATTGTAAGTTCAGTTAGTATTCACTGCCTCAGTGGTTCTCAAACTCGGTCCTCAGGTCCACACTGTTCACGTTTGACATTACTGACTAATACATTTTAAGAGATCCACAGGTGGAGCTAATTACTTCACTTGATTCTTTGAGGAGACCTGTAAAACATGCACTGTGTGGGGTCCTGAGGACCGACTTTGAGAACCGGTGCTCTACCTGTAGAAGCCAAAGATTTCACACCTGTGTTTCTGTATCTCTGATCCCCGCTAGGCTTACATACCCATTCATTCTGCCCGCTGTCTTGTGCCCTACTCTCTGTATTGTGCCCTGAGGAGCTTAAGGCGTGTGTTGTGTTAGTACTGTAGGCATCTTATTTGTTCTCATCTGCTGTTATGGAACTACAAGACCCAGCATGCCCTTTCTGACCCATGGAGATTACCGTGGTAGCATAACTATTTTTTGGGGGCCAGATGTACTAAGCTTCAAAAAGTGATAAATTTTAAAGAGATAAACTACCAATCAATCAGCTCGTAACTGACATGTTACGGGCAGGGTTTGAAAAAAATATTGTTAGGAGCTGATTGCCGGTAGTTTATTTCTCGCCACTTTATCACTTTTTGAAACTTAGTAAATATGGCACGGAATTATGACAGGGTGGACTGCACAGAGGTACGTGACATAGTGGTCTTGACCCTTGGAGTGCCAAGGGAATTTGTCAAAATAAGTGTAAAAATTGGCACGCAAACATTTGTATTCCTCATAATGGGGCAGATGTATTTAGCCTGGAGAAGAGATAAACTGGAGATAAAGTAGAGATAAGGTAAAAGGAGATAAAGCACCAGCCAATGGACTGTGTTTGAAAATGACAGTTGAGAGCAACTGTCATTTTCAAACACAGTCCATTGGCAGGTACTTTATCTCCTTTCACATTATCTCCACATTATCTCCAGTTTATCTCTTCTCCAGGCTTAATATATCTGCCCCAATAACCTGTAATGTTACCTTCTATAAAAAATAGAATCTTTTTTTACACAATATTCGGTACTTATGTATTATCTGTGCTGCCGATTTTTTGATTGTATGCCTTAAACATAGAAACATAGAAACATAGAATTTGACGGCAGATAAGAACCACTTGGCCCATCTAGTCTGCCCCTTTTTTTAAACATGTTACCTCAAACCATATTTGATCCTTATTTTTTTGTAAGGATATCAATATGCTTATCCCAAGCATGTTTAAATTGTACTACTGTATTTGCGTCTACCACCTCTGTTGGGAGGCTATTCCACTTATCTACTACTCTTTCTGTGAAAAAATTCTTCCTCGCATTTCCCCTGAATCTTCCTCCCTCTAGTTTCAGTGCATGTCCTCGTGTTCTGTTGCTCCTCTTCCTGTGAAGAATTTCTCCCACCTGTACCTTGTTAAAGCCCTTGATATATTTGAAAGTTTCTATCATGTCCCCCCTTTCCCTTCTCTGCTCTAAAGTATATATATTAAGATCTTTTAGTCTTTCCTGGTACGTTTTGTGATGTAGGCCATGCACCATTTTAGTTGCTCTTCTTTGTACAGTCTCTAATGTATTTATATCCTTCTGGAGATATGGCCTCCAGAACTGAACACAATACTCTAGGTGAGGTCGTACCAATGACCTATACAGTGGCATTATTACTTCTTTCTTTCTACTGCTGATACCTCTCCCGATGCAACCAAGCATCTGACTTGCCTTCTTCATTGCTTTGTTACATTGCCTACCTGCTTTTAAGTCCCCTGAAATAGTGACACCTAGATCCCTCTCTTCCTCAGTAGTTTCCATTATAGTGCCATTTATACTATATTGAGTCTTTGGATTTCTGAGACCCAAGTGCATGATTTTGCATTTTTTGGCATTAAACTGTAGTTGCCATTCTCTTGACCATTTCTCTAATCTGCCTAGATCCTCAATCATTTGTTTTACCCCTCCTGGTGTGTCTACCCTGTTGCATACCTTTGTGTCATCTGCAAAAAGGCACATTTTACCCTCAATTCCATTTGCAATATCACCAATAAAGATATTAAAAAGCACCGGTCCAAGTACAGATCCCTGGGGTACTCCACTTGTAACCTTTCCCTCCTTTGACTGTACTCCGTTTACTACAACTCTCTGTTTTCTGTCCTGCAACCACGCTCTTATCCATTCAACTATCTTAGAATCCAATCCCAAGCTTTCAAGTTTATTTAACAGTCTGCGATGTGGGACAGTGTCAAAAGCTTTACTAAAGTCTAGATAAGCTACATCTACAGCCCCACCTTGATCTATTACTTTAGTCACCCAGTCAAAAAAGTCAATAAGATTTGTTTGACATGATCTTCACCCAGTAAACCTATGTTGTTTTGGATCCTGTAAATTGCTGGTTTTGAGATATTCTACAACTCTTTGTTTTAAGAGTGTTTCCATCAATTTCCCTACTACTGATGTAAGGCTCACTGGTCGATAGTTGCTTATCTCTTCCTTGCTTCCACTTTTGTGCAGTGGGACTACATTCGCTGTTTTCCAGTCCTCTGGGATTACTCCAGTAGCTAGTGACTGGTTGAATAATTCTGTTATTGGTTTTACCAGCTCCCCTTTAAGCTCTTTTAGTATCCTTGGATGTATCCCATCTGGCCCCATTGATTTATCCACTTTCAGTTTTGAGAGTTCTGTGAGGACTTTCTCCTCTGTAAATGTACTTGTCTCTCCCTCAGTTTTCTGACTTTACTTGCAACTTAACTGTGGCCCCTTCCCCTCTCTTTCAGCAGTGAATACTGAGCAGAAATAATTATTAATATTATCTGCTATTACATTGTCCCCCTCAAGAAAACTTCCACTCTCTGTCTTCAGTCTAATTATTCCACTTTTTGTTTTCTCCTTTCACTTATATACCTAAAAAAAGTTTTCCCCCCTTTACCCACTGACTGGGCCATTTTCTCTTCAGCCTGTGCTTTTGCACATCTGATTACCTTCTTAGCCTCCTTCTGTCTAACAAGATACACCTCTTTGTCCTCATTCTTCTGCGTCTGCTTAAATTTCTTAAAGGCCAACTTTTTTGCTTTCACAATACTTGCTACTTCTTTTGCAAACCACAATGGCTTTTTTTTCTTGTGTTTTTCCTAACTCTTTTGACACAAAGTTCTGTTGCTTTTAGAATTGCACTTTTTAATTTTTCCCACTTATCCTGCACTCCTTCCAAGTTCTTCCACTCTGCCAAAGAATCCCTTACAGAGTTTCCCATCTCTACAAAATCAGCCTTAACTTAAGGCATACAATGAGATGCGATGCGATATCGCATTGCATCGCATGCGATATGGTCGGATGCGATGCGATGGACCCGATTTCAAAATCGGCAGCCCAGTTAGTACATAAGTACCCAATATTCTTTATTTGAATTTATATAACAAAGGTGAGCGACGCTGGTATTTTTAGTGGATATTTTGCACATCGATCATAGAGATGTTAGTACTCCAAAGGGTTAAGCTGGCCATACACTTATGCTATTTTGATTGATTTCACCCAATTCTGAAGCATCAGGCCAAAAAAACCGGGTGAAATTGTGCAGATGAGCTTGTGCTTTAGATGAGCGGTGCTGTGTGCATCGGATTCAAGCCCCTAGATCAGGCATGGCCAAACTATGGCCCTCCAGCTGTTGTGAAACTGCAGGTCCCATCATGCCTTGCCACAGTTTTGATATTAGGGAATGCTAAAACTATGGCAAGGCATGCTGGAATGTGTAGTTTCACAACAGCTGGAGGGCCACAGTTTGTACATGCCTGCCCTAGATCACAAGGTGCTGCATGAAGGATCTGTCGGATCGCACAGCCTCTGCCAGAACTTGCTGAAATCGCATAAAATGCGATCCTAGCGCCCGGGAAGCTGACAGGCGGCTCAAGGGAAATCTTATGCGACTTCTCCCTCCAAGAAGTGTCTGGCCAGCTTGAGACCGCAGGTCCCGATTCTTGTTGGCTCAGTAAGCAATGAAAATCACAGCTTACTGAGCACTGAGACGCTGCCCACCAACTGCCCAAATGCCCCCTCCTCCTGCCGCATCCCCTTGGTGCCATGCCTTCTGAAATAAAAGTCAGTTGAAACTGTCTTTTATTTGCTCCGAATTGCCGAAGATGGGGCGGGCGCTGATGTCAGTTGCCCGCCCCCAGCATGCATCGCCCAGTGTTTTCATGGGAACACCCATAAAATTCTGGGCGTTGCCATGGTCCAGCGCCGTTTCGGTCCCCGTCCCTCCCTCCCTGCAGTGAACAGCGCTGCGAGTTTGTAACTCGCCGAAGCTGTTCGGTGTTGGGGTTTGTGGATGCGCAGAATTGCATATTTGCAAACCCCGACCATTGTGCATGGTGCAGAATTCGGATGAGACCAAGTGATCCTGAATCACCCCATATTTATTAGATTTTGTTTTTATTGTAGTGTTTTTTTTTCATTTTTTTAATTCTCCCTTGTGTTAAGTTGTTTTGCAATGTGGTTTTGTTGTATTATTTTGTGAATGCTCTAGTATCCATCTGCCTTTGCAGTCATATAGAACTGTTCTTGCTTTGTTCCTCACATTTCACAATACCATACAGTACATGCCACTTCCCATGCGTGCTTCTCCACTGCAGCTGAAACCTCTCCCACGCACATTGGAGGGCTTTTCCCAGAACTTGTGCTAGGCCTGCTGTTACCTATAGCAACCAATATTCCTTTACTGCAGACAAATAAGAAGAGGATAGCAGCTGAGGTTGCTATGGGATACAACACCTGTTTATGCACCAGCCTATTAGAATGTGCCTCATACCCATGTTGTTCAGCAAATTACCGGGGTAGATATTTTCAACCTGGTAATTTATTCTTCTAAGTGAATGGGGGTCAGGCTGCTCCCGGCAAAATGAAACGGCATTTGAAATGCCGTGTATTTGCCGGGATTTTCACTTTTCTGTCTGAAAGGGGTATTACACAGCACTTCGACCAGGGTTGGACCTGGGTCTGCAACATTTACACTGAACCTGGGTAAGCCCTGCTTTTTCTTGTGGATGTCATTAAAAATGCTTGCTCGTTGCCAAGGGGTGTGAAATTGCTAGTTGTCAGGGGAGGTTGCTCGTTGCCAAGAGCGGTGAAATCACTCATTGCCAAGGGGCAGGGCCATGCTAAGAGCATTAGGGGCCCCCGGACATATATATATATCTCCAACTATATATATATATATTCACACACATGGAGATGGAGGGGATGCTGGCCGCGGCGGCTGCTGCTGTAACTCCCTACTGCAGCCGTGGGGTCCCTGCAGCAAATGGGCTTTCATTGGCAGAGTCCCTGCGGCGGATGGGAACTACTAGTTCCCATCCACTGCAGGTACCCCGACACTGACATCCCATTCGCTGCAGGGACCCCACGACTGCAGGGGGGAGTTATGAGTTACAGCAGCTGCCGCCAGCACCCCCTCCGCCTCCCCCCTCAGCAACCTGACAGCTCCCCCCCCCCCCCCACCCCTCTCAGCAACATAGACACCCCCCTCCTGCAGCAGAGGGTACAGCACTGCACGCCGTGCAAGGACCCGTTGTGGGTGCCTCAACCCGCTTCGGGACCATTTACACCAGTCTCTACACGGGTCCTGGCCTGTGTAAATGGACACAGCTTAACCCCATTTACACCGCCGAAGATCCGGGTCTGACCCGCCGCTGACCCAGATTTTTCGGCGGTGTAAAAGGGGTATAAGAAGGAATTTGTCAGGAGTGAACCAAAATAACCTCCTTAATAATGTTATCATGTTTATGTAGTAATAGGGCAGGTCCGCTGGAAGTTGTGCAAGGCTGTGATTTGTGACACATTTTCCTATTGCGGAATGATACTTTGATTTCCCTGTCATTCTTTAAATTCTTTTCACGGCTTAGTAAATTGTGTGTGCTTGTGTATGAATGACACCCGTGCACAGTTGCTAGAGGTGGTATGTGCTTGTTGTGTCACGTTGAATTGTTGGTCATATTACCATAGATTTGAATAATTGATTATAAGAAGAGGGTTGTTCCCTATGGCAGAGATGTCAGGAATATGCAGAGTGAGTGTGATAGTGGGCACATCAGGTGAGAAATGCACAATTTTTCTGATGGGCATCAAATGTTTTTTCTACATTCGATGCAGATTCAATCCCAATGCACGCTCCCGTGTATTGTAAATGGAATGAAAAAATTGTCCTGTCAGGCACAGATTTGTACTATATAGTCAAATCGAATGCATTTTGTGTACCATTTTATTAGATGCCAATCGAATCGGGATTGAATCGCAAGCAAAATCGCACTGTGTGTACCCACTATTACAGTACCTGTGTGCACTTCTATGGTAGCAGGTGTGGGGGAACTAAGGAGCCTATTCTAGTTGACACACTCTCCTGCATGTACTCGCAGGGGAGCGATTTTTCACAACTGCACATGCACATAGTCATTTATGCGCACATGCAGCCGCTGTGTGTGAGCGGCCACAGCGAATAGATTATTCGCCGGGCACTCGGACACAACAGTGCGGGCAGCGGGCGTGGGGTGGCGGGCAGGGGGATTCGGCGAAAGGAACGCCCAGCGTTTCATGGGCGTTCCCATGAAAATGCTGGGCATTCTCATGGTAGTTCCCCAATGACGCAGGTGCAGGGGCGGGCAGTGGATGTTAGCTGTTCGCAGCCGTGCGAGTCAACCAGAATAACCCCCTAAGGACGCTGGAGGGAGCTCGTAACTATGATACTATGTGATCTGACATCTGTAGAACCATGGAGTCCCCTAGTCCAGCTCTTGTTACCAATAGCCCTACATACTATCTATATGGGGATGGGTCATAGAGTCAACCAATATTAGTCAACATACATTAGGTCGACCATGGAAGGTCAACCCCTTAAATAGGTCAACCAGCCTAAAGTCGACATGGATATGGAAGGTCCACACAAGTATTAGGCCAACAATGGTAAGGTCGACAGTCAAAAGGTCGACATGAGTTTAAAAAAAAAATTGTCACAAATGTTGATACGGTCGACATGCACACCATCTAAGTGTACCGTGCTCCCTCGCATGGCTCGCTGCACTTGGCACACTATTCTTTTCTCACCCATGCCGTAGTGGATGGTAAGCATGAAATACCGCCTGTCGGCACATGTCGGCTCAAAAAAGAATTGAAATACTCATGTCAACCTTTTGACAGTCGGCATTGCCATTGTCAACATAATGTGTCAACCTTCCAACCACGTCGACCTTAGGCGTGTTGACCTATTTCAGGTGTTGACCTACAGTAACGACCGTATACCATCTATATGTCATCAGGGAGCTGCAGCACACATCCGCTTGCTCTCCAGGCTGTTATATATGGGATCTGTATGGCTCACAGACAGTGTCTACGCAGAGAGTCAATAGGTCGACACTAGAAAGTCGACAAGCACTATGTCGTCTTTGATGAAAGATTGGCACGCGGTAGATCAGCATTGACCTAAGTTTGGCATGCAGGAGTTTTTCATGATATTTCTCCATTTCATGCTTTCCCATACACGTGGCACTACACTATTTTGGGAAAAATCCATGGTGACATGTTCCCATGTCGACATTTCCCATGTCGACACTTTGCTTGTGTCTACCTATTATCGTTGTTGACCAAGTGCTTATCAACCTACTGCACGTCGGCCTTTTGCCAATGTTGACCTAATGCATGTCGACCTAACCAAACTAGTGACTGTCGACCTAGTATAGTCCTAATATAAGTGTTTCTATACATTTACGTGTGTTTGCCTTAGAGATCCTTATGATAACTGCCTATGTGCCATGTGCTAGGCTGGCATGTACAATAACTGCTTATGTGCCATGTGCTAGGCTGGCATGTACAATAACTGCTTATGTGCCATGTGCTAGGCTGGCATGTACAATAACTGCTTATGTGCCATGTGCTAGGCTGGCATGTACAATAACTGCTTATATGCCATGTGCTAGGCTGGCATGTACAAACGTAAAACAACATTGTTACTGGCTGTGTTCAAATGTATCTGTTCAGAACATTGGGGGCTATTCTGGTCCTCACGCTCGCATGCAAATTTGCATGCGAGCTCAGTGGTATTTCAGTGCGCATTTCTGCGCATATGCATGCGCTAGGTGTATGCGGCCACAACGAACAGAGTGTTCGCTGGGCGCACAAACCCAAGACTGCGGGCAGGGGGCCGCTGGATTGGCCCATGGGAACGACCAGCGTTTCATGGGTGTTCCCATGAAAACGCTGGTCGTTCCCATGCGAATCGACCTGTGACGACGGTGCGGGGGGTGGGAAACTGACATCACCGGATGTCAGCTGCCCGCCCAGTTTCTGTCGAGTGTGTACAAAATCTTTAGTGACCTGAGAGTAATGCTGCTTTCCCACTGCCAGACCTGCTCTGACCCAGCTGCAAGGTACCAGGGGAGGGGGGGCAGGATGGGTACCAGGGGAGGGGGAGACCAGTGTGGGATACCGTTTAAGACCATTTCTCACTGCCAAAAAAATGGGTCTTAGATGGTTAAAACACTGCTTTTTACCCGTTTAACAAATACCGGTATTTGTTAAATGGGTAAAGCAACCTGTGCTAAAAAAAACACGGCAAATTACCGTTTAAGAGCTACAGTGTGAAAGGGGTATCACAATACAGCTCTTAACCGGTATATTGCCGATTTTTTTAGCCTTTTAAAACGGTTAGAGCTGCAGTGTGAAAGCACCAGTCTGCATTTACCGGTTACAAATATAAGATATGCGTGCACCTTCCACATAGGGGTACCACCTCATCCCGTTAATTCTGGACACATATTACACGAGTTCTGTGGCTGGCTGACTTCCAGGTTAAAGGGATGAGTTGGTCACCCTACTCAGCCCCCATAACTGTGGAAGTCCCATTTGCAGCTGCTGATTCTGGGATGGTCTTCCATCGGTGGACTGTAGGGGGTGATATGACGCAGTAGTCAGTGGTTGGCTATTTTTGTTGATAAAAACCATCATGTTTAGCAGTTATGTACATAGAGTGCAAATTTTGTGGGTCCCAAGTTATTCAGGACCCGACACAGTGCATGTATTGCAGGTCTTCTTACAGAAACACAAGTGAAATATTTAGCTCCACCTGTGGATCTTTTAAAATGTATCAGTCAGTAATGCATCTGTCGGGTGCCCTGGAAAACGTGAACTGTGTGGGGTCCTGGGGACCGAGTTTGAAAACCACTGACCTAGAACAAAGGTAGAAGGTCTAGAACCTTCATCTTTCAAGTACAGGGCTGGGTTTTACAAGTGATTCTTGTTCTAAAGTGTAATTTTCCATGTTCTGTTCGAGCTGTCTTGTTATAAAATTAGACGAGGCGCTGGGCGCTACCGTCTGTATTTGCCTTCTGGGTGTGAATAGCTTGATCTTGTGTTAGACAAAGATACACTGGACTGTCATTCATTGCTGCCAATATTGGTGAAGGTCGCATTTCCCTTTTATGTGTGCTGCATACTCTCTGGGCTTATTACTTTTTGTTGCAGAGAGGAAACAGGATCAGCTAAGCTGCTGGGGGTTCCAGGCAATGGAGGAGGATGGGCAGTTGAGCGTACTTCAGTTGGTGGGAAGAAAGAAAGTAAATTGTTCCTTATCACTATGGGAGGCTCCTGAGGACGGGCTGCAGCACAGTTCCAAATTCAAATAGAGGAGCCACTCCAACTACAAGTATCAATTGGGAATGGCAGTTGGTTGCAGTAGGCGTGGCTGCTCCCCATTTTAATTGAATTTTGAACTGTGCCGCAACCTAGCCCCCCTCCCCCCTTGGAGCTGCCATTGCTATTACCTATGATATGTATTATTTATTGTTTAACAAAACAGCCACAAACCCCTGTATCTGGAAACAATGATGCTGGCAATGGGATCCAGACTTTAGGTTACTAGGTCAACACTCAATAGGTCGACATTCACATGCCCTCCAACATGACCCATTGCATTCAGTACACAATGCTCTGCTCCTGGACTTCCCTGGTAATGTAGGATTGCCAGCACCTGTGTGGAACTAGGTAATTGATTTTTTTGGGGGGTAAACTTAGACACTGTTGACCTAGATACTTCGACCCATTAAACCAAACCCACTGGCGATGGCAGAACCTCTATCCTATGTACATATAGTGCCAGTGACATCAGTAAATGGTTCCGGAAAGGCAGAAATAAGAGGCGGAACGTTAGTATGTGCGTGAGTGTGTTGCGGAGCTAATTCAGGGATCTGCTGAGTGTCTTGTTTGCAGCCAGTGCCGGGATCCTGCTCTCAGCTCTACATTTTGTGTAGTTCCTCCCTGTTCATTCATGCCTTCTCACTTGCTATCTGTGGGTGCGGCTCACAGTACTTGGCCAGACGCCCGCATACACATGGCAGGTTTATCAAAGCGATGATGATTTTATCTTTCCTAACCTCCAATATTGAGCTACTGATCTGTCTCCCATCTGGTTGATACACTTACTAACTATATATATATATATATATATATATATATATATATATACGTGTGACAATTGTATCTGGCACTCCCTGATGCTGATTGGTAAAGCTGCCCTGGTGCCCTCCTATGAGCAGGATATCACCTGCCCTGGTATATGGGAAGCAGAGACGGGCGGCACTCAGGTGATGGTGAACAAAACCAAGAGGGTTTATTTGTGCATACAGGCAACGTTTCGGGGCTGCGCCCCTTTCTCAAGGTCTTGTTGTCTTTTGGCTTGAGAAAGGGGCGCAGCCCCGAAACGTTGCCTGTATGCACAAATAAACCCTCTTGGTTTTGTTCACCATCACCTGAGTGCCGCCCGTCTCTGCTTCCCATATATATATGGACAAGCGAAAAAGCTTGAAACAATTGTTGGATCATATCCACATGATTGAATACATTTCTGTTTGTTTGTATATCCGAGTGATTCCTTTGCTTTCTACAGCAATTTCTGGACCATTTATATATATATACAGGGCCGTTTCTAGACAATTTAGCTCCCAGGGCGAAGAAATCAAAATGCGCCCCCCCCCCCCCCCCCCCCATGGCATCATAGAAATTGTGCGCGCCGGAGGCGCGCGCCGAAATAGGGGGTGTGGCTTAATTTAAAAGGGGTGTGGCTTAATATAAGGCGTAGTCTAGCAGGAAAACAATTACCTTATATCACACTTTTGCAACCTGCATGACCAGACATTGGTTACTGCAGGAATTGTTATTGTCCTCCCGCACTTAAGTTGGCCGGCTGAAGGCCACACAGTGACCTAGTACGCCTCACAGATCAAGGCCAAACAATGACAGGCTACTTAAATCATTATACACTATTTATCCGTGATGACAATTACCCATTACGCCGTACACTGATATGACGATTACATATTACGCTGCACACCGTGATGACAATTACACATTATGTCGCACACCGTGATGCCCATTAGACCCCACAATGTGATGGCAATTACACAATACTCCCCACATCGTAATGCCCATTACACATTATGCCCCATGTGCCGCTGCCGCACAACTGATGCCGTTTACTAATATGCCCCCACAGTGCCACAAAAAAATGCCCCCACAGTGCCACAAATAAATGCCCCCACAGTGCCACAAATAAATGCCCCCACAGTGACACAAATAAATGCCCCCACAGTGACACAAATAAATGCCCCCACAGTGACACAAATAAATGCCCCCACAGTGACACAAATAAATGCCCCCACAGTGACACAAATAAATGCCCCCACAGTGACACAAATAAATGCCCCCACAGTGACACAAATAAATGCCCCCACAGTGACACAAATAAATGCCCCCACAGTGACACAAATAAATGCCCCCACAGTGACACAAATAAATGCCCCCACAGTGACACAAATAAATGCCCCCACAGTGACACAAATATTTGCCCCCACAGTGACACAAATATTTGCCCCCACAGTGACACAAATATTTGCCCCCACAGTGACACAAATATATGCCCCCACAGTGCCACACATATGCCCCCACAGCGCCACACATATGCCCCCACAGTGACACACACATATGCCCCCCACAGTGACACAAATATATGTCCCCCACAGTGACACAAATATATGTCCCCACAATGCCAAACTCACTTTGTTGCTGCCTCTGCTGCCGCTGCTTCCGAGGGGAGGGGAGGGGAGCGCATCGTGCCTCTTTCCTTCCCCTTCAGTGTGTGTACCTCGCGCCCGAGCTCTGATTGGCTGACAGCGGCAGCCCAGTGACGTGAGCGAGGGGAAGGAGAGACGCACAATGCGTTCCCCTCCCCTTTCCAGGGAAATCTCAGCCTCTGCTTATGACGTGTCGTGCGTGGAGTCGGGCCGGCCGGGGACACAGAGCGGCGGAGGAGGAGGAAGGGAGGAGGCGGCGGCGTTGGCGTTGGGGGAGACTGCCGGGCGCCCTGGCTGTTTCAGAGGCGGACAAGCCGTGCGGCGCCCCGGGCTGCTGCACGGCTTGTCCGCCTCTAGAAACGGCCCTGTATATATATATATATATATATATATATATATATATATAAAAATATATATATATATATATATATATATATAACCATGTGCACTGCAGGTGGGGCAGATGTAACTTGTGCAATTAGAATTACTTTAAAGTGAGATCTATATTGCAGTGTAAAAATAAAGCAGCCAGTACTTTCCCTGCACAGAAACAAAATAACTCACCCAAATCTAATTCTCTCTGCACATTTTACATCTGCCCCCCTGCAGTGCACATGGTTTTGTCCATCGAAGAACTATTTTGTCAGAAAGAGTGAACTAGAATAAGGCCCTAAGACCCTTAGGGGCTACCGCGTCAAGAATATGTATCCACCTACTTTCTTTTTGCAGTAGTATCTTTTTTCTGTCACCTCCTCTCCAATTATATGGTACATGATCGATAATAATAGATTTAATACTAGCCACGCTATGGCCCATCTTCAAACAATGTCTAGAAACCGGTTGGCCTGATGTGCCCTGGGTGAGAGCAGCATGTATGCCTGACCCATGCGTTCCTTGAAGGTCGCTGGGTTTTCTCCACATAGGTCAGGCTACATGGACAAGTAAGTAAGTAAACGACATAAGAAGAGTCAATGGAAATTTTATGGGGATCCTTTTGCCCAAATGTGGGTGACTAAATGTGGTGCCTATATTCATGGCCCTACAAGTCGTGCACCCCAAAAAGCGGTAACACTGATGTTTCTCCCACGGGGGTAGCTAGGTAACACTTTAGTGACCATAACTTCTTAATCTGCTGTGTGTTTTTCTTGGTATGTGTGGAATATCAGTTCGCCCATGGGACTAACGTCCCATTTTGTGGTGGATGATCCTTATATTCCAATAGCAGTTGATGTGACATCCTCATTCCCTTATTTTTCACTGGATCCAGCTCAGATTTAGGGTAACCTCTCTGAGTATATTTGGTCACCATAGAACCCAATGCAGGCCCAATCTCCTCGGGTTCAGAGGTAATCCTCTTCACCCGGAGGAGCTGGGAAAAGGGCAAGCCTTTCTGAAGTGTAGCTGGATGGAAGCTCTCGTAAAATAGTGTTCCTATCAGTTTGTTGGGTATAAAGGACCATTGTGTACCTCTATTTGTATGTCCAAAAATTGGACCGATACTGTGTCAATGTTATGTTATGTCAATTTCACCACACTAGGAGATATATTGTGCATCTCCAAGAGGTCACTTAGGCACTCCTTTTCGCCCCGCCAAATAATCAATAAGTCACCTATAAACCGTTTATATACAATGACCTCTGATCTAAGATGGCCATGTATATAAAATAACTGCTGCTCCACCTGGTGCATGAACACATTAGAATATGCTGGTGCCGCTGAGGACCCTATTTCCTCCTCATAAGAAGGCGGAGATAGTCCTTGTCATCGTCTGTCCTACTGTTCTCCACCTTCATGGGATCCTAATGCATCTCTCCCTGGGCTCGCAGGATGATTTTGGCTCTGGAAAGGCTATTGGCAGACGATAGTAAGAGAGTGAATGCTTTGGCCGGTTACATTGTGGGTGATGCCGGCTTTGGCTGTTAGTCCGATTATGTGACTGCTGACAGGCTGCATCCTCAGGCTGCTTGTGGAGTCCTGGAAATAAGGACCTTTGTTCCTCTGTCAGTAATTGCAGAGGGGGTGGGGGTGTCTCTGCTGATGCCAGGGGGATCGTTCTGCTGCCATCATATACATACACAGTGCAAACAGCTTTCATTTTCAGAATGTATGTCTCCGCCTGCACCAGTTTCTGCCACTGATCTGCTTACAGGACATGTCATAATGTGCTGGAAATTACTGCTAAAGTCTCAGCTTTCAGTTTGTGGTCTGAGGGTTTCGCTAATGGAAAGTGAGCACCGCTCTATGGAATTCACCTTATTAAGCCTTTATATATTAGTGATCTGGAATTCTATAACACCGGCTAATCCATATGCTTGAATTTGGGAAGGGGACGCTCTTCTACTGATTGTTATTTATTATTGAGGTGATTCAGCAAAGCTTTCAGATAGATAATGTACAGGGGTCTATAGCCCTTATTCTTGTTGACTCGCAAGGCTGC
Source organism: Crinia signifera (assembly GCF_055691185.1). Taxonomy (NCBI): domain Eukaryota; kingdom Metazoa; phylum Chordata; class Amphibia; order Anura; family Myobatrachidae; genus Crinia; species Crinia signifera. Next base: position 83,592,890 of record NC_139226.1, read on the forward strand.
AAATTTCGCAACCTTGCGAGTCCCCCAGATGCCACCCGCATGGCTGCCCTCCCCATCCCTCGCACGCCGCAATTCCCTGCACAGCTGCAAATGGGTGATTTGCATAATCATCCATTCACAGCCTTGGGTGCGGGGAGAAAGAAATTGGTGGTGTCGCAGATCTCCGAGCGCTCTGTGTGGGAAATGGGTGGGCAGCTGGCACCCGCGTCATTGGGAATTTCCATGGGAACGCCTAGCTTTTTCATGGGACTTCCTATGAAATGCTGGGCGTTCCCATGGGGAATCCCCTAGCCTGTAAACGAAATAGAACTATAAACTAAAGTGGAGTTCTCCTCCATCTCATTGAAATAAAATAGTATTTTACATCGTTTTATATGCTGTTAGGTGCAGAGCCAGCAGCAAAACCGGTCCTAGGCATAGGCAAACTAGGAAAATGCCTAGGGCATATGGAATGCCTAGGGGCACCAGCAGCTTTTGCTGATTAAAATGATATGCAGCATGCCTATATTCTGTGTGTGAGTGAGGCTGTATCTGCATATGAAATAGTGTATTCATGGAAATCACTGTAACATAGCATTCCGTATTCAGGTACAGCCACAGTCACACACAGAATATAGGCATGCTGCATATCATTTTAATCATCAGAAGCTCCTTGTGTGTCCTGGAGCACCAAAATAATGACTGCTAAGATGAGGGTTGATAGTGCTGGGAAAGGGGAGCAGGGTCAGAGGCAGAACTAGTGGTGGTGCTAGGGGGCACCAGCCAAAATCTTGCCTAGGGCGTCATTTAGGCTAGGGCCGGCAGCACAAATCTTGGGCCCCAGTACACCAATATCTCTGGGGCCCCCCAACCCCCCCCCCCCCCCTTGAGCGGCGTATTTTTTTTACGTTGCATATTGAATCTGATTTTTATATTACAAAAATAAAGAAAATTAAGGTACTTGTGTATTATCAGGGCGCTCACTAAGCAAATAGCTTAGTGCCCTATTCTGTGTAGTGAGATTGCATCGCATCGCAGGCAATCTTGCATGCGATGCAATGGTAGGGGTGCCGTGAAATTTAACAAGTACCATTGCATTGCATGCGATGCGATGCGATCTCTACGCCGGCGTACATAGGCAAATTGGGCGCCCTGATAATACACAAGTACCAAAATTAATATTTAATATGCAATGTAATTACTACTGCACTAATGCTTAGCACAGTGGGCTATAATCACTATAAAATCGGTGGGTATTTTGTAATTAATAACTGCCTGTTTGTTCAGTTATGAGACTGAGTGAGAGCACCCCACACTGTCACTTTGACCAACGCGCCTTCCCAGTGCCGCTGGTACAGCTATCCAGGCTTCAGTTCACGCTGTTTCTTTACTGCAGTCCTGCTCCACCTGGGTGGATAGACTTTCGCACTGCAGGGACAGAACAGAGGAGGACCGTTGGTTTTTTGGGTGACGTCACTAAACTCGGTGCATGTAGCTGGACAGGTGACCAGGACCAGTGGGGTTACTGGATGGGAGTCTGAGTAAGTTCCTTTGCAGAAATCCAGGAGGTTGAGCAGAGTGGGTGCTGTTCTTAAGGATGTCTACAACCGCACAGACCCAGCAAACTGCTGCTCACCCCCAGTTCCTTGCATACCGATCTTGAGATTTTAAACACTAGATAGAAAGCAGCAGTCTGATGTCAAGGAAGATCATTTGGATTAAGGTCTCACACTGTTACATATAGATGAGTTACAGTGTGGGAATCCTTTATATAATACCTATGCATTATGCACCCTGGGAAGGGATATGTAAACAAATAATGTACAATGACCGAAAGCACACAATAAATTGTCCCTGCCCAAAAGCCATTATGACATTGACCATGATAAGTAGTACTATTTACTGTATAGTAACACCTCTTTCAGTTTCTCATATATGTGGATATAATAAATATGTTATTTTGAGCTATATCAGTTCTACAGTTTCCTCTTCCACTGATTGATATCAGCCATAGGGATCTCAGACAGTAGTGTAATTAAACTGCACTTTGAATGCTAAATACTATTTCCTCCGATACTATACTGTGTAGGTCGGATATACATCCAATCCATCGCACTCGGTGTCTGGCGCTGTGTACCGGTACTCTGCTTTCTCACAACCAGTATTCCCAAATCCATTCCTAGGGCTATATTGCCAAAGATCAATATTATTATTACATGTTTTGGTACTTGTTTCCTAGCACGGTGCCCATCGCATGGCATCGTGTACCTTATTTAGTGGTGTGCGATGCTTGTACAATTAAATATCGCATAGCATCTCATACCAGCAAATGGGATGCGATGCGATGCTATTTTTAATTGTACAAGCACCCATGCCATGAGATGTGATGGGTGCTTACAAAGAGATGTAACCCCCAGTATCCACGCCATCCAGGGGCGAATTTAAGGGTCAGGCCGACCCTAGGCACAACATTTTTGTCGACCCCCCATTTTAACAAATTAATCATTATATATGTATTATAATATAAATATACAGTATAACCACAGGCAGAAAGCAAAGCTAACACATATTGTTCACATAAAAGATTCTTATACCACTTTTACACCAGAATACCGGGTAGGACCCGGGAAATCGAACACGGGAAATTGCCAGGGCATGCCCTGCCTCAGACCCCATTTACACTGCAATTCAATCCGGGTTATTCCCGGGTAAGGCCCTTTCACACTGAAAACAAATCAGCCCTGTCTTTCCTTGCTGGTGTCATTAAAAATGGACCTTTGGGCTGTTTGAGATGAGGTCACAAGAAAGGGAAAAGGGAGGGAGTGGGTTCTGCTCCCAGCATTGCAGCAAAGATGGCAGACGGAGTAGCTGTGTTGCAGTTTGTGCTGTACTTTTCAGCAATTGAGAGTTTGAAGCAGCTTCTCACCCTGTGCTACTTGCTTCACACTTGGAGGAGGAGAGCACAATTCTTGGCTGAGAGGTCTAGATCTCGACACCTACATGCGCCCTGTGCGGGTCTCCAGCAGATGACATCATCTGCCAGAGCCGCAGAAGCACCAATCAGCTCTTCGCGCCCCTCTACCCACCAAATAACCCGGATAATGACCATTTACACCACCCTGAGCCCCGGATAAGCCCCGTGTCCGACCCTGAACATTTGCCGGGTCAGATTCCCGGGGAACAGTACCCGTGTTATTTTTTTTCAGCCCATTTACACCATGCCCTGCCCCGGACTGGAGCGGCAATATCCCGGGTCCAACCTCTGGTGTAAAAGGGATATTAAATAGTACAGTTAAGGGACTCTATACAGCTACAATGTATCTAATAATGTCACAATCACAAAAAGTATCTGCATTTAGATACAATCGCAACTTATATCAGCAGCTTGTGTTTTACAATTATAAAGGTGTATTCAAACCAAAGGTGATGCATACTGGTGCATAATACAAAACTACGCAGCACCTGGTTTGAGTACACGCTTATAATCGTAAAAAACAAGCTGCTGATATAAGTTGTGATTGTATCTAAATGCAGATACTTTTTTTGTGATTGTGACATTATTAGATACATTGCAGTCCCGTAACTGTACTATTTAAGAATCGGTACTTGTGAGTTATCTGGGCGTCCGATTTGGGTACTTACGATTTGCATGCGATTTGCATGCGATATCGCATACGATATCGCATACGATATCGCATGCGATTTACGATTTGCATGCGATTTAACATGCGATTTGCATAAGATTTGCTATTCATTTCATTACCCCACTATCCCCAAAGTGTGTCTATCAACGTGAACCCGAAGCGTGGCGAGCGCAGCGAGCCCGCGAGGGGCGGCGGTACGCGTCCTCCGACCTTTTCATGCCCTACTATCCACTAGGGCGTGGAGTGAGAATAGAATAGTGTGGCGAGCGCAGCGAGCCACCGAGCCCGAAGCGTGGCGAGCGCAGCGAGCCCCGCGAGGGGACGCGGACACCTGTGAAGCCCGCAAGGGCACGCGGATACCTGTGAAGGTGTCCGCGTCCCCTCGCGGGGCTCGCTGCGCTCGCCACGCTTCGGGCTCGGTGGCTCGCTGCGCTCGCCACACTATTCTATTCTCACTCCACGCCCTAGTGGATAGTAGGGCATGAAAAGGTCGGAGGACGCGTACCGCCGCCCCTCGCGGGCTCGCTGCGCTCGCCACGCTTCGGGTTCTTGTTGATAGACACACTTTGGGGATAGTGGGGTAATGAAATGAATAGCAAATCTTATGCAAATCGCATGCTAAATCGCATGCAAATCGCAAATCGCATGCGATATCGCATGCGATATCGTATGCGATCTAGTACCAAAATCGGACGCCCAGATAACTCACAAGTACCTAAGAATCTTTAATGTGTACAATATGTTAGCTTTGCTTTCTGCCTGTGGTTATACTGTATATTTATATTCTAATACATATATAATGCTGATACATTATTAGATACATTGTAGTCCCTTGGTTAAGAATATTTTATGCGTGTATACTTTTCCTTTTTATGTACAGTATATGTGAATACTGTGATTTAATACTGTGGTATAATAAATGTTTTAATTATATTTTTGGGCCAGCAGTTCTTCATATATACATATTTTTGGGGGCTATAGGGACAGGGATTTTGGAAGCTGGATTCAGGGGAGCACACTTCAGAGCACACTTATGGGGGGGGGGGGTCAGCTGAAAGGGGAGCACACTATGGGGAGGAGGTATGGGGCTAGTTTCAGTGGTGCACACTATGGGGAGTGGGTGGAAGCTGGCTATGGGGGAACACACTATGTGGAGGGGGATGGATATAGGGAAGAACACTATGGGGAGGGTGTATGGGGCTGGCTATAGGGAATGGTGGAAGCAGGGAAGCACACTATGGGGAGGGGCTATGGGGCTGGGTATAAGGAAGCACACTTTGAGGAGGGAGATAAGGAGCTGGATTTTAGGGTGCACACTATGGGGAGGGGAGTATGGGGCTGGCTACAAAGGAGCACACATTAGGGAGAAGAATATAGGGATGGCTATATAGGAGAAAACTATGGGGAGGGGTTAAATATTGGGGTGCACACTATGGGGAGGGATGGAAGCTGGTACAGGGGAGCATACAATGGGGAGGGGAGTATGGGGATGAATATAGAGTTGCACTCTATGGGAAGGGGTGGATGCTGGTACAGGGGAGCACACAATGGGGAGGAGGGTATGGGGCTGGTTACAAGGTAGCACACTACAGTGGAGGGGGTATGGAGGCTGGTCGGGGATTGTTTGCTTACCTTGGCCAGGGGGTCGGCTGTTCCAGGCCACAACATGAAGGTAGCTGGGTGGGGTTGTGGCTGACAAGGTTGAGGGAGAACCGTGCAGTCCCGGGATTGTGTGTCTCTTCATGCTGCCGCTTTCCTCTGCCTGCCATAATATAACAGGCGCAGGCAGAGGAAGCTACAGATGACATCAGCAGTCGCAGCAGCTGCCGACAGCAAACGTCATCTGGGTAGCAGAGCAGGTTGCGCACCTCTCACTCACGGCGCCTCCCTGTTCTGCATATCAAACATGAGCGGCAATGCTCCCCTGCTTCCATCACCGGTCTATGGCTCACATGTCCACCGCCGGTCTATGGCTCACATGTCCACTGCCGGTCTCCTGCACCCGCCACCACAGCTCTCCGGCTCCTATCTCCACTGCCGGTCTCCTGCACCCGCCACAACAGTTCTCCGGCTCCTATCTCCACCGCCGGTCTCCTGCACCTGCCGCCACAGGTCGGCTACCATCCCATCTCAGCCGCTGGTCTACTGCACCCACGGCTGCCGGTCTACTGCTGATGTTGCAGGTGACAGCGGCTCTGTGCAGCACTATTTAACATTTAAAAAATTGCAAAAAAAACAAGCGGCTGCAACCACTGCCTGCCGCCCGCAAGAGGTGCCGCCCCTAGGCCCGTGCCTCACAGGCCTATTGACAAATCCGGCCCTGACGCCATCCCGAAGCGTGGCGAGCGCAGCGGTACGCGTCATCCGACCTTTTCATACCCCCACTATCCAAGTCGGCGTGGAGTTGACTTTAGATAGTGTGGCGAGCACAGCGAGCCACTGAGCCCGAAGCATGGTGAGCGCAGCGCGCCCCGCTAGGAGACGCGGAATACGAGCCAGAAGTGTGGAGAGGTGACACAGAATACATGTAAAGTAATCCGTGTCCCCTCGTGTAGCTCGCTGCGCTCCCCACTCTATCTAAAATCAACTCCACACCGACGTGGAGGTATGAGAAGGTCGGAGGACGCGTACCACCGCACAGGGCTCGCTGTGCTCGCCACGCTTCGGGATGGCGTGGATACTGGGGATTACATCTCATTGTAAGCACCCATCACATCTCATGGCATGGGTGCTTGTACAATTAAAAGTTGAATTACATCACATCGCATGCCGCAATATTCCAGGGCGATGCGATGCAATGAGATTTTTAGGAGCCCAATCGATGAAAATAGTGGGCGCCGTTCTAGGAAACTAGTACCAATTTTTTTTTATATCGTCTATCTATATCGATGTTGTGTTTCAGGGACTAAAACACACATTTACTGTACTAGCACTTAAAAATGAATATTATAAAATCATCTGTAATAAATGTGTGTTTTAGCTCTTGAAACACAACATCGATTTACATCAATTTAAATTAAAAAGTTCAAAAAAGATAGAAATCGACCTATAGTAATATACCCCCTAGTATTCCAGAATTTTATTTTATTTAACTTCTTTGTTTTTTTAAGTTTTGATATAAGATAATATGCAGCAGTGAACTGAAACAACATCGTCAATCAGAGCGCGATAGAAGCGCAAATATTAACATGTATTTGTCACATAAGTAAAAGGGTGAAAAAATGTATGGAAATAATAACTGAAATGGATACACATGTAGAGGAAATAATAATACAATAGTAAAAGAAATTATAATAATAATCTGAACTAATACACTAGTAGAGATAATAGTAATCATCACCATCACCATAATAATATTATAAAATAAAACCCTAGTAATATAAATAATAATCACCATAATATAAAGAATACACTAAAAGATTTAATACTAATATTCATCATCAATATATAAAGAATACACGATACTTGTGTAGTTGCATGGCGCCGTGCGTCTGAGTCCCCTTGCGGTGTGTCGCTTCGATCGCCCACGCTGCGGGCTCGTTTTGCTCGCATACACTGCGGGCTCGGTGGCTCACTACGCTCGCCACGCTATCTAATATCAACTCCATGCCAACATGGATATTGGGGGTATGAACTATCCATGTTGGCATGGAGTTAAGTTACTTTATTTTAGATAGTTTGTGGCGAGTGTAGAACCCAGAAGTAGCACGGCGCCATGCTGGCGCCGTGAAACTACACAAGTACCGAATACACTAGTAGAGATAATAATAATAATCATCACCATAATATAAATAATACACTAGTAGAGATAATAATAATAATCACCATAATAATATCATAAAATAAAACACTAGTGGGTGGCGGCACTGGGCCATGGGAATGCCCAGCTTGCATTTCAATGGGACTGTGGGTGGGACAAAGTGTGTGGGGGGGCGGCCACATGTCGACATCACATGACTCCACTGACTTATATTTGCGACCATCAAATGATTTATCCTGCTGCGGGCGCATGCAAGGGGAAGTGTTTTCGTAACACATCCCCTTGCATGGTTGCGAGGGTATACGACTGCAGATTTTTGGCAGGGCGACGGGGCGGGCTCTCTGGGAGTCATCAGCCCTTGAGCTCTATCTGCGTACTTTCTTCCATTGCTGCATTTACATCAATTTCAGATTCTGAACAGAGTGACGTTATTGCGCCGTGACAGTTCCCGCAAAAACTGATAAAGGGTAAAAGTCTTATTAGAATCTATGAAAAAACTAGTGAGCACAATCCGTCTTTTGAATGCCTATTAAGTATTCTAGTTAATCAGTGAATGCTAATTTATTATTATGTGATTATGGAAGAAATAAGAAAAAGTGATATTGGCGTCTTTAAAGTGACTTCAATGAAAAGCGCGGTTACATTCTGAGCTATCCAAGAAGGAAGCCCTCATATCACCATTGAGTCCGGTCCGTTCCTTATTGCCCAGTGATGTTCCCCATACATTCTCCCTGACACTATGGGATACATTTATACTACTTTCAGACCGCAAATGCCGCGTCGCACACGGGATTAGGACACGGGTCCCATCCCCAGAGCAGCACGGCAATGCGGTCTGAAAGTTCCGACACAGCATATTGCCGAGTCGGTGACGTCACATGGGGCGGAGCTGGGCGGCGGCGCATCATCGGGGGCTCGGGAGGAGGCAGTACTTGGAGCTGACAGTGCTGCCTCCTCCATACTGTGAACGGGACACGGGTCGCTCGACCCAGGCACCCATTCACACTGCACTTGACACGGGTCATAGCCGTGTTCAACCCTGGTCATTACCAGGGTTGAACACCCGTGTTGCTCGACCCGTGGTGGCCTTTTCAGACTGCAAATTAATGGTAAATTAATGGTAATTTAGGTAACTCCCAAATTAGTAAATTTACCCCAGAGGGTTAATCTGAGTAAACGGAAAGCGTTAATTCTAGTAATATCCTCATTACAGTGTCACCACTCATTATTTGTCTTTCATAACCAGTATACACATCATTATGTAAATACTGTGAAGGGGGTTACTCAATATCCCTTTGTTTATAGATTAGTCAGTCACAACCTTGTGATGATCTATTGTACGTTACCAGCAGGGTGTATCGCCCATTATTCATCCTCACAGCCTGCAGGATGGATTGGGTCATTTCTGCTCTTACGTCGTCTGCACACATCCAGTAATTGGCGCTCCTCTGGATAGCGTGGGGAGTTGAGCTATGGTACTGGCTGTATTTCACATGGTTCAGAGTTAAGCCTAATTCAGCATGGATCATTAATCAGAAAATTCAGTAATCGAATGACTGAGCATGAGTAGCATTCGCAATGCGTATGCGCAGACACAAATAGGAAAAAAATATCCGTACACATATTTGTCACAGAGTAGTCACAGTTTGACTGACAGAAAGCCGGTGTTTAGGGGCTAAAACACAGCGTTTTCTGGGTGAGTTTAAGAAAAAGCAGGTGCGCCCAGGCGGTTTTCGGTTGGGTCTCTGATGTCAGCTATGATCGCTTCCAGGCTGGTTCTTGAGCAGCTTAGTGGAAGCCCCAGACTGGTGCCATTGGAAAAAATGATTTGATGATTATTTTTTTGCAAATAGATCCTCTCATTAGCGGTCCATGCTGAATCAGTCCCATAGTGTGATGATTGGTCTCACTTCTTTCCCATCTAGTAACACTTCATTCTCCAGTTAGTGTGATGGGTATACTCAATATTCCTATGTCTATATATGACTCGGTTATATTGTAGTGCATCCAGATGCACTTGTCTTCCCTATCTGTCACTCTTAGGTTTGCTGTGTTTGCTTATCCGCTTATGCTACCGGCACTGAGTCACAGATCGTTGTCTGTCCCCCCGGCTGGGCAGTCAGTCAGTACATGGTAGTGGCACAGAAATAGAGGAATTGGCAGTGTAGAATATTTGGTGATCTGTGTTGAATTAGGCCCAGTGGCTGGTAGCCAATTGCTGCTGATAATTTACAGCAGGGTAACAACTGTCTTTCTAGCGCCTTAGTATTATCCAGTATAAACCATTTTTACTGTGCGGTAAATATCTCATGCGCTATTGACATACAATTCAATCTGTTCTCTATAGTCATTGCTGCACTGTCTATTTAGCTTTTCGATTTCAGCTGAACGGGAGCACGCATCGCCATCGAATCGGGATAGAAAGCTTAAAAACGTTCTATCTCCATTGGATGTCTATGCGATACCAATTCGATTTTGACAATATAGTGAAAATCAAAGGGTAAATTGCACCGTGTGTACACAGCATTAGATTTGGGTGTTATTTTGTTTTTCTGCAGGGTAAATACTGGCTGCTTTATTTTTACAATGCCAATATTTTTACAAACCCCACCCAAATCTAAAGGTGCCCATACACTTGTCCGATTTAGGACGATTTCGCCAAATCCAGACAAATCTGGATGAGAAAATGGCCCAAATGGGATGTGTTTGACATCCCCCTCTGACCCAATGCGTGGACCCGTTGGGTCAGACCCTACAGATAGAACCTGCCGCAGTTCATTCTGTCGAATCGGACCCATCAGCGGCACAACGCTCATGCTTTTAAGCACCCACGCTGTGTTGGTCTGATCTATAGGTGTGTGCCAGTGGTGAAGCAGCCGGGTCCTGGCAGTGGAACCTGAGAAGCAGCGGGGTATGTGCAGCACTGGGCAGTCATCGGCTGAGAACTAAGTAGCGTTATTTGCGATATGGAAAGTGCTGCTGAATTTGAAAACACTGACCGGACGCTGATTGGCTGAGAATCAGGCAATCAGCGTCCGGCCAATCTTTTTAAAATGTTTTCAAATTCAGCAGTGTTTCCCTTGCCGTCACCCGGCAGATAGTGCTACGGTACTTGTTTCCTAGCATGGCGCCCATCGCATTGCATACCATAAGGCATACGATGGTATGCGATGCGATGTTACACTGTGGCAGCCGATGTTATACCATTTTAAATTGTATTACCATCGCTGCGCTCGCCACGCTTCGGGCTCAGTGGCTTGCTGCGCTCGCCACACTATATAAAATCAACTTCACGCTGACGTGGATAGTGGGGGTATGAAAAGGTCGGAGGATGCGTACCGCTACCCCTCACTGGCTCGCTGTGCTCGCCACGCTTTGGGTTGGCATTGATAGTGGGGGTGGCGTGTGGGTGCATTTAACATTGTAAGCACCCATTAGGGTGCTTATACAATAAAAAATCGTATAGGGGCTTATACAATTTAAAATCGCATGCCATATGCCCGCATGCAATGTGATGAGATGTCATACAACTTAATATCGTGGGCGCCGTGCTAGGAAACAAGTACCAGTGCTACTTAGTTTCCAGCTGCCGAACTGACCCCGCGCACATACTGCTTAGCACCGCAGAGACCCCCCTGCCCCCCCCCCCCCCGCCACTGCCAGCTCCCTGATGATATACATGCAATAAATGCGGTTTATTGCATGTATAATTTGGCACATCAAGTGCCACAACGTAAGCTAGCCTCCCGGGGAGCTGGTGGGGGGCTCTCGAGGGCAAACTGGTTCAACTTGTCCATGGGGGGCCTTAACTCTCTCTGCACCTGTTACATCTGCCCCCCCCTGCAGTGCACGTGGTTTTCTCCATTCCAGAGAGAATTGCTTTTGCAGGTGAACCAGAATTAGGCCCATTATCTATAGTCCGGATATTGCTGTATTTTTCCTATGATTAACATGTTACATGTGTGTTAATTAGTTGCTGTATTAAGGCAGTGTTTGCTAACGAGCAAACATTTATTACTGCCTATAATTATATTACTGTCACATCTGAACCCATAATCAGATGCATACTGAACCACTGTACTTTACCTAGAGGCACAGACATGTAAGGTAAGTAGCTGTTGGTACCGGGCGCGGTATAATTAGTATTCGGAATTATAAACAATTATTGGGTAGAAAGATATATATATATGCCTCTTCCACTAGCAAAAATACATTTACTAAAATAGTAATTGTATTGAAGATGGGATGTCCATAGCAACTATTCAGAGTCTATCTATTATCTAATAGAAGGTGCTAAATAAAGAAGAACAATTTAATCGGTTGCTATTGGCAACATCCCATCTTAATTATCTCTCTGGAGAGTGATAAACCACCAATATCATCCAGTGTGTATGCTGTGCATCGTTAAGGACCCGCTCTCTCATCCAGCATGTCCAGACAAGGAAGGTCATCGTTAACGACAGCGGTGTTGCAGCGGCAGCACGGCCGCCGTTCCCTCGCCGCAGTTCCCCCCCTCATGTGCAGCATTTGCAAGTGTGTATATTGGTGTCGGCATGATAGGCATAGTGTGTACGGCCCTTTAGTACATTTGGCCCCCTGTCACCCACTTCTGCTTCCTGCTTCTCCATCGCACACAGAGCCTAATTCTGGTTGGCTTGCTAAGCTGCGAAGGCATCGGCCTTTCCACGTACCAATGGGAATGTCCAGCGTTTTCATGGGGAAGCCCATAACGTCCCTGTCCACACCGCCATCTGTCCCCCAGCCCTCCGTCCCCATTGAGAACAGCACAGCGAGTGTGTAACTTGACACGTCCTTTCGCTGTTGGGGTTTGCACATGCAGAGAAACCCCAACCATCAGAGCAGGGGCTGAATTCGGATCACTGTGTGTGATCCAGAATCTCCCACCTATCTCTCGCCATCACCCATGACCTCTCTCTGTGGGGGAGATTCTCTAAGAATCTCCGCCCCCCTTTGCCTCTCTTTGCAATTATAATTATCGCATATGTTCTAACATATGCGATAATTATAGCAAAGGACAGCTCTTGCGCTAAGAGCTGTCCTTTGCGGTGAGAGTCGCCGGGTCCCAGCAGGTCCCGGCGGCTCCCCCATCCCTCCCACACCCGGCGCTGCTGCTGCTGCGCCGGGCTCTTCTCCTCCCTTCACCCGGAAGAGGATCAGTGCAGGGAGGAGGTCACAGGTCCGGGCAGCACAACTCTGTGCTGCCCGGACACAAGTGAGGGGGTGATGCGGGGAGGCGGGGGTCCGTGCGGGGCAGCGGGGGGTCATTGCGGGGCGGCGGTGGGATGCGATAGAAGCCCATAGGCTTCTATGGGGCATCGCCATATTTTTCTGGCGATGCCCCCCGCCACGGTAACCCGGCGGGGGATGCTTACAGCATCCCAAAATGTGGTAAAAACCCAGGTAACGGGGTATTTACCGCATTTTTAGCTTAGAGAATCTCCCCCTCTGTCACCCACGGCCTCTTCCTGGCACTCACTGCCTCTCCATCGCACACTATGACCCTCATTCTGTTTCATTCACCCAGTTGGGAATTCGCAACGGGGACCAATGTTGTAGATCTGCGCTTTTGCATGTGCATAGTCTCCGAGGTGCTCGCAGCAGGGGGTAGTCGTGCAGGAGCCATGCTGGGTGCACCCAGGAAAACGCTGGACGTCCTGCCTTCCGGGGGGGGGGGGGGGGGGGTCAGCTGACGTCATTGGATGTCAGCTGCCCACCCGATTTATTGAGCAGAGTGGGCAGCGGGTGGGTGGGCGTTTGTGTGGGCGGCATTAGTTGGCTCACAAAGCGGCAAAAAACGCTTCTTTGCGTGTCAACCAGAATAAGGGCCAATATCTCTCCCTGTCACCCAATGCTGCTTCCTGTCAGTTTGAAGTACAAAGCCCATCCAAATCTAACTCTCTCTGCACATGTTACATCTGCCCCACCTGCGGTGCACATGGTTTTGGCTATTAGCGAGAGAATTTGCTTTTGCAAGTGAACCAATATCAGGCCCACTGACCTCTTCCTGTCACCCACTGCTGCTTCCCATCATTGCCTGTTGTACTTTACTAAAGGCCCATATACACTGTGCGACTTTCAGCTGAAAGCAGCTTAAAACACCAAGTTTGAGCGGCTTTCATCTCAAAGCCGCCGAGTGTACGGCCTGGCGATGAGCGGTGATGCGCCCTCCCACAGGGATAGTCGCTGGCATTACCACCAGATGAGCGGCTTTGAGGATGGCTTTGCATAGTGCTGCGATATGCAAAGCCATCTGCCCCCCTTGCTGACAGCGCCTGGCAGGGGGAAAGCGGCTCAGTGTGTAGGCACTGAGGGCCTTCCCCACAGAAATGACGGCATAATCGCCCAGTGTGTATGGACCTTTAAATAGAAACATAGATGGTGTATAACTGGAGATACAAGACTGCACGGGCATTTTTGGGCTTTGAAGCAATGTGTACAATATGTACAGTAATGTGTACAGTATAATCAGCTAATGGTATTGTAACTAAGGGCCTTATTCTGGTTGACTCTTTGGAAATGCGCGTTAGTTCGAAAACGGCCGAACGAAACGCACGGCGGACATTCTAAGAACACACACCCACAGGTCGTCCGCATCCGTTCGTGGGGACTTTCTAAGAAGAGGGAGAGTCTTCGGACTGCATTCACACGTCCTTGTGCGGTCGGATAGCACAGAGTTTGCACGATCCATACTGCGTCCAAATGTACGAGAAGCTGACCGTACGCACCGAGTTGGTGTATGTGCGCAAACCTCAGAAATCTATTCGGAAATCATGCTTCAGCAACATGACACACTGATCCAATTAGGCTACCTCGTAACAGATATATTAATTTTAATTATAATTAATTACTTCCTAATTGACACTTAAACACACTTAAAACATTACTTGCACTTTAGATTAACCCTTACATCATGTTAAGTTTTATTACTTCATTGTTGCGCATTTACCTGTGCTTTATGTATGCATACTATATATTCATTGCAAGCCAAATGCAATTAATCCAAATGTTCAAATTGTGAATAACACATAATAAAAGTAAAATACCTACAGTTTAAAACACAGTACGTGTGTGTGTGTGTGTGTGTGTGTGTGTGTGTACATCATTATGCATACTGGCTAACGTTATTTTTAATAATAATTATTAGAGATGAGCGGGTCCAGATCTCCGGGATCCGCCAGAGCCGAACATGGTGATCCGAGTCAGGATCTGAGTCGGCTCGGGAGTTTCCACCTGAATTCAGGACCGAAAACAAGGCAAAACCTCATCATCGCGCTGTCGGATTCTCGCGGGATCTGGATTCTATATAAGATGCACGCGCACCCCGCCATCTTCACTCCATTATAGGAGAGGGAAGAGGGTGGTTGGGATCTGTGCTCCGTGCTCTGTGCCCCGTGCTGTGATTTATTTAGTGACTGATTTTGTATTTTGTTGTAAAGTAGGTGCTGCAGTGCTCACACGCAGGGGCTGCAGTGCTGCTGACTGTACACTCAGTGTACAGGGGCTGCAGTGTCCATAATACAAGGGGCTGTGTCCAGTGTACAGGGGCTGTGTCCAGTGTACAGGGGCTGTGTCCAGTGTACAGGGGCTGTGTCCATTGTACAGGGGCTGTGTTGGTTCGCTTGCGCTCGGTGTCCAGTCCGAATGCACGCCTACCACTGTTCGTGCACTCCCACGTGTACACCCAGATTTACGCCCAGTATTGCCCACTTTCAAACCGCGCCCCTGTGTACGCCCACATGACGCCCATATTTCCAGAGGGAGTTCGGGGGACATTTGTAGACGGTATTGCTGAGAACGAGTGCGAAGACACTGCGTTGCACATGCGCATTGCGTTGCTTGCGCATGCGCAGGTAGCTAAAAATCGCCGTCCGAAAGAATTCAGAATGGACCGCACCAACCAGAGTAAGGCCCTAAGTTATAAAAGCTTCAGAAGAAAGTTCTAGTGCTGTCTAACTGGACAGGTAGATGGGTGAATGGGTAGATGCGCACCTGCATCAATTCCTGCAGTTTGGTCTATGTTCCCACCTGCTGAGACGTTTTGAGGTTTTTGTTTGGAAGAATCCCCTCAGAACTTGTTATATTAATAAGGACATTTGTGGAAATTGATGCAGGTGCGCATCTACCCATAAGGATCTTCAAGGGATCCATTTTTACAAATTACATACCTTCCTTGAAAGGTCGACATCTGGAGTTCACAATAGTACTCATGGTCTATGTACCTATGGAATGTTACCCCTGATGAAGTCGTTTACGACGAAACGTGTTGGATTGTTTCCGTACATTTGTTGAACCGAATCATTGACTCCTTACAGATGAAAAAGTGCTTTTATATTGTGTTTTATAGAAAAAATGTGTATTAAACCTGTTGAACAGTGATTTGTACATTGTTACTACGGTTCTTCTTATTGGATTTGGTGGTGGAACTATATACCATGGGCGCACTCTGTTTTCTTCTATCCATTCTTTTCCCCATACCTCCCTCACTAACAGGGGGGACTAACGGGGTTGCTACCCAGCCAATATCCCTATAGCGCATTGAAGGGGTACCTCTCTTTTATATATATATATATATATATATATATATATATATATATATATATATATATATAGTGAATTTATAAATAAATGATAATAATAAATTTATTTTTTGCTGTACAGTCTTTTTAATGACACAATGCTGATTATAGATGGGGTGTTTTGTGTTTGGACATTCATCTCGCAGGCTAATCGCTGTTATTGTTCTCTCCCCATTTAGATTAACAACAATGAAATCTGTCAGAGCAGTAGTTGTTTTCCGACGGCCAAAATGAACAGCAAACAAGGTGGGTATTGTCTGCTCTGCCATATCTTATCTCATCTAGAAAACCTTTCTCCGATGTTCCCCGAACGATAGGCCTGATTCCGGCTTGATTGCAATGTGCACGAGCCAAGGACACAGTTGCTGAGGATGTTGCGATGACAGTGGGTGTCCCTATTCCTTTATTGGCGGCTGCTTCACCTGCATTCCCCTGCTAGTCCACAGAGTGAATAAACGCACATATATAGACTATTACATACAAACCGGAATCAGGCGTCATGTGCGGATGCGGATTCCATAGTACATTATATTATAATGTGTGTTGTAGCATGTGAAGGACAGTAGTGTTGTATATATTGTTCCTGTGCAGGGTAAATACTGTCTGCTTTTGCATGTAGCCAACAAATGTTAAGTTGGACACACCCCACCCAAATTTAAATCTCTCTGCACATGTTACATCTGCCCCCCTGCAGTGCACATGGGTTGCCCATGTTGCTTCCATGCCAACCAGAATAAGACCCATAGGTTTTTTTTTTAGCTAAGATGGAAGTTCTGTTGAAGATGGTATGTTGCTATGGGCAACCAATCAGATGCTATCTATTGTCTTGTAGAAGGTGCTAAATAAATAAGAAGTTAGGGTACTTATGTAGTATCTGGGCTGCCGATTTTTTGATTGTATGCCTTAAGTTAAGGCATACAATCAGATGCGATGCGATGCGATATCGCATCGCATCGCATCGCATCGCATCCGATATCGGATGCGATGACCCGATTTTTCCATAGGAATCAATGTTAAAATGATTCCTATGGAAAAATGGGTCCTTTTCATACCCCTACTATCCAAGTGGGCATGGAGTTGGATATAAACCTGTGGCGAGCGTAGCGAGCCACCGAGCCCGAAGCGTGGCGAGCGAAGCGAGCCCCGCGAGGGGACGGTATTCGGCCCCTCGCGGGGCTCGCTTCGCTCGCCACGCTTCGGGCTCGGTGGCTCGCTACGCTCGCCACAGGTTTATATCCAACTCCATGCCCACTTGGATAGTAGGGGTATGAAAAGGACCCATTTTTCCCATTGAATTCCATGTTAAAATGGACTCAGTCCATTTTAACATTGATTCCTATGGAAAAATCGGGTCATCGCATCGCATCGCATCGAATCGCATGGTCGCATGCGATGCGATGCGATCTCCCGATCCGACCCGATTTAGAAATCGGCAGCCCAGATACTACATAAGTACCGAAGTTAGTTGCTATGGGCAACCAACACCCCATACCATCTTATATTCAATAGAACATCCCATCTTAGTAAATAGACCCCACAGTGTTTAAGCACAATCTGCTGCACATTGGAATGTCAGAATCTCTCTCGTGTTCTCCATTCAGGCTGCCCGATCTGTCAAGATCAATCACCGGCGGCTCCCGGTGCGGCTGTACGGTCATTGGTCAGAGCACCAGTACACACAGCACGTTGCTATTCAGCAATTTCTGCACCGGAGCGTGCATGCAAGAGCCCTGAAGCTGCGATCACATGAGAGCGCAGGTTCAGGGGTGTTGATGGGGGATGAGGATCAAGTGTTTTGTGGGAGCGGTCAGGACAATGCAGGCATGTCCGGTCAGGGGAGGGCCATGGCAGCTGCATGAAGCCGGTGATGTGCGAGTGCTTTGCTCTGTAGAGACTCGCACTTTAGCGATGGGTCAGCAACATTTTGCAGGGAGGGACCCGGCATCTGGGGAGACCTTGCTCTGTGCGGGGCGCCCTGCAGCCTTCAACCAGCAGTTGAAGTTTCCTCTGAATGAGGCCCACCAGCCTCTAACCACATAATACCCTTATATAATGGGTGACCTGTAAGAACACATGGTACTTGTTTCGTAGCACGACGCCCATCGCATCGTATACCATAAGCCTTACAATGGTATGGTATGCGATGTGATGCGATGGCACCCAATGTTATACAATTTTAAATCGTGTACCATTGTATATGGCATACAATGCGATGGTATACGATTTTAAATTGTATAAGCACCCTAATGGGTGTTTTCAATGTTAAATGGCCCCCCTATAAGATTATTAATTGTATAAGCACCGTAATGGGTGCTTACAATGTTAAAAGCACCCCCACGCCACCCCCACTATCAACGCCAACCCGAAGCATGGCGAGGTACGCGTCCTCCGACCTTTTCATACCCCCACTATCCACGTCGGCGTGGAGTTGATTTTAGATAGTGTGGCGAGCGCAGCGAGCCACCGAACGGGAAGCGTGGCGAGCAGACACGGAATACATGTAAAGTAATACGTGGCCCCTCGCTTCGGGCTCGGTGGCTCGTTGCGCTCGACACACTATCTAAAATCAAATCCATGCCGACGTGGATAGTGGGGGTATGAAAAGGTCGGAGGATGCGTATCGCTGCGCTCGCCACGCTTCGGGTTGGCGTTCATAGTGGGGGGTGCATTTAACATTCATATAGGGGGGCCAAAATCGCATCGCATCGCATGCGGCTATATGGCATGCGATGCGATACAATGCATAGGATGCCATACGATTGAAAATCGTGGGCGCGTGCTAGGAAACAAGTACCGAACACATAACTGTAATGTGCATTAAACGTTCTTTGGATCGCAGGAATGGCCGCTGTAAGAGCAGATGACTGAGTGCACTCACCCTGAGGCTGGTAATCTCTGCTAGTTGGTTGTGAAATGCAACAGTCGCACGTACAGCAGCTGCTTGTGTTATCTGCCCCAGGGTTCCATAGAGTCCACTTCTGGGTTTTGTGCTGCTGCTTTCCTGTGTAACATGTCTGTGTTTTCCTGCAGGATGGAGAGCTGGTGCAGTGTTCCTTACTGTCATGTTCTGCTTTGGAATGTTGTGGTATCTACATCTGGAGACGTACATACCAAGGTAGGGTACACGCCGGGATCTCTGTACGGTACATGTGATTATCAGGACAGACTGGTTTCGGATAACTTCTCCACCTTCCGCAGAGATATTCCTAGCCACTCCGCATGTGCTAGATAAAAAAGGGACACTAGAAAATAACAGCGTAATAAGCCTGTAAGGACCATATTTGCTTTTTCTGCATTTCATATTGCATTAGGGGCCAGATGTACTAAGGTTGAAAAGTGATCAAATAGAGAGTGATAAATCACCAGCCAATCAGCTGCCAACTGCCATGTCACAGGCTGTGTTTGGAAAAGGACAGGTAGGAGTTGATTGGCTGGTGGTTTATCACTCTCCATTTTATCACTTTTGAGGCTTAGTACATCCCGTGTAAGTTGGTGTTATGTGTCTGCTGAGCATGCATGCACCAAACTGCAAAGTTATTTACATCTTAGTGGTGCGAACATAACAGAATTCCCTGCCCAGCCCAGATGAAGCGGCCCCAGATGTGCACAACGCAGCAAGTTTAGTACAATTCTCTTCCTCGTAGCCCAGTTTCCTTCTCCTCTAATCACTACGCAGTAATGAAAATCACTCACTGAAACTTGGAGTTCTGCCCTCGTCCTTTCCAGAATCTGACGACACCATCTGTGGCTGTACAACAGATACAGGGTTATCATGTGTCCTATATTGAATCTACTCATTAATAATCAGCAGAACTGGAATACTCTGCAAAATATTAATGTGCAAAATAAGAATTTCTTAAGTAGAATTTCAAAGTAAAAAAGAAAAAAGAAACTAAAGACTTGAACGGTTTTCGTAGAATCCAGTCACATAAATGCAGGAATTTACTCATAGAACCTTGTTGGAATTTCGAAGTGCTGCGTGTGGATTTAATGCCGCTCACAGCCTTGGGTGTGGGGGACAAATCATTCGATGGTCACCAAACATCAAATGATTTGGAAGAAGCATGCAAAACGAATACACTCTCTGGTACCGTAGCTTTGCGTGCTTCCAGCACAAAAAAAGGGCAGGCAGCTGACATCCGGTGTTGTCAGCTGCCTTCCCCCAACACCTGTGTCACTGCCGAATTTCCATGGGAACGCCCAGCTATTTCATGGGAACACCCATGAAACGTTGTGTGTTCCCATGGGCACAGCCCGTCGCCGCCGCCCCTACTGGAAGGTGAACTATCCGTTCGCCGTGCCCGTTCGCACCAAGCATAGGTACATGCACATGTGCAGTAGTAAAACATCGGTCCCCCGTGCGAACCAGAATAACCCCCATAGGGTGCAGAATGGGCATTGACAAATGCAGGACTGGGGATAACCAGGTACCAAGAACACAACAAGGGTCCGGTAAGAATATTTACCTCCCCCTGTTCTGTGTTCCCTCTGCGGCCAGACAGTATTCAGCCAGGGAACATACCAGTAATAGTCCATCACTGTATCTCGAGTGTCTAGTCTCCTCAAATCCTGTTCTCTAAGTCTATTATAACAATGACAAGTATCCCATGTCCATGCAAAGCAATTACATCAGACTCCTCACTTAGTGCATTCACACTTCACCGGGTACACACATTATGCCAGTCCTGGTAGTTCCTTCAGTGCTACCCAGTTTGTGGGGCTGCATGCAAAAGCAGCTAGTAATGACCTTGCATGCAAAATAAATCTTATGTATTTGCACCTCTTCTGTTTCAATATGGTTTGTTCAGGTGCACCGTTACTGTACTTTCTCTGTTTTATTTGACTCCCAGAGTTAGGCCCTATGTCTGTAGAACACTGATTGCTGTTTTATCCATCACAGGTCATATGTCAATTTCCAAGCAATGTGCACGCAAGGTGAGCTAACTGCAAAAGCGGCATCCATGATCAGCAAGTAAGTGAGCACTAGTACACGCTTGTATCTTAGCCATTAGGAGCTTCTATGTTCTTCAGATGCATCCTGACTCTTCGTACGTCTTTGCTGCAGTCACACCAAACAGCCTCTCTTAGCATGCCAGGGCATCTGAGAATCCTTTCTGCTATTTGTTTGTATACAACAGACCTGGCAGCTCATCATGTAGAGCGTGGCGTATTGCAACTGGGCATATAAGTACACATCTGTATCTTATCACAAAACAGATTTTCAGTGTGACATTATTACCTGCTGTACTTTAACAGGGGAGGGGGTCTTTTTTGTCCGACTCTGCTGAGGGTCCGGACCTTCTGTGAGAGTTGCAGGAGACATTGACTATACCAATGTGGGGGGGGTCTGGTTGCGGTCACTCCTTAGCTATTTTGTCATTCAGCCGGCTGGGAAGAGGGTATACGATTTGGGGTAGAGTTGATGGCATATAAACAAAAAAAAATGAAGTGGTAACTGACATTCACTCCCTTCACCCAGAATTAAATTAGCCCCTCCAGCATTCAAATAAGATACAAACTTTGACCACCCAATTCTAATGTCAAGATACCCCTTGTCTTGTTACCTTTATGTATGTTGAATATTAGGGGAGATACAATTTTAGCAATGTGTCTTGAGTTAGTGGACTTGTAAGCTAGCTACGGGACTGGTGTCATCTCAGGTTTCTGTATGCACTTCCATGGGGTGTGGGACAGTACTTTTGGTGTGGACAGATGTGATGTTCCTTGCCATCATTTTGAATTGAAATCACCTAAAATTTAGCTGTACACCTATAACACTTTCTACATTTGTGCAACCCTTCCAGCTACTCCAGGAACCATCCCGTCTTCCTGCAACTCAGTGACTATTTCTGGGTGAAGAACGAGTCTGTCTACGCTTTGCCGTACGGCACAAAAGGCAGCGGTAAGACTGAGATGGGGATGTAGAAATAATATTGTCTGGTGATGTGACCTGATCACAGGGGGGACCATCTTGGTTACATTATGGCAAGATGGTCATTCGTAAATATATCCAATTGTAAAGCGCAACGGAATATGCTGCGCTATATAAGAACTGTAAATAAATAATAAATAAATAAATAAATATAGCACCGCAGTTCAAATGTTGATGGTTTGCCCCCAAAAATTGTTGGAGATAGACCTCTAGCTATTGTCAGGGGAGGGCAGTGCATTCAGCGCTATCCAAAAGTACTGGGAGTAAGTAAGTAAGTTTTATTTATATAGCGCACTTTCTCCAACAGGACTCAAGGTGCTTTACAGACATTAAAAATAACAATGCACATACTGTAATACAAAGGGTTATCAGTACAAGGAACAGGCAACAATGGCAGTACAGATATACATCACACGTAGAGATATGCACAAGACGCATTCTAATAAGGGACACGGACATGGGAAACTTATTTACCAAGCTGTGCAGTACCCAGGCAGCCATTCAGTGGCGCCACATGGTGATTGCACAGCCAGCTAGGTAGCCAGTAACAGTACTGATATATATACTAGATGTACTCTAATGAGTGACACGGACATGGGGAACATAATTACTGAGCTGTGCAGCACCCAGGCAGCCATTCACCGTCACAACATGGTGATGGCCCCAGCCAGCACCGAACATATAGAACACATTAGAACAGTACAGGGTACACAGAAGTAGACGTAACACAATTAAAGCACACTTCTTAGTACACAATACAGCTGAGATATAATGAAGTGAATAGAGGCAGGTATAGATTGTAGAAAAGTAAGAGAGCTGTAGTTGAAATGCAAGAAGAGTGCTGTGAGAACAGGAGGGAAGAGGAGAGAGGGCCCTGCTCGTGAGAGCTTACATTCTAGAGGGAAGGGAAAGACAGAAAGGAGTGACACAGAAGGGGTAGCAGTGAGCATAAATAGGCTGTTAGGATGAATAGAGTGATGGCGCGCTATGAGCAGACACCCCCCCCCCCTCAGGCAATGAGCATGTACCCCCCCGCCCTCATGGCATTGAGCATATACCCCCCCCCTCCTCCTCCTGGAAATGAGGTTGTAAACACCCCCCTAACAATCATGTAACCCCCCCTGGCAATGAGCATGTAATTCCCCCTAGCAACGAGAGGGTCACAAAGTTACCGTCCCCTTCCTTGGCAACAATCATATAACCCCTGCTAGCGACAAGCATGCAACACCCCCTCCTGCCCTGGCAATGAGCATGTCACCTCCCACCCCCCTCCACAGTGAGTAAGTAACCCCTGGCAACACAAATAGCAACAGAAGGTGGGGGCAGAAACTTTTTTGGGGGAGGGGGGGAGGGGGTGGCACTATTTCTGGTTTCAGCGTAGTGTGACCAGTTCCTGGCAGGACGCTGAGCGCTGTCTGCTGATGGGAGATTGGTCTCTCCCTGTGAGAGATTTTTATGGTTTGGAAGCCGATCAAGTGAATAAATGTCTGCTCTGTCTTTATCCATGTGATGTCCAGACTGAACGATGACTCTCTCTCTCCTACAGAGGATCTTATAATGAAATTTCTGGCTCTCACAAACCAGTATAATGTGCCGCAGGAAATAGAGAGGTATGAGAACACCATAATACAGGTCCGTCATTACAATAAATTAATTCTGTACAGGAGTCGGGAGAGGTGGCATGGAAATTTTAAAGGGACACAAGGCAAGATGTACAAAGCCATTGAGAGTGATAAAGTAGAAGCCAACTCCTATCTGCCCTGTTACAGGTTGGAAAAAGGACAGTTCCTTATGTAGCTAGATTTGTTTCCACAATATATCAAGCTGTTGCTCTGGAGGGGCGGCATCCCGAACCTCCACAGACGTACCCCTCTGCTGTGGTTGCACACACCGCCAAATGAGTTGTGGAATGGACAACCCTTTGTCCCCACTGGTGGCTGTGAAGACCAGCATGTGTAGGATTACATGGCTGGTTACCGTGGGAACCACTTGTGTGTTATCCCACTGTTCCTGGTTGTCTCTGTAGGCCTACCTAGTCTGTTGCGGCATCCTCCAGCTGGGTTGAGGGAAAAGCGATACCTCGGTGCGGAGTGGCAGTATGCCATACCAGTCCATGCTGCCTAGGGTTACCACCTCATCCCTTTAATTCTGAACACATATTAATTACACAGGTTTTGTGGCTGACTGACTTCAAAACTCCATTTCACCTGGTTTTTAACTGCCACAGAACCTGTGTAATTAATATGTGTCCGGAATTAAAGAGAGGAGGTGGTAACCCTAATGCTGCCCCACATCAAGCACTGATTATGGGGCAGAAAAAAGCAATGACAAGTATCATTTTATATACTTGTGTCTTAATTTTTACTCCTACATAAATACAGAGGGATAATAAAAGTATAGGAGTTATTTCTTAGTCATTTACCCCCCCCCCCCCCCCCCCCCAAATTCAGTTCTGCTGTGTTGCTTCTAGCCCACTGTGGTGTGTACCTCTGCATTGAAATAGAGACCAGACTTTGTTAGAAGCACCACAGCAGAGAGCGACACCACAGGCAGGAAGGAGGAACTACATGGGTTTTTAATGGTGTGGTATAGACAATGTCCAATATATCTTGTCGGTACACTTTCTACGGGGAGCTGACAGCACTTCTGGGTGGGCACTTTCAAATCCCCGCCAAGCTGGGTGTCCTGACCTTCATCTTTTGCTGACAATCAGTGTGTGTGTGTGTGTGTATATATATATATATACAGTGGTCGAAGTGGGGCGGTATACGGGGGTATGGCATACCCCCACTTTAATCTGAAGATAAAAAAAAAAGTTTTTTTTCCCCCTCAGGATGCTCTCTGATCACTCAGCAGCACATATTGTGCTTTTTTAATACCCCTGTACAACAGGGCAGTCTGGCAGGGGACGTTGATGGACAGGGGGGTGTCCGAAGGTGCGCACTATATTCACTCTTTACTTTTCCATACCCCCACTTCAAAATTTCCATACCCCCACTTCAAAATTTCCACTTCGACCACTGTATATATATATATATATATATATATATATTTATATATATATATATATATATATATATATATATATGGTCCAATAACGGAGGCACACAGGAGGTAAGAAGCAGAAAAAACGTGTATTCAGCAAATTATCAAGCGCTTTCGGGGCTCTCCCCCTTCCTCAGGATCACAGCCCTTAACAGTGCAGACAGGTGGGCTAGGGCTGTTAAGGTGTTAAGGGCTGTGATCTTGAGGAAGGGGGAGAGCCCCGAAAGCGCTTGATCATTTGCTGAATACACGTTTTTTTCTGCTTCTTACCTCCTGTGTGCCTTCGTTATTGGACCATATATGCTTATTGATTGGAGTGCACCGAAGTTATTGTATACTTGACTGGGAGTGCCGGGATAAAAGGAATTGTATATATATATATATATATATATATATATATATATATATATATATATATATATATATATATATATAAAAATGCATTAGAGAGCCAGCAACATCCAAAAAATATTTATTTAATTTATAGGCATAATAGTGCAAATCGGAATAAAAAGAGGTTTAAAAATGCAGGAGGAAAACGTCTACTTAGCATGTGAGTAGGAAGGCATAATCACTGCGTTCATCCTCCAACAACCAGTCATCACACCCGACAGGCTGTTTCGGTGCTTCTCAGCACCTTAGTCATGGGCAACTGACTGAGCTCTCCCAAACAATCTAATATACCCATAGCACCAATCAACATAAGTCCCCTCACCTGTATAAGAGCGGTAAAACGAACAGGTACACACTGACAAGCTGCAGCGCGGCTTCCGGTCGTCACGGCAACCAGCAACGCCGGAAGACAGGCGGAAATGACGTCAGGTCTCCTAGCGACCGTCATACACAGGCCGCTGCAGCGGAAGTCAGGTGACCGCTGAAGGGAGCTGAGCGTCATAGCAACAAAACAAGCTATGCGCTCGCTCGTTCCGACTGACTATACAGCGGAGACAAACCAATGTGTCTCAATAACGCTGTTACTGATGTCAGACGGACTTAGGTAATGTAAAAAATACGGTGAGGTGTAAACCTTTGCTGAGAGCGTGCGAGGGCACACAGATTGCCTGGGCAACGCTGACACATACACAAGCATGGACATAGACATAACAATAACAACACGGAGGACATCAAAAGCAATCAAAAAGTACAAAAGCACATAATATACGCAAAAAGTAACAAGAAAGAGAAGGGAAAAGGGGAGCATATAGAAGAATTACAATGGACACAAGTTCCATAGAGGCAGAACATAGAAAATAAATCTGCGCACATTATCATATGAACACCACCATCACTAAATGTATATTATTATTATTACTACAAAAAGCAATGTAGTGACTGGTATTCGTTCAAGCCATTAGGGGTTAAGCACTTAAGTCGGTGAATCCATAGGCATTCCCTTTGGAGAAGGAGTTTATCGCGATCACCTCCGCGCCTCAAAGGAGGTATATGATCAATAGGCATAATAGAAAAGTCACGCATAGAATGTCGCATGGTTGCAAAGTGGCGTGCCACTGGGGGTGTGTTGCCATCAATTTTGGTAAACGCCTTCTTTATGGACGAGCGATGGCCTGCAACTCGTTCCTTTAGGAGCCGGATCGTTTTGCCCACGTACACCAACGGTCACCAGCGGTCACCTGACTTCCGCTGCAGCGGCCTGTGTATGACGGTCGCTAGGAGACCTGACGTCATTTCCGCCTGTCTTCCGGCGTTGCTGGTTGCCGTGACGACCGGAAGCCGCGCTGCAGCTTGTCAGTGTGTACCTGTTCGTTTTACCGCTCTTATACAGGTGAGGGGACTTATGTTGATTGGTGCTATGGGTATATTAGATTGTTTGGGAGAGCTCAGTCAGTTGCCCATGACTAAGGTGCTGAGAAGCACCGAAACAGCCTGTCGGGTGTGATGACTGGTTGTTGGAGGATGAACGCAGTGATTATGCCTTCCTACTCAAATGCTAAGTAGACGTTTTCCTCCTGCATTTTTAAACCTCTTTTTATTCCGATTTGCACTATTATGCCTATAAATTAAATAAATATTTTTTGGATGTTGCTGGCTCTCTAATGCATTTTTGTATTTTGACCAATTTGTGAGCTCCAGCACTCTCTGGATTGCCTTGTGTGTGCAGCCTTGACTCATGGTCATGCTATATATATATATATATATATATATATATATATATATATATATATATATATATATAGTTTGTGTGATGGCCGGCACTCCCAGTGGTAGGTCCAATCGTTTACTGACCCGGTGCCTTCCAGTATGGACCTCGCGGCCCCAATGCAGGATGTAGGAAGCAGGCGGCACTCTCGGATTTAGTGAAAGCAAAAAGTGGGTTTATTCAATCCAATTGAATAAATCCGATTGAATAAACCCACTTTTTGCTTTCACTAAATCCGAGAGTGCCGCCTGCTTCCTACATCCTATATATATATATATATAACAAAAACACGTCACTCCGGGACTGGTGTGAAAACATAAAGTTTACTGCGTACTGTCTACGCCGTTTCGGGCTGGGCCCGTCTTCAGGACATTTGCAGTAGTACATACAAAAGTGAATTAAATACCTTACCGGCTATTCAGGTGCCTCCCCGCCGCCCGACGCTCACCATCCGTGTCCCGCTGCTGCTTCCGGTCAGGATGCCGGAAGTGACATGGTGCCGGCTCTGGGAGCCGTCAGGAGAAAGGGCAACACTGTGGGCATAACAAAAACAAATCAAAAGCGTGCAAGCATGAAGACTTGCTGTTAAGCAAGTAAAAGTGACATAAGAAATATTAGTGACAGTGATAAACAATGGCATATTTGATAAAAATACATACATAATGTAACAATCGACATCCTGTGTGTCGTTACTCTCAAGACTAAAAATAAAGTGCTGAACATATACAATTAACCAGCCACTAGATGGCAGTGTGCACCACTAATGTGATCCATTTCCCTCAGTGAATGTTATGTAGGAGGTCAAATAAATTTTTTGTCCCTTTTCTCTATATAAAGTGCTAGTGCTAATGTTTTTTATTATGAATTAGAGTGGCTATTAGTGGTGTGTTCCTCCCATATAATGATGCTTAACCCTGTTTCTCCTCAATTTTGCTGTAAACTCCCCATTGTTTTGACTCTACACTTACTTCCAATTTTTGTTTGTGTTCAAAGGAAGCAATTGTAATTAATGGCCTCGTTTAGTCCACCAGGGTTAACAGTATTTAAGGTGTAGATCCATCGGCTCTCCAAACGGAGTAGCTGTCTGTCTCTATCACCTCCCCGTGGGCAGATGGGTACATGATCTATGATGAGGTAGCGTAATTGTGCCATACTGTGTTGGGCCTGTGCATAGTGTCTGGCCACCGCCTGATCACTATGTCCCACCAGTAGCGCCGCCCTTATGGCCATCCTGTGTTGGGCCATGCGTTCCTTGAACTGTCTTGCTGTCTTGCCCACGTAGTTTAATCCACATGGACAAGACAGCAAGTAGACCACATATTTCGAACTGCATGTGAGGGCATGTTTGATTTTGTATTGTAGGGAATACAAAATCAAACATGCCCTCACATGCATAGATATAGATATAGATTTTTTTTTGCGCTGCAGTAGCATCACAGTCACAAACAGCGACTGTAGTCGCAAACTGCATCTAGTTGGCTGCAGTCAGAATTTGAGTCCCAGTCACAGTTGCGTTCCAGTCACAAACACATTTTCCACGCCACCCCGAAGTGTGGCGAGCGCACGCGGTACGCATCCGACCGACCTTTTCATACCAACACTATCCACGTTGGCGTGGAGTTGATTTTATATAGTGTGGCGAGTGCAGCGAGCCACCGAGCCCAAAGCGTGGCGAGCGCACGCGGATTATTTCACATGTATTCCGCGTCCCCTCGCCAAGCACGCTGCGCTCGCCACGCTTCGGGCTCGGTGGCTCGCTGCGCTGGCCACACTATATAGCATCAAGTCCACGCCGATGTGGATAGTGGGGATATGAAAAGGTCGGTCGGATGTGTAAAGCTGCGCTCGCCACGCTTCAGGGTGGCGTGGAAAGTGTGTTTGTGACCGGGACTCTAATTCTGACTGCGGACAGTTTGCGACTACAACCGCTGTTTGTGACTGGGACGATACCGCAGCGCAAAAAAAAAAACGCTATTTCACCGATAACATACCTTAGTACAGTTACACAGATTAAGCACAGAGTGAGCACGCGCTAGCCTAGTACAGTGTAGGAGTCTGGAAACCTGCCAAGTTTCACAGTAATCACAGACTCTGGCAAGCTGCCAATTTTCAAAGAAATGTTAAACACAGCTATCTGGATTAATAAACAAACATTGCCGTGAAACTACACAAGTACCATATATCTCATATATTTGGATACATCTGTCACTCAATGGGCGGTATTCAATGTGAATACCTGCGAGGTGCAGCGAATCCTTTTTTGGATTCGCTGCACATTCGCCACGTTCCGGAGCCGGCGGGCTCCGGTATTCAACGAGTCAGGGGCAGCGAGCCCCTGACTGGCGAATATGAGCTCCTGCAGCGATTGCCGCAGGGAGCCTCAGGACGGTGCCAGGCAGAGAGATGGTAGTCTCTCTGCCTAGCCCAGACCTTTGTGGGGGGTTAGGTGTGCTCCCCGGGTGCCAGGCAGCACAGGCTGCCCCCCCGGGGGTGCCAGCAGGCGAGCGTATATTCACTACACACGATCAAAATGAACGTGCAGTGAATATATGAATATGTAATGAGCGGCTCCGCTCTGGCGCCACCTGCTGGATGCTGTGTAAAAATAAAATAAAAAAAAATAATATTATTTTTAAAATTAAATATATATTCATGTGCTTACAGCACATGAATAAAAATAGCATGCCCCTCCTCAGAATAAAATTCCTGATTTTTTTACACCAAATGTAAAAAACAAAACACTTTATTTTAAAAGTTCACATTCCACTTCACCATAAAAAGATAGCGATTGCTACTCGGTGAATCATGGTGAAAAAAACCTAGAAATGTATTCGCCATGTGGTCATTGAATAGGGTGATTCACCGTTTTTGACAGAAATTCGCCAAACAGCACAAATTCGCCATAAAAACCTGGCGAATCAGGCTCATTGAATACCGCCCAATGTGTGAGTGTGTCTATAACGCTGGGTGAAGTCATAGGCTAATAGCCTATCAGAGCCTCTGACTCCACCCACACACACTCACATCTGACTCAGGGCCACCATCCTGTACTCCTGTGCTGCCACGCTGGACCCTCACCCACTGGCAGAAGCTGCACAGTGTCCCCCACCCTCCTCTTTAGTCCCCCTTATGCCCACACACCCCTATCACTACCCAGCCTCCTGTTTTCCTGTGTCGTGACCAGTGGCGTAGCTTGCTTTGCGGCGCCCCCCCACCGTTAATGGGGGCCCCCCCCCCCCCCCGTCGGCCTCCCTCCCCCGGCCGCCCGTGCCCCCCCATCGCCACAGGCTTACCTGTCTGCGCTGCAGCGCGTCCCGGCTCCCCTCCTGGCTTCAATTAATTCTATGCAGACGGACCACGATAAAATGGCCGCCGCCAGACCTCAGACAGTTTCTCAATTTTATCGTGGTCCGTCGCGCAGAGCCGGGATGCGCAGACAGGTAAGCCTGCGGGGGATGGGGGGCGGGGGCATTTCTATAGCACTGCAGCCCCCCCCCGGCGCCCCCACATGCACAGCGCCCCCCCACCCCCGCGACCGCGGGGGCTGCGGTGCTATAGTTACGCCCCTGGTCGTGACCTCCACCAGTGGGGAGCCGCTGACTCAAAAACACCCTACTATACTATTGCACACACACACACCTAAACAACACGCACACCCCCCCACACCCACAAATGTCACTGTACCATCCACATTTTCAATGTACATCTTACTCTGTAACCGCTTTTTAATTAAACAAAACAATACACACCCCCTTCCAAATCATATGCTCTCTATTTAACACATTTCACCTAGAACTCAAGTTGCAATACAGGCCATCTGTCATACAATTCTAACCATATTTCTCACAATACAAACGTTCACAAATTAAGGGGGCGCAGCTGCTTACGACAGTGTGAAGAGTGCCCATAGTATATATATATATATATATCTATATATTTATATCTATATCTATATATATATATATATATATATATATATATATCATTCCATTTGTCTATATATAGAAGAAGTGGCACTCAGAGACTTAAGGTAGTGGTGAAGTGGTGGATATTTTAATCCAAAAATTATCAACGTTTCGGGGTTCGGCGACCCCATCTTCAGGATACAATAAACTGTGTACAGTGCAAGTGGGCATATAAATACACATAAACAAATTTGCGTGTTACTTACCCTCCACCCCCATGCATCTGTCACCGCCAGTGGACTCCGGGTTCGGCACCTCCCGTGTCAACGGAAGTGCGTCATCGGGAGGTCTGTCACCCGGCTTCCTCCCGGCGGTCACATGGGCTGCAATCTGTAAAAAATGTAAAACATTGAAATTAGCAAGGAAAATGTGCAGACCCAAACATTGAAATGAAATGTGTGACAAGAGGGCATCCAGACACTATATAAGAGGATGCAGTGTGCTATATCCAAAAAACAGTGACACAAAAAAACAGACATTCAAAACCTAATGTTAAAAGTTCTGCACTTTACAAACTTTTGTGTTCTAGTGACATCTAGTGTCACAATGTTGCATAGCAGCTCTGGAAATTCGCACATTCTGGTAGTAGCAAGCATAAATTACGTATGTGCTGTGGCCTCTGAGACATCTCCTCATGAGGACCACTGATCGCAATTCATTATTTGATGCTGCAAAATGCTATGCCCGTAATTGTGGGGTAAGAAGGAAGAAATGTGTGTGTGTGTGTGTGTGTGTGTGTGTGTGTATATATATATATATATATATATATATATATATATATAGCACGGAGTCGGGTTGGAGGCACTCACAGGATTTGTATAGAAATGAACACACAGACCCCAGGGGTCTGTGTGTTCATTTCTATACAAATCCTGTGAGTGCCTCCAACCCGACTCCGTGCTACTTACAGTGTCGTTTGACACAGGCATGGCACCCAGGTCATCATTGAACTACTGAAGCTGAGTGCCGATCGCTACCAAAGATATATATATATATATATATATATATATATATATATATATATATCTGGATCTGCAGGTCCATTGGCACGATGTGTACTCAGCTCAATGCTCTTGCAGACACACTATACAGTTATCGGGCCGATCATACATTACTTTGCTGGAAGGTCCAATAATATAATGTGTACCCAGTTTAAGGACTACTTTTAACATTTCTAAATATTATATTTAGTCAGAAAAAAAGGTATTTTATTATTGATTAAAATAAATAAAGGATGAAATGTAACTATAGCCAAGGTTCTGTGACTGACCACAGATGGTGATCAAAAGTGACTGAGGTACCACAGATGGTGGACAAAAGTGACTGAGGTACTAATTAATTCACCTGTGCTCAATATCCTTTTAAACTTGGACCACTAGGTTACTTTAGGACCCTGAACTGTGATGTTAGTTTGCCACCTAGTGATAACTTCTGAGTACTGCCTACAGGGCTTGTCTAACCACCACCATGTGGAGAAAAAAAGAGCAGGTTTCTATGAATACAATAGCTATAGTTTGAGGACTGATAGCATTGCAGAACACTTATTTGTTGTATGGAATTTGTTTTGTGAGATTATTGCTGATTTATAAACCTTATGATTTTCTCTCTTCAGGTTGCAGTGCAGACGGTGTGTTGTGGTCGGCAATGGGCATCGACTAAAAAACAGCTCCCTGGGTGAAATCATTAATAAATATGATGTGGTCATCAGGTAAGAGAGGAAAATGTAATGCACAATCTTATTAATATTATTATCGTTTATTTATATAGCGCCACAAAGGTTCCGCAGCGCCTAGCAATACATAAATGAGCAAAAACAGATTTGAATTACAGTACAAGACAATTTAGGACAAGTACATGGTAAATATGGATAGTTGCATCAGGGGACAGGACACTGAAGCAATCATCAGGGTGGCAGAGGTTTATATATTCTCTCTGAGGAGAGAGGGCCCTGCTCGTGAGAGCTTACATTCTAAAGGATGTCTGCAATGTGCTGGAACGTACAGTACAGTCTATTAATCAGCATTTCCAACCTGCAGCCTCGTCTACACCTTACCTAGTGCACATCATTACCAGCCTGCTGTCTCTACTACGCCTTAGCTCAGTGGTAGCCAACCCTAGCCCTCGAGAGCTACCAACAGTGCACATTTTCCAGACAACCTAGCTGCTGCACAGCTGCAATCATTAATCACTGTCACATTTTAAAAGATACACAGATGGAGCTAATTAGCTCACTTGTGATACTGTGAGGACACCTGCAAAACATGCACTGTTGGTAGCTCTCGAGGACTAGGGTTGGCTACCCCAGCCTTAGCTAGTGCACAGCGTTACCGGCCTGCTGTCTCCACTACGCCTTACCCAGTGCACAGCGTTACCGGCCTGCTGTCTCCACTACGCCTTACCTAGTGCACAGCATTACCGGCCTGCTGTCTCCACTATGCCTTACCTAGTGCACAGTGTTACCAGCCTGCTGTCTCCACTACGCCTTACCTAGTGCACAGCGTTACCGGCCTGCTGTCTCCACTACGCCTTACCTAGTGCACAGCGTTACCGGCCTGCTGTCTCCACTACGCCTTACCTAGTGCACAGCATTACCGGCCTGCTGTCTCCACTATGCCTTACCTAGTGCACAGTGTTACCAGCCTGCTGTCTCCACTACGCCTTACCTAGTGCACAGCGTTACTGGCCTGCTGTCTTCACTACGCCTTACCTAGTGCACAGCGTTACCGGTCTGCGGTCTCCACTATGCCTTACCTAGTGCACAGCGTTACCGGCCTGCTGTCTCCACTACGCCTTACCTAGTGCACAGCATTACGGGCCTGCAGTCTCCACTACACCTTACCTAGTGCACAGCATTACCGGTCTGCGGTCTCCACTACGCCTTAACTAGTGTGCTGCATTACCAGCCGGCAGTCTCCACTACGCCTTGCCTAGTTCACAGCGTTACCAGCCTGCGGTCTCCACTACGCCTTACCTAGTGCACAGCATTACAGGCCTGCAGTCTCCACTACACCTTACTTAGTGCACAGCGTTATCAGCCACATAGGTGCCGATTTATGTTTTTGCTGGTGGGTGCTCAAGCCAAAAATATAGAGGAGTGGCTTCATGGGGAAGGAGTGTGGCCTCAAAATAATACTAATTTATATTATGGAGCACAGTTGTCTCCAATATTGAAATTACGGCAACAGAGTTCCACATGCATAAATGCCCCCACAGTGCAGGTACATAAATGACCCCACAGTGCAGGTACATAAATGTCCCCACAGTGCAGGTACATAATTGCCCCCACAGTGCAGGTACATAAATGCCCCCACAGTGCAGGTACTCCGCGGACAGAATACACTTTTCCCGCCATACTGTTTCCCAGGTGGCGGGTCCGGCAATGTGGGTGCTGCAGCCGCAAATTAGCAAGTTAATATGGTGTCCCAGCAGCAGAACTCGGGCCCGTGGGTGCTCAACAATTTCCGTGGGTGCCCGGGCCCTTGAGCACCCACAGAATCGGCACCTATGACCAGCCAGATGTCTCACCTACACCATAATCTAGCAAATAGCGTTACCGGCCTGTGGTCTCACCTACACCATAATCTAGCAAATAGCGTTACCGGCCTGCGGTCTCACCTACACCTTACCTAGTGCGCAGTGTTACCAGCCTGCAGTCTCACCTACACCTTACCTAGTGCACAGTGTAACTGGCCTGTGGTCTCCCCTACACCTCACAGCATTACTGGCACATACTTCTAGTGTTCTATACATAGACTGAGTGTGTTGCTGACACCTCCTCCATCCTATACCCAGAAGGTAGCATTGATTGTGGAGAAGAGGCACTTGTTCAGCTATATACTCATTTCAGTTTTTAACCAGACCTACCCATTGGCCCTAAAACCCCTATTTACTATATGATTGTGTTTTCTTGACGATAATGTTTTATAGTTGTACTGCTCTTAGACAGTATTGGTATAGGCATGTGTGAGGTGTATTGTATTGTCAATTGTACTGCATAAGAAATGGAATGTTATACTGATTTCCATAAAAAAAAAAAACAATAACAAATTTTACATAGCAGAAGCTGCTTGTGTGTCCTATTAACTCTGTTTTGTAAATAAGACGCTATTTACCAGAAAAAGTCACAAAAAATATGTCCGTCACTACTAAGTCATGGCGCCACTAGAAGGGCTATTTAAGGCTAAAAAAAGGTTAGATGTACAGTACGTAGACACATCTGTAAACTTATATAAATATCTGCTTTGTAGAAACTATTGAATCTTCAGGGGCCATAGAAATATCCTATTGGCCAAAACTGATTTTTCACTATCGTTGTGGTTTTTTTTTTTTTTTTTTTTTTTTTTTTTAATGTGTATATTGGTCTACAGGATTTTGAGTTGTTTTTACTTTCAACCATTTTCTTCCCAGGTTGAACAACGCCCCAGTCCACAATTACGAGAAGGACGTAGGCAGTAAGACCACCATGCGCTTCTTCTACCCAGAATCTGCTGACTTTGACGTCCAATTGGACAACAATCCAGACACTTTATTGGTCCTGGTGCCATTCAAGCCCCTGGACATCCAATGGATGAAGATCATTTTAAATAATGAAAAGAGGGTGCGTTGTGCTATTCCTATTATCATTACATTAGTTAGTAAATTATCATATTAAATTCCTTAATGATACATTTAATTTATAATTACATTATTGCGGAAGCTGTGATTTTCCTCTTGTTATTATAAAAGAACAACACTTTGTGACCAAAAGTCACATAGTAGCGCTGATCTCACTGGTGGTATTAACAAATTAATCAAGTACCTTATGTGCTTTTTTAGCTTTTGGAGTGTGGTTGCAGCTTTCTTTTTTAGAAGGAATTGTGGGCCTCCTATACATACAGTATAGAACAAAAAGAGGTGGGTGGCAATCGATAATTGACACCTAAGAAAGCGCAGCTGCACTCCAATTACAATAATTCCTCAGTAATTCTATATGCCCTATAGTACTGTATTTTATTAAAAATTATTATTTATATAGAGCAATTTCATATATAAAAAAATACCCAATTCATTAATATATAAAAAAAACATGCGACAGACAAACAATACATACAACATATACACTGTCCTAAGAGGCAATTTTTGGAGGCAGAATTCCAATATCTCTATTGAGGCTAATGGGGCTTTTAAGGCTTTTTACTTTGAGTGTCGCTTTGTACGTGAGGCTGTATTTATAGTTACCAGTCCCGGTTTTGGATTTTTATCTGTCTCCTCTGGATCATTGTATCACCGCAGTTCCTATGAGGGTGAGCGCTCCAGGTGCTGAGTGTCCAATAGGTTATTTGGATTTATCCCAGAATCTGAGACCACTTTCATATAACCGCTGGTGACTGGATAAGTTTGGGTCTCCACAATACGCGTTTCTCCGCCTTAGACTTGGATCAGCAGCTTCCTCAGATGGATCCCCACTGCTACTGATGCCGATTTTATAGCTGGCGTGTTCGCGGGCAGTTTGTATCACCCGCTTCCACGTTTTGCGTTCCACGCCTCATTTCGGCTGCTCAGACTTATAAACAGCGGCCCATGTGACTGCACAAGAGGTCAGAGGCTGAGAGGCTTCTGCTGAGCTTTGATTGGTGGAGCTCATCACATGCTTCTCAGGCCCATGTAGGACAGCAGCTGCAGTGGCCTCGTCATGGGAGGAGGGTTTTAAATCAGAGGCAGCGGTGAGCCTGTGAGGTCTCCTACAGAGTAAGGTACAAACACAGGCTTTTCACAACTACTCAGCCACCCTTGGGGAAGATTTCACTGACCAATCAGTAGAGCAGAGGTGGCCAAACTGGTCCTTGATATCTACCAACGGTCCACATTTTCAGGCCACCAGCTGGTGCAAAGGTGTAGTCATTACTAAGTGTCAAATTTTCAAACATGCTACAGGCATTCCTAACCAACACATTCCATAGATTTACCCGTGGCTTGGAAAACATGGACTGTTGATAGATCTGGAGGACCTTTTTGACCACCCCTGAATTAGAGGATGTCCTCATTCATGTGACGTCAATCACAATCAATATAATAATGATAGTAAATATTGATTAATATAGAACTCTTTCGCCAATAGGGCTCAAGGCGCTTACCAGATAATATATCTCTAGAATAATACAGAATAGAAACAATGAAGTGCCTAAAGTCGTCACATAAAATATAGAGCGCCCCAAGATACTAAAAGACATAATGTGTGAGAACCAGGAAAGTCTTGAGTCTGTTTTTGAAGGATCCTAGAGTTGGGGCCTCCAAAGAGTCAGAGGCACTTGTCTAAAATCTTAACTCCCTAGAAACAATTAATAGTTCTTCATCTAAAGATCGCAGTAAAAAATGGGGCAGTATGCTTCAGGCACCTTGGACCCTGGTTTTGTACAGCTATGAAAGTTAGGAAGCCAGTCTTGAAGACCGTTTGTCATCTTACAATGTTTGTTGTCATTTCAGGTCCGTAAAGGTTTTTGGAAAATGCCCCCTATAATTTGGGAGGTGGCTCCCCAGAACACACGCATCTTGAACCCTTACTACATGTTAGTCACTGCCACAAAAATTCTCGGTCCTATGGTCTCCAATAAGACACAGTCCAAAAAAATGACAGTAGTAAGTATTGTGAGTGTTATTGGGCAAGCCGCTTGGGGGTAGGGGGCGGGAACCATAGCAGTCGGCACTGTTGCATACTGTCCGTTTCTAACCTACATTGCATGTGGATGCCTCACAGCCTCTCACTTTTATTTGAGTTACTAAAATAATAATAATAATGTAAAGAAGTTTATGAAACTTAAACTTTGCCGCACTTAGCATTCTGCATGTTGATTCTGCTGAGTGAGTGAAGAATTTGGTGCACCTAGTAACCAGATGTACTATACCTAGTGAGTTATGGAGTTGGTGCACCTAGTAACCAGATGTACTATACCTAGTGAGTTATGGAGTTGGTGCACCTAGTAACCAGATGTACTATACCTAGTGAGTTATGGAGTTGGGGCACCTAGTAACCAGATATACTATACCTAGTGAGTTATGGAGTTGGGGCACCTAGTAACCAGATGTTCTATACCTAACGAGTTATGGAGTTGGGGCACCTAGTAACCAGATGTACTATACCTAACGAGTTATGGAGTCTGGGCACCTAGTAACCAGATGTTCTATACCTAGCGAGTTATGGAGTGGGTGCACCTAGTAACCAGATGTTCTATACCTAGCGAGGTATGGAGTTGGGGCACCTAGTAATCAGATGTTCTATACCCAGCGAGTTATTGAGTTGGGGCACCTAGTAACCAGATGTACTATACCTAGTGAGTTATGGAGTTGGGGCACCTAGTAACCAGATGTACTATACCTAGTGAGTTATGGAGTTGGGGCA
Organism: Crinia signifera; assembly: GCF_055691185.1. Classification (NCBI taxonomy): domain Eukaryota; kingdom Metazoa; phylum Chordata; class Amphibia; order Anura; family Myobatrachidae; genus Crinia; species Crinia signifera. The sequence goes on from NC_139226.1 coordinate 83,631,345, forward strand.
CCTAGTAACCAGATGTACTATACCCAGCGAGTTATGGCGTTGGGGCACCTAGTAACCATATGTACTATACCTAGTGAGTTATGGAGTTGGGGCACCTAGTAACCAGATGTTCTATACCTAGCGAGTTATGGAGTGGGTGCACCTAGTAACCAGATGTACTATACCTAGTGAGTTATGGAGTTGGTGCACCTAGTAACCAGATGTACTATACCTAGTGAGTTATGGAGTTGGGGCACCTAGTAACCAGATGTACTATACCTAGTGAGTTATGGAGTTGGGGCACCTAGTAACCAGATGTACTATACCTAGTGAGTTATGGAGTTGGGGCACCTAGTAACCAAATGTTCTATACCTAGCGAGTTATGGAGTGGGTGCACCTAGTAACCAGATGTACTATACCTAGTGAGTTATGGAGTTGGGGCACCTAGTAACCAGATGTTCTATACCTAACGAGTTATGGAGTTGGGGCACCTAGTAACCAGATGTTCTATACCTAGCGAGTTATGGAGTTGGGGCACCTAGTAACCAGATGTACTATACCTAGTGAGTTATGGAGTTGGGGCACCTAGTAACCAGATGTACTATACCTAGCGAGTTATGGCGTTGGGGCACCTAGTAACCAGATGTACTATACCTAGCGAGTTATGGAGTTGGGGCACCTAGTAACCAGATGTTCTATACCTAGCGAGTTATGGAGTGGGTGCACCTAGTAACCAGATGTACTATACCTAGTGAGTTATGGAGTTGGAGCACCTAGTAACCAGATGTACTATACCTAGTGAGTTATGGAGTTGGGGCACCTAGTAACCGGATGTTCTATACCTAACGAGTTATGGAGTTGGTGCACCTAGTAACTAGATGTACTATACCTAACGAGTTATGGAGTGGGTGCACCTAGTAACCAGATGTACTATACCTAGTGAGTTATGGAGTTGGGGCACCTAGTAACCAGATGTTCTATACCTAACGAGTTATGGAGTTGGGGCACCTAGTAACCAGATGTTCTATACCTAGCGAGTTATGGAGTGGGTGCACCTAGTAACCAGATGTTCTATACCCAGCGAGTTATGAAGTTGGCACACCTAGAAACTATATGTACCTAGTGAGTTATGGAGTGGGTGTACATAGTAACTATATGTACCTAGTGAGTTATGGAGTTGGTTCACCTAGTAACTATATGTACCTAGTGAGTTATGGAGTGGGTGTACATAGTAACTATATGTACCTAGTGAGTTATGGAGTTGGTTCACCTAGTAACTATATGTACCTAGTGAGTTATGGAGTGGGTGTACATAGTAACTATATGTACCTAGTGAGTTATGGAGTTGGGGCACCTAGTAACTATACAGTATGTAACTAGCGAGTTATGGAGTTGGGGCACCTAGTATCTATATGTACCTAGTGAGTTATGTAGTGGGTGTACATAGTAACTATATGTACCTAGTGAGTTATGTAGTGGGTGTACATAGTAACTATATGTTCCTAGTGAGTTATGGAGTTGGGGCACCTAGTAACTATACAGTATGTAACTAGCGAGTTATGGAGTTGGGGCACCTAGTATCTATATGTACCTAGTGAGTTATGTAGTGGGTGTACATAGTAACTATATGTACCTAGTGAGTTATGGAGTTGGGGCACCTAGTAACTATACAGTATGTAACTAGCGAGTAATGGAGTTGGGGCACCTAGTATCTATATGTACCTAGTGAGTTATGTAGTGGGTGTACATAGTAACTATATGTACCTAGTGAGTTATGGAGTTCGGGCACCTAGTAACTATACAGTATGTAACTAGCGAGTTATGGAGTTGGGGCACCTAGTATCTATATGCACCTAGTGAGTTATGTAGTGGGTGTACATAGTAACTATATGTACCTAGTGAGTTATGGAGTTCGGGCACCTAGTAACAATACTTACCTAGTGAGTTATGGAGGGTGTGGATCGTATTGTCGATCCGACTTAGGTCGGCAGTCATTAGGTTGACACAGATGGGTCGACAGCTCTAGGTCGACATGGGTGAAGGTCGACAGGTGTCTAGGTCGACATGGGTTTAGGTCGACTTGGGTTAGGTCGACAGGTCGGAAAGTCTACATGGGGTTTTTCACTGTTTTTTTTACCCGAATGTCGACATGGACACAGTTGGAAGTCAACCGCAGCACCTCGCTTCGCTCGCTATGCTTCGGGCACGATGCCTGGCTGCGCTCGGTACACTATTTTATTCTCCCACCATGCCCTAGTGGATGGTAGGGCATGAATTACCGCCTGTTGGCTCAAAAAACAGTGAAAAAAAACATGTCGACTTCACGACCTGTTGAACTAACCCATGTCGACCTAAAACAATGTCAACCTTGTCTCATGTCGACCTAGACACCTGTCGACCTTCATCCATGTCGACCTAGAACCTTGTCGACCTTGTTGCCTGTTGACCCAACGGTGTTGACCTAATGACTGTCGACCTGAGTCGGGTCGACTATACGACCGTATCTCAGTTATGGAGTGGGTGTACATAGTAACTATAGGTACCTAGTGAGTTATGGAGTTGGGGCACCTAGTAACTATATTTACCTAGCAAGTTATGAAGTTGGGGCACCTAGCGAGTTTTGGAGTGGGTGCTCCTAGTAAATTTACGTACCTAGCGAGTTTTGGAGTGGGTGCTCCTAGTAATTATTTGTACCTAGCGAGTTATGGAGTGAGTGCACCTAGTAATTATAATTACCTATCGGGTGATGGAGTTTTTTGTTAAGGAGTACAGAAAACCTTTCTCTTTTTGCAGAAGATTATTTAAATAAAGTGGTGTAGTGAGGTCACTTTATGGGTGCTGCGGGAGACGCCACCCTGCATGGCTGCGGGAGGCATCAAGAAATGAGGTGTACAGGTTTAAAAAAAATTATGCTGCAACACCGACATCTGTTAGAAAATAATGAAGGTGGTTTAGGTGCAACCTTTGTACTCCCAAAACCGTGCTGATTTCTCAGAATGGAACTATGTACTATGATGTATGGACTAATGGTGGGTACACACCGTGAGATTTCCACTATTTTCCATTCAATTTTGCTTATATAAGCATAATCAGTACTTATATGTTAGTTGGGCGCCCACTAAGCTATTAGCTTAGTTTCCATGTCCCCTCGCTACGCTCGCCACGCATCGGGCTCGGTGGTTCACTGCGCTCGCCACACTATATAAAATCAACTCCATGCCAACATGGATAGTGGGGGTATGAGCGTACTAACTATAGTGGGTGCCCTACTAACATATAAGTACCGCAAAATCAAATACGAAAAAATCAGAAATCGAAGCGTGTGAACTGCTTTCAATCTAGATTCGATACCGATGCGCGGATCGAATGCAGAAATAGACTTGCCTGACAAAACTATTTCTGCTTCGATCTGGAAGATCAAATGCAGTTACATGCTGCATCCCCCCTCCCTCCCCAAGTGCGCTGTCCTCCATCCATCCGTCCATCAACGGCACTTCCGTAGTCAGGGAGAATACAAAATGCTACGGTCCAGGGAATATACAGTACAGTATATTCCCTGGACCGTAGCATTTTGTATTCTCCCTGACTACGGAAATGCCGTTGATTGATGGACGGATGATGGATGGAGGACAGCGCACTCGGGGAGGGAGGGGCGATGCAGCATGTAACTGCATTCAATCTTCCAGATCGAAGCAGAAATAGTTTTGTCAGGCAAGTCTATTTCTGCGTTAAAGTCACATGCAAAGTCATGTTAAAGTCACATGCAAAGAAGCTCGGCACCACTGAGTCACACGCCGCTCATGCATTCAGTGTAACGCAACTTGCAGTGCCAGGAGGATGTATGTGGACATCTCTGTATTAAGTGTTGCATGGATCCTCTCCTTTCAGAAACCGACTACAGGAATGCTAGCGATCACTTTCGCCCTCCACTTTTGTGACAAGGTGCACATAGCAGGGTTTGGGTACCCAGCTCTCAGCAATAAGAAGCAGCCCATTCACTACTACGAGAAGGTGACCCTGAAATCCATGGCGGTAAGTGGCTTTTCATTGCCATCATGCCAATAAAAGTTTAAGTACAGTAAATGGAAATGTATTTGCACAACGTAAAAGTAATTGCTCCTAGAAAACTCATGCCCCTTTCCCACTGCAGCCTTGAAACGGTATATTGCCGATTTTTGAGGGCAAAATACCGTTTAAGGCTGCAGTGGGAAAGCGCCAGAGTTGAAATACCGTTTAAAGTTAAACGGTATTTCAACCCGTTTTCAAAGCAGTGTTTTAAACAGTAATCTACCGTTTAAGAGGCAATGGGAATGCATCTTAAACGGTATTCTTAATGTAAACAGGCTACAATTCAAGCGATTGGTTGTTGCCTGTGTTGTACACTCCCCACAACCCTGAAAAGCCCATTAAAGTCACAGGCACTCATTTGTGCTGTAAAAACGTTTTGAAGAGCTAAAACGTTTTACCTGCAATGGGAATGGTACTTAAATGGCATTTAAAACTGTAATCTGCTGCAGTGGGAATGCTAAATACCGTTTAAGATTACCTGTAACTTAAAACGGGTCTGCAGTGGGAAAGCAGCATCAGACTGTTCTGTGATTTATTATGTCGGGAACCCTGCCTTTGTTAGTATACAGGGTATTATTGTACATACCTATTAGGTCACAAGTGAAGGTTCTGCTGCTCCAGTACAAGCTATGGGCAGACTCGCTTACCGTCCAGATCATAGGCTGCGCACGGGGGGTGCCGGGAGTGCACAGGCACCTCCTAATGACCCCCCTCACACTTGCACACAGTACCAGTTTTACTGGCACAGTAGGGTGCCCAATGGCAGCGGCGGCTCTGCTCATACTCCTTAGCTGAGCCGCATGCACACAGTAGCACTGGCCGGAGCGGGTATTGGCTGCGGCGCTGTCCCCCATATACACGATCTCTCCGAATCCATTCCCCGGCCCGCCCACACACTTACTTCGTGGGCGCTGCTGCGGCGCACATACTATTTCTCTGTAGCATAGCTGCGCTGTCATGACACAAGTGCTGCCCGGCATCATCCATGCAGCTGCAGTAGGCTTCACCGCGGCGCAGACAACAGAGCAGACTCGCGGCAGAAGCAGGTACACAGGATTCAGAGGTTTAGGAAGCTACCTATGCTTTGTGGGGATCAGTTTATCAAAGCATGGGAGAGGTATCATTAAATATATTTGATAAGGTTAGGGGTGGGAAAAGTGAATTATATATATAGGGTGCGTGGTATGGGGGAGGGACAGTAAATATTTAAGGATTGTATAGTATTTTCATATGTAAGATATGGCAGATTAACAGCCCCCATACACTATCTAATTTGGGCCCGATTTCGTGAGAAATAGCATGTGTCTGACGTCCGACCGGATCAGACCCAGAGATCATTCATGCTGCACATATGATCTCCATGTTTCTCCAACAGCAGAAAATGGGGATTCCATTCGATACATTGCATGTGATGTATCAAGGGAATTGGGTGGGTTGCCCACCGCTCTCTGCCCGTCCACTGTCCCCGCCAGGCACTTATGTGGCATAATAAGGAATGTGTTCTAATGTGGAATTGGCATAACAGTGTGTGGTATAATGTGCAACGGGATTTATGGTGTGTGGCATATGATGTAATGGGCATTACAGCATTTGGCATACTATGCAATGAGCATTACGGTGTTTGGTATAATGTGTAATAGGCATTACGGAGTGTGGCATACATTTTCATAGGCATTATGGATTGTGACCTAATGTGTATTGGGCATTACGGACTGTGGCTTAATGTGTAATGGGCATTATGATGTAAATTTTTGTCCCTGTTTCTACTGTGTGAATATGGTGGGGGGAGACTCATTCTGAAGCCCATATACATAAATAAGTCACCATCTGTTTAGTTTGTATTGATGCCCAGTAGGCGGGGATAGACACGCCCAGTAGGTGGTGATAGACACGCCCCTCCAATGCTGCACCCCCTAATACATGGGTCTTCAAACTGTGGCCCTCCAGATGTTGTGAAACTACATGTTCCAACATGCCTTGCCATGTAGTTCCACAACATCTGGAGGGCCGCAGTTTGAAGACCTGCGCGCTAATAAAATGGGCTGCTTATCAGTGTCTGGGTATTAGCCGTGTGCACCTGTAGCCAGGTCACTTTTACTCATCCAAGCCATAATCTGTGAGGACTTCAGGCTACAAGGCTACGGTCTGAGGCGGATGTGATGTGCTGATTAGTGAACGATCCTGAATCAGGCCATTAGGCCAGTGGTAGCTGTTATGTGCTGCTTACACATATGGCTCTTCTTTAATTAAAACTGAGCTGATTTTCTTTTTTAAATCATGTTGTTCTTTGTCCTTTTGATGACAGTGGAATCTCCCCTTATGTTGCATGTAATTTGACATCCCCATCCATTTCGACAGTGCCCACTGGTCCCAGCTCCACAGTGTGTAATGGTTAGCATAACTGCCTCAGAGCATTGAGGTCATGAGCTCAATTCCGACCATGGCCCCAACGGTGTGGAGTTTGTATATTCTCTCCTTTTTTTGTGAGTTTCCTCTGGGTACTCCGGTTTCCTCCTACATTTCAAAAATAAACTGGTAGGTTAGTTGGCTCTCTACAAATTAACCATAGAATGTCTGTGTGGAATATAGATTGTAAGCTTCACTTGGACTGATGTGAATGTTCAATATTCTCTGTAAAGCGCTGCAGAATATGTGTTACCATAAATAACTGGTAACAAATAAATAGTTGTTGAACAGTATGCATGCTTCGGGCCAGGGAAACAATCAGTCCTTTTGGGTCACAGGTTGCACATAGAGTAGAACTCATGCGGTCATCTTACTTAAGACAGCAGTCTGCAGAAAGAGAAAGAGAGAAAGTAGATGTCAGTGGGTTGAAGATGCTGAGCCAAGAAGGAAAGGGAACCGTAATGGGAGCTCACCATGACCCTGTACTCACTGTTACATTCCTCTGCTTCTCTAACAGGTGTCGGGACATAACATCACTTTGGAAGCCATGGCAATAAGAAATCTTCTCCAGCACAGGCTTGTTCACAATCTGACTTATTTTTGAAGATGGGATTGGGCACATGAACTATCTACAAGACTCTACCCTATGGTGCGACCCGGAGGGCAGTATGCTGGACACGCTGCTCTGTGCCACCTTTAAGTCAGTGAATGGAACATTTGTTCAAGGCTGTGGCAAACAATTTGCGACTGCACTTGGGAACCCGTTCTGCACAGGGCACATACCCAGTTTTATGGACTACGGGCATCTAACAGTGGAATTTGAAACGGACTAGCAGATGCCACTTTATTGACTCAGATTTTTTAAATTTTGTTTTTATTAGAGATTTATTTTACATTTTGCCTACCGCTCTAACTCCAGGTATGAAGAACCGCGGTGATGAGTGGGTTGATGCCAAATGCCCAACCCTATACAAAGGCAACAGAAGTTAACGGCTGGGATTGGCAATTATCAGGTTGCATATCCTGCCGGCTGTGATCCCTATAAATATTTTTTTTTATTGCCTTCTCCATGTTTACTATTTCTTATAGTTACCTGATAAACTTGGAACACGATGCAATGATTTGCTCAAGCAAGGATCGGACTCTGTGCTCGGAGTGTTGGCTAAAGGGCAGGCCCCCCCTCCGGCGCCATATCCTTCTTTGTTGGGGATCTCGTATCTTGGGGGGGGGGGGGGTATTTTTTGTTTTTGAAAAATACAGCAATGCCCCCTTTATAGCAAAATTATAAAAGTGTCACCAGTAACCACATGCTGCTGGTTTTGTGTTATTTTATTTTGTTGTCTGCTATTGGTAGAACGGGAAGAGGACGCAATATTAAATATTTTTTCTCATAGTGTGTGATTCCGTGGTCTTTTTACCAGAGTGCCTTGTTTCAGCAGTGGCACCAACCTCTTTACTTTCCCCTGTTCATGAACTATCCAATGGGGTCTGTCGGGATTACGCCTCCATTACCGCATGCGTTATATGTCACTGATAGGCTGAGTATTGGTTAACAATGTGTACGTGATAACTACTGCTAAAGAGGTCTTCAATTCTTTCACGCCCCTTATGGCCACTTGAACCCAAAGACAGTCATTTCTATTAAGTGGTTCTCTCTTTGGGGCCGATTCAGACTTGGTTGCACATTCGTCCCCGATGATGGGGATCTGCACATGCACGATTATGCTGAAGTGCAAACCCCCACAGAGATCTCCTTAGAAACACTGGGCTGGCCTGTCAGAACGCAGGTGTGCCCCTGCCTTCTCGGGGCGGGTGGATGACGTCACATGACCTCAATTCGGCAGACTTACTTTTTAGAATGAACAGAGGAGAAATATAATTTGATGGTGAGCGTCCATCAAATTATATCTCCTCTGTGTGTACACATCTGCTCGCATGGAAGCGAGCAACAGGGTGGTTGTGCGTTCCGCAGGGCGACGTTTACCTGCTCACTTGGCAGTGAATATACGCAGCCTCACAAGGAGTTCTGAATGACCCCCTTTTTCTTTAATAACAAAACCATACCAGGTATGTAAGTCACCTACTGACCCTAACCCATATTGGGGAGAAGTCTAAGAATCTGTTCTAAACGTCCTATCAGTTACTTCCATGCTCTGAGGATGATGGGACTAGTAATCTGTTTGTAATGCCGACGATGTCTTCTCCATAAAAGGGATCAGTTTTAGGTATGATCATCGGAAGCCCCCCATCGAATGATGGCTGGGCATCCACCTTCAAATCTTTCGTAAAGATGGTAATGACCATCGCATCAAAAGAATTTTATTTAAAAAAAAAGAAGTTATATGAGACAAAAACAAAAGGGGGAAATGTATCAAGCAGCACAGAGAGTGGATACATTTCCCTTAGCAACCAATCAGCTTTATTTTATAGCATGTACTTAAAACTACCTTGATGGTGACTGGTTGCTATTCACTTGTCCACTCTTTGATGCATCTCTTATTGGCCCTCATTCTGGTTGACTCGGAAAGCTGCAAAGCTTGCAGCTTACCGAGGACCAGAATGCGCGCCCCACCGAATTACCGCACCGCCCTGACGCCGTATCCCCTCACAACCATGCGAGGGGATGTGTCACGAAGATGTATCCTCTTGCATGTGCACGCAGCAGGAGAAATCATTTCATAGTCATTGTCACGGACCCACCGGTCGCCTGCTCCGATACGTCAATCTGAGCAGCGCCGGCCGTGACTGGGGTTCACTCAGGACACTCGGGTCCTTTCCCTGAGGTACACTGCCACCAGCCAAAACCTGATTTTAGCGCCTGAAACTGCGCAAGGGGCGGCTTGGCTCGCCCCTGACCACACAATACAAGATAACAATGGTAACGTTTTTCAGCCGTTCTCTTCCGAGGCTAATGAGTCTTAGGAACACAGAACCAGAACTGGGAATATGTATTATTTATTCCTAGAAATACTACAGAGCTTTAGAAAATAGTTACAAGATTTTACAATGATTTTAAAAGTACACACAAGTTTTAAATGCAAATTTCAGAAATAAAATAAAAGGAAAAAAAGACAGAACCGTATCCTACAATCCTGAAGTGGGGGGGTCCTCCACAAGAAATCTCTCGTCGCCTACAGCCTGCTTGCTCGACCCCCAGGTAGTGACACTGACTATAGGGAGAAGGGTCTTGTTATACCTTGCAGACTCCCTCATCCCTCCCACCCTTGGGATTTTTAACCATTCCCTTGCTGAGCCTAGTGAAAGTCCCTAGATATAGGATCGTTCCCATAAAGAATTTCTCCCTGCTTTGAAGTAGATTTTCTACATTCCTCAAGTGATAAGAGGTAATTTCGTGTGCAGGGCCAGAGCACCTTTTGGCCGGTTGGCTGGACACTATTGCTCTCCCCCCCAATCTGGTTTATGAGGGGTCTCAGATCTTATCTTACATCCTAACTCCAGAGGAGACCACAGATGGCTACACTCCCTGGGTCACCAATAGTCCACACACATAATACATGACATGTTCTGATCTCCCACATAATAATCACAGACGGCATGATTTTACCAAACATACCAGACATACATTAATTGAACAGATAATCATAACAGGAGGCATACGTTAATTTGATCGATCACCTGATCTGATCGTTACACCTCCCCCTTTTAAAATGGCGCACAGAGGCGGTGACCCACGTCACCGTCTCATCAGTGCGCTATTAACTACATCACCTGGACAGGTAGCAGTGGTCTCTGTGCTGAGACAGACTGCCACTGATTCTGCGGGATCTGTACTAACACTTCACTATACTTGACGTCTGTCATGGCACCACCTGACGCCATAGCCGTGGCTAGGGTGGGCAATGGGCATAGTCCCTGTCCCTCTCGCAGGAGATGGCAAACTAAAAGCACACAGGTGTCCTCGAACCCATAGTCTGTGAGCACAGTGATATAGTGGGAGCTGTGTCCATCCCGGATATTGACACTGCCCACCACAGCTGTGCGTCGGACTCCTGGGCACGGATTCTCCCCTGCAGCTGGCAGTTTGGCCTTACTCACTGAGATCAGTACCAGACCATTCCTCCACACCCCAAACGGCCATCCCCCTGGGACTCGTAACTCGGCACGTTTAACTATACCACAGGTGTGGGGCATTCTCCCAGCACTATATACAGACTTAAACATGTCTTCCCAGCACCTCTCCTGAGCTGACTGACCCCCCCTCCCCTTCACTGGGGGGAAGGTCCACTCACTCAACACCTCACACCTCATCCTTTTGTGAGGAGATTCGCCCTCTGTGTCTGTGTGTGTGAATTGTGAAGGGGGGCACGTTTCTGCAAGGGGGAATACCAGCAGGTCCTTGTCCCCTGTCTTGGGAACATCCCAGCTCCGCTTTCCTGAGGTTAATATAGCTGAGTTTACCTGTGCTTCACGGGCCCTCCCACCCTTCTGGTTACACACAGCAGCTTCCCTACTAGCCACTGGCTCTATTCCTGACACAACCCTCTCACTGTACCCAGGGGTATCTTTCCCACTTCCCAGGTATGGGGCAGCCTGTGCAGGGTCGATTCTCAGTTCTGCGTGGAAAGCCGAGCTTTCCATGGCAGTCCAGGACACCTTCCTGAGCCTGACCTTCCCTCCCAGACCCGCAGGTTCTGTGCCTGGGGTGGTGCCACTGAGGTTCTCAGGAGAGGCATCCGTTATCCAGTGATGCTGGAAAAATGCACTCTCTGGAGGGTTCTCAGTATCTGGAGGGAACCCCTGCTGTGTTCCTGTATCTGTTCTTGTGTGGCTACAGTAAGGAGGGGGGTTTGGAGGGAAAGCTGCAGTAAGGGACACTCTCTCCCTATCTGACAGTTCTACAGTGCACACAGGACCCACCGGGTCACTTATTATACCTGGTACCACATTTCCCACAGTAGCGCAAGACATCACATTATCAACAGTAACATCAATATCATAACCTGGGGAGACATCCTGCAATACCTGCAAATTAGCCTGTGCATCTTCCACAACACATGGGGCCCATCCTGCTGGCTTACAATTGCACCGTGGCAAACCCGCTATATCTGGATCCCATTGTCTCTGAGCAGGAATGACGTTATCTGAGCATGTTGTCACCAGTAACTTATTGGCAGGTACATGCGCTGCCTGCAACCAACTCAGATCTGTCCCATTTCTGCAGTTAGCGTCCCCGGGCACGATGTCACAACCAGACATCACTGGAGGAACAGGGTTAACTTCTAGCACAGCAACCTTAATGACATCACCCTCAGCACTCCTACCGCTGGTGAGTGAGGGTGTCTCATTCCCAACTAGATTAGGGCATTCATTTAACCCCACCAACTGGCAAGGATTACCCACTATACCTGTCTCTAACTCACCCTCCACCTCTACCGAAGGTACGGCACTATCACAGATCATCCCAGGGGCTTCACACCAAACCACAACATTGCAATGTTCAGCATGGTTACATACTACCTGAGATGCATCATATGGTTCAGAAGGGTTAGCGACAGATATGTGTGGAGTTAATAAAAGTCCCACATCAGTAGTCCCACACATACTTGTGTGCATACAGTCAGAAAGTCCCATTCCTATTTCCGACATAGTCTCTCCCCTGCATACTTTCACTATGCAGCCAGCCGCTTCCGGCAACAAATCTGGAGCAACGGGTGGGAACATGCTGCTCACATCTTCCAGCAGTTTAAACTGGGCCTTGTGATGTGAGGTCTCTGGAACAGGTTCCACACCGATTGTAGCAGGCCCGGGTACCATGTCCATGAGGGAAACCCCGGTAGGCTGTGTCGTTGGTTCCATAGCTGGTGATAGAAGCTGTTCCAGGCGATTCCTTTCAGCCTCTGCCCAGCGGCACTGCTCTTTCCACCATGGAGTATCGAGCTTTTTACAATCATAAGCATATTGCTGCGCTATTTCAAAACAGTCCGTCAGGTCTCTCAGCAGTAACCAAGGAGTCGCATCGGGACCCCAGGTTAGAAACTCACCGCGATACATGCCGAAAACATTGCGCTCATCATTTCGTGCACGGGTGAGCCGCTTGATCATCTCCCAGCGGGAATTGTTGGGGCAGGAGATACCTTGCAGCTGACATTCTGTAGTGAGTTCTTCTGGGCTCATAAGCCTAAACGGATAATCATCACCATATGGGTCAGAATACTCACTGGGCTCTTCTGGTGCTGTAGGGGATTGGTACTCTGCAGTCTCCCTGACTGCCACACATCCTACAGTCTCCCTGGTGCTAGCAGAGATGTCACCTCTCTGAGCATCGGCTGTAGTGTCCAGGGCCAGCTCATTACTCACAACCAAGCTGACACTCACTTGGCTTCCTCTGTCTGCTTCCAAGACAGGGAACTGTGCATGACGCGGTCCGGTGAAATTCGCGTCAGCGGTCATTTGGGACCTCTGTCCCTTGTTAGGCTCCCCATGATTGATAACAGAGTCCACATCATGATCCAACACATTATTTACTTCCGCAGACAGTAAAAGTTCAGTACGAAGCCCATCTCCTGCTAACTCAGTAGCCACGGCAGATAAAGTCTCACGTAAAGGTTCGCCATCCTGATGCCCTGTATCATCCTCCACTGGTTCACCAACAGCGATCAGCCCCCTGAGCCTCACCAGTTCCAACTGGTACTCACGCTGGGCCTGACGCTCTGCAGCCTCAGCCTCTCGTACGGCTTTGCGCTTCTCAGCCTCTCGTATGGCTTTGCACTCAGCAGCCTCTCTGTCGACAATGGCTTTGCGCTCCGCAGCCTCTCTGTCGACAATGCCTTGGCAGAACTGCACCACCTGCAAAGCGAATACGGGGTTCACATTCTTAATTTGCCTGATAACAGCTAGAAGGTCGCTCGGCAGTGTAGACTTGCTGGGTCCAGCAGAACGGTTTAACCCTGGTGCGGCATCGTTTGTACTGTCCAGTGCTGACTGAGCCCCTGGGGTAGGATTGTCCATGGACTGGTTTCCTCCAGCAGCTAGAGTCCGATCGGCATCCACTAGTGCCTGAATCATACGTTTTCTACTCTGGCCAGACCAAGGGATATTCCTCTGCACACACACGACCGCCAGGTCATCTCTCCTCATCTGCTGGTAATCAGCCATCCTGAGTCTCACACTTGTCAAATAAAATGATAGGAAAGAAAACAAGAGAAGGAAGGGGAACAGAAATTGCACTCACTGTGTGACTTTTAAAACTATAGTAAAGCTCTGAGTTCTGATTCTGGTGATGTGGGTATTTCTCACAAAATTCTACCCACACTCACTTAAGTTCTTAAAGAGAAAAATGAATTCTCCACCCCACCGCTTGCCACCAAATGTCACGGACCCACCGGTCGCCTGCTCCGATACGTCAATCTGAGCAGCGCCGGCCGTGACTGGGGTTCACTCAGGACACTCGGGTCCTTTCCTTGAGGTACACTGCCACCAGCCAAAACCTGATTTTAGCGCCTGAAACTGCGCAAGGGGCGGCTTGGCTCGCCCCTGACCACACAATACAAGATAACAATGGTAACGTTTTTCAGCCGTTCTCTTCCGAGGCTAATGAGTCTTAGGAACACAGAACCAGAACTGGGAATATGTATTATTTATTCCTAGAAATACTACAGAGCTTTAGAAAATAATTACAAGATTTTACAATGATTTTAAAAGTACACACGAGTTTTAAATGCAAATTTCAGAAATAAAATAAAAGGAAAAAAAGACAGAACCGTATCCTACAATCCTGAAGTGGGGGGGTCCTCCACAAGAAATCTCTCGTCGCCTACAGCCTGCTTGCTCGACCCCCAGGTAGTGACACTGACTATAGGGAGAAGGGTCTTGTTATACCTTGCAGACTCCCTCATCCCTCCCACCCTTGGGATTTTTAACCATTCCCTTGCTGAGCCTAGTGAAAGTCCCTAGATATAGGATCGTTCCCATAAAGAATTTCTCCCTGCTTTGAAGTAGATTTTCTACATTCCTCAAGTGATAAGAGGTAATTTCGTGTGCAGGGCCAGAGCACCTTTTGGCCGGTTGGCTGGACACTATTGCTCTCCCCCCCAATCTGGTTTATGAGGGGTCTCAGATCTTATCTTACATCCTAACTCCAGAGGAGACCACAGATGGCTACACTCCCTGGGTCACCAATAGTCCACACACATAATACATGACATGTTCTGATCTCCCACATAATAATCACAGACGGCATGATTTTACCAAACATACCAGACATACATTAATTGAACAGATAATCATAACAGGAGGCATACGTTAATTTGATCGATCACCTGATCTGATCGTTACATGCACATACGTGGCTTGTCTCTATTTGCTACTTTATGTGCATAACAAAAAATGGGGGTTGTTCTGGTTAATTCTGTCCCCCTCATGTTTGCATGGGGGACTGAAGTTTTTTGACTGTGCATACGCATAATGATTTATGCCCATCTGCAGGGTGTTTAGGTGAACAGCCGCTGCGACTTGCAGTCACCGAGCCATTCACATGTAGCGATGCGGGCCAGGGGCGTAAGGCTTCGGATTCGTGTCACACCCATGTGAACACCCAGCGTTTCATAAGCGTCCTCATGAAAACACTGGGCGTTCCCATGGGAGTTTGGGCGGGACGTAGGGTACCGGGCGGGCTAGCTGACATCACATGACACCAGCCGCATGCCCTGTCTTCGGCCGGATGACTGCATATATGTCAGTCTCCACTGACTTATATTTGTGAGCCCTGGAAAAATAATTAGATGGTCGATGACTGTAACGATCAGATCAGGTGATCGATCAAATTAACGTATGCCTCCTGTTATGATTATCTGTTCAATTAATGTATGTCTGGTATGTTTGGTAAAATCATGCCGTCTGTGATTATTATGTGGGAGATCAGAACATGTCATGTATTATGTGTGTGGACTATTGGTGACCCAGGGAGTGTAGCCATCTGTGGTCTCCTCTGGAGTTAGGATGTAAGATAAGATCTGAGACCCCTCATAAACCAGATTGGGGGGGAGAGCAATAGTGTCCAGCCAACCGGCCAAAAGGTGCTCTGGCCCTGCACACGAAATTACCTCTTATCACTTGAGGAATGTAGAAAATCTACTTCAAAGCAGGGAGAAATTCTTTATGGGAACGATCCTATATCTAGGGACTTTCACTAGGCTCAGCAAGGGAATGGTTAAAAATCCCAAGGGTGGGAGGGATGAGGGAGTCTGCAAGGTATAACAAGACCCTTCTCCC
The DNA here is from genome assembly GCF_055691185.1 of Crinia signifera. Classification (NCBI taxonomy): domain Eukaryota; kingdom Metazoa; phylum Chordata; class Amphibia; order Anura; family Myobatrachidae; genus Crinia; species Crinia signifera. Next base: position 83,647,030 of record NC_139226.1, read on the forward strand.
TATAGTCAGTGTCACTACCTGGGGGTCGAGCAAGCAGGCTGTAGGCGACGAGAGATTTCTTGTGGAGGACCCCCCCACTTCAGGATTGTAGGATACGGTTCTGTCTTTTTTTCCTTTTATTTTATTTCTGAAATTTGCATTTAAAACTCGTGTGTACTTTTAAAATCATTGTAAAATCTTGTAATTATTTTCTAAAGCTCTGTAGTATTTCTAGGAATAAATAATACATATTCCCAGTTCTGGTTCTGTGTTCCTAAGACTCATTAGCCTCGGAAGAGAACGGCTGAAAAACGTTACCATTGTTATCTTGTATTGTGTGGTCAGGGGCGAGCCAAGCCGCCCCTTGCGCAGTTTCAGGCGCTAAAATCAGGTTTTGGCTGGTGGCAGTGTACCTCAAGGAAAGGACCCGAGTGTCCTGAGTGAACCCCAGTCACGGCCGGCGCTGCTCAGATTGACGTATCGGAGCAGGCGACCGGTGGGTCCGTGACAGTGCATAACAAATAATGTTACACTGAATGGGAAACACTGTTACATACAGTATATAGGCATGCTGTATATCACTGTAATCAGCAAAAGCTGCTTGTGTGTCCAGCATCATGTGCATAACATACATTTAATGGGGGGAGGGGGGGATTAAAAAATGACATGTACAGTATATGACCTATTTTGAGCATAGTTAGATTTAGCAATTTTAAGGTTAGAAATAATTATTTTAAGAAGTGTTTATTACAAATTTTCAATGATTTTCTACTTAATTTAAACATTACCGATTCTAACTCACCCAAACGAACCAGCTCTGAATATGTCTGATTTTCTCAAGTTGTTTTGTGTAAGATTTGCTAACTCTGCTCCTATTAGTTCCTGGCCTGCAACGGTTATACTATATGCGTCGCATTCCAGTTGGACTGCATGAATCGGACGCTCCCTGGTCTATAAATCTCCAGAAGTCTCATCCGATTTGCATACTGAGCGTAAAAGTCGCACAATATTACATTGGCCGAGTTCCGGGAAACAGTCGGAAACTCTAGCATCCAAATTGGAGTGGCTTTTTCAGCGTGGCAAAAATTGTCTATCATTACGTTCTGGCCCATATAACAGTTCCCATGAATGTGTTTTACAGTTGCCATAACTCTGCTAACTTGACAAAAGTGTTCCACAGTATGTGTGAAATGTACTTCAAAGCAAAAGGTTTCTGTCATAAAACAATGTAAGGAGGTTCCCTCCGAAATCCTGTCCTTGGGCTATTGCATCACATTCAGCCTGATATGACACATAGAATTGTTTATAAATATTTATCATTGTTTAGCCTGTTCTTTATCCGTGTTAGGTAAACGGATACTATTCAGAATGCAACCAAAATACCTTGTGCTCTGTAACAATGGGTTGTGATGAACAAAACATGGGGCTTAGTCTACTATTCCACTGCGGGCCAGAATAAGGGCCCTTATTCTGATTCACTCGCAAAGACAAATTCCTTCCCAAATGGACAAAAACGTGTGCACTTCACTTTTTTTTGGGGGGGGGGGGGGATGCAACATGTGAAGAGAGAATTAGATTTGGGTGGGGTTTTACTTCAAAGTGAGATCTATATTGCAGTGTAAAAATAAAGCAGTCAGTATTTTCCCTGCACAGAAACAAAATAACTCACACAAATCTTACTCTCTCTGCACATGTTACATCTGCCCCCCTGCAGTTCACCTGGTTTTGTCCATTTGAGAAGGAATTCGCCTTTGTGTGTGAACCAGAATAAGGGCCTTGGTGCATGATAAAAAGAAGGGGGTAAAATAAGATAAAGGAAGTTTCCAGAGAGAAGAACGAAGAGGATCATTGTGACACTGAATAATGATTGCAATCAAACAGCCATCTGTATGCGCCTTACTCCATGCAAAGGGGTTATACATTTTTGGATTTACAGCTAATCTTGTGCCTTCTGTTGGTGTCACCTGGATCCACCAATGTATGTGCAAATGTATAAGCCACACAGACACAGTATAACACACAGTCAATAGATCAACACTTCAAAAAGGTCGACATTGACAACGGTCGACACAAGCAAAGGTTAACATGAGGTTTTCTCTTTTTTGTTTTATGTCGAAATCTACTGATATGGACACTGTATAAGTGTACCGCTGCGCATGCTTCAGGTATGGTGTCTCACTGTGCTCGGTACAACCAAACGCTATGCCCACTTGGATCTTGAAGCAAGAACAAGTTGCTATAAAAAAAAAAAATCATGAAAAACTTATGTTGAGCTTTTTCTATGTTGACATTTTGCCAGCGCTGACCATTTGTGGGTGTCAACATAAAGCCTGTCTGCCTTTTTCAGCATATCCTATTTAGCAAAAAGTATGGCCTTTCCCATAGAGCTACTGTATTATCTTGTCCTATTCATCTTCTTGCTGTTGATATTTATCACCCATCAAACATCTCCATTATAGCTGCTAGTTGGAGTTCTACATTCAGGGACAATAAGATTCCTTCTTGATTCTAAAGTTTCCAATGTCCTGGTATTTCTACAGAGATCGAACCCAGTTGACTGGTTACAGAGATCGAACCCAGTTGACTGGTTCTCTCTACCAATAACTTACTGGAGAACCTCCTGCGAGAATTCCTTTATTCAGAAGGTACTTCCCACTCTGTCCTCTGAGGTTTCCCATCCATCCATGGCTGAAGTTAATGTTGCCCAGTCATTACGGAGACTTTGGCCCAAATGAAATGCGGATGGTGAGGGGGTTAAACAGCGGAGATCAACGAAAACAAGCGATCCTTGCTGTTTAACCCCCGTGCCGGATGTTTACCGTGTTCAGCGCTGCAGAGAAATCCTCGCTGTCAGAGAACAGGGAGGGGACCCCCAAACAGCGAGGCTCGCGGCTAATGCAGGGAGCCAGCTGCATTCGCTGTCACAGCTCGTCCGCAGCATTGAATACACCCCTTTGCAAGTGGGGCTGCCCCATTGACCTCATTACTAATCAACACCACCTAAAGCCAGACCCATCCTGAGACCACTGCCATGACAGAATATAGCAAATAAAACTTGGATGTATCTGAGCATCTTCCTCTCCACAGGAGCAGGATTCTTCCTTGTAAAATAAGAAAGATACAAGATGCAAAAGATATGGCTGAAGGGTGCGCACATCCACAGAGTAGAAAACACCTTAGGCTACTCAAAACATATAGCAATGGTAGAAAGAAGTGAGTCTGTGAGATAGTGCTCAGAGGTAACCAGATATTGAGGTGATTAAACCTTATAATGGGATAAATTATACAAAACCATACAAAACCCTATACATCGCTCATCAGAGGTCAACAGGTGAGTATGCAATAAAAGGAATGGATGGTCTAATTTCATCAGATTCTCCCCTTATTCTGTGTGCAGGGGAGATATAATGAAAGGCAACATAGATCAATCAGGTATAACAGAGGTTTCCCGGCAAACAGCAGGCATGTAGATGTTCACGTGAAGTCCTTCAGTCTGGGTCCCTTGTGTCCGGAAAACAAGGGGGCTCAGTCCAGGGTGCTCCACTGCCACGATCTCCTAACCAGGAACCACGCTGTCCAAATACACGCTTAACGCGTTTCGAAATAGGCTTCCTTCGTCAGAAGCGTGTAGTCGCTTTTATTACAAGTCACCACTTTGTAAGTGTGTTGTCTTAATTAAAACTTTGGTACTGCTTTCCTAGCACGGCGCCCACGATCTAGATTGTATGTGTGGGGCTGATATCTCAAGCATCTCATGCATCTTATGTGTTTGTGCGGCATAAGATGCATGAGATGATGCAATCGACGCGATCAACGAGATTTTTACATTGGAATCAATGTAAAAAGCCCCCAAAACTCCAATTTTAATTGCTAACCCCCCCATCATGGGTGAAATGGCCCCCCCATTGTTAACGCCACCCCACTATTGATGCCAACCTGAAGCGTGGCGAGCGCAGCGAGCCCGCAAGGGGCGGCGGTACGCGTCCTCCGACCTTTTCATACCCCCACTATCCACGTCGGCGTGGAGTTGATTTTATATAGTGTCAATGAGATGGGCGCCGTGCTAGGAAAGCAGTACCAAAACTTGTTATACCTGATTGATCTGCACTATGTTGCCTTTCATTATATCTCCCCGGCACACAGAATAAGGCAGGGCTGGGCAATTGCGGCCTTCCAGATGTTGAGGAACTACACATCCCAGGATGCTTTGCATTAGTTTTGCTATGTGGCCATGCTGAAACTGATGCAAGGCATGCTGGGATGTGTAGTTTCTCAACATCTGGAGGGCCGCAATTGCCCAGCCCTGGAATAAGGGGAGAATCTGATGAAATTGGACCATCCATTCCTTTTATTGCATACTCACCTGATGACCTCTGATGAGCGATGTATAGGGTTTTGTATGGTTTTGTATAATTTATACTATTATAAGGTTTAATCCCCTAAATATCTGGTTACCTCTGAGCGCTATCTCACAGATTCACTTCTTTCTACCATTAAAATAAGAAATATGGTAGACACATTTTGTATGGATTATTGTGGTCTAACCTTAAAAATAGATTGCTATCCATTACCCCTCATTTCAGAATTATTTGGGAACATCAAAGATGCGTCTTATCTTCTCCAAGTTAGATCTAAGAAGATCTTACAACTTGATTCATATCTGAGTCACAGATGAACAGAAGTCCGCCTTTATTACCCGCAACATCATTTGGACTTTACCGCTCCAGTGGTTTCCCAAAAGTATGTAAATTAACACTTCTGATACTTATTATTTGTATACGTTGTTGTGTACTTGAATAATATCCTTATTTTCTCCCCAGGTCTCGGAACTCATCAAACCCATGTGAGGGATGTGCTTCAGCCACTATTGGGGTTATTCTGATTCACTCGGAAAGGTACAATCACTCTCTAATGGACAAAACCATATGCACTGCAGGTGGGGCTGATTTAACATGCAGAGAGAGTTAGATTTGGGTGGGGGGTGTGCTTCAAACTGATATCTATATTGCAGTTTAAAAATATAGCAACCAGTATTTACCCTGCACAGAAACAATAAAACACCCAAATCTAACTTTCTCTGAACATGTTACATCAGCCCCACCTGCAGTGCATATGGTTTTGTGCATTAGAGATTGATTGTGCCTTTCTGAGTGAATCAAAATAACCCCCTATATGTGAACAGACTATGGGCCGAATTCAAAACCATTTGCAAGGCGGCAATTTTTGCAGATAGAATAAAATAAGCTGCACTGCAGAGGGGCAGATGTAACCGATGCAGAGAGAGTTATATATGGGTGAGGTGAGTTCAAACTGAAATCTAAATAGCATTGTAAGAATAAGGCAGCCAGTATTTACCTTAGGTCGACACAGACAAAAGGTCAACAGGGTCAAGGTTGACACAAGCATTAGGTTGACAATGGGGAGGTCGATAGTCAAAAGGTAAACATGGTGTTTTCACATATTTTCTTTCCCCCGAATGTCAACATAGTCGACTTGGACACCGTATCGGTGCACCGCGTCCCCTCGCATGGTGAGTGCATGTGAGGGGACACTATTTTATTCTCTCTCCACACCCTAGTGAATGGTAGGGCATGAAATACCGCCTGTCGGCACGAAAAAAAAGGTAAAAATCCATGTCAACCTTTTGATTGTCAATCTTCCCAATGTCACTCTAATGCTTGTGTCAACCCTTTGACCCTGTTGACCTTAGGCATGTCAACATTTTGTCTGTATTGACCTAAGGCCTTTCAACCTTCAGTGGTCGACCTACTGTATGTTGACCTTAATAGTGTCGACCTAAGGACCGTTTACCTTTATATCCGACCTATTCATGTTACCCAGAGATGCAGCCATTACCCTTTGTACACAGGGTACTTGTTTCCTAGCACGGCCACAATCGCGGCCATCGGGGATAATTTTTAGTGGCCTGCGACGCGACCGACGCGATGCCCCCGATTTTTCCTTTGAAATGTATTGAAAACCATTAAAAATCGCGTCGGTCGCGTCATATGCGGCCAAAAATGCTTAAATGGTCCACCCGCGATGGCCGCGATTTCCCCATAGGGACCAATGTTAAATGCCTCAATTTACCCACGATGACCACGATTTCCCATAGGAAACAATGTTAAATGGGTCAATTTACACAAATCATCATAGGGAAGAATGGTAAATGGGCCAGAAACCCCAAAAAACCCCCCTAAACATTGACATGTCCCCCCAAAAGTAGTTCACGCCACCCCGCAATCAACGTGAACCCGAAGCGTGGCGAGCGCTGCGAGCCCGCGAGGGGCGGCGGTACGCATCCTCCGACCTTTTCATACCCCCACTATCCACGTCGGCGTGGAGTTGAGAATATTTATTTATTTATTTATTTATTTGCAGTTTCTTATATAGCGCAGCAGATTCCGTTGCGCTTTACAATAGTAGACAGTGATAAAACAAACTGGGTAACAGACAGACTTGGTGGTTAGAGGGCCCTGCTGCAAGCTTACAATCTATTAGGTATATAGGGGGGAAACACAAGGACAGGCATCAGTAATAGCATAGCAGTCCCAACAAGTTACAAGTCCAGAAGGGAAGCTATATAATACATAAGTGCCTCAGAGGGTTATGCGTGTAGAACTTAAATATGATAGGCTTGCCTGAAGAGGTGAGTTTTTAGGGAACGCTTGAAAGTTTGGAGGCTAGCGGAGAGTCTAATTGTGCATGGAAGGGCATTCCATAGGATGGGAGCAGCCCGATGAAAGTCCTGTAATAGTGAATGGGAGCTAGTGATCCGCTCAGATGAGAGACGCAAATCTTGTGCAGAGCGGAGTGGTCGAGATGGGAGATATTGTGTGATAAGTGCAGAGATATATGCTGGTGCAGTATGGTTAATAGCTTTATATGCGAGTAGAAGTGTTTTATATTGAATACGGTAATATACAGGCAACCAGTGGAGGGACTGGCAGAGCGGATCAGCAGACGATGAGCGTCTTGCAAGGAAGATCAGCCTAGCAGCAGCATTTAAAATGGATTGCAGTGGTGAGAGTCTGTTCTTGGGAAGTCCAGTTAGGAGACTATTGCAATAATCAATGCGGGATATAATGAGTGCATGGATAAGAGATTTAGTAGTGTCTTGTGTGAGATACGGTCGTATTTTGGATATGTTTTTTAGATGCATGTAACATGATTTGGAGACAGATTGAATGTGGGGAACAAAGGACAGGTCAGAGTCGAGGGTGACCCCTAAGCAACGAGCTTGTGGGGTAGGGTAGATTGTCGAGTTGTCAACAGTGATGGAGATATCAGGATGGTAACTGTTCTTAGTTGGCGGGAATATAAGTAATTCAGTTTTGGAAATATTGAGTTTGAGTTGGCGAGAAGACATCCAAAGTGAGATGGCAGAGAGACATTCAGAGACTCGGCCCAAAACCACTGGTGACAACTCTGGGGTTGATAGATAGATTTGAGTATCATCCGCATATAAGTGATACTGAAATCCGAAGGAGCTGATTAGTTTGCCAAGCGAGGAGGTATAGATTGAGAAAAGCAGAGGACCTAAGACTGAGCCTTGCGGAACTCCGACTGACAGAGGTAGTGAAGAGGAAGTAGAGTCAGAGAAGCGAACAGTGAAAGAGCGATCAGATAGGTAAGAGGTGAACCAGGAAAGGGCTGTATCATTAAGACCTAGGGAGTGTAGTGTTTGTAAAAGGAGAGTGTGATCCACAGTGTCAAACGCAGCAGAAAGATCTAGAAGAATAAGCAGTGAGTAATGGCCTTTAGACTTAGCTGTTACCAGATCATTCACCACTTTAGTCAGTGCTGTCTCAGTGGAGTGTTGAGAGCGAAAGCCTGATTAAAGCGGGTCTAATAGGGTGTTGGAGTTAAGAAAGTTTGTTAGGCGAGAGTAGACAAGTCTCTCGAGTAGCTTGGAGAGGCATGGGAGCTGAGAGATAGGACGATAGTTAGAGAGAGAGTTAGGGTCAGAATTGTGTTTTTTCAGAATGGGAGTAATCGCTGCATGTTTGAGCAGAGACGGAAAAGTACCAGTAGCAAGAGAGAGATTGCAGATTTTAGTTAAGGTTAGAATAAGCACAGGAGATAGATTTTTAATGATCTGTGCAGGTATAGGATCAAGAGGAGAGGTAGTAGAGTAGGAGGATAAGAAGAGTGTGGATACTTCCTTTTCATTTGTGGGCTCAAACGAAGAGAAAGTGCCAGAGGGTTCAGGTGTGGCAGAAAGAGGGTTAGAGATTGTGGAGCATACCATTTCATCTCGGATGTTATCAATCTTGTCCTTAAAGTAGGAGGCAAGTTCTTGTGCACTGATGGTAGCCGGTGGGGGAGGAGGGGGAGGGTACAGAAGAGACTTAAATGTGTTAAAAAGTCGCCTTGGGTTGGTGGCATGAGAAGAGATGAGAGATTGGTAGTATGTTTGTTTGGCCGTGTCCAAAGCATTGCAGTAGGAGTGGTAGCTAGTCTTATATGTGAGGAAATCAGTAATATTACGAGATTTACGCCATTGGCGTTCAACTTTACGTGACTGATTTCGTAGTTGTCTTGTTGCGTTGGAGTGCCACGGTTGGCATCTAAGCCTACGTGGGGTAAAATGGGTAGCTGGAGCCACTTCATCAAGGGCTGTTTCAAGAGTCTGGTAGAGGTGGGAAACAGCAGAGTCAGGAGAGGTAAATGTAGAAATTAGTGAGAGCTGTTGTTGCAGGGAGGTGGAAAGTTGTGGAAAATTAATAGCATTAGTATTTCTGCGGGTTAGAGTAGGCTTGCATGATTTCTGTGTCAGTGAGCTTGAGGTAATGGAGGAGAGTGAGAGAGTAATGAGATTGTGATCAGAGAGAGGGAAGGGAGTGTTAGTAAAATCAGAGACTGAGCACAGCCTGGTGAAAACGAGGTCAAGGCAGTGGCCTTCCTCATGAGTAGCGGCGTCGGACCACTGGGAAAGGCCAAGAGAGGAGGTTAGAGAGAGGAGTTTGGAGGCATGCAGAGATGGTGGACTGTCAATAGCAATGTTGAAGTCACCCAGGATGATAGTGGAGATGTCAGAGGATAAGAAATGGGGGAGCCAGGCAGAGAAATCTTCCAGAAATTTAGATTTGGGAAGCCCAGGTGGGCGATAGATAGCAGCAACACGCAGAGAGAAAGGGGAAAAAACCCTAATGGAGTGTACTTCAAATGATGTAAATGTGAGTGAAGGAACTGGTGGGAGAACTGAGTATGTGAAGTCTTGTGACAGTAATATACCAACTCCACCTCCTTTACAGTTACCAGGCCTAGAGGTGTGAGTGAAGTGGAAACCACCATGTGACAGTGCTGCAGGCGAGACCATGTCTGATTGTGTGAGCCAGGTTTCTGTAATTGCCATCAGATTGAAGTTGTGGGAGATGAAGAGGTCATGGATGGATGTTAATTTATTGCAAACAGAGCGTGCATTCAATAGGGCACATGTAAGTTGTTTGGTGTGTGGTGGGAGGCATGTGATATTTATGAGGTTAGCTGAATTTCTAGGCTTAGAAGCCATTAAATTTGGGTGGGTCAGGTGGTTGGGGCCTGGGTTTGGTGATATGTCACCAGCTAATAAGATTAGAAAGGAGAGATAGAGATAGGTGGATGTTTGCATTTTTTTGTATTGGTGATGGGAATTGGATGTGAAAGTACAAGTAGAGAAGTAAGTAAAGAGCTCATGAGTGTTTAGAAGAGGGGAGTGAATAATAGAAGAGGCAATGTGCACAGAGTAGAATAGTGTGGCGAGCGCAGCGAGCCACCGAGCCCGAAGCGTGGCGAGCGCAGCGTGCCCCGCGAGGGGACGCGGATACCTTCACAGGTAAACGTGTCCCTTCGCGGGCTTCACAGGTGTCCGCGTCGCCATGGACACCTGGGAAGCCCGCGAGGGGACGCGTATAACTGTAAAGGTATCCGCGTCCCCTCGCGGGGCTCGCTTCGCTCGCCACGCTTCGGGCTCGGTGGCTCGCTGCGCTCGCCACACTATTCTATTCTCAACTCCACGCCGACGTGGATAGTGGGGGTATGAAAAGGTCAGAGGACGCGTACCGCCGCCGCTCGCCACGCTTCGGGTTCACGTTCATCGCGGGGTGGCGTATAGTACTTTTGGGGGGACATTTTTATGTTCAGGGGTGTTTTTGGGCCATTTACCATTGTTCCCTATGATAATTTGGGTAAATTGATCCATTTCACATTGTTTCCTATGGGAAATCGGGGTCATCGCGGGTAAATTGAGGCATTTAACATTGTTCTCTATGGGGAAATCGCGGGCATCGCGTCTGGCCCATCACGGACGATTTTTTAGTGCCCGCGATGCCCGCGATGGCCCCGATTTTACCCCCGATGCCCGCGATCATGATCATTGTGGCCGTGCTAGGAAACAAGTACCGTACACAGTATTATAGGAGTGTCAGTCATTGCTGCGGTACATCAGCGTGTCATTCTGTGGCCCCCAGCAGAGTACAGCCGTTGTACTGCGCTGCATTAGGACACAGTGTATTCTCTTTGCTCTGATGATGATGAGATATTGTTATGTGACCTTTGCTGGTTCTCCCTTTGTGTATAATTTCTTTTTGTCAACTTTGAAATACACTGTTGACAATCAGGCGAGTTTTGCCTGTCTGTTCTTTCCAACTCTGTACTTTCCAGCCAGCTGCTGCACTGGAGGGTGAAACCGCGCAACGGGGTAAACTGGTTTGTCTTAACTCCAGGGAAGATTCCTATCCAGAGGCAGAACTCTGGGAGGCAATGGAGCCATCTGCCGCCGGGCTCCTGCTCCAAAGGGGGCACCTCTCTTCCTCTGCTCATTTGAATCACTTAATTGAAAGTCATTAATAATGGTTAAGTGACTCCTCCTCCTAGCAGGACCATAAATGTCACACTCTCTTAATTTTAAACATAATATATATATTATATATATATATTATAGTGATTATAATTATATATATATATATCTGAAAAAGAGAGTGAGAAGGGCGCCTCCTAGTGCAATATGTCGGTATGTTTTTTGTGAAGTAACCCTCCACCAAAGAGAGAAACAGCACCCCCAAAAATTTAAGGAGTACCGTGAATAGTGGTATCCAACCACTGTATTTTTAGCCTGTTATGTTATCCTTCTGTGGGCGGGAAATGTTCACACAGGTCCTTTATTCTTCACGTCTCATTTAACATATATATGAAAAACAAGAATATGCAGGAGGCAGGAAATAGTGTAATACTGTTTAAAAATTTAATTAAATTGACATAATGACAAAATAGTTGCGCGTACAATGTTAAAAATCATAAAAGCTTATCTGGTGTATGCTCCAAGTTGCATATATGAGCACAGTCACCGGTCAGTCGTCAGAGTTCCCTCAACGCGTTTCATCCGTGCCTTCTGGTTGGCTGGACTTCCTGAGGAAGGCACGGATGAAACGCGTTGAGGGAACTCTGACGACTGACCGGTGACTGTGCTCATATATGCAACTTGGAGCATACACCAGATAAGCTTTTATGATTTTTAACATTGTACGCGCAACTATTTTGTCATTATGTCAATTTAATTACATTTTTAAACAGTATTACACTATTTCCTGCCTCCTGCATATTCTTGTTTTTCATATATATGTTAAATGAGACGTGAAGAATAAAGGACCTGTGTGAACATTTCCCGCCCACAGAAGGATAACATAACAGGCTAAAAATACAGTGGTTGGATACCACTATTCACGGTACTCCTTAAATTTTTGGGGGTGCTGTTTCTCTCTTTGGTGGAGGGTTACTTCACAAAAAACATACCGACATATTGCACTAGGAGACGCCCTTCTCACTCTCTTTTTCAGATAATTTAAAGGGTTCAATCGGAACTAGAACCATTTGGAGGAGGAGCAGCCGCCCTAGAACAAGGGAGAAGTGCAGACGCTTTTGTAGAAAAGAACCCTATAGAACTATTCCTAAACTACTTCACAAACGACTGGGAATCTATCAGGGAGTTTTGGCAGCGCTAGTACCACCACCTACTATATATATATATATATATATATATATATATATATATATATATATATATATATATATATATATATATATATAACATGTATTTATTTAAGGTGGTGTATGTGTGTGTGGGAGGGCACCAATATTTATCTTGCCTCCGGGCAACTGGGACGAACTTACGCCACTGCTCCTATCTCCTACTAACAATTACCACAGCATGATTTCTTATATTTGGTGGGGTTATCTATCCCTATATTGAGCGACTAATGAGAACCGGAACGCCAGACCGGATGCCTGGCGTTCCGGTTCTCATTAGTCGCTGAATATAGGGGTAGATAACCCCACTAAATATAAGAATTTATGATGTGGTAATTGTTAGTAGGAGATAGGAGTCTTCCCTGGAGTTAAGACAAACCAGTGTACCCCGTTGCGCGGTTCCACCCTCCAGTGCAGCAGCTGGAGTTTGATGAATCTCTATTCATCAAACTCTGCATTCTGGAGCTTGTCGTTTCCAGTTTGGGGGGGAGGGGGGCTCTGTCTAGGGGGAGTGCCTGTGACAGCTTTATTTTCTTCCTTGTCCTTTCTCTGATGACAGGTGTCACAAGAACCCCCATCGGACGGGACACCCCCTGGACAGCCCCCCCCCCCGACAGGACACTACAAGCTCCGGAATGACAGAGTGAATCACGCCTTCCGGCTCAGCGTTTCGAGGACCTGTCTGGTTCCGGGTTTTATCCATACCCCTATATTCATCATGTCGCTGGCCACTGTGTAATAGACAAACCCCTAATATATTAATTTCTATGGACTCATCCTAATGAGCAGGGAAGTGAGGGCATCTTATGTCATCTATAAATAAGTGGTGATGTCACTCCTTTATTTTGTGTTAATTTTTTTTGCGGTCTATGGGGCCCATTTATCAAGTAATATTTGCGGTTAAATCCCCGAAAACATCAGTTTTCGGGGGTTAACCGCAAATATTAAGTAGCACTGAGATGTATTAAGGGGGACTGCAGCAGGAATCTCCGATCCCTGCTGCGATCCCCGCCTGCAGCGCCGCCGACCGCATCCCCCATAGGTTTCTATGAGGGATGCGAAGCTGCCCGATGTATCAACATCGGGCAGCCTGGCTTCGCACCCCTGGGCTATCGCCATTCTAATGTGGCGATAGCCTATTGTAGCCTATGGCTACACATCGCACTGCCCGAGCGGCAGTGCGGTCGGCGGGGTCGCAGGGGGGGCCAGCACATAACCGGGCATGCGCAGACCCCCCGGCTTCCGGCTACAGGCATCGCAGGGACGGGCTCCTTTTGGAGCCCTGTCCCTGCGCACAGAAGGTCATACATTCGGCCGAAATGATCGCATTTTACAATGCGATCCTGGGCGGTAATATTCCGCCCAGATCGCATTGTAAATGTGATCAATGATAAATGGGGGCCTTTATGTGTCATTATTAACTATAAAAGATGCTTTTGAGTTATCCAGCGAAAGAATATCCTTAAGGTGCCTCTCAAAGCGTCATAGCAGGAACCTGCACACTGCTGGCCACGGATTAGCGGATTGTCCGTGGTACTTATTTATATTATTTATATTGCAGTGTAAAAATATAGCAGCCAGTATTTACCCTGCACAGAAACAATAAAACACCCAAATCTAATGGTGTGTACACACTTGTACAATGTGCATGAGATTTTGACTATATAGTCAAAATCGCATCGAGATCACATGCAGATCGCATGCAGATCGCATGGGTTTTAATCCTTGCGATCCCGATGCGATGCAGATGCTCGCTCCTGTATTGCAGGCAGAAAGTCTTGGCTGCATAGACTATATAGTGCAGATCTGCACTATATAGTCAAAATTGTATGCAGATCGCATGCTGCCGTGCGATGTGATCCCGATACGGTCTGATCGCATTGGGATCGCATCGCAAGCCAAATCGATAGTGTGTATACACCATAACTCTCTCTGCACATGTTACATCAGCCCCACCTGCCGTGCACATGGTTTTGTCCATTAGAGACTGATTGTGCCTTTCCGAGTGAATCAGAATAACCCCCTATATGCGAACAGATTATGGGACGAATTCTAGTCGATTTGCAAGGCGGCAATTCTTGCAGATAGACAAAACTCACCATGCGAGGGCACACTATTCTATTCTCTCTCCACACCCTACTGAATGGTAGGGCAGGAAATACTGCATGTCGGCACGTGTCGGCTCAAAAAATTGTTAAAAACCCATGTCAATCTTTTGACTGTCGATCTTCCCAATGTCGCCCTAATGCTTGTGTCGACCCTTTGACCCTGTTGACCTTAGGCACGTCAACATTTTGTCTGTGTCGACCTAAGGACTTTCAACCTTCAGTGGTCGACCTACTGTATGTTGACCTTAATAGTGTCGACCTAAGGACCGTTTCCCCTTATATCCGCCCTATTCTTGTTACCCAGAGATGCAGCCATTACCCCTTGTACACAGTATTATAGGAGTGTCAGTCATTGCTGCGGTACATCAGCGTGTCATTCTATGGCCCACAGCAGAGTACAGCCGTTGTACTGCGCTGCATTAGGACACAGTGTATTCTGTTTGCTCTGATGATGATGAGATATTGTTATGTGACCTTTGTGTATAATTTCTTTTTGGCATCTTTGAAATACACTGTTGACAATCAGGCGAGTTTTGCCTGTCTGTTCTTTCCAACTCTGTACTTTCCCAGCCAGCTGCTGCACTGGAGGGTGGAACCGTGCAACGGGGTAAACTGGTTTGTCTTAACTCCAGGGAAGACTCCTATCTCCTACTAACAATTACCACAGCATGAATTCTTATATTTAGTGGGGTTATCTATCCCTATATTGAGCGACTAATGAGAACTGGAACGCCATCAAACTCTGCATTCTGGAGCTTGTCGTCTCCAGTCTGGGGGGGTGTTCTGTCCAGGGGAAGTGCCTGTGACAGCTTTATTCTCTCCCTCGTCCTTTCTCTGGTGACAGGTGTCACAAGAACCCCCATCGGATGGGACACCCCCTGGACAGGCACCCCTCTAGACAAGACACTACAAGCTCCGAAATGACAGCGATTAATGAATCACGCCTTCCGGCTCGGCGTTCTGAGGACCTGTCTGGTTCTGGGTTTTATATATACCCCTATATACATCATGTCGCTGTCCGCTGTGTAATAGACAAACCCCTAATCTTATGTATTAATTTCTATGGATTCATCCTAATGAGCAGGGAAGTGAGGGCATTTTATGTCATCAAGAAATAAGTGGTGATCAATAAATAAGTGGTGATGTCACTCCTTTATTTTGTGTTAATTTTTTTTGCGGCTTATATGTGTCATTATTAACTATAAAAGATACTTTTGAGTTATCCAGTGACAGAATATCCCTAAGGTGCCTCTCAAAGCGTCATAGCAGGAACCCGGACACTGCTGTCCACGGATTAGCGGATTGTATGTAGGGATGTGCACCGGCCACTTTTCGGGTTTTGGGTTTTTGGTTCTGATTACCTTGAGGTTTTGGGTTCTAATGGGTTTTGGCAAAACACCTCCTAAGTGTTTTGTGTTTGGATTTTTTGGGTTTTGGGTTCTGATTTTTTTGTTAAAAAAACATAAAAACTGCTAAAATCGCAGAATTTGGGTGTTTTTTTTTTTTGCTCCTACGCTATATTAACCTCAATAACATTCCTTTCTACTCATTTCCAGTCTATTCTGAACACCTCACACCTCACACCTCACAATATTGTTTTTAGGGCAAAAGGTTGCACCGAGGTAGCTGGATAACTATGCTAAGCCACACAAGTGTGCGGCACAAACACGTGGCTCATGTAAGAGTGGCACTGCAGCGGTAGATATGGCAGTACTAGGCACCAGACAGGTAGATAAGACAGTACTAGGCACAAGACAGGTAGATAAGTCAGCAATACTAGTATGTGCACCAGCAGAATTTATAATAATTAATTTTATTATTAGGTACTGCTTGGCAGTGGCACTCAGTGGCACACGTCAGTGCACCAGCAACATGGAATTATTTTTTACAGTCCCACGCAGTACAAGTATTATTTTTTAATTAAATTAGATATAGCAGCCTAGTATGTAGTTGTACTACTAGGTAGGTACACTTAGGCAGTAACACTGCCAGTGGCAACAGTGGACAGAGTAAATAATACTGGCAACCTCTATTCACAGTACTCAGTGCAGGCAGCACCAGTGGACTATATATAATTCAATTTATTAAGTATTAATAATATAGCAGCCTAGTAGGTAGAGAAAATAAACTACTAGGTAGGTAGGCAGGCAGGCAGTAGCACTGCCAGTGGTCACCACAAAAGGTAGTTATATTACACACCACCAGTAGCTTTATGCAGTGCACCAGCAGAATTTATAATAATTAATTTTATTATTAGGTACTGCTTGGCAGTGGCACTCAGTGGCACACGTCAGTGCACCAGCAGCATGGAATTCTTTTTTACAGTCCCACACAGCACAAGTATTATTTTTTAATTAAATTAGATATAGCAGCCTGGTATGTACTAGGTAGGTACACTAGGTAGGCAGAAGCACTGCCAGTGGCAACAGTGGACTGAGTAACTAAATACTGGCAGATTCAGTGCAGCAGCACCAGTGGACTATATATATAATATAATTAATTATTCATATATATTACAGCACAGCACCAGAGGTAGGCCCCAGCACAGAGGAGACAGTAGTACTACAAGTACACAGTTAGACTGTCCTCCTTGCTAGGGAGATCCCACCCTAAGCAGAGAGGAGAACAGAGTACACAGCAGCACTGAGGGAGACAGCCCCAGCGAATAAAATAATTACAGCACAGCACACCAGAGGTAGACCGCACAGAGGAGACAGTAGTACTACAAGTACACAGTTAGACTGCACAGCAGCACTGAGAGACAGCCCCAGCGAATAAAAAATATTGCGTTAAAGCTCAAGTTTAAGCCCCAGCAGCAGCACCAACACACCCTCTCCCAACCCACTACTAGACTGGAGTGAAGATGGCGGCTGCAGCAGCCGCTATTTAAAGCCTCGCGAAATCCGGCGCCGGGAGATGACGTTCTGACCACGCGGTCAGGCGGGAATCTCTGAGCGCTGCTCGGAACCGGGCTCGGAATGATGACGTCCGTGGGGGCTCGGATCTCTGGAATCCGAGTCTGCACATCTCTAATTGTACGTGGTTCTTATTTATAAAGACACAACTTTTATATCATTTACAGGGATGTGTATCAAAGGGTCGACCTAGACAACAGATTGACCCCAAAAATTCAACAGTCAAGGTCAACATGAAAAATGTAGACGCATGAAACAGGTTGACATGAGTTTTTCACCTTTGTTTGTGTGTCAGCATCGATATAGACCGCCAATTAGTTTAGCGCGTACCCCCTTACTTCGGGCATGGTACCTAGCTCAGCTGTAAATCGTAAAACATGTTAAAAGCCCAGCAAAAGGAAAAAATCATGAAAAACTCATGTCAACCTTTTTATGTATTGACCATTGGTCCATGTTGACCATATTGGGCCGACCTATTGACTGTCGACTGTGGACCTATCACCCGTTTACAGCAGCTCCTTTATAATGGGCTGATCCTTGACAATTATTACCAATTATTTCTTTTTTACCAGCTATTTATAACAGCCCGCAGTGCCTGCCGCTTCCCCCTCTCACACACGACCCCACGCACAGCTGAGAATGGATGATTTGCATAATCATCCGTTCACAGATGGGGAGAAATCATTCGATGGTCGGCAACCATCGAATGATTTCTCCAGCGCTCGTAGTTCAGAGACATCTTTATAGTGACGCTAACTGTAGGCGCCCTAGGTGAGGACAGGGCTGGTGATGTCAGCTGCTCGCACCCCCACATGTCTGTCACGGCCTCGTTAGCATGAGAACGCCCATGAAACGCTGGGCATTCCCATATGCTAATGGGGCTGCCCGGCACCCCCCGCCGCCCCCCCCCCCTCCCCGCTTGCCATGTAGGGTGCGTGCACCCGGTGAACCGAATGTTCACCGTGGGTGCACGCACCCTGCGTCCATATTCCGCAGCACTTTTTAGAGAATATATTTGTACATTCACATCAGTCCCTGCCCCAGTGGAGCTTACAATCTATATTCCCTACCACGCGCACACACAGACATTCTAGGATTAATTCTGTTATGTGCCAATTAACCTACCTGGATATTTGGATTGTGGGAGGAAACCGGAGTACCCGGAGGAAACCCACGCAAGCACAGGGAGAATATACAAACTATGCACAGCCATGACCTCAGTGCTGTGGTGCAGTACTTCAGTGTCATGGGCCCGGCCCTAACGTTATGGCACATGTTTAAAAGATGATTAGAGAGTTGTCAGGGACTTGTCATATATTGTGTCTTTTGGGCCTCACAGCTACAAGCATGCCTACAAAGCATTTTGGTGTAACTTTGTTATCGTTCAGTTCTTCAAGTCTTTCATGTTTAAACAGTATGCAGGTGTAATGGACGGCCAGGAGGGCACTGAGAAAGGCACTGAGAGAATCCTCATAGGCACATGCAGTTCTCCTCATGATCAGCAGGAGTCATCTTGTGCATAATGTCACTCCTACATAGGCTAGCAGCAGCAGAGCTGGTATGGGCTATAGCATTCTCTAAATTGTATTTGGATGGAGGTCTTTTGTTTACTATTTATTGATTGAGACACGCACACACGCACGCGCACTCCCTTGTTTGTTTAACCCTTTGTTGCATACTGTTGCAAACTTGCTACATACCCAAACATCTCACTATAAAACACGTGAAACTCAGACAGTCAACGGCTTCATGTTGTTTGCTATTTGCTACAAAGCAATACAGTGCGATTGGTTCACAAAACGGCCAGCAATGTCGCTGCCAATTTTTCCTTGTCAAGAAGCTTGAAAATATGCTTTTTTAAAATAAATAAATAAAAATCATGCAATGAAGGGTTAAGTCTTGGAATTCTTAGCATGCAAACTTTCTGCCCAGCATTGGGCCTAATTCAGCACGTATCGCTAATTAGAGAATTCATAGCCCGGCCGATGATTGAATTACTGTGAGTGTGCATATTGTGAATAAATATCCGTATGCATAGCAGTCGCAGTTTGATTGACAGCAAGCCAGCATTTAGGGGCAGGCATGTGGCGGTTCCTGGGTGTGTTTGTGAAAAGAGACGCATGCATTCAGGCATTTTTCGGGTACTTCTGTGATGTCAGCGATGACCACTGCCAGGCTGGATTAGTGGAAGCCCTAGAATGGCGCAGGTGGAAAAAAAACTGTTAGATGGTTCAGTTTTTGCGAATGCAACGCTAATTTGCAACGGGCAGTGATTCTTCCTGCTCGCAGTCCAACGGGTGGTGATTCTTCCTGCTCACAGTCCAACGGGTGGTGATTCTTCCTGCTCACAGTCCAACGGGTGGTGATTCTTCCTGCTCACAGTCCAACGGGTGGTGATTCTTCCAGCTCACAGTCCAACGGGTGGTGATTCTTCCTGCTCCCAGTCCAACGGGTGGTGATTTTTCCTGCTCGCAGTCCAACGGGTGGTGATTCTTCCTGCTCGCAGTCCAACGGGTGGTGATTCTTCCTGCTCGCAGTTCAACGGGTGGTGATTCTTCCTGCTATCAGTCCAACGGGTGGTGATTGTTCCTGCTCGCAGTCCAACGGGTGGTGATTCTTCCTGCTCGCAGTCCAATGAGCGGTGTTTCTTCCTGCTCGCAGTCCACTGTGGTTTCTGTGATTAGCAATCCTGAATCAGGCCCAGTGTGACTGTGCAGTCACTATTTGATATGCCACCATCTGCAACAGTTCCGCAGAGGGGAAGACCACTTATAGGGGCCAATTCAGACTTTTATGTACAGGTCCGAATGTGGCCCCATCTCCGATGGTGAGGGACTATGTATGCACATAGGCTCTAATGCGCACATGCAGTCCCACGGCCGCTTGCTGCCTGACTGATAGGCAGGGGGCAATTCAGGGTGGACACCTGGTGTTTAATAGGTGTGGCCAAGAAAATGGGTGGGCGTGCCCATAGAAATGCTGGATGGGCCCCAGGGAATGCAGGCCCATCAGTGCCTGCCCCCATTTTGTGGAACAACGTGCAGGCGACCCGGGCTACCTTTCGTCTGGAAACTTACGGTAGCTATAATAATCATTGCAAGTATTGCTAAGGGATTGACATGGTCACACGGAGGACCGTAACTTTAATGATTGGCAGATTCTCACTTCTCCCAAATAATGTATGTTTCTCCTGTGCCTAATATGTGCCCCAATCTCCACCCCATGAAGCTCTTTTACATATCTCTGGAGGGCATTTATCATTGATGGCACATTCAGTGCGATCCAGGCGTGATATTAGTGCCCAGGACCGCATTGCAATAAGCAATCACTGCAGCTGGATGCATGAATAGGGACTCACAGGGACACGGGTTATGTAAGGAGCCAGTCCCTGCAATGTTCCCAGTGTGGTTCCGGGACTACTGCACATACACAGCAGTCCTTCCCAGGGTAACCTTCTGCAGGCTAGAAGAGCGGTGATGGGTATGGATCATTGGATAGACAGCAACTAGGTCAACAGGCATTACGTCGACACGCACCACTAGGTCGACATGCATGAAAGTCAACATGCAGGAAGGTCGACATGACTGAAGGTCAACATGGGTTAGGTCGACAGGATCATTAGTTTGACAATCATTGGGTCAACATGGGGAAGGTCCACAGTAAAAAGGTCAACATGGGTTTTTATCTTTTTTTTTCTGTCCCGAATATCGACACGGTCGACATAGACACTGAAACGTAGCTCTCCATGCGCTCAACATGCTTCGGGCTCGCTGCATTTGCCATGCTTCAGGCATTATTTTATTCCCCCACCATGCCCTAGTCGGCTCAAAAACAAAGATGAAAAACCCCACGTCGACCTTTTGACTGTCGAACTTCCCCATGTTGACCCAATGATTGTTGACCTAATGACCTTCCTGCATGTCGACCTTCAACCATGTTGACCTTCATACATGTTGACCTAGGGGTGTCGACCTATTCCTTGTAGACTAGTGACCATATCCCTTGGTGACCAGTTTGCAGCACCAGAGACGGGGCTGCAGCACAGTTCAAAATTCAATGTGACTCCATTATTTGAATTATGAACTGTGCTGCTTAATCCGGCCAGAAAACCGATGGCTGATTAAGCTGGAGGTGACATAAACTACCGAAGGAGTTTGAGATGCCTGCACTTTTGGTTGTGGTTTTTGTTAGGGCTATGATGCTGCAGCAATAGCCAATTAGGGAGCTAGGGAGGAGTTTCCTGTAGTAGGAATAGCCAGAGAGTCAGGTGATCTGCTCTCTGGCCCGGTTTTCCAAGGAGCAGGTTGGTTGCTGGCACTCTCCTGCAAATAAAACCCCTTTTATTGCCATTTATTCTTCTTCTGTCTAATCTATATCTCTCTAATTTCCTTTCTGTCTCTCTCTTTTTTCTTACTGCTGCTCCTTGGGGCTTGGTCACAGATCCCTTATAGTACCTGCTGCTGCCCGGCCTAACCATGGCCTGAGTTATCCACCCACCCGCCCGATTCGCGCGTCCCGGCTCCCCCTCTGATCCTCCAACGGCCAGCGTCACGCAGGCCGGGCGGGGAGGCAGACCGGCGGCGAGAGCGGGACCACAACGGCGGGGCACTAGGACCGCGTCATCGGCTGATGACGCGGTCATCCGCGGCGTTAGGCCGCAAGCTGTTAGAGCGGTTAGCGCTCCCGCCTGGGGTAGCGGAGGCACCCCCGGCGGAGGTAGAGGGCAACGCGGCAGGCGTACACGGTCCCAGGGGACCGCTGCAGTGGGGGCACAGAGGGGAGGCGGTCCTGGCACGTCCACGTCCATCCAAGATGGCCGCCGGACGCGATCAGCGGGTCCCATGCCCCAGCTTGGGGACTCATCTCTCCCGGCCATTAGCTCCCTGCCTCCTGTCCCCGCTCCTAGTCACCCCTCCGCGGGGTCCCCCATGACTCCTCTATGGAGGGCAAGGAGGAGGTGGCTCACTAGAACGCGCCTGCTGCCACAGCGCATTAGGCCGGTACAGGTGGCTACACCCCCGGCTCCAGGGCCGGTGCTGCCTGGCATTGCACAAGCGTCTGCCCCAGAGGTGGACATGGCGGTGGTCCGGCAGTTGGTGGCGATGCTGACGCCGCTGGCGGGTCAGCAATCTCTACAGGGCACGGGGTCAGGGTCTGGGGGTCCGTCTCCTGCCATCCTCCCTTCTGCTCTTTCTAACCGGGATCCTGCTGCTCATGTGCTGGCAGCTCTGGGCACGCCACTCGCGATGGCGGGTTCCACCCCCTCAAGGGACGCAGTCTTACCGATGCCGTCGCATCACCAGTCGGAGGGGGCCATTGCCGGGCCGGCTGAGGTAGCCGGTCCTTCCGGGACAGCAGGTGCGGCCGCAGCAGGAGCTGTTCGTTTCAGGTGGGTCCTCCAGTGCACGCAAAAAGCGCAGGCATTCCCTTACCTCCTCCTCCTCGGGGTCGGAATCGGTGACCTCCGGGGAGGAGGGGGGACGTAGGTCCAGACACAGGCGCAGACGCTCTGGGAGACACCGTAGGCGCTCCCAGTCCTCTAGTGGCGACTCGGGCTCCCCGTTGTTTCCTAGAGGGCAGGTGGTCCACTGCGAGAATACAGCAGTGCTGAGAGGCCTCCGGCGCAGCGTAAGGGATAGGATAAGAGAGGGCAGATACGTCAGCTTCTTTACTATGACTGCTCAAGATGAGAAAGATTATCGCGCAGCAAAGAGTAAAGGGGGGATTGGCGAGGCTGCGTACTGCACGTATCAGAGGTGGCAGGTGGGGCTGTTTATGTTTGCTGCATGTTACTTGGAAACCAGACCCCAGGAACATATGAATGTGATAAGATACATCCATATGATGCATGCCATGTACATGGACGACGGCGAGAACATTTGGCGGGCCTTTGATGAGCAATTCCGACGGAAGCCGTCGGGTTGCGACATCATGGCCCTTGGGGCTAAGGATGTTGAGGTGTGGATGGGCAAGAAACCGTCGGTTTCGACCTCCACCCCCTCGGCTTCTGCAGCCCTGACACCCGCGGCAGCCCCATGCAGGGCCCCCTCGTCCTTTCGTGGGGGCGCTGGAGGGGGGCAGTCAGCGGGCAGATGTTTTGCCTTCAATGGGGCAGGATGCGCAGCGGGTTCCCGCTGTAAGTTTCGCCATCAGTGCTCAAAATGCTGGGGAGGGCACTCGGTCAAGGAATGCCCGCGCGGCAAACAGGCGGGAGGGGCTCCCAGGCCCCTGCCCCTCCTCAGTAAGGCTCCTTCTCCGGTGAGGGGTGACCGCTTGGCTATATGGCTGGGGCGTTATCCCTTCAGGGAGGAGGCAAAATTTTTGGCCGCAGGTTTCTCGCAAGGATTCCTCCTCCCCATTCATGGGGAGGTGGCGTCCGGGTCTCCGAGAAACCTAAAATCCGCAATTGACATGCCCCAGTTGGTCCTGGACAAGGTCGAGAAGGAGGTGATTTTGGGCAGGATGGTGGGCCCATTTCCTGAACCTCCGGTGCAGGATTTGGTACTGTCACCTGTGGGGGTGGTGCCCAAGAAAGAGCCGGGCAAGTTTCGTTTGATACAGCACCTGTCCCATTGAGATTGACACACAGGCCGGGTGCTGCAGGTTGCCTCCTGATAAGCTTGCACGGCTGCAGGGGGGCGATCTCCCAGTCCCTGGCCTCCTGCAAGCTCCGGGTGCGCCAGCTACAGTCCCTACTGGGCCTGTTTCACTTCGCTTGCCGGGTTATCCCCATGGGAAGGGTTTTCTATCGAAAACTGGAACTAGCCATGGCAGGTCCAAATAGGCCCCAATTCTTCGTCCGCCTGAATGCAGAACTCAAACGGGATCTTAGAGTTTGGGAGGTCTTCCTCCGCGACTTCAATGGTGTGTTGCTGTGGCCTAGCCCGTCGCGTAACAGTGAGGACTTACAGCTATACACCTATGCTGCAGGGGGAATTGGCTTCGGCGCGTTCTTGCATGGCTCTTGGTGCGCCGCGACCTGGCCGGAGGAATGGGCGGTGGAAGGGCTCACTAGGAACATGCTACTGCTTGAGCTGTTCCCTATTGTGGTGGCCTTAGAACTGTGGGGCGACCGGCTGCGCGATGCTTGCATCACTTTCTGGTGTGATAACCTGGGGGTGGTGCAAGCCATCAACAAACAGAGCTCTTCTTCTCTGCCGGTAGTGCGTTTGCTGTCGCGCCTTGTGTTAATATGTTTGCAGATTAACTTGCATTTTGTTGCCAGGCACGTTCCCGGGGTGGACAACTCGGTTGCCGACGCCCTGTCCAGGCGTGACTGGGCTAGGTTTCGGTCCCTAGCTCCGGGGGCTGATTTGATTGGTGAGCCATGTCCTCCTTATGTTTGGCAGGTCATCAGGCCGGCATGGAGGAAATAGCCATGCGGGCTATTGCTCGCAGGACGCTGCTGGAATGGGAACAATTCAGAATGTCCGCATCACAACAAGGTAAGGCCCCTGGCGACGCCATGCTGGCGTTTGTGTGGAGTTTGTACTCCGGAGGGCAGTCTGTGTCGGCCATGAGACGGCTGTTGGCCGGTGTGTCATTCTTCTCATCGCTGTATGGGATATCGGACCCCGGTTGGTCTTTTCTTGTGTCTCGGGCCCAGAGGGGCTGGCGACGCGGTTCCCCTGTGGCTCCGGATAGCAGAAGGCCCATTGACGTGTCCCTGCTGCCTCCTTTATTGGGGGCGGTTTGGGATGTATGTCACTCTGAATATGAGGTCCAACTGTTTCGCATGGCATATGCCATGGCGTTCCACGGAGCTTTCAGGGTCGGCGAGCTGGTAGCCCCATCGAGGCATCGACCTTCCCCTCTGTTGTTAGAGGATGTGTTGATACAGGTCGATTTGGTTTGGTGCCGGGTACGACGTTCCAAGACGGATCAGGCTGGGAGAGGTCAATGGCTGTCATTGCAGCCGTGCCCGGTGGAAGGGATTTGCCCAGTGGCGACGGCAAGCGCCTATGCTCTGTTGCGACCTGACCGCCCCGGGGCATGGTAAATGCATTCAGACGGCTCTTCACTGACCAAATACCAGTTCTGCCATGTTTTGCGACGTGCCCTGGGATCGCTTGGCCTGGATCCGAGGGAGTTCAGGACACACTCCTTCCGGATCGGGGCAGCCACATCTGCTGCTGCTGAGGGTCAATCCGACACAGAGATACAGTCTCTGGGTCGATGGCGTTCGGCAGCGTTCTGCAGATACATTCGGCCTGGCCTATCTGTCCATCTGCACGACCGTAGCCGACTGGACGCATAAGTACTCGTCTCACTCTAGCGGGAGTCTGGAGGTGGTCCACTTTCCCCCGGGGGCACAATTCGGCTTAATTCCAATTTGACATGGCGTCCTGGTTAGTTTACTCCGGGGGTTTTCTGTACAGTGTGCCTCAAGGTCTGGTCGGTTACGGTTCCTTTATCTTTTTCCATCTCCAGGGTGTTTGAATTGTTGAGAGCGGTGTGATGTTGATGGCATGTGTCCTAACCTGTTTACATCTTGCATGTCGCAGAGACGCCAAGACGGTGTGGGTGATGGGACACTCTTTTGTCCACTGGGCATCGAAAGCATGTGGAAGTTTGAATGAAAGTATGCGGGTGAAAGCTCAAAAGGTGCGATGGTTGGGTGTGCGAGGCATGCTTTGGGGAGCGCTGCAGGGTTTGTTGTTAAGGTCGGTGCGGGACTTTGGAGTCCCTGAGGTGCTAATTTTGCACCTGGGCGGAAATGATCTAGGCCAATGCACTGCCTTAGAATTGCGGTTAATTATCATCAGAGACCTGCATATTGTGGCCCAGGCGCTCCCTTGCTGCCGACTGATTTGGTCCTCAATGATTCCTAGGCGAGTCTGGAGGAATGCTAGGTCAGGGCCCGCTTGGATAGCGCACGGAGAAAGGTCAATGCTGCGGTGCAGCGATACCTGTTGGCGAATAGCGGTGGCGTCATCAGGCATGACTCCATTGTCTATAAGCGGGGTTCCCTGTATAGGCCGGACGGTGTCCATCTGAGTCCTGAGGGAATGGCCATATTCCTGGACGATCTGTTTAGAGGTTTTTAGTTGAAGTGTTGTTGTTTAGTAGAAGTGCTGAGCGTGTAGGGTGGCGGTGCTGCAGCCTAGGGCTTGGCTTGTGGCGGTAAAGAACGGTCCTTGTTCAAATGGAAGTGATATGAGGATAGTGGGGTGCGCTCTCCCGTCAATGATACGCTTGTAGCCCATGCCCCTTGGACAGGGGTGGGATACACCACCTGCCCGGGTGGGTAGTGTGGGAGAGTTGAACACCAATGATGTGTGAATGGTGTGATGTCATCTTACCCCTCTTTTCTCTATGACCGTTCTTTAGGGCCGCCACCCTCTTTTATAGAATAATATAAATAGTTGTCAATTAATAAATTTGACATTCATATTTGAAACGCCAGCACTTGTGTCTGTCTCTTTATTTTAGTGTTAAGTTAGATAAGTTATTAAAGTGTTATGGCATAAAGATTGCCGATGGTAAGTTTATTGTGTGCATGCAGACATGCAGCTGAGCGTATGCACGACCCCCTAAACCCCAGTCGCATGCAGTGTGGGGGGCACAGTCCGGACAATGGAGTGGTGTCCGGACCCTTTGCAGCCGCTGCGACTAAAAACATGGCGGCCCTGTGACTGCCTTCATAGCTAGGCTGTGTATACAAGGGACTACCGGAAAGAAATGAGCGCTTTGCTATTCACAAAAGCATTTGCATTCTTTGCAATGTGATAGCAACATTTTATCACGGGTCCTGGCATAAGGGGTGGCCTTGCCCTTGGCTGGGGTCGCGCATGTTAGTGATAGCAGCTGAATTAGGCCCAATATAAGCTAAGGAACAGAAACCAGCAATTTCATGCCTGCCCACAGGGGTTTGGGTGCATAAATGAGATCTGGGGCCAAAAGGAAAAGCATTAGATTTAATGTTCCAGTTAAGTTTAAAGACAGATCCAGGTTGGTTTTGCCGTCAAGCTAATTGCAGCTTTAAATCTAACGTGAGCTCCATTTGCCGCTGGTAGATTCGTCCACCAAACATTTTCACCAAACATTGATGTCTATATGTTTCACCATATAAATATTTGATATTGTTATACCACAGGATCTCAAACTTGTTCCTCAGGACCCGGCACAGTGCATGTTTTCCAGGTCTCCTCACAGAATTACGAGTGAAATAATTAGCTCCACCTGAGGATCTTTTCAAATGTGTCAGTTAGTAATGAATGCACCTGTACACCTGCCAGGTGACCTGGAAAACATGAACTGTGGGGGGTCCTGTGGACCGAATTTGAGAACCCCTGTGTTATACGTTGGTAATGCAGCTGCAATTCCCATTACACAGCATGCAATATTCAGTTATGTGACCTAGGAAGTGTCTGTGTGTAAAGAAGGAGAAGTGGAATTCTCTGACTGCTGGGATCACCTCTCCCACCTTCCTTAAGGTGACAGGGGTGTGTGAGGGTGGAGCCAGCAAGTGTAGGAGCTGCACTGTGCACAGTCTGCAGCAGGTTATGAGGAATAATGCCTTAGGTCGAGTGTACTGGACTACTGGTGAGTTCTATTCTGATTTGGGATTATTCAGGTGGGCACATGTGTGTACATTCCTCACCTGGGGAATGTAGGGGATTTTTGCTCTGGGAAATTTGGACATACAGTACATATATACATGTATACCGAGCACTGCTGAGTGCACTCATTAGCTCATGAGTCAAATTCTCTCTATAATGGACAAAACTATGCTACACTCGATGAACATGTTACATCTGCCCCACCTGCAGTGCAGCATGATTAAAGAGAGAATTTGCTTTTGCGAGTGAACCAGAATTAGGCCCATTGCCTGTTGTCCTGATTTCCCTGATTTTGAATAAGCACACTGGAAGCATGGTGTCCCTGTATTTCTGCACATTTCCATGTGTAACCTTTTATGGTAGTAGTAACAGCTTAATTTGCCTTGTTACTGGTACGTGTGCAGCATAATACATGTACTCCACCACCTCTACTACCCCCTGCGCACTCAGCTGTCGCGGTAAGTCACCACGGTCATCACCGGTATCTGCCATTATGCTTCTGATGAGCTGCACCAGTCTGACTAAGTGTGTGATCGATGTGACATGAGTGCCGCACTGTATTACTTATGGGGACAGCTGTTGTTGTTGTTGTTGTTTGAGAGGGCACCTCTTCAAAGGTATCTGTTGGTCATTTGATTGCCGGATATAATAGACTGTATATACAGTATATGTACATTTCCCAGACCACCTAACTAGTGCACAGGTGCAGTCATTACTTAGGGTGCATACACACTGGGTGATTTTCACCCATTTTCCCGATTTTCCCAGGGGATGGACGACTTTTCATAGCAGGGAGCTATGGAAATCCCACCATTCCGTTGCTCATCTGCTGCTAATCGCCTGCAATACACACTGGGCGGCTTTTGAGCTGAGAGTGGCTCAAACTACAAAACTGAGCTGTTTTCAGCTCAAAATGCCCAGTGTGTATGGGCCTTAACTGTCGCATTTCCAAGACCATCTAACTGCTGCACAGGTGTAGTCATTACCAACTGTCACATTTCCCAGTCCAGCTTGTGCACAGGTGAAGTCATTACTAGCTCTCATTTCCCAGACCACCTAGCTACTGCACAGGTGTAGTCATTACTAACTGTCACTTTTCCCAAACCATCTAACTGGTGCACAGGTGTAGTCATTTCTAACGGTAATGTTTCTCAGACCACCCAGCTGGTGCACAGGTGTAGTCATTACTAACTGTCACTTTTCCCAGACCACCTAGCTGGTGCACTGGTGCAGTCATTCTTAACAGTCACATTCCCCAGACCAGCTAGATGCTGCACAGGTGTTGCCATTACTAACTGTCACATGTCCTAGACCATGGGTCTTCAAACTGTGGCATGTTGTGGAACTACATGTCCCAGCATGCCCTGACAGTTTTGGCATGCTCTTATAGGAAAAAATGTGCAGTTTGAAGGGGATGCAGTTACAATCCCGGCGGTCGGGATCCCGGCGTTCAGAATCCCAAAGCCGGAATCCCGACCGCCGAAATGCCGACACATTCTCCCTCCGTGGGTGTCCACGACACCCCTGGAGGGAGAATAAATTTGCGTGCCGAGCGTAGCGAGGCATCGGGCCCGCTGCGTGGCGAGCGCAGCGAGCCCGCAAGGGGGGGGGGCGATCCACGTCCCCCCCCTTGTCGGCATTTCGGCGGTCGGGATTCCGGCGTCAGGATTCTGAACGCCGGGATCCCGACCACCGGGATTCAATACTGAATCCGTTTGAAGACCTATGTCCTAGACCTGGGGTAGCCAACCCTAGTCCTCGAGAGCTACCAACAGTGCATGTTTTGCAGGTCTCCTCACAGAATCACAAGTGAGCTAATTAGCTCCATCTGTGTATCTTTTAAATGTGACAGTGATTAATGAGTGCAGCTGTGCAGCAGCTAGGTTGTCTGGAAAATGTGAACTGTTGGTAGCTCTCGAGGGCTAGGGTTGGCTACCACTGTCCTAGACCCATACCTCCCAACTTCTGTGTTGGGGAAATAGTGACACTCGCGCGGCGAAGCCGTGCGAGCGCCCGAAAAGGGGGTGGGACTTATGCAAATGAGGGCGCTGCTTATGCTAATTAGCCACAACCTCATTTTCATATGAGAATAGACGCTGTGTGCATGCGCACAGCGTCTATTCTATTAGATTGGGGGGTCTCCCAACTGCCACCCCCCGCAGCGGGACAATGCCTGCCGCGGGTGGGACAGCGGGACAGTACCCAAAAATCGGGACTGTCCCGCTGTAATCGTGACAGTTGGGAGGTATGTAGACCATCTAGCTGGTGCACTGCTGTAGTCATTACTAACTGTATTGTTTCCCAGACCACCTAGCTGGTGCACAGGTGTAGTCATCATTACTAACTTTCACTTTTCCCAGGCCACCTAGATGGTGCACAGGTGCAGGCCTTCCTAACTGTCACATTCTCCAGACCATCTAGCTGCTGCACAGGTGCAGTCATTACTAAATGTAATGTTTTCCAGACCACCTAGCTGGTGCACAGGTGTGGTCTTTCCTAACCGACACATTCTACAGGTAGACAGTTGATCTGAAAAACATGACCTGTGGCTCTTGAGGACTGGTTTGGCCACCGCTGTTGTAGAGCGTTAGGGCATACTACATTTCACTTCTACATTGTGCTCCAGTTGCAACAAACCTGTGTGGTACATAGCAGCACATTACTCTGCTACCCGAAATGTACAGAGAATGACGAAATACATTGAAAAACATTGAATTTGTTTATTTTAATTTTTTTTACATTTTTATTAATTAGGGTATAAATTAAATTATTGATTTAGCTGTTGATGACATAGTGTTTGCTTGTTAAAGCATATTGACTTTCGTACTTCTTAAATGAAAAAAAAATGAATGGATGGGTCAGCTGTCACAGGCAGGACCCTCCTACCCTCATACGTTCTTTTTCCACCTCCTACTCAAACCATCGTCTACTACATTCTCCCTTTGACGTCATCTAATCGCCTTTCGGCAACATCTTAAAAGGTCACTTAAAAAGAAATAAAACATGTATTTTTTTTGGGGGGGGGGAGGGGGGGGTTATACAAGTCTCTGGCGTTTGAAAGCCTAATGTATACTGTACCTGGCGGTTTCTTCATCAGCAGGAGCAGCAGATAATGTCTTCAGATGGTATTCAGTGTGCATATAGCAGATAATGTGTTCGGGAGCCACCTGTTTGCGTAGGAATAAAATGTCATTGAACCAGATAACGTTTTGGGGCAGGGCAAATGTAAACTTCCCTAATCAAACATCCTGGAGGCACCATCCCTCCCTGCGTCTTCCCAGTGACATCCTTACAGCCTCTCTTTATGTCTCACTAGTGTCACTCCCCCTCCCTGTGTCATTCAAACACTTTGGGACAGGGTAAAATGTGAATGTCGCTGATATAACATCCTGGAGACACTATCCTCCTTTATTTCACCAGCGTCATGCCCCAGCATCTCTCCAATGCCATCCCTTCCTGTGTCTCTCCAGCACCCACTTATGTCTCAACAGCATCATCCTCCCTGCATCACTTCAACCCCCTTTTGCCCTTGACAACCATCTTCATGTGTCTCCCCATCATCCCATGCTGAATATTTCCAGCCTTATTCCCGCCTGCATCCCTCCAGCCTCATCCCCGCCTGCGTCCCTCCAGCCTCATCCCACGCCTGTGTCCCTCCAGCCTCATCCCCAACTGTGTCCCTATAGCCTTATCCCCGCCAGTGTCCCTCCAGCCTCATCCCCAACTGTGTCCCTCCAGCCTCATCCCCGCCAGTGTCCCTCCAGCCTTATCCCTGCCTGCCTCCCTCCAGCCTCATCCCCTGCCTACATCCCTCCAGCCTCATCCCCTGCCTGCGTCCCTCCAGCATCATGGCCTGCCAGCTTCCTTCCAGCCTCATCCCCTGCCTGCATCCCTCCAGCATCATGGCCTGCCAGCTTCCCTCCAGCCTCATCCCCGCCTGCGTCCCTCCAGCCACATCCCCTGCCTGCATCCCTCCAGCCTCATCAACTGCCTGCGTCCCTCCAGCCTCATCCCCCCGCCTGCTTCCCTCCAGCCTCATCCCCCGCCTGCGTCCCTCCAGCCTGATGCAACCTGTTGATCTCCAACCCCATCATCATGTCTTGCTGTGATTGATGCCCCTATTATACAGTATATATATATATATATATATATATATATATATATATATATTGATTTTATGCACTAGTAACTGCTGCCCCCAACACACATACTTTATATCTATTTTACTTACTATTACCATTCCACATAAAATGTAATATACCTTTTACTCTCCTCAAGGGAAGCTTGAGGGTTGATTTATTCTCATACCCTCCAACAGTACCGATTGTGCTGGTACAGTACCGTTTTCTAATGGCCTGTACCGGCTAAATTCCCCTGTACCGACTGTACCGGTTGTTTATCCTTTTAGGTGCAGTGCCTGACAGATGCCTCCTCCTCCCTTCACCTCTCTCTCAGGCGAGGAGGCTGCAGGGACTCTGGGAGTTGTGGTTTCTGACACCGCTGGCTATTCCCCAGGGAGCTTCAGGGAGCTGGCAACCAGAACTACAACTCCCGAGGTGCACCAAAGGGAGACATGGCGGGCCCTCCTCCCCCTGCTCCAGGATCAGAATAAAACTGGTGAACGCCACTCTGTATGGATTGTGCAGGGCAGCAGGGAGTAGGAACAATAAAGCACAGTGCATTAGGAGAGGACCTGCCTCAGGTGGGGGACGTGGGGCAGGGCAGGTAAAGTACTATTGAAAGTATAGGAAAGGAGGTGTGGCCATGCCCCCCTTTTCCGTAGCCACTCCCCTCTCTGTACCGATTTCTGACCCTCAGATGTTGGAATCCACTACAGAGGTTGCGGATCCTGTCACCTGTGTGAAAGGAGGAACTACATGGGGAAATAGTGGCTGGGAAAGCACTACTCCTTGCGACGCAGCATGTCCTGCTGAACGAGACCCGCTGCGCCGCTAACTGTTTGCAGCACAATGCTCCTGCTCAGTGGCGTAACTACTTATTATGCGCCCCCCCCCCCGGCCGCAAAAAAAAAATCGCCCCCACTCCCCCTCCCCTCGGTGCCCCCCCCCCCATGCCCATACCTGCCCACCCGCTGCTGTCTGCGGTAGGTACCTGCCTGCCGTGCCGTCACGGTCCCGTAGCGCTGGCTCCTGCTGCTAATAATGAAAAGTGACACATAGAAAATGGCTGCCCCCATACTGCAGACAAAAAACTGTCTGCAGTATGGGGGCAGCCATTTTCTATGTGTCCGTTTTCATTATAGAAGCAGGAGCCAGCGCTAACAGAAACGGGACTGTGACGGCAGTCACGGCAGGCAGGTACCGCAGACAGCAGCAGGTAACTATAGCCCCGCAGACCCCCGGCGCCCAAACTTTCTCTGCACCTCCCCGCCACCGTGGGGGGCTGCGGAGCTATAGTTACGCCACTGCTCCTGCTCCTCTGAGCGCAGTGGTAATGATTCCGGACATCACTTCCAAATGCAACTGACAGAACACAGTCCCGCCCAGCCCACTTAAACCCCTGCGTATGTCAGTGCCATCGGCTGATGCAGCTATGGTTATGAGCCCTGTACTTGGACTATACTGTTTTGTACTGTAAGCCATTGTAAGTTTTCTGCTTTGCGTTTTGTACAGTATATAGTATATACTTTGTGACTGGGTGCTGCGGATCCCTTGTGGTGCCATATAAATAAGGAATAATAATCATAATAATAATAATTATATTAAGCCGTACAGTGCAAACAGATAGTAAAAATCACTCTAAGAAAATCATTTTCAATTAACCTTTTGCAGTCCAAATTTTTTCTAGGGAGTTTCAATGTTTAAATGAATTGTAATTTTATTTATTTTTTATTAAAAAATGGTGTCTATGAATGTCGAACGATGTTAATGTTCTTATTTTAAAGTGGCTCGCCATTGGATCTGTTACTAGCGCTAGGACTGTTGAGCCTGACTAGACATTGGAGTTGAAAGGGTTAAAATAAACTCACATCTTCCCAATCAGTGCCACAATTCAATTCAAACATCATAAGGGAAAACGTTTTATATTCATGTTGTTTGAGACAATTGAGGGGTTTGTTTGTTTATTCATTTACTAAGATGGGATTTCTGTTGAAGATGTTACATAGTTACATAGTAGGTAAGGTTGAAAAAAGACTTGCATCCATCTAGTTCAGCCTAGGTTGTTGTTTTTACTGAAAACAGACTTTTAAAGACAGATTATATTTCTTATTTGTAACCGTGGATGTTATTAAGCAATAAGTGTTTGTCCAACCTTATTTTGAATGTATTCAGTGGGCGGTATTCAATGTGAATACCTGCGATGTGCAGCGAATCCTTTTTAGGATTCGCTGCACATTCGCCACGTTCCGGAGCCAGCGGGCTCCGGTATTCAACGTGTCAGGGGCTCGCTGCCCCTGACAGGCGAATATGAGCTCCAACGGCGATTGCCGCAGGGAGCCTGAGGACGGTGCCAGGCAGAGAGATGGTAGTCTCTCTGCCTAGCCCAGAACTTTGTGGGGTGTTAGGTGGGCTCCCCGGGTGCCAGGCAGCACAGGCTGCCCCCCGGGGGTGCCAGCAGGGGAGTGTATATTCACTACACACGATCGTAATTATCGGGTGCAGTGAATATATGAATATGTAATGAGCGGCTTGGCTCCGGCGCCCCCTGCTGGCTGCTGTGTAAAAAAAAAAAAAAAATATTATTTTTAAAATTAAATATATATTCATGTGCTTACAGCACATGAATAAAAATAGCATGCCCCTCCTCAGAATAAAATTCCTGATTTTTTTACACCAAATGTAAAAAGCAAAACACTTTATTTTAAAAGTTCACATTCCACTTCACCATAAAAAGATAGCGATTGCTACTCGGTGAATCATGGCGAAAAAAACCTTGAAATGTATTCGCCATGTGGTCATTGAATAGGGTGATTCACCGTTTTAGTCAGAAATTCGCCAAACAGCACAAATTCGCCATAAAAACATGGCGAATCAGGCTCATTGAATACCGCCAAGTGTCTCTGCCGACACCACCTCTCCAGGAAGAGAGTTCCAAAGTTTGACTGCTCTGACCGTAAAGACATTTTTTCTTCTAGATGAACAAAATCTTTTTTCTTCTAATCTATACTCATGCCCTCGCATCCTATATTCATTTCTTGTTGAAAAAAGGGTGTTTGCCAGTTCCTTATATTGGCCCCTGATATATTTATACATGTTGAGCATGTCCCCCCTTAAACGTCTCTTTTCTAATGTAAATAGTCCCAAATTGCTTAGTCTCTCCTCGTAGCTTAAATTCTCCATTCCCATAATAAGCTTTGTTGCTCGTCTCTGGATTTTTTCCAATTCAATTATGTCCTTTTTATAATGTGGGGCCCAGAATTGTACACCGTATTCGAGGTGAGGTCTAACCAATGCTTTATACAGTGGCATAATTACCCTTGAGTCCCTAAATTCCATGCCCCTTTTAATGCATGCTAAAATTTTGTTGGCCTTTTTTGTTGCTAAGGGCCTTATTCTAGTTCACTCTTAGAGGCAAATTCCTTCTCAGATGGACAAAACCATGTGCACTGCAGATGGACAAAACCATGTGCACTGCAGGGGGGCAGATTTAACAGGTGCAGATAGAATTATATTTGGGTGAGTTGTTTTGTTTCTGTGCAGGGAAAATACTGACTGCTTTATTTTTACACTGCAATATAGATCTCACTTTGTAGAAAAACACCACCCAAATCTAACTCTCTCTTTGTTGCTACATTACAATGGGCACTACACCCTAGTTTGCTGTCTATTTGGACTCCTAGATCCCTTTCCAGTATTGAAATACCCAATTCCTCTCCACTAAGGTTATAAGTAGCACACTGGTTGTGTCTCCCAAGGTGCATAACCTTACATTTATCCACGTTGAACCTCATCTTCGACTTTTTAGCCCACTCCTCTAGATTTGCAAGATCATTTTGAAGCATGGTGACATCTTCTGATGATTTAATAACTTTGCTTAGTTTTGTATCGTCCGCAAAGATGGATACATTGCTGAATAATCCCATCCCAATATCGTTAATAAAAATGTTAAATAAAATGGGCCCCAAAACCGATCCCTGGGGCACTCCACTTAGTACTGGTATTGTATCTGATACGGCACTGTTCACAACCACTCTTTGTTCTCTATTACACAGCCAATTCCCTACCCATCTGCAGATATTTTCACCCAGTCCTACAGTAGGTACTCCATTTTATTTATCAACCTCTTGTGTGGGACAGTATCAAAGGCCTTAGCAAAATCTAGGAAAATCACATCTACAGCGTTTCCATTATCAAGGTTTTTGCTAACCTCCTCATAGAACCCTAGTAGATTAGTTTGGCATGAACGATTTTTCACGAACCCATGCTGGTTAGTACTGAGAAGACGGTGATGGTCTAAATATTCCTGGATACTATCCCTTACAAATCCTTCAAAAAGTTTACACACTATTGATGTTAAACTAACGGGTCTGTAATTAGCGGGATCATCCTTTTTTCCTTTTTTGAATATTGGCACTACCTCTGCTATTCTCCAATCTTTTGGTACTTTACCTGACGACAGTGAATTGCTAAAGATATAATGAAGGGGGGTAGCTAGTTCATCCCTTAATTCCTTTAGTACCCTTGGATGAATTCCATCTATCCCTGGTGATTTATTTGTTTTGATTTTGCTGAGCTTCAGTATTATTTCCTTGGGCGTGAAATCAACAATGAGATCGGGCTTATTTGTCCCATTTGTTGTAGATAAGAATCTACTTCTTTATTTAGCACTTTCTAGAACAGTGATGACTTATGGTGTGTACACACGGGTACAATCACCCTGCGATTCTGACTATATAGTCAGAATCGCATCAGTATCGCATGCAGATCGCAAGGGTTTTAACCCATACGATCCCGATTTGCACTCCCGTATCGCATGGCAGAAAGTCTTGGCTGCCTTGACTATATAGTGCAGATCTGCACTATATAGTCAAAATTGTATGCCATTGCATGCATGCCGTGCAATCCGATGCGATGCGATCTGATCACATCGGGGATCGCATCGCACGGCACATCTCACCGTCTGTACGCACCATAACCTTAACACTCCAGCTGTTGTTAAACTATATGTCTCAGCATGCTCTCCTACAGTTTTGCTATTTGGCCATGCTAAAAATGATGTAGGGCATGCTGGGATGTGTAGTTCAACAACAGCTAGAGTATCAAGGTTATTCATCACTG
Organism: Crinia signifera; assembly: GCF_055691185.1. Classification (NCBI taxonomy): domain Eukaryota; kingdom Metazoa; phylum Chordata; class Amphibia; order Anura; family Myobatrachidae; genus Crinia; species Crinia signifera. Next base: position 83,683,839 of record NC_139226.1, read on the forward strand.
TTCTAGAAAGTGCTAAATAAATAAGTAGATTCTGATTTGGTTTCTATGGGAAATATGCCATCTTCAATAGAACTCCCATCTTATACCCCTTTCACACCAGCCTAAATTCCCGGGACCAATGTCTGCCATGCCCGCCATTGCCCGCCGCTCTTGGTACACAGAGCTGCCTGGTGCCGCCCTGGCCACCGCTGCCCATCCCTCTTTGTAAATGGAGGTGCCCCACCTGCCGCATGCCGGTAGCTCTTGGTACACGTAGGTGCCGTTAGCCGTCCGTCGCTGCCCCCACTCCGCCCCGCCCACCGCTGCCCAATGCCGCCCGCCCGTCTGACAGACTTTCTTTCCCCCCTCACACCAGAAAATGCATGGACTAGGCTGGTGTGAAAGGGGACAATGTAGGTAGGGAAAAGGAGAATTGGGAAATTGGAACGGGTGCCCGCTTCTCCACATTATGCAGGAGAAGCGGAACCTGTTATTTAACAAGCGTTAGAGGGAGGATTCATACATCTGCCCCATTGTCTATTAAATAGACAGAGGAGCTCTATTATACAAACCACTGCCCATAAGGCATAGTCGTCCCAACCAAGCACCATATTCACAAAGTAATCACCCCCCTATAGCTGTACTGTGATCCTGCAGTACAGAGGCGTAACTCTGGGAGGCAATGGAGTCATTTGCCACCGGGCTCCTGCTCCCAAAGGGGCACCTCTCCTCCCCTTTGAGTTTGAATCAGTTAATTACCTGTAAAAGCCATTGATATTGCTTCTGTGGCTGACTCCCCCTCCTAACATTTTTGGCAAGTGTCACAGCCTGTATTAGAACCCATGACCTGTCTTACTGGAGGCAGACACCTTACTGATTGAGCTATTTGGGGGGCACCAATATTTATCTTGCCTTCGGGCAACTGGGACAAACTTACGCCACTGCTGCAGTATAACGTAATGATCTGTCCTTCCGCCCTGTAACTACAGTCTCACGTGTAATACAGAGCATTGCGGCAGTGCAAAGCATCTTTTCCGCTCACTTTCAAATCAATAATATAACTGGAAGAAGGAAAAGTGCACCTTCAAGTGTGCGCTGACTCCTGGGGTGTGCGACATTTGTGCACTTTTTTGTTATTGCCAACCGAGTGCATATTGAAAATATGTTATCGATCATTATCGAGTTTATGAAGTATAATTTGTCATAAAGTTCATTCATAAGCCCAAATGCAGTCAAGCTCCTAAATTGAAATTGAAATTTAAATCAGTCTGGTTTTTGCGTTAATTTTTATTTAATCCACTCTGTGTGTGTGTGTGTGTCAGCAGGCACTCTCCACTCACATGCCAAACGTCGGGGTGCCCTGTCTCGTCATGGGGTATACAGTTCACCATGAGGCGCAGTTTCTCTGTTCCATTCGATATATATATATAGTCCGCCCCTGACCATTGCCAGCTAAGTAGACCAAGATCTTCTCTCACTCCAGCTCTCACCTTCAGTCAGGTGACTTTGAGAGGGGAGGAGTCAGCTGCTACCTGTATGGACTGCAGGAGCTAATCAGCAATAATGTGGTGGCTGGTTGTGCTGGTGAGTCCTACTCTCATTATATTGTATAAAATGCTGGGATCTTTATATATATATATATATATATATATATATATATATATATATATATATATATATATATATTGTTTATAATTGTTGCATGCATTATTTAATGGCTGTAATTAAGGGAATATATGTACACACACACAGCTGTCAAAATTGGAACAGCGAAACCTGCAATATTAATAAATTTAAAACGTTGCTGTTCTTACAGGAAAACCATCAGATTACGCTTTATATGGATATTATATCAAGCCTACATATTAGGGTACAGTGGGCAGTATGGGGGATGGGTCTTCCTAATTTCAGGGACATTCCATCCACTTGATGAAAAAAACTGTCTAGATTAAAATCCTTTTTTTTTTTTTAACATGATATACAGTACTAAGGGCTTGGGTTCTATTGTGCCATTAAATGTTGTTATAATTATAATTGATGATGAAAAGATTAAGATGTCTTAATTCAAATATTATTCACTATTTTTGTCGGGGTGAGGGGTTCCCCCGCCTGTGGTTTTGTTTGTGCTTATAATTGTCCCTTGTTGTGGAACTTATTATTTCTACTGTGTGTGTGTATGTGTGTGTGTGTGTGTGTGTGTGTTCTTCTGCAGTTATTAATTGTGTTTAATAATTGTAGCTCTTATGTTTTCACATTGTGATTAATAACCTGTATATTGAGTCCTGTTGGGAGAAAAGCGCTATATAAATATCATTATTATTATTATTTATTATTATTATTATTATATCTCGCTGCTGGTATGCACACTGCCATGCATGCTTATTTATCTTTGCCATACCGTCCCTTTAAACCAGGACACTTATTGACTATACAGGTTCTGTGGCTGGTGATAAAATCAGGTTTACGTTAAGATAGCCCCAGAACCGTGTCCACGTTTTTAAATAATAAGTTTTAATAGTCTGGTGGACGGTAGTAAATGTAAAGTAACCTCTTAACAGATTCTTGTACCGGCCTGTGTGCTCATCTCTGGGTCTTTGGCTTCTGTGTCTGCTACATGCCCAGCCTTAATTGAACACACAGTGTTGGTTATTTTGCAGATTGTATTTTTAATGATGTAACGTTGATGTATTTGTAAAACTAAACAAATAGGCGATATACAGTATACCCTGGTATGTGACTGTAATGGGGAGACGCTGTGCTGTTCAGGCCCTGCCTTCCCAGTGTGTGTTCAACAGCTATGTGTAGACTTTAAACAGCCAGCATTATTTAATTAACTTACGCTGCTTATTTATCCCATCATGGTACAATGTGGCCGCACCTAAAACCACCAAACCTGTGTTGTATGTAATATATTTCCACTGATAACAAACTTATTATTCATGGAGCGAGTTTTGAGAAACCTGTTTTCTATTAACTTAAGTTTTCTGCAGAAAATGTACATGTTTTTTATTGTCTCACCGCCGGGAGGAACAGAATAATAAGCTCCACAAATAGTTATTTAATTGTATAGACTTTTTTTATTATTATTATTATTATTATTGGTACTTGTTTCCTAGCACGGCCACAATCGCGGCCATCGGGGGTAATTTTTAGTGGCCTGCGACGCGACCGACGCGATGGCCCCGATTTTTCCATTGAAATGCATTGAAAATAGTGAAAAATCGGGTCGGTCGCGTCGTGTGCACCTAAAAATGCTTAAATGGTCCAGACGCGATGCCCCCGATTTCCCCATAGGGAACAATGTTAAATGCCTCAATTTACCCGCGATGACCACGATTTCCCATAGGAAACAATGTTAAATGGATCAATTTACCCAAATCAGCATAGGGAAGAATGGTAAATGGGCCAGAAACCCCCCAAAAAACCACAAAGCAGTGGAATGTCCCCCCAAAAGTAGTTGACGCCACCCCGCCATCAACGTGAACCCGAAGCGTGGCGAGCGGCGGCGGTACGCGTCCTCCGTCCTTTTCATGCCCTACTATCCACTAGGGCGTGGAGTGAGAATAGAATAGTGTGGCGAGCGCAGCGAGCCACCGAGCCCGAAGCGTGGCGAGCGCAGCGGATACCTTCACAGGTAAACGCGTCCCTTCGCGGGCTTCCCAGGTGTCCGCGTCGCCATGGACACCTGGGAAGCCCGCGAGGGGACGCGTATAACTGTGAAGGTATCCAGGTCCCCTCGCGGGGCTCGCCACGCTTCGGGCTCGGTGGCTCGCTGCGCTCGCCACACTATTCTATTCTCACTCCACGCCCTAGTGGATAGTAGGGCATGAATAGGGCGGAGGACGCGTACCGCCGCCCCTCGCGGGCTTGCTGCGCTCGCCACGCTTCGGGTTCACGTTGATGGCGGGGTGGTCTCAACTATTTTTGGGGGGACATTTCAATGTTCAGGGGTGTTTTTTTCCCATTTACTATTGTTCCTATGATAATTTGGCTAAATTGAGCCTTTTCACATTGTTTCCTATGGGAAATCGTGGTCATCGCGGGTAAATTGAGGCATTTAACATTGTTCTCTATGGGGAAATCGCGGGCATCGCGTCTGGCCCATCGCGCCCGATTTTTTTAACGGCCGCGATGCCCGCAATGGCCCCGATTTTACCCCCGATGACCGCGATTAAGATCGTTGTGGCCGTGCTAGGAAACAAGTACCTTATTATTATTATTATTATTATTATTATTATTATTATTATTACGTGGTGCAAGAAATCCCGGCCTGCTGCTGAATTTTTGCCATTCAGTTGGTTGCGAGAAATATACAGTAGCTTTAGTTCTATAGCACTGCGCACAGATTAAGGGGTCCATTTATATTTACCATTTATCCATTATAAATCCCCGAAAACATCCGTGTATCAACATCGAGCAGCCTGGCATCGCAGCCATGGGCTATCGCCATTGTAATGTGGCGATAGCCCGTTGTAGCATATAGCTACATATCGCACTGCCCGAGCGGCAGTGCGGTCAGCAGGGCCGCGCGGGGGGGGGGGGGGTCAGCGCATAACCGCGCATGCGCAGACCCCCCGGCTCCAGGCATCGCAGGGACGGGCTCCTTTCGGAGCCCTGTCCCTGCACCCTGGCAGTTGATACATTGGGGCGAAATTATTGCATTTTACAATCCGATCCTGGGCGGTAATATTCCGCCCAGATCGCATTGTAAATGCGATCAATGATAAATGGGGGCCTAATTCTTGCAGGTACAAAGACCAATATATAATTACCCAAGATCATTGATCGGTTCAGAACCCCGCAGATACCGCTCACTAATAATAAATACTGTAGGTCAGAAGTTTTCAGTTCACTTAATTGGGACAAAACTTACGTGGTGATATTATGCAATGTAGAATAATGAGCGGGACAGGTTTATTATTATTCCCAGTTATTTATATAGCGCACACATATTTTGCAGCGCTTTACAGAGCATATTTGAACAGTCACATCAGTCCCTGCCCCAGCGGAGCTTACAATCTATATTCCCTACCACATGTACACGCGCACATATATATATATATTATTAAAAGATTGTGTGAGGAACCCAGAGGAAAACTAAAGGTCGACAAGGCTTACGATGACACGGCTTAGGTTGACACATGGAATATGTCGACATGGCTAATGTCAACAGGGCCGGAAGGTCGACACAAGCATTAGTTCAACAATGGGAAGGTCGACAGTCAAAAGGTATTTTTTCACTTTTTTTTTTTAAGCCGGTATTTCATACCCTACCATCCACTGGGGTGTGGAGGGAGAATCTAATAGTTTGCTAAGCGCAGTGAGGCACTTTGTCTGAAGCATGACGACAGCAACGGTACACTGATACAGTGTCCATGTCGACTTAAGGCCAAATTTGGACCAAACCCGTGAAAAACTGATGTTGACTGTAGACCTTAGACATGTTGACCTATTTCAAGTGTCAACCTAAGCCCTGTCAACCTGTAGTGGTCGACCTAATGTGTGTCAAGCTTCATACAGTTGAGCCTATGACCCATGCCCATTAATTTGTAGCGGTAAATGTGCAGTCCAAAAAACAGCTTTCACAGCAAAAGTTGCTCTGATAAATCAGCTTTACTTGCAGGTGAATGACCTGATGGTATAATTGAGGGACGTGATTCGCCAATAGTAACCTAAAACTGGGTACACACCTACAGATTTATCTGACCAATCTTTCGGGTGGGAGCAAAAATCTGTGAATGGCCGGGAGCCTCCCGGAAATGGGGTTCTTCTCCCGGCCCCCTGGGAAGGTGGGCAAGTCTCTCACATTCTGCTAATTGCCCCCGATCCCTCCTTGCCCGCTGGTGTAATTACCTGAAATCGCAGGTCCGCGGAGAGGGGATAAAATTATGCGACCGCTACATTTCGCGTCATTTAAGCCCCGCCTCTCTCCGCAGCCCGTGAATCAGAGTTTTCTGGCATGGGGGGCGGGGCCAAGTAATGTCAGACTTGCTCCCGCCCCCCCTGACTTGTTGCCACTCCGGGCTTCTCCCGGAGAGGTGAAATTAAAAGTAGTCAAGTATGCGCAAACTGGAATCAACCATTTGCTCCCAAACACTGGAAAATGGACAAAAACGATTGTTTGGATGAATTTGTAATATCAAATGGCTATGAGTAATTTGTCTGAGTGACCAATGACGCAATGAGCAAGGCAAAATAAACAGGGTGCGATTTGAACAAGATGCGATGCGATTTGAACTAAAAAGTTTAGGGCCGCAATCAGGGGGGGTCTGGGGGTACTTGAGTCCCGGGCCCCTAACACGAAATGGGGCCCGAGTGCAGAGCCAGCGCTAACTGCTCAACATCCGCTGCTGTGTACTATGCCTGTCAGACTCACACTGTAGAAGCAGCACTGGCAGCTGGAAGCTTCAGACCACAGTGCTCCCTCCTCCTCATCATCAGCACAGGCAGGAAGGACTCAAGGAGGGTTTCTGTGCTGAGTCACAGCCTAAATCTCCACACAGGCTGGTGCTGCACCCTCTGTCTAGGGATGGCAATCGACCATCGATGATTCTAAATCATCAATGGTTTGTAGCCGAACATCGATGATTCTAAATCATCGATGGTTCATAGCCGATGTCAAATACTTTTGCCATCAATGTGGGAGAACCGGGTCCGCGGTGAGGGGGCCGGGCTTAAATGACATGATCGAGGCATTTCGCATCATTTAAGCACCGGCCCCTCTCCGCGGCCCGTGAATCGCGCATTTTCCAGCAAGGGGGGCGGGGCAAAGATATGGCATCTACCTGTCTTGTGCCTAGTACTGCGGTATCTACCTGTCTTGTGCCTAGTACTGCCGTATCTACCTGTCTGGTGCCTAGTACTGCCATATCTACCATCTGGTGCCCACTGCCTAGTACTGCCGTATCTACCTGTCTGGTGCCTAGTACTGCCATATCTACCTGTATGGTGCCTAGTACTGCCATATCTACCATCTGGTGCCCACTGCCTAGTACTGCCGTATCTACCTGTCTGGTGCCTAGTACTGCCATATCTACCATCTGGTGCCCACTGCCTAGTACTGCCATATCTACCTGTCTGGTGCCTAGTACTGCCATATCTACCATCTGGTGCCCACTGCCTAGTACTGCCGTATTTACCTGTCTTGTGCCTAGTACTGCCGTATCTACCTGTCTGGTGCCTAGTACTGTCGTATTTACTTGTCTGGTGCCTAGTACTGCCATATCTACATCTGGTGCTCACTGCCTACTACTGCCGTATCTACCTGTCTGGTGCCTAGTACTGTCGTATTTACCTGTCTGGTGCCTAGTACTGTCGTATTTACCTGTCTGGTGCCTAGTACTGCCATATCTACCATCTGGTGCCCACTGCCTACTACTGCCGTATCTACCTGTCTGGTGCCTAGTACTGTCGTATCTACCTGTCTGGTGCCTAGTACTGCCATATCTACCATCTGGTGCCCACTGCCTACTACTGCCGTATCTACCTGTCTGGTGCCTAGTACTGTCGTATCTACCATCTGGTGCCTAGTACTGACATATCTACCTGTCTTGTGCCTAGTACTGCCGTATCTACCGTCTGGTGCCTAGTACTGCCGTATCTACCTGTCTGGTGCCTAGTACTACCCTGACATCTGGTCCGGACTAAAGGACCTGCCAACGATTGCTGACATGTCTACTGTGGGTGCATTGGATGCTGTCACCATTGAAAAAATGGTGGAGGATTACTTTGGTGACAGCATCCAAGTAGACATGTCAGACAGTCCATACCTGAACTGACAGGAAAAAAAGGCAGTTTGGAAGCCCCTGTAAAAACTGACTCTATTTTACCTGAGTTGTCCCCCCTCCAGTGTGTACTCCGAAAGAGTTTTTAGTGCAGTGGGGAACCTGGTCAGTGAGCAGCGAAGGAGGTTGCTTCCACAAAATGTGGAGAAGATGTTATTTATAAAAATGAATTATCAATTATTCAATGAAGACCGGGAATTGCCTCCAGAGATTATAACGGGACCTGTGATTGTGGAGTCCAGCGGGGACGAATTTATAATCTGTGAGGATGAGGAAGTACACACTGAAGGGGGTGAGGAATCAGAGGAGGAGGAGGATGATGAGTGACGATGACATCTTGTCGCTGTAGAGCCAGTTTATACAGGGAGATATTATGAATTTTTTTTGTGTGGGGGCCCAAACAAACCAATCATTTCAGCCACAGTTTTGTAGGCCCTGTCGCTGAAATGTTTGGTTTGTTAAAGTGTGCATGCCCTATTTTCACAACATAAGGGTGGGTGGGAGGGCCCAAGGACAATTCCATTTTGCATCACCATTCCTTAATCCTACTGCTGAGAGTCATTCATATGTGGGACTTATCTTTTCAATGCATACAACTGTTTGCGTTCTTGACAATGATAAGTGCACTTGTCTTTAAATGCATACAAGTGTTTGCATTCCACTAATGAGAGTAATTGAATGCTGCATGAAACGTCCACTGCTCCTCGGCTGCACATGGTAAACACAATTAAGCCAGATAGGGGTCTTATTGGATGTTAAACTGTACATGTACGGTTAGGAAGGAAGCCCCCGGTCTCTGAAGAAGTATACAGCTCCAACCCAGGGGTAAAAGTGGTCCTGAAGAAGGGGGGAACTCTTTTTCATCTGCCACCTAATTAATTACCCCCTCCCCTCCACCCATTAGGCAATGTTTTGGGAGACGTAATGTTTTGGTAATAAGCCCAAAGTTGAGCAATCAGATTAAATTAATTAAAAATAACACAATCAAGCCAGATAGGGGTCTTATTAGATATTAAACTGATAAAAACAGTTACACACTTGCAGAACAAGTCAGTGCTGCATGAAACGCCCACCTCCTCGGTAAACACGGTCAAGCCAGATAGGGCTCTTATTGGGGACTTGTTTTTCAAACTGCCATCCTGTCTGCCGCTGCAGTGCCACTCCTAGATGAGCCACGTGCACACTTATGTGGCTTAGTATAGTTATCCAGCTACCTCGGTGCAACCTTTTGCCCTAATAACATTATTGTGAGATGTTAGGTGTTCAGAATAGACTGGAAATGAGTGGAAATTTATGTTATTCAGGTTAATAATAGCGTAGGAGCAAAAAAAAAAAATCAGAACCCAAAACGTTTAAGGGGAGTTTTGGCAAAACCCATTAGAACCCAAAACCTGAAGGTAATCCGAACCCAAAACGCGAAAAGTGGCCGGTGCACATCCCTAATATCTACATATGAACGTTCATGTGTTCTAAAGCTGCATTTGCTCTCCTGGGTCTGAGTTCTATATGTATGTTAAAGGTTGAGAAATATTTTACCTACCGCATAATATACAGCAAGAACACATAAGAACGTGTAATGGAACTGTAAATACAAAGTACATATATACCATCAAAATAACAAGACAGCCTGGTCTACTCCTTTTATCCAGAGTTACAAAATATATAATCAGGGTAAAATGTGGAACAGAATGTAACATGTGCCCCACCTGCAGTGCAATATGTTTTTTTCCCTCTGCAAACATAATGTACCTGGTCATCAGGTCGAAATTGGACTCTATGTCTGATAAGTCTGTGAGTAGAAGGATACGTTCTTTGTACCCACTCATTTCTGTCTTTAATCTTATAAATTATTTTTTTCCTATCTATAATAAAAGGTTAATGAGTTAATGAGCATGCTTTAAAATATGGATCCACTCTAAGTTGAACTCTTCACTTGAAGCATCTAGAAGGGGTAATGAAAAAATTGGAGAACACCCTTTTGAAAGAAAATAGGAATTGGTGGGAACTTTGGATAAATACCTTTCCCACCAAATCATACCAAAAGGGTTAATTACCCATAAACACGCATCCTTCACTACTGCAAGTGAAGAGTTCAACTTTAGAGTGGATCTATATTTAAGAATCATGCTCCCTCTCGCTCATTAGCCGTATCATTAGAGATAGGAAAAAGAAGTAATAAGATTAGAAACAGAAATTAATGGGTACAAAGAACTTCTCATCCTACTCACAGACTCACCAGAGTTCAAGGAACTTGAAAAAAAGTAAGAAATTGATTTAAAAAAGAACGATAAACAACTGATAGAACCCTGAAGGTTTCCTCCAAAACCATCGATTTACATAACAGGAGGTTCTTAATGACTCCCATAGTTTACCATAGACAGTCGCATCAAATTCAGAAAAGAGCACTCTGGAGAAGGTATGGCTCTCCTGAAAAGTGGAGACAGACTGATAATTACAATCAACAGGTTAGCGATAATTACTTAAGTTAAGTTTTTACCTAATAATCATTAGAGAGGGACAAAGTATCTGTGCTAAAGAATTCCCATTGAATCAATGTAATACTTTTGTGGATTTAAATAAATGTATTAGAAAAAAGAATCACTGTCTATATTGTTGACCTAATTATGGTCGATCTTCTATCCCGAAACCATTCTGGATATGGGAACAAAAGTACCCAGGTGCGATCTTGCAAGAGCACCTAGCATTAAAAGCACTAAAAGAGAAGGAAGATTTGATTATTAAGCCCACTGACAAAGGTGGTGGCAGAGCGGGCAGCGTCCAGAGGAGTGGGGAGCGAGCGGCGAGCAGCATTATTATCCTTGTCTGTATATGATCAGCTGCTCATTCACTCTATGTAATTCTATTTTGCTGTTCTCTATTTTAGACCATCTGATATGAAACCTATTTCCTGATCCACCATGAGGAGAGCGAGGGAAAGTAAGTTCCGTGAGTGGACAATATTATAATCTTCTTTTTTTATTATTATGATCAATAAACAGTTTGCATCAGCTAAACCAGGATTCTCTTGCTTAACCTGTCATTATAGAATTTTGGGGTATGTCTGGGGTGACAGTTGGGTACTGTTTCCTAGCACGGCCACAAATCTTGGCCATCGGGGGTAATTTTAGTGGCCTGCGACGCGACCGACGCGATGCCCCCGATTTTTCCATTGAAATGCATTGAAAACAGTGAAAAATCGGGTCGGTCGCGTCGTGTGCGCCTAAAAATGCTTAAATGGTCCACCCGCGATGGCCGCGATTTCCCCATAGGGAACAATGTTAAATGCCTCAATTTACCCGCGATGACCCCGATTTCCCATAGGAAACAATGTTAAATGGGTCAATTTACCCAAATCATCCTAGGGAAGAATGGTAAATGGGCCAGAAAGCCCAAAAAAAACCCCTGACCAGTGAAATGTCCCCCCAAAAGTAGTTCACACCACCCCGCAATGAACGTGAACCCGAAGCGTGGCGAGCGCAGCGGTATGCGTCCTCCGACCTTTTCATACCCCCACTATCCACTAGGGCGTGGAGTGAGAATAGAATAGTGTCCGAGCCCGAAGCGTGGCGAGCGCTGCGAGCCCCGCGCGGGGACGCGGATACCTTCACAGGTAAACGCGTCCCTTCGCGGGCTTCACAGGTATCCGCGTCCCCTCGCGGGGCTCGCTGCGCTCGCCACGCTTCGGGCTCGGTGGCTCGCTGCGCTCGCCACACTATTCTATTCTCACTCCACGCCCTAGTGGATAGTGGGGGTATGAAAAGGTCGGAGGACGCGTACCGCCGCCCCTCGCGGACTCGCTGCGCTCACCACGCTTCGGGTTCACGTTGATCACGTGGTGGCGTAAACTACTTTTGGGGGGACATTTCAATGTTCAGGGGTGTTTTTGGCCCATTTACCATTGTTCCTATGATAATTTGGGTAAATTGAGCCATTTCACATTGTTTCCTATGGGAAATCGTGGTCATCGCGGGTAAATTGAGGCATTTAACATTGTTCTCTATGGGGAAATCGCGGGCATCGCGTCTGGCCCATCGCACCCGATTTTTTTGCGCATGCGATGGCCCCGATTTTACCCCCGATGACCGCGATTATGATCGTTGTGGCCGTGCTAGGAAACAAGTACCGACAGTTGTATAGGAGTAATGATGGGTCAGGAGAACTGCCGGCTTGTAGGTTATAGGTGGTGTCTGACAAGTTTTGCAGGGTGTCTGAAAATGAAGCGACTGTTGGGCAGTTGCATGCACCCTGAATTGTCCATAGCCTTCCACCCCACAGCCTACCCCTAACACCCCTTCTTGGTGCCTAACCCAACCCTCCCCCTTTCAGCATAACCCTAACCTTCCCCTCCCTGCAGCCTACACCCCCCCCCCCCCGCCCCACTAGTGCCTAACCCACCTTTTCCTGGCTGCATGCTGGCCAGCACGCATACCTACCGAGCAGGTCAGTATTCAAAGGGCAGTCGGGATGCCAGTGTCGGAATATTGAATATGGTCGACACATGTAACTGGGTGACATGAGTTTTGGGGATTTTTTTTTTCCATTTTTGAGCTTTCATATTTTACCATCCAACTAGACTCTGATTGGGCGCAGAGAGATTCAGCATTTAGTAAAATATAGTCTTAATATTTGTGCTTTGTTGATGTATATTATTTTATGATACAGATGTAATTTTTCAATAGAGGCACAATGCATGTCGAGCATCTGGTTTTCCCATTATTGCTCCTCTCCCTGATGTCATAGGGAGAGTTAGGAGCTGATTGGCTGATTCGTTATCACCTTCTACTTTATCACTTCTCCAGGCTTAATACATCTGCCCCTCAGAACAAAATGTGTCCAACTGCATGCAGACCACACCAATAGAATACCTCTTTCACTTAACCAGGATGAACTATTGTGTGGGCATGTATGTTCCTTTCCCAGAACCCCTTCAGTGAGGACTGATTCCAACCCAGCAAGCTTTCCTATTTAATTTCTATTAGTGGAGCACATTATGCTTTTATTCTAACAGCCCACTAGAATTGCCACCATTTTCCCCTGTCCACAGTATATTTCTGTAGAGGGAATGAGAAGGGTGGCTTACCAATGGTATGCAAATGATTGGCTTGTGTATTATTTTAAATATAATGGATGTATTTCTGATTACAGAATGGAAGGTCCTGTCCATAGTAATCACTGCTATTCTATGTTTTGGAAGTATCTATCTGCTATATATAAGTGAAAATAATTACATGCCAAGGTAAGACGTAAATTTGATCATTGTCTCTTTATTTCTAAATATTAACTATTTTTAAGGCCCCAGTCATATGGGTTGGAATCATTTGGTCTACAGCATGATGGTCGGCAGTCATTAGGTCGATATCATTAGGTCGACATGGGAAAAAGTCGACATGGTTCTAGGTCGAAATGTCGTTAGTTTGACAGTCAAAAGGACTAGGTCGACAGTCAAAAGGTCTACATGGGGTTTTTCACTGTTTTTTGGCTTGAATGTGAACAGTCGACATGGACACAGTTTAAAAAGCACTGCATCGCTCGCAATGCTTTAGGCATGGTGCCTCGCTACGCTCAGCACACTATTTTATTCTCCCACCACGCCCTAGTGGATTGTAGGGCATGAAATACTGCCTGTCAGCACACGTTGGCTCAAAAAACAGTGAAAAACCCCATGTCAACCTTTTCACTCTCGAACTAACGACCTGTCGAACTAATGACCTTTTGACCTAAAACCATGTCAACATTTTCCCATGTCAACCTAATGACTGTTGACCATCATGCTGTAGACAAAATGACCGCATCCCAGTCATACTTTATAGCATTATTATTAAAGCATGCTTCTGCTCCCAGTGGGAGGGTTCAAGTAAAATATCCCAAGGACATAGACATGGGGGACATTGAAGCTATCTATCACAAAATTAAGGTTTATGAGGAAGACATTCTTGTTGTACTTAAGTGGTGGCTGTGGAACTTCTAAATGCCAACTCCACATTTTCACGTGAGGGGCTGGTATGTGGGTGTTGGGAGCAGTTGAAGTTTTACCTGGGGTGCCAAGAAGCTTTATACCTCAGGCCTGGCCTTGGATATGCTGCAATTCATATCATTGTGTAACAGGCAGGCAGGAAAACAAACCATGTCATCCGGTCCCAGGATTGCTCACCTTCCCTGAGGAAGTAGTTGGGATCTTGAAGGCTCCTCTATTCTCCCAGTGTTCCCCAACTTCCTATATTAAAGGAGTCTATTCAATTAGATGTCAGGGACGTTTCTTTCTATCAATTACATTTTTATCGAATCATTTTTGCGTATCATTGCTAAAAAACATGTAATATGTAAATCCACTGTACTGTTAAGGTACTGGGGACTCTGCGTCGTCAGACCACCAAAATTGCAAAGTGAAGCTCCCACTTAACTCACATTACAGGTCAAAAAGAAAAAGTCTTTGACCTCTTTCACACCAGTGTGACCTTATTGCCTGCTGGTCTTGGTTATATCTGTTTAAAATTAAAGGTGTGAGGTTGGAAGATTATTAAAAATGTGATAATTTGGTCTGCTGTGGAAACGTAGTGTTTATTTTTTATCTTTTGCACGGGTATCACCGGTTTATTTACAATCTATAGATATGGGTGTAATAACACAGATGGGTACTTGTTTCCTAGCACGGCCACCCCGATTTACATCGGGGTGGTCGTGTCGGAAAAATCGGGTCGATCACATCGCATGCGATTTGGTCGCATGCGATGCGACCGACCCGATTTTCGACCTGATTTTTTGATTGAATGAAATGTAAATCGGGTCCCTGGGACCCGATTTTACATTGGATTCAATGTAAAATATTCCCTAGACCCCCAAATTTAACGACGTAAACCCCACCCCACGATAGACGGCAACCCGAAGCGTGGCGAGCGCAGCGAGTCCGCGAGGGGCGGCGGTGCGCGTCCTCTGACCTTTTCATTCCCCTACTATCCACGTCGGCGTGGAGTTGAGAATAGAATAGTGTGGCGAGCGCAGCGAGGCGACGCGTATACCTGTGAAGTTATACGCGTCCCCTCGCGGGGCTCGCTGCGCTCGCCACGCTTCGGGCACGGTGGCTCGCTGCGCTCGCCACACTATTCTATTCTCAACTCCACGCCGACGTGGATAGTAGGGGAATGCCACGCTTCGGGTTGGCGTCTATCGTGGGGTGACGACGGGGACATCTATAATGTGAAATGGGTCATATTGGCCCATTTCACATTTTTCACATTTTTTTAAAGGTGAGATGGACTTAATCAAGTCCATCTCATCTTGTGCCATTATAATGGCACAAGACCGACGCGATCCTCACGATTTCAATGTTAAAAAATATTTTAACATTGAAGCCTATGGGGAAATCGGGGGCATCGCGTCGGTCGCGTCGGGACCAATGTTAATGGTCCCGACCGACGCGATGCCCCCGATTTTGTACCTTTGCCGGCAAAATGGACCTGATTTCAAAGGAAATCGGGTCCATCGTGTGGATCGTGTACCTTAACTTAAAGGTACACGATCCACAAGATTGTGGCCGTGCTAGGAAACAAGTACCCACAGATGTCTTTTTAGGATCAAATTAACTGGCATTAAGAAGGTTGCGCCTAGAACTAGTAGAACTAGCAATTTGTTTTCTCTCTCGGGAAGTGGGCGGGATCAGGAAAGTGCATCTATGGTCCCAGTGTACTGTATGTATGTGACTTCTCACAGGTTTGATGTGTTTTATAATAAATGTTAATCAAGTCCATCTCATCTTGTGCCATTATAATGGCACAAGACCGACGCGATCCTCACGATTTCAATGTTAAAAAATATTTTAACATTGAAGCCTATGGGGAAATCGGGGGCATCGCGTCGGTCGCGTCGGGACCAATGTTAATGGTCCCGACCGACGCGATGCCCCCGATTTTGTACCTTTGCCGGCAAAATGGACCTGATTTCAAAGGAAATCGGGTCCATCGTGTGGATCGTGTACCTTAACTTAAAGGTACACGATCCACAAGATTGTGGCCGTGCTAGGAAACAAGTACCCACAGATGTCTTTTTAGGATCAAATTAACTGGCATTAAGAAGGTTGCGCCTAGAACTAGTAGAACTAGCAATTTGTTTTCTCTCTCGGGAAGTGGGCGGTATCAGGAAAGTGCATCTATGGTCCCAGTGTACTGTATGTATGTGACTTCTCACAGGTTTGATGTGTTTTATAATAAATGTTGTAAACATTTTTGAACAACTGGATAGCCCAATTGGAAAAAAAAAAAATTAGGATCAAATTGAATACCCTTCATAGGGGTAAAATGATGGGAGTTCTATTAAAGGTGGGATGTTGCCCATAGCAACCATTCAGATTCTATGTCGCCAACCTTACAAAGGGAAACTATAACTTAACCCAGGTTATGGGTCAAAAAGCAAATCTCTTGAACTTCTTTCAAACCAGGGGGGCGCTCCTTATTGCATGCTGGTCCTGGTTATGGGTGTGAGGTTAGACTACCCAATATGCTGACTGTGAAAATGTTGTGATACAATATGTATCACAGGTATCACAATTGTATTTGTAATGTGTAGATTTGGTTGCAATAACACATTTCCTTTTTAGGAACAAATTTGATGTCAGTAAGAAGATGACGACTAAAATGAATATAATTAAAAGGTAATTATGTATTTTTATTGTACCACTTTTGCAGAGTTAATAGTATTCTCCTGAAGCAGAAAGTACAGTAATATGAATACAATTGTGTTGTGAGCAGGTTTTACCAGTAGCGAAAATGTGTTATTCAATTAAATAGTCTAGTCAACTATGTGATGATGATTTTTTTTTATTATTCCTTAATTTTTATTTTTCACAATTTCTTTTTTTCTTTAATACATTTTACTGAAATCATCATTTTATTTATTTTTTATTAATTTTGCTTAAAGGCAAGCCTCACTCCCTCATATAAGTGTCCAGCCTCTAAATGGCAGCAGTAATAAATGCAGAACCAGCCTATTTAAGCATTTATTACTGTTGCTGTTTTAAAACCATCGTTCAAAGCTGGTAAAAATGATTGAGCTGTATTCATTTATAATGGTTGCACAATTGGATTGGAGTAGACTATCTGCACTTGATTGGCACCCAATCCAGTGTAGATGAAGAATCTTTACTGCAGCAGGTAAAACCTCCAAGGCAAGGGATGTGCATCGGATCGGAATATCATTGAAAACATGCCCAATTCTGCTCTTTTTACATACAAGCAGTCATTAGACATGTTAAAGTTGGGGGAATTGAGCCCAAATCGTTCTGGTATGTACCCAGCATTAGTTTGTTTCTCTTATCTGCTCATCATCCCCCTTGCAGGATAACCAAAAGGATCGGACTGAACTGCATTTCAGGAGACGTACCGTCCAGAGCAGCTGGATTGATAAACAAGTAAGTAGAAGAAGACAGATCACATACACACCAGGCAGTCATCCATGTTGTTTGCTGTAACTGTATTCTGCTTATCCTTATTATAGGAGGTTATAATAGCTAGGGAAGGACATTGTTCATGAAACCGTCAATGGTCTATGGCAGTTATTCTCAAGGATAGCATTAATTTAAATAAGAACTTGGAGGTTATAATAACGATGTTAAACCGATGGCAAACAATCGATCCATACAACGGATCACTGAAGGCATTTTACGCAAAAAAGGACAATTTGCCTTCCCCTCTCAACATGCATCTCCTGACTGTGTAACCTGGATCCTCAGCACTAGATCTGATCCATCAGTAACTTTCCAAGTGTCCTGCAATTGTTGGTATTTATTCTGTACAAACCTTTCATTGCACATAATACCCGCTACTCATTCTATACTACCGCTACAACTATCCCCTCTGTGCACATTTCTTCTTCCATTATTCGCTCCCCTTTGAACACTCATGAGTTTTTACTTATTTTTCTACATGCACTTTATCATCCAAAACTTTCCACTACACCAAATATTCACAAACCTCCACTAACATTTATTTAGCTCTGCTGCTTTTATTAGCTGGTGATATATCCACAAATCCAGGCCCTAATCACTCGCCACACTCACAATTAGCTGAGTCAAAACAATATAGAAAGTTAGCCAACCTCATAAATGTCGCATGTATCCCTTCACCCTCCAAGGCACTAAAATGTGCCTTACTAAATGCACAATCTATTTGCAATAAACTAACATCTTTCCATGACCTCTTCATCCCTGGCAACTTTAACCTGCTGGCCATTACAGAACATAAGTAAGGGGAGGGGGATTGGGGATATAGTTCTGCACAAGAATATTTATAATTATTGGTGGTATGTCCCCAATATTTAGTTGCCGTGTTACAATTGCAATTAATACATGGATGGGGGTGCTGCCAAAGACAATAATGGTCATACGAAGAACAGAAAAAGAAAAGGATTGTCTTTGTTGCTGGCGCACTGAAGAGGAAAAGTTATTTGTGTTAAAATTTAACTTTTAATAATGTCAATAAAAGAAAGCCATTAAAGGTGAAATAAAGATTGCATACATGACTGACAAAAACATTGAACAATGATTAAAAAGATGCACGTGCTGTGTGTGTGTCAATTCATTGGTAGATTATAACGTGGGGTTACTCCTATTGGTATGAATGTTCCTGCGGAATGGTACACTATGGTACGTGATGTAATAAAGCCCACAATGTAGGTAAATGGTGGGAGCAGTCAACTGGATCACGTGAGTGAAGAGAGTCGTATGGGTGACCAGACGTTGAGTCGTGTCTGGTTCCTCTATTATTTTACGACTAGATTGGGTGTCTATTGGTTAGATTGGTTGGTGTGTATCCAATCTATGAGTATGACACGCTTCACTCCGTTTATCCCATGGATGGTAATATCAAATATACCTCACAAAAACTGATACAATAAAGAGTTTGATATCAACTGTACCTCACATTGGAGTGTACAATAAGGATTTAAATTGGTTTGTAGTGTGTGTCTTATTATTGGCACATAAGTGGAGCTAAGTCCATTCAGCAGACAGATGAAATTCTGTATCCTGCATGAATAGAGGTTTTGCGTGTTAAGTACAGTACAAATCGTGCATATATATAAGCACATGGTGTTTGGCAGGCTTTGTCTGCGCACCAAACTGACTGGGGTTTATAAGAGTTGCGTGGGCGATCCAGCAGTGTATATACTGATGGATCCCTCTATTCAAGTGTGAGCCCGATTGTGTATGTTATATTCTATACACATAAATCAGGCTTTTTGCATAAGACATGTAGGGGGACATTTACCAAAATGGATTCGTAGAAAAAAGGTGTATTCGTAGGGAGAAATACACCTTTTTTTTTTTACGAATTTGTATTTTCGGGATTTACAATCCCAAAAATACAACAATTCGTAGTCCTAAAGATGGAACATTCGTATTTGTATTTACAAATACGAATGTCTACACCATCGATAGGATACGACAGAAATCACCATTCAAAAGAATGGTGGTTTCTGATTTACTAAGCAGCCGTACTGATAATACGGCTGCTTAGTGGTGTAAAACACCCACGCAAATACGATAGGAAAATAGAACACCATTTTCCTGTTCTATTTGCGTTTTAGCCTGCACGGATCAGTCAGATCTGTGAAGGCTTCAGTGTAAAAAAATAGAAAAATTAAATAAATAAAAAAAAAACCGGCGTGGGGTCCCCCCCACAGCCGAAACCAGCACAAAATACGGGGGACAAAATGACTAGGGGTCCCCCGTATTTTAAGAACCAGCCCCAGGCAAAACCAGCCAGCAGGGTAATGCCACAGCCGGGGGGAGACTTTTTATGCAAGTCCCCCCGGCCAAAGCATTAACCCTACTGACCAGTCAGCCTGGCCAGGGGCCCTGGGGGAGTGGGGACCCCCCCAATAAAGGGGTCCCCCCCCTCCAGGACTTACCTGACCAGGCTGAAGCCTGGTGCTGTCCTCGATGCCCCTGGGCGGTGGGCATCGAGCTGATATCGGTGTAAAAAATAGAACAAACGATTGTTTTTTACTGTGGCACTACAAGACCCAGCGGGCCCTTTAATGCCCAGCAGGCTGGGACTTGTGGTTCTCCAAGTCCCAGCTTGCTGGCACTTGTAGTGCCACAGTAAAAAACAATCGTTTGTTCTATTTTTTACACCGCTATCAGCTCGATGCCCACCACCCAGGGGCATCGAGGACAGCACCAGGCTTCAGCCTGGTCAGGTAAGTCCTGGAGCGGGGGACCCCTTTATTGGGGGGGTCCCCACTCCCCCAGGGCCCCTGGCCAGGCTGACTGGTCGGTAGGGTTAATGCTTTGGCCGGGGGGACTTGCATAAAAAGTCTCCCCCCGGCTGTGGCATTACCCTGCTGGCTGGTTTTGCCTGGGGCTGGTTCTTAAAATACGGGGGACCCCTAGTCATTTTGTCCCCCGTATTTTGGGAACCAGCCCCAGAGCAGGAGCCTGGGGCTGGTTGTTAAAAATCAGGGAACCCCTATTTGTCGGGTTCCCTGATTTTTAATTACCGGCTCCAGGCTCTGTCAGCCTGGTGCTGGTTTCGGCTGTGGGGGGGACCCCACGCCGTTTTTTTTTTTTTTTTACACCTTGCAGCCTGCACGGATCTGACTGATCCGTGCAGACTGCCTACAAATAATTCGTATAAGCAGCCGTATATACGGCTGCTAATACGAATTCCTACGACATCGGAGGGTTACAAAGCAGTCGTATATGACTGCTTTGTAAATCCCCCTCCGGAACACGACTTTGCATACGACTGAAACAGTCGTATGCAGTCGTAGGGAAAATACTTATACGAAAAACTAGGTTTTTCATATTAGTAAATTTCCCCCGTAGTGTCAGTAGGTGCAACAGACAGATAAAATTCTGTGTCCTGCACGGGTAGTAATTAGCGTATTGTACACAATTGTTGTTTGTAGGGATGGATTAGGAAAAGATTGCATGGGCGATCTGACAGTGTGTATGCTGTCAGGTCCCTCTATAGTATTGCAATTAAACCTTCACAAACCGACAGGGTGAATATGCATAATAAGCATTCATTGAAACATAATGGAAAAGGCATAATAGCTGTTGGGATCCCGATGGTAGTATATATCAGGACAATATTAATGCGTGTATAGTATTAGGTACACCTCTACCAGATTATGTCGATTGTCCACACAAGGCCAGCCGGTATGGCAGAAAGACAGCGTTATATATTATACATAAGTAAGAATGCCGTATCCTGCACCATATTAGTCGTGCAAGTATAATAAACACGTAATTGGTAAGGATTTAAATTAATCCTGTGCTGCAAACTGGCTTTGCTGTCTTATATGATTGTATGGGTGGTCTGACAGTATGTATGCTGTCTGATCACTCTGGTTTATCAGACTTGTCCGCTGGTATATTTAATTGCCTTCCAATCTGGCAGGTATCTAGTTTGGTGACCAATTGGGTTTCTCTACTAATATAGCAGAGGATACAGTTTGATATTAAATGGTAGTATTCATTACATTACAATGTGGCTGTTTGTGCATTCCTAAAGGGATAGTGGTATCCTGTGTGAGATTGCTTGGGTAATCTGCTAGTGTGTGTGGTTAGACAGATTCCTCTATTTCGGTAGCAATTTTTCACACAAATAATTTGTGGGCATACAGCATTTAATATCGTTCAGCGTTATATTTCTTAGACCCACTTATAAATAAAATGTACCAATAGGAGATCACCAACAGGATTAATGTGTTTGGGTTTCTACCGTGATAATGATGCTGCTTTCCCACTGCAGACCCGTTTTAGTTTACAGGTAATCTTAAATGGTATTTAGCATTCCCACTGCAGCAGATTACAGTTTCAAATGCCATTTAAGTACCATTCCCATTGCAGGTAAAACGTTTTAGCTCTTCAAAACGTTTAGTGCCTGTGACAATGGGTCAGGCCTGTCTTTCCTTGTTGATAGATAGAGATATATATATATATATATATATATATATCTATATATATATATATATATATCTATATATATATATATATATATATATATCTATATATATAGATATATATCTATATATATATATCTATATATATATATATATATATATATCTATAGATCTATGTCTATATATATATATATATATATATACTCACACCATGAGGCCAAAACTGCACACACTAACTAAAATAAGTTCAGAGTGCCAAGGCTCATATATGTTATAATGCATTCATGCATTAGGAAGCCAGCAACATCTTAGTGGAAAAATATCAAAAAGATTTTATTTATATAGAAAAAAGGCATAAGTGCAATCAAACAAATATTAAAAACATGAAGGGGCATATACTTAGCATGTCGATATCAATAACAGGCAGCATAGTGCAAGTACAGCCAGTACCCCTCCGGGCAAACATTCATGGCGCCGACAGCTGTTTCGGTGCGTGTCCCGCACCTTCGTCATGGGCAAATGTTAACCAACCTCCCAGATCTTAAATAGGGTTCAGGATTTAATTAATGGAATGCTACTCACCTGCCTCGCTGCAGACTCCCGGGCGCACGCAGCTCCGTCAGTCAGGAAGTGTACCTCATTGTCTTGACAACCAGCCTTGTGGCCGGATATCACGTCAGTATAGAGACAGAATTACATCTGATGTGGACACTTTGCCTCAAGCCTTGGAGGAAATGGGGTCACGTTTTGCACAAAGAGGGTATGATGTCAAGGAAATAGAGGAAGCTGTCTCTAACTGTTTACAAATTTCCAGAGAACAAACCTTTTTGAAAAAGGATAAGATATTGGACGACAAGAGACTGATTTTTTCTTCGACGTATTCTATTGCGTCTTCACACATACGCAAAATGTTTTTGCGACATTGGCATATAGTGCAATCAGACACAACTATAGGGCAATTTTGTCAACAGATGCCACTCTTTTGTTACAAGAGGTCCCAAAATCATGTCGGCGCCATGAATGTTTGCCCGGAGGGGTACTGGCTGTACTTGCACTATGCTGCCTGTTATTGATATCGACATGCTAAGTATATGCCCCTTCATGTTTTTAATATTTGTTTGATTGCACTTATGCCTTTTTTCTATATAAATAAAATCTTTTTGATATTTTTCCACTAAGATGTTGCTGGCTTCCTAATGCATGAATATATATATATATATATATATATCTATATAGATCTATATATATATATATATATATCTATCAACAAGGATAGACAGGCAGCTTGGAGGGGGTAGAGGGGGGAAGCTGTCCCCGGGTGCTGTGGGGGTAGAGGGGGGGAGCTGTCCCCATGTGCTGCGGGAGGAGGGGGGTCCCTGCTGCTGCTGAGGGGAGAGGGGGTACCTGTCAGCCTGACACGGCGCTGCCGCTGCTGTATCTCCCCCCCGGCGGCCGGTCCTTGCGGCGTATGTACAGTCAGTGTCGGTGGTCCCTCTGGCGCAGGGGAAATAAGTACTATTTCCCCTGCGCCAGAGGGACCGCCGACACTGACTGTACATCCGCCGCAAGAACCGGCCGCCGGGGGGGAGATACAGCAGCGGCAGCGGCCGCCGGGGGGGGAGATACAGCAGCGGCAGCGCCGTGTCAGGCTGACAGGTACCCCCTCTCCCCTCAGCAGCAGCAGGGACCCCCCTCCTCCCGCAGCACCTGGGCACATCTTGCCCAGCGCTGCACGCTGTGGACCCGCTGCGGGTGCCTGCACCCGCAGCGGGACCATGTACACCGCCATTTACACGGGACCCATGTAAAAGGTGTAAAAGGGGTATAACAGGACGGGGGCGAGGGGGAGGGGGGGGCGGGGGGCAGCGGGGCGTACCGCCGGGCTGAAAGTGGTTAATCTTTCAGCCCGGCAGCGTACACACACGGAGATGATTGCTGAAAAAAATCAGCAATCATCTCTACCGTTTAAAGATGCATTCCCATTGCATCTTAAACGGTAGATTACCGTGCAAAACCCTGCTCTGAAAACGGGTTGAAATACCGTTTAACTTTAAACGGTATTTCAACTCTGGCGCTTTCCCACTGCAGCCTTAAACGGTATTTTGCCCTCAAAAATCGGCAAAATACCGTTTTAAGGCTGCAGTGGGAAAGGGGCATCAGTCTGCTGGGTTTCAGACTAAGAGTATACGGAGAGCGGGGTTACTACGTATGTTTGAAGATCAGTCACTGGATTAATATACAGTCTCTCCTATCCGGTGCTTAATCTATCTCATGTTTTTGTCAGTCATGTATGCAATCTTTATTTCACCTTTAATGGCTTTCTTTTATTGACATTATTAAAAGTTAAATTTTAACACAAATAACTTTTCCTCTTCAGTGCGCCAGCAACAAAGACAATCCTTTTCTTTTTCTGTTCTTCGTATGGCCATTACAGAACACTGGCTCACGCAATCAGACATGGCTTTCCCTGCAGCACTGTCACATGGTGGTTTCCACTTCACACACACCTCCAGGCCTGGTAACATTAAAGGAGGTGGGGTAGGTATATTACTGTTCCAGCTGTGCACATACACAGCCCTACTCCTACCACAGGTTCCTTCACTCACATTCACATCATTTGAAGTTCACTCTATCAGAGTTTTCACCCCTTTCTCTCTGCGTGTCTTCCCAAACCTCAATTTCTGGAAGATTTCTCTGCCTGGCTCCCACACTTCTTATCTTCTGACATCTCCACCATCATCATGGGTGATTTCAATATCGCTATTGACAGCCCACTTTCTGCTCATGCCTCTAATCTCCTCTCAATGCCTCTCCCAATGGTCTGACTCCTCTACTCACAAGGAGGGACAGCTGTAACTCACCTGAACCAGACTCTACAAACTGCCCTTGATGAAGCTGCTCCAGCTACTCCTCAAAATCCACGTAGGCTTAAATACCAACGGTGGCACTTTAAATTAAAAAGACACCTGCAAAAAACGATCATGTAGATTTGAACGTCAGCGTAAATCTCAAAATCCAAGTGACTTTGTCACATTTAAGACTACCTACCACTCCTATTGTAGTGCTCTGGACACTGCTAAACAAACGTATTTTCAATCTCTCATCTCTTCTCATGCCACTAAACCCAATTGACTTTTTAATACATTTAAATCACTTCTTTACCCAAAACACAATTCTGATCGAAACTGTCTCACTAACTACCATCCTATCTCTCCGCTCCCATGCCTCTCTAAGCTACTTGAGAGACTTGCCTACACTCGCCTCACACACTATCTTAACTCCTACAACCTATTGGACCCACTTCAGTCAGGCTTTCACTCTCAACACTCCACTGTGACAGCACTGACTAAAGTGGTCAATGATCTGGCCACTGCTACATCTAAAGGCCATTTCTCACTTCTTATTGTTCTAGATCTTTCAGCTGCCTTTGACACTGTCGACCACTCTCTTCTCATACAAACACTACAATTACTACTTCTTCAGAACACAGCCCTTTCTTGGTTCCCTTCCTACCTATCTAATCGCTCTTTCAGTGTTCGCTTCTCTGATTCTACCTCCTCCTCACTACCTCTGTCTGTTGGAGTACCACAAGGTTCAGTCTTAGGTCCTCTGCTTTTCTCAATCTATACCTCCTCACTTGGGAAACTAAACAAGTCTTTTGGATTTCAGTTTCACCTGTACGCTGATGATACTCAAATGTATCTATCTTCCCCGGAATTGTCACCATCAGTATTGCTCCGTGTCTCTGAATGTCTTTCTGCCATTTCATCTTGGATATCATCTCGCCACCACAAACTCAACATTTCCGAAACAGAATTAATTATATTCCCACCAGCCAAGAGTAGTTACCAACCTGATATCTCCATCACTGTTGTTCTCAACAGTGCTATGCTGCAATAGTGCAATCCTGCTATGCTATTACTAGTGCCTGTCCTTGTGTTTTCCTCCTATGTCCCTATAGATTGTAAGCAACAGGGCCCTCTTACCTCCAAGTCTGTCTGTTACCACAACAATCAATCCTACTCCACAAGCTCGCTGCCTAGACTCGACTCTGAACTGTCCTTCGTTACTCACATTCAATTTGTCTCTAAATCGTGTTACATGCATCTAAGAAACACATCCAAAATACACTGCAAAAACGCTAATCCATGCACTCATTATATCCCGCATTGATTATTGCAATGGCCTCCTTACCGGTCTTCCTAAGAAAAGACTCTCACCACTACAATCCATTTTGAATGCAGCTGCGAGGCTGATCTTCCTGGCTAGACGTTCATCATCTGCTGATCCGCTCTGCCAGTCCCTCCATTGGTTGCCTGTATCTTACCGTATTCAATATTAAACACTTCTACTCGCATATAAAGCTATTAACCATACTGCACCAGCATATATCGCTTTACTTATGACAAAATATCTCTCATCTCAGCCACTCCGCTCTGCACAAGATCTGAGTCTCTCTCTTCTGCATGGATCACTAGCTCCCATTCACTATTAGAGGACTTTCATCGGGCTGCTCCCATCCTATGGAATGCCCTTCCACCCACAATAAGACTATCCACTAGCCTCCAAACTTTCAAGTGTTCCCTGAAAACACACCTCTTCAGGCAAGCCTGTCATATTTAAGTTCCATATGCATAACCCTCTGAGGCACTTATGTATTATATAGCTTTTCTTCTGGACTTGCAACTTGGTGGAACTGCTATGCTATTACTGATGCCTGTCCTTGTGTTTCCCTACTATGTCCCTATAGATTGTAAGCAGCAGGGCCCTCCTACCTCCAAGTCTGCCTGTTGTTACCAAGTTTGTTTTTTCACTGTCTACTATTGTAAAGCGCAACGGAATCTGCTGCTCTATATAAGAAACTGTAAATAAATAAACCCCTAACAGTTCACGGTTTCCAGGTCACCTGGTAGGAGCACAGGTGTAGTCATTACTCACTGACACATTTCAAAATATCCACGGGTGGAGCTAATTAATTAACTTGCAATTTTGTGAGAAGACCTGCACAACATGCACTTTTGGGGTGTCCTTGATTAAAGAATTTGGGAATTACTGGTCTGTGGTTTCAAACTTTAAGCCAATAGCCATCGATGGTTGGTCTTGCCATCAGTGATTGGTGTAGCACATGTGTAGACAGCTGATGCAGCTGAACTTCTATCCATCCAGTGCCATCACCTGTTGAAACCATCAACTTTTTGCATCTATCGATGATGGATGGCCATGCCTAATAGCCAGGCCATGAGCACAGGGCTTTCCATTTTCACTCGGTACACAATAAACCCAACATTTTCTAAATGATACAAAACGTGTTTCTTTTTCTAGCCTGTGCTTTATCACTTCTTCATTTTTTTTCTATTTCAGATATTCCAGGAACCATCCAGCTTTCCTGCAGCCAGGGGATAATCTGCACCATTCTTTTTATCCACTGCCGTATGGCACACATGGCAGCGGTAAGATGTAGAGCGTCTCTAGCTGAATGCCAGCACTTGTACTATGATACATGTGAAGATCTTGTACACTATAGACTTCTGTTCTGATGATGCCTTATTAGCCTGGTTTTAACATAGGAGACCTTCTGGATGCTCTTGTGTAAGAAAATACTCAATATTTTCATCAACCAATATTACATTTCCTCAATCATTGCTGTGTGATATTATTATGTATGCCTAGTGTCTGAAGTCCTGACTTCCTACCCTTTACTTCTCAAAACACCATTGACTTTCTGCATGGCCAACTTGCAGAAAGTTTGCAAATCTCTTGGGGTTTAAAAACAACTTGTAGCCTTCTCATAATGTTATACATTTGGTGTTTATACTGATTTTTTCTTTTGTTTTTCTCTGTTCTAGAGAATCTAGTTAAGAGAGCATTGACTGTTCTAAATCAGTATCATATGCCAGAGGAGATTCAGAGGTAAATACTGTACACATTACTTCCATAGCCAAGTATATGTCATAGTTACGGATTAATAGCAAGGGCCTCGGCTCGCAAACGGTAAATGCATGACTGGGTGAAGCGGGACCTTCATGCAGGAAATTCAATTAGGGGAGCCACTCCAGCAGTTGGTGCGGTTCCTTTATTTGAATTTTTAACTGTGCTGCAGCCCCTTATCTGGAGCCATCACTGGTAGGAACTGTGTTAGACTGGGGTGACTTTGTGCCAGGCTCTACTGTGTATATTACATAGCTTTCTTTTCAGAGTGTTTCCATCAGCTTCTCTAGTAGGTAGATGCTTGCCTCTTCCTTACTTCCACTTTTGTGCAGTGGGTCTACAGCATGTTGATGATCCTGATTTTACGTACTATGAAAATTACTAGAACTCATCAATTTTTCTACCCCCATTTGCCATTCAGGCTGCCGTGTAGACGGTGTGTGGTGGTTGGGAATGGATTCCAAATGGCAAACAGTGGCCTGGGTGAGAAAATCGATGATCATGATGTGGTGATCAGGTGAGTAAATATTAGTAGTAGTAGTAGTAGTAGTACGTTTATTTATAAGGCCCCACAAAGTGTCCGCAGCGCCGTACATAGCAAACAAAAAAACAAATTACAAGATAACGTGCAGGGTGTGATGATAAAATACAGCATAAATAGGGGTATAGCTGGTAGAACTAAAATCAGCATCAGTTCTGAAGTAGGTGTCGAAATTGTCGAGGAAACTGAAGATGAAGTAGAGGAAGAGAAGAACAGGGCAGGAGCGCTGGTGAGGTAAAGAGGTAGGGTGAGTACGTGAGGAAGGAGGACCCTACTCATAAGAGTTAACAGACTAAAAGGAGGTGGGTGGACGAACGAAAAACAATAGGATAAGTAGGAACAGACGGAGGGGTAGGGTAGGCAGGATAGGAGGAGCAAAAGAGGTTAGGAGGAGGAGGGATAGGCTAGTCGGAAGAAGTGGGTTTTGAGGGAGCGCTTGAAGGAGGTAAGGGAATCAGAAAGCCTGATGGGTGGCGGGAGGTTGTTCCAGTGCAGGGGGGCAGCGCAAGAGAAGTCTTGGACACGGGAGTGGGAGGAGGTGATTAGGTGAGAGGTCAGTCGGCGGCGGCGGAGCGAAGAGGATGGGAGGGAGTGAGTAAATATTAAAGTTGGTCATCACACTGATTGATTTTCTGTGAGAATAACAATGTAATATTTGATCAAATATGTCAAGGCTCTCTATGCTGATGGCAAACCAAATTATTTATTTGGGTGCACAATGGGGTAGTACTGGATGAGTACAAGACATGCTTTTCTTCATTCAGTTATACAAATTTGCAAAGTAATGAACAGCAAGATGGGTAGAATCAATCCAGGCACATTCTTCTTTCCGGACTTGGTGAAATGGCAGCTCTTCACAACTTTTCACATTCATGTTCGCAAGCGTGAGATATGCCCTCCTATTCATTTATAGCAGCTGGATGTCAGCCAAGTGAAATTATTGTTGATAACAACCTATGCTAAGTCTGTAAAAGAATACGACAACCTACACCAAGTTCATATGAGGAACCTGGAGAATTGGCTGTTTAGAGTGTTTGAGGTTCCGTACGTGGTCCATCTCTATTGGCCAGACTCACCACCAAAGTGAAGTGTATTTGTGTTTTGGATGCTGATGTTTGTCTCCACAGGTTGAACAATGCTCCAGTCCACCAATACCAGAAAGACGTAGGGAGTAAGACAACGCTTCGCTTGTTTTACCCAGAATCGGCACATTTTGACCAAATGTTGGATAACAATAAAGACACGCTGAGTGCTTTGGTGCCGTTCAAGCCTGCGGACATCCTGTGGATACAAAAAGTTGTGAAGAACGAGACGCTGGTGTGTTACATTCCATGTTATATTCCCCCAACATACAATCATTTATATTGTCTGGGCTCGAAGACCGCAGCACACAGGTGGCCACAAAGCCCACCATGGTGTGTTGTCCATTGGGAACTGAATACTGCGCTGAGCAATGATTTTAAATGCTGGATGGATGTAAAAGTAGTTTAGCTTGTTGCTGACAAAATAGAACCTACAGTAGTATGTCATAAACCGCAGCACCCTGGGAAAGTACAAGCTGCAGCATCCACTCTCCCTGCATCATGTGCTATCCTATACAGCATCCAGTGGTAGTGGTCAGGTGGGAAGTCTTCTTTATGGGGGTTGGAGGAGATCTTGCCATTAACCCCTCCACCCTCTGATCCACCTGTGCTAGGTCTGTGAACCCCAGCTGCAGCAAAAGCTACATAAGACTTTGTAAAGTTAGCAGCAAGAAGTGGCAGCTTCCACTATCCTGGAAGGAGGGGGCTGTCTGTGCTGCAAGCGAACTGCCAGAGTCCACAACTGCCAGGTTCTCTGTGCATGCACCAGTTTTGAGGGACTGTGGGGCAGATTTGTTAAGCTGGTTGAAGTGATAAAATGTCGTTTTTTTATCACGGCCAATCATCTCCCAACTGTGAAGTTACAGGCTTGGTTTGAAAAATGACAGGTATTGGCCGGGGATAAAAAAACAGACACTTTGGGGCCCATTTATCAAGTAATGTTTGCGGTTAAATCCCCGAAAGGGGTTAACCGCAAATATTAAGTAGCACTGAGATGTATTAATGGGGACTGCAGCAGGAATCTCCGATCCATGCTGCGATCCCCCCCTGCAGCGCCGCCGGCCGCATCTCCCATAGGTTTCTATGGGGGATGCGAAGCTGCCCGATGTATTAACATCGGGCAGCCCGGCATCGCACGCCTGGCTCTCGCCATTCTGATATGGCGATAGCACATTGTAGCCAGTCAGCGGTCAGCAGGGTCACGGGGGGGGGGGGGTCAGCGCATAACCGCGCATGCGCAGACCCCCCCGGCTTCTGGCTACAGGCATCGCAGGGACAGGCTCCTTTCGGAGCCCTGTCCCTGCGCACAGCAGGTAATACATTCTGCCGAAATGATCACATTTTACAATGCGATCCTGGGCGGTAATATTCCGCCCAGATCGCATTGTAAATACGATCAATGATAAATGGGGCCCTTTATCACTTCACCGAGCTACCCCAGTGTCGGCTGCAGTCCATTGAAGCTGTACAGAGCTGTCGGAAGGTAGTGGAGTGGCTTCCTATTGGAAACCACCCCCCCCCTCCCTGGGGACTGCAAATCTTGCGTGTGTTATGCAGGCAGCACTTCCAACAGGATGCAGGTGGCAGTAAAGTCCGTGTACGGACTCCGGTTGGCTCAGTGATGGTGTTGATTATAGTTGGTGTGGGGCAGCCCTGCAATCTCTCGGTATAATAGCTATGTAATTAATGGGTCTATGTACTAGGCCTTTGGAGGAGGTAACAGTCCAACCAATCAGCTCATAACTGCCATTTTCAATGAAAACCATGGCAGTTAGAAGCTGATTGTCTGTTACTTTATCTAACTCCAAGTCTAATGCTGGGTACACATTAGACCAGGGTTGGACAAACATGTCCTCAAGATCTACCAACAGTTCATGTATATCAGGAAACCTGTGGATCTATATTATGAATGAATGCAGCAGGTTTGAAATGTGACAGTTAGTAATGACTACAGCTGTGCACCAGCTAGGTGGTCTTGGAAATGTGGCAGTAATGACTACACCTCTGCTCCAGCTGGGTGGTCTGGGAAACTTGACAATAATGACTGCACCTGTGCACCAGCTAGGTGGTCTGCGAAATGTAACAGAATCAGAATCCGCTTTATTGGCCAGGTATACTTGCGTATACTAGGAATTTGTTTTCGGTTTGCTGTTCAGCAGGCAGGTGGGCAACAAGCATACAGCATAAACAATATAAACAGGTGGGGGAACATGTACAGTCATACAGAAAGTTATTTTGAGGGGACACTGTGCAAAGGGTTATGGCGCAGCTAGACAGTGAGGTGTTCATGAGTTCACGTTTCAACAGGTGAACCACTTGAGGGAAGAAACTTTTTAGGCTTCTGGTGAACCTAGTGGGAATAGCCCTGTAGCGTCTGCCTGATGGCAGCAGTTAAACAAGCAATGGCCAGGATGTAGTTGGTCCTCGACTATCTTTGTTGCCCGCTTTTTTGCTCTGGACAGGTACAGGTCCTGGACAAAGGGAAGGTCCATCCCGATTATCTTCTCAGCAGTTCTGACTACCTTTTGGAGTCTGCATTTGTCTCTCTAGCTGGCAGAGCTATACCAGAACAGTATTGAAGAGCACAGTACAGACTCCACAGTTGCGGAGTAGAAGCTTCTGTGGGATGTTGAACTTCCTAAGTTGCCTAAGGAAGAATAGTCTCTGCTGCGCTTTTCCAACAATAGTATCAGTGTTGGGCCCCCATTTAAGGTCCCGGGAGATTGTGGTTCCTAGGAACTTGATGGAGTCCACTAGCGACACCACATTGTCAGCAATAGTTAGTGGAGGAACTCCAACAGCCTTCTTCCTAAAGTCCACTACCATCTCAACGGTTTTGAGTGGGTTGAGCTCTAGGTGGTTGCTGCTGCACCACTGGGCCAATTGGTCCACTTCTTGTCTGTAGGCCAATTCATCCCTGTCCTTGATAAGGCCAATGACGGTAGTGTCATCCGCAAATTTGATTATCTTTACTGATTGCGCCTCTGAAGTGCAGTCGTTGGTGTACAGGAAGAAGATCAGGGTGAGAGTACACAGCCCTGGGGGGTTCCTGTGCTGATGGATGGCACTTGGGAGTTGAATTTCCCCACTTTCACAACTTGTTTTCTATCATTCAGAAAATCCAAGAACACGTAGCTTTAGGGACTCTTAGGCAGAGTAGTTTGGGGTGGAGGATTTTGGGGATAATTGTATTGAAAGCTGAGCTAAAGTTGACAAACAGGACCCTTGCATAGGTACCAGGCATATCCAGGTGCTGCAGAATGTAGTGCAGGCCCATGTTAACTGCGTCCTCAATGTATCGATTAGATCATTAGGGGAACTGGAAGGGGTCTAGCTGGTGGGCAGCCACAGCTTTCAGGTGGTTCAGTACCAGGCGCTCAAATGTTTTCATGATCGCAGACGTCAGAGCTATTGGCCGGTAGTCGTTCAGATTTGTAATAGTGGATTTCTTGGGGACCGGAACAATAGTGGAGCTTTTGCGGCAGGAGGGAACCTTGCGTAGCTCCAGTGATTTGTTGAAGATCCTGGTGAATATCGGGGCAAGTTGACCCGCGCATACTCTCAGGGCAGATGGTGACACCCCGTCAAGACCTGGTGCTTTCCTTGGTTTGGCCCTCTTGAACATCTTCTCCACCTCTACTTGGGTGACCTGGAGTTGGCTGTTGACATTTGGGGCAGCACAGAGGGTATGGTTTGGTTCACATCGGACTATTTTTTCAAACCTGCAATAGAAGTTGGTGTAACAGTTAGTAATGTTGTAACAGTTAGTAGTGACTACAGCTGTGCAGCAGCTAGGTTGTCTGGGAAATGTGGCAGTTAGTAATGACTACACCTATGCTCTGGCTAGGTGGTCTGTGAAAGTGACAGTAATGCCTGCACCTGTGCACCAGCTAGGTGGTCTGGGAAACGTGGACCGTTGGTAGATCTCAAGGACCACTTTGGCCACCCCTACACTAGATGATGGGACCAGGTGGGGTCCGGCTTCGGCATGTGCAATCACACTGAATAAGAACAAGATAATGAATCCTAAAGGGCATATTTATTAATTGAGTTCTATATCCATTATTTATCATTCCATATTGGCGCTAGTTGAAGCAATAATGAATTATTTGTACGAATATATGAAGAAACACATTCAAGGCCAGGGGCCCCAAAAGGAGGTCGTCCTACAATGTGATTATAGACAATGCGATGTAGACCAGCATTGCGCATGCCCAGTCTGCTGACCGCACATGCGCAGGTGCCCATTGCTACAAGGGAGACAATGGTTACTGTGGACAAGCTATGGTCAATTTGCAAAATAAGGAGTCCCATGTCCACCTCTTCTCATGTCCACCTTTTGGGTTGTCAACCTTTTGAACCTGTGTGGAACTTAGGCCTGTCGACCAATAGTGGTCAACCTATTAACTGTCAACCTATCAACCGTATACCTGGGCTCAGGACTAGCATCCTGGCAGACCCCCCTGGTGGCGGTATAACGCTATAAGTACATGTCTTGGATGAGAGACCTTCATCTACAGTATTTTAGATGGTTTCATTATTTTGCAGATTGGAGACCATTTCTGGAAACGGCCCCCTTTAAAGTGGGACATAGAGCCTAAAAACATCCGCATCTTCAACCCTTACTTTGTGGAAGTGGCTGCAAGAGATATTTTGGGTTATAAGCGTAGAAACATAAGAATTAATGTGGTAAGTGTGTAATGAGGTCCCAGCGATTAGTGTTTGTGCAGTCTGTACCTCTGAGAGGCCAACATACATACTAGGGGCTGTCCTATGGCAGCAATACAGAACGGTCCACTCATAGGTGCCGATTCTGTGGGTGCTTGAGGGCCCGAGCACCCACGGAAATTGATGAGCACCCACCCGCTCAGCAGTGGCCCAGTTGCCCGTGTCCCACTACACTCCCCCTTCCTCGTCACTGGCAAAGGTACTGTGTGGGCATTTATGTATTTGGCACTGTGGGGGGGGGGGGGGATTTTTGTACCAGCACACTGTGGACATTTATGTATTTGGCACTGTTGCCATAATTTGAATATTGGAGACAACTGTGCTGCATAATATAAATCCGTATTATTTTGTGGCCATGCCCCTTTCCCATGAAGCTACTCCTCTACATTTTTGGCTGGAGCACCCACCAGCAAAAACATAAATCGGCACCTATGGGTCCACTGTTGTATCTATAATGGGGCCCCAGATACCAGACTCCCGCATACAGCACACACAGCACACCCTGCACCCATGTAAATCACCTCTCCATATTTGCTGCACAGTTGGAAAAAATCAATTGGTGCTGTGGCGCTCTCACAGATAATCCCAGCATAGGGTGCCATGTTCCTGAAGACCTATGCATGCGTAGTGAAGTTAGATACAATGCCGCTGAGGAGGAGGCTGCCAATCCATGCCTGCACATGGGCCCCCAACTCTCTTAAATGCATTTGGAAGGGTCGCAGCAAAATGTCCACATCCGCCTCTAAAACTATACAAATATATTAGGCTTAGGCAGATCACGGCACTCTGATATTTTGCATGTTTCTGCATTGTTCGTTTTTAGATGGACTTTATAAAGAGCTTGGTAAGTCAAAACGTGTTTGTTGTAAATTACAACACTGAGAAACGCAGTGCTCCATACAGTGGCATGTTTGGTGCTGAATAAAGTCACTCCCACTTTCCACGCCTGTCTGGGGATTGGGGCCCAGCTGATCTCTTGCAGGGTCTGATGAACGTTACTGCATCGGGGGTACTGATCCTCTATGGGCTGCACAGATCCAATTAGTGCAGGACTAGTAGTCTGGGGGTGGAGTGAGGAATGATACTTTATTTGTCAGAGAGTCACCAGCCATGCACTGACCATCCTTGGGCTGGCTTTGGCCTTAGTAGGGGATTAAATTGAGCTACTCTACATCTCATCTCAAATGGCCCCCAGCCTGTTTTCTGCAGAATGCATTCTCCTTCAGCGCACAAAGGAAAAGGTCCCCAATTGGCCCAATATCACAGAGCATGGCAGATCGTTGTATGCATAAAGCTGGAACCTGGGCTGTCTCAGCCATGGGAGCATCCTTGGCTTCTTCAGCTCTAGAAAAGGTTATCATGTAATCAGTGGCAGCTCCTGAAGAGGGGCTGCAGCACAGTTCAAAATTCAAATAGTATAGCCACACCCACTGCCAGTGAGTCAGTTTGGAATCGCAGTTGGTGGCAGTGGGTGTGGCTCCCGTGTTTGAATTTTGAACTGTGCTGCAACCCCTCCACTGCAACCACCACTGCATGTAACACAACCTATTGGCTAATGCCTGCTGACGTGCCCGTCATTCTGATTGCAGGTGCCCACCACTGGATTGATCGCCATCACCTTTGCTCTTCACTTCTGTGACCAGATTAGCATAGCAGGGTTTGGATACCCAACGTGGAACTGGAGGAAACAGCAGATCCACTACTACAACAATGAGACCATGAGGAACATGTTTGTAAGTCCAGATCTAGTCCGCACTCTGTGCTTATCTGTTATTTATATAAGTGTGTCCACCATCCTCTCAGTCACCTCTGGTTAATAACCACAGATAGAGGAAGGGGCTTTCCGAATAGAGCAGGGACTGATCTCTCGGCACAATGGGGATAGGCTGATTCAGTAGGTAAATACACGGACCCCACTACTGCCTTTGTCAGATGCCCATGTGGCCACTGTCACACGTGGCAGGTTAAATGGGAGTCCTCAGTGTAATAGAGTTTTTTTTATTTAAGACTTGACCTTGCTTCCCTGTATACCCGGAGGGCAGTACAAGGGGTGGGGAGGACTGTGCATGTGGCTGGAGAAAACGCCAGGCGTGTGCTCATTTAAGACCATGGTAATTACATGTGGACACATTCAGACACCGCTCTTAGGAATGGTATCCGGATGATAGGTTGACAATGTCAGGTCATCAGTCACTAGGTCAGCATACTCAAAGCTGACACATACAAGGTCAACATGACCATAGTCGCCGCATGAAACGGTTAACATGAGTTTTTAACAACAACTTTTTAAAATTTCTTTGACTTTCTAATACTTTACTATAAACGTGTGCTCCGAACAAAGCCTCATGAGCAAAGCTGTACACTAATTAGGGTTTCATGTGCTCAGGAGTTGACATTGACAACTAAAAAAAACATCAAAACGTGTGTCTCCCTTTTTATGTGTCGACCTTCCACATCAACCTTTTGCCAAGGTTGACTTTGAACTTCGTCCTTTTTAGTTTCTATTGTCTGTCGCTCGTTTAATCCATAGCCCTCAGGAGCAATGGTGGCTCCAGTGGTGGGGCTGCAGCATAATGAAAAATTCAAATAGGGAGGAAATCTCAATTGCCAGCGAGTCAGTTTGGAATGGCAGTTGGTAGCAGTGGGTGTGGCTCCCCTATTTGAATTTTGAACTGGGCTGCAGCCAGTTTTCCGGGGCCAGCACTGCTTGTGATTGTCTGTATGCCGACTTCCTATTGGAGTTATTAATTCATTACCAGTGCAACTATTTTATACCAAGACTTAAGAATTCACCGCTAACATTGTCAGGTCCTCTCTGCACTATGGTGGGGGTAAGATTATATTTGTAGGCCCGAACACAGGACCAGACTAACAATGGGTGGGTGGAGCTGCAGCTCCAGGCCCTACTTGAAAATAGGCCCACAGGTGATAGACCATGTTTAGATCTATATTTTCCTGATGCAGGCTGCCCACCGACT
The DNA here is from genome assembly GCF_055691185.1 of Crinia signifera. Lineage (NCBI taxonomy): Eukaryota > Metazoa > Chordata > Amphibia > Anura > Myobatrachidae > Crinia > Crinia signifera. The sequence goes on from NC_139226.1 coordinate 83,720,758, forward strand.
CAGACGCAGTCACCGCATCCCCTGCTCCAATGTGTAGGTCCCTCATTTGAAAATCTAGCTAATACCTGCTGCATCTACAGCATTTTCCTAAAACAGATGGAAGCCCTCAGTTTTGGCAAAGACCATGTAATTTCATTTGTCAGGGTCTTCTTCTTTCTGGATCACCCCACAGTTTGCTACATAAGGGAAGCACATACCCCTGTTAATTTTAGGGTGTTAAGAATGGCTAATTTATTCTTTGCTTTAAATGCTGGTTAGACTCTTGTTAAAAAACTTAGTTTTTTTTAATCTTATTTGAGAATTGACTGCAGTAATTACAGTATTTTGTTCCTCTTTGCAAACGCAGAAGTGCCAAAGGCAAAATCAGGTGGAAGATGCCTCTCGGCCAAGCTTACTCCTGCTTGAAGGCCTCTAGAATTGTTGGGGCCTTGAGCAGTTGCCCAGTGAGCCCATACATTAAGATGTCCCTGAACACATATGGGGCTCCATTAAAGTACGAAGGATTCTGGGTTACAACTTGCGTTCATCTAAGCAGTCTCTATACTGTATAACTTCTGCTTTTTATCCCTCTTTCCCAGGCTGCTTCCCAACATAACATTCCTCAGGAACGCCGAGTGCTAACAATGCTCATCCAAAACAGAGTCATCCAAAGCCTCACCGCCATGTGAGAATGATAAGGAGATATTGCTGTCTGAGCACTGAATCCCACTTCTGACACCAGCAAACTTTGTTAATCAAACTCAGCACAAGGATTTTGATTTTTTCCTCAAATAATTGCTGGCTTCTGAGGGTTCCATACTGGAGGGCAAGTCACTGCGCACTTGTAGTGCATTGCGCCGGATCATTTCCCCCGGTTCCTGAGTGCATTGCTTGGAAAGACTGTACAGTGGGAGTGAAAGCTATCCCAGAGACAGACCAACATATGCATCATCAGATAAACTGTAGCTGTGCAGGATAAAGGGACTTTCTAATTATGTAATTAAATATTGTTTTCATTTTCTGACCGCTAAATAGACACCGAATGCAACAACTGTATAAATAAAAGTATATTTATGTATTTTCAGTACGGTTTGTGTAAAGTGATGTTTAAATAACATAGGAGGGGGCAGGTAACCTCACACCAATTTAAGCTAGCTTATCAACTAAAATAATGACACGGACAGCTACTGCATAAGTTTAAAATATTGATATTTATTTAAATGGAATGACCCTGTTGGCATGGAAGGCGCTGTAAGACCTGTTTAATAACAAAGGTAATAAAATGGCGGAGACTTAAACACCACGACTTAAAGTGACGGCAACTAAAATACCCCAACTGATGTAAAATGGTGGTGACTTAAATGCCCCATCTGGCGGCAGGCATTGAGAAGGCCGCCTCCCACCCTTTACTCTGGTATAGTGTGGGCATTGTCCCTCCTCAAGGTCAAAACTCTCCAGCCATCCTTAGAAAGGGCAGGTGCCTCTCAACGATCACTTATACCCAAGGTGGTCTTATTTAACAGTGCCTTCCCATCACTGCCAGACTCTAAGAAATTTAGATTCTAAAGGACCGCAGCCTGCCAACCTGAACTAATCGGACTGACCTAACTCATCACAAGCTAGAAAAAAGGGACTTAAGAAAAACTTCCAAACCAGACTCTGATAGATGAACACCATCTTGTCTAAAATAACAAGGGCTCTCAGCAACTAGCAAAGGGTGCCATACAGCAAAGCCTGCATTGGCAAGGACAAATTTCGACACTGCAAAATCAACTTTCTTACGACCCTGCCAAACCAATCTAGTCACAATGGCCCTTATTCTGATCGGTGCGGCCGGAGCCGATTATGCGGCCAGGACCGTGCGTGCGAAACCCCGCCTTCCATACGGATCGCCAACTCCGTCCGTATGCGGTAAGAAGCTGTCCGAACGGACCGCACGTGTATTTTTCACGGAATACGCCTCCTCCATCTAAGGGAACCTCCCCCATCATTCGATGGTCGCAGACCATCGAATGCAGGACCGAGTGGTCCACCAGCTCCCGCAACCTCAGACCACACGGACATTTTTCCGTGCAAAAGCAGGGATCTGGGCGGGCAGCTGACATCCGGCGATGTCATATGTCCGCCCCCTACACGTGCGTCACGGCCGCATTACCATACGTACGCCCAGCGTTTTCATGGGAACTCCCATGAAAAGCGGGGCGTATACATATGGTAATGAGCCCAAATAGCCCTTCACTCCCTTCTCCACCCCCTGTTCGGAGTGTTCACATTTCATTCGGGATTTGGCCGTACGCCCCGCTCGCACATGCGCAGAGACGCCTCTGCACATGCGCAGACACAAAACATCGGCGGGCCGAACGCACGCGGATATATCCGCACCGATCAGAATAAGGGCCATTATCCGACCAAACCAAACAAACCTCAAGCCAACATGCACAAATCTTATGCAAATCTGTCCTAACATGCAAAATCAAGTCAATGCTTTTTACCTGACCTAAATCATTGCCACCGAGGTGGATGATTAAAACATCTGGGCGACCCCAGAGTTGCTTAGCGCCCGGGACTAACTCACGAAATCTCTTGAAACTGAAATGAGACAAAGTATCCGCTATGCCGTTGTTAATTCCGGGGACATGCCGGACCGCAAAATGTATGTTAAATTAATTAAATGTAAACAATTCAGCACTAAGTAATGTAATAGCCTCAAGGCTTCAGGGGAAAATGACAGCTGATTAATAACTGCCTGAACTGCCCAAATTATCGCACAAGAAAACAATTGTCTGGTTCGCCATTTGCAGAGCCCACAACTCTACGGCTACAATAATCAGAAATATTTCCAACAGCAGCATGTTTACTGTGAAACCCCTAGCCACCCACAACGAAGGCCAGAGAACAACACACCAATCACCCTGGAAAAAAAGCTCTACACAATTCCCTGTTAAAATGCTGCAAAAAGGAAGACCATGTTCTAAGCAATGGTGTAACAATAGCCCCGCAGACCCCGCAGTGGCGGGGAGGCACTTAGAAAGTGTGGGCACCGAGGGGGTTTGCGGGGCTATTGTACGCGTCCTCCGACCTATTCATACCCCCACTATCCACGTCAGCGTGGAGTTGATTTTATATAGTGTGGCGAGCCACCGAGCCCAAAGCATGGCGAACGGACGCGGATTACTTCACATATATTCCGCGTCCCCTCACGGGGCACGCTGCGCTCGCCACACTATATAAAATCAACTCCACGCCGAAGTGGATAGTGGGGGTATGAAAAGGTCGGGGACGCGTACCGCCACCCCTCGCGGGTTCGCTGCGCTCGCCACGCTTCAGGTTGCCATTGATACTGGAGTGGTGTTGACAATGGGGGGGGGACGGGGGCATTTCACATAGTAATCACCCATCAGGGTGGGTGTACAAGTAAAAATCGGGTCTAGGGGGGGCATTTAACATTGGAATCAGGCATCAGGGTGCCTGTACAATGTAATACCGGGTATAATCGCATCGCATGCCATTATAATGCCATGAGATGCAACGCGATATTAAAATTGTACACTCTGCCCGGGAAAGGCTCAAAATCGGGTCCCATCGCATCGCATGCCTTAATTAGTGGCATGCGATGCGATATATCGGGCGCCCAGATAATACACAAGTACCACTCCCTTATGTAGGGTACACACCAGAACGATTTGTCCTCAATTCCCACAATTTCAATCCAATTCCGACTGACTGTATGTAAATTGGGCATGTTTTGGCAGTTTAGATCCGATTTTCAATCCGATGCGCATCCCCACTGATCGTTTTACAGATCCTACTTGCTGCAGGTTAGATCTGTAAAAGATCCATTCAACTGGATCCAGATCGGATCGTATGCAGATCATATGCTCCAACAGATTGTGTGACCATCGCACAATCTGCTCACAATCAGGATAGTTCTGGTGTGTCCCTAGCATAAGACACCGCCCCAACACAACAGGGGAAATTCATGTGTTCGGCAATGGGTTGAAAAGGAAAAGGTCCTGACATCCGATCTAGTTCCACCTCTAAGTCCATTTCAGTGTAATGGAGGCCTGGGTTTAATCCCCCCCCCCCCCCCCCCCCCACACACGCACACACACACACCGTCACACATTTGAAGCAGGCAGTGCAGTTACTATTTTTATGTCCTAGTTACCAGCCCAACAAAATGACCGCGTTGGTGTCTGTATTCAGTCTGCCAGCATCCCAACCAACAGGATATTAACCGCATCCCCATCTAAGGCATTGCGGTGCATTCATGCTAACCTAATAGCTTGTTCTCTACCTTGTTTGATCACGCCACTAGTCCCGCCATCCTTATGCATCCGTGATTCACAGAATTATGCCGACTGTCCTGCCTAATATCACTAGGACGTAGGTAGGAGGCATTAGGAATGCTCACTCCTCCAGGGGTCTTCCAGATGTTTCAGAAAGATCTAGCTGTGCCAGACCCACCTTGTTCCTAGCCATGCCAAACTTCTTTGGCAAGAAGTGACAAAACTGCATTGCTGGTATACAAGGACCATTGGGGTTTGTATTGTACGTCTCTGTCAAAATCTAGTGTCCCTGGTACAATCTCTGTTCTACCAAGTCATACCAAGCGAACATCCGTCACTTGATGAAGACACACTCAGTCTATGAAAACACCTCCTTAGGTACATGTGTGTTCTACTTTTTCCCCTAAAAAAGGAAAATTTTATTTAACAAAAAAAAATTATTTATTTAAAAAATTATTTGCTATAAGTTACATATTATTTAAATTAATGTAAATATTTTTCAGTTAAAAGTAAAAATAATGCATTGGATACCCCAAGGGCCCCACACACAACCCTTGGGGTATCCAACTGCAGCCCCATCTGTTATCCACTGAGGTCATAGGTGCCAATTCTGTGGGTGCTTGAGGGCCCGAGCACCCATGGAAATTGATGAGCACCCACCCGCTCAGCAGTGGCCCACTTGCCCGTGTCCCACTACACTCCCCCTCCCTCGTCACTGGCACAGGTGCTGTGTGGGCATTTATGTATTTGGCACTGTGGGGGCTTTTATGTATTTGGCACTGTGGGGGGGATTTTTGTACCAGCACTGTGTGGGCATTTATGTATTTGGCATTGTGGGGGGATTTTTGTACCAGCACTGTGTGGGCATTTATGTATTTGGCATTGTGGGGGGATTTTTGTACCAGCACTGTGTGGGCATTTATGTATTTGGCATTGTGGGGGGGGATTTTTGTACCTCCACTGTGTGGGCATTTATGTATTTGGCACTGTGGGGGGGATTTTTGTACCAGCACTGTGTGGGCATTTATGTATTTTGGCACTGTTGCCATAATTTGAATATTGGAGACAACTGTGCTGCATAATATAAATCAGTAATTTGTGACCACGCCCCTTTCCCATGAAGCCACTCCCCTACATGTTTGGCTTGAGCACCCACCAGCAAAAACATTAATCGGCACCTATGACTGAGGTGTCATACTGTATACAGAGCCATAACCAGGCTTCCCTGTGCATCTAAATGCACATACTGTACCGTAACACCACAGGTTTCAGAAACTGCATCTGAGATACTGTATGTACAGAACATGAAAGAAACACTAGTTTGCAGGAATCTATGATCTGCAAACTCTCTTTGTTCTAGGGAATAGGATTGCCACCTAGCAACAGCTGGTGGGTTATGGTGTAAGCCTCCCGACATACGCTGGAATGGTATAGTGAAATAAAATTTTCACTTACCTTACCACAGCCAGGGGAGTAGGGAGCTTAGCTGCTGATGCATGACATGTGCACAGGCAGTGCACATATACTGCAGGTCATGCAGGTGCACTCTAGTCACATGCACCTGCTGTATATAAGGCTAAGCCCCGCCCCCTGAGGTCAGATTTTACAGAAGCTTACAGATGGCAATCCTAAAGTGGAACAAGAGAGAAATACCATTGTATGCAAAGACCATTGTATGCAAAAATAATGTTAACTAGAACATTCATAATGAACATAGATCAGATCTGAGAAACTCTACCGGAAGGTTAGAATGAAACTGGGTTGGACTAGGAACCAACAACTGAAATAACTGCCATGCTGTATTGTAGCCAGGCATGTTATAAACTGAGGCAAACTTGTGAGTATAGCAGAGAAGAGGAAATAATTAATTTCTGATCTTTAGGTGACTGCACTTGTTGCTTCTTCTAGGCCTTTGGAGTGCCTTGAATCAAAGGATAAGTTAGGTATATAACCGAACCTTAGAGAGAACAAGCAGCAGACCTAGCAAGGTACTGGGTGGGAAGGGTGGGAGCTGTTGCTAGGTGGCAATCCTATTCCCTAGAACAAAGAGAGTTTGCAGATCATAGATTCCTGCAAACTAGTGTTTGTTTGTCGGGAGGCTTGCCACCTAGCAACAGCTGGTGGGTAGACTACCACACACCTGGTGGTTGCTCTAAGGAACGCAATTCTTTGAGAACCAGAAGGCCTCCAGCAATGTCTAAAGAAAGTCCAAGCGGATGACCAATGTGCAGCTTACAATACAGGCTGAAATGGTAAGCCTCTAGCAGCCATTGAATTAACTGCGTCACAGTGAAGGGGATGGCCTCTGAAGTGGAGTGTCTATTCCAGAACTCTGTATGGTGGAAACTATACACTCCCTGGTAATAAAAAGGTCTGGCAGGATGAAAAATATTCTGGCATGTGAGAGAGAAGTTTGTTTGATGTCTCTCCTTACAGGTACTGTGAGGGGTATGTAAGTGGATTGGTAATCAACTATACAAAGATCTGGATCTGACTGGTCTCTGACCAGATCACATTCCACAAGAGGTGTGTGCAAGGAACTTGTTTTTGTGTGTCCCCGTAGAATAATAAGGAAACCCATTGGCGTAGGGGTCATCCAGGTTCAGATATGTGGTTTGACGAAAACTCAGCCCCTCTGGCTGCAAAGGCAGGGGCTAACAGTGAAGCTAACTTCTTTGAAAGGCCAAAGATATCTGCAGATGGTGGTATAGTGGCCAAGAAGTAAAAAAAGGGATTAATGTCCCTCCAGGTAGAATGCCATAGCATGGTGTTCTAGCTAGAAAGAATCCTTTAAGTATTCTTATTCTCTGAGGCCTGGATTAGGAGAGCTAGAGTCAAGCCATATGAGCATATCTTGGCATAAGCCAAACCTGTTTCGAATGTGGTGGCAAGGAAGTCCAGAGTTATGCTAGGCTCAGAAAAGGGGGCCTGAAGAAGGAAGGTTAGAGGACTGTAAGGCTAGAAATTCAATTATGGATTGATATCTGGATCTTATTCTAGGCCTAAAACAGGCAAGGCGTGGAAAAGGCAGAGAGGTTGGGAATGGTCTGCAACCTAGTAATGTTGCAATCCACATACAATGTGGAAGATGTTTCAGTAGGTCTGTGCTGCCCTGGAAGCAGTCTGTAGATGAACCTAGAGGAAGCCCGGAACCTTGTGAAAAAGGTTGATAAAGGGAACAAAACTCTGGAGGGCCAGACAGAGTATGCCAGAAATACAGATGGGTCTGTTCCCATCTTGGCAGGGGATGGCGCTGGCGTCGCCAGCCGCCATCCCCCGCCAGCGCCATGGCGATCGTGAGAAGGGGACGCGCGCGCACGAGAGGCGCGCGCGCCCCCTTCCGACGGCGCTTCCATACGTTTCCCCGGGTCCCCGCCGGCTTGCCGGCGGTAACCCGGGGTCCCCGCCGCCTGCCCGCATCCCCCCTAACCCCCCCCTAACCCCGTCCGTCTCCCTGAGGCGGAGACGGACAGGGTTTCCGCCACGCTAGCGACGGAGACTGAGACGCGCGTGCGCGTGAGACGCACGCGCGTCTCAGTCTCCTCGCTGGCGAGGCTGCTGGCGGGTCGCCAGCGCGTACGTTCTGGCGACCCGCCAGCAAGGATGTGCATAGGCACATAATGTATTTGGGTATTTTGGACACGTCTGTTTTGATTTTGTGGATGACCCACAATCGCAGAGCCAGAGGGAATGTCAGCCCGCGAAAAAGGACATAGCATCCATGTGGAGAGTCCCTTGAGTCTGAATTTTGGATATGAATGTCAGAACTTGTACGTTTGATGGTGTTGCAAACGTATCCACTTGTGGGTGACCCAAGGTCTTTGCAATTCTGAGAAAGATCTCTGGTGTGTTATGGCAGCAGTGGGATCTAAATCTACACCTCCGAAGGAACTGGAGAGTCGCTCAATCCACAGTATGACTGGTTATGTATAAGGAAATGGCTATCTTGTTTAACTCTTCTTGTATGCATGTAGCAAACAGGAGAATGGACCGCTGTACTGCCCACTTCCAGGCATTTATTGCCTGCTGACAGAGAATGCAAGATGAAGTGCCTCTCATTCTTTTGAGGTAGATAAACAGTGGTTTTGTTGTCCAGACAGAGCTGAACTGAATTATCCCGTGGGTCTGAGGGAAATACAGAGGATATAGCCAATCTGGCAGCTCTTAGCTCTAAGAGATTGATATGAGCTTTAGAATCTCAAGCGGTCCACTTCCCTCCTTCTGTATTGCACTGGGTGAATGCCCCCCAGCCCATGAGGGATGCATCTGATGTGATGACTATGTCTGGAGTAGGAGGTAGGGGAGATCTGGAATAGGAAATGTTTTCCAACTGTGAATCTCCCTGTGGACTATGGGAGATAGTATCATTTTGCCTGTCCTAATCCTGTCAAATAAGGGATGATAGGAGGTTCTGGAATTGTCTGCATATGAGAGGTACGTGGAGAAAACCCAGGATCTGAGGCTCTCATTTTCCTTATCAGCCTAGCCAATTCTCTCAGTGAAAACTGAGCACCTGAGAAACAGACTTGTATGGCGTTCCACTTGTCTGAGGGAACAGCTATTGATAAAGAAGAGGAATCTATCAAAGACCCCAGAAAGACAACAGATTGGGAAGGTATTAATACAAATTTCTCAAGGTTCTTATGAAAACCTAGATGCCAGAGGAGCGACAGGATAAGATACCTGGGAGAAAAGGGGACTATTGTTCTGCATGCACTACCAGGAGATTACCTCGGTAGATAAAAACAGCGAACCCTTTACTGTCTGAGGTGTGTAATTGCTGCCTTCATGATGCATATGAGTATGTAAGGGGCATTAGACAGTCCGAAATCCATAACAGTCCAGTTGTATGGAACGTCTCTCCATAGGGAACTTAACAATCTCCCTATGATTTGGATGTTCCAGTATCATGTTAAAGGCCTCCTTCATGTCTCTTTAGATACAATGGTTAGCTTGGACCAGCCTAAAGGGTATATCTGCTAAACCCTCCATATGGAAAGACCAAGGTTTCATATATATTCAGTACTGGTCTATGTAAAAGGTCCCGTTTCCTTACAGGGAAATGGTAGCTGACCCAACCTATTTGCAATTGTCTGCCGACTCGATCTAGCCCTGTTAAAGGGCCAGGGACATTATTTATCCAGCATCCAGAACTAGTGTTCCCTGGATGGGAGCATATCTGGTTAGGAAAAGGAACAAGGGGAATATGCCCCTCCCCCCACCTGTACATGGTAGTCCGCCTACAGGAGGCCAATGCTCTGGAAAGACAGGGAGGAATCCTCTGTCTTTATTAGGATGATATTCACTTCACCTCTCGTGACCTGTGTCTGGCAGAAGCCTCCTCTGAGGACTCCATACCTCCCAACTGTCACGATTCCGTCGGGACAGTCCCGATTTTCGGGTCCTGTCCCGACGTCCCACCCGCGGCAGGCATTGTCCCGCTGCGGGGGGTGGCAGTTGGGAGACCCCCCAATCTAGTAGAATAGACGCTGTGCGCATGTGCACAGCGTCTATTCTCGTATGAAAATGAGGTCGCGGCTAATTAGCATAAGCCGCGCCCTCATTTGCATACGCCCCGCCCCCTTTTCGGGCGCTCGCGCGGCTTCGCCGCGCGAGTGTCCCGATTTGTTCAAGTAAAAAGTTGGGAGGTATGGGACTCTGTGGCTGTCACATTGCTCTAGGTTCAAACTGCTGGCTCTAACAGAATGACCCTCCTAGCAAACAGGCCCCTTGAAGGGCTGGGAACTTTAGCAGAACTTAACCTTGTGTATGAAGTCAGGACTGAAAGATCAGAATTAGGTTTGGGACATCCACTGATGCTGGAGCTACATTACTGAGATCTGCACTTGCTTGCTGGCAGTTCTGCAGGCATTTGAAATAGAATTAAAGGCCTGGCCAATCATCAGGGTAGCTCTATTAACAGCTTTCAATAGGGCCATTTGGAAGCAGGGAATCTAGGGAGTTCGCTGAAGCCCTTCTTACTCTGCCTTATCCAGGGTAAATAATACTGGCCCACAGTGTCAGTTACTTTGAACTTTATTTATTTTTATTTATTTATTTTTTGCAGCACTTTTTCCCCCACTTGTGCTGAGAAAGCAGAGTCAATCTCTAGGGTAAAAAGGGCAGGGATTTCAGGAATGCCCAGGTGTTACAGAGAACAATCTGTCCTCCTTAATGAGGGGCTGCAAAAGCCAGCTGGGTGAATTACTACACCTCAAGCACTTGTTCAGGGCAGAGTGTGCTGTGTATAGCATAAATGGGGCATTTCACTTGCCAATGCCACTCAGGTCATTTGCAAATCACTATATTTACCCCTGTGAGAGGATTCACTGGATCTTGTTACATCCTCCAACTTCCAAGCCACTCCCTGTGAGTTAGCTGGGGACTGTGTACTGTGGTGACTAGTCCCTTTTCTGAGCACTAGTCCCTGTTATGAGCTTGTTGTTGAGCATACTGCCAGTGACAGGCAGGAAAATGTGCCGGCCATGGGCAAGAGAGGGTGGTCTGTTATGCTGCTTTCAGACCGCATAACTGGCTTTGACCCTGTATTTGGAAACGTTTCCAAAAACGGGTCTGCCAGATAAAACCCCTTTCACACCGCAGCACTTAAACGGTATATTACCGTTTAAGTGCCGATTTTTTGACACTGGCAGACCCGTTTTTGGAAACTTTCCAAATACAGGGTCAAAGCCAGTGCAGCCTTCAGCCCTCCCCTCCGTGCAGCTCCCCCCCCCCCCCTCGCGTGTCGACCGAGAGCATGTCGACGCCCCCCGCGCATGTCGACGCCCCCCGCGCGTGTCGACGCCCCCCGCGCGTGTCGACGCCCCCCCCCCCACCCCACCCCGCGTGTCGGCGCCCCCCCCCCCCGTGTCGACTTACCCCGTGCCGGTACCTCCGTTGTGGACTGCAGCTCAGTATGCTCGGAAAGCACTTATGAAAAAAGTGTCTTCCAGAAAATGGCTGCCCCATAGGAAACCCTGTTTAAAAAAACTGTCTTCCGTATGGGGGGCAGCCATTTTCTGAAAGACACTTTTTTCATAAGTGCTTTCCGAGCATACTGAGCTGCAGTGCCGGGAACCACAACGGAGATACCGGCACGGGGTAAGTCGACACGGGGGGGGCGCCGACACGCGCGGGGGGTCGACACGCGGGGGGCCGTCGACACGCGCGGGGGGGCGTCGACACGCGCGCGGGGGGTGTCGACACGCGCGGGGGGGGGCGCTCCAGTGCTGTGAATACTTAATGAGCGCTCATTAAGTATTCACTGTGCTGAATTTAGGACCCAGCTCATTGGCTGGGTCCTAAATACCGTTTCTGAGCCGATTTTTGCGCTAAAATACCGGTTCAGAAACGGGTAGGACCCTGCATTTTAACCGGTTAGAAAAAACGGCATTTTCTAACCGGTTAAGTGGGACTGGACCTTTCAGACCGCACACATTACCGTTTTAAAACGGTAAAAAAACGGCAATTTACCGTTTTAAAAGTGCGGTCTGAAAGGGGCATTACAGGTATTCCTACTGCAGGCAATACCTGGTAAAGAGATGTTATTGCCTGAACAGGCATCTCTTGAAGAAACATGAACTGTTTGTTTGTTTCTTTTTGTGCCTTTCCACAACACTGTGAGAATAGGCAGGGGGAGGAGGAGACTCTGCCTGACTGGGCTCTCCTTTCTCCACAGAAACTTCCCTGCTGTCTTCCGACCTGACAGGGTTAAATAACTTTCTCCTCTTAAATAATACCTCATTCTGTGAGGAAGAGGAGGTATAAGCAGCCACAGCCATGTAATGTTTGGAGGGCCGTCTGTTTTGCTGAAGGATGGGGATTTTATTTGTCTGTAGCAGACACAGACACAGCTTCCTCCTTCCTTCAGCGCTGAGGTAAAATCTGACCTCAGGGGGCGGGGCTTAGCCTTATATACAGCAGGTGCATGTGACTAGAGTTCACCTGCATGACCTGCAGTATATGTGCACTGCCTGTGCACATGTCATGCATCAGCAGCTAAGCTCCCTACTCCCCTGGCTGTGGTAAGGTAAGTGAAAATTTTATTTCACTATACCATTCCAGCGTATGTCGGGAGGCTTACACCATAACCCACCAGCTGTTGCTAGGTGGCAAGCCTCCCGACGAACAAAAATAGATAACTAGTTATCTGTTAAAGGCCATTAATGAGTGGACTGTTTCTCAAGCAGCAGCCATACACTGGAGAGTGTATCTCCTTGTAACAATAAAAAGGAAAAAAGGTGATACCTTCCCTTTTTTCCTTTTTATACGTACAGAACAATGATATGCAATTTCATTTCACATATGCGTATGCTATGCTTGTTTGTGCGGTGACTGCTTAGCATGAAGCAATTTGGTACTGGCGGCTCAGTAATAATCTCGTGTGTGCATCGGGTAAATGGCCACAATATTTATCTCCACGATTTGGGCATTTATTGCAGTCTTGATATACTGGCTGCTGCCATTATTAAGATCCGCTGCTACGCCAGGACCTCACTGTATAATTACTGTTGTCTCAGATCAGGGTGGTATTATATGGCACGTGCGTGGTATACTCAATCACGTTTGTCACTGTTGCATGGGAGAGCCAGACTGAGTTATTACAGTTTGGTAGATCTGGCATATGTTAGCACCATTTAACAGCCCATCAAGAGAGTTCTCGCCGTGCCGCAAAAGCACAAACCTCTGTTATTAAACCCACATTACTGTGACTGACAGCGCGTTAAAATTCATTGCTGCCATTAGCCGCTCACAAAGAGTTATAAACATACATCTGATTTTTTTAGTGCACATTTCCCGGAGGCGCATACAAACACAGATCAGAACAATAACTGCGGCTTGCAGCCTTATCCTGACTTCCCTCAGATCAGAACATCAGATGAATATGGGGCATTTAGCGAATTGGCGGTTATCTATGTTTGTTATCTGTGTCGGCATAGAATAATGCAGTCTTCTGCTCCATACCTCTCTCTGATTAGAAGTGATAAGAGCCATGCTCAGAGGATGGCTCTCGTTCCGACAGATTGCTCACTGATTATCGTTCACAATGCCGCTCTCCAGAGACTTCCGCAGGTATTTTTAGACGCTGGTGTTATTTCCCGGAATGTATTTCTGTTTCGTACCTGGAGTAATGAGGTCACGATTGATATTAGAAACCCTTTTACATCGCTCTTTCCTCTTAGAACAAACAGAACTAATGGTAGCGGCATGTTCCGTGTTATAGGGTAAATAGGGGTAAGCTGGTAAATAAGGTTCTGTTGTATTATCATGTAGCCTTTAATCACCCGGCCTTGTTTGCCGTCACAAGTGTGAGTGTAGGCGATGATCAGGAATGCTCTTTTGAAGGAAGGAAAGAAAACAAATTAATATTTTATAGGCCAATGCACGCCTCTGTATTCCAGGCTGTGTATGGGGATATTAATTATTATCCTCTGGTGGAGTTTATGGCAGCAAACTTTTAGAATATACAAATACACTGACAAAAAGACCTGAGCTGAATGAATGACATCACCCTGGCTCCACCCCCTGCTTTACTAAAGTAACAATGGTGGGGCTGCATTAATGCAATAGCAGCACCACGCCCACATCATCATCTACTTGTCTACACCACCCCCTCCACCTTCCACTTACCTGAAAAGTCAGCTAGTGTGATAAATGTGTCATAAGTGTATAAGCATGTGTGTGTCGTATGTTGCGTTTGCATGTTTTAAGTCATTTACATAACTGCTAAGTTACGCAGGTTGTTTTTTTTTCTTCTATATGTTAGGTAACAGGTTCAACTGCAATCGCAACTAAAACTCTGTGGAATTTGTGTGGGTGTGGATGAAAAGGTGGAAAGTCAATAGGAGCACCCCAAATGGTTGACTGGCACAAGGTAAACATGCAAAAAAGTACACACAAAAAGGTCAACATGGGTTTTTCACTTTTTTGGGGTGAGTCAATGTCAACACTTGTCGACATAGAACCCCAATTAGTGTAGTTTGTACCCTCGCAGCTTCAGACATGGGCCCTTATTCTGGTTGGTGCAGATATGTCCGCGTGCGTTCGTTTCGCCGATGTTTTGTGTTTGCGCATGTGCAGAGGCATATCTGCGCATGTGCGAAAGGGACATACGTCCAAATTCCGCATGAATTGTTTACACTACGAACAGGGGGAGGAGAGGGGCGTGAAGGGCTGTTTGGCCTCATTAACATATGCATACGCCCCGCGTTTCATGGGCGTTTCCATGAAAACGCTAGGCGTACGTATGGTAATGCGGCCGTGACGCACGTGTAGGGGGCGGACATATGACATTGCCGGATGTCAGCTGCCCGCCCAGATCCCTGCTTTTGCAAGGAGAAATGCCTGACCACTCGGTCCTGCATTCGATGGTCTGCGACCATCGAATGATGGGGGAGGTTCCCAGAGATGGAGGAGGTGTATACATGAGAAATCCACTCGTGCTCCGTGCGGTCAGCGGCTTACCGCATTCGGACGGAGGGAGCGATCCGTACGGAAGGCGGGGTTTAGGACGCACGGTCCTAGCCGCATATTCGGCTCCCGCTGCACAGACCAGAATAAGGCCCATGGTGCCTCACTCACACACATGAAAAAGTCCAACAAATTAAAATAATCTTGAAAAACTCATGTTGACGTGTCGACCCTTTGCTTGTATCGTATGTCAACATTTTCTCAATGATAGCATAGTGCATGTCAACCATATGGGGGTCTCCCCGTATTTGCACTGAGGGTGCTTTGGTTTCCTCACACACTTCAAAAATATACTAGTAGATTAATTGGCTCCCAACAAATATAAATTAATCTACAAATGCAGAATGTAAGCACCGCGGGGGAAGGGCCTTCTATTATTGGTCAAATATTCTCTGTGAAGCGCTGTGGAAAAACTGATAATTAATTAAATAACATAATTTTCGGTCCATGAATTTGTCGTCCAAGATTTTGGGGTTTGCAAAGGACAAAAGCTAGAATTTATTTGGCGAAGCAAAACTATTAAGAAGAGAGGCGGCAGATTTTTGGGATGTTCACTGCAAGGAGGAGCATTAATATTTCCAGTACGCATGCACATTTTAAACCTGGTAACATCTCTTAGCTGCAGGAGGTTGCGTTCACAGACACATCACAAGTGGATTATTTTGCAAGTTATCTATGCCCTTTGCTCTTTTGGGACACCCTGCACCTATGCATGTGACATTTTTGCATGGATTTGCAGGCAATATGGCTGAATCAGGTGTTAGTACTGTAGGCTGGATTCTGAAGAAGCATGTTCTTTCCATTGGCCAGTTCCAAGGCTGGGGTGAAACAGCCGTAATGTGTGCAGTGCAGTGGTTGGTGAGATGAAGGCAGCGCTGGCTTTCTGCTGATTTAAGTGTTAATACAGTAATACGTGAATCACACTGCACCCACAACTTATAATAAAACATCTCTTAGCAATCAATACGTTATTTGAGATACTGTATTTCTTTAAAAGGCCTCATTTAGGGGTGAAAGTCAGTTAATTTCTTTGCAAAACGTTTGGTCCGCGACAGCTGTAATGTACGTTTATTACCATAAATCTGGGTTTCTGGATGCTCTTGGTTCTTATAATACTAATGATCTTGCATGGAAGTAAAGAGCCAGCTCAGCTCTGTTTGGCCGAGCATGCACAGTTATTCTGACCTCTGATCTTTCCTTAATTTTACAATTAATTAAAAAGAACCTGAACTATGACACCTGAGGCTTTATTCCTGGAGATTAGCATTTCAATTCCTATAAGATGCTCCAAAATCATAAAATGTATTATCTTGTGGATTGCTGAAGAGCTTGCAGATAAAGCACGCCACCAGGCAAACACCCTACCAGTGTCCATCATCTTTTACCCCAGTTCTAATGCATTAAGAACTATAGATCCAGAGTTCCTTCAATTTCCTTCTGTATCAGCCCCAGCGTGGCGGACCTATCACTAAAGGTGCCCATACACGTTACTATTATAGTATCCAATATTGGATACAATATCGCATCTCATCGCATCTCGGTTTTGCGATGAGATCAGATGAGATGAGATCTAGTACAAAAAGTATGTGCAGCACATACTTTTTGTACTAGATCTCATCTCATCTCATCTTATCTTATCGCAAAACTGAGATGCGATGAGATGCGATATTGTATCCAATATTGGATACTATAATAGTAACGTGTATGGGCACCTTAAGAACTGACACTTGTAAGTAGCTTTCTAAGTGACAAAAGGAGCCAAGATCGGGGCTGTCTAGGGGCAAGATACCTTGAGTCTGCCAGGGATGTGCAGCCTTGTCTCCAAGATTGGGCAGCCACACCCTATTCAGCCCCACACCGCCATGGACAACACCTACATAAAGTATTCACAATGACGCTTTGCCACCCAAGTGATCTTGAGAGATCGAGTCATTGCAAACTCCCAATCTCACCTCACCTTCCCTCTATACTTATCTGATACCTCGTGGCCTTTTAGGGATGGTGAGGTTAGGTGGATTCCTCAAGTTACCACCTTACTTTTGGGATGCATACACAATCTCAGTAGTGCGAATGCTGGAGGTCAAAAGGCCAATACCGGGCATCCCGATATGAAGGACCCCGAAAGGGGCTCTATAAATACTCTAACCCCACTCCTTCCCTAATCCTTTCCTCTCTTCCCCACCGCAGCCTAACCCTAACCCACCCCATTAGTTCCAAATCCTAACCTTCCTCCCCACAGCCTAACCCCTGTAACCCTAAATCCACCCGTGTGCCTTAACTTGAACCCCCCTTATGATTGGGATGACAACTGTCGGGATTATGGTGTCACCATAGTAATCCATGTCGGAGTCCCAGGGCCAGTGTTGTGGCAGCAGTAGGGATTTTGGTGTCAGGAGTCCATCAGGCGGCATCCCCAACAGAATTCCAGAAGGGCAGATGGCCCGCTTGGTCCCATTGGACATAGAGAGACATGGTATGGTCTCCTGGCGCTCTGCTTGACTGCCCAACACACAGAGACAGGGGCTGGTGGAGCAGCTCCACCGCCCAGCACTTTGCTGCCTTGACCAGCATGAGAGATGGGGTTGTGCAGTGAGGCCAAACTCCTGCGACTTGTAGAACGACCATGTGTGATTTGACCACACCCCCATATCGGGTGCACTGCCAGGACTATGAGGTTCATTTAGACTTCTCCGCTATTCCACGCTACCGCCTACCAACCACACTACGTAGACTACCGCCTACCAACCACACTATGTAGACTACCACCTACTGACTACACTACATAGACTACCACCAGAGGTTGTAGTTTTGCGAGATCAGGCCCTATTATAGAACCTCAACCCATTCCTGGGTGAGACCACAACACTTTGGCAGTGTACTGCTGTGCGCTGGAGGGCGGCACCGCAAGCTGCCAATTGAGTTCAGGTGAGGAGCAGGAATGAAGCAGTGGCAGACACCCCTGTGTGAACAGCCTGAGCCCAGCATCAGGGGATTTATTGGGGTACTGATGGCGAGGAGCAGCGGCAATCACAACAGCCTGTAGTCGCTGGCTGCGAAGGAGGATGAGAGGTAAGGCTGAGTATGTAAGAGCAGGGAATGGTGACAGGGAGGTGGGCCCAGGCATGGATGGGGTTGGGGAGAGCTGCTATGTCTGTGAGACTGGGTTCTGTGTTACACGCACCCAGTGCCGCCGAAGGTCGCCGCAGCCGACGTCCGAACCTCCACCCCTCCAGGCCACCGCTGCCCCCCCCCCCTTTCCCCAGAAAAAAAAATGACATTAAACTAACCTCAGAGAGTGGGGAGTCAGGACATGGGGATGGGGGAGCCAAAGCGGCACATCCAAAAACGTCAGGGGCAGCTTTGCTTAGGGCATCTAGAAGCCTTACACCGGCCCTGGCTAAGGGAGGGGTTATTTGTCATCATATTGGAATAGACACTTCAGATCGCACAGCCCCATAGCAAATCATCCAACTCGTCCTAAATCAGCTGTATCTTATCACTATGCAAGGGCCCTTATTCTGATCTGATTGCAGTGCAAATTTGTTTTTGAAAATGGGCAAAACCATGTGCACTGCAGGTGGGGCAGATCGTGCATAGAGCGTTAAATTTGGGTGGGGTGTGTTGAACCTGAAATCTAAATTGCAGTGTAAAAATAATGCAGCCAGTATTTACCCTGCACAGAAACAAAATAACTCACCCAAATCTAACTCTCTCTGCACATGTTACATCTGCCCCACCTGCAGTGCACATGGTTTTTCCCATTTTCCAAACAAATTTGTACTGCAATCAGATCTGAATGAAGGCCAATGTTCCCAAATAGGACGATGTTCTCGGAATCCCTCATTAATTTGCTGGGAAACAGAGTTAATGAGGCGGAGCATCTATTTTTCATAATATCTTATTGTATATATGATTTTATATTAATACGTCTTGTTTTTCTTGTTACAAAGCGTACAGATAGAGATGGTACATAAGCCATTAACCCCATTTTAAAAGGATACATTTAATGTTTTGTGTTCTTTGCAGTTATGTCTATCATTAATGGCTTAGTATTATAATTCCCTTATTCATTGACTGGTTTCCTCTGTTTACAGGATTAGGCAAACACTGGAAAACCGGACCGTAGAACACGGCTTTCTGCGGTCACCGCTAATAGCATATGCATGTGTCGCATTTGTGGCCTTAGACTCGTAGTCCCCGCCTCCATATAACATAATACAATGTGTGATGCACCATGGTTATGTCACTCCATTACTGTCATTAGGGCCACCTGTAGCCAATGGGCAACCAGCAGATCCAACACTGTGACAGTAATGACTACACCTGTACACCAGCTAGGTGGTCTCGGAAATGTGACAGTTAGTAATGGCTACACTTGTGCAACAGCTAGGTGGTCTGGGGAACATGACAGTTAGTAATGACTGCACCTGTGCACCAGCTAGGTGGTCTGGTGAAATGTGACAGTTAGTAATGACTGCACCTGTGCACTAGCTAGATGGTCAGAGAAATTTGACAGTAATGACTGCAACCGTGCACCAGCTGGGTGGTCTGGGAATCGGGTCAATTAGTAATGACTGCAACTGTGCACCAGCTAGGTGGTCTGGAAAATGTGAGTTAGTAATGGCTGCACCTGTGCCCCAGCTAGGTGGTCAGGGAAATGGGTCAGTTAGTAATGACTGCACCTGTGCCCCAGCTAGGTGGTCAGGGAAATGGGTCAGTTAGTAATGACTACACCTGTGCACAAGCTAGGTGGTCTGGGAAACTGGTCACTTAGTAAAGACTGCACCTGTGCACCAGCTAGGTGGTCTGGAAAATGTGAGTTAGTAATGACTGCACCTGTGCCCCAGCTTGGTGGTCAGGGAAATGGGTCAGTTAGTAATGAAATCACCTGTGCACCACCTAGGTGGTCGGGAAAATGTGAGAATTAGTAATAACTGCACCTGTGCACCAACCCCTCCCTCATGCACCTGGGAAATGTTACTGAACTAATTGAGCATCTACCACTATCTGTATGTATGCACCTGTGCACCAGCTAGGTGGTCTGTGAAATGGGTCAGTTAGTAATGACTACACCTGTGCACCAGCTAGGTTACATAGTTACATAGTAGGTGAGGCTGAATAAAGACTTGCGTCCATCTAGTTCAACCTATGTTTATAGTAGCTTATCCCTCGTTGTATAGTATGTTCTGATATTTTAAATATGGTGGTCTGGGAAATGCTTGAGAGACCCGTATGAAATCTTTATTTGTTTTGTAAAAACTGGACTACACATTGTTTTGTTTTGTTTATTCCTTTATTTGCATGTTCTACTTGGAGAGAAAAGAGTGAAAATTAGTGGACTCGTTCTGATTACCCCACAAAACAGTAAGAACCTTGTATTACTGTAGTTTTAATCCTAACTGTTGGGTGCTATACTCATTTATTCTTGTTTATATGACTACACCTATGCACCAGCTAGGTGGTCTGGAAAATGTGAGAGTTAGTAATGACTGCACTTGTACACCAATTAGGTGGTCTGGGAAGCGAGGCATTTAGTAAAACCTACACATGTGCACCAGCTAGGTGGTCTGCGAAAAGTGACAGTAATGACTGCACCTGTGCCCCAGCTAGGTGGTCTGGGCAATGTGACAGTTAATAATGATTGCACCTGTACACCAGCTAGGAGGTCTGGAACACGTGGATTGATGGTAGATCTCAAGAACCGGTTTGGCTAACCCTGACATAGGGGCAGATAGCTGCCAGGTGACCTGAAAAATGTGCACTGTTGGGGGTCCTTGAGGACTGAGGTTGAGAACCACTGGTCTATGTGACTGTAACGAGGGTGTAAGGGGTGGCCCACCTCAAATCCTTCCTTCCACACTTGGTTATCATGTTGCTACAGTGGTCTACTCAGCATCTGACTCTACTGCCACGGGTTGGGATAATTTGGTCTACAGCATGATGGTCGATAGTCATTAGGTCGACACCATTAGGTCGACATGGGTCTAGGTCGACACGAGAAAAGGTCGACATGGTTCTAGGTCGAAAGTTCATTAGTTTGACAGGTCATTAGTTCGACAATGTCTAGGTCGACAGTCAAAAGGTCGACATGGGGTTTTTCACTGTTTTTTTGGTACTCTTTACCTAGAACGGCGCCCGCGATTAGCATCGCGGGCGTCGGGGGTAAAAAATCGCGGGTACATTAAAAACGGGTGCGACGCGATGCCCGCGATGCCCGCGATTTTCCCATAGGGATCAATGTTAAAACTGATTGGACGCGATTTTACTGTTAAATGCCTCAATGCCCGCGATTTGGCCATAGGAAACAATGTTAAATGGGCCACAGAGCCCTAATAGTGCCCTTGAACTGTGAAATGGCCCCCACAATTGTTAACGCCACCCCACGATCAACGTCAACCCGAAGCGTGGCGAGCGCAGCGGTACGCGTCCTCCGACCTTTTCATACCCCCACTATCCACGTCGGCATGGAGTTGAGAATAGAATAGTGTGGCGAGCGCAGCGAGCCACCGAGCCTGAAGCATGGCGAGCGCAGCGCGCCCCGCAAGGGGACGCGGATACCTTCACAGGTAAACGCGTCCCTTCGCGGGCTTCACAGGTGTCCGTGTCGCCATGGACACCTGGGAAGCCCGCGAGGGGGCGCGTATAACTGTGAAGGTATCCGCGTCCCCTCGCGGGGCTCGCTGCGCTCGCCACGCTTCGGGCTCCGTGGCTCGCTGCGCTCGCCACACTATTCTATTATCAACTCCACGCCAACGTGGATAGTGGGGTATGAAAAGGTCGGAGGACACGTACCGCCGCCCCTCGCGGGCTCGCTGCGCTCGCCACGCTTCGGGTTGACGTTGATCGTGGGGTGGCGTTAACAATTGTGGGGGCCATTTCAGACTTCACGGTGACTATTTGGGCTCTGTGGCCCATTTAACATTGTTTCCTATGTAAAAATCGCGGGCATTGAGGCATTGAACACTAAAATCGCGTCCAATCTCACTTTTAACATTGATCCCTATGGGAAATCGCGGGCATCGCGGGCATCGCATCGCACCCGTTTTTTAGTGCATTTGATGGTCGCGATGGTCGCGATGGGCGCCGTTCTAGGTAAAGAGTACCGTTTTTTTTTACCTGAATGTCAAGACAGTCGACATGGACACAGTTTAAAGTGCACCGCATTCGCTCACTATGCGTCGGGCACGGTGCCTCGCTGCGCTCGGCACACTATTTTATTCTCTCACCATGCCCTAGTGGATGGTAGAGCATGAAATACCGCCTGTCGCAGAGGGTGCCTATGGAAAAATGCAGGAGTTCATGGTCAATGGTAAACTATATAAGATCAATGAGTCCATTACATGTAACTCTAAAAATGTTGTTTATGCAATGGAGTGCTCCTGTAAGATATTGTATATAGGCGAGACCACAAGGAACCTGAAAACACGCTTAGCGGAGCATATATACAATATAAGAAAGGGCCTAACAACTCATGCTCTTTCTGCCCATTTTAAGAAGAATCATAATTGCAATTAATGCAATATAGTTACATTTTGGGGTATCCAAATGATTTTACCGAAAATAAGGAGTAGAGACGTTGGAAAGAGACATTCACAACACGAGATGAAATGGATTTTTAATTTAAAGACATTGGGGGAAATTTACTAAAGGAAATTTGTAAAAAAATAGGTGTATTTGTATCCAGAAATACACTTATTTTTGACATTTACTATCCCGAAAATACGACAATTCGTATTCGTATTGATGTGCTATCAATACGAATACGAATTGCCATATTTTCGGGATAGTAAATGCCAAAAATAAATGTATTTCTGGATACAAATACACCTATTTTTTTACAAATTTTAGTAAACTTCCCCCATTATCTCCACTTGGTCTAAATGGTGACTCTGAGCTTTAATGCTTTTTATAGGCACCCTTTGCTTTTTAATGTATTCTGATTTTATCTTGTTTTTATGTGTTATAAGATTTATTCATGCACTATTTTTTTACCCCGTTATATACATTTTTTAGAGCACTAAGGCCTTATAATTATTTATTTGATGTTGGACTCTGTGACCCAGAAACCAGTGGAACACAAAGTAATTGTTCCTGTATCCCGTGAGGCTCATTGTAGTCAGGGCAGGCGACAGGGGGGGGGGTGTCAAGGGGGACAAGTGTGACAGGCCCCAGAGATGTGAAGGGCCCCAAAGTTTCCATGCCCCGGTATGGCCACTGCCTGTCAGTGACCTTCACAGCTTGGCCGTCTACTGTGCACCATCTGTGTGTGGCTGAGTCTGGCTAACTCACTGTGTGCCACTGCCGTCTACTGTGTGTGCCCTGCCACTCATCGTGCAGAGCCATCTACTCTGTGTGTGCGCATGGCTTGGGGCCACAGGCGCACAGCCGTACCCCCCCGCTGGTGCTGTGGCCTCAGTCTCTGGCTCCTGTACTTTTACTGCGCATGCGCGGGTCGCCTGTTCCGCACTCTGTGAAAGATCTGCCCTGCCTGCTCATAGTGCTCAGCATTCTTTTGTGAAAGTGACAGGCCAGCAGCAGCAGGAGCCAGCAGGAAGCAGCAGCCAGGAGCCAGGCCAGCAGGACTGAGAATGAGAGACGTCTGCACCTGAAAGCAGGATCTGGAGCAGCGAAAGGTTAAATGAGGCTCATGCAGAAGAGCGTTGTGTGGATTTGGGATTAGGTGGGGGGCCCCAGAAATATCATTGTACAGGACCCCAAGATTTCTGTTGCCGGCCCTGATTGTAGTAGACCACTTCTGTGACCGCTACACGTGGAATGCAGAAAAGAACGCAAAAGACGCTGGACATCGGCGGCCATACTTCCTGTTCCATGCGCGTCATGTCCGGCGTGCCATCGGCATCATTATGGACACTTGTGTGAACTATGATTGAAGGGGGTATAGATAGGAGCCATTATGGGACTATAAGTACACTGTTCTGACAGAGAGCAGATCGCTCGAAGCGCGTTAAGTGTACTTCATCCGCCCAGCTGACTTGCACCTGTACTTGGACGATCCACTTCAACATCATCTTCTGACCGGACGACCTGCAGGAGTCCCGAGGGAGATTGTGGTCCACCAGTGTAGCAGCTTGCCAGTGGGATAACTTTTCATGCTTTTATACTTGTCACAAAATTGTAAGTGCAAGGAGGTATTAAACCTTTTTATTTCATCAAAGGTGCTGCCCAATTATATTCATTTGTGGTCTATTTCCCTGTGGAGGGACAAAAAGACCCATTCTCTCATTTCTGGAAGGATCACTGAGCTGTTAATATAGCATCCTGTTACACAGGTCTATGTATTTATATTTTTACACTATAATCAGCGGGATGCCCAGGGTAATCGAGGACAGCCCCAGGCTTCAACATGGGCAAGGAAGTTCTGGAGGGGGGGGTCCCCTTCTTTGGGGGGTCCCCATTTCCAGAGGACCCCGGCCCCCGCTGAACGGTCAGGGGGAGAATGCTTTGGCCGGGGGACTTGTATAAAAAATCCTCCCCCCCCCCCGGCTGTGGCATTACCCTGCTGGCTGCTATGGCCTTGAAATACGGGGGACCCCTACTCATTTTATCCCCCGTATTTTGGGAACCAGGATCGGCCCTTGAGCCTGGTGCTGATTTTATAAAATCCTGGGGACCCCTATTTGTTTTGCTCTGTGATTTTATGAAACCAGGACTGGCTCTTTGAGCCCGGGGCTGGTTATGCTCAGGAGGGGGGATGCCACACCGTTTTGTTTTCAACTTTTTTGTTTTAATTCTTTTTTTACACCAGAACAATGCACAGATCACAATGATCTGTGCATGGTTCAGACAAATTGGCAAGTCAGAAACCGGTCTATTTGTTTTGTGATTATTAGTAACCTTTACTAAAAATCACATCCCATTAAATTGCCGATTTG
Organism: Crinia signifera; assembly: GCF_055691185.1. NCBI lineage: Eukaryota > Metazoa > Chordata > Amphibia > Anura > Myobatrachidae > Crinia > Crinia signifera. The sequence continues at coordinate 83,745,389 of NC_139226.1, forward strand.
TATACTTTTTAATGGGAAAACATCTGGATGTGATTTTTAGTGTTACTAAAAGTTGCACCTTTAAAATTCGGAAATTCGCGGCAAAAAGTGCCACCAAACGCATCCTATAAAATGTGCGATTTTCGGAAAATGACCGAAAATGGGCATTTGGGCGAAAAAAAATCGCAAAAAATAAATAAATCACACCTTATTAAATGTCACCCCTTGTCTCCTTGTTATACAGTCTACGGCCACACGGTGGCGCCAAGAGTCCATTGTTCCATTATATGCTTTGAAGTATTTGTTTCAGTAAGGAGATACATCTTAATCGCTCCTGGTTTTATTTAAGCACTCTTACCACAAACTCGAACAATTCTGCTCCAAGACACATTACTCATTCCAACGTTAAATAATCACTGGTGCCATTAGAGGCTTGCAGCACGAAGGCTTGGGTCACTCCTGTGTCACAGGTCACGCTAGAGCAATGCTTCATGTCACATGTTCTCAGCCAAGTAACACATGCCACCACTACATTCTAGTATGGAACATTAATCCTGTATCCCACATGAGAAATAGACTAATATTTATATTAGAGATGAGCCCAGATCCGAGCAGCGCCTCCTGACTCGGAACCGGACACGCGGGCAAAACGTCATCGCCCGGCGTCGGATTCTCGCAAGATCACGGAACCCTTAAATTCCGCACCCTCGCGCCGCCATATTCACTCCGGTCTCGGAGCAGGGTGGGGAAGGCTGTGCTGGTGTGTATGGTCTCTGCTGGGGCCTGTGCTGCTTTGTACTGTGTCTCTCCTCTTTGCTCAGTGTTTAAGACAGTAACATCAGCATTGCAAGGATGACTTTTGCTGTGTACTGTCTCTCCTTTGTGCTGGGGCCTGCCTCTGCTGAGTCTGCAGTGCTCCTGTATAGTCAGTCACAGTGTGATAGTCCACTGGTACTGCTAGTGCCACTGCCTGCCCTGCACTGCCTAGTGGCTGCTGCCAGTACCACCTACAATTAATTAATTCCAGTCTGCTCTCTGCTGTTGCCACTGGCTAGTGGCTACCAGTACCTATTGCAGTATATAATTCCAGTGTGCTGTTGCCCATGGTGACCAGTACCTATCACAGTATATAATTCCAGTCTGCTGTTGCCACTGCCTACCAGTATTTATCGCAGTATATAATTCCACTTTGCTGTTGCCGCTGGCTACCAGCATTTATCTCAGTATATAATTCCAGTCTGCTGTTGCCACTGCCTACCAGTATTTATCGCAGTATATAATTCCACTTTGCTGTTGCCGCTGGCTACCAGCATTTATCTCAGTATATAATTCCAGTCTGCTGTTGCCGTTGGCTACCAGTATTTATCGCAATATACAATGTCAGTTTCCTGTTGCCGCTGGCTACCAGTATTTATCGCAGTATATAATTCCAGTCGGCTGTTGCCACTGCCTACCAGTACCTATCGCAGTATATCATTCCAGTTGCTGTTGCCGCTGCCTACCAGTATATATAGCAGTATATACAGTAATTCCAGTTTGCTCTTGCCACTGCCTACCAGTACCTATCGCAGTATATAATTCCAGTCGGCTGCTGTCGCTGGCTACCAGTATTTATCGTAGTATATAATTCCATTCTCCTGTTGCCACTGCCCACTGGCTACAAGTATTTATCGCAGAATATAACTCCAGTCTGCTGTTGCCACTGCCTACCAGTATTTATCGCAGTATATAATTCCACTTTACTCTTGCTGCTGGCTACCAGTATTATTTATCGCAGTATATAATTCCAGTCGGCTGTTGCCGCTGGCTACCAGTATTTATCGCAGTATATAATTCCAGTCTGCTGTTGCCACTGGCTACCAGTATTTATCGCAGTATATAATTCCAGTCTGCTGTTGCCGCTGGCTACCAGTATTTATCGCAGTATATAATTCCAGTCTGCTGTTGCCGCTGGCTACCAGTATTTATCGCAGTATATAATTCCAGTCTGCTGTTGCCACTGGCTACCAGTATTTATCGCAGTATATAATTCCAGTCGGCTGTTGCCGCTGGCTACCAGTACCTATCGCAGTATATAATTCCAGTTTGCCATTGCCACTGCCTACCAGTACCTATCGCAGTATATAATTCCAATCGGCTGTTGCCGCTGGCTACCAGTATTTATCGCAGTATATAATTCCAGTTTGCTGTTGCCACTGCCTACCAGTACATATCGCAGTCAGAGGCGTGCTATAGTTAGCCCCCTCCCGTCCGCCCATCTGCCGCCCGCCCATCCGCCGCCCGCAGCCTTACCTGACTTCACTGGTGGTTATTCTTCTGCTAGTGAGACGGACCACAATAAAATGTCCGCCCCATATAGCAGACAGTTCTCTGAAACTGTCTGCTGTATGGGGGCGGACATTTTGTGTTGGTCCGTCTCACTAGCAGAAGAATGAAGCCAGCAAGGGAGCCGGGACGGGACCAGCAAGACAATTAAGGCTGCGGGCGGGGGGTGCGGCCCCATTAACGGCAGGGGGGCACCCAATTCATAGTTACGCCACTGATCGCAGTATATAATTCCAGTCTGCTGTCGCCACTGGCTACTAGTACCTATCGCAGTATATAATTTCAGATGGCTGGGGCCTACCTACTAGTGGTGCTGTCCTGTGGCATAACTTAACAAAAATAATGGATATCAAAATTATGGAGGATAAAAAAATAGGGAAAGATGAAGAGCCCCTTTCTCATAGTTCTGAAGCTGCTGCCTCTTGTCATGACAACATAGATGATGAAATGCCATCAACGTCATCTGCCAAGGCCGATGCCCAGTGTGAAAGCAGAGGGCATGTAAAATCGGATCCAAAGTTTGGTAAAAGGATTCAAAAAAGTAAATGTAAATCATTGGAAGAGAAACGTAAACTTGCCAATATGCCATTTACGACACGGAGTGTCAAGGAACGGCTAAGGCCATGGCCTAAGAGCATGACTAGTGGTTCAGCTTCACATGACGATCAAAGTCCTCCTCTCCCCCCTCCCTATAGTAAATTTAAGAGCGTTAAGCTGACACAGACTAAAAAAACACAGCAAACAACTCTGCCTTCTAAAGACATATCCCAGATCCCCAAGGAGCGTCCAAGGGTGTCAGTGGTTGTGATGCCGGACTTTCCCATCACTGCTCCTTCCACCATTTGCAGTACACCCTCTGCATATGCTGGAAGAATAGTTCCAGATTTTAGTAATGAAGGTGATGTTGTACACCAGGAAGAGGATATTGATCAGTGGCGTAGCTAAGTTTTGGGCGCCCCCGCGCGGGGGCTGCGGTGCTATAGTTACGCCGCTGATATTGATGTAGCTGGTGCTAAGGAGGAAGTTGACGAGGAGGATGCTGACGTGGTTTGCTTAAATGAGGCACCAGGGGGGGGAAACAGTTGTTGTCCATGGGATGAAAAAGCCCATCGTCATGCCTGGGCAGAGGACCAATAAATCCACCTCTACGGTCTGAAATTTTTTTTATCTGAATCCGGACAACATATGTATTGCCATATGTAGCTTATGTAAAGCTCCAATAAGCCCACCTAGGGACATCCTTCCTTATACGTCACCTGAAGACCCTTCATAAATCAGTGTTTAGTTCAGGAACTGCGGCTAGCAGTCCAGGGACACCTAAATCCCTTGGTCCTCCTTTTGGAGCCAAGCGCCTGAAAAGCACACCACCAACTCCTTCCTTGTCAAATTCCTCCTCGATCTGGATCGGGGGGAGTCCTGCAGGCCATGTCACCATCATGACTGACTCCCCTTCTATCCAAGATTCCTCTGAAGGATCCTGCAGCGCTATGCCTACTACTGCCGCTGCTGCTGGGAGTCGTTCATCATCCCAGAGGGGAAGTCGTAAGATCGCTACGTCTTTCACTAAGCAATTGACCGTCCAACAGTCATTTGCCATGAGGACGAAATACGACAGCAATCATCCTATGGCAAAGCAGATAACTGCGGCCTTGACAGCTATGTTGGTGTTAGATGTGCGTCCGGTGTCCACCATCAGTGGAGTGGGATTTAGATGGTAGATGGAGGTATTGTGTCCCCGGTACCAAAACCCATCTAGATTCCACTTCACTAGGCAGGCGATACCCGCGATGTACAGGGACGTCAGAAAAAGTGTCCTCGGTGCCCTGAAAAATGCAGCTGTACCCACTGTCCACTTAACTACGGACATGTGGACAAGTGCATCAGTGCAAACTAAGGACTATATGACTGTGACAGCCCACTGGCCTTCTGCAGCAGCAGCATCTCCTGCACGCCAGCTCCTTCCAAGGCAGGCTACGCTGTGTATCACCGGTTTCAGGAAGAGGCACAACGCCGACAACCTCTTAGAGAAACTGAGGGAAATAATCTCCCAGTTGCTTACCCCCTTTAGACTCTCCTGGGGATTTGTGGTTTCGGACAATGCCAGTAACATTGTGTGGGCATTAAACATGGGCAATTTCTAGCACGTGCCATGTTTTGCCCACACAATAAATTTGGTGGTGCAGCATTTCATCAGAAGTGACAGGAGCATGCAGGAGATGCTTGTGGTGGCCCGCAAAATTTGTGGACACTTTCGGCATTCTGACACTGCCTGCCGAAGGCTGGAGCGGCAGCAAAAACTCCTCAACCTGCCCTGCCATCACCTTAAACAAGAGGTGGTGACGCGCTGGAACTCCACCCTCTATATGCTGCATAGGATGGAGGAGCAGCAAAAGGCCATTTAAGCCTACACGGCCACCTACGACATAGGCAGAGGAGCGGGGCTGCACCTGACTCAAGCGCAGTGGAGGCTGATTTCCGTGTTGTGCAAGGTTCTCCAGCTGTTTGAACTAGCCACAGGTAAAGTCAGTTCTGACACTGCCAGCATTAGTGAGGTGATTCTCCAGAAGCAGCTGGAGAAAGTGAAGGAGGAGCTAAAGCGTAGCGATTCCGCAAAGCATGTCGCCTTTTGTGGATGAAGCCCTCCATATGCTTTGCCAGGATACAAGGGTGTTCAGTCTGTTAAAGTCAGAGGAATACATTCTGGCCACTGTGCTCGATCCTTGGTTTAAAGCGTATGTTATGTCTCTGTTTCCAGCGGACACAAGTCTACAAAGGTGCAAAGACCTGCTGGTCAGGAGATTGTCATCTGAAGGGGACCCTGGCACGGCCACAGCTCCTCCTTCATTTTCTGCCACACCTGTGCCTGCGAGTAAACAGCTGCGATTTCCCACACAACCCACTGGTTGGGATGCAGGGCAGGCAGGAGGGAGTTTGGACATCTGGTCCGTATTAAAGAACCTGGCAACGAATGACAACTGACATGTCTACTGTCGGTGCATTGGATGCTGTCACCATTGAAAAAATGGTGAAGGATTACTGGAAGCAAAAAAAAGGCAGCTTGGAAGCCCCTGTACAAGCTGGCTCTATTTTACCTGAGTTGTCCCCCCTCCAGTGTGTACTCCGAAAGAGTTTTTAGTGCAGCAGGGAACCTGGTCAGTGAGCGGCGAAGGAGGTTGCTTCCGCAAAATGTGGAGAAGATGATGTTTGTAAAAATGAATTATCAATTATTCAATGAAGACCAGGAATTGCCTCCAGAGATTATAACGGGACCTGTGATTGTGGAGTCCAGCGGGGACGAATTTATAATCTGTGAGGATGAGGAAGTACACACTGAAGGGGGCGAGGAATCAGAGGAGGAGGAGGATGGCGAGTGACGATGGCATCTTTTCGCTGTAGAGCCAGTTTATACAGGGAGATATTATGAATTTTTTTTGTGTTTGGGGGCCCAAACAAATCAATAATTTCAGCCACAGTTTTGTAGGCCCTGTCGCTGAAATGTTTGGTTTGTTAAAGTGTGCATGTCCTATTTTCGCAACATAAGGGTGGGTTCCATCTTGCATCACCATTCATTATTCCTACTGCTGAGAGTCATTCATATGTGGGACTTGTCTTTTCAATGCATACAACTGTTTGCGTTCTTGACAGTGATTAGTGGACTTGTCTTTAAATGCAAACAACTGTTTGCATTCCACTAATGAGAGTAATTGGTTGCTGCACCAATCGCCCACTGCTCAACGGTTGGCCGCCGCCTGTGCTCAGATAGGGTGTTACAGGTGTCTCCGGGAAGCCATTCTTTAGTGTCGTTAATAGATCGTTACATAGTTTAGACCCAACCCCAGTATCCACGCCACCCTGAAGCGTGGTAATAGTCCCACAATTGAGCAATCAGATTATTATATGGATCGCTTTTCATTATTATATGAATGATGCCCTTTTTTTTTTGTCATTGATTCTTTTATTGAGGGTGTGCCCAGTGGCAATTCCATATTGCACCCCTTTTGCCCTTATTTGCTTTTTGGGGGCATAGTTTTTTTTTTTTTTTTAGCTGGCTTATTGGGTATTAAACTGATAAAAACAGTTACACACAGTGGTCTTTTTGGGGCCTAGTTTTTTAAACTGCCATCCTGTCTGCCGCTGCAGTGCCACTCTTAGATGAGCTACGTGTTTGTGCCACACACTTGTGTGGCTTAGCATAGTTATCCATCTACCTCGGTGCAACCTTTTGCCCTAAAAACAATATTGTAGGTGTTCAGAATAGACTGGAAATGAGTGGAAATTAATGTTATTGAGGTTAATAATAGCGTAGGAGCAAAAAAAATAAATAAATAAAATTCTGCGATATTATCAGTTTTTATGCTTTTTTAAAAAAAATCAGAACCCAAAACCCAAAACGTTTAGGGGGGTATTTTGGCAAAACCCATTAGAACCCAAAACCTGAAGGTAATCAGAACCCAAAACGCGAAAAGTGGCCGGTGCACATCCCTAATTTATATATAGTTTGTGCTGACCGCACCTAGACAGACCGGACGCCAAACAAGTCATTTTTGCATATTTTTTCTCGCCAACCCGATAGAAGAGATGCGGGTGCTGGTGGCTCTTCACACCCAAATGGCGCCGCAATTGAATTGCTCTGTCCGGTGCCATCAAGAAGCAGTCAGCATGAAAAAAAAAAATAATGCATGATCGGTGTCTCTGGATGCCCCCATTTCCTCCCACACTCCAAAGAGAAATTAGTAAGACTTACAGCACTGAAGCACACTTCACTCAAGCTCTGCTATGTAATATTGGGCAATAATCGAAGTTCTTGGTATATTTATTGGCCAGGAAATGCTAGCCAACCAACCAGCATCTAGGCTAAATATAAGATGGCACTGTGAACATTCTTCTGGTCCACACACAATGCTGCAAATTTCGCAGCGTTGTGTCTGGATTAAACGCCGCACAGCCGCGTGCCCCCCCCCCCCCCCCGCTTGCCAAGTTCACCGAACAGCTGCGAATGAAAGTTTTGAATAAACATCATTGGGTGCGGGGGCCAAATCATTCGATTGTTGCGGAGCATCAAATGATTTGGAAAGTACACGCAAATCGAATACACTTTCTGGTGCCGGGAACACGCTATACGATGATGTCAGCTGCCCGCCCCCAGCAGCCATGTCACTGCCTAATTTCCCTGGGAACGCCCAGTGTTTTCATGGGAACGCCCAGTGTTTTCATGGGAACACCAATGAAACGCTGGGCATTCCCATGGGTACCCGTCCTCACTGTTTGGTGAGGACGGGTACCCATGGGAATGCCCAGCGTTTCATCATATGTGAATACACAGGGGAGCGAGCGGATCAGAATAAGGCCCTGTATTTTTTTATTTGTAGAACTAAGTCCCAGCCTGATAACACTTCATGATACATGTTTGTAATGAGGGCAGGGTTGGCCAAACTGGTCCTTGAGATCTACCACCGGTCCACATTTCCCAGGCCACCTAGCTGGTGCACAGGTGTAGTCATTACTACCTAACAAGTTTTCCAGACTCCCTGGTTGGTACACAGGTGTAGTCATTAGTAACTGTCACATTATCAAACCTACTGCATTTATTCTTACAAGAATTAGGGTGCGCATTTCAAGATTCCCCTTCAACCAAATACTCAATATTGTGTACTTGGTACACCTGAAGGTTGGGACTCCTTTGCCATGCACCACACCCACCTGATCTAAATGGTTCAATCAGTTTGGTTTCTGGTTTCCAGAGACTTCAAATTTTAAGGTAAGACCTACAAGTCTGTACAATTTCCTAGTGTTAGTGCTGAATTTGGGGTTCGGTGCCCCTTAGGTTAGTGTGGGTGGGTTGCCTTGGGGTGGCTCCCCTTGGGTTGGTGTGGATGGGTTTCCTTGTGGTGGCTCCCCTTGGATTGGTGCCCTTGGGTTGGTGTGGCTGGGTTGCCTTGGGGTGGTGCCCCTTGGGTTGATGTGGCTGGACTGCCTTGGGGTGGCTCCCCTTGGATTAGTGTGGCTAGGTTGCCATGGGGTGGCTTCCCTTGGGTTGGTGTGGCTGTGGTGCCTTCCCTTGGGTTGGTGTGGCTGGGGTGCCTTCCCTTGGGTTGGTGTGGCTGGGATGCCTTGGGGCGGCTCCCCTTGGGTTGATGTCCCTGGGTTGCCTTGGGGTGACTCCCCTTGGGTTGGTGTGGCTGAGGTGCCTAACCGTGGGTCGGTGTGGTTGGGGTGCCTTCCCTTGGGTTGGTGTGGCTGGGGTGCCTTGCGGCAGCTCCCCTTGGGTTGATGTGGCTGGGTTGCCTTTGGGCGGATCCCCTTGGGATGGTGTGGCTGAGTTGCCTTGGGGTGGCGCACCATAACACATATTTAGCACTGTTTTCTACTAATATTGTATTTTATAATTTTTCACTGTAAATAACTTTAGTAGTATCAGTATGTACATGTAATAGGGGATATACAGTACTGTACTGTATATTGTAAGCTCCACTGAGGCAGGGACTGATGTGAATGAACAGTACAGTGCTGCGGCATATGTGTGCCCTATACAAATTTTAATAAATACTACTTAACCCTTTAATGCCAACGTTGCTGTGAGCAATCCTCAAAATATCCGCTAAAAATGCCAGCACCAGCTCACTGCGACTGTTCTTTTTTTGGGCGCAATATTTAACTACGCTTCAATGAATTGACTTGGCTGTATTTGTATTTATTTATACCTGTAATCAGCACTGGCATTTTTAGCGGATATTTTGAGGACCGCTCACAGCAACGTTGGCACAAAGGGTTAAGTAGCACAGACACTTCACAGATTTTTATCAATAGGTCTCTGTATACTTTGGAACAACGGATTGTTCTATTATCCAGCTAGATAAGTCCCTGATCTGTCTGAGAAGATAGGAGCTGTCAGGGGGGCAGTAAAAACACTCAGTGACAACATTACCCTAATTATGGTCCTACTCGAGTAGCGGATCCAGAGGGGTTGGAGGGGGAGGGGTTGCAGCGCAGTTCAAAATTCAAATAGGGGAGCCACACCCACTGCCACCAACTGCCATTCCAAAATGACTCACTGCCAGTGGGTGTGGCTCCCATGCTCCATGTGTAAGGGCCATAACGGTGCGCATATTTGTTATTTTCACATTTTGTTTCTTAATTTTTTGGGACTTTTTCATACTTTAACATCCACATGGACTTCCGATTCGGATACACGCACTACATTAAATGGGGGTCCATATCGACAGATGTATACAGTGACCAGGGGCGAATTTAGGGGTCAGGCCGCCCCTAGGCACAACACTTTTGTGTCCCCCCCCCTATTTTAATGTAATCATATATGTATATACATTGTTATTTATATATTTCATTAAAATTTAACTGTAGCCCACCTTAATATTTTTTTAAGCACTCTGGACTGCTCACTGTACAGAGGACCCGGAGGGAGGCACTTAGTAGTACAGTGATTACCAGTGTCTCCGTCAGTCTCTCTCACACTGTGACTTACTGAGCGCAGGGAGGATCTGCGCGCCGCTCAGCTGCTGGATACACAGCAGCCAATAGACTGTGTGTGTGTAGAGTAGCCAATGGCCGGGAGCCGGCAGCAGTGAGCCTGAGCTATTTCCGGGGACCGTCAGACCCAGGCACTAAGCGGTGATGTAATGTGCATGGCAGAGTGGGAGAGCAGTCACTCGCTGCTGCCCACCCACTGTGCCATGCTGCTATTTATCAGAATGTCAGCCTGCCTGCCGCCCTTAATTGGTGCCGCCCTGAGGCCGGTGCCTCACGGGCCTAGGCACAAATTCGGCCCTGACAGTGACACAAAACACTTAAAAACCCCATATTGTCTGCACAGCGTATGAAGGCGCTGGGTGCATTGTACATTTCCTTCCTTCCAGTGGTTAATGCACACTGCTTTTTCTGCATTATTCCTTAACTAGCGCTTAAGCAGCATTTGACCTTGGCTTTCCCTGAACAAGAAGAAAGATGAGATAATATTGATTTAACAATGGATGTTTGAGTAAAATTTCTTTTTCATTGTCTCCCAGTGATTTTTATGTTGCTTTCTTTAACAATAGAGATAATTCTATAGTCTTTTTGATTATTTATTTATTTTTTTGGTCTTGGTATTTAAAAAAAAAAGAAACCTTTTACGGTGAAAGTCTTAGATCCTTTTCAAAGAACACGTGACATACGCCATTGTTTGTAAATGTAATCTTCACCTTCATGACTCAATCAGGGCACTTCCATTGTATTATCTCTCCCGTCTAAAGTAACGGAAGATCGGGGGCAATAGTCAGTTGTTGCTATTTTAAAGGCGCAATTTGCCCCTAAATAGGCCGGGTGTGGTATAGGGGTCCGACAGTCGGGATCCCGACAGTCATTATCCCGACGTCGGGATCCCAACTGGCCGGACCCAGACAGCATGGTGAGCGCAACTAAGCCCCTTGCGGTGAGCGCAACTGAGCATGGTGAGCGCAACTAAGCCCAGCCACCTATTCTATTCTCCCTCAATGGGGGTCGTGGACCCCCACGAGGGGAAATAGCCAACGGCCGTCGGGAACCCGGCTGTCTGTGCTTTGACAGTCGGGATCCCGACTGTCAGGACCCCGTCCGGCACCCAATAGGCTGGGGTTGAGCTGCGTAAAGTGGCTAAACCCGACTAAACTAATGGGTGCAATGCAAAAAAAAGTTTTGGGGGGTTGGCCACTGGCACCCAAACGTAGCAACAATTGATTTGCTCTGTTGGGCGTCATCTAGAGGTGGCTGAAGGGAATATAATTGATTTCTCACTTTGTTACGTCACACAGAACACTAGTTATACTTTTTCCTATGGCATCACAAGGGGTCTGCAGCGCCTTTCAATGTACAGAAACAGGGCAAATGGAAATGGAGGTGTGCCTGCACACTTACTGTATCTGTTCATTTTGGGCCTGTCAATAGGTCAGCTTTGGCCATAGATTTTAATACTTCTGCATTAGTGACTACTTGAGTGCTGCTCTATGACCACCAAAACTATCCATGACAAAGGGGAGAGAGGCGAGGGGTTGTATAAGCTGGGCTTACTCCTCTGGAGTACAGAAACTGGATGAAACCAGAAAAGAGTAACTTACAGTATGGGGATTTGCAGGACATTGTTTATAGACGTTGCTGCTACAGAACACCAGTATGCAACACTGCAGGGTGTGATGGTAAGAGGGTAATTGGGGAGTGGGTGAAATGTATAGGCAGATGGTGATTAGCAGAGGGTAATGCCAGGGAGAGGCAATGGGTGTCAGGAAGATGGGGAGAGGCAGAGTGTGACTGAGAGAAGGTAAAAGGGAGAGCCAGAGGGTTATTGGCAGTGTATGATGCGAGGGAGGAGCAGTGGGTAACAGGAAGAAGGTGCCAGCAATTGGTAACATAAGAAAATGAAAGGAAGTGAGTGAGAGGGTGATGGGGGTGAGCAGTGGATGAATCCAGGAGGAGAGTGGTGTGTAGTGAGGGTGATGGGGAGAGTGATGTGGGTGACCTCAGGGGAAGGTAGAAGCAGTGGATGATAGGGAGAGGGTTACAGAGAGAGGCAGTGACCAGGGAGGTGACAGAACTGGAACATGTGCAAGGCAGCTCCTCTTTGGGGTAATAATCCCTGACACTGGTGGAAAGGCTGGCCTCACCCAGAGAGAACCTGGAAGCCAGGATTATGGGGCAGTGATTTAGGATTTAGGCTTTGAGAGCCATTCTGAATTTCTGTAGAGAGGAGGAAAGTCTCAAAGGGACTAAACCCAGGTTGCCTATTTTTTGAGGATTCATTTAAAAACGTCAGACCCGGGTTTGCAATCCCGGGTCCGACCTGCATTTGCAATGTCAGCCTCCACCTGCATGCTTGCAAATCCTGCGTTTACCCTTGCCTTTATATTAGTGTAAGAGCTCACAGACAGTGCCACATCCCTCTTCTCCTTCCCTTGCACTCAGGGAGGCTCCAAAGGAGCGGCTGAAGCACAGTAAAAAAAACAAATAGGGGAGACACACCAACTGCCATTCCATACTGACTCACTGGAAGTGGGTGTGGCTCCACTATTTTAATTTTGGACTGTGCTGCAGCTCCACCTCTGTAGCCGCCACTGCTTGCACTATTAGGGGATTTTTTTAAGCTCGGGGAAGTGATAATGTGTCTGTTTTTTTATCACTGGCCAATCATCTCCTAACTGTGAAGTTGCAGGCTTGGTTTGAAAAATGACAGGTAGGAGCTGATTGGCCAGTGATAAAAACCAGACACTTTATCACTTCACCGAGCTTAATAAATCTACCCCTTAGTGTCACCAACGCCTCTTCCAGACATGCGCCACTGTTCACTCGCCTATATGTTGGGATCTGGATTGTTGATTACAAATTCCTTTCCCACCCGCAAATCATTGCCGTATACATTTGCCTCTGTGATTTCTTCTTCCTTGTTTGTGGTGTTACTGTAATGGTTTATTGTCGTGCAATGGCCTGACATTGTATATTGCAGCTATGCTCTGATACTCTTATTGGCCAATGTTACACTATACAGGGAAGCAGACACTTTGTGGAACCTCTATAAATAAAAGGTAAGAAAGATAATACCAATGACCAGTGCAGTTTGAAGCAAAGGGGGTTATTCAGACGTTGTTGTGCGTTTTCACAAGCCGCTCGATTATGAAATGACTGAGTGTGCGATGACTGGTGCCCAGTGGAAAAAACAATCGGGGTGAAATTTAATAGGATGAGAAGTTGGGTAAGAAATCTCCAGTTTCTTTAAAGAGGCAATCATTTACACTGCAAAACCAGTTTGATTTTGCAGTTTTAATGACTGCCGCTTTAAAATTTCTCACTTTCTGAATCTCTCATCCTATTAGATTTCACCCTCGATGTGAGTTGTGAATGGATTTGCAAAACCGCAATCGATTCACACGAAACACACAGATTTGCACATGGCAGGATTTCACTCTGTCGGGGCGGCGGCTGTCTGATTGCAGTCTCCTGCAAATTCGCACATCAGCAGTCAGATATGAATCAGGCCCTGAGATCAACGTGAAGCTTATTATTGGCTCCGCTCTATCACAAGCAGTGTCACCAGAAAAGTGAACCTGACAAATATTGTGTTGTTCTGAACCTAATTTACAACGCTGACGTTTCCTGTGTATGTCAGAGATTATTTATTACAGCGGGTTTAAGCTTTTCATAACTGATTGGTGCAAGGGCCTCATAGTTGTGACCTTTTGGCGTGACGGCAGTTTTTACCTTGACCTCGGTTACTGGGAATCGCAGAGAGCAGGTACGTTCTGTGCTGATCGTCTCCACGGTTGGCAGAATAACCCACTAGAGGGTTAATGCATCCATATTTTCCTGTAATTTATAATGCAGCTAGTCAGGATCAATATGTCTGTGTTGGAGGATTATTCCAATTTTCTACATCTTAATTGAACTTTACTAGTCAGAAATTGATTTGCCGCCCCATTGAGAAGGCTACTTTATTATAATCTATCATTTCAGATCAAGGAGCCTCTTGCTTTTTCCATTCAGTGACTTAATTTGAGGTATTAAGTCCATAGTTATGTTCTGACCATTCTTTCATCCTTAGCGTTAATGTGACCCAATTGTCTGCAAGCCGTGGAGGAAGCTGCTGGCTGAAGGACAATTCTGGATAATGCAGTCTGTTTATTGGGGACCAGTGACCACCCCTTGAGGTGCTATGATTAAAGCATACCCCACAATGGCTGCAATGATGGCTACATGCTAGTGATGAAAGGAATGGTCTATATGGTGCAATAGGAATCTGTGACTTCTCGTATCGGGGGAAATTTACTAGTTCTAGTTCAAATGGGATGTTGCTATGGGCAACCAAACAGAATCTACTTCTTATTTATATAGCACCATCTAGAAATAATAGATAGTATCTGATTGGTTGCCCGTAGCAACATCTCATCTAAAATAAAACTCCCATCTTAGTAAATTTCAACCAACAACTTTGAACCAATACTCCAGCTCTTCTCCCCCCAACCTCTCAACCTTTCCAACCAAAGTGCAGATCGAATGTAAAAGCAAAGGCGAAATCGAATGGGTAGAATAGGTGACATTGAAAGTAAATTGATACGTGTGTACACACCTTAAGACTGAGCATTGGGTCACCCCCACCTCTCCCTTAATGTTGTTGACACTACTCTCTCTTCTATCACTGAAGTCCATCCCATTCCTTCTATTTCCCAATACTGACACTTCCAGTCCTGCAATATCATCCATGAATTTGCCCTCTTCTGCCTGGACTACTGCAACCTGAGACTCTTGTATTCCTTTCTCGCAACTCTCCACTTACATCCATCCTCCATGCTGGCTCATATCTCCTTGCTATCTCATCACTCTTCAACCTCTCCTCTATTCCGAACCTTCACTGCCTCCCCTTCCCCTTCAATTCCTTGTCCTAACATTCAAAAGTGGTCTTGGTTTCTCTGTCTGCTATATCTCTTTCCCCACACCCTGCCCGCTCTCTCTCTCTCTGCTACCTGGCCTCTGCATCCTGTTTCTGGTGGAGATGAGTCCACAACAATACTTAGCAAGCATAGACACTGCAGTGTGTTACTGTTCTATGGTATCTCTAATCTGGTCCTGAAGACCACATAAGTGCTGTATATACAGTAGGTGACTGCAAATCCTTGCACACATCACACCACAATTCCCCTGCAGATGGAAATGAGGAAACCAGGCAAATGTAGTTAACATGACAGGTTTTATATTTTAATCTGTATTTTGTGCTATTTTAGGGATTGTCGAAGAGGCACCAGGAACAGACTGTCCTAAAGCCGCATTGCTTCTGGCATCTGATTGTCAGGAGACCACGTAAGAAGCAATGCTGTCTCTGTGCATCTCTGCCGCCCATGACATACTGTAACTGACAAGGCTGGCCTGTCTTCCTGTGCCGAGGCCTGCAGTTTCTTAAGACATACAGTAAGTGTGTGTATGCGTGTATACATATATATATATTCTAACAAACATAGATGACCCCGTTGTGATGGTGAATCCACCTTCTTTTCATGAAGACATGTTTGTTCGTCACTGCTCCCACCTCTTGTCCCCTGCCTCTTGGATGTCTGACGTCGGCTGCTCCCTGCCCAGTAATCGCAGTGAGAATATATACTCGTATGTGCTTAATATGGCGGATCCTGATAAGGCCCAGATAAGATACACGGCCCTCACCATCCCTGACCCTAGAGGTGTTTTTGATTTTGAGATGTGGCTTTTTTTATTCTTTCTTTCATTTTTTTAATTAAAATATGATAAAATTTATAAAATAAGGAAACCTGTTCCGGACAGACACAAAACAATCTGATCTATAGACTACAGCCACAACCCTGGTACACGGCAGCTTCCAGAGTCCTGTGCTCCCCTACAAGACTCAATGTCTATTTTTATTGGTTTATATTAAATATATTAATCGAGTAACAGATCCACACTGCTTTCCTGCCACGTCTCATCTGTTGCACAGAGCCAGGAAGAAGCGAGCCTATTGGGGGGGGTCTCGGCAAAACCTCCGAGCTCACCGGCCATTATTACTACCGGTCTCCTCAGTCATGGCTAGATTCCTACAGGCTGCTGAAAACAAGTAACAGTTCGGCTCCAGTCGGAATTGGGAGCTTGGTTTTATTATTTTACAACTTGGGGGATAGTTTTATAAAATGTTTATTTCCCACCCACCTACACAATAGAACCATGGCTTGTTGTACTCCACTGAACAAAGTGATTTGTACAATAAAAAGGTCCCTTCCCTTTTCATATAAATATAAAACTAAATAAATATGTCGGGAAGAGAGGATTCCGCCCCTTGGGTTCCAGGCTTCTTGCTGTCAGAAGTCCTTTCCCTGGAGGTCCCTGACCAGAGACCTCCCAGAATCCTCTACATCGTCCATTCTTCCTCGGTGTCCCACGCACAATGCCCCAGGGGCTCCGGGCGTCACACGTGCGTCTGCATTCTCCTCTGAAGGGGCCGGCTCGGGTCAGAGTTTTGAGAGGATGACTGGGAAAAATGAGAGGAGGAGGCTGAAGCTTTGCTGGACTTGTCGAACTGGACGTAGCCATCTTGCTTCCCGCTGCTGCTGACGCTGCTGTCACACTGAGTGTCCATGAAGGAGCTGCTGTCGCTCATGGAGCCTCTCTGGAACTCGCGTTCGCACAGCTCGATGGAACTGCTCCCCATGCCAAGAACAAAGCGCTGGCTGTAGTCGTAGAGCCGGTTCTGGCCGCTCAGGGTGCTGTAGATGTTGGTAAAAGACATGCCTGTGGGTACCCGCTGCTTGTTGGCCGGGCGGATGTCAGGCTGGCAGTTGGATAAGGCGATGGTTGGCGTTGAGTGGTGGTCTTTGAAGGTGTTCACGCTGTAGTAGCCATTGGTGGGATCCTGCAATGCATAAACATGCGTGGTCAGTCCATCGGGCCAGGAATTTAGGGGTCTAGTTTGCTTTAATTTAGCTTGTAAATAAGGAAATTCTGTATCCCATAACAACTAAATACTAGGCCAGGGGTATGCAACCTGTGGCACTCCAGCCACTGTGGAACTTCAAGTCCCAGCATGCCATGGCAGTGTTTTTCTGTTAGATTATGTTAAAGTTGCTGGAGGGCATGCTGGGATGTGCAGTTCCATGGTCCCTTACCCCCTACTAGCTGTAGAATCAGTGATCAGGTCATGACAGCCTTTAATTATACCCACAAAAGATACTGGAATGAGTAAAGGGGAGGCTCCGGAGGAGGGGCTGCAGCACAGTTCAACATTCAAATAGGAGAGATCCACCCCCTGCCACCAACTGCCATTCCAAACCGACTCACTGGCAGTTGGTGCCTAATTTGAACTGTGCTGCAGCCCTTCCCTCATCTGGTGCCATCACTGGTCAGAAGTTATTCATATTATTTGAAGAGCGGGTGGAATGTAAAACGTATAGCCAAATATCAGGACAAGGAACGGAGGTTGACAAGATGGCACCAACCAGAAGTAAGTGGTGCCAATGATGTTCTGGAATAATATGGAGTACGTTAACTAAATGAACTTGAATATACTCTTATCAATAGTATTGGCATTTTAGGCAATACATGAGCCTGCAGACCTGGGCTATAAGGAACCGGCGGGCACTGAGATTGATTAGTACCCCCAAATGATCCGCGCCAGCAGTCCAAGTATTGCCGTTTGCCCAGCTAGCTTCCATGATCCACACAGTATATAAAGAGATGTGACACCTTCTCTGTATGCGGTTCGGCATACTGGTGGCAACGAGCCTACATTTTATATGTACAGATGTAACACGCTTATCGATGCCAAGATACGCCCACTTATGCGTGTTTGGTGTGCCAAAAATCACACCCACGAATCGCTCCTCAATGCTTTTCTATTAACTGTGGTAGCGAATTAGATGCAAGTGCATGGCGGCGGGACCAATTGCCACGTACTGTACTGTATGTCATGCATGGCAACAATGAGTGTGGCTATAACTGTACTGTACCAGAAACCTGGGTGCAGTGTGTGGGCTCCCCTGAACTAAGGGGCCCCTGTGCACCACACACATTTCACATTTTGTAGAAACACCTGCAGACCCAGGATCTATTTGCAAACGTGAAGCCTGACCTTCTGGGTTCAGTACAGTCACTGCTCCTGGTGTTGTGACCCGTCAGATTGGCTGGAGACGGGGGGCTCATTACTAGTCGCTGATTCAGGGCTAACGGCGCCCTCCATAATCAAACAGACAGAGTGCAGGAGTGGGGAGAACGCGGAGACACAATGGTTTGCGGCCGCACGCATCGCCTAGGCTCCCGAGAGACGCACTCTGCTCCTGTTGCTATGGAGACCACTTTGATTAAATATGACACTAAATCAATTTTTTTTTTTTTTTGGGAGAAGAGATTAATTATCCTTTTAAACACATTCCTTCATCTGCATGTAAATAAATCTGACTTAAAAGGCTAATAACAGACTGAAATTGTTTCTGGGAGAGGAAAGGGGGGTCAGTCTTAATATTCTGTCCTAGTCGCCGGTTATGGGAGGAGGGGGGGGACGGGACTTTGAACTTTACTTTAGCAAACTGCACAATTGTGTATGGTTTATGCACAACGAATAGGGGTAAATTCTATTGGAGATGGGATGTTGCCCAAATTCTTTGGGGTAAATTTACTAAGGTACAGTAGGAGTTCTGTTTTGGATGAGATGTTGCCTATAGCAACTAACAAAAAAATGAGGCTCCCAACTCTACAAAAGTCATGCGGGACCTGGGGGGTAAGTCACAGCATAGACATCCCTCGCCACATGGCGTACTGACGCTCAGGGCAGTAGAGAGGTATGTTGTACCCCAGTAAAATTTTGGAGGTGTGGCCACCTCCTGCAACAAGGCGACGCCCCAAAAAACGCTTAGGGGGTGAAAACACACTTTAAAGTCGAGGGGGGAGTGTTATTGCCACCCCCCCTTAGCAGCAGCAGCAAACACCTACAGCATGTGCTGTGCTGAGAGCAGGGCCGGTGGGGGCGGTGGGGGGGCGGTGGTGGTGTTACCTGTGTAAAAAACTTGCGGCGCCGGGGTCCCTGCAGTGCTGGAGCTGGCAGGGGTGTCCGTGCCGCGGGGGAACCTGCGGCGCTGTCATTGTGTATAAAGCTGGCGGCGGCCAGCGGGGTCCCTGCAGTGAATAGAAAATAACTAGCGCTTCCCGCGCCGTTGCGCGCATAGCGCTAGTTATTTTCTATTCACTGCAGGGACCCCGCCGACCGCCGCCAGCTTTATACACAATGACAGCGCCGCAGGTTCCCCCGCGGCACGGACACCCCTGCCCGCTCCAGCACTGCAGGGACGCCGGCGCCGCAAGTTTTTTACACAGTTCGCTAACCCTCCATGCTGGGGGTGAGGGGCGAACTGCCGCCCTCCAGGTGCCGGCGCCCTAGGCAAATGCCTAGAGCTGCCTAGTGGTGTCACGCGGCCCTGGCTGAGAGCATGCTCAGCATGAGCTCTCACGCTGAGCCTGCTGTTAGCACAGCACATGCTGTAGGCGTGTGCTGCCTGGGAGGGATGGAGGAGAAAGGGGGCGGGGTTGTGGACCAAGGCCCCCCGCCGGGCCCCTCCAGCAAACCTAGGCCCGGGTAATTAGTACCAGCTCCCCCCCTCTCAGCAGCCCTACTGATGTTAGCTGTACATGGGCACATCTGTGTGTCTGGTCACTGTCTCAGGCTGCCCCAGACACATTCTATGAACCAAATGTGAAAGGGTGTGAGAATTAGACAATGAGCGATTTTGGTAGAGTGTTCACAATCATTTTTAAAGCGGCAATCCTTTACACTGACAAACCAGGGTCATTTTTGCCATGCAATTGATGGCCGCTTGAAAAAAATGGGAAAACTCTCCCAAAATCTCCCTTTCTGATTCTCACACCCCATTAGATTTGGCCCTATATCTCCCTTTCTGCTTCTCACACCCCATTACATTTGGCCCTATATCTCCCTTTCTGATTCTCACACCCCATTACATTTGGCACTATAAGTACAGTGTAATCAGTGCTGCACAGTGCCGGCAGTGCTGTACAAGGAAGCATACGGTTACAGGTGCATTTTACCTTCTGAAACTCCTTCTCCTCCTCCTTCAGGACCTCTAGCTGCTTGAGGACAGAGTCCTGCTGGAAATCTCCTCTGTCAATCTGTAAGACAAGAACAATGCCACGTTACTTTGCTGTGTCCTGTTATTATTATTACATTGGTAACGCAGTCATTTGGGGCTGAGCAGCTTATGTGCTTACTCTTATTAGAGAATACTTTAAACCTTCCAAAGTATCCCAGTGTTACATATATGTTCTGTATTTATACAGCTGTATATTAAGACACAGAGGTATATAACCACCTAGCCTCAGTCACCTACCACTCTCTTTCTCCCACTCAACTACAGTGTATCCTGGCCAATCACTGAGTCACACTTCGTTTTGACGCTGGGCATGTGCCAAAGTTGTACCATGAATTACTGATTGCGGACGTAGAACTTACAGGTCTGTGACTGCAGACGGACCTAGAACTTACAGGTCTGTGACTGTGGATGGACCTAGAATTTACAGGTCTGTGACTGCGGACGGACCTAGAACCCCGACTGACAGTCTAATGTGCATAGCATTTTCAGATGTGCTGGAGTCTGGGAGTTTGCGCCACCTGCTGGTGGAGAGGATGGGTGGGGAGGCACAGAGCCAATGCAGATCTGCAATCGGACACATATACAACTTCTGGTGGCGACATATGCTCTTGCAGCTCCCCATGCTGGCAAGAAGAAATAGAGGTGTCCCAAATGGTACTTTCCGTGTCACGCATAGAACTGAAGCCATTTTACTAAGCTAAACTGCTGCACTTCTGGACATGAAAGGTTCAAGAATTTATTTTTTTAACATAGGTGCCCCTTCATTCCACAGATCCAGAACCCAAGTAGCCTAGTGTGCAGTTAATGTGTACCATATATATTCCCACACACACATGGGCCCTTATTCTGATCGGTGCGGCCCGATCAGAATATGCGGCCGCAACCGTGCAGGCGAATCTCCGCCTTCCATACGGATCGCCACCTGCCGTCCGTATGCGGATATGTGGCGATCCGCATGAAATTGTACGGGGATACGCCTCCTCCATGGTGGGAGCAGCCCCTGCATTCGATGGTCGCCGAACATCGAATGCAGGGCCGCACGCTCCACCAGGTCCCGCAACACAAGACCACACGGACACTTGTCCGTGTGAAATCATGTATAGGGGCAGGCAGCTGACATCCGGCGATGTCAGATGCCCGCCCCGTACCCACGCGTCACGGCCTCATTACCATGCATACGCCCCGCGTTTGCATGGAAACGCCCATGAAACGGGGGGCGTATGCATAGGGTAATGAGGCTAAGTAGCCCCTCACGCCCCTCTACGCCCCCTGTGCGGCGTATAAAGAATCCGTGCGGCGAAATCGCCTGCACATGCGCAGAGTGACCTCTGCACATGCGCAGACGATCAACATCGGCGGTCCGTCCGCATGCGGGAATTTCCGCACCGATCAGAATAAGGGCCATGGTTATTTTGGAAGCATTAGTCAATTCACCTGCATGAATTAGTGATTCCTGAGAGCGTAGCTGACCTTTCCTGAATGAGGGAACACCCCAGGCCAGGCAAACTCATTTCTAATGTCAAATAAAAGCCATTTCAGATATGGAAAGATTTTTGAATGGTGTGTACGGGGGGGGGGACCCACAGAACAGGCCGCATGGAAATGTTACCTATAATTGCTATTGATTCTGACGCGCTGCACTCCTTGTTTTGCCCAAGGGACTGGGATTCGAACTCTGATCGGAGGAAGGAAAAGCGTGGGCTGTGAGCGTCCTGTCCAGGGACCATAAAATATGCATATGAATTAGCCACGTCGCCCTGACTATAATAAGACAGGAATTAATGGGGGTCCTGGTATGGGAACACCGACTGCACATTCATTCAGACTGGAGTAAGTTCTCATTGTGCAGGCGATAAGAGGGCAGGGATTGGGTAACGCCGGGATGTTGTTTCCTAGCAACAGATGACAAGTAATCTGACTTCGAGGCCGGAGCCTGGAGCAAGTCTTGCTGCACCGATTCGAGTCATGTACAGAGCTGCTGCTATTGTCCCTTGCATACGATACTAGAGAGTTGTCACACTTAATGGGTCGACCTTGACATTTGTCGACACATGAAAAGGTTGACATAAGCTTTTTTGTTTTTGATGTCCATGTTGCCTCAGCACGTGGTGACCCCAATTAGTGCAGAACGTACCCTCGGATTCAGGCCAGGCCACATTACGGTTCCCATTCGGAGAAAACCTGATCTATTGAACGTCAGGGAGCCATCTGGGGGCCTAATTCAGCTTGGATCGCTTATCGGAGGATTTGAAAATGACATGTGTACAGTACGCATTGCATATGTGTGAGGGGAAATAGCAGATGAAAATGTGGGGGTTATGCTGGTTCACTCCTTCAGGCAATTTCCTTCTTAGATGGACAAAACCATGTGCATTGCAGGGGGGGCAGATGTAAAATGTGCAGAGAGAATTCGATTTGGGTGAGTTATTTTGTTTCTGTGCAGGGAAAATACTGACTGCTTTGTTTTTACACTGCAGTATAGATCTCACTTTGAAGTGAAACCCCACCCAAATCTAACTCTCTCTGCACAAGTAACATCTACCGCACCTGCAGTGCACATGGGCCCTTATTCTGATTGAGTCGGATGGCTCCGAATGCGGACGGACGGCCAATGGTTGATGTTTGCACATGTGCAGAGGCGTATATGCGCATGTGCGAACGCCACGCATGTCCAAATACGGCGTGAATTCTGTACAGAAAATGATCAGTTGGAACAATCCAAACAGGGGGTGAAGAGGGGCGTGAAGGGCTGTTTGGGCTCATTACCATATGAAACCGTTCCCATGAAACCGTTGGGCGTACGTATGGTAATGCGGCCGTGACACCCGTGTGGGGGGGGGGGGCGGACATATGACATAGCCGGATGCCAGCTGCCTGCCCATATCCCTGCTTTTACACGGAGAAATGCCTGAGTGGTCTGGAGCACTCGGTACTGCGTGAACACTCGGTCCAGCATTCGATGGTCGGCAACCATGGAATGATGGGGGAAGTTCCGACAGATAGAGGAGGTGTTCACATGAAAAATCCACTTGCGGTCCGTTTGGTCGGCATCTTCCCGCATTCGGAAGGTGTGAGCGATCCGTATGGAAGGCGGGGCTGTCCAAAAATACGCATCCGACCGAATCAACTAGAATAAGGGCCATGGTTTTGTCCATTTGAGATGGAATTTGCCAGAAGGAGTAAACCAGAATAACCCCCTGTGTATAGATTGTAACCGCAATGTGGCTGAAGGTTGACTGACAGGAAGCCGGCCTGGCAAAAATATATCGGAAACCGGATGTATTCTGGGTGTTTTATGAGGAAGGTCTGAGACGTCAGCACTGACCACTTCCAGTCTGTCTCAGTCGCAGATTAGTGGCAGCCTCTGACCTATTCTCATTTAACAAACAGCAAAGTCCCTTCAATATTTATGGAATTGTCTATGGATTTGCAAGCGGATATCGATTAGCGACCCATTCCCAATTTTTTTTGGGAAAGTTTTGAACAAGATGTCTTCTCTTGCTGTCACAGCTTTCTAATCGTAATCCACTATGAATTCTCTGATTAGCGATCCGTCTCAATTAAGCCCTTTACAAAAATAGCGGTACTTATATGTTAGTTGGGCGCCCACTATAGTTAGTACGCTCATACCCCCACTATCCATGTCGGCATGGAGTTGATTTTATATAGTGTGGCGAGCGCAGCGAGCCACCGAGCCTGAAGCGTGGTGACGGGACGCGGAAAGCTAAGCAAATAGCTTAGTGGGCGCCCAACTAACATATAAGTACCAAAATAGCTATTAACAGAGAATGTATTATAACTGATTCCATGTTGGTCACATTATGGCGCCAGTCCACGTTCGTTCCGTCACCAGAATCATCCAGTGCTGCAAATGCTGACGAGGAGCCAGAGATCTGCAATTAACGCAAGTTCCAAGTCTGGTTACTGCAGCTTTTTATTTTCTGCTGGTTTATGCAGTGCCATTTAGGTTGTTCAATGAGCAAAAATAAGCTTTTTTCTATATTTGAAGCCCTTTTACGTGATGACTGTGAAATACTTCTATAGTCCGTAGAATTAATCTCTCGTAATTGTGCAGGCGGCGGGGAATCTGGTAGAAATAACTCAGAGACTTTTGTGTAACATTATAACATTATATTATGTGTTTTACTTTCCTTTTCTTTTTATACACAATGTAAAGGCTTGCATGGTTGGGGCAGAACCGAGGCGCATTGTATATTTAATTGGACGTCTTGCTTTTGCTTTGTAGAAATAGAGGAAATGTGGGCAGCCACTAATGTATACATGGGTCTAAGTGTACGTGTTGCAAAAAGGAAATTGTATTAGCATTTTAACGTTTCAGACGCCGAACACTTCTATAATATATGTCCATAATATAGGGTTCAGATCTAATCACACGGCCACGAATTGAAGGGAGACACTGCCCCGCGACAGTGAAATCTCACCTTTTGAATTAATGTGTACGTGGCGTTGTGTACAAAGACTTTGCAGCTTTGTGAATATGTCCAAAACCGTTCATTACAGGCTCACCCTGAAACGATTTTTCCACTGGGCACCAGAGTAGCCAGGGACTTACTTGGCGGCTGCGATGCAAACAGGCATTTCCGGCCTAGAGCTCTCTGTATCGGATGTCGTGGAGGCAGA
Organism: Crinia signifera; assembly: GCF_055691185.1. Lineage (NCBI taxonomy): Eukaryota > Metazoa > Chordata > Amphibia > Anura > Myobatrachidae > Crinia > Crinia signifera. Next base: position 83,769,946 of record NC_139226.1, read on the forward strand.
AAGCTGTGGTGCTCTCTGTATCTGATGCTGGGGAAGCAGGAAGCTGTGGAGCTCTCTGTAAAATGGTACTCTTTATTCTGTAGTTCCTAACGGTATTGCCAAGATGGCCACAAAATCAAATCCTATCCCACGGTGTGCTGTAAACTCTGCCCAAAGGCTTTCAAAACATTTGGATGCGAAAGTAACATTGCTTTTGTACATTTGCATTGTGTCGGGCACAGTAATTACCAAGCGTAATTACTACCGATCATTCTAATAATTCTGTCCTCTCACTTTGCATAGCTGGCACAGTGTAGGAAAGCAGGCAAAGTAGAAGAAAACTGCTTCTACTGCCACTGTGCTGCCTTTCACATATAAGGTGGCAGAGAAGCAGCACCTTCATATAGAGCACACACTTCCTAATACAGACAGCAGAGCGGACTCATTTGAAATGCAGGCCATCAAGCCTTGGCAGTGACATTGTCACGGTGCTCAGTTATGACAGATTGGAAAAGTGATTAAAAGTATAGATCAGCTACAAATTCATCTCCAGCCTTCCTGGAAGGGGCAAAGTCATTTCACATACCGGGAGAGCGCGTTCCGATTGCGGGCCTGGCTGGAGAGGGAACGATGCCAGGTTTCTGTGGAAGGGTAAAGAACAAAAGCAGACTGCCCAGCCATCATGCATACATTTAAGAGTTCTTGAAACTTGTTGTAAAGACAAAACTTTTCCGCATCATTTAAACATGCAGTCTAGGTTGGCAACCTCATTGTGGTGCTGAGCCAAGAAAAAGACTTCTGGCAAGAGCCCTGAGAAATGATCCATGTGCTTATGACATCCACTGTATACATAAGCTATATTCAGGGATGCACAGATAACTAGATCCATCACTGTGGAGGACCCAACTGGTCTAAGCACAGAAACCTTGCAAATATCCCAAAAGAGAAACCCCTAATCACCCTCTTACAGTAGAATTTAATACAATACTCCCTGAAAAGTGACCACAAATGAAAGATTGTAGGATTTGGAGGCAAGTTTGGACAGTTCCAATGACGGGGAGCAGTTCTAAAGGCAGGAGTGTGACATGTTCATTGAGTGTGATGAAGGTCATTGACTGAACAGAGGTGGCAAGTAGGAGAATTTCTAGACCAGGTCTGAGATGTAGGAGAAGTCATTACAGAAGGCTTTATAGGTTATGGGAAGCAATTGTAATTGTATTCTTGAGAGAATGAGGAGCTGATGGGTGGTTTTGCAGACAGCTGAGGAGGAATAGCCTCTCTGTCCCTACATTCAAGAAAGATCACAGAATGGACAAATGTGAAAGAAGGTGAAGCCTGCAATAATAAAAGTGATAAACGGCAATATCTTGCATAATGGGCTTGGTGACCTCTATTAGAAGTGAGAGGTACTAGTGAAGCTTAACCTCTTTTGAAGATGGATGGGACTGGATTGGGTGAGGAACGGATTGTAAGGGGTTTAGATAGGGCTTCATGATGATACCCATGCAGTGAACATGAGAAACAAAGGAGACCGGAGGAGGGGGCTTGTTTTTGATACTGTATGTGAAGCTTAAAGTAGAATTTACCAGCCAATTGGAGATAGCACAATGACAGTCTGGGAGTTCAGAGGAGAGCAGGGGGAGAGGAAAGGTAAAGGATCATGTCAGTGGTTATATAGGAGGTACAAGGAGCAGATGAGAAGACAAAGGCAGGAGCTTTCAAAGAGAAAAAGAAATTGGTTGAGGAGACTCTTGGGTAGGGTAAGAGTAGAGTAAGAGGTAGAGTAAGAGATGCAGAAAGTGAATGAAAAGCAAGCCTACTAAGCAAATATACAATGGTTGTAGAAGAAGTTTGGAAAGGAATGAGGAAATAGCCTGAAAAAAGGTCAAGAGGTAGTTGACATTGATGATTGGCTGTTTTAAGGTGGTAGGGAAGATGTCCATAGAACAAGATGGGCCAAACAGGGTTATTATCAGATGAGGCAGAGCAGAGGAAGTAGATTGGGCAGGTTGAGGTAGAACATTAGGGTAGATATGCAACAAACTTTGCATCTGTTATAGGAGGGGGTGAGCATGTGGGGGTGGGAACCAACCACTTTTTGGGAGTGGCAAGAAATGCTGGGTGTGCTGAAAAAAAACAACCGCTGGGAGTGTCGGAGAAACTGAAGCCCTGCCAAAGCCTGTTTGGGGAGTATGTGTGAAGTTAGTATTAGGCAGGATATGCCTGTAGTCATCGCAGCCACCAAGCAAGTCCTGGGCTATGCGGTGGCTGCAATGAGTTGTGCTCGGTGTAAAAATCATTTGATGGTGCGCCTGTTACGATGGGTCTTGGACATTTTTGCTCAGGTGCGAACGGATGTGCAGCTGTACACATCCATCTGCATAGCATCCACATTCATTTGCAAGGTGGGATTTTACTCTAGTGGGGTGGAGGCTAAACTTATCGCTGGCCGTGTGAATTTGCCGCTGTGCGTTTAGGTCTGAATCAGACCCTTTCATATAACAGCTATAGATGTTAGTCCCACGGAATGTTAAATCTGCTATTTGCACCCAATTGCTATGGTAAATGTGCATGCCTTTATCCTTTGATTAGTCTTTCATCTGAATATATTGTACCGCTGCCTCTATTTCTGTATTTACTGTAGCTGGTTCTGGATGTATAGCTTTATTACCAGGGAACTCATTTAGCATTTTATTACCTTTAGAGCAGGTGGTCATGTAAAGATATAGCTAGATTTAAAATGAAAAAAATAATGAAGTGACAATCTTTATAAAGATCTCGCACCATTAAACGCTGGGAGATGTGATTGCTTTGTTATTCCTCCTTCCAATATGTTGTTTTATTGCATGGAAACCCTGGAACGGGCACTCTCTGTAGAGTCCAGGGACCCGTTCTATTACTGGGCCTTCTAGACAGATCTTTTATAATGTGTTGCTTTATAGTTGTTACTTTTGATGAGTTATGCACAAATATACTATTGTGCTGTCTGTTAAACACTACTTTATGACAGTACTTGTCGTATTGGGTTAGAATGTAATATTCTTCTTCGTTTCACTTTTAAGTTGTTTATAACTGTCATATTGGCCCTTATTCTGATCGGTGCGGATATATCCGCGTGCGTTCGGGCCGCCGATGTTTTGTGTCTGCGCATGTGCAGAGGCGTCTCTGCGCATGTGCGAGCGGGGCGTACGGCCAAATCCCGCATGATATGTGAACACTCCGAACAGGGGGTGGAGAGGGGCTTGAAGGGCTATTTGGGCTCATTACCATATGCATACGCCCCGCGTTTCATGGGAGTTCCCATGAAAACGTTGGGCGTACGTATGGTAATGCGGCCGTGACGCACGTGTAGGGGGCGGACATATGACATCGCCGGATGTCAGCTGCCCGCCCAGATCCCTGCTTTTGCACGGAAAAATGTCCGTGTGGTCTGAGGTTGCGGGTGCTGGTGGAGCACATGGTCCTGCATTCGATGGTCTGCGACCATCGAATGATGGGGGAGGTTCCCTTAGATGGAGGAGGCGTATTCCGTGAAAAATACACGTTCGGTCCGTTCGGACAGCTTCTTACCGCATACGGACGGAGTTGGCGATCCGTATGGAAGGCGGGGTTTCGCACGCACGGTCCTGGCCGCATAATCGGCTCCGGCCGCACCGATCAGAATAAGGGCCATTGTGACGTAGGGTGAGATTTAATAGGATGAGAGATTCAGAAAGTGAGAGATTTGGTGAGAAATCTCCAGTTTTTTAAAAGCGGCAATCATTTACGCTGCAAAACCAGTTTGATTTTGCAGTGTAAATGATTGCCTCGTTAAAAAACCTGGAGATTTCTCACCAAATCTCTCACTTTCTGAATCTCTCATCCTATTAAATCTCAACCGTAATCTTAATGCTTTTTATATGGAGTTGATGAGGCTGGGGAAGAAATCCAAGAAGATCACATTCTTTGTCCAACATATAATCAAGTCATATCCAGTTGGATTGTGATTGGACGTGATGGGCAGACATGGTCTGTGTAAGAGCAGTGGAGGTCTCTGGGTCTGCGGACTATCAGTGAATGCGATAAAACCAACTGCCCAATGGTCAGTCTACCGTTGGCGCATCCTCATCCCAGCTACTATCTGCTATCTGTTTTTTCACACTATAGAATGAGTCTCTCATTGGGTCATGTGACTCTTTATGTACAAAAAACGGTTACTCTTCCAAGAACCCCCAGCTTCTGTCAAATTTCCTGCATTTTCCTCAGTTTCCCAAACTGGCCCCCTCAGAGTCTCTGTATTCCCAATACCCCAAATGACTCTCCTTAATCTGTAGACCCCCTATCACCTGGGCAGCTAGTCCACTGTCAGGGGCATTGGACTGGTCTATATAACCCATTTTTAAAGGCAGCTCTCTGGTGCAACTCATCAGCTTGTCAGTGTTAATACCTGAGCTGCAACTAAAACCAAGACTGGATCCTTGTTTAACTGCTGTATTGTGACAGGTCGGGAACGGAAGGGTTAGGTTTAGGTACTAATAAGGTGATTTAGGGTTAGGCTGGGTACAGGAGTTAGGATTAGGCACTAGTGCGGAGGGTAAGGGTCAGCCTGCGGGAGGTGTGTGTGTGTGTGTTTGGGGGCATGTTAAATAGATTAATCTGACCCTTGTCCAGATTCCCTCCTTTGGAATGATGGATCTGGTCATCCCATTGTATTCCATATACTATATATAATATATGCCCTACTGGAATGCACTCTTGCAAAAGGGACATCTCCCTCTGGAAATTTATTCTCGCTAGTAAAACAAGTTAATCTGTATTTTTTTTCTTTCCTGTTTTGTTTTTCCACCTCAGCAAATTTCTCCCCGTACTTCCAGTGATTTGTACACTTAATTACGCAGTAATCTGTTAAGTATTGTACCCTATATTATAAGTTAATTATCCCGGAAACTGCTATCACTGGCGTCCCCCAAGGAGGAGGCTTGCGGCCGCTCTATACTACATCTGGGAAGCGTGATTGCCATTGATTATCGGGGCGCAGGATTACACATTTGCTTTCTAGATTTCATCTCTTTCATTTCATCTCTATAAATGTTATAAAGAGCGAAACATTTCATGGGAGGAAACCATTTATCAGGAACCATTGTATGTGTAAATCACATTTATGCATTAGGAGGAGGGATAAGTCTGCCCGTATTTAAGTGCTTCTCCCAGTCCCTCTTTTTTTACAGGCCAGATTTATGAAGCGCAGGCTGCAATTAATATGCTGCAATAAAATAGTTTATCAGGGTGTATGTGTACATAGAATATCTTTAGTGTGGCGTGGTCAGTATTTAAATTCCCATTTGTATTGCTGTGACTGGCGCTCAGTGATAACGGATTGCAGCGATTCGTATCCTGTTATAGAGTGATCTGTCACATCCTTTTATAAAGCCTCGGAGATAAATGTTTGCTCTGATTTTAATGAAAAGTGATGAAGAAGAAGAAGATGGCTTTAATTTCCTGTATCTCTGCGCCAGGGAGGAAGTCGTTCAGGAGACCATAAGTTATAAAAGTACTTTAAAGGACTGAGGTTAACCTAAGCGCAAGCAACAGACAGGAAAATCCCCTGAGTGCTGCGGCCATTGCGGATAATGTAGACAGCAGGTATATTGTGCATTGGGTCTTATTACTACCAGTGTGGTCAGGTCTACGGCAATGTCATCAGCATGCCCGAGAATGGAGGGAAATAGCAATGTTCAACACGCGTAAAGGTCGATATGAGGTTTTCCAATTTTTTCCCCTTTTTAAAAAATTTTTTCACGCTTTTACCAATCACACGGACTCCTATTGGGAACGAGAATGGGTCCGAGCACAGCGGTAGTATAGTGAGGCACCCCTAATCTGAAGCGAGGGTACCTGCAACACTAACTGGGGGTTGATGTGCTTGGGTATCAACACGGACACTCCACCCCAAAAAATGTTTGACCATTTTTTCCTTGTGTCAAGCTTTTGACACTGTTAAATGTTGACTTGGACGTCGAACAAGAAATTGTCTGTGAGATTCACCAGACCCGGTAGTGGGATATCCATTGGGAAGTGAACTGGTCAGTAATATGTGATGTGCTCTTAGGGCCTTGTCAAGATCCGATCACGTGATGGATCGAATAAATCATGCCTTCTGTTATTATTATGTGGGAGATGAATGTATTTCTGGTATTGTTTGTAAAATCATGTCTTCTACTATTATTATGTGTGAGATCAGGGCATGTCTTGTATTATGCGTGTAAACTTAATGTGACCTAAAGGGGGGCTGGCTGCCATTTCCACCTGCGGAGTGTAAGCAGAGTAAACATTCCCTCAGAGTGACAATCTGTAGAGTTCTCTAAAGTTGGGATCAGAGACACCCCCTCATAAATCAGATTGGGGCTTAGATCAGCATGGTCCAGAGCAGGCCAAAGATGCTCCGCCCCTCTCCACTAAAGATCTCTTATCAGACTGTCTGTTGCATCTCACTGGATAAGGAATGTGTACAAATCACTTCTTAGTGATTGTACACATTCAATTATTTAGGGACATTCATTAATGTCCAGCAGGGAAATGGTCAAAATCCCAAGGTTGGGAGGGATGAGGGAGTCTGCAGGTATAAATAACCTCTTGTCCCTATAGTTTTTGTTACTTCTTAGGGGATCAGTAAGCTGGCTGGACCCGGATGTTTCATGTGAAATCCCTTTACTACAGAATCAGTACTTTTGTAAGATACAGTTCTGTCATTTTTTAATTCTCTTTTATTTTTGAGTTGTATTTCTTCTGTGTGTACTTTTAAAATCTTTGTAATCATCTTTGTAACCATTTTTATCACTAAAGCTCTGAAGTATCTTCTTGGAATAAATCATACATAATTCCAGTTCTGAATTTTGTGTTCTGAGGACTTAAGCCAAAAGCGAATGCTATAACCTTCTTTATATATTATATTGTGTATCCGGACGTATGCAAGCGTCCTTTCTTGAACTTGCATTGGTGGCAGTGACCTTATATAGGGGACCCGTGTGTCCAAAGTGAACCTCGTGACGACCGGAACTGCTCAGGTTGACGTATCTGGAGGAGCGACCCGTGGGTCCGTGACATTTGGTGGTAAGCGGTGGGATTGAGAATTTATTTTCCTTTATAATAACTTAAGTGAGTGGGTAGAATTTTGAGAGAACTACCCACATCACCAGAATCAGAACTCAGCTTTACTATAATTTTAAAAGTCACACAGTGAGAGCAATCTCTATTTCCCCTCCCTTCTCTTGTTTATTTTTCCTATCTTTTTATTTGACAAGTGGGAGACTCCGGATGGCTGATTACCAGCAGATGGATAGAGATGGCCTGGCGGTCATGTGTATGCAGAGGAATATCCCTTGGACTGGCCAGAGTAGAGAACGTTTTATTCGGGCACTCGTGGATGTCGATCAGACTCTAGCTGCTGGAGGAAACCAGTCCATGGACAATCCTTCTCCAGGGGCTGTCAGCACTGGACATTACAACAGATTCACTGCCAGGGTCAGATACTTCTACTGGGCCCAGCAAGTCTACACTGCAGAGTTACCTTCAAACTGCCATGAAGCAAATGAAGGATGTGAACCCAGCATTCGCCTTGCAGATGATGCAGCACTACCAAGCAATTGTTTACAGAGAAGCTGCAGAGCGCCAAGCCGTACGAGATGCTGAGGTTGCTGAGCGGAAATCCAGATGAGAGGCTGCAGAGAGCCAGGCCGGGCATGAGTACCAGTTGGAACTGGTGAGGCTCAGAGGCCTGATTGCTGTTGGTGAACCAGTGGAGGATGATACAGAGCATCATGATGACGAACCTTTACGTGATAGTTTATCTGCCGTGGCTACTGAGTTAGCAGGAGGTGGACTTCATACTGAACTTTTTCTGTCTGCAGAAGCCCAGTGAGTATTCTGACCCATATGAGGATGATGGTGAGGATTATCTGTTTAACTTTATGAGCACAGAAGAACTCACTAAAGAATGTCAGCTGCAAGGTATCTCCTTTCGCAACAATTCCTGCAGGGAGATGATCAAGCAGCTAACCTATGAATGAGACGATGAGAGCAACATTGTCGGCCTGCATCACAACTTGTTTCTAAGTGGGGATCCCACACCGGGGATGTTGCTGAGAGACCCGGAGGAATGTTTTGAAATAGCACAGCAATATGCCTATAATTGTAGAAAGCTTGATACCCCATGGTGGAAAGAGCGGTGCCACTGGGTAGATGCTGAATGGCAGCGCCTGGAACAGCTTCTATTACCAGCTTTGGAACCAGCGGACCAGCCTACCGGGGTTCCCCTCATGGAAATGGTACCCCAGCCTGCTACAATCGTTGTGGAACCTGCTCAGGAGACATCACATCACAAGACCCAGTTTAAACTGCTGGGAGAAGCCAGAAATGTGAACCACATGCTCCCAGCAGTGGCCCCAGATTTGTTGCCGGAAGGGGCTGACTGTGAAGCGGACATAATCATGGAGGAGACTATGTCTGTTGGGAGGGTGGGAGAACAACCTGTTTTGGCAAATGACCACAGGTTCTTTAATTGTGACAAAGTGGGGCACATCAGTACCCATTGCCTCAAGAAGGAATCATCACTTGTTCCTGTGACAGGCCACGCAGGGAATCCGGTGCCTGCTGTTCTGGGTGTGGAAGGACTCCAGGAACAGCCCCAAGATAACCTGAAAGTGGATATGGTAGGAACTGAAGTAGCAGTGTCTACTAGACTCTGGTGCTTACTTGTGCATTTAGCTCTAGGGTGTCCCGAGAACTTTATTCCTGACTGTGGCTGAGGGATGTGTGGGTGCGGTACACCCTGAGGTGCGCAGGGCTCAGGGATATCTGGACTGGGGAGGTGGAAGAGGCCCCAGGGATGTCAGAATCATGGATGATGTACCTAATACCGTACTGTGGGAAACTAATTTGGGGAGGAGGCATGCTGCATATCAAATTGATAATGATGTCAGTAATACTGCAATGCTATTCCCTAATCCTGTTTTTTCTCCAGGTGATCCCTGCTGAAAAACTCAGCAGCAGTACAAATGTATGTGGTTTGAAAAATGAATGTGATGTTGGTAATGATACAGTGGTATTAGCTAAGGATGCTTCTGTTCCTCAGGTGACCCCTGCTGATCCGCACAACAGTTATGCAAATGTGTGTGCTGTATCATTGTCAGAGGAGGTGGTAAATGTATCAGTGTTGGGGGTTGTAGAAAATGTAAAGGCACCCCCTGTAATCACAACCCAGAAAAGCTGTGAGTTAACCTCTGCCTGGGTGGAAGGGGACTCACTAGCACAAGATCCCCCTTCACCCCCCTTCCCTCCTGTAGAAGTCACCAGCTCAGAAACTGTCCTGAGGGAGGGCAGGCCATTATTACCTTCCTTGTATCCCCACACTGATCAGCTGGTCAGAAGTGAGGCATTCAAGGCAGAACAGCAGACAGATCCCAGTTTGGTCTCTTTCAGATAGTGAGGCAAGGAGGTCACTCTGGGAAGTCGCTCAAGACAGGATTTTTGAAGAAAATGGACTGCTACAGATGTAGCCCCTGCCATCCTTGGCCGGGGCTCCCCAGACCCTCCCCGCTGGTGAGCCCCGGCAGATAGGGGCTACACTGAACTGACGCGCGTCCCAGTCTCTTGGCGGGGACGCTTTGTGTCCCTGCCTGTCTCCACTTCAGGGAGACGGGCAGGGTTAGGGGTGGCGAGGGGTACCTACGGCGGGGGGAGGCGACGGGGACCGGAGGCAAGCTCCGTTGCCAGGGGGTCTCGTGCGCGTGCCCCCCTGGCGGGATGCCGGGGGCTGGCGTTAGAAACGCCAGCCCCTGCAAAGATGTGATGAGCTCCATCTGTATATCGCAATCCCAACGCCTCAGAGGTCCCTAAGAATGAGGATCCAGCTGGTGTTCCCTCAGGGAGAATCTAAATATGAGACAATTGATAGTATTGTGCTTGATGGGATAAATGCACTGTTTCCTAATGCTCAGATCAAGGTATAGACATTGAAAAAGGTATTGTTGTGTACCACTGTGGGAAAAGTTGTAACTGGCCGAAGGAATGACCCAGTGGGCATATCAGACAAGCCTGAGACAGTTACAGCAAAAGGGTCCCCACCCAGAGTGGAATGGTTAAACTCGGCTCCTTTAACCTCTGAAGGACTGGGCTGTGATGTGTCCAAGACAGGGGACAATGACCTGCTGGAATTCCCCCTTGCAGAAACAGGCCACTCTTCACAATTCACACACACAGACACAGAGGATGAATCTCCTCACACAAGCATAGCAATGAGGTGTGAGGCGTTGAGGTGTCAGTCAGCTCAGGGCAAGAGGTTCTGGGAAGAGGAGATGTTTAAATGTGTATGTAGTGCTGGGAGAATGCCCCACACCTGTGGTATAGTTAAACATGCAGAGTTACAAGTACCAAGGGGTGAGGGGAACAGTGTTAGGGCCATGCCTGAAATGATGTCCATCATAATTATGGTTTACCTTATGTTGTTCCAAGGAACTTTATAATCTCTGCTAGCATTGGCCCGAAGTCACATAAGGCTGCCGAAGCTAAGCGGAGGTTCTGGAATGCCTACACCACAGGGAAATGTCTGTTTGGGGTGTGGCAGAAGGTGCTGGTACTGATCTCAGTGAGTCAAGCCAAACTGCCAGCTGCAGGGGAGAATCCATGCCCGGAAGTCCAACGCACAGCTGGGATGGGTTGTGTCATTGCCAGCAAGGATTGAAAAAGGGGACACAGCTTCCACTTGATCAGTGTGCTCACAGACTACGGTGGCAGGGACACCTATGTACCGCTAGTTTGCCATCCCCTGGGGGAGAGGCAGGAACCAAGCCCATTGCCCACCCCAGCCACGGCTATGGCGTCAGGTGGTACCATGACAGAGGCTAAGTATAGGGAAGTGTTCGCAGAGATTCAGCAGAATCAGTGGTCAGACACCCCACACCCATACCCAACCTGCTTCTCAGGGAGGACGGGGAAAGTGCACCTAGGTACCCACCATGAGGATACAGGTCATGTAACACCCCTGAGACAGCCAGCATGCAGTGGCACACTGGGGGTAGTACAGGTAACTAGGTGGGTGAGATGCAGAGCCTAGGGGTGGTACACGAGTCCTGGAGTTCACGAGTCACACCTGTAGTGCTTATCCTTACATGGGAACTGTGGCAGTCGGTCTCAGCAGGGAGACCACTGCTACCCATCCAGGCGATGTAGTGAATAGCGCACTGATGTGACGTGACGTGGGTCACCGCCCTTGTGCGCCATTTTGATTGGGGAGGTGTCACGATCTGATGATGTGATGGATCAAATAAACCATGCCTCCTGTTATTATTACTGTATGTGTGAGATTAATGTATTTCTGGTATTGTTTGTAAAATCATGTCTTCTACTATTATTATACGTGAGATCAGGGCATATCTTGTATTATGCGTGTAAACTTAATGTCAGCTAAGGGGGGTTGTCTGCCATTTCCCCCTGCAGAGTGTAAGCAGGGTGAACATACCCTCATGTGACCATCTGTAGATTTCTCTTGGGGAATGTCTGTTGCATCTCACTGGATAAGGAATGTGTACAAATCACTTAAAAAGCAGTAGATTAAATCTTCATGTAGAAGAATCATTTATTTAGGGACATTCATTAATGTCCAGCAGGGAAATGGTCAAAATCCCAAGGTTGGGAGGGATGAGGGAGTCTGCAGGTATAACTGCTCTCTTGTCCCTATAGTTTTTTTTACTTCTTAGAGGATCAGTAAGCTGGCTGGAAGCGACCCGGATGTTTCATGTGAAATCCCCTCACTACAGAATTAGTAATTTTGTAAGATACAGTTCTGTCATTTTTTAATTCTTTTATTTTTGAGTTGTATTTCTTCTGTGTGTACTTTTTAATCATCTTTGTAACCATTTTTATCACTAAAGCTCTGAAGTATCTTCTGGGAATAAATCATACATAATTCCAGTTCTGAATTTTGTGTTCTGAGGATTTAAGCCAAAAGAGAATGCTATAACCTTCTTTATATATTGTATTGTGTATCCGGACGTATGCAAGCATCCTTTCTTGAACTTGCATTGGTGGCAGTGACCTTCTATTGGGGACCAGTTTGTCCAAAGTGAACCCCAGTCATGGCCGGAGCTGTTCAGGTTGATGTATCTGGAGGAGAGACCGGTGGGTCCGTGACAGGCCTGATTCTGGTTCACTCGCAAAAGCAAATTTTCTCTCTAATGGACAAAACCATGCTGCACTGCAGGGGTGGCAGATGTAACATGTGCAGAGACAGTAAGATTTGGGTGGGGTTTGTACTTCAAACTGATAGCTATATTGCAGTCAAAAAAAGAAATCAGCCCGTATTTACACTGCACAGAAACAAAATAACTCCCCCAAATCTAACTCTCTGCACATGTTACATCTGCCCCACCTGCAGTGCACATAGTTTTGTCCAATCGAGCCACAATTCACTTTTGCAAGTTAACCAGAATCATGCCCTTAGTTTCCTGTTATGTACGAGGATTTCATCTCCATTTCCTATGTTATGGGAGACATTCTGTGGTACACTTGGTGCTGGGCTGTTATTATGAAGATCCTGTAAGCTAGAACATCATAACAAGTTTGTCTGGGGAGGGCGGATTTAGACTCTGATATCCGATAAGCCCGAAAGACCTTTTGTATTTGATATACAGTACACATATTTTATTAAGAATTGACTCTTTGTAATGAACTTACTGCACAACTGTATCATATATAATAATGCCCTATACACCTACGGCCAAGAGTCTGCCCCCTCACCCAATGATGTTGGTTGGTATATACTGTACTGTATGTAGCCGGTACATTGATAATTCAGACTTGATCGCAGGGCAAATTTGTGCTCAAAATGGGCTAAACCATGCTGTGCTGCAGTTGGGGCAGATGTAACGTGCAGAGAGAGAGTTGGATTTGGGGGTGGGTTATTTTGTTTCTGTGTACAGTAAACACTGCTTTATTTTTACATTGAAATTTAGATTTCAATTTGAACACACCCCCAACCAAATGTAACACTATCTCTGCACATCTGCCCCACCTGCAGTGCAGCATGGTTTAGCCCATTTTGAGTACAAATTTGCCCTGAGATTAATTCTTAATGAAGCTCACGGTACTAGCTACATACAGAAGAGTATAGGAGGTAATTTTGGATTATCCTCACCATTGCGAATCTTCCACCGTAAGCGATGGTGATGGGCTGTGCATAGTCGCTTATGCATATGTGCAGCTCATCTGTGCGAACGGACGCTGCTACTTGCATAGTCACCTGCACATAGGAACGGAGCAGTTCAGACAGGGGGGCGTGGGATGGCGGACAAGGGTTGCGCACATGGGAATGCCCAGCGTTTCATAGGTGTTCCCATGAAATGCTGGGTGTTCCTATGAAATGCTGGGAGTTCTTATGGCTTCGCCTGTGACGCTGGTGCTGGGGGTGGGAAGCTGATCTTACCAGATGTAAGCTGCCCGCCCTCTTCCAGTACAAGGGCACAGTAAGTCTGAGTCACCATATAGTGACTTAGATTTGCAGGCGCTGAAGAAATAATTTGATGGTCGTTATTGATCAAATTATTTTGGCCACGCAAGCTGTGAATGAATGTTTATTCAAAACATCCATTCACAGCTGTGCGGGGGAACTCTGCGTGCGAGGGAGTGGCGGATGGTTGTGTGGGCGGCATTTAGTTGACTCGCAAACCTGCGAATTTGAAGCTTTGCGAGTCAACCAGAATGACCTCCATGCTGTACTGTATGCAGCTGGTACATTAGGCCTAATTCAGACTTGATCGCAGGGCAAATTTGTACTCAAAATGGGCTACACTGCAGGTGGGGCAGATGTAACAGGTGCAGAGAGAGTTAGATTTGGGAGAGGTGTTCAAATTGAAATCTAAATTGCAGTGTAAGAATAAAGCAGACACTATTTACCATGAACAGAAACAAAATAACACCCAAATCTAACTTTCTCTGCACATGTTACATCTGCCCCACCTGCAGCGCAGCATGGTTTTATCCATTTTCAGAACAAACTTGTCCTACGAACAGGTTTAATTGGGCCCATAGCACCAGGAGACCCCAGCCGGGGAGAGCCCTGTATTGCCATATAATATAATGTGATTTTATGTGATTCCAGCCCAGTAAAGCCTGCAGACAGAAGACCCCTGATCCTAGCCAGCAGAATGTAAGAAACATGATGGTTCCTTTCCGGCAGTAATGTGGAATAGAAGGGAAGGGACTGAAGCATATATATCACAGCTCATTACAGTGATTTTCCTACTACCGCCCCCATAATGCACCTTGATTTGTTCTCATCATACATCTGTTTGTTTCCATAATGATCCCTTGATTGGCCACCATCACCTGGTTTCGCCTGTGCAGAGTAACCTGCACGTTTAAGAGCTCGCTTTGTAAAGGAGACACATAATTGGATAATTCCCCACAATGACAATGAGTAGGCTTGGGGGCTTGATGGCTGATTTTAACCATCTGCTCTTAGAAGCAGTGAAGTAATAAATGTAGCCATGGAAGAGATGGGGGCAGCAGATGCCCCCCATATTTAGTCTTACACCGTATTTAGTATGCCTGCATACGATATGTACTATGGAAACACAGGTCTCTATCTTCATTTGTTCTGTGGTCTGGTGTATTGGTTACTGTGCAAGGCTTGCTACATGTTCTGTATTGATACATGAATGAATGATTTCTGTAGGGTTAGCGGTATTGATGCACAGTAACCACGAGGGGTGTATACAGTCCCTGGTGCATGGTTCCTGCCTCTCCAAATCCTTCCTGAATTAGGATAGGACCTCTCTGGCTTCCGCTATGCCAGACATTATAAGGTGAAGTACCTAGGGTTACCACCTAGTCCCTTTAATTCCGGACACATATTAATTACACAGGTTCTGTGGCTGGCTGACTTCAAGACTCCACTTCACCTGATTTTCAACTGCCACAGAACCTGTGTAATTAACATGTGTCCGGAATTAAAGGGACTAGGTGGTAACCCTAGAAGTACCGCAAGTGACCACTAGAGGCCACTTGACCAAATTACTCCTCTGTGTGCTAAAAGATGTCATAACAGAAAGTGCAAGCAATTTTTGCAGGGACACTGTTTCAAACTTGCTGGATAGCTGTGAAGACAGAGATTGGAGGTAGGAGCAGATAGGGGCTGGGGTGTAGAGTTTATGGGATAAAAACTGTCCCAGTTCCTACAGCAGGGTAATGACGTTACACCCTTCATTTGTACCACACACAGCCATACATGGTAATCATCATCATCAATGGTTACCAGGTTGTGTGTGCTATAGCCATACAGTACATGGTAATCATCATCAATGGCTACCAGGCTGTGTGTGGTACAGCCATACAGTCAAGGCAGTATTAAGCCTTTGGGGGGCCCGGGGTCACTTTAGACAGGGGGGCCCCCTCCCACTTGTCATTACTGGCCGCAAACTGAACGGGAGAATATTACACTGTCAAAACACAGATTAAAGGCAGTATAAACTTGGTCAATGGTCTGTAGGAGTCCTGAAAGGCTCAGCGCTGCTTCTGATTAAAAACCCTCCCATGACGAGATGGCTGCTGCTGTCCTGCATGGGCCTGAGAAGCATATGATGAGCTCCACCAAGCAGAGCTCAGCACAAGCTTCTTAGCCTCTGACCTCTTGTACAAAGTCTCATAGGTCTTAGTTAACTCTCAGTAATGCAGTCAGTGTGCCTTGGCTGCCGATGCTCTGCATCATTACTCATTGACAGAAAGGCAAAGCTGCAGCACTACCCCAAACTCATGCACATATATATATATATATATATATATTAAATACATGCCAACCACAGGGGACCCAGTGGTACTGACCCCTGCATACAGTACATGACCCCTGCATACAGTACATGGTAATCATCACCATTAATGGCTGCCAGGCTGTGTGTTGGATAGATTCTACAGTATATGAAATTAAATTCCTGGGGTAATGAACGGTCATATAGATCTATAGATTCATATGCATACCCGGCTGTGTCTTGGCAGCGCAACCATCCATAACTACCAGGAATATCATTTTGACCCCATTTGGGGTAATTTACCCCTGTTCCCAGACCATTGACTTACAACATCTCCCCACGGAGATCAGAGCCACCATCCAGGATAATAGCGGAGTAACACCTTTCTGGGAACTTCCGCAACAGTGCTAAGGAGCCCTCCACTAACAGTACTGTCCCCATTGCAGGACAGTGGCCAGTTTCTATTACGTTGTGCTCAACCTGATTCTGTGATTTCCTCTGTCTATATCCGATGGTTCCGTGTTTTGTATATGGAGTTACTAAACTGTAAACCTCACTATGAGCTGGAGAAATGGGAGTGATGTAATACTAGTGATTTGCAGTGCACGTGGCTCCCTTAAGGTCCATACACACCGGGCAGTTTGCCCTGGGTATATGGACAGCGATGACAGCTGTCATCTCTGGGGGGAAAGCCGCTCAAATTTTGTGTTTTGAGTTGCTTTCAGCTCAAACTCGCCCAGTGTGTATGGACCTTTTACTCTCCTCATCAGGCAAATAGGTGACCATTCGGTTGTAGCTGGCCAGCATTATACACTGTCACAGTCTACCTCCTGTGCAGGCAGAAAATGCACCGCTCCATGCCATATATTACTGGGCCGCCACTGCTGGAATCCATAGGCCCAATTCAGTCCTGTCAGCAGGCGGATCCCAGGCGTTTTCAAGTAGGATCGCTGAGGTCAGTTCCGATCCCAAACTCTGCTCCTGATCACTGGACCCGGAAATCAGGTCTGAACTGGGCCCCAAGTCTGAAGCTTGTTCTGAGTGGTTGTTGTGTAACAGGATTCTTAACCCCCTCGGAGCAAGATGGGTCTTTCATGGAGGGGACGAATTCTCCTCTGGTATGTAGTAGTTCCAGTGATTAGTCAGTCAATAGATCTACCACTATTGGTCGACAGGCAAATGGTCAAAAAGTTGACAGTCATTAGGTTAAGGATAACAAAAGCTTGACACACTCAATAGGTCGGTATAACAATGGTCAATGCATGAATAGGTCGGCATGAGTTTTTCACTATTTTTTTCATACACATAACTTGTTCACGCTTTAGGATCCATATGGACTACAATTGGGAACTGTAAGTAAAGGCGTTACACCCTTTGGGGGTCCATATAGACCAGTGATGGTTAACCTTGACAATCCAGCTGTTGTTGAACTACACATCCCAGCATGCCTTGCACCAGTTTTAGCATGGCCACATAGAAAAACTGTAGCAGGGCATGCTGGGATGTGTAGTTCAACAACAGCTGGACTGTCAAGGATAGCCATCACTGATTTAGACAGATTCCGACATAGACATCAAGAAATGGGATGGACTCTGGCCGTTTCACATGTAGACCTTTTCCCTGTCGACCTTGTGACCCTGTGGATCTTTCCCTGTGTCGACCAATAGTGGTTTTAGCTGTTTTTATGATTTTTAAAGAAAAAAAAATACAGATCCAAAACCAAAACCTGAAAAGGCGGTTTTGGCAAAACCAAGCCAGATCCAAAACACTAAGGGAGATCCAGATCCAAAAACAAAACACGAAAAGTGTCCGGTGCACACTTCTACTAATATAGCACATCAGTTACATGTAGGGCGCGGGCATGAATAATATGCCACATCTGTTACATGTAGGGTGCAGGAATGGCTAATACAGTGTATCAAATAGGGTTGGGGCCGGGCATAACTAATATAGCACATCAATTACATGTAGGGCGCGGGCAGGGCTAATATGGCACATTAGTTACAAGTAGGACGTGGGCATGGCTAATATGGCACATCAGTTACCTGTAGGGCATGTGCATGGCTAATATGGCACATTAGTTACATGTAGGGCATGGCTAATATGGCACATCAGTTACATGTAGGGCATGGCTAATATGGCACTTTAGTTACCTGTAGGGTGCGGACATGGCTAATATGGCATATCACTTATGTGTAGGGCATGGCTAATTTGGCACATCAGTTACCTGTAGGGCATGTGGCATGGCTAATATGGCACATTAGTTACATGTAGGGCATGGCTAATATGGCACATCAGTTACATGTAGGGTGCAGGCATGGCTAATATGGCACATCAGTTACATGTAGGGCGCGGGCAGGGCTTAATGTGGTCATTCAAAGGTGGGGGAACTCATTTCTTTATGCCACCTAATTACCCCCTCTCCTCTCCCCCTATTAGGCAGAGATGGGGCAAGTGGTGGGGTTTTTGGCATCCCCCTGCAAACTAGAATGCTGTTCTGTGAGAATTACTGTGCTGGGCCAATGTAGAGGTAAAAATGTTCCACCTCACCATCAGAGGTGGTGGAACTCAGTTCCACCCGTTCCCCCTCACTTTAACCCCTGGGCACGGGCATGGCTAATATGGCACATCAGTTACATGTAGGAGGTGGGCATGGCTAATATGGCACATCAGTTACATGTAGGACACGGGCATGGCTAATATTGCACATCAGTTACATGTAGGACACGGGCATGGCTAATACAACCATACTGTCATTACACAATCAGCCATCTTACCATGAGCTGTTTGATGCTGGAATGTTCTTCTGTCTCTCTCCCAGTCGTCGGTTCCTTATGTACAATCTCCACACGGATGTCATTTTTGGCAGATACCACGCCTTTCAGATCTGATTAATACATATAGAACTCTGTTACTATATAATAATGATGATATTATCAATAATAATGGAGAACTGTAATCTGCCTGATCTCTACCATCTTACACATCACCCACCCTTACACCCTGCTGGGGAATAGCATGCCATAGCCATGGGTCCACTTTCCTGCAAACGGCCGTGGTCAGGGTCATGAAAATCCCAGATCAACCTTCACGAAGATACTCCGACCACGCTGTCTTGGGTCAATAGCATAACCTGCTTATTCCTTCTTAAAGAACCCTTTCGACGCTGCCCTTACACATGGCCTAGCTCTGCTCTACCCTTATAGCAGTTCTGTGCCATTTCCAAGACCAGCAAAATAAATCTCCCTTCCTTGCATACACATATCAAACAGAAAAACAACACTCTGAGCCTAATTTAGAGTTGATCGCTTATGTTCGAATTCGCAATCTGTTCGATTATCGAATGACTGCATTTGTATGGATCGTAGCGTGCGCCAAAATAGCGAGAAATAGTGGATAATATCTACTTGCAGTCATCTGAAAATTTGCCAGTTATGTTTTTATGTTTTCCATACTGTTCCCTGGCGTCCTAGTGTGATAATGACATTGCTAGTGAGCATGGCTTGTAACACATACACTGTGGTTTTATTTTAAGGTTAATTAGCAATTAATTTTGTAATACATTTAAGCCTGTGACTTTACACTTGCTGCAATGATTTCACAGCCGCCCCATCTTAATCACACTGGATAGCGACACAGATGTTACTTACTTCTCTGGTTCCGGGCGCAGCAAAACGCTACAATCGTCGCCATAAGGACTAGGAAGGCGACTCCAGCTCCGACTGCAACCCCGATAATCACTGTGACTGGGACAGACTCTGCAAGAGAACAAGAGGGGACACAACTCACGTTGCAATATCCGGCATCCTCCAGCAAGTATCATACAGTATCACAGCAAGTAGAACACAGTCATCGGCAGTGCATGCATTGTAGGAGAACGCTCCCCTACAGAGCACCCCTTCAGCAATTACTCCACTTTCTTATAGCAAATGACTTGGTGGGTATTTATCAAAACTTGGGGAGTGATATAATTGTGAGAGATTTGGGAGTCTATTTATTAAGCCTTGACGGCAGATAACGCAGCAGCCATTCTGCACCTAAATGTCCTTTTTCAAACCCTGTCTAAATTGACAGTTAGGGGCCGGTTGGCTGCTGTGTTATTACCAGACGTTATCACTTTATCGTGTTTAGTACATCTGCCACTCTGTGAGGAGACTAAAAAAAAAGTGATCTGTCGGTAGCTCTCAAGGACTGGAGTTGGCTAACCCTGATAGGGACGATTTAAGAGAGGAGGAGACCCGTGTGCCACCTCCTACGTCCGGGACCCCTCCTCTCTGCCAGCTGCAGTGTGCCGCCATGCAGCACAATAGCATCTAGATAATTTTTTTTAGATTCCGGCAGCGCTGCTGCCTTCATTGCGGGACTCCGGGTAAGGGTAATGGCCCCCCATACATCAGCAATCACAATTAATTGCTTCTCAGATCCAGTGATTTTTCCCCCAGATAAATGGTTTCTTCAATCGTTTTGACTTGCCCACACATTACAGATTTGTTTCAGTGATCGGCAGATATTTCCTGTTAGAATTCCCACACATACTAAAATGAAACTCCAATAAAACCAGATTTTTAAACATGTTTAAAAATCTGATTCAGCAATCGATTGGCGATCCCTATTAATTTCTGATTGGGATTGCCAAAGGGGGGAGCCCACACATTTAAGATTAATTGTTACAATCATCTCCAGAACGGAGGATTGTCACAATTAATTGCTGATGTATGGGGTCCATTAGTTTACAAGGTTTCTATGGTTCCGCTGCGATTATTCATTACAGTGCAATGGATTGGGAGCCTCCGTATCAAAGCCTGTACTCTGCTCGGTGGCCCGGCCACATAGTGTAATCGGTTATGACAACGTGGCTCCTGGGAATGATATTACCGGTACTTACTGATTAGCAGTGGCGGATATAGAGTCACACCTACTGCCATTCCAAACTGGCTCACTGGCAGTGGGTGTGGCTCTTTCCTTCCCTATTTGAACTGTGCTGCAGCCCGTCCTCTGGATCCGCCACTACTGATTAGTTAGATCAAGACCTTGGGATCTGTCGCTGCTGGGGGTTACTTTCCAAATTCTAGAAAGTGTCATTCAGTGTTTTTGCAAGACCTTGATCTAATGCATTAAAATCACTTTCCTACATGGACACTGCTGAAGAAAGTAATGAGCGGGACGCTTCGTTTTACTACAATAACAGCTGACAGTAAACCATACTGAGGTAGTGAATAGAAACTATGTATTACGCCCTGTGCGCAGCGTCCACGGCTGTAATTTACTGGCTCATGTTATCGCCAGACTTCATAATATTCACATTTCAAATCACAATCTCGGCAAATCTCTGCAATACCTATTTTTATTGTCCCATCCATCAAACCCTCTGGAGGAACTGTCTCGTTCCTGTATACAACTCAGCGGCACCGTATTAATGTCATATTTTACTACGATTTACCAGGAATTGGAAAATTGCCCTAAGGGTAACGGGAAACGTCAGTGTCTTCACGATGCAATTCAGCATTGTGGGAATTTACTAATGGATCATATTCCTGATTGGTGTTCAGATCCTGTTCATCTTTATATCGTGTACACCCCCCCGTGTCTCCAAATATTATACTGTGTACACCCCCTTGTCTTTATATATTATACCGCGTACAGCCCTTGTCTCTATATAATATTGTGTACACCCCATGTCTCTATATATTATAACGTGTACACCCCCTGTCTCTATATATTATACCATGTACACCCCTCGTCTCTATATATTATACCATGTACACCCCCTGTCTCTATATATTATACCATGTACACCCCTCGTCTCTATATATTATACCGAGTACAGCCCTTCTCTCTATTTAGAATACTGTGTACACCCCACATCTCTATCTATTATACCGTGTACACCCTCTCTCTCTCTCTATATATATATATATATATATATATATATATATATATACCTGTATGTATATATATATATATATATATATATATATATATACACACACACACCCCAGTCGATTTTTGCAGCACTCCAGACACCCGAACTAGCTTTAAACTTACAGAGGGGTGCTGGACCTACCTGTATGCATATTTATATATATATATATATATATATATATATATATATATGTCCACAAATAACCGGCACTGGCTTGCAAAGAAAATCAACTGCTCCGGTGCCCTCAATCCCCCAAACAGACTCTGGGAGAGATATATGTCCAATGTGTAAGTGCGGCACTCAGGAGACTGGTTACAAATAGACAATAATCACAAAAGAGTCAAACTCAAATTGAGTGCTATCGACGTTTCGGGCTGTTATTCCATTTTGATAAAGGGCATAAAAGCCCGAAACGTCAATAGCACTCAATTTGAGTTTGACTCTTTTGTGATTATTGTCTATTTGTAACCAGTCTCCTGAGTGCCGCACTTACACATTGGATATATATATATATATATATATATATATATATATATATATATATATACAGATGGAGCCAGCTCCATCTTTGCAGGGGCTGGTGATTTTATCGCCATCCCCCTCCAGCAGCCGGCTTCCGCCAGGGGCACGTGCACACAAGACGCTTGCTCCCTGTAGCAACGGAGCTTGCCACGGGTCCCCGCTGCCTCCCCGCCTTCGCCACAGGTCCCCCTCGCCGCCACGACCCCCCCCTCCTCGAACTGGGTAGCGTCTCCCTGAAGCGGAGATGGGCAGTGAGATGCTGCCCAGCCGCCGTGATACTGGGACTCGCGTGCGTCCCAGTCCCTATCACCGGCGTTCGCCAGAGAAGGGGATCTGATGGGCGCCGGCAAAGGGTGAGCCAGGCTACATCTGTATATATATATATATATATATATATATATATATATATTCAACAAAAGACCGGCAAACATCCACAGGAGAATGACTGGTGTCCTGGACTGGGTGCCATCGCTAGTAATTCATGCAGGCAGGAGGGAGAGGTGCGGCACTCACAGTAGTAAGAAATCACTCTATAAACAGCATGGTTAATTGCAACGTTTCAATGCCTTTAATGGCATTTTCGTCAGGCTCAAAAGTACAGAAAAACAGAACATACCTTTATACACCACAAATGTGCCATGCAAGACGCTGTGTCCAGTGGTCCGTACGCCGGGGACCCGCTGGAATGACGTCATCATATATATATATATATATATATATATATATATAATCTAATGCAGCAGTTCTCAAACTGTGGGTCCTGACCCCAAAGTGGGTCCCAACCTTCTCAGCATGGGGTCACGACTCCATGTTGCTGACCATCAGGCTGATGACTTTTCTAATCTCAGTCAGTGATTCAACGAGTCCAAAATAACAGACAATTCAACAGATTTTTCAGACACCTCCACAATGCTGCCATGTCTGCTGCCTACACATGTGATGTGATGACCTTCTGCAATACTGTAATTTGCTGGGGTCCTGTAATTATTTTTATTGTCTAATGGGGTCCCAAAGCAAAATAGTTTGAGGACCCCTGATCTAGTGCAATGTTCTATAGTACTGTATGCACTATACACTTTGGGTGAAATTTACTAAGATGTGAAATACACTTCACAGGTCATGTTGTTATGGGCAACCAATCACATCCTGTCTACTATCTTCTAGAGGGTGGTAAATAAATAAGAATTAGATTCTGATTGGTTGCCCATAGCAACATGACCTGTGAAGTATATTTCACATCTTAGTAAATTTCACCCTTTATCTTTGCTTTATATGTTGCTATTATCAGTGTTAGATGCCCTTTATGTATGTTCTTTATTTGTTGTTTGTAGTCACTATGGTGAAGGATACTCAAGCAGCGCCGGCTGGAGTTTTGTGATGACGTCCTTCCAGCGGGTCCCCGTCGTATGGACCGCCGGACACAGAGTCTTGCATGGCACATTTGTGGTGTATAAAGGTATGTTCGGTACTTATGTATTATCTGGGCTCCCATGTTAAATCCAACTACGCATGGAGTTGATATTATATAGTGTGGCGAGCGCAGCGAGCCACCGTGCCCGAAGCGTGGCGAGCGGACGCGGTCTCATAAGAAAAACGGGAGCCCAGATATTACATAAGTACCGTATGTTCTGTTTTTCTGTACTTTTGAGCCTGACGAAAATGCCATTAAAGGCATTGAAACGTTGCAATTAACCATGCTGTTTATAGAGTGATTTATTTCTACTATGAGTGCCGCGCCTCCCCCTCCTGCCTATATATATATGCCTAATTTTGGGGCGTGGCCTATACTTGCGGCCCCCCGCGAGGCCACGCCCCCATTTTGCCGCTATGGGGGCATGACCCAGAGGCTCTGTGAGCCTCTAGCCATGTCCCCAGCCCCCTGGCTGCGGGAATAGATTCGTTTATTCCCAGCTGCTTGGCAGCTGACAGGGGGGACTCCCAACAGCCCCCCCACACCGCGGGACACTGCCGCCCGCGGGTGGGACAGCGGGACAGGCCCTGACAATCGGGACTGTCCCGATAAAATCGGGACTGTTGGGAGGTATATATATATATATATATATATATACATACACACACACATGTACAGCCCTCGACTCTATATATAATACTGTGTACACCTCTCGTCTTTATATATCATACTGTGTACACCCATTGTCTCTATATATTATACTGTGCACGCCCCCTGTCTCTATATATTATACCGTGCACTCCCCTCATCTCTATGTATTATACCGCGCACCAATCCAATTGTTCAGGTGATACAAGACATTGTGCAAAAACAATTAATGCATAATAACATTGTTTTAAACCTCGTAACCCCCCCCCCCCCCCCCCAACATGTCTTCATGGATCCCCCATAATATGCAAATGAAAATCACAATGAATTTACATCTTACCGTCCCACGATAGCCTAACATTTTGAGGTTCCTTTTCTTAACATAAGTCTAAGCCACAATAATTGCCGCCTGATTTATCTAAATAATGAGTTGCCTGCACAATGAAGGCAGTGGTTGTGTCTCGTCAGTTATTGGAACAGAATAACGTGACCTACAGTATACTTTATGTACAGTGATTACAGCTGCGCTTCATGCGGGGTAAAGAACGAATGACCTAATATTTCTTTCCCTGAGGGTGGTTTACTATGGTGTGATGCAGAGCAATGGCGGCATAGAACGTACAGGGGAACAATGATTCTGGGTATATACAGGGTTGTGTTCAGGCTGCACCACACTATACGTATCTCTGTGCTTTACATCAATTACTGCCTATTGATGTACCAGATTCATAAGTCTGACCACCGAATTTCCCCCATTAGTGGGAACATGTATATGCAGGTAACATGTATATGTAGCTCATTGACCATGGCCAATACTGAGAGGTGGGGTAGAGCGGTCTAGGGCAAAATATATGTACTGGAGCGGATTCTGAATTTTTTGGGACAGATTATTGGATGATCTCCATGATACTCCAGCCGTAGCTGTACGCGCATGATACTTGATCGTGTTCTGTCTCAAACGGCAGTTTGCAGGGCCTGATGCACGCAGAACAAAGCCAGTTGTGCATGCTTACATAAGTAGCTACATGCATGTACACCCATGCAGACCAATGCGCATCCACGACTGCAGCATGGAAAGGTGGAATGGGGTAGTCTAAAGCAGGCTACGTACAAGGAATACACAGAACTGCACACACGTCACCAGCTTGTTTGAATGCCACGATAATGCAGAAATCTTCTTTTTTGCATTGCCCATGCTTAAACCATGTTTCTAGCCTCACTAGGAGAGATCTTATGTAGCTAACGCATCAGAAGCCCTAATTTTCACATGAATGCCCATTTCACAATCAATGTAAGTAGTAAAAGTGCCTTATGAGCTGATGCGTTTCATAGCGGTGCATGCATCTTGTGATGGCTGCAGCATTTGCATATGCCCGCTATTGCTGTCTTGTTATATACCTGTTCTGTGATATAGCGATAGCAGGCAGAGTGGCCGTTGCTGGTATCGGGCAATTAGTAAATGTAGAAATCTGTAGATCACGGGGAATAGGGAGAGAACACTTACCCTAATTCCTATCAGTAGCCCCAGAAGAGAAGCTCAGTGACCCATTTTACCTGTATGTATACAGACACCTCTAACATGCACAACATAGGTAGTGGGAAGAGTTCAGTCTTCTGCCCCATGGTGTTAGACATCTCGGGAATTCATCAGGGTGGGGACACTCAGTACAAAGGATATTCACCCGGACGTCATTAATCCATACCTGGTTCCGTACTCGCTCCTGACTGCATGTTCCGACCTGTTTAAAGATAAAACAGGTGTCTGTGGCCTTCCAAGGCTGAAGGTACGGCATGCTGCTATACAGATTTATAGAGAACTAGGATCTTGTCAATGATAGATAGAGGGGGATTTATTCACAGGCGGTTGTAAATCGGCCTCATTTCAAACCACCAAAGTGTTGGTAATATTTTTTAAGACCATTCCCTGTGATTAAAGGTAGCCCACATTTTCCTGCACTGGGGCCTTGAGAATATATATCGCACTTAATAAAAAGCGACACTCAATCAAAACTATTTAGGTTCAACAGTCCAGATTGGAGAGATTTAGGGGATTTTGGACTGAAAGATGACATTTTAATGGATTCATCCTCAAGGCAAAGAGCAAGGACCCATTTGGGACGTCCACTTTTGGGCAGAGAGCCCGTGGCGCTGAGCCGCTGATGACTCTCCAGTCCAAGTGACCAAACCTGGCACAATGAATATGTGCAGTCTTTTTTTTGTTAAGTTTTATTTTAACGTAAAGCATCTTTATTCCCAGCGTGTCCTGACGACTCTGCAGACTCTTAATGCGAGACATTATTCTGTCTCGCAAACACTTGACAGTCCTCTGGAATAAAAAATAAATTCTACAATTTGACTTAATCCCATCACTTTGTGTGACAGGGATCTTGATGCTCCTGACTGAGGAATCTGTATCGGGCTCCAGCAGACGATCGAGACACTTTTAATTTGTGTCAGATTTTTTTTCAATTTCTGTCTTGCATGACAGGTGTCCTCTTATTCTGATGCCTTTGGGGTCGGGATTAAGAGAACAGCCACAGATTTTATTAACGTTCACAACCGAGAAGGAGATTGTGAGTTGGTACACTCCTTATTTTACATGTCTGTTTTTTTATGTTCAAGGGCAGCTGGAGATTGCTCGGCGGCATTAGAGACTGTGTTCTCCGACGGAGCTAGTTTTGATGTAAATAAGCTCCAGGTAATGTGTTGTAGGCCAGCTAAGTAGCTTGTGATAATCCCAAGAGCATGTCTGCTCTTCAGACTGTCTACTGTTCCCGGGACTTGGAGTATATCTCCTGTACACTATCTAACAATCAACAGAGGTGGGATCCGAGTCCGGCCATATATCAATCCTACCTGACATCAATGATTGATACATGTGATTGCAGGTGATGCATAACTTTCACCAACCATTCATCACAGGCCTATCATTGCCGTTGATAAGAAAGCTTGTTACTGTATGTTTTTAAGACAGCAATGCACAACTCTCCATCTCTGCAAGAACTATCGCTGCTCTCTCCCCATTTCTATAAGCAAAGGCTATCACACACTCTTCCTGGTATCAAGATGATAGGTCAACAGTGTCGAGAAGAGAAGTGATGGGGGACATGTGTGAGGACAATAGTGCAGTATGAGGACATCAGTGAAGTGGTCTGAGATGTGTGAAGACAAAAGTGCAGGATGTGGATGTCAGCGGAGTTGTAGGAGGTTTGTGAAGACACTAGTGGAGAATAATGATGTTTGTGGTGGGAGATGTGTGAGGACATAGTGCAGTATGAAGATATCAGTGAAGTGGTCGGAGATGTGTGAGGACAATAGTGCAGTATGAGGAGGTCAGTGAAGTGGGGGGAGATGTTTGAGGACAATTGTACGGTATGAGTATGTCCGTGAAGTGGTGGGAAATGTGTGAGGTCAATAGTGAATGGATGAGAGATGTGTGATGACAATAGTGCATAATGAGGACATCAGTGAAGTGCTGGGAGATGTGTGAGGACAACAGTGGAGTATGAAGATGTCTGTGAAAGGATGGAAGATGTGTGAGGACAATAGTGCAGTATGAGGACGTCAGTGAAGTGGTGGGAGATGTGTGAGAACAATAGTGAACGGGTTGGAGATATGTGAGGACAATAGTGCAGTATGAAGACGATAGTGAAGGGGTGGGAGATGTTTGAGGACAATATTGCAGTATGAGGATGTCAGTGAAGTGGTGGGAGATGTGTGAGGACACTAGTGGAGTAGGAGGACGTCAGTGAAGTGGTGGGAGATGTTTGAGGACAATAGTGCAGTATGAGGATGTCTGTGAAGTGGTGGGAGATGTGTGAGGACAATAGTGGAGTATGAGGACGTCAGTGAAGTGGTGGGAGATGTTTGAGGACAATAGTGAAGGGGTTGGAGATTTGTGAGGACAATAGTGGAGTATGAGGATGTTAGTGAAGTAGTGGGAGATGTTTGAGGACAAAATTGCAGTATGAGGATGTCAGTTAAGTGGTGGGAGATGTGTGAGGACAATAGTGGAGTAGGAGGACGTCAGTGAAGTGGTGGGAGATGTTTGAGGACAATAGTGCAGTATGAGGAGGTCAGTGAAGTGGTTGGAGGTGTGTGAGGACAATAGTGAAGGGGTTGGAGATATGTGAGGACAATAGTGGAGTATGAGGATGTTAGTGAAGGGGTGGGAGATGTTTGAGGACAATAGTGCAGTATGAGGATGTCAGTGAAGTGGTGGGAGATGTGTGAGGACAATAGTGGAGTATGCGGATGTCAGTGAAGTGGTGGGAGATGTTTGAGGACAATAGTGCCAGTATGAGGATGTCAGTGAAGTGGTGGGAGATGTGTGAGGACAATAGTGGAGTATGAGGACATCTGTGAAGCGATGGGAGAAGTGTGAGACAATAGTGCCAGTATGAGGATGTCAGTGAAGAGGTAGGATATGAGTGAGGACAATAGAGGAGTATGATGATGTCAGAGAAGTGGTGGGAAATGTGTTGGAATGTTGGAGTGATGTCTAAGGACATCTGTGGTGCAATAAAGGTGTCACCACGCCAGTGGAATTGTATAGTGACACTGGTTCTTTGGTGTGTGAAAGACTCAGATGAATGATGGCAGTGCAATTGGAGAGGATGGAGGATAGATTACAGTGTTTCCATGCCCATAAATTGTTATGCAGTATATCACACAGTAAATAAAAACATTTTACAAAAACATACATGCAGCGCAGCGCTTCCCATCCCCTACTGCTTGTCTATCCAGCATTAGGAGAACACGTGTGAATGTGAATCCCCTGCAATCTCACTGACACCATCTGACCAAGCGGCCACTGTCTCTGCTTAGGTTGGAAGGTGCCCAAGGCCAATTCTGAGCAGTTCATTTAGTTCCGATTCAATCTACATGACAGCGGCGTTTATAAATCAGAGTTTAATGAGCGCTCTCCACCTGCCTGCCCCAGCATTTAACAAAATGTGAACTGGCTTGGAGGCACTCCAGCAGTCGCACATCTTTAACCCCTGACAGTGCAGCACAGAAGACAGGCCACTTGTCACACGGACAAGACTTTGGGCCAAATAAGGCAGGCATGGCGTGTTATTACCCCTGCTTGTACTGCTGTGACTGGCTATCGGGCACGGTGGCATGTGTGTAATCTATATATATCTATATATATATAAGGGCAGATAAGGGTCATGGGATCAAGGGATAGGCTGCGTGGATTGTTTAGATAGCTCCCTCAGAAGTTCTGATAAGTATCCATGACATTCTGATCACAAATTGGATTGATGCCTGTGACATTTTTATTCATTCAATACTAAAGCACTTTAAGCATTTGTAACGGTGGTGTGCTGGTTCTTCTGTCCTTACTTGCATTTGGATGGGATTCATGGATATATGAAAGTGTATGCTCCAGCACCTGCATGCTCCAACACTGTGTGTGCGGTTTCTGTACAAAATACTATATATATATATATATATATATATATATATATATACTGTATATAGATATAGACTGTGGCGGGTGTGGACGTAGCACTCCAGACATTGTAGTAATCCAAAAAAATTTAAAATTTATTTGCAGACAAGCAACGTTTCAATGCATGTGCATTTTCGTCAGGAGCCTGACGAAAATGCACATGCATTGAAACGTTGCTTGTCTGCAAATAAATTTTTTTGGAGTACTACAATGTCTGGAGTGCTACGTCCACACCCGCCACAGTCTACATAACCTTTGACGGGGCACCCGACCAGCTACAGCAGCAGGGCAGTGTGCTCGGCCACACCAAACAAGTATATATATATATATATATATATATATATGACAGCACTCTCCAAATCCTATAACATCACTCACTTTATGGCCAAAAAGAAAATACACTGTTGGGCTGAATACACTGATTGTAACAGCACTTTAATGACTGCTTGCTAGAACACAACTGAAATCCCACAATGCAACAGTGTAATGCTATGGCAAAGCCAAAATGGCCGCTGGATTGTTTCCTTCCTGCCTGTACGTCGGCTGAAGAAGGGCCTAGCTCTCTTGGAAAGCTTAATGGGACATTACTGGCTGGTGTCAGATTTCACCCTGAAGGTACCTTAGTACTTGTACTACATTAGCCGGCTGTAATAACCTTGCAGACAATGTAATGAAGTTCCAGTGACAAAGTGTTGTAAACGTAATATGTTACAGGCGCCCTCTGGCAGGGAAGCATTACACAAGTCAGGCATCCGCGCACTAAACTTCCCTAAAAAATTGCCTGCACTTGTGGAAGTGATCTGTTTGTGAGGACACCGCCACAGTGGGTACAGGAGCAGGTGAAGAGATATATGGGCCTACGTATGAGTCTATTTGGGATACATGTGAAGATGGTGCCTGCCATGTTAGAACCTGTCATGGACGACCCTCGGCTCTATCAGTGACGCATGAATGCTAACAATAGTGGGTTTAGCACAGGCATCTCCAAACTGTGGCCCACTAGCTGTTTTGAAACTACACAACCCAGCAAGCCTTGTCATAGTTTTAGCATTCCCTAACAGCACAACTCTGGCAAGGCATGATGGAACTTGTAGTTTCACAACAGCTGGAGGGCCATAGTTTGGACATGCCTGGTTTAACAGATGAACTATGGAAGATCACCTATAGCCCACAGTCGTCAGGACCCCACACAGTGCATGTTTTACAAGTGTGCTCACAGAATCAAGTGAAATAATTAGCTCCACCTGTGGATCTTTTACAATGTGTCAGTCAGTAATGAGTGCACCTGTCGGATGACTTGGAAAACGTGAACTGTGTGGGGTCCTGAGGACCGAGTTTGAGAACCACTGCTATAGCCCTTTATAGCCTATGGGATAAAGGTTGTGGCTGTACTGGAGCTCTCCGCCGGAAATGGCCGCTGTGCATGACCGCTCCCAGTCTGCATTGGTGTCACTGTAATTCTGGTGCATAACTGACAAAGAATGTTCATGCCCCCTCCCTTGTACCTGCTCATTGTCAGGGGTGGCTGAATGTCAGGGTATTCTTTACCCAGGTTGACATCACCTGGTCTGTCGCTCCTGCTGCCATTATAAATGTCCCTTCCAAAATGGCCACCATGGAAGCAGGCGAGACGAGACAAGTATCAGCAGGTCCCAGGATGGGTCTAACAAGAGCATCTGCAAACCCCCAGAGCTTTTACTATGCCATTGAATCAGCTGCCCTTACATCGTAGCTACACAATGATACATTGGCACGGTATAATCGCATGTCGCAATGTGATGCTGGGCATTGAATATGTGATCGATGGGAACTGAGCCCCTTAATCTAAAACTATTGTATAAAAAGCATTATTACTAGCAAACATTCTCATTCGGTGTAATATAACTGCACATGGTCTTATTGGGATGCTAGACATTAACCATGGGCAGTGCCAGGGTGGAGGCTACGCAGCTGGCAGAAGAAAAGCTGCAGAAAAGTTTCCGAGCGAGTTTGCTGTGCGCAATTTTCTCTCAGATAGACTCAGCAGAAACCAGACAGTTTTCCTGCGCTGATCCTAAGCCAAAAGGTTAAATGTTAATTACTTTGGCATGGGTGAAACAACGCTCCACTAGAGCGATTTAATAGCTGTGTAAGGCACCTTCCAAAGAGTTTGTTTAACTAGAATAAAGTAATCACATGTATAGGTACGGTCTATACGCGAGCCACACTTGCTACAGCAGCAGTTGTAAAGATATCTATGAGTAAATCGCTTCATCAGGTCAATGTGTATTATTATTGTATCTAGGGACAGTCATCAAAATAGGAAATCCCAAGGAAGAAGCAATTATCACGGAATACTATTAATGATTCTGTTAAGAAGAGGAGAATGCTGCAGGTATCAGTGATATTACCAATGCAGCTAACGCCATCGCGGCCTATGGGCTGTATACTGTAACACAGGGGAGAGTAGTAACGCCATTGTGGCCTATGGGCTGTAAACTGTAGCACACGGGAGAGTAGTAAGGCCATTACGGCCTATGGGCTATATACTGTACTGTAACACATGGGAGAGTAGTAACGCCAACACGGCCTATGGCCTGTATACTGTGACACATGGGAGAGTAGTAACGCCAACATGGCCTATGGGCTGTATACTGTAACAAACACAGGAGAGCAGTAATGCCATCCCAGCCTGTGGGCTGTATACTGTAACACACGGGAGAGCAATAACTCCAACCCTGCCTATGGGCTGTATACTGTAACAAACACTGGAGAGTAGTAACTTCATTGTGGTCTATTGGCTGTATACTGTAACACCTTGAAGAGCAGAACGCATTGCGGCCTATGAGCTGTATACTGTAACACACGGGAGAGCAATAACGCCCTCACGGCCTATAGCAGGCATGTCCAAACTGTGGCCCTCCAGCTGTTGTGAAACTACATATCCCAGCATGCCTTGTTATAGTTTTAGCATTCCCTAATAGCAAAACTGTGGCAAGGTATGATGGGACTCGTAGTTTCACAACAGCCATAGTTTGGACATGCCTGGCCTATGGGCTGTATACTGTAACACAGGAGAGTAGTAATGCCATAGCTTCCTATGGGCTGTATACTGTAACACAGGAGAGTAGTAATGCCATAGCTTCCTATGGGCTGTATACTTTAACACACAGGAGAGTAGTAACACCAATCAAGCTACTAGAATAATGGTCATGCTGTGTTTGTGACAACTTGTCTATTGTTCCTACATTAATGATGGCGCTGGCCGGGGTTATGCTGGACGGAACGCAGGTATAACTATAGGTGCGTACACACGTACAGATTTTTCTGTTTGATCTATCTGGTAGGAACAAAAACCTGGAAATGTATTGGAGCATATGACAATCAAAAATTTCCACCCAAATGCAGGAAAACAGAAATAAATATATACTTTGAGAAATTTGTTATATCAGAATGATTTAAACAATTTGTCTGACTGATCACTGTCTGTTTTCAAGCATTTGGGAACAATTTTTTGATTGTCATTTGCTCCCATACACATACCTCCGAACTTCTGCAGTTGGAAGGTCGGGACTATCGTGCGGCGAAGCCGTGCGCACTCCCGAAAAGGGGGCACGGCCTCGCAAAAAGGGGCATGGCCTCGCGGAATGACGCGTCCTCAGGCCGCGCCCCCATTTTTCGCCGCTCGTCGGCGCTGAATAGACGCTGTGCGCATGCGCACAGCGTCTATTCTTGGCAGGCTGGGGGGACTCCCAACTGTCCCCCACCGCAGGACAATGGTGGCCCCGGGCGGGACGCGGGAACGTCCCTGAATATCGGGACGTTCCCGCGGTAAGCAGGACAGTTGGGAGGTATGCATACATTTCCAGGTTTTTGTTCCCACCAGATAGATCAGACAGAAAATTCTGTACGTGTGTACGCACCTTAACACTCATCGTGCAGTTGCTCGTTACAGTTTAATTGGCCAATTAAAGAATTCCGAAGATGGGGCGAGGGGGTATAGTGTTCATTATAGCACCCTGCACTTTCCAAAATCCGTGCAGTTCCTCTTTACTGTGGTTTCGCTCTCTGCTGTGGTGCTGCTAGCACATCCTGATCTGTATCTCAGCAATGAGATACAGATCAGGGTGTTCAAGAAGCACCACAGTGACACCCCAGGGAGGAAAGAGGAACTGCAGAGTTATTGAGAGGTACAGGGAGCTAGAATGAACACTAGGGGTGTTATCTGCCTGGAAGACTGGCACCTGGAAGTGTGGGTACAACTCCTTTTAGCTATCGGACATGACATAAACCATTCCAATCCTGGAACTTGTATGAAGATCGCCTTACCTTGTTCTTTCAGCCGAATGATCTCTGTGTCAGACCCGAAGCTGTTCCAGGCGGTGCAGTTGTAAATGGTCTGGAAGTCGGCTCGGACGATATTGCTGATTGACAGGGTGGAGATGACGCCTTCATCTGTGCTAACGGTTTCCACGGTGTACCGACCAGAGGTCCCCGATTCCAGGACATTCTCTTTCCAAGACCAAGCCTATTTCCAGGGGGACAAAGAGCCAAACATTAGGTGATGAATGAATTTTATATCTACATTGTACAGTAAAAAGGTCCTGGTAATGTTGTGCTGGGCTTAGCAGTGTGCTGGTATGGTGGGAGTTTGGTTTATGAGGCCACGATATAGCTTGGAAGGTTCTACACCCATTTAGTGCCTCCAAACCTCTGTATGTCAAGTACAGTGCATGAAGAAGACATCTGCATGGTGTGATAGCTCTGTACACATGACCGGAACGTTTGGAAATATTGGGCTGGAAATAGCAGTATCGTGATACAGTAGGAGTTGGCTTTATGAGGCCACGACATGGCTTGTAGACTTATTTGCCCATGTGGTGCCATCAGACCTGTGCATGTCAGGTACTTTGTATGGAGAAGACGTCTGCATGGTGTGCCAGCGCTGTACACATGACCGGAACGTTTGGTGTTGGGTGTGACAGTATTGTGATACAGTGGGAGTTGGCTTTATGAGGCCACGACATGGCTTGTAGACTTATTTGCCCATGTGGTGCCATCAGACCTGTGCATGTCAGGTAGATTGTATGGAGAAGACGTCTGCATGGTGTGCCAACGCTGTACACATGACCGGAACGTTTGGTGTTGGGTGTGACAGTATTGTGATACAGTAGGAGTTGGGTTTATGAGGCCACGATATGGCTTGCAGGGTTATCAGCCCAGGTGGCGCCATCAGACCTGTGCATGTCAGGTAGATTGTATGGAGAAGACTTCTGCATGGTGTGCCAGCGCTGTACACATGACCGGAACGTTTGGAATGTTGGGTGTGACAGTATTGTGATACAGTGGGAGTTGGGTTTATGAGGCCACGATATGGCTTGCAGGGTTATCGGCCCATGTGGTGCCATCAGACCTGTGCATGTCAGGTACATTATATGGAGAAGACTTCTGCATGGTGTGCCAGCGCTGTACACATGACCGGAACGTTTGGAATGTTGGGTGTGACAGTATTGTGATACAGTGGGAGTTGGGTTTATGAGGCCACGATATGGCTTGCAGGGTTATCAGCCCATGTGGCGCCATCAGACCTATACATGTCAGGTACATTATATGGAGAAGACTTCTGCATGGTGTGCCAGCGCTGTACACATGACCGGAATGTTTGGAATGTTGGGTGTGACAGTATTGTGATACAGTGGGAGTTGGGTTTATGAGGCCACGATATGGCTTGCAGGGTTATCAGCCCAGGTGGCACCATCAGACCTGTACATGTCAGGGACAATGTTTTTGTAAAAATAGATGAAGCTTTCTTAAGCGTCTGCAATCCCCCCTTGGCCCTCTGTGTCTGCCAATCACAAAGCAATTTAATATTGTCAAACTCCGAGGCTTAAGTGCCAAAACCGCGGGAAGATTTCACATTAAAGCAGCCACAAGAGAATGAATTATTGAAGGACTTTATTATATTTCTGTTTAACCTCTTTATTCTTGCATTACAGGAAACAGTGACTCGGGAAAGTCTTATTTTCCTATTATATGCTTATCAATCCTTCTAAGGGGAAACTCTCCCTACAGGGAGCTGTATCCCTACTGATACTAATAACAGGGAACAGTCATCATGAAAGGGCATCTACATAGCATTTACTTCCTAATAAACACTGAGGGAAATTTCTGTCCACTGTACAGGACGCTGTGTACCACGCTACACTTTGTACTTCTCTTGCGTTCTTGTCTCCTGACATCTGGTAAATGACTATTTATTGGTGAGATGACTGTCTCTATCACTAGGATGGTAGATTACAGACAAACTGCAAAGATCAGGTCATTTGATAATCAGGCCACACAACATTTAGCAGAAGATACTTCTGATAAAGTTTCTTTCTTTTCCCTTTCTTTGGAGGGCAAACCAGCTTTTGGACCCACACATGCAACACAGCATGTGCTAACTGTTGCATTCTGATGGAAAATGTATATATTCTCATTTCTAACCTATATACAGTACTTGTGAGCAGCAGATTTCAGCCAACAACCATTGGGTTCTCTCCTCTTTTCCATTCGCTGCAACAGACATTTCAAATAGCACTGCTATGTTCTGCGATTTACCTGTTCCCATCTCTGAAGCCAACCCTAAATGTGTTCTCTCTTCAAGGAAGCAGAACATGTAACTAAGACCACCCTCAGGTAGAAGGCAGGTCATATGCTGCAATTTGTGTTACCATCTAAATGGTGATGCATCTTATTTGGCGGTGGGGCTCATTGCCATAAGTGATTTTGCAGCCACGTTGTTTACCTAGTACAGTCTAAGAAATGACAGAAGCTGATTGGACAACTGTCGTTTCATAGACTGCGCTACACAGATAATAGTTAGAAGCTAATTGCTTGCTTTCTGCAAATTCTTCACTTTATCTCTCTCCAAGACTCCTTTATGTGTAATGCAATTCCACATTCTCCAGTGACGGTCTCTTCATCCGTTCATCTCCCATTTC
Source organism: Crinia signifera (assembly GCF_055691185.1). Taxonomy (NCBI): domain Eukaryota; kingdom Metazoa; phylum Chordata; class Amphibia; order Anura; family Myobatrachidae; genus Crinia; species Crinia signifera. Next base: position 83,806,625 of record NC_139226.1, read on the forward strand.
ACACAAGATCTGCCAGAACCTGTGGCCTGTTTGTGTGTAGATGAGAGGAGGGGGAAGTAAAAATAGATTACACAAAGCGTCCTCTCCCCCCAGCTATCTGTGTGCGCGCATGGCCTGAAATTGATAGAAAGGAGATCAAAGATTTCTTGGTGTTATTTTTGGAATGTGCTCAAGATGCTGTGAAGATGCTGCAGCACTGACTCAACCACAATAAGTGTTGTAGACATTAACCATGTGTTGTTTGTGAGAGTAGGAAAACTGCGCACAGGGGAAATGGTTGGGGAATGGGTGCTGCAGACTGTATTTGCTGGCTGTGTACCAGGCATTGGGAACATCTTTCCCAGGGGTGGCCAAACCTGTCCTCAAGATCTACCACCCAGCGGCGTAGCTAGGATTTGAGAAATGTGACAGTTAGTAATGACTGCACCTGTGCACCTGCTAGGTGGTCTGTGACATCTGACAGTTCGTAATGACTGCACCTGTGCACCTGATGGGTCGTCTGGGATACGTGGACCAGTGGTTGATCTTGAGGACTGATTTGGCCACCCCTAGATAAGCAGAGAGCTCTCTGCCGTATGGGTACATTCGGGTCTGCTAAGATTTTGCAGATGTCAGTTTGCATTAAAGGTCTCTCTGCGACAGGGTTGGGATCATTTTGTCTACAGCAAGTTGGTAGACAAGCATTAGGTCGACATGGGTTTATGTCGACATGTGAAAAGGTCGACACAAGCAAAAGGTCAACATGGAAAAGGTCAACATGGTGTTTTTCACTGGTTTTCCACCAAAATGTTGACACAGTCGACATGGACACTGAGACGTAGCACTGTGTCCCCTCACATGGCTCGCTACGCTCGCCATGCTTCGGTGAGCACACTATTTTATTCTCCCTCCATGCTCCAGTGGATAGTAGGGCATGAAAATCCGCCTGTCGGCACATGTTGTGTCAACATGGACAGTCAAACGTAGCACCGCATCCCTTCGCCATGCTTCGGGCACGGTGCCTCACTGCGCTCAGCACGCTATTTTATTCTCCCTCCACGCCCTAGTGGATGGTAGGGCATGAAATACCGCCTGTCGGCACATGTTGGCTCAAAAAACAGTCAAAAACCCCATGTTGACCTTTTGACTGTCGACCTAACCCATAACAACCTAGACACATGTCAACCTATCTGCATGTCGACCTAATGGTGTCGACCCAATGCTTGTTGACCATTATGCTGTAGACCAAATGACCGTATCCCCTGCGACACTGGGGGTTGCGATACAATATTTACACAACAACTTGCGTCACTTATTGCAGAATGAAACTACTGGGATCATTTTGAACAACGGACAGAGGAGCAGAATTTATTTTGCTCTTCGCAAGTAATGTCTCTTTATGACTTGTAAAATAAGGATCAGTTTGCAGAACGCTTATACAGTGTATTGGAATCTTTATATATTATTGCTGACTGATGGGGGACCAACGGTTCTAGGTCCTAAACGTGTCATCGTTACACTTTATGCAAATGTTACTTCTCAGCAGAAGCATGGGAGTGCCCAGGGGTCATTGACCCTGACCCCTCAATTGTACAAAAACTGTGCACTTTCCCACTTCTTCAGGCTACTAAGCAGCGCTCACGCCATAGGGGCCCATCCAATTCCAGCATTTGACCATACCTCCCAACTTTTCATGTTAAGGAATAGGGACACTCGCGCCCGAAAAGGGGGCGTGGCGTATGCAAATGAGGGCGCGGCTTATGCTAATTAGCCGCGACCTCATTTTCATACGAGAATAGACGCTGTGCGCATGCGCACAGCGTCTATTCTACTACATTGGGGGGTCTCCCAACTGCCACCCCCCCGCAGCGGGACAATGCCTGCCGCGGGTGGGACGTCGGGACAGGACCCGAAAATCGGGACTGTCCCGACGGAATCGTGACAGTTGGGAGGTATGATTTGACTGTGGTGGCGTTTGCTGGCAAGTTCTTAATTAAAGAAAGGAAGTTGCAGATCCTGACAATGCGACAGTTACAACCCTAATATTGATACATGATGCTATAACAACCTACTTTTGAAAACTAGTTTCAGGGAGATTATAGTTGGTAGTAGTATTTTGCAAAACACCCCATTAAGGGGGTGTGTTATGCTCCACCCAAAGGGCGTGTCTAGTTCCATATATGGAGAGATTGTGAAAGTGGCACCTAGAAGCGTGGTTAGTTAGTAAGAGCTACTATACATGTTAAAGTGCTGGGAAATGGTGCTGATTATTCAGTGTAAATGTATCTGTCTCTCATTCCTTTTTTCCCCAAAACTGTAACAGTGTAATGTGAGCTAAGTGAAATGAGGGAGATTGCTAGACTAATGAGGGAGAGAGGGAGATTGCTGCTATTTCAGGGAGTCTCCTGCAGAATGCAGGAGGGTAGGCAACTGATTAGTAGGCATCTAGCACAGCATACATGAAGAGGCAGAATTACAGATGCTTAAGGTTAACTGGGATTGGTTTAGCTGGGAGGATGGTGCCTGGCCGCCTGGTTCCGGGTGTACCCTCACATTGGATTCCTTCACAGATTTTGGAGCTGAAAAGTGGCAAAATATTATATTTCATAAACAGCAAATTCTCGGTTGTGCTGGCGGGATATTGGGTGAGTGTGTTTGTCCGGAGCTAAGAAGCAGCACATACTGTATAGTAGGGCTGAGCCTTGGGCCTTGTTAATTGTGTGGCTGCTTCCAGTAGGAAAACGAGAGAGGTGGGAAGTTCTTACTCACCCTCATCCACAGGAATTGGCATTTGCAACTTTTTGGGGACACTACCATCTGTTCCAATCTCATCTAAATATGGCAGGGTTATCTTAATAGCACCTTTGTGGCGCCTTATAAATAAACATACTACTACTACTACTTCTAGCACTGTCAGCCCTGGGCAATGAGATACACTGGGCCCCTAGTCATGGGCAACTCCCTGGTCTGCCTGTACATTAAGAAGGCCCTGTCTACAGGTCTGACGGACACTGCTGCTGTAAACAGTGTCAGGACTGGAAGCTACTCCCCAGTTCAGTGATCTATGAGATTGCTAGCAATGTGCTATACAGCTGTGGACAGAAAACAATCAGTCCTAATACTGTATGTAGAATAAGGTTCTACCAGCACCAGGTACTGGTTAGTACTTACTATCCTGTCCGGTGGAGGAGTGCTGCGGATGAAACACTTGATTTGCCCCTTCTCTCCATGCAGGGCATGCTGTGTCTGTGTGCTGGAGATGATCGGAGGACCTAGAACACAGAACAGATCCATTAGAGCACTAGAAATAGGAAACACTTAGTTTTTTCATGTTTTTCTTGTTCTAAATAGAATGTTGTGGAACTGAGCGCACCCTAATCTTCTCACCTGAAATCTCATATACCCTTTGTACAATCCGAACACGCAGTGGCGTAAGTTTGTACCCATTGCCCGGAGGCAAGATAAATATTGGTGCCGCCACAGACCACCATATACAGTATAAATATGTATGTATGTTATGTATGAGAAAGTGTGACTTGTCTATGGTCCTGCTAGGAGGAGGAGTCAGCCACAGAAGCAATATCAACGGCGTTCAATTAACTGATTCCAATTAACAGGGGAGAAGAGGTGCCCATTTGGGAGCAGGAGCCCGGCGGCAGATGACTCCATTGCCTCCCAGAATCTGCTACCACCAAAGCGATGTGATGACTTGGCACTAATATTGCTTTAGCCGCTGCTCACCCGTACCGCTACAGAGATGGGGACAGGAAGGTGGATCACAATGTCTGCTAACTGTCATTCTTCTCAATGACCTTATGACCTTCCAAATAAACTTTTGGTGGCACTGTTACTTATAATGCCATGGGCACAGATCGGTAAGAGATATGAGCTTCACCACAGAATGTGGCACATAAGTGTGTCTATGGCTCCCAATCTTCAGATTAGTGGAGTATAGACCTAATTCAGATGGAGACACTAAGGGGGAAATTTACTAAGATGGGAGTTCTATTTCAGATGGGATGTTGCTAGGGGCAACCAAGCTTCTGTCTATTATTTTCTAGAAGGTGCTAAATAAATAAGAAGTAGATTCTGAGGGTACCAGACGGCTCCCCGACAGTCGAGATTCCGACAGTCATTCCTCCGACGTCGGAATCCCGACTGCTCCCTCGTGGGGGTCAACGACCCCCATAGAGGGAGAATCAAATAGGTTGCGAGCGCAGCTTGCCACCGTGCCCGCAGTGTGGCGAGCGCAGCGAGCCCGCAAGGGTCTTCATTGCGCTCCCCCCGCTGTGCAGTCGGGATTCCGACGTCGGAGAAATGACTGTCGGAATCCCGACTGTCGGTCATTTATACCACACCCTAATCTGATTGGTTGTCCATAGCATCATTCCATCTGAAATAGAACTCCCATCTTAGTAAATTTACCCCAAAGTGCAGAATTCACGGCAACATGTGGGCTAGGTCTAGACCATTTTGGGGGTGGTTCACAGCGGCTGCATGACCTCACTCATAACTGCTAAGAGCCGGCTTGGTGCAAGCCAGGTAGGGGGCTACCGGGCTACCCTAGTTATATAAGTGCCTGGTAGCCCTCCAAAGTGCTTGCATTTCTGTAATGCATTGCAGAGAGGGGCCCAGCATGCTAGAGGGAGCAACAACTGATGCTGAATTAGGCACTAAATATTCAGTATCACAAAAGTATTACCATCAGCACAATGGAAGCCTGTTTCATTTACAAATCCTGAGGGCACGGGAGGCAGGAAAACAAAAATAATGATAAAAATAAAGCAAGCTCCAGCCAGCTGCGTCTGTGTCTTATCGGCATACTGAGCTAAGGAAAGCGTGGAAATTGAGTCATAAAGTCCCAGGAAATCTCTGCAGAAGAAAACGTGACAATGGGGGGAAAAGCAGCACCTAAAGTTTCAGAGTGCTACCTTCAAACGGACAGCAGGGGGAGCTGTGATCTCAGGCTTGCATCAATGCTGGCTCCTGATCAGTTCCACAGCTGTACCAGGAATATTCCTCATTGTTCTAGGTTTGGCAGTATATAGCCATCTCAGGGGTCCCTGCTTAGCATCCTTATGTAGTGCGCAGATACAGGAGACTGCTATTATTATATTGATGTAATACATCTTAATTCATTTAATTCCTTATGTCACCTCGCAACTGAAGAGTGGGTCTCGGCGGACTGTGGGTTTATCTTTGCATTCTCCCAGAACCCTCCAGCCATTACTCTGTCAGTAAGGAGTTTAATTTACTGCTGGGTATTCCATATTTAACTGTACAGTCTCCGTGTATGGAGGAAGGTGGAGAACTAGAATCCATTATGATGAACGTGCGGCTGGTACTAGTATCGATGCTCTGCGTTACCCATAGCAACTGATCAACTGCTCTCATTTCTTAGATTGAGTGAGGAAATGATAGAAGCTGATTTGTTGAGGGGCTACAGAGTCAGCGGATACATGTGAGAGCTAAAATTCCCTGCCCAGAATAAGATAGATGTTGCAAGGACAAAAATGCCTGTTTATTAGGATTGCAGCTATACACCTAAACTGTCGGAAGAAGTGGGCAGTAGACTGGTGAAACGCGTCACCAAGCTCATGCACCTTATCACCCGCTGTGCCAATACAGTCCTATAAAGCTCTCTACATTTCATGCTTCTGTCTGTACAGGTTATAAACAGATGTAGCCGCGCTAACTGTTGCCGGCAGGGCCGCCGAGAGGTATGCCGGGTCCCAGTAAAAAATGATGGGGGCGTAGCTTAATCATACCTCCCAACTTTTGAAGTTGGGAGGTCGGGACGTTCGCGCGGCGAAGCCGCGTGCGCTCCTGAAAAGGGGGCGTGGTCTCGCGAAAAGGGGCGTGGCCTCACAGGTGACGCGAACTCCGGCCACGCCCCGTTTTCGCCGCTCGTCGGCGCTGAATAGATGCTGTGCGCATGCGCACACAGCGTCTATTCTCGGCAAGCTGGGGGGGGCTCCCAACTGTCCCCCCCACCGGGAGACAATGGCGGCCCGGGCGGGACGCGGGAACGTCCCCGAATATCGGGACGTTCCCGCGGAAATCGTGACAGTTGGGAGGTATGGCTTAATAGCGGGAGGCGTGGCCACCTGCTGTGTTTAGACCATGTCCCCAAAATGTTTAAGGTGGGTGAACAAAACACTGTAAAGTCAGGAAGGGGGGTGTGTGTGTGTGGGGGGGGGGGGGTTTGCCCCCCCCCCCCCGTTTGCCCCCCCCCCAACTCAGCAGTAGCAGCAGCACACACCTACATGCGCTGTGGTGACTGCAGGCTCAGCATGAGCTTGCAAGCTGTCAGTGAGATGCTCACACTGAGCCTGCTGTCAGTAGGTGTCTGCTGCCTGGAAGGGACGGAGGAGGAAGGTGTGGGGGTCGGACCAGGCAAGCCCGGCTCAGATAATTAGTACCCACCGCCCTCCCCTCCCTCCCCTCTCGGTGGCCCTGGTTGCCGGATCACCAGCATTGTTCCCGTTTGGCTCGCTAAAATTGCATCCGCATCGTGGAATTTCCATGCTGTGACATCGCCGTGCTGCTGATTACTACGAGCAGCAGCGAAATAGACGCAGGCATGCACGTGGCGACAGAATCATGCAAACTGCTACATATGTTGCGACAAGGAGCATGGCTACATCTGTATCTGCCTGATGCTGCATTTATTGGCTGCCCTCCCCAGTTTCATATATATATATATATATATATATATATATATATATATATATATAGACGGACGTGGGGGCGGCGGCACTCAGAAATAAAACACAGCAGGCAATTTGTTCCTGACGTTTCGAGACCTCTAGGTCCCTTTATCAAAGGTGCATGTGAGAACATGCACCTTTGATAAAGGGACCTAGAGGTCTCGAAACGTCAGGAACAAATTGCCTGCTGTGTTTTATTTCCGAGTGCCGCCGCCCCCACGTCCGTCTACATATCTGACAGCTTGTCAGCCTGGAGGGCACCAGATTGATTGCTGACTCCCTAGGTGGGAGAAGTACCGCTGCAACCGGTGTGGAGTGCCGTCCCAGGACAGTCTATATATATATATATGTATATATATATATATATATATATATATATATATATATATATACACAGTATATATCTATATTTATCTAGATATATTTTTGGGTGTGAATCCTTTGGCCGACAGTGTTAGGCTGACAGTCAATAGATCGACTGCTATTGGTTGACAGGCAAAATGTGGACACTAGCAAAATGTCAACACGGGGAACGGTCCACATTGTGTCAATGTCAACATAGGTCAACATGGACACTGTATTAGCGAGATATGGTCACTAGGTCTACAAGCATTAGGTCAACATGACTGAAGGTCGACATGGGGTTAGGTCGACAGGGTCATTAATGTTGACCTAAGCATTAGGTCGACAATCAAAAGGTCGTCATGAGGTTTTTCTTTTTTTTTTTAGCCGACAGGCGGTATTGCTTGCCCTACAATCTAGTAGGGCATAGTGGGAGAAAGAGTAGCGAGCCATGCGAAGAGACGTGGTGCTACGTTTCAGCACCCATGTCGACTGTATCGACATCCGGGACAAAGAAATAGAGAAAAGCCCCATGTCGACTTTTTGACTGTTGACTTAATGCTTGTGCCGACCTTATGACCCTGTTGACCAAAGCCATGTCGACATTCAGTCATGTCGACCTACATGCATGTTGACCTAGTGGTGTTGATCTAATACTTGTCGACCTAGTTGGTGTCTATCCAATGACCCATACCAGTATTAGTGTACCCCGTCCCCTCGCATGGCTCACTATTGTACAAGTATGAACAAGTCAGTTTTAGAAAAAACTCATGAAAAACTCACGTTGACCTTTTTCCATGTCTACCTTTTGCTTGTGTTGACCTTTGACCATGTCCACCAATACATAGCTGCCTACCATCCTGCATTCTGCAGGAGACTCCCTGAAATAAGAGCAATCTTCCTCTCTCCCTCATTAGTCTAGCAATTTCCCTCATTTCACCTAGCCCACATTACACTGTTACATTTTTTTGGGAAAAAAGGAATAAGAGATTTGGGGCTCATCTACATTTGGATATAAGTCATTCTAAAAGATTCCTCTCAGATGCAGCAGTGCACACCCACGCTTCTAGGTGCCACGTTCACAATCTCTCCATATATGGAACTAGTCACGCCCTTTGGGTGAAGCATGACACACCCCCTCAAGGCGGAGCTGAGCAAAATTCTACTACCAACTGTAATCTCCCTGAAACTAGTTTTCAAAAGTAGGCAAGTATGCCACCAATAATGATGGACCTATTCACCGCACACCCAATCATTTGTGATGAGCCCAAGTGTTGGTTTTTGTCTCCTTCTTCATCACTACCATCGTCGTCTTAGTATTGTGTGAGCATCCTGAACCAACATCTATGCAGTGCGCGGTCAGGGCTGCCTCAGTGGTTAAGGTCGCTAAACAGAAAGCTGTAACACACCGAGACCTCGCTGAGACCTGGCATTAATTCATTGTGAGATCCAATAATAGACATCCGAGGTGCAGCGCTAGTGCGTCGCTGCCCTTTATGGAGGGTAATATGGTCCGTTGCAGGTCATTATAGAGGAACAAAGCTGAAGGCCAGCGGGTTCCTCTTAGCTAGTTGAGAGCCCAGGTCTCTGTCTGTTCCAAGCTGCAGTGTTATGGATCTCAGGTGTGGTCTAATGCTTACATTTTATTATCCGAGAACGTCACCCTATCCTGCATAAGGAGAACTTATCTGATCATCCAGACTGCAACATGGGGGGTCCGCTCACACTTTACGGGAGTCAGGGTGGTGCGCATTCAGCGAGTGTAATGGGTTCTTATTGCTTCCACCAAATGCACGCATGAGGATGTGGGGGAGAGACAACAGGAGCAGCACTTACCTGGCAGGTGTAGGGCACACGTATCTGATAACGCCATCTAACTAGAGGCCAGCAGTCGCTGGTGTCAGATGACCTCCCGTCAGTCAGGATCCCAACTTACAGGGGCTATTCTCCTTTGTGGGGGGCCATGCCCCCCCAGAGGGAGAATAGAACCTGTGGCGAGCTCAGCGAACCACCGAGTCAGCAAGGGGCTTCGTAGCGCTCCCCCCTCCTGTCGAACTCCCGGCAGTCTGACTTCCGTCTGTCTAATGTCTGTCTAATGACTGTCAGGAGAACACACCACACCCAGCAGTCGCTGTGTTTGGGAAATATTTTTCCATTTCATATAAAAACGCGGCTGCTAGGAATACTGCCCTGTTGGGGTCTACGCCTGGCTTCATCTGTTGGTTTCTCAGCTAGCTGTTCCGCGCTCCGATATATTATATGTTATTAGCATAGAACATAGCAGTCACAGGTTGGCGGAGTGGTTAGCACTATTGCCTCACAGCCCTGAGGCCATGAACTCAATTTCAGACCAATGTTTCACCCGTGTGGAGTTTATATATTTTTTCTATATGTTAATAATCCAGTGTGTGTGTTATAGGGACAGTGAGCTGCTGTATCTGGGCTATAATGCAACCGTTCTATGTAAGATGGGATGTTGCTATGGGCAACCAATCGGATACTAACTAGAAGATGCAAAATAAATAAGAAGTAAAATTCGGATTGGTTGCCCATAGCAACTTCCCATGTGAAAACAGAACTCCCATCTTCGTGTTGTGTGTGTTTGTGTGAGAGAGAAAAGTAACAGGAGACCCCAATTCTCTGCTACAATTAATGAAAGCTTTTCATTACTACAAGCACAAATATCGGAGTCCCAGATCTGTGGCTGGCTGAGTGGGTGGGCTCCGCGTGCAGAGCATTGCGGCGCCTCTCTCTCGAAGCTCACCTATGCATTTTTAACAACACAGCTGTTACCAGCACTGCCCTGCCAGGCTCACTGCTCGGCAATGCCCAGCTGAGCAGCGTTGGTGGCATATGGTGTAGCGCTGATTCTCAGAAATTACAATACCATGGATGATAGAACTGGAGGTCCCTGCTTGGTTTTTGGAAAGGGGAGGGGTGGGGGATAATATTCCAGGTTCTGCTTTCCAAAATAAACTGAGTTTTTGTTGTTTCTTGTGTGTCCGCTGGTGCGTGGCGCCTCCATCTTTTCTGCCACGCTGCTGTTCAATGAGACGGGTGGTACGAGATAACACAGGGTACAACCTGAGGTCTGGGAAGTATCATGTGCGCTTCTGCTGTGCCACTATCTGGATTTATCATATGTCGGCAGAACCATGCAGGGACTGCGTGTTCATGAAGACTGGCTGATCTATTAGTGCTATGTCGGCATGCTGGGTACAACATAAGGCTTTGCAAAATTGCAAATGCATCGTAAATAGCGCTGTATGCTATTTACGGTGCTCAAAAACTGAACCATCGCAAGGTTTTTCCCATCGCCACAGTCTGGGGCCTAATCTGCTCAAGAACCAGGCTGGAAGCGGTCATCACTGACATCAGAGACCCACCCGAAAACTGCTCCTAAACATCGGCTTCATGTCAGTCAATCGGCAAATTCTGATTAGCGATCCATTCTGAATTAGGCCCCGGGCGTGCAGGGGGTGAGCAGAGGAGCCAGCTTTCTGGGAGCATGAGCACCGCTAATGTTTGCGCAGCCACTTTTTACTCATCTGGTGACGCACCTTCATTACCGCTTATAAGACCGCTCTGATTTGAGGTGTCCCTAGATGTAAAAAATGGTCCTCATTGGGTTACTGGAGAAGGAAAAAGTTTTTCCATATAGGAGAAGGAACCCAGAATACTGTTCTCCATAGAAGGAAGGTTATTACAAGGTCACAGTTCCCAGGGCCTTGGGAGCATATTACAGCCCAGTCCAGGAAGAACAGAACCAGTGCCCGGAAATGCAGATTTCTTTTATAACCTCCCCGAACTTTTCTCAGGTTACCTATAAGGGTGTAAGCGGGGCATACTCCGTAACGTGGGCACAGGTGCAGCCAGCATCTTGCACATGAAGCCGCCCCACAGATGACAGCGTGCTTGTTATACGATGCATGATTTCATCCTAAATTCCCAGCAATCTCTCTCCCTGTCTGTGTTGTTTTCTTGCTGCTGCTTTTGTTTTGTGCTAGCTATTTAATTGTAATTAAACTCCTGCTGTCGATAAGGGAGCGCGAGGGGAAGGAAAACAATATCACTTTGCAAGGCACGGCAAGATAAAGCCAAATGGTGCATTCCTCATGCCGGCACTGTGTGATGCCACCGGCGTATCTCCTTATTGCATTATCTCAGTGTGTGTGTTATTTAGGGACAGGAGACCAACTGTGATCTGGGGAATTAGCCGGATGCCGAATGTCAGCCTGGCTGCCCGCAGCAACTATTCATGTCTGGGCACTTCACAACGCCCAAGGTCACTTACTGTACTTTAGCACTGAACAGCGGGTATGTAGTCACTGGGTAGATAATGACTACTGTACTGTAGGTCGACACCTTGACAAAAGGTCGACACACGCTTATGGACGGCCTAGACATGGTCTACATGAGTATTTCAGGTTTGACAAAAGGTCGACACAAGCTTATGATTGACATATACATGGTCATCATGAGTTCTTCGTGTTTTTAGGCTTCTTCGTGACATATGTTGACATGGACAGCATATAAGTGTACATGTATAAGTGTAGCGCTTTGCTCGTCATGCTTCGGTCACTGTCTTTTCTACCACTATGCCAACAATGGATGGTGAAGTAAGATCAAGCAGGTAAAAAAAAATCACGAAAGACATTTTTTTACCCTGTTGACCTATTGCATGTCGACCTTTTGGGGTAGATCTTTTGCTTATCTAGACATTGTAGATCGATCAACCGAAGCCAATCCGGTTGAGAGGTTGACGCCAAAAGTTCAACAATTGACAAAAATGTTAACACAAACAAAAAGTTGCCATTGACAAATAGTCAACACAAGCAAAATGTCGACATGAAAAAAGGTTGACGTGTAAATAGGTCGACTGGGTTTTTTCCCCTTAAGCTTAAAAAAAAAAAGAGTACACTGGACCGCGACTGGGAACGGTAACGTTTGCAGAGCGCAGTGGAGCAAGGACCTGGCCCGAACCATGTTTACACCTTTTGTCAATGTTGACAGTTTGAAAAGTTGAGTTTTTGCCTGTTGACCTTTGACCTGACCAGGAGCAACAGCAATGAGTTGGGAATTGGGTAGCGGGTGAGTGTGGGAGACGCTGGAGCACGACGTGGACCAACTGTCGCAGAGCGACTGGTGATACGGCTCCAGATGGTGAACAGAATAGGACTCATCAGATATTCCCAGAGATTGACTGCAACAGTGGGCTGGTCCCTCCCAATATCTGCCCCTCACTGCTGCAGTATGTGCCGTTGTGATCTGCTTATGCTGAATGATGGCGTGTCAGAGCAGGCAGCGGCTGGAAGCAAGGTAGAGGCAGCATGGCCAGCTCTGGCTGATGACGAGGATGTGACCATATCTCAGTGCCTCATCGCCGTTATGCAGAATAAGCCCATCGCTAACAGAGGACGATGATTAGTACAATATATAACTGCAGCCGGAGAAATTGTTATTCCGGCTATTTAATCGGGACAAACACATTTCTAATATTAAAATGCTAAATCTGCCTCTCGGCTTTACCGTAAGAGATAAACACATAAAGTGGATTTACGCGGCACTTGGCGTACGCAGGCAAATGGTCATTTGCTGCACAAGGCTGTCTGGGAAGTACAGCGACACTAGTTATTCAGTGTTGAAGGGCTATTAGACATGACTAATGCCCCCCCCCCCCCCATTACTGCACTCCCTGACCCCCCATCCCTGCATGCAAACAATATATGGCGCTGGGAGATCAGTATAGCTAGTAATACACAGGGGTCTGTTATGGCCAGCTTGTACATATTATTATATCTGGTGGTCCAGTATTATTACTGTCTGGGTCCCACCTTATTACAGACCCCAATATGTATAGTTCTTCCGATGCACTACAATTCTTAACGGTGAATGGATAACAATGTGTATAATAATAATAAAGGCACAGGACTTATAGAAGACCCAGTGGTTAAATTTATGAGAACTGGCTTATAGTTTCTAGTCAGAAAATAATTATTAATAACCTGTACAAATGCATACACTTAAGCATATCCCAGGAAAACTAGTATAGGGTTAACCAACAATATCGTTACCTTTAACGTACCAAGCAAACAACTTCACTTATCGCAATAACCAACGTGTATACAATACCTAACATGGTGTGACCAGAAGGTACCGGTACCTGATTACTGTACCCAAATCTAGGACTCGGCCTGTGCACAGGAATTAATGTACAACTCGATGGGAAAGGTGTCTCTAACGGACAGCCAAGCCTTCCTACGGATCAATAGCCGGGGACTCACTTTGATCAATCCTTCCTACGGATAAATAGCCTGGGTGTATGTTAACTAGGCCTTCCTACGGATAACTAGCCTGGAACACACGTCAGTCAGGCCTTCCTATGGATAAATAGCCTGGGCTGGGGTTCCCTTTTCTAAAGGAAAATAGGGCCGATGTGTCCTGTTCTATCCTGGACCCGGTAAGACCGTGAAAACTAAGGGGCAGAGGGGGTCCCTTTTCTAAGGGGAGAATAAGTGCTCCTCGTTAGTTGTGTGGGCAAGGTTGTAAACACTCTTCTCCTAACCTGCCCTGCTTACTATTGATTTCCGTGCATTGTACCATTGATCTTGTAATCGCAGTAAATTGTCATCCAGAAGCTGTGATATTCCCTTTGTTAGAGTGAGCAATAAAAAACTACAACTGTTCAATTATACCCGCTTGTTCAACTCTATGTTCACTGATTGCCGTTCAGTACCCTGGAGTAAAAGACCCTAGCCGCCCTGTGGACTTTACACTCCTGCTTGCCCTCCCAGCTCCATCTCTACCCTCCTGCTCGCTCTCCCAGCTCCCCCACTGCTCTCCCAGCTCCCACACTGCTCTCCCAGCTCCAGCTCTGCCCTCCTGCTTGCTCTCCCAGATCCCACGCTGCACTCATGCTTGCTCTCCCAGCTCCTGCACTGCCCTCCTGCTTGCTCTCCTAGATCTTCCCTCCTGCTTGCTCTCCCTGCTCCAGTGCTGCCTTCCTGCTAGCTCTCCCAGCACCCGCACTGCCCTCCCACTCGCTCTCCCAGCTCCTGCGCTGCCCTCCTGCTCACTCTCCCATCTCCCACGCTGCGCTCCTGCTCACTCTTCCCATGCTACGCTCCTGCTCGCTTGCCAGCTACCATGCTGCCCTCCTGCTTGCTCTCCCAGCTACCGCGCTGCCCTCCTGCTTGTTCTCCCAGCTCCCTCGCTGCCCTCCTGCTCGCGCTCCCAGCTCCCGCTCTGCCCTCCCTATTCCCGCACTGCCCTCCTGCCCACTCTCCCAGCTTCTGCTTTGCCCTCCTGCTCGCTCTCCCTCCTCCCGTGCTGCCCTCCTGCTCACTTTCCAAGCTCCCGCGCTGCCCTACTGCTCATTCTACCAACTCCTGCGCTGCTCTCCTACTCCCATCTCCCTCACTGCCTTCCTGCTCCCTCTCCAAGCTCCCATCTCCCGCGCTGCCCTCATGCTCCCTCTCCGAGCTCCAGCGCCACCCTACTACTCGCTCTCCCAGGTCCCTTGCTGGGGTTGTATTGTACATTTAGGATGCAGCACGAGGGCCTGTGAGGGCCAGCGAGGAACCCGGCACATCCTGTGAGTTCCCTGTGGAAGGTGAATCTGAATCTCCTGTTTAGGTGGAGTTCTCCTTTATTCCCTCTCGGTTTAGTAAATCATTCCAATGAAGAGTTTAGTGCAGCATCGTAGCACTGTCAGTCTGTCACAGCCTATTAACACCCTGCTAGCATCTCTGGGATCACACATCCTGTCCAGTTCTCACCTGAGTGCCATACAATCTGGCATCAGCCATGTAGGGATCTCTATAATTAACTCAGTGCACGGTACATGTGGAGACATCTAGTGAAAGCTTCTTACCATTTACTGTCAGAGTGATTTCTCTCTCACCGGCACCCACCCGGGGTACGACCGCCCGACAGACGTATTTCCCAGCATCCTCCTGCCGGACATTTTTTATTGTCAGGGAATTTTCATTGCTCAGAACCTATGACACAGGGAAAAGTGTACAGGTGAGATGGGGAAAAGTATACAGATAAGATGGGGATAAGCATACAAGTGAGATGTGGATAAACGTGCAGGTGAGATGGGGATAAGCGTACAGGTGAGGTGGGGAGAAGTGCACAGGTGAGACAGGGAGAAGCGCACAGGTGAGGCAGGGAGAAGTGCACAGGTGAGACAGGGAGAAGTGCACAGGTGATGTGGAGAGAAGCGCACAGGTGAGGCAGGGAGAATATATCTTTATATTTTGCAGCATTTCATTTTAATCTCTCTGTAGGGAGCATCTTCCTCTCCCACAATCACAACTGAAAGGTTTCTCTGAAGGAAAGTGAGGACACTAGCGACGTGTTATGCCGTCACAATACAGGAGAGATTAATTGAAAATCCAAGATAAATAACATGAAGATATTTTTGTATTAGTGTCTTTGTGGGGTGGAAGTGCTCTAATTAAATACACTGCTGTTGTCATTAACTTTAGAAGTGTTACAAAAATAATTGTTATCAAAATGTTTTCCCGACACGAACGCTGAGCATGTTCTGTTCTATTTTATTTATTTAAAAAAAAAAAAAAATACAGCAAATTAAGTGGAGACCATTTCCCATAAACCATTGCCAGACATTGATATATCCCAATCGCTGTAGTTTCCTACAGGTATGTAACGCAGAACACCATAAGCAGCTTTCAATGTTTTGCACCTACCACGCCAGAGCCCCGCTTCATCCAGACAATGGTGAGTGATGGATTACCGGTCCACGCGCAATGGAAGGTGGCTTCCGCCCCAAGGTCCACAACAACGGATTCAGGTTCCGTAGCCATCCGAGGTCCAACTGTGGTAACGAGACACAATATGGAGCTTTTTCTTTTACATCGCATCTAATTACTGGGTTCATGTTGGTTTCTTGTGGGTTCGACACGGTAATGAGTGTGATGTGAAAAGGGTTACCAGGTCCTGCAAACCGGTACATGGTAAAATAACCCGGAAAAGAAGAAGGAATCTTACCGGTTCGTTGCCGCATTGCTTTGCAGTGTGAACAGGTTAACTGGGTCGAGCGTTTCCTATTTACACTAAAGGAGGAGGCAGTGTTTGGAGTTGCGCAGCTCTGAAGGTGCATACACACTGTACAATTTTTTTTACCAATTTCGTTGAAAGACATTTCCCTTGAACCAAGTCTCATACCTCATAACTTTCTTGTCCCTGGACACAGGGACACTGCTGATGCGCGCCGAAGGTGCGTCATAAAATTTGGGGTGTGGCCTAATTTAGGGGCGTGGTCTATACTCGCGGCTGTCCCGCTAGGCCACGCCCCCATTTTGCCGCTATGGGGGCATGACCCAGAGGCTCTGTGAGCCTCTAGCCATGCCCCCAGCCCGCGGGAATAGACGCTGTGCGCACAGCGTTAATTCCCCGTTGCTTAGCAGCCGACAGGGGGGACTCCCAACAGCCCTCCCTCACCGCGGGACACTGCCGCCCGTGGGTGGGACAGGCCCTAATAATCGGGACTGTCCCGCTAAAATAGGGACTGTTGGGAGGTATGCAGTGTCCTGGACGAAAGATGATGATGATGAAAGATATTTACGACAGACGAAAGATCTATCTACAGTTTATAGGCTCTTTTTGAAAGAGATTCAAATTGAGCTGCATGCACAGTTGATGAACAACCTTGATGAACAACCTTGATGAACAACTGGTGGGTATGCGCATCATCATCCGTCGTTCGTCCCAAATTAGAGAGATCATTTTGACCAATTTCATTCAGAATGGCCAAAATAAACGAATATGGTCAAAAAAGTTGGTCAAAAAAATTGTACAGTGTGTATGCACCTTTAGTGCTGCCTCCTCCTATGCAACCAAGGTCTCTCCGTCACTCTACCCCACCCTGGCATGACATCAGGAAACTGACAATATTGGCGGTTAGCTGAGGGGATGTGTACAGACCAAAATGCAGGGTCGCACCAGGACTGAACCGTTTTAAAATCTCGGTGCAATCCTGCGTTTTCCGATGTGAAAGGGGTATTAGCTGCATCCAAAAATCAGCAAGCCTAGTACAAGACTGGAAGCAAGGGTGTGATATCAGATATCAGAAGGGGCGCTATTTAGAATTGAGCTGGTTTTCACAATAGCTGGAGCAATAAAATAAGGGAAATCACTCCCTTAAGCAATATGGAATACAAAAGAAGGATGAGTTTTGCTGAGCGTCAATAATGGTAATTGTGCATTTATAGATTAAAATTAAATGGTTTTATTAATCTAAAATTAGATTTAAACAAGCATGTTTATTAGGAACAAATAATTAATATGCAGAAGTTAAAAAGACAAATTCATAAAAACAACAGAAATAAAAATAAAAATATATACTGGTGCGTGAATTAATAATTATAGTCACCCATGACATCTGATCCTGTTATTCTTTTGGAAGTCCAATTGTATGCCGATCCTGGTATTTTGATAAGGGCCCTTTTGATACTTAATACATGGGGGTAACAAGATGTCAAGTTGTTTACTGGTGAGGAATCAAGCCTCCAGTGAGATGGTAGTTCACTGTATTACAGCAGCAGGCTGGATATACCTGTCTCCCTTGAACCAGTGGAAAAATGGCAGTGGATGTAACTTGTCCAGATATTGTTAGTGGGGTCAGTTTGTGGTAAATAACAGCAAGATGGTTGTGTCTGTCTCCCCGGGGCCAATTGGTAGTGGGCTGGATGGAGTCTTCCTTTATAAGCCAGGTTGTTAGGATATGGGTCACTGGGTGTAAAAGAAGATCAGTCCGCACCTCTCCACCGACATGTTTCGCTGTATAGCAGCGACCTTGAAAAAAGCTGTCTGCTATACAGCGAAACGCGTCGGTGGAGAGGTGCGGACTGATCTTCTTTTACACCCAGTGACCCATATCCTAACCACCTGGCTTATCACCTTTATTACCATCCTGGAAAGACATTTGGCGGAAAGGTTAACACATCACCTGCCCCGTTGTGGGGACACCATCCAGTCCACTACCAATTGGCCGCGGGGAGACAGACACAACTATCTTGCTGTTATTTATCACAAACTGCCATCTCATTGGAGGTAATTAACCCCACTAACAACATCTGGACAATTTACATCCACTGCCATTTTTCCACTGGTTCAATGGAGACAGGTATATCCAGCCTGCTGCTGTAATACAGTGAACTACCATCTCAACGGAGGCTTGATTCCTCACCTGTAAACAACTTGACATCTTGTTACCCTCGTGTATTAAGTATCAAGAGGGCCCTTATCAAAATACCAGGATCGGCATACAATTGGACTTCCAAAAGAAGAACAGTATCAGAGGTCATGGGTAACTATAATTATTAATTCACGCACCAGTATATATTTTTATTTGGTACTTCTGTACTTTCACGGCGCCACGGCTTCGCTCGCCCACGCTGCGGGCTCGGTGGCTCGCTACGCTCGCCACGCTAATTAAAATCAACTCCATGCCAACATGGATAGTGGAGGTATGAACTATCCATGTTGGCATGGCGTTAACTTAGTTTATTTTACTTAGTTAGTGGCGAGCGTAACCCGGAAGTACGCGCGGCGCCATGCTGGCGCCATGAAAGTAAAGAAGTACTTTTTATTTTTATTTCTGTTGTTTTTATTAATTTGTCTTTTTAACTGCATATTAATTATTTGTTCCTAATAAAAATGCTTGTTTAAATCTAATTTTAGATGAATAAAACCATTTAATTTTAAACTATAAATGCACAATTACCATTATTGAAGCGCAGCAAAATCAATCCTTTTTTTGTATTAAATATACATGTAGTACAAGATTGGACCACAAGAGGGCGAGTCTGGGTGAGGTTGCCTTCTCCCCCAATTGAATCCCACCCCCAACAGTTGAAGATGGGTTAATAGGCTTTATGTTATCATAATTGTGTGTGTTCGTTTCTGGTATTTACTGCTAATTGTGTTGGCATTATGAGATAACAAGGTACTTGTGTACTAGCACGGCGCCCACGATATTTGGTAGCACAACATATAATCGCATCGCATGGCATACACCCGATGCACTGCGATGCGATTAAAAATTGTATAAGCCCCCTATACGATGTTAAATTGTATAAGCACCCTAATGGGGGCTTACAATGTTAAATGCACCCCACTATGAATGTGAAACTGAAGCGTGGCGAGCGTATCGAGCCCGCGAGGGGTGGCGGTACGCGTACTCCGACCTTTTAATACTCCCACTATCCACGTCTGCGTGGAGTTGATTTTATATAGTATGGCGAGCGCATCGAGCCACCGAGCCCGAAACGTGGCGAGCGCAGCGAGCCCCACGAGGGGACGCGTATTACTTTACATGTATTCCGCGTCCGCTCGCCACGCTTCGGGCTCGGTGGCTCGCTGCGCTCGCCACACTATATAGGATCAACTTCATGCCGACATGGATAGTGGGGGTATGAAAAGGTTGTAGGACGCGTACCGCCACCCCTCGTGGGCTCGCTGCGCTCGACACGCTTCCGGTTCACGTTCATAGTGGGGGTGGCATGGGGGTGCATATAACATTGTAAGCCCCCATTAGGGAGCTTATACAATTTAAAATCGCATTGCATCGCACTGTATGGCATTGTATGTATCAAATACTCCCAGGCAAACCAATTATAATTTAAACTATTAAGTAATAATGAAGTTATTTGTAATGCAGTTTACAATTTAAAGAACATGTATTTAAAGGATCGTTTATAGCAACACTTGTGTGATTTATAATTTTTTGTCTTAAAAAATAAGTTTGAGTTGTTTTTATGGCACATTGTATTATCTATACTAGGTGATTCATCGCGCCCTACGGGCGCTCTTCACACCGTCGTAAGGGGCTGTGCCCCCTTAATTTGTGAACGTTTGTATATGAGAAATATGGTTAGAATTGTATGAAAGATGCCCTGTATTGCAACTTAGGTGTCCGCGAATCGCGGGAGGGGGGGTCGCGGAGGGTGACGCGAATTGCAGGAGGGGGGGTCGCGGGGGGTGCCGCGAATTGCAGGAGGGGGGGTTGTGGGGGGTGGATGCTGCGAATCGCGGGAGGGGAGGGATTGCAGAGAATCGCGGGAGGGGGGTCGCGGGGTGGGTTGCCGCAAATCGCGGGAGGGGGGTTACGGGGGCGGGGGTTGCGGCGAATCATGGTAAGGGGGGTCGCGGGGGGTGTGCCGTGAATCACGGGAGGGGGGGTCACGGGGTGGGGTGCCGAGAATCGCGGGGGTGTGTGTGTGTGCCGTGAATCGCGGGAGTGGGGGTTGCGGGGGGGGGGGGGGGGGGGGGGGTGTGACGCGAATCGCCACAAGAAAAAATCAACACAGAAAGGTCAACACATGTAAATGTTGACATAAGTGTGGCACTTCATTGGTGTCCATGTCGACACATGAGAATGAATATGAAAACATTCAAAAAATGAAAAAAAAAACTTCAAAAACTCATGTCAACCTTTTTCATTGTCTACCATAGCCATGTCAGTGTTTTCCATGTGCAATCTAATTCTGGAGCTGCCGCGAATCGCGGGGGGGGGGGTGCCGCAAATCGCCACAAGAAAAATTCAACACAGAAAGGTCAACACATGTAAATGTTGACATAAGTGTGGCACTTCATTGGTGTCCATGTCGACACATGAGAATGAATATGAAAATATTCAAAAAATGAAAAAAAAAACTTCAAAAACTCATGTCAACCATTTTCATTGTCGACCATAGCCATGTCAGTGTTTTCCATGTGCAATTTAATTCTGGAGCTGCCGCGAATCACGGGGGGTGCCGCGAATTGCGGGAGGGGGAGGTCACGGGGTTGGGTGCCACGAATCGCGGGAGGGCGGGGTTCACAGGGGTTCCGGTGGGGGGTTGCCGCGAATTGCGGGAGGTGGGGGTTCACGGGGGGTGCCGCGAATCACGGGAGGGGGGTTGCGGGGGGGTGTGACGCGAATCGCCACAAGAAAAAATCAACACAGAAAGGTCAACACATGTAAATGTTGACATAAGTGTGCCACTTCATTGGTGTCCATGTTGACACATGACAATGAATATGAAAACATTCAAAAAATGAAATAAATCTTCAAAAACTCATGTCAACCTTTTTCATTGTCGACCATAGCCGTGCCAGTGTTTTGCATGTGCCATTTAATCCTGGGGCTGCCGCGAATCGCGGGGGGTGCCGCGATTTGCGGGAGGGGGGGTTGCGGGGGGTGGGTGCCGCGAATCGCGGGAGAGCGGGGTCCATGGGGGGTTCCGGTGGGGGGTTGCCGCGAATTGCGGGAGGGGGGGGGTCGCGTGGGGGGTGCCGGGAATCGCCGGAGGGGGGGTTGCGGGGGGTGTGACGCGAATCGCCACAAGAAAAAAATCAACACAGAAAGGTGAACACATGTAAATGTTGACATAAGTGTGGCACTTCATTGGTGTCCATGTCGACACATGAGAATGAATATGAAAATATTCAAAAAATGACAAAAAAATGACAAAAACTCATGTCAACCTTTTTCATTGTCGACCATAGCCATGTCAGTGTTTTCCATGTGCAATTTTAATCTGGAGCTGCCGCGAATCACGGGGGGGGGGGTGCCGCGAATTGCGGGAGGGGGGGTCGCGGGGGTGGGTGCCGCGAATCGCGGGAGGGCGGGGTTCACAGGGGTTCCGGTGGGGGGTTGCCGCGAATTGCGGGAGGTGGGGGGTCACGGGCGGTGCCGCGAATCGCGGGAGGGGGGCTTGCGGGGGGGTGTGATGCGAATCGCCACAAGAAAAAATCAACACAGAAAGGTCAACACATGTAAATGTTGACATAAGTGTGCCACTTCATTGGTGTCCATGTCGACACATGACAATGAATATGAAAAAATTAAAAAAATTAAAAATAAATCTTCAAAAACTCATGTCAACCTTTTTCATTGTCGACCATAGCCATGTCAGTGTTTTGCATGTGCCATTTAATCCTGGGGCTGCTGCGAATTGCGGGGGGGGGGGGGGGTGCCGCGAATCGCGGGAGGGGGGTCGAAGGGGGGGTGCCGCCAATCGTGCAAGGGGGGGTCGCGGGGGGGTTCTTTTTGCCGCGAATCGCGGGAGGGAGGTCGCGGGGGGGGGGTTTCCGCGAATCGGGGGGGGGTCACGGGGGATGGTTTGCCGCGATTCGCGGGAGGGGGGGGTCGCGGGGTGGTGGTTATGCCGCGAATTGCGGGAGGGGTCGTGGGGGGGTTCTTTTTGCAGCGAATCGCGGGAGGGGGGGTCGCGGGGGTGTTTTTGCTGCGAATCGCGGTAGGGGGGGTCGCGGGGGAGCGGGTGTTTTTGCCGCGAATCGCGGGAGGGGGGGGGGGCGCGCGGGGGGGGAGGTTTTGCCGCAAATCGCGGGAGGGGGGCGCTCACCTGGTGGCTGTGGAGTAGCAGTGCTGGGCAACATGGGAAGGCAGTGGGTGTCTGGCACTGTCTGTGGGCTCACTGGGCTGGTTCTCTGTCACATACCTCCCAACATGACCCTCTCCAGGAGGGACACAATGCTCTGTTTCTAGACTTCCCCTTAATGTATGATTGCCATCACCTGTTTTAAACAGGTTAATTTCTCAGAAAGGTGTTCAGCACAGATGAAGGCAATCACACATTAAGAGGAAAGTCCAGGAACAGAGCGTTATAGACACAGACGCCCACTTTGAGTGACAGATGTAGCCAAATATATAGGAGATTTTAAACAGTCACAGTGTCCTATGTAAAATTCTAAATAACATTGTCTAATTTTAATGATTGTTTTCCATGAATTACTTGTATATTGTAAATTGTAAAGCAATAGATCATTTGAATAAAATATATTGACTAAAAAAAAGATGTGCAATGATTTATTCACAACATAATGGCCTTTATTCACATCTGATCGCCGTAGAAATTTGTTTGGTAAATGGGCAAAACCATGTGCACTGCAGGGGGGCAGATGTAACATGTGCAGAGAGAGTTAGATTTGTGTGAGTAATTTTGTTTCTGTGCATGGTAAATACTGGCTGTATTATTTTTACACTGCAATTTAGATTTCAGTTTCAAAACACCCCACTAAAATGTAATTCTCTCTGCACGTTATATCTGCCCCACCTGCAGTGTACATGGTTTTGCCCATTTTCCAAACAAAGTTGTACTGCAATCAGATCTGAATAAGGGCCAATATACTATATTACACCTGGTTGAGGAATCCTAGATAGAAGGTTACATAGATGTGAATTAGTTACATAGATGTGGATTAGGTCTATGGGGCTGAGGCCTTCAACAATGTCCAAGGGATAAACGACAGATGTGAGCTCTGCTCATCCCACATGATTGTACAGTGACAGTGCCCAAGGGTCAGAATCTTACAGTATACATCCACTGTTCTGCTGATGTTGGTGCTGCCAAGGGTATTGGTGACCTCGCAGGACACTGGCTCGGTGAAGAAGGAGTAATCCACCACCGTCTCATAGGTTTCTTCTGTCACCTCCTTCAGGAGTTGTCCACCTTTTGCCCACCTAGAGACCATGGGGAGATAATAATGAAGATATGATACATTGATGAATTCTCTCACTGCTGCTCTGTTATGTCACTAGGTGACCAGCGTTCTAGCACCATTCCTCATCCACCCTTGTCGTCACAGCTGCTCTGTTCTGTCACTAGGTGACCAGCGTCCTAGCACCGTTATGTCACTAGGTGACCAGCATTCTAGCACGGTTCCCCGTCCACCCTTCCCATCATGGCTGCTTTGTTATGTCACTAGGTGACCAGCATTCTAGCACCATTCCCAATCTACCCTGCCCATTACGACTGCTCTGTTATGTCAGTAGGTGACCAGCGTTCTAGCCCCACTCCTCATCCACCCTTCCCATCACGGCTGCTCTGTTTTGTCACTAGGTGACCAGCGTCCTAGCACCATTATGTCACTAGGTGACCAGTGTGCTAGCACCATTATGTCACTAGGTGACCAGCGCTCTAGCCCCGCTCCTCATCCACCCTTCCCATTACAGCTGCTCTGTTATGTCACTAGGTGACCAGCGTTCTAGCACGGTTCCCCATCCACCCTTCCCATTACAGCTGCTCTGTTATGTCACTAGGTGACCAGCGTTCTAGCACTGTTCCCCATCCACCCTGCCTGTCACGGATGGTATGCTGTAAGCCTAATATAAAGTCACATATCCCAGCATTCAGCCATGCCCGGTACCACAGATGCCACTGAAGTATAACATTCTAGGGGGGTCCATAAGCACATTGCCCTGTACCCGGACTGCAAAGATGTAACTAGCACCTATTATATGGGGAATTGTATTCTATCCTGGTCCATTTGGGACCTTCTGGTTGACACGCAAAGATGCAAAACTCGCAACTTTGCATGTCATTTAAACGCCGCCTGTACAAACTCCCGACCCCCCTCGCACATCGATTTCCCCGCACGCATGCGAATGGATGTTAATCATAAACTTCCATTCGCATTCTTGTGTGCAGGGGCGAAATCACACGATAATCGCCGGCCACCAAATGATTTCTGCAGGGCTCACAGATCTAAAGACAACTCTCTGATGTCTTAGGTCTGCGGGTGCCCTGTAGGGGAAGCGGGCGGGCAGCTGACATTCGCTGCCTGTCCCCCGCATCACGGGTGTATTTCCATGGAAACGTCCAGCATTTTCATGGGAACGTCCATGAAATGCTGGGAGTTCCCATGGGTGCGACCCCTCGCCGCCACCCCACGCTCGCACTGCTAGGACTACAGGACAGCGAATAGGCAATTTGCCACGTCCGCTGTTTATGCGCTGTGGACTTCTGCCCATCGAACATATTGTTTTTTTTATTGGATTTTACTAGGTCACCCCAAGATCACATTTCATTTGGGGTGACTAGGACAGACCTAGAATATGTTCCCAACACTCACAGCTGTACCGCAGGGTTACTGTATGTCCCGCTCCTGCCATTATACCAGCTGACAGTACTGCAAAACACTGGGACAGGGAGAATGTATCTGCCATGTGGCTACGGGGCCCCTTGTCTGACGCCTGTGCCTGCTGGAAGACCCTAATTACACAGATGCCATGAACGTTGCTCTGGGCCTGCATTTTCGTCTCTTACTATTTCCAGAGTTCTGAGTTAAAAGGAGAATAATTCCCCATATTGGGAATGAAAGGAGTGCGGGTTCTGTGACTGCGCTCTAGAGGACTAGGCCCGCCATCTCTGCGCTGCGGAGACTTGTGGAGTCTCATTACCGTCTGCTCCAGAGGGATGTAGTGTTCCCCAGGGGAATCCAGACCCATTCTCCCGCTTTCAGCAGCTGCGCGGGTATAATGAGAGGGAAACGTTCGGAGAAGAAGCAATCGTAGACTCTGATAGAGGCCATTACGTCTGTGCATTTAGCTATGGAGCCTTCATTAGCTACTGATGTTGTTTGATATTAGCTCAGAACATTGAATCTTTAATGTATGTACATTATAACATTCATTAGCCACACGGCTACTGGGCAAAGAAACAACATAATGGAAGAAATGAGGTTCTGGCTGAGCAGCCCCACGTCTCTTCGTCAGTGTGCCTGCCTATGGTGCTAGGGGTGGTTACATGTACACACAGGCATGAATTAGTACATACTGTACACAATACTTACAGCATGAGTATTGCAGAGATGAATTATATAACAATTCCATGCAATCGTATGTCACCTAGTAATGTCTGATCATATGTATTGTGCAGTGCTGTGCCTGTGTGGGTCAGAATATGATTACAGTTACCCGTTATTAATATGGCACTGCAAGAGTTCTGCAGGGCCGTATGAAGGGCCCGATTCAGACTGAATTCGCAAATTCGCAGCCCTGTTGATTATTGGAGGGCCGCACATGTGCATGATCCATCGGTGCTATCACAGCCAGCGATGTTCTTGTGATCACAGGCTGTATGCTGGCTGATTGACAGATCACTGTATGTGGGTGGCATTCCGGCTGCACAAAAACACAGGTGGGCTGATCCATTGGGAGAATCACCCCCAAAGTACAGAAGTAGTTAATGTGTTTCAGGCCACATGGGGATCTATAGTAGGAATGAATGCAGCATGTTTGAAAATGTGGCAGTTAATAATGATTACAGCTGTGCACCAGCTAGGACAGGGCTGGGCAACACCGGCCCTCCAGATCACATCCCAGGATGCTTTGCATTAGTTTTGCTATGTGGCCATGCTGAAACTGATGCAAGGCATGCTGGGATGTGTAGTTCATCAACATCTGGAGGGCCGGTGTTGCCCAGCCCTGAGCTAGGAGGTGATCTGGGAAACGTGAGAGTTAGTAATGACTGCACCTGTGCACCAGCTAGGTGGTCTGGAGAATGTGACAGTAATGACTGCACTTGTGCACCAGCTAGGTCAGGTGTGGCCAAACCTGTCCCCAAGATCTACCAACGGTGCATGTTTTCCTGGCAACCTGTGGATCTATAGTAGGAATGAATGCATTATGTTTTAAAATGTTACAGTTAATAATGAATACAGCTGTGCACCAGCTAGGTAACCTGGAAAACGTGGACCGTTGGTAGATCTCGAGGACCGGTTTGGCCACCCCTGAGCTAGGTGGTCTGGAGAATGTGACAGTTAGTAATGAATGCACCTGTGCATCAGCTAGGTGGACTGGGAAATGTGATTGTTACTCACTACCAGTGGTAGATCTCGGGGATTGGTTTGGTCACCCCTGGCCTAAAGTTTAGGTCAGGCTTTCCCAACCACGGTCCTCAAGGCACACCAACAGTGCAGGTTTTAGTGATATCCAGACTTGAGCACAGGTGACTTAATTAGTACATGAGTGATTCAGATTAAACCATCTGTGCTGAAGTCTGGATATCACTAATACCTGCACTGTTGGTGTGCCTTGAGGACCGTGGTTGGGAATGCCTGCTCTAGAGGAGAGTTCATACCTTCCAACTATTTTTACCTCTGTAGGGGTGGGAGGGGGGCAGTTGGGAGTCCCCGCTGCTTTTGCCCAGCAGAGCAGCCAGGGCTGGACCGATGGAAAGGTGAGTATAATTAAATTGGGTGCAGGGTGTGGGATAGGGTGACCAGCTAATCCCTTTAATCCGGGTTCTGTGGCTGGCTTTCGCCTGGTTTTAAACTGCCACAACTCAAGACTCCATTTCACCTGGTTTTAAACTGCCACAGAACCTGTGTAATTAATATGTGTCCCGGATTAAAGGGATGAGTTGGTCACCCTAGTGTGGGATGTGCAGGCCCCCCAGGGACCCCTGTACATCACACACATAAAATTCTGTACAGTGTATTCATGAAAAACCTGACAGTTACGAGCTCATTGGCTGCTGCATTATCACCTGCCACTTTATCACTACACCGGGCTTAGCAAATATGCCCCCATGTTTGAAAAGTGACAGTTATGAGCTGGTTGCTTGGCACTCTCTCTTGTGGCTGGGATACAGGACAGAAGCATTTATTCTGGGACCTGCGGGGTGTGATCTCTCCAGGTGCGTTCGGGGGATATTTATGATTGGTCATTACTTTATTCCTGGCCTCAGACAATCTGTTTACTGTGGCCAACTCATCTGTGCTCCAGCCGTTCCTGTTCTGAAGCGAAGAATGATTAGTGGCTGGCAATGGGAGGAGGGCGCTCTCTGCCAGCAAGGCACAGGTTAAAGTTCCTGTGCTTGCTGCAGTGTAATTAGCACTCTTGTTAATGGCGATTAGCACTTAGCAGCTACTCTCATAATGTTTAATGAAGACATCTGTGTGTTGTGATGTTAAACTGTAAGCACCTTTTGGAAGGTGTTGCAATATAAGCCATTGTGACTTGTGCTTATAAATGACTCTGACGTATTCATGTACCAACCAAATGTAATGCTGGCAGCTCCCCAGAAGCTAAGGGCCCGTCTGCCAAAAATCCCAGCTTATTTGTCTTTGTCATTGCACAGCGGTAAGGTCAGGCCCCGATGAGACGTGATGGCGGTGGTAGAGATGTGGCGCAGTACAGATGTTACATATAACGTGTACCATCCTGACTGACTAGTGTCGGGTCTAGGTGGCTGGATGACCAGACAAAGTCTCCTTTGCCTAAAACTCTGGCGTTAACAAAGCAATTATACGGGCACAAAAACTGTACCCGCGGAAATCACAGCAGTGACGAGTAATTTTGGTGGAAAGAATCATAACTCAGATGGGGCGACGGTTATCCTAATTTACTAAGATGGGAGTTCTATTTCACATGGGATATTACTATGGGCAACCAGAATCTACTTATTTGTTTAGCACCTCTACAAGATAATATATAGTATCTGATTGGTTACCCATCGCAACATCCCATCTGACATAGAACTACCATCTAATGCTGCGTTCTCATTGCCGCCCCTGCAAAATCTTGGGTTTTTCTTGCCGGATTTTTGGCGGGGCACAGAGCTTCTCAGCTCAACAGACTCCCTTCATACTGCACCTCAGACCTGGGAATTTCCCGTGTCTGCCCCTTTCACACTGCTTTCCATGGTCTGCCTTGCAACAAGTGTGTGGAATTTGACCCTTTCACACTGAGACAAGACACGGGGAAATTACTGCTTTCACTGGCAAATACCTGGGTTTTTGCGGCAGTGAGAACGGGGTATTACTAAATTGCCCCCTGTGTGTCTAGGTTGTGGTAGCTGAGCGTGAGTATATACTAGGCAAGGTATCAAGGTGTGCAGCAGAGCAGAGGTAAGCTAATTGTAAACAATATGCACGATAACACCTATTGTTATTATTAATCGCATACGGCTTAGTGTATATCCACTATATCGTTAACGATGTACCGATTGTTAACCATCCCTATTGTTGTCTGAACATGCCATCAAATCTGTCTATATCATCAGCAGCTGCATGTCCGGTGGGGTTCTGGGTACTATCACTGAATGATAACTATATAATTCAGCGTTTAAGCGCCAGATCAGTGGTTCTCAAACTGTGGGTCCTAACCCCAAAGTGGGTCGCGACCATCTCAGCATGGGCTCGCAACTCCGTTTTGCTGACCATCACACTGATGAATTTCTCAGCCAGTGATACAATCAGTATGAAAAATCACATTGAATTGGCTGTTACTCCAGAATCCTTGCATCATTTTGTGTCACCACAATGCTGCCATGCATGTGCCATCTGCTGACCACAGGTGTGTGGTAACCTTCTGGTAACTTGCTGGGGTCCTTTAATTATTATTATTGTCTGATGGGGTCCCAGAGCAAAATAGTTTGAGGAACCCTGCGCTAGATCATTACTAATATCGTTAATAATAATGGCGGTGCCGCAAATCGTATAGTGGGTACCCAGCTTTACAGGTAGAGGACAAGTACAGGGCACATAACCATAGCTGCATCAGCAAAGGACACTGACATTTATCAGGGGGGCAGAAACCATAGAATTTGGTGCCACCAAAGTAGCTTAACCCTTTGACTGCCAACGTTGCTCTGCAAAATCCTCAAAATATCCGTTAAAAATACCATCGCCGCTCACAGTGACTATTCTTATTGTGGGTGCAATATTTAACTAAACTTCAATTAATTGACTTGGTTGCATTTGTTTTTATTTATACTAAAAGGACAGTGAGCGATGCTGGCAATTTTATCGTAAATTTTGAGGATCTCTCACAGCAACATTGGCACTCAAAGGGTTAAGTCTGAGAAGGCACAGCACATGAGGGAGGAGGGCCCTGCTTGTGAGAGCTTACATTCTATCATTACTGGGGAAGCAGGAGATGTAATGAGTCACGGCTAGTTTTCTCATCTGGTCTGTGTGGCTCTGGTATTATAGCTTATAGGTGAGAATAGAGGCCACGGGCGTAGTACTGTATGCATCTATCTCGCCTGACCACAGCAGCTAGTGCTGGGGAGAATGCAATCAGCCCTGTAACCCCCCCCCCCCCAACTCCGCCAATGGACTTTCTAATACTCTGCAAAATATTGCATGGCCAGTTTCCTGCTATAGGCGATTATTAATATGTATGACCAAGAAACATTTTTCTTCATCTACAAACACCATCTATAATAAATGAAAGTAGGATTCTTTCCATTAATTACTTCTAAAAATATTGTTGTTTTGACCTCGAGCTGCCTCCGGTGCCCAAATTATAATAAATTTGTCTTTGTGTCATCTTGAAAAATGCCTGGTGGTTCGTGCAATGCCTGCCGCGCACTTCCTGCGAGGAATCCGACAATCGGATGTACAATTACATGATGAAATGCACAAATAATAATGCTTTATGTGAAATTAATTGCAGGGAAAACAGAATGCCTGTCTCTCCGATGCTGTAATGTCATTTATAACGGGGCAGGTGCTGCTGTGTCCAGGTGCTCTGGCTCCGCTCACTCATCACTGCTGACTGGAACAGGACCCATCACTCAGCCTGCTCACAGTACTCAAATACCGGGTGTCAATGTGCTTATTCATTAAGGAGAGCAGTGTCCCAGATCCGTCTGCAGATATATTACCTTACTGTAAGTATATAGACTGCATTCACTGGTTATGAGCTGTGCCCTTCTCAGAGCCCTACACCGGTATATGGAGGCTAACAGAACTCCACCATGCACATCCTCGGAGCTACATACCTCACAACTTTTCCATGCATGCACACAGCGTCTATTCTGTCAGATTGGGGGGGACTCCCAACTGCCCCCTCCCCCCGCAGCGGGACACTGCCGGCCGCGGGAGGGACGCGGAAACGTCCCCAAAAACTGGGACGTTCCTGCGTTTAGCGAGACAGTTGGCAGATATGGAGCTATCATTTCACATGAACATGTGCTGCATGACTATATACAAGATGTTATATACAGAGTGTAGCTACCATAGGGACAGGGAGTGCAGCTGCTATGGGGCCCAGAGCTGAGAGGGGCCACCTACCCTGTCACAGTTACATGTGTTCTATACAGGGATTTAACTACCATAGGTGCAGGGAGTGCGTTATGACACAGATAACTAATGAAATCACTGCTATCAGCAGAGTTTGTGTCTCCTGTAGAAGCGTGTGCAGTGTGTAGGGCAGGATCCATGTATGTGTAAAACCCCACCGACACTAGATGGGGTTTGCATAAGTGCAGTCACTGTCTATAGTGGTCATGGGTAAGGCACAGGTACCAGGGGGTCCCCTGAATAATCAGGAGTTTAATTACAGTTGCATTGTGGGAGTGGACTACAGGTGTCAGTGCAGTGTAGAAAGAATTGGGCGCCAGGCCATCTCATAAAACAGCAATAAACAGTTTATTGAACATATAGCAGGGATATAGTGGGGATAACTTATGAACACTCTCCTCCAGCAAAAAGCAAAATGGTTACATTAGATCATGTATCACGCCATCTCCTCCAGCACATTATTCGTATCGGTTACATCAAGGCACCTCCTCCAGCACATCACTTAATTGCAGTGGCATAAATATGGCGAACAGCAGTTCATACCAGGGCATCCTGGGACCAGTAGTGCTACACATCACAGGTTACTGTCTCTCTCATACATAAAAAGGACTCTTGTCAATGGGGGGCTACTCAGCATGCCGCGTGGCTTCAACCACTCACCCAGATACGTCCTCTCCTGAGACTCACAGCTGGTACTCTTCTAGGGCACTTCTACAGGTGGGCATCACCCTCTCAACTGGTCTCTGAGTACTGCTGCTCTCACACTGCGATCTGTCAGGTGCCTTGCTGGGACTGGCAGCACTCCCCACATGTGCTGTGAGGGACTCTCAATGAGGCTGCATTCTCCTCCTATTTCTCTGCAGAAAAGCACCCACATGTGCTGCTGCTCTCTCCATAGAAGGGGTGCAACTCATGACTACTGTTTCCAAAGCTGGGGACCATGGAAATGACAGCTAGCCATTCCATGGTCCCAGTCAAGATGCATCCTTCTCCTAGCTTTTCCTCCTAACTTATCCTCCTCCTGAGTGACTCCTGAATGAATCTGCTACTTTCTAACTTACACTTCCTGTCTTCCACCTCTGCAGGAGGCTTGCATGTGATCACTGCCTGATCTCTAAACTTCTCCCAATCAGTGCACAGGAAATAGCCCTAGCTATGCATGATAAAACTAAATAGTATTAACTCTTGCAGTACCAGGGTATTACATATGTGAAGCAGAGAACTGAGATTACCAGGGGAACAGTGCCCCGTATGTTCCATCTTTGTAATCAGTGCTGTGCGCTGCACCCCCTGCCGCTGTGATAACACCAAGGAAACCTCCGCTGCTGCCGATTCCTCTTCAGTGAAGAAAATACACAGAATTATTACAACCCCCACCATACATTTTATAAGCTACGTTTAATAACTCCATAAACACAATGTAATAACGGCTGCTGACATTAGAGGGGAAGCGCCGTCTGTAAGTACACCCAGTAAGACATGTCCTCGCCACTATGGTTTATGCTCTGTGAGGTATGCAGATTAAGGAGCCACTATTACTGCAGCAATTGCTATTCAGACATTGTAAATAATGGAATGTTTCCTTCCTGTGTCGCTGGTTTACTGCATTTTATAACAGCTTTTATTTCTGTTGCTTGTTCAACTGTTATTTGTAAGAATCAATGAAAGCTTGGAATAGAATGCCAACTTGTGTTACAGACAGTAACCGCCAGTGTGAGGTGGCTGCCTGGGAATAGTGGTTCCTGGAACCCCTCTGATCTCCTACTTGACCTTGATAACTGCAACAAACCCCTTATCAGCACCCAGGTGGTATATTTCATGACCATATTCAAATGTTACAGCTCTGTAGCAAATGATTAGGTTTGGCCTAAACCATTAGCTAGTTAGGGGACCATCATTTGTATAATTCATGGCGGCTTGTACATAAAGCCAATATCCAATCGGGTGTATGCAAATCTAACCCACGTGGCGAGTGGACCGAACAGGCCTCCAATCTGGTGGCTAATGTATGAAGCAGGCCTCCAATCTGGTGGTGAGTGGACCATTCAGGCCTCAAATCTGGTGGGGAGTGGACCAGACAGGCCTCCAATCTGGTGGTAGTGTGCTATGCAGGAGTCCAATCTGGTGGTGAGTAGGTCAAGCAGGCCTCCAATCTGGGGGTGAGTGCACTAAGCAGGCCTCCAATCCGGAGATGATTGGACCAAACAGGTCTCCAATCTGGTGGCAATTGGACCAAGCAGGCCTCCAATATGGTGGCGAGTGGACCAAGCAGGCCTCCAACCTGGTGGTGATTGGACCAAGCAGGTCTCCAATCTGGTGAATATTGGACCATGCAGGTCTCCAAGCTGGTGGTGAGTGGACCATGCAGGCCTCCATTCTGCTTGTTAGTGGACCAATCAGGCCTCCATGAAGTACTGTAGATCCCCATCTGATATTCTGGTGTATGATATATGGGTAAGCAAACAAAGGAGGTGCAGACACTGGACTAAGTCAGACAATAAAATGTAACTCTCGGCTCCACAGCTGACAATCAATCATTGTGAGCATGGCTGGTTCCATAGAGAGGCACAACAGGCGATGGATCAGCCATGACAGACAAATAACCATTAGGCAGATTAAATGTATTTGTCTTGTTTAGCAAGAATAAGTATCACTGAGATAGTGCCAGAGCCACAAGTCATTTGAACCTAATTGGGGTCCCTGGGCTACGGTGCTTCTAGACCCAGGTCACTGGCCTAATAATAGCAGTGACACCCCAGGCCCGGGGTGAGCATATGGGAAGCAGACGCCATATGTGCTACTTTTGTTTTCAAGAAAAATGACTTTGTTCAGCAGCTAAGTGAGGTCCATGCACCTTTCAAGGCTTCTCCGTCTCTCCGCTCTGTTGGCTACGTCGGGCTTCTTGTGCACATTAACTGTGAAATGATTATAAATTGCAGTTGCGGAATGGCGGGTCTCTGGACACGGGTTAAATGCTGCAGTGCCCGGTATCTGGCGCTGCGGAGTTGGAAACACCAGCCTGAAGGATATTAAGATGAGCTCAAAGTGTTTACTGCGACCTTGCTCTCTGCTGATGGATTAATTTAATTAGTGACCTACATACTCTGCATTTGCATCCAGCTCATTTAAAAGGATTCCCAGCGTGTTTTTGTTTCACACGGAACGAGCCCACTCTGAGAGGTTATGTGTCCGCCCATAAAGCCAGATGCAATCCCCAGTGACGTGCGGTGAGGTCATTGCCTGGGGAGGCACTGACCTCACCAGCACCCCCTACCCCCGGCGGTGCTACATATGCAGCGGCCGCCGGTATATGCGACCCCCCCTCCCCTCCCACCACCCGGCAGACTCACCTGTCCTCGGCGGTGGCGGCGGCCAGTCCTCTCGGCGGGTGAGTGACATCTTCTGCTTTCTCCCTGCAGGCGCCGGCCGAACTCCCCGCTGGCCGCGCTGCTGCATGTGTGATTGGACAGCGGATCCAGCACTGGATATGCTGGCCCAATCACATCTGGGGGCGTGCGTTTATACTGGTGCCGCTGTCATTGCGGCATCAGTATAAGTGCCGCTTCCCCATTCATTTTCAATGGGCTTTTGCAGCCCATTGCTGCGCCCTGCCCCCTGCCCACCCCTACCCGCCCCCCGCTGCCCGGTGTTTTAATGTGAACAGCGGGAGGCACCTCTCCCGCTGCCTCCCACTCTCACATGCAGCAGTGGGAGGCAGCCGGAGAGGTAGAAATAATGAAAATAGTAAAAGAAGATATATAAATATCTTCTTTTTATTATTTTCATCATTGTGACAGGGGAGGCTCTGCCTCCCCTGCCTCCCCTGACTGCACGTCCCTGGCAATCCCGTATATTCCAGTACAAGCCTGCATATCCTAGCGAGTCAACCTAACCCCGCCTTGTGAATGGTGGTACGCCAGCCAACCATTCGCAAGGCGTGTTCCTTCGCACTGGCTGTTACTGGATGTTTTTCATAAACATCCATTCGCAGCATGCAGGGGATCGGCGACCATCGAATGATGTGGAACGTGAACACATATGTAAGGTTTCTCTGAGGTACCCTTACATATGCGTGCACGTTCAGAAGGAAGTGGGCGGGCAGCCGGTGATGGCAGTTGCCCGCCCAAGGCACGGCCTCATTAGCCGGAAAACACTGGGTGTTCACATATGCTAATGGACTTCCCGCCACCCCACACCCCTCTACGCCCCCCACCAGCTGTCCTTGGTGTGTGCACCCAGAGTTCCGACTATTCACAGTGGATGAACGCATGCTGCTTATGCACATGTGCAGAAATGACAGAAAAACATTGGTACCCAGCCGAACGGTCTTTGCGAACGGACCTGAATAAGTTCCTTAGTACATAGCAAAAAGTAAATGAACATGAAGGGATATTTATCAAAGTATGTGATAAAATTGTGAGAGATAAAGTCCTAACCAATCTAATTAATATGTTACAGGCTATGCTTGAAAATGGTTAGTTCCAGTGGCAGCTGGGGAACCACACGTACTGCCGCCAACTGCTGTTCCAGACTGACTCACTGGCAGTTACTATGCCTCCCTATTTGAATTTTGAACTGTGCTGCAGCCGCCCCCCTCTGGATCCGCCACTGGTTAGGTTTGAGGTACACTATGAGGTACTAAGCTGATCTCAGTGTATATCCTACCCCTGCCCGGAATTCTTAAGGATGACTGATGGTCAGGGTACCGATGCCTGCATTCTTGTGGAGGGAATGCCAACAAAGGCAGGTAAGTATACTTACCCTCCCCCTGCTGGGTGTGGATTCAAACGTCTACAGTAGGTCGACATTGACAAGAAATGTTGACATGCAAAAGGTTGACATTATCAAAATGTTGAAATGGGCAGGATCAGCTTAAGGTTTTAATGTTTTTTTTTGTGTGATGACACCTGTCAACATGGACCGCCAATTAGTGGAGAACATATGCTTGCCATGCATCGGGCATGATGCATTGCTCTGCTTCCCCTGTGTTCATTACACTTTATTTTCACTTTCATTTTCCATGTGGATATTAAAGTATAAAAAAGTCCAAAAAATTTAAGAAAAAAAAAACTGGTTACTCGCCATTCAACATCCCAGGATCCTCATAGTTGTTGGTCTCCTGGTGGTAGTCAGGATGCCTGTGTCGGTATTATGAAAGCCGGCATCCCGAATGCTGGTATGCTAAACGCATCCCCCTGCCTCACGTAACCCTTATAAAACCGCCTCCATTTTTACCCCTGTGAGTCTGTAAAACAAGCCCTATATTCGCCCACAACAACAATGACTCTAACTACAGCAGGTTGTGTCCGTACAATGGTCCCCAGACACCCTGACGCAGTAGGGTAATGAGAAGCCTGAGAACATATTTCTATCACCGGCCGCGGTGGAAAATGTCGCCATCTACACCATGCAGCGCTGCTCCTTAATAAAGAAACTGCTAAATGAACACAACTTCCAAGCCGCACTTTTAACTACTTCAGAAGTGTCAGATCTCAGCAGAGAGGGCATCAATCACTAAAATGAGACCCTTCACGCGCAGCAATCCTATGAGGGCCGCAGTGCCGACGCCAGGCCTGGGCCTGGACAGATCTGAAATCTCCTTCCACTTGTTAGATCCTAATGAAAGCTGCACATGTGTGTTCTAAAATATGTGCTGCCTGGTATTCTAATGCTCCGCTCCCGGGCTTAATTCTGCAAAACTATTAAATGCATCTTAAATTGCAGAGCCCTGTTAATAATGGAAGGAAAGTCAGGCATTACACGGTTGAATGCTTTTCATTTATTGCAGCATCAATATATGTTGTAAGTGGGACTAGCGCACATCCAAATATCCGCTAAATAAACTGCTTTATCGAAGATTATCTGGCTTGGTTGGTTGGCAGTCGGAGGATACCATCAAGACGAAAGGTGGCCATACACACTCAGATTTATCTTCAGATCTGGCTGGTTGGAACAAAAACATGGTTATGGATGAGAGCAAATGACAGTTGACCATTTGCTTGGAAATGCTGGAAAACTGACAAACTGTCACTCATCCATAACCATGTTTTTGTTCCAACCAGCCAGATCTGCAGATAAATCTTACTAGTGTATGGGCACCTTTAGACCGGATTGTAGGGAACTTTTGACTGTGATCCATCCTTAAAGGACAATCTATCTGGCGTGGTTCTTATAATGACAGGGAATCCGGTAGAAGGAATTAGGGATGGCCATCGACCATCGATGATTCGAAATCATCGATGGTTCATGGCCGATGTCGAATACTTTTGCCATCGATTGGGGAGTACCAGATGGTTTCCCTCCATCGATGGAATAGCAAAACGATGTTTTGCTTTTTTTTTTCTTCCAAAGTGCTAGGACACGGAGCATAGCTCCGTCCCCCGACACCCGCAAAGCCCCACCCCCGTGTTTTGATTGGCCCACAGGCCCATATCGATGGTCATCCACTGCATAGTTAAGCACTATCGATGGCCAGTTGCCGATTTGCCATCGATGGCAACCATCGATGGCAATGGCAACGATGGCCATCCCTAGAAGGAATTATCCCTACCTCACTTAAAATCTCAATAAACAGACCACAAATCTCATAAACAGTCGGACAAAAGGCCAGGAGTGAGCGCACATGAAATACCCAAAGGTCCTTCACCCCACCTGTGGGGCTAATTCAGGGATGTATGCAAAGCACTTGTCTACATACATGCAGTGGGGGAAGTAGAATTTCTATGCCCCACCTAACGAAATTGTTTCTGCCCCCCATACATATATTATAATTTTTTAACTTACATGCTCGTTGCCAGGGGTTTCATGCTTGATGCCAGGTGTTTCATGCTCATTGCTAGCATTGCGCGCTCATTGCTCACAGGCGAACAAGCGTTCACCGAATCCCTCTCTTCGGGGTAATACTATACAAGCTGTACTTCTCTAACAGATGCTAGTGGTCCAGTAAAACCCGTCTGCACTGCTCTGGCTCCCCCAAGCCATTGCCTAGACTGCAGTGGCATTGCTACACCACGGTTCTGTATCATAATATGCAGTACCTCTAAGCCTGCGCACATTGCAGGAGGGGAGCAGTGGAGCAGACCATATCCCCGCTGTCACTGCTCTACCCTACTATGCCCATGCGGGGCCCATACATGTGTGCTGCCGACCTGTTTTGGCTGACACAATAGGAGCTGCTAGCAGTTCACCATTATACAGATACATTTCATGTTACGGATACATCCATACACATCGACCCTCCTTGCGTGTAAAAGAGCCTTTCTAAAGGCGCTGTGCCGTGACTTATTAGCGCTGATCATTTTTTTAGCAACTTTTTTTTAAAATGCATCCTATTCACATCGCTATGCATGAAGGACGCACAAGCAGACCTTGATGAATAAAATGATGCGACTCCAGCTGTATCTGCATACAAAATGTAACATCATTTCATATGCAGATAGAGCTACAGTCTCGCACAGAATACTGAATATAGGCATGCCATATATCATTTTAATCTGCAAGGTCTGCTATTTTCACCCGAAGTTAGCAGATTTTAACAGGAGCTGCCGGCTCGCTCTATGCCAAGCATCTTGCGTGCATGGAGCATTGGGGCTAGATGTACGAGAACACATCTGTACGTGTGAATTTGCGGGGTTGCGACTTTGCACATTGAGTCTATACAATACCAAAATATTTTTTCTCCATTTTTTTTAACATTATTTTCTACAACTCTGCCTTCACGTGCTCTCAATGAGCAGGATGGAAGGTCCTATTAGTATATATCTGCCATCAAACTCCCAGGTCCTGGTAATGGGTCCCTGTTGTGTTTGACGGCCTATGCTCACACTTGTTACCAGCATCTAACTTCTCCGTCTTCTCCGTTTATGATGTAACAACTCTAGAAAAACACTTTGGTTCCTTTCATCTTGTTGCTGGCTGAGAAGTGTTCCTCTCGCAGCTATTCCGCAATGATGATTAACCTTTACAAGAGGCAGAACGCACTGCATATACAGGCAATGTGATCCCTTTCATCACACGGGTAATATGTGCCATGATCCATGAGCAGCATTTATCCATTTCTGTACATTACTGTCATACGCATGTATGCCATTACATTAACTACTGTACCTGCGCACACCCATACCGCCATCTAATGACTGTCGCTGTCTGGCGACGGAGGAAATGTATGCACATACATTTACAGTTCTCCTTAGAAGTGCAGCAGTATAAAGGCATAAGTATAAATACTGCATACCATATATATATATATATATATATTTCAGGGGTATCCTCCACACTGTGGGCGGGGGATGTCAGGCACTCGCCTTTTTATAACAAAAAGATATCCACTCCTGTTATAAAATCCAATCCAGGTTTTTTATTTTTTCATCCAATGGTTTAAAGTCAGCAAAAATCACAACTGTACTGTTTCCATGTGTGTCCCGACGTTTCGGTCCAAATTAGCGGACCTTTATCAAGGAGCTTGGTCAGTATAAAGTCACAGCAATCAACGAAATCAAGGAAGGAAGCCCATGGTCAGAGGAGCAGCAGCAGGTGCCCCCCACGACCCCCTCTACCGCGATTCCCCACCCCTGACCCCCCCTCCTGTCATTGCGGCAACCCCCCGCCCCCGCGACCCACCCTCCCGCGATTCACTGCAACCCCCCGCGCCCTCCCCCTCCCACAATTCGCGGCACCCACCCCCCCGCGACCCCCCCCCTCCCGCAATTCACGGCATCCACCCACGACCCCTCCTCCCGATTCGCGGACACCCCTCACCTCCTCCCTCCACCCCCCCACCCCCGCGCGCGATTCACAGCAACCCCAGGATTAAATGGCACATGCAAAACACTGGCACGGCTATGGTCGACAATGAAAAAAATTGACATGAGTTTTTGAAGATTTATTTTTCTTTTTTTGAATGTTTTCATATTCATTCTCATGTGTCGACATGGACACCCATGAAGTGCCACACTTATGTCAACATTTACATGTGTTGAACTTTCTGTGTTGATTTTTTCTTGTAGCAATTTTTTTCCAGTGACAACTATGAACTATGTGCACGTCAACCTACACACTATCAACCAATTCTTTGTATAATATATAACACCTGTTCTGTTTTACTCTAGGTGTTTTAAGTCAGACCTTTTACTGCTACTATTACTGTTTATGTAAATGCATTCTGAATGACAGCAACATCCTACCATCCTTCTACAAGAATATATAACCAACTAGGTGATTCATCGCGCCCCGTGCCCCCCCCTCCCGCAATTCACGGACCCCCCGCGCACCCCCCTCCCGCGATTCGCAACCCCCCCTCGCGCAATTCAAGCCCCCTCCACGCTTTGCGGACCCCCGTCCTCTCCCGCGATTCGCCGACACCTGCGCCCCCCCTCCCTTGATTCACGGCACCCCTAAGCCCCTCTTTAGTCCCCCGTATACTCACACACCCCTATCACTACCCAGCTTCCTGCTCTCCTGAACCGTAACTTCCACCACTGGGGAGTTTGCTGACGCTGTTTTGCCCACATGCCCCTATCATGCCTCATAGCCCAGCCTCCTGCTCTCATGCACCCGAACTCCCACCCAGTAGGAGGAGACACTGACTAAGGGCCACCATCCTGTACTCCTGTAATGCCACGCTGGACCCTCACCCACTGGCAGAAGCTGCACAGTATCTCTCACCCTCCTCTTTAGTCCCCCTTATGCCCACACACCCCTATCACTACCCAGCCTCCTGTTTTCCTGTGTCGTGACCTCCGCCAGTGGGGAGCCGCTGACTCAGAAACACCCTACTATACTATTGCACACACACACCTAAACAACATGCACACACAGCCCCCCCCCCACACCCACAAATGTCACTGTACCATCCACACTATCAATGTACATCTTACTCTGTAACCGCTTTTTAATTAAACAAAACAATACACACCCCCTTCCACATCATATGCTCTCTATTTAACACATTTCACCTATAACTCAAGTTGCAATTCAGGCCATCTTTCATACAATTCTAACCATCTTTCTCATATGCAAATGTTCACAAATTAAGGGGGCGCAGCCCCTTACGACGGTGTGAAGAGCGCCCGTAGGGCGCGATGAATCACCTAGTATATATATATATATATATATATATATATATATATATATATATATATATATATTCTGCTGTCATTTCTATCTGTAAGTGTCTGTAGGGCCTCCCTCATTTGTACAGCACTGCAGCAACTGTCACCATCATTTACTTGTAGCTCAGTGCAGGCTTTGTACCTGTCAGCGGTTCCTTGGCGAGGTCAGAAGGGACTCCGTCACCGCCTCTATCTGGCTTACCTGCACCGCCAACAATAAATTACCCTTATAAATTACCTTGTCTTTTAATTAAATATTGTTCTCCACCTGATATTGATTTTTAGATAGTCTGTAAGCAGATCTTTATATTGCCAAATACACATTTCCTTCCTATGTAAGAAATGCATTAACCTAAGGTAGTAAGCAGACGTTTAAAATGCAACATTCTCTAATTGCCCTGGTATTTGTTTATACATTTTCTAACCCAGTACATATAGCAGGCAGTGGCTGATGGGGGGATGTGGGGGACCTTCTGTAGGTAGTGACTGATGGGGGGAAGTGGGGGTTTTCTTTAGGCAGTGACTGATGGGGGACGTGGTGGCTTTCAGTAGGCAGTGGCTGATGGGGGGAAGTCTAGACTTTCTGTAGGCAGTTACAGTTAGGGAGAATTGGGGGTTTTCTGTGGGCAGTGACTAATGGGGGGAAATGGGGGCTTTCTTTAGGCAGTGACTGATGGGGGGGAAGTGGGGACTTTCTGTAGGCAGTGATTGATAGGGAAAGTGGGGGCTTTCTGTAGGCAGTGACTGATGGGGGGAAGTGGGGGCTTTCTGTAGGCAGTGACTCAAATGGGGAATTGTTAGATTTTTGTAGGCAGTGACTGATAGGGGGGGCGTGGGGGCTTTCTGTAGGCAGTGACTGATGGTGGGAAGGGGGGGCTTTCTGTAGGCAGTGACTCATGGGAAAGTGAGGGTTTTCTGTAGACAGTGACTGATGGGGGGAAGTTAGATAGAGTTAGGGCTATATGGTGGTACACTGACTGATGAGGAGAGTTGGGAGGAGTGAGGTATTTATGTAGGAACACTGACTGATGGGAGAGTTGGGTGGAGTTAGGACGTTCTGTACGCACACTGACTGATGGGGAGAGTTGGGTGAAGTGAGGGCTATCTGTAGGCACACTGGCTGATGGGGGAGTTGGGTGGAGTGAGGGCTTTCTGTAGGCACACTGACTGATGATGAAAGTTGGGAGGAGTGAGGGCTTTCTGTAGGCACACTGGCTTAAAGGGGGAGTTAGGTGGAATGGGGGCTTTCTGTAGGCACACTGGCTGATGGGGGAGTTGAGAGGAGTGAGGGCTTTCTGTAGGTACATTGGCTGATGGGGAGAGTTGGAAGAAGTGTGGGCTTTCTGTAGGAACACTGACTGATGGAGGAGGGGACAATTGGATGGAGTGTGGGCTTTCTGTAGGAACACTGACTGATGGCGAGTTGGGTGGAGTAAGGTCTTTCTGTAGGAACACTGGCTGATGGGGACAGTTGGGAGGAGTGAGGGCTTTCTGTAGGAACACTGACTGATGGGGAGAGTTCGGAGGAGTGAGGTATTTCTGTAGGCACACTGACTGATGGGGGGAGTTGGGTGGAGTGAGGGTTTTCTGTAGGCACACTGACTGATGGGGAGAGTTGGGTGGAGTGAGGTCTTTCTGTAGGAACATTGACTGATGGAGAGAGTTGGGAGGAGTGAGGTCTTTCTGTAGGCACACTGACTGATGGAGAGAGTTGGGAGGAGTGAGGGCTTTCTGTAGGCACACTGACTGATGGGGAGAGTTTGGAGGAGTGAGGTCTTTCGGTAGGCACACTGACTAATGGGGAGAGTACAGAGGACTGAGGTCTTTCTGTAGGCACACTGACTGATGGAGAGAGTTGGGAGGAGTGAGGTCTTTCTGTAGGCACACTGACTGATGGGGAGAGTTGGGAGGAGTGAGGTCTTTCTGTAGGCACACTGACTGATGGGGAGAGTTCAGAGTAGTGAGGTCTTTCTGTAGGCACACTGACTGATGGAGAGAGTTGGGAGGAGTGAG
This sequence comes from Crinia signifera, assembly GCF_055691185.1. Lineage (NCBI taxonomy): Eukaryota > Metazoa > Chordata > Amphibia > Anura > Myobatrachidae > Crinia > Crinia signifera. Next base: position 83,849,625 of record NC_139226.1, read on the forward strand.
GGCTTTCTGTAGGAACACTGACTGATGGAGAGAGTTGGGAGGAGTGAGGGCTTTCTGTAGGCACACTGACTGATAGAGAGAGTTGGGAGGAGTGAGGGCTTTCTGTAGGCACACTGACTGAGGGAGAGAGTTGGGAGGAGTGAGGGCTTTCTGTAGGCACACTGACTGATGGGGGAGAGTTGGGAGGAGTGAGGGCTTTCTGTAGGCACACTGACTGATGGAGAGAGTTGGGAGGAGTGAGGGCTTTCTGTAGGCACACTGACTGATGGAGAGAGTTGGGAGGAGTGAGGGCTTTCTGTAGGCACACTGACTGATGGAGAGAGTTGGGAGGAGTGAGGGCTTTCTGTAGGCACACTGACTGATGGAGAGAGTTGGGAGGAGTGAGGGCTTTCTGTAGGCACACTGACTGATGGGGGAGAGTTGGGAGGAGTGAGGGCTTTCTGTAGGCACACTGACTGATGGAGAGAGTTGGGAGGAGTGAGGGCTTTCTGTAGGCACACTGACTGATGGAGAGAGTTGGGAGGATTGAGGTCTTTGTGTAGGCACACTGACTGATGGAGAGAGTTGGGAGGAGTGAGGTCTTTGTGTAGGCACACTGACTGATGGAGAGAGTTGGGAGGAGTGAGGGCTTTCTGTAGGCACACTGACTGATGTGGGAGAGTTTGGAGGAGTGAGGTCTTTCTGTAGGCACACTGACTGATGGTGAGAGTTCAGAGTAGTGAGGTCTTTCTGTAGGCACACTGACTGATGGAGAGAGTTGGGAGGAGTGAGGGCTTTCTGTAGGAACACTGACTGATGGAGAGAGTTGGGAGGAGTGAGGGCATTATGTAGGCACACTGACTGATAGAGAGAGTTGGGAGGAGTGAGGGCTTTCTGTAGGCACACTGACTGAGGGAGAGAGTTGGGAGGAGTGAGGGCTTTCTGTAGGCACACTGACTGATGGGGGAGAGTTGGGAGGAGTGAGGGCTTTCTGTAGGCACACTGACTGATGGAGAGAGTTGGGAGGAGTGAGGGCTTTCTGTAGGCACACTGACTGATGGAGAGAGTTGGGAGGAGTGAGGGCTTTCTGTAGGCACACTGACTGATGGAGAGAGTTGGGAGGAGTGAGGGCTTTCTGTAGGCACACTGACTGATGGGGAGAGTTCAGAGGAGTGAGGGCTTTCTGTAGGCACACTGACTGATGGGGGAGAGTTGGGAGGAGTGAGGGCTTTCTGTAGGCACACTGACTGATGGAGAGAGTTGGGAGGAGTGAGGGCTTTCTGTAGGCACACTGACTGATGGAGAGAGTTGGGAGGATTGAGGTCTTTGTGTAGGCACACTGACTGATGGAGAGAGTTGGGAGGAGTGAGGGCTTTCTGTAGGCACACTGACTGATGGAGAGAGTTGGGAGGAGTGAGGGCTTTCTGTAGGCACACTGACTGATGGAGAGAGTTGGGAGGATTGAGGTCTTTGTGTAGGCACACTGACTGATGGAGAGAGTTGGGAGGAGTGAGGTCTTTGTGTAGGCACACTGACTGATGGAGAGAGTTGGGAGGAGTGAGGGCTTTCTGTAGGCACACTGACTGATGTGGGAGAGTTTGGAGGAGTGAGGGCTTTCTGTAGGCACACTGACTGATGGGGGAGAGTTGGGAGGAGTGAGGGCTTTCTGTAGGCACACTGACTGATGGAGAGAGTTGGGAGGAGTGAGGGCTTTCTGTAGGCACACTGACTGATGGGGGAGAGTTGGGAGGAGTGAGGGCTTTCTGTAGGCACACTGACTGATGGAGAGAGTTGGGAGGAGTGAGGGCTTTCTGTAGGCACACTGACTGATGGAGAGAGTTGGGAGGATTGATGTCTTTGTGTAGGCACACTGACTGATGGAGAGAGTTGGGAGGAGTGAGGTCTTTGTGTAGGCACACTGACTGATGGAGAGAGTTGGGAGGAGTGAGGGCTTTCTGTAGGCACACTGACTGATGGGGAGAGTTCAGAGTAGTGAGGTCTTTCTGTAGGCACACTGACTGATGGAGAGAGTTGGGAGGAGTGAGGGCTTTCTGTAGGCACACTGACTGATGGAGAGAGTTGGGAGGAGTGAGGGCTTTCTGTAGGCACACTGACTGATGGAGAGAGTTGGGAGGAGTTAGGTCTTTCTGTAGGCACACTGACTGATGGGGGAGAGTTGGGAGGAGTGAGGGTTTTCTGTAGGCACACTGACTGATGGAGAGAGTTGGGAGGAGTGAGGGCTTTCTGTAGGCACACTGACTGATGGAGAGAGTTGGGAGGAGTGAGGGCTTTCTGTAGGCACACTGACTGATGGAGAGAGTTGGGAGGAGTGAGGGCTTTCTGTAGGCACACTGACTGATGGGGGAGAGTTGGGAGGAGTGAGGGCTTTCTGTAGGCACACTGTCTGATGGAGAGAGTTGGGAGGAGTGAGGGCTTTCTGTAGGTACACTGACTGATGGAGAGAGTTGGGAGGAGTGAGGGCTTTCTGTAGGCACACTGACTGATGGAGAGAGTTGGGAGGAGTGAGGGCTTTCTGTAGGCACACTGACTGATGGGGAAAGTTCAGAGGAGTGAGGTCTTTCTGTAGGCACACTGACTGATGGAGAGATTTGGGAGGAGTGAGGGCTTTCTGTAGGCACACTGACTGATGGAGAGAGTTGGAAGGAGTGAGGGCTTTCTGTAGGCACACTGACTGATGGAGAGAGTTGGGAGGAGTGAGGGCTTTCTGTAGGCACACTGACTGATGGAGAGAGTTGGGAGGAGTGAGGGCTTTCTGTAGGCCCACTGACTGATGGGGAGAGTTCAGAGTAGTGAGGTCTTTCTGTAGGCACACTGACTGATGGAGAGAGTTGGGAGGAGTGAGGGCTTTCTGTAGGCACACTGACTGATGGAGAGAGTTGGGAGGAGTGAGGGCTTTCTGTAGGCACACTGACTGATGGAGAGAGTTGGGAGGAGTTAGGTCTTTCTGTAGGCACACTGACTGATGGGGGAGAGTTGGGAGGAGTGAGGGTTTTCTGTAGGCACACTGACTGATGGAGAGAGTTGGGAGGAGTGAGGGCTTTCTGTAGGCACACTGACTGATGGAGAGAGTTGGGAGGAGTGAGGGCTTTCTGTAGGCACACTGACTGATGGGGGAGAGTTGGGAGGAGAAAGGTCTTTCTGTAGGCACACTGACTGATGGGTGGGCAATTGAATGGAGTGAGGGATTTCTGCAGGTGTCCGGGTAATGGGGGACTTGGTTGGAGTGCACACTAGCCTACAGCTCAAATAATATTCAGATATTTGCATGAATCATACTTTTGTAAATCTCTGAATCAGGCCCTATGTTCCACCATGGAAGAATCATGCGGCATGAGATCACTGCATCCTACGTTTGTCAGTGTCACTTTTGGATTATGCAATAATCTGCATCAGGTCTCCAACGACTATAAATACCACTTCAATGTACTATTTTAAGTGAAATACATTAATTAGAATGTATATCTATTAGTTATTTTGTTTATGTAATACAGTATGTTCAAATTGAATCTGTAATCAAAGCAAGCACAAAGCACTTACGCTGACATTGTTTTGAACACCTTCTACTAGGTGTCATTATAAAATACGTTACTATACTGTATATCACCCAGTCCATACAGCAGAGGCCCCTACTACCGGCACCTGGCACAACAACAGCAGCTCATGTGAGGTTGGAGTCTATTTTTAGAATGGATTTAATGGTGCAAATACATCACAGCCTCCATCCCTGCGCCGGGTGCAGAACACGCTGCTTGGAATGAAGAGGCTGCAATTTTAAGGCTTTTTTGTATCTTGCAGATGAAAAATGTGCGCAGTTCATACATGAGAATAATTGTAAGATGTGATATAAAGAGAGCTGGGAGCAGACTTCTCTGCCAAGGACCATTCATTACACATAATTCTTTTTTTATTATATATATGCTGGTATTTTGGGGGGATGGTAATGGTAAAACACAGGAGCATATATTGTGTGTGAGACTCGCAGGCGCTGGCAGCCTAATGTCATGCATTGTATTGTGTAATGGGACGCAAATACAGGACCAGCATTTGTGCAATAGCTGCAACTTTACTATAAAGCACATTATTGCATATATTACTTAACAAGACACCTGATTGCCCACAGCGCAGTGCAGGACAGGGGACAGCTCTTACCGGTACTGGGTCACAGCAGGGTTGGCTTTGGCTGAACAATGAAACTTCACCACATTGTCTTCCAGAATGGGCTGCGGTTCCACCGTAAGGTTGACCAACGGTGGATCTGTAAAAAATAGGACATTATTATTACTATTTATAAGGGAGCAACAAAGCCACTGAGCCGATTGGGACATGCTAGGGATTAGGCTAGTACAGGGGAAAAAGCAAGCTATTGAAGTGTTCTTCCCAACTCTTTTATAATTATAACGTTACACTAGTGACCATGGGAGGTAAAGTCATTATAAGATCAGATTCTTGCAGCAGCACAGGAGAATACCCATTCAGGCATCACTTCCACATATGGTTTCTTAGTTCCTATAGGTGGCGGTGTTACTTAAAAGTGATATGTCTCTGCTATGCTAATTGAAGGCAACTGGATTATTATACAGTGTGTATATAATTATATATATATATATATATATATATAATATATATGTCTAAAACATAGAGAGAGAGGGGCACTTCATGGTGCATAAATGATGTTTAAAATTAAAAGGTCACAACACACTTAAAAACAAGCCAAAGGTTGCTCGTACCAAAGAAATCCTCTCTGTGTACTGGATACCACACGATATAAATATATTACCAGGCAAAAGCAGCTCCACCATCCGGCCGGGCCACTACCGGAGACTCAACAGCACACGCTGCCACTGCAAGGTGTACAGCACGCCGGGACCCGTGCAGGAACAGAGGAGGCAGGAGGGGGCCACGAGAACAGCAGCGAGCGTCACCGAAGCCACGCCCTAATGCGTTTCGTGGAACACTTCGTCATATATATATATATATATATATATATATATATGCAGAAAAACATGACGGCACTCCCCCGGTCTTTCAGCAAATATATAAGAGACCAAACTTTGGTAATTTTCAAAAGTTTCAAATCTTTAAATCAGATTTTTCGTCCCTGACGAAAAATTAGATTTAAAGATTTGAAACGTTGCAAAACTACCAAAGTTTGGTCTCTTATTTATTTGCTTAAAGACTGGGTGAGTGCCGTCATGTTTTCTGCATTTACATTGACTGCTTCTGCTGAACAGCCTGGGAAAAGCACTGGGGCATTACTTTGCAAATAAACAGAGTGCTGGCCATATTTCTTCACTATAAGGGGGCTGCAGGCTCAAATGCATTGATCAATTCATAAAGTAAATCTCCACTATTTATTAATATCAGTTCACTTAGTGAGTGCAGAGCCCCTACAATTTCTGTTTAAACAATGTGGTCACAAGCCATAGGGCACCCCCAAAACTAGGAAAGGTGAGTGACGATGTTTAGTGTGTGTATAATATATATATATTAATATATATATATATATATATATATATATATATATTAGTATTTGGTTCTAGTAGTGAAAGTAGTAATAGTAGTTCTATGTAGCACCTAGGGAGACCAGTGCGATATCTCCAACTGTCCATCGCCTCTGGAGAGGCAAGTCCTACTGGTCCGCGCTGGAGCCAGGATCTCCCAGCGTGGAATTGGGGCAGAATGTTGCAAGCATGGCCCTCCAACCTTTTTGGCTGTCTGTAACTACCCAGTTTGTTTTATCACGGTTTCCAATTTTAAAGTGCAACAGAAGTGCAACAGAAGAAGCTATTAATATTGTTGTGAAAAAGAACATTGGGACAAATCAGCCCAGTATATACCTTTCCGTTCTAATCGTTTCATTTACTTTATTTACTTGGAATTTTGCTCCAGTTATAATTCTGATTTGTGACATCCGCCATCGGATTTCAGGTTCCATCATTTTTGGGACGCATTTTCTGATGCACTGTTTCAGAAATAGCCAATGTAGAGGAGATGTGCCTGAGACACAATGCAAACTAGGGGCTGCATATCATGGCAACAAGAGATTAAGGGGCGGATGTACTGTATTAATGCTTGAGAAGAGATAAACTGGAGATAAAGTGAAAGGAGATAACGCACTAGCCAATCAACTGTGTTTAAAAATGACAGTTGGGAGTTGATTGGCTGGTACTTTATCTCCTTTTACATTATCTCTACTTTATCTCCAGTTTAACTCTTCTCCAGGCTTAATACATCTGGCCCAATGTATCAAAATTCTCCTGCGGGTAAAATGGTTTAGAAGCTAACCATAGGGAAGAGTACAAAGTAAAGTTTACCTCTTAATGCTGTGTTCAGTAATTGCTGACGCACTAAACTGGACTTCCATTGGGCTGCTCATGGGCAAGTTTAGGCTGGCAGGAAGGGATCAGAAGATCCCTCTCTGAATCAACTGCAATATTGTAGCCTTTTGCAAAAGGGACGATGCTCTAAACCAGGGGTTCTCAAACTCGGTCCTTAGGACCCTACACAGTTCATGTTTTCCAGGTCACCCAGTAGACTCACAGGTGCATTCATTACTCACTGACACATTTTAAAAGGTCCACAAGAGGAGCTAATTATTTCACTTGTGATTCTGTGAGGAGACCTGCAAAACATGCACTGTGTGGGGTCCCGAGGACCGACTTTGAGAACCTGTACTCTAAACAGATCATCTGACACACTGGCCATTGTCATGGTCCACACAGAAAGATATGCAGACTGCTTTGCTTTCGTGGTTGGAAATAGAGGGTCTGTCTCAAAAACTCAGATATCTGCTGTTATACCCGGTTGTTAAATGGCCACAACTGGCAGTTACATGAGATGTGATCACAGACAGATGGGCTTTCACTGACATGGTTGCATCCCATGCAACTGTGACATCCTGCCCTGTCTCTCTGCCGCTCTCTATAGAAGTTCTTCTGCAAGTCCAGCCCACTTCTATAGTTAGCTGAAGCTTTAGCAAATGATGGTTCTCCTGTAACCTATACCTGGCATATGGCGGTAGGACCATACTTGCCTACCTGACCCTCTCCATGCGGGAGAAAATGCTCTGCTCCTGGACTTCCCTGGTAATGTAGGATTGCCATCACCTGTGGTGAAACACCTTTACCTAGCTCACCACAGGTGATGGCAATCATACATTACCAGGGAAGTCCAGGAGCAGAGCATTTTCTCCCACATGGAGAGGGTCAGGTAGGCAAGTATGCGGTAGGACTCATAGCGGTCTGACCCTGCAGCTGTGCGGTGTTTGAATGATTGGTGTCTGACTAATGACACAATATTGCTAGCTGTAATAATGAGCGTTTCTGGCTGAACATGAATAATACAACTATGAAAGCATTTCGCTGGAAGCCCGGAGCAGCCCACTTCTTATATCTAGGAGACGGCACCGTTAGCGCCCAAATATCTCCCGGCAGAAATAGGGTTAATTATAATTATTTTCCAACGTGTGTTCTTCCGTTCCAGATGCAGTTCGTAGTCGTTAATAGCATTTTTAATTGCTTTTCCACGTAAGCAATGCCGAGCGAGCAAGATCTTTATTCCAAATCTCATTTCAAAGTATTTCGATAGCTGTTGCCTCTTTCATCCATCCAATTAGTATGTCGCGGGAAGAAGATGCTATTTAATTCCTGACAATTCCTGCGCTATTACTTATTAGACAGACACTTCTATAAATACCATTGTTCCATGTAGGTTCGGGAACAGGAATTCAGGGTATTATTTAGAATATGCAGCGCCGAGGATGCATAACATACGGGTTCTGGCCTCCTGCGACAGGAGGGGGGGGGCGCCCGTCGCCCTGCAGCAATTGTGACATCGTTAATTGGACACAGGTCCGGTCTGCTTTGTGTCATCGTGCACCTGCGGTGAGAGGGACAGCTAATGGCCTGTCCGTTGTCACCCTGCAGTGACACACATACATATAATGGGTCCTTGGCCGATTATATCCCCCTGTTACTGTGCATCCCTATAGGGGGAAGAGTCTGTCTGACTGCTCATCCCCCCAGATATACTGATATTTTTATATGAAAATATCAAATCTCACAGATCACGGCGATTCTGGAGATTTGATTTGCACAATTTTCATATTGTACTTTCTCTGTGCATGTGAGGGTTGATTACTGTATGGTTTATGGCTACAGCAAAGACTATGTCAGATCATCAGAACAGTAATGCTAATACGATGCAATAAGGCAGGGATGGGGAACCTTCAACCCACCAGCTGTTGTTGAACTACACATCCCAGCATGCCCTAAAACTGTTTTAGCATGGTCAAATAGCAAAACGAGAGGGCCGAAGGTTCCCCACCTCTGCAATATAGTGTAAAGAGGAGCTTTCTTGTGGCACCCAGGTGGGGCCGATACGCCGCCTCTGTGACCCCCCCGTCCCCGCAGCTCTGCATTAGCAGAATATAAGAAAGAGGCTTCCAGATGCTTATGGTGCTGATAGATAGTGGACGATAGATGCACTCACATTGATTAATTATATTGGAGCCCTTATAAGAGCAAAGTGCTTGCCCAGGTTGTCAGCCTGCCCTGTTACAGCCATCTTTACAGTTTAATATCTGCTTAAATGGCTTTCACAGCTAATAAACCCTTTATCATGTACCAGAGGGAGCCTGCGCTGTCTGACGTATGATGCAGAGTGGATCCAGGGCCGAGGTGACTCTGCCAGCATCAGCCCCATAATCTTACACTAGACTCTATTTTTCTGAAGTTGCAGTATAGAGCAGAGCTGGGCGAACCAGTCCTCGAGATCTACCATCAGTCCACACTTTCCAGACCATCCAACGGGTGCACAGGTGTAGTCATTACTGTCACATTTCCCAGACCACCTAGCTGGTGCACAGGTGCAGTCTTTACTAACTTTCATATTTCCCAGACCACCTAGCTGGTGAACAGGTGCAGTCTTTACCAACTGTCACATTTCCCAGACCACCTAGCTGGTGCACAGGTGCAGTCTTTACTAACTGTCACATTTCCCAGACTACCCAGCAGGTGCACAGGTGTAGTCATTACTACCGGTCACATTTCCCAGACCACCTAGATGGTGCACACAGGTGCAATCATTACTAACGGTCACATTTTTATACATCTGCTACATTCATTCCTAAACACCACATTCTACTGATCCACAGATGGTCTGGAAAACATGGAATATTGGTAGAACTTTACGGCTGCTTTTGGCCACCCTCAGTATAGAGGGTCCTGTACAGTAAGAACAACACGCTAGGACTCACGCTGGATGTTGATGGTGACGGTGGTATCCTTCCCGCTTGGTACAGCCTTGTTAGTGGCCCGACAGGTGATGCTCTGCCCATTCTCGATGTCTGATGGCGACACAAAGAGCGTACTGATAATGCTCTCCCGTTTTCCATCTCGAAGCTGCGTCTGCAATACAAAATAGTCCTGTAGTCATGTGCATTGTTTTATATATATGTGTATATATATATATATATATATATATATATGTATGTATGTATGTATGTATAGCTTCTTATTTAGCACCTTGTGGAAGATAATTGATAGACTACTAAGTACTGCTTCTCCTGTCCTGTATACTATGATATGTGATGCTGCACAGTACTGCCTCTCCTGTATACAATGTAATGCTGCACAGTACTGCTTCTCCTGTCCTTTATACTATGATATGTGATGCTGCACAGTACTGCTTCTCCCGTACTGTATACTATGCTATGTTAGACTGCACAGTACTGCTTCTCCTGTTCTGTATACTATGCTACAGTATGTGATGCTGCACAGTACTGGTTCTCCTGTCCTGTATACTATGTTATTGTGATACTGCACAGTACTGATTCTCCTGTCCTGTATACTATGCTACAGTATGTGATGCTGCACAGTACTGCTTCTCCTGTCCTGTATACTATGTTATTGTGATGCTGCATAGTACTGCTCCTGTCCTGTATACTATGCTGTGATACTGCACAGTACTGCTTCTCCTGTCCTGTATACTATGCTATGTGATACTGGACAGTACTGCTTCTCCTGTCCTGTATACTATGCTATGTGAGATGCTGCACAGTACTGCTTCTCCTGCCCTGTATACTATGATATGTGATGCTGCACAGTACTGCTTCTCCTGTCCTGTATACTATGATATGTGATGCTGCACAGTACTGACTCTCCTGTATACAATGTGATGCTGCACAGTACTGATTCTCCTGTCCTGTATACTATGCTATGTGATGCTGCACAGTACTGCTTCTCCTGTCCTGTATACTATGTTATTGTGATACTGCACAGTACTGATTCTCCTGTCCTGTATACTATGCTACAGTATGTGATGATGCACAGTACTGCTTCTCCTGTCCTGTATACTACAGATGGAGCCGGGCTCCATCTTGCTGGCGAATCGCCAGACTGTCTCCGCTGGCGATCCGCCAGCAGCGAGACGCTCCATCTGACTGAGACGCGCGTGCGTCTCACACGCACGCGCGTCTCAGTTTCCAGGCGGCGGGGCGACGGGAACCCTGTCCGTCTCCGCTTCAGGGAGACGGACAGGGTTAGGAAGTGGGGACCCCGGGTGACCGCCGACAAGCCGGCTGGGACCCGGGGGAAGTGGCAGGGACCCGGGGAAGTGCCGTCGCATCTTGTGCGCGCGCGTCCCCTTTCGCATATCAGATGGCGGCTGGCGGGGGATGGTGGCTGGGGATTCTGCCACCATCCCCTGCAAAGACCAGGCCGGCTCCATCTGTATGTTATTGTGATGCTGCATAGTACTGCTCCTGTCCTGTATACTATGCTATGTGATACTGCACAGTACTGCTTCTCCTGTCCTATATACTATGCTATGTGATGCTGCACAGTACTGCTTCTCCTATCCTGTAGTGCATACTATGCTATGTTATGCTGCACAGTACTGCTTTTCCTGCAATGTATACTATGACATGTAATAGTATCCTGTCCTGTATACTATGCTATTGCGATGCTGCATAGTACTGCTTCTCCTGTCCTGTAGTGTATAATATGCTTTGTGATGCTGCGCAGTAACACTTCTCCTGTCCTGTATACAATGTGATGCTGTCCTGTATACTATGATACTGTATGTGATATACAAAAAAATATTCGAAATTCTGTTGCGCAAATAAAAGTGCAGCTGATCTCCTCAACCAGTGTTATCAAAAACTGGCACACAACTATCATATATCACAAAAAACACTGTATGTGATGCTGCACATGACTAATTATCCTGTCCTGTATACTATGCTATGTGATGCTGCACAGTAACACTTCTCCTGTCCTGTATACAATGTGATGCTGTCCTGTATACTATGATACTGTATGTGATGCTGCACATGACTAATTCGGTACTTGTTTCCTAGCACGGCCACAATCGCGGGCATCGTGTACCTTAAAGTTAAGGTACACGATGCCCGCGATGGACCCGATTTCCTTTGAAATCAGGTCCATTTTGCCGGCAAAGGCGAAATCGCGGGCATCGCGTCGGTCGCGACCATTAACATTGCCCCCGACGCGACCGACGCAATGCCCACGATTTTTCCATAGGCTTCAATGTTAAAATAATTTTTTAACATTAAAATCGGGAGCATCGCGTCGGTCTTGTGCCATTATAATGGCACAAGATGAGATGGACTTGATTAAGTCCATCTCACATAGGAAAAAATGTGAAATGGGCCAATATGACCCATTTCACATTATATATGGCCCCATCACCCCACGATTGGCGCAAACCCGAAGTGTGGTGAGCGCAGCGAGCCCGCGAGGGGCGGCGGTGCGCGTCCTCCGACCTTTTCATTCCCCTACTATCCACGTCAGCGTGGAGTTGAGAATAGAAAGTGTGGCGAGCGCAGCGGGCCACCGAGCCCGAAGCGTGGCGAGCGCAGCGAGCCCTGCGAGGGGGCGCGTATACCTGTGAAGTTATACGTGTCCGCTCGCCACGCTTCGGGCACGGTGGCTCGCTGCGCTCGCCACACTTTATATTCTCAACTCCGCGCCGACGTGGATAGTAGGGGAATGAAAAGGTCGGAGGACGCGCACCGCCGCCCCTCGCGGGCTCGCTGCGCTCGCCACGCTTCGGGTTGGCGTCAATCGTGGCGTGGGGTTCAGGGTGTAAAATTGGGAGTCTAGGGAATATTTTACATTGAATCCAATGTAAAATTGGGTCCCAGGGACCCTATTCAAATTTGATTAAATTTAAAAATCGGGTCGGTCGCATCGCATGCGATTTGGTCGCATGCGATGCGACCGACACGATTTTTCCGACACGACCACCCCGACGGAAATCGGTGTGGCCGTGCTAGGAAACAAGTACCACTAATTCTCCTGTCCTGTATACTATGCTACGTGATGCTGCACAGTACTGCTTCTTCTGCCCTGTATACTATGATATGTGATACTGCACAGTGCTGCTTCTCCTGTCCTGTATACTATACTATGTGATGCTGCACAGTAACACTTCTCCTGTCCTGTATACAATGTGATGCTGTCCTGTATACTATGATACTGTATGTGATGCTGCACATGACTAATTCTCCTGTCCTGTATACTATGCTATGTGATGTTGCACAGTACTGCTTCTCCTGCCCTGTATACTATGATATGTGATACTGCACAGTGCTGCTTCTCCTGTCCTGTATACTATACTATGTGATGCTGCACAGTAACACTTCTCCTGTCCTGTATACAATGTGATGCTGTCCTGTATACTATGATACTGTATGTGATGCTGCACATGACTAATTCTCCTGTCCTGTATACTATGCTATGTGATGCTGCACAGTACTGCTTCTCCTGCCCTGTATACTATGATATGTGATGCTGCACAGTAACCCTTCTCCTGTCCTGTATACAATGTGATGCTGTCCTGTATTTTATGATATGTGATGCTGCACAGTACAGCTTCTCCTGTTCTGTATACTATGCTATGTGATGCTGCACAGCACTGCTTATCCTGTCCTGTATACTATGCTATGTGATGCTGCACAGTACTGCTTCTCCTGCCCTGTATACTATGATATGTGATGCTGCACAGTAACCCTTCTCCTGTCCTGTATACAATGTGATGCTGTCCTGTATTCTCTGATATGTGATGCTGCACAGTACAGCTTCTCCTTTCATGTATACTATGCTATGTGATGCTGCACAGTACTGCTTCTCCTGTTCTGTATACTATGCTATGTGATGCTGCACAGCACTGCTTATCCTGTCCTGTATACTATGCTATTGTGATGCTGCACAGTACTGCTTCTCCTGTCCTGTAGTGTATACTATGCTATGTGATGCTGTACAGTACTGCTTCTCCTGTCCTGTATACTATGCTATGTGATACTGCACAGTACTGCTTCTCCTGTCCTGTATACTATGCTATGCTGCACAGTAACACTTCTCCTGTCCTGTATACTATATGTAATACTGCACAGTACTGCTTCTCCTGTCCTGTATACTATGCTATGTGATGTTGCACAGTAACACGTCTCCTGTCCTGTATACTATATGTAATGCTGCACAGTGATACTTCTCCTGCCTGATCACCAGGTTAGTGCCAGTGTACTGTGTTACCCATCCGGCGTACAGAAGGTTACCTGAAGGATCATTCCCATACACAGTGCATTGTGTTCTATGACTCTCCAGCTGATTGATGAGAGCCTCGCTCCGGGATACCAATTTCGCCTGATTGCATATTGAAAGTGTATTGCCAGGCGGTGTGAGTGTGTAATCAGGGCAGAGAAGACACTGCAGGTGCAGCCACCTCACTGGGGTAGAGCGTCAGCTGCTGACTGAACAGCTTGGCGTGTATAGCGATGCTATCATCATCCTGACATCTAAGTGACTGGCATGCTGGAATAATGACTGCACTCAGCAACACATGGCCAGCCCTGCCTGGTTTCATTGCCATGAAGGCTAGGTTCACCCATCAGGGTTCAGTTTGCACTGTGCATGGCCGCCTTGGGCCTTCATTACTGCTGCATTCCTTTCTTATTCATCTTTCTAGCTGCACAAATCATTGCAGTCCAAGCAGAATATGAATTATGACTGAATTTTCCATAATATTAATATTCCATTGACTGATATACAGTAAAAATCAAACAAACTGGTGAACACTATTTGTAATCTAGCCGAATCCAGGGATGTGATCCGCAACTGACATAATAAGCTGCACCCCCCCCCCCCCCCACACACACACACACATACATGATCCTCCCTACACATCCAGATCTGTGGTGTGTCTCTTCAGCCTCAGTCAGTGGTGGTTGGTGTACCCCGAGCACCCCTAACCCACCCCCCCCCCAACATACACACCTGCCATACCTCCCCTTCCCTTTCTCTGTCTGAACCCTGGACTCCAGTACTAGCAGTTCCACCCCTGTATTGCCTTACAGAGAATATTTGAACATTCACATCAGTCCTGCCCCAGTGGAGCTTACAATCTATATTCCCTGCCACATGTACACACACACACACAGACATTCTAGGGTTAATATTGTTGGCAGCCAATTAACCTACCAATATATTTTTGGAATGTTGGAGGAAACTGGAGTACCCGGAGTAAACCCACCCAAACACGGGGAGAATGTAAAAATTCCACAAAATTAGGGTTATGACCCATGACCTCGGCGCTGCGAGGCATCAATGCTGACCATTACGCCGTCCGTGCTGAACCCATGACCTCTGCGATGTGAGGCAGTAATGCTGACCATTACACATCCGTACTGAACCCATGACTTCAGCGCTGTGAGGCAGTAATGCTGACAATTACACCGTCCGTGCTGAACCCATGACCTCAGCTCTGTGAGGAAGTAATGCTGACCATTACACCATCCGTGCCGAACCCATGACCTCAGCGATGTGAGGAAGTAATGCTGACCATTACACCGTCCGTGCCGAACCCATAATCTCAGCTCCTTGAGGCCGTAATGCTGACCATTACACCTTCCGTGCCGAACCCATGACCTCAGCGCTGTGAGGCAGTAATGCTGACCATTACACTGTCCGTGCCAAACCCATGACCTCAGTGCTGTGAGGCAGTAATGCTGACCATTACACCGTCTGTGCTGAACCCTTGACCTCAGTGATGTGAGGCAGTAATGCTGACCATTCTGCCCATGCTAAACCCATGACCTCAGCGATGTGAGGCAGTAATGCTGACCATTACACCGCCCGTGCTGAAACCATGACCTCAGCGATGTGAGGCAGTAATGCTGACCATTACACCGCCCGTGCTGAACCCATGACCTCAGTGCTGTGAGGCTGTAATGCTGACCATTACACCATCCGTGCCGAACCCATAACCTCAGCGATGTGAGGCAGTAATGCTGACCATTACACCGTCCGTGCCGAACCCATGACCTCAGCGATGTGAGGCAGTAATGCTGACCATTACACCGTCCATGCTGAACCCATGACCTCAGCGCTGTGAGGCAGTAATGCTGACCATTACACCATCCGTGCTGAACCCATGACCTCAGCGCTGTGAGGCAGTAATGCTGACCATTACACCATCCGTGCTGAACTCATGACCTCAACGCTGTGAGGCAGTAATGCTGACCATTACACCATCCGTGCTGAACCCATGACCTCAGCGATGTGAGGCAGTAATGCTGACCATTACACCGTCCGTGCTGAACCCATGACCTCAGCGATGTGAGGCAGTAATGCTGACCATTACACCGTCCGTGCCGAACCCATGACCTCAGCGCTGTGAGGCAGTAATGCTGACAATTACACCGTCCGTGCTGAACCCATGACCTCAGCGCTGTGAGGCAGTAATGCTGACCATTACACCTTCCGTGCCGAACCCATGACCTCAGCGATGTGAGGCCGTAATGCTGACCATTACACCATCCGTGCTGAACCCATGACCTCAGCGCTGTGAGGCAGTAATGCTGACCATTACACCATCCGTGCTGAACTCATGACCTCAGCGCTGTGAGGCAGTAATGCTGACCATTACACCATCCGTGCTGAACCCATGACCTCAGCGATGTGAGGCAGTAATGCTGACCATTACACCGTCCGTGCTGAACCCATGACCTCAGAGATGTGAGGCAGTAATGCTGACCATTACACCATCCGTGCTGAACCCATGACGTCAGCGCTGTGAGGCAGTAATGCTGACCATTACACTGTCCGTGCTGAACCCATGACCTCTGCGATGTGAGGCAGTAATGCTGACCATTACACATCCGTACTGAACCCATGACTTCAGCGATGTGAGGCAGTAATGCTGACAATTACACCGTCCGTGCCGAACCCATGACCTCAGCGATGCGAGGCCGTAATGCTGACCATTACACCGTCCGTGCCGAACCCATAACCTCAGCTCCTTGAGGCCGTAATGCTGACCATTACACCTTCCATGCCGAACCCATGACCTCAGTGCTGTGAGGCTGTAATGCTGACCATTACACCGTCCGTGCCGAACCCATGACCTTATTGCTGTGAGGCAGTAATGCTGACCATTACACCGTCCGTGCTGAACCCATGACCTCAGCGCTGTGAGGCAGTAATGCTGACCATTACACCGTCCGTGCCGAACCCATGACCTCAGTGCTGTGAGGCAGTAATGCTGACCATTACACCGTCCGTGCTGAACCCATGACCTCAGCGCTGTGAGGCAGTAATGCTGACCATTACACCGTCTGTGCTGAACCCTTGACCTCAGTGATGTGAGGCAGTAATGCTGACCATTACACCGTCCGTGCTGAACCCATGACCTCAGTGCTGCGAGGCAGTAATGCTGACCATTACACCGTCCGTGCTGAACCCATGACCTCAGCGCTGTGAGGCAGTAATGCTGACCATTACACCGTCTGTGCTGAACCCTTGACCTCAGTGATGTGAGGCAGTAATGCTGACCATTACACCGTCCGTGCCGAACCCATGACCTCAGTGCTGTGAGGCAGTAATGCTAAACATTACACCGTCCGTGCCGAACCCATGACCTCAGTGCTGTGAGGCAGTAATGCTGACCATTATACCATCCATGCTGAACTCATGACCTCAGCGATGTGAGGTAGTAATGCTGACCATTACACCGCCCGTGCTAAATCCATGACCTCTGCGATGTGAGGCAGTAATGCTGACCATTACACCATCCGTGCTGAACCCATGACGTCAGCGCTGTGAGGCAGTAATGCTGACCATTACACCTTCCGTGCCGAACCCATGACCTCAGCGATGTGAGGCAGTAATGCTGACCATTACACCATCCGTGCTGAACCCATGACCTCAGCGATGTGAGGTAGTAATGCTGACCATTCACCGTCCGTGCTGAACCCATGACCTCAGCGATGTGAGGAAGTAATGCTGACCATTACACCGTCCGTGCCGAACCCATAACCTCAGCGATGTGAGGCAGTAATGCTGACCATTACACCGTCCGTGCCGAACCCATAACCTCAGCGATGTGAGGCAGTAATGCTGACCATTACACCGTCCGTGCCGAACCCATGACCTCAGCGCTGTGAGGCAGTAATGCTGACCATTACACCACCCGTGCTGAACTCATGACCTCAGCGATGTGAGGCAGTAATGCTGACCATTTCACCGCCCGTGCTGAACCCATGACCTCAGCGATGTGAGGCAGTAATGCTGACCATTTCACCGCCCGTGCTGAACCCATGACCTCAGCGCTGTGAGGCAGTAATGCTGACCATTATACCGCCCGTGCTGAACCCATGACCTCAGCGATGTGAAGCAGTAATGCTGACCATTTCACCGTACATTTCTACACTAATGTTGGGTACACACCAGGACGACAAGGGTCCGATCCCATCAATCTAGATCCAATTCCGACCGATTAGATGTAGATTGTGTGGTGATTGGGCCATTTTCTGTCCTGGTGTGGACCGACAGCGATCCGATGCGCGGTCCCGCGGGTCGGTAGGTCGTTATTCAGATCCTACCTGCAGCAGGTAGGATCTGGAAACAACCATACTCCCGGGTGCAGGTCGCCATCAGATCGGACCCACTCACGGTGCACATGGTGAGCGGGTCGTGCCCCCACGTCATCGTGAGCGGGTCGGAAGAAACACTGACGACCTGCTCTCGATGTGCATCGTGAGCGGGTCGTCCTGGTGTGTACCCCACATTACTCCTCTAAGTATTTTCTTTGCTTATCACTTCCAAATCGCATTTCTTTCCTACTGCCTGGACGTTAATATTATAACCTCCATAGTAATGTACTGTCATGGTATGTGCTAGGCTTGGATATCACACACGCATGTCCTCAGCAGCCCCAGAGGCCGGATATTACCTAAAAATAGCAGCATCTTAACAAGCAATAAATGTATGTAAATTGGCATCGTACAGAATATGCAGAACACTTCCATGCGCCCACTTAGTGCTGTAATTGTAGGACACTGATACATATTACTGAACTGCGTCTGAACACTGGCCAAATGGAGTTTGAAGGGAAATGTATGCGGATGAAATGCATTCTACTGTGTCAGAGACTTCAAGTCCTATGTTTAGCTATTCTGTTGTGTATGTGATGACCTGTAGCCCCTATACACAGTGTTCCTCAGACTACAATAACCATAATAATGCATCTATCTCTATTGGCTGGATTTGGTGCAGTGATCGTGTTTAGTAGCTGCATACACGATGTGCTCTTTACATGTATGCTTTCTGTCCTGTGTGCACTGTGTAACATAGTAATGGCACTTGGGATACATTACTAAATACTCCCTGGTAACTGTATGTGTACTGTACTGTAAGTAAGCTTAGTGTGCAGTACCACAAGCTGCCACATGGTGTCTCTGCGAGCTCTGGCCTTACAGGCACAGTATAACACAGGCCCCTTCAGGGGAAATGTACCTTTCTCAGCATCTACTGTGTGCAAATGTAATGTTGCTTCCAGCATACAGGAATGATGCATTGCTATAAAATCACTTGTTAGGTACATAGGGAGTTATTCTGGTTCACTCGGAAAGGCAAATTCATTCTCTAATAGACAAAACCATGTGCACTGCAGGTGGGGCTGATGTAACATGTGCAGAGAGCGTTAGATTTGGGTGGGGTTTGTAATTGTAAAAATGTGTAAAAATAAAGTAGCCAGTGTTTACTCTGCACACAAAAAATATAACACCCAAATCTAGCTCTCTCTGCACATGTTACATCAGCCCTACTTGCAGTGCACATGGTTTTGTCCATTATTAGAGAGTGAATTTGCCTCTGCGAGTGAACCAGAATAACCCCCATAGTACATTGTTCTATGAATCTAAAACCCTTGTAATATTAATAGCAATTAATTAATTAATACAATATGCTAGTAACAAGAGCTGCTGTCCTACTAGTCCTTCCCTATTACTATGCTAGTAACAAGAGCTGCTGTCCTACTAGTCATTCCCTATTACGACACTAGTAACAAGAGCTGCTCTCCTACTAGTCCTGCCCTATTACTATGCTAGTAACAAGAGCTGCTCTCCTACTAGTCCTACCCTATTACTATGCTAGTAACAAGAGCTGCTCTCCTACTAGTCATACCCCTTATACTACCCTAGTAACAAGAGCTGCTCTCCTACTAGTCCTACCCTATTACTATGCTAGTAACAAGAGCTGCTCTCCTACTAGTCATACCCCTATTACTACCCTAGTAACAAGAGCTGCTCTCCTACTAGTCCTACCCTATTACTATGCTAGTAACAAGAGCTGCTCTCCTACTAATCATACCCCTATTACTACCCTAGTAACAAGAGCTGCTCTCTTTCTAGCCTACCCTATTACTATGCTAGTAACAAGAGCTGCTCTCCTACTAGTCATACCCCTATTACTACCCTAGTAACAAGAGCTGCTCTCCTACTAGTCATACCCCTATTACTACCCTAGTAACAAGAGCTGCTCTCCTACTAATCCTACCCTATTACTACGCTAGTAACAAGAGCTGCTCTCCTACTAGTCCTACCCTATTACTACGCTAGTAACAAGAGCTGCTCTCCTACTAGTCCTACCCTATTACTATGCTAGTAACAAGAGCTGCTGTCCTACTAGTCCTTCCCTATTACTATGCTAGTAACAAGAACTGCTCTCCTACTAGTCCTACCCTATTACTACACTAGTAATAACAGCTGCTCTCTTACTAGTACTACCCTATTACTATGCTAGTAACAAGAGCTGCTGTCCTACTAGTCCTTCCCTATTACTATGCTAGTAACAAGAGCTACTCTCCTACTAGTCCTACCCTATTACTACGCTAGTAACAAGAGCTGCTCTCCTACTAGTCCTACCCTATTACTACACTAGTAATAATAGCTGCTCTCTTACTAGTACTACCCTATTACTATGCTAGTAACAAGAGCTGCTGTCCTACTAGTCCTTCCCTATTACTATGCTAGTAACAAGAGCTGCTCTCCTACTAGTCCTACCCTATTACTTCGCTAGTAACAAGAGCTGCTCTCCTACTAGTCCTACCCTATTACTATGCTAGTAACAAGAGCTGCTCTCCTACTAGTCCTACCCTAATACTATGCTAGTAACAAGAGCTGCTCTCTTACTAGTCCTACCCTATTACTACGCTAGTAACAAGAGCTGCTCTCCTACTAGTCATACCCCTTATACTACCCTAGTAACAAGAGCTGCTCTCCTACTAGTCCTACCCTATTACTACGCTAGTAACAAGAGTTGCTCTCCTACTAGTCCTACCCTATTACTACGCTAGTTACAAGAGCTGCTCTCCTACTAGTCCTACCCCTGTTACTACGCTAGTAACAAGAGCTGCTCTCCTAGTAGTCCTACCCCTATTACTGCGCTAGTAACAAGAGCTGCGGTCCTACTAGTCCTACTCCAATTACTATGTTAGTAACAAGAGCTGCTCTCCCACTAGTCCGGCCCCTTTTATTACACTAGTAACAAGTGCTGCTCTCCTGCCTGTCCTACCCGTTACTACGCTAGTAACAAGAGCTGCTCTCCTACTAGTCCTACCCCTGTTACTATGCCAGTATAAAGAGCTGCTCTCCTACCTGTCCTACCAGTTACTACGCTAGTAACAAGAGCTGCTCTCCTACTAGTCCTACCCTATTACTACTCTAGTAACAAGAGCTGCTCTCCTACTAGTCCTACCCTACTACACTAGTAACAAGTGCTGCTCTCTAACTAGTTCTACCCCTATTACTACGCCAGTATAAAGAGCTGCTTCCCTACTAGTCCTACCCTACTACACTAGTAATAACAGCTGCTCTCTTACTAGTTCTACCCCTATTACTACGCCAGTATAAAGAGCTGCTCTCCTACCTGTCCTACCAGTTACTACGCTAGTAACAAGAGCTGCTCTCCTACTCATCCTTCCCTACTACTACACTAGTAACAAGAGCTGCTATCCTACTTGTCCTACCCCTTTTACTATGCTAGTAACAAGAGCTGCTCTCCTACTAGCATACCTCCGAACTTTGGTAGTGTTGAAATAGGGACATTGCGCATACCGTACCGTACTAGCATACCTCCCAACTGTGTGTTGAAAGAGGGATATTTTGGGGCGTGGCCTAGTGACAAAGGGGTGTGGCCTATGCTCATGAACCTCCTGTGAGGCCATGCTCCGTTTTTGCTGCTGCGGGGGGGTGGGGAGGGTGGTTAGCGGCTCTGTGAGCTGTTGGCCATGCCCCCAGCCCCTCTGGGCACAACATACCTCACAACTTTCTGACGTCGTCTGAAGTCATCCCACCCCCCCACCCCCCAGGAAAGTTGTGAGGTATGGCACAGCGTCTATTCATGGGTGACAGGGGGGTCCTCACTGCTGACCCCGAGTGGGACGTGGGAATGTCCCAAAAAAAGGGACGCTCCTGCAAAAAGCGGGACAGTTGGGAGGTATGTACTATTCCTACCCCCAGCATACAGTGTCCCCACTGCACCACCAATGATAAATAGACCCCCCTAATCATTCCCTGCTGGAAGAAATAATTGCTATAGTACAGTGGAGACCATGTCATACAGCGATTCAATCTCTCCTAAAACGATGATAGCTGCACTTTGGAATAATGTTAGTGTCCAAACGGCCCAATAAAAACACTCTCCAATTGAAATACATTATACTGAGCCGGCTCTGCCACACAGATCGCTTTATGCGCTCGTTACAAGCAGAAATTTAAGTGGCCCACGTTTCCAGCTGCTATAAAAACACTATAAAAATTAGGCATCAGCTCTTCTCAGGCTAGATATACGCTAGCCTGATTGCTTCTGTGTGACTTGCACTCAAATGGTTAACCAATTCCCAGAACAGCAACATTTGCTTACAACAATGTAAATAAAATCTCAGTGTGACACATACAGGAGAAGGGAGGGGGGTTCTGGATCCATAGTCATCCAAAAGTCTATAGCCAATAATAATATAGGAAGGCGGGTCCTGAGGCGGCGCTAAGAGGTGAGAACATCTCCTGGCACTGGCTATTTCATTGTTGGGAATGGGTCGACCCAGGCTATCCATTTACACTGCAGCGCGATTCGTGTTGAATCCGTGTTCAACCCTGCATGCTACTCGGGTAAAGGAGTGGCACTCAGAGACTTTATCAATAACACTGGTAGGACCAGACTTTAATCCTTGGTCTACGTTTTGGGGCCACACCGCCCCGTCTCCAGGACTGTCCTGACGGCAGGGCGGTGTGGCCCCGAAACATAGACCAAGGATTAAAATCCGGTCCTATCAGTATTATTGATCAAGTCTCTGAGTGCCACTCTTTTACCTACTATTATATATATCAGTGCAATGCTATTTTTCATTGTATAAGCACCAATGCGATGAGATGTGATGGTACTTCATTTTAAAAGCACCCATGTACACCCCCACTATCCACATCACCCCGGTTACGCGTCCTCCCGACCTTTTCCTACCCCCACTTTAGAAAATCAACTCCACACCAACGTGGATAGTGGGGTATGAAAAGGTTGGGAGGACAAGTAACCGCGTCCCCTCACCACGCTTCGGGGTGACGTGGATAGTGGGGGTGTGAATGGGTGCTTTTAAAATGAAGTACCATCACATCTCATCGCATGGGTGATTATACAATGAAAAATTGCATCGCATCGCACCGCAAATGGCATGCGATGTGATCCGCGGGCAGGAGTGCACTAAAGATTAACTAAGGAAAATCGCATCGCATAGCACCGTAAAATTGCAAGCAATGCGATGCGATTTTCCTACAGTGCCCTACGTAAGTAAATTGGGTGCCCTGCAAATACACAAGTACCATATATATATATATATACAGTGGTCGAAGTGGGGCGGTATACGGGGGTATGCCATACCGCCACTTTAATCTGAAGATAAAAAAAAAAACTTTTTTTTCCCCCTCAGGATGCTCTCTGATCAATCAGCAGCGCATATTGTGCTTTTGTAATACCCCTGTACAACGGGGCAGTCTGGCAGGGGACGTTGATGGACAGGGGGGTGTCCGAAGGTGCGCACTATATTAACTCTTTACTTTTCCATACCCCCACTTCAAAATTTCCATACCCTCACTTCAAAATTTCCACTTCGACCACTGTATATATATATATATATATATATATATATATATATATATATATATATATATATATATATATGTTGGGGTATTAGTAACACTGAATTACCGGAATATTCCGTTCCACATAAATATGCGAAGTACACATCTCTCATGATTGCGGCGAGCTCTCTGCCTGCAGCGCCTCACTCACCAGCAGGAACCTCACACAATGTTGTTTGCCTAAAATAATATTAGCATTAAGCAAACATCGCTCAGCCATAAAACATTCCCACTGTGGAGTGCGGGGTTAGGTGATGATAAATATGTGCTATAAATGCCTGATTACAAATGTGCATTTCTTTCCCTAATAAATATGTTTGTGTAACGTTCCTCAGCATTGAGCGTACCACTTTATGTTATTATTACTGTATTTATTAAGCATAGTGGGCCTTATTCTAGTTCACTCTTTCTGACAAAATCCTTCTTAGATGGACAAAACCATGTGCACTGCAGGTCGGGCAGATGTAACATTTGCAGAGAGAGTTAGATTTGGGTGGGGTTTTTCTTCAAAGTGAGCTCTATATTGCAGTGTAAAAATAAAGCAGTCAGTATTTACCCTGCACAGAAACAAAATAACTCACCCAAATCTAATTCTCTCTGCACATTGGCCCCCCTTCAGTGCACATGTTTTTGTCCATCTAAGAAGGTTTTTGTCAGAAAGAGTGAACTAGAATAAGGCCCAGCGTTACACAGTATAGACCTAAGAATTTCCTTACAAAGAACTAAGGGCCTGATTCACGCCTGTTAGCAAGGATGCAATTTCTGCAGATTCACATAACCATGCTGTACTGCAGGTGGGGCAGATGTAACATGTGCAGAGAGAGTTAGATTTGGGGGGTCTTATTTTGTTTTTGTGCAGGGTAAATACTGGCTGCTTTATTCTTAGGGGGTATTCAATTTCCCGCCACCATTCCCAACGGCATTGAACAGGGATCTCGGCAAAACGTGCCCGACTTCACAAGCAGCTATTATCGGCTGCTTCTCACGGCCACGCCCCCTTCTCGGCACTCGGCAGATGGGACATTGAATCCCACCTGCAAAATCTCTGTTGAGCAGAACGAGAATGGGACAGGGTCACAGCTGTCGGTCCAGCCTGACAGTGGTGACCCTACATTGAATAGCCCCCTTTACACTGCAATTTAGATTTCACATTTCAGTTTGAACACACCCAAATCTAACTCTCTCTGCACTTGTTACATCTGCCCCACCTGCAGTGCAGCATGGTTTTGGCCATCTGCAAAAATTGCATTCGAATAGGGCAGACTAGGCTGGCCAAGTGGTTCTTATCTGCCATCACAATATATGTTTAAATCCATCACCTTGCAGTTGGTGGCCTTTTGTATAATAAAAGCAAGAGTTAGCCAAATGTGATAAATTAATACAACTACTCAACTGGCCCCATATGGTGCAGTGCATGCTGGGTAATATGGAATGACTGCCATGCCTATGATGCTGGTCTCTACTAGAGGCTGCTGGGAAATGGGCCGCTAGGACCGTAAACTCTGAATAATTGCATATCTGTATCCTGCAGTCCTGTAGCCATTTTGTGTTTCATTGTGGTGGTTTCACGGAGGGAAATCTAGACAAAATGAGGAAATCTCAGGCGTGCCCCGGGCTAAATTATCGCCCGTCATGGAGTCTGCGCCGAGATAAGAGCCGCTGTTTTCCTTTTTCCGGTCTCTCATCCGATTTACAGATGAGGGAACTCTGGGGATTAGGGACATAAAGGCCGCGCAATGAAATCACAGAAACATGAAGCGTTTCAGTCATTAATTAGAGAAAATACAAGCTTCTCACAAACAACAACAATTAATGAAAACAGCCAGAAAAAGAAAAAAACAATAATTACTAGTGAACTTTTTCACACGCTCGAGACATCTGCACTAATTAAAATCCTAAAGAAATTGACCTTGATTTGCCATTGATGGAGGAATAATTAATTAAACTTGAAGATGAAGGCAATTTAATCATTTTAATCCCAATTTAAAAAAATACTCTTTCGTGTAAGCCACAAAAATGCAACATACGATGTGTGTACTCATTCCGTGACCATTTCCAAACATGTGGCATGACGGTGGTCACAGACGCAGCAGGGTTATTCCAGGCTGACCCCAAAAAGGACCTCGGTACTAACCCCACATACTGTATGTATCCAGCTGTATCCTCATAGTCATTATCTACCTCTAGGCAGCAATAGAGGAATATCTTTGGCCATGAAGAGCAATCGTTAAATGTCTTATAGACTGTAATCAATTAATTATCCAGCAATAACATACAATGTTATGTGCGGTCATGCCATAGCGATGGGGTTCTTGTTAGTGAAACTGATTTAATTGACAAAGCATTGTTTGCAATTATGGGAACATCATTTATTGTATAGAATATTCATTCTCGTAGACTAGTGATGGGCTCCACTAAACACACTAACCTTCTATATAGATTGTGTGACTGTGCACTCACTCTGTGACATCACCAATCACGCACTAACCTGCTACATAGACTGTGTGACTGTGCTCACATTGTGACATCCCCAATCACACACTAACCTGATACATAGACTGTGTGACTGCGCTCAGTCTGTAACATCACCATCCAATTACACAATAACCTGCTACAGATGGGCATGGCTCATCTTTGCAGGGGATATTGACACCAGCCGCCATCCCCCGCCAGCCGCCATCTGTATAGTGAGATGGGGACGCGCACGCACGAGAGGTGCGCGCGTCCCGCTTCCAGCGCTTCCCACGGGTCAACGCCGGCTTGTCGGCGGTCACCCGGGGTCCCCACCGCCTGCCTGCACCCCCCCTAACCCTATCCATCTCCCTGAAGTGGATAGGGTTAGTCTCAGTCAGATGGCGAGCCGGGCTGCTGGCGGATCGCCAACGGTGACGTTCTGGCGATTCGCCAGCAAAGAAGAGCCCGGCCCCATCTGTACATAGACTGTGTGACTGCACTTGCTCTGTGACATCACCATGCAATCACACACTAAACTGCTACATAGGCTGTACTCGCTCCGTGACATCACTATCCAGTCACACACTAAACTGCTACATAGACTGTGTGATTATGGTGCACTCACTCTCTGACATCACCATCTAATTACACAATAACCTTCTACATAGACTGTGTGACTTGCACTCGCTCTGTGACCATCCAATCACACACTAACCTGCTATATAGACTGTACTCGCTCTGTGACATCACCATCTAGTCACACACTAAACTGCTACTAGACTGTTTGACTGCGCTCAGTCTGTGACATCACCATCCAGTCACACACTAGCCGGCTACATATACCGTGTGACTGGGCTCACTCTGTGACATCACCATCCAGTCACAAGTCACACACTAAACTGCAACATAGACTGTGTGACTGTGCTGCACTCTCTGACATCACCATCCAATCCCACACTAACCTGCTACATATTCTGTGTGCCTGTGCAAACTCTGTGACACCACTATCTAGTTACACACTAAATGCTAAACTGGTACATAGACTGTGTGACTGTGCTCAATCTGTGACATCACCATCCAATCACACACTAACCTACCACATAGACTGTGACTGCGCTCACTCTGTGACATCACCATCCAATCACACACCAACATGTTACATAGACTGTGTGACTGGGCTCACTCTGTGACATTCAACATCCAGCATACCTCCCATCAGTCCCTATTTTAGCGGGACAGTCCCGATTATTAGGGCCTGTCCCGCTGTCCCACCCGTGGCCGGCAGTGTCCCGCGGTGAGGGGGGGCTGTTGGGAGTCCCCCCTGTCGGCTGCTAAGCATGCGCACAGCGTCTATTCCCGCAGCCAGGGGGCTGGGGGCATGGCTAGAGGCTCACAGAGCCTCTGGGTCATGCCCCCATAGCGTCAAAATGGGGGTGTATAGGCCACGCCCCAAAATTCGGCCACGTCTCCCGGAAATGTCGGCGCGCATCAGCAGTGTCACGGGTCCGGTGCTCACAAAGTTGGGAGGTATGACATCCAGTCACACACTAACCAACATAGACTGTATGACTGGGATCAATCTGTGACATCACCATCCAGTCACAAACCGCATTAAAAGGTTAAACACAGAACCAAATGTTTTGTCCATGCGCTTAGAGACCCAATGGTATTTCTGTGGAAATCAGTTCAAAGCAGTGTCCAATCTGTCAGATTCCTCGCATGGAATGCCTCTAATCGCCCAGGGAGGGTAATCTGCTCCTCTACGCTTCTTGCCAGGACAGCAGAATGGTTGGAACAAGAACTCTTCCCAGTCAGCTTCCTGTGCGGATTCCAGGTCCCTGATGGCAGAGGCTGCTCAGCCTTTCATGTGCTTTTGGAGAGGACATTGGGGCTTTGAAGGCCATGCCAGGTTGTGCCTGCAGAACGGGGGCACAAATGCGGGATTGTGCAGGATGCTCTTTGCTTGGCTGGGCTCTGCCTTCCAGCAATATCCATATGGGTAAGCGCTTTCTCTTTCCTCCTTTGTCAGCACAGGATTATAAACTCATTCCCTGGGCTGCTAGGAAAGATGTATTTGTAAAATAAAAAACTATAATCATTTAAGTCTGTTTTGCGGTGAATCGTCTTAGTGTCTGTATGATCTAAAAAGCTTAAAGTTTAACATCGGTATTCACTTCCCACAGATGCCACGTGGGTACTTAAATGTGGCTGATTTATTACACGGGGAAGCAGAGAAGATGCAAAGTAAATTCATCTTCTGCTGGGTGAGCTGCAAACAAGGTGTTCATCTCCTGGTCCTGCCATCGGTCAGCTTCCATCATCTGCTACTCGGTCACAGCCCTGAGGGACAGTGCGCACCGCAGATGTATTGCTGACCCTTAGTCACAGGTTATTCTCAGCTGGGCCTGGTGCCAAATGTGGGAATGGGCAGAATGGGATGCGGTCATTTGGTCTACAGCATGATGGTCGACAGTCATTAGGTCGACACCAATAGGTCGACATGGGTCTAGATCGACATGGGAAAAGGTCGACATGGTTCTAGGTCGAAAGGTCATTAGTTCGACAGGTCGTTAGTTCATTAGTTCGACAACGTATAGGTGGG
Organism: Crinia signifera; assembly: GCF_055691185.1. Taxonomy (NCBI): domain Eukaryota; kingdom Metazoa; phylum Chordata; class Amphibia; order Anura; family Myobatrachidae; genus Crinia; species Crinia signifera. Next base: position 83,878,172 of record NC_139226.1, read on the forward strand.
CAGTCAAAAGGTCGACATGGGGTTTTTCACTGTTTTTTGAGCCGACATGTGCCAACAGGCGGTATTTCATGCCCTACCATCCACTAGGGCGTGGTGGGAGAATAAAACGCCAAGCATAGCGAGGCACCGTGCCTGACGCATAGCGAGCGCAGCGAGGTGATGCGGTGCACTTTAACCTGTGTCCATGTCGACTGTGTTGATATCCAGGTAAAAAAACAGTGGGAAAACCCCATTTTGATTGTCGACCTAGAAATTGTCGAACTAATGACCTGTCAAACTAATGACCTTTCGACCTATAACCATGTCGACCTTTTCCCATGTCGACCTAGACCAATTTCAACCTTTTCCCATGTCGCCCTAATGGTGTCGACCTAATGACTGTCGACCATCATGCTGTAGACCAAATGATCTCAACCCAGGCAAAATCTAGGCATTTACGTACCTATCTGTTCCAGAGAAAGATGTTCCCCGTGAGGTTAGGAAGTGTGCTCCCATCCAACCCAAGGGACATAGAGGAAAGCAGTGATTGTAATGTAGCCGCTCTGTGACCCATGATTATTGTAGACTGTAGTCACCCTCAGGGCCGGTGCTAGGGTGTCCGGCGCCCTCCTGCAAACCATAAAATTTTGCGCCGTTTCACATTGCCATTGCAATAAGCTGCAGCCCGATTGTGGGAGTGTATGCAACATGCGATCCTATGGAGGATCTCTGGTGCATGTACATGTATGCATACACCATCTCAGTGCTGTGTCAGCAAAATGTTGCAGGCACTAAAGGTGCCCATACACGCTGCGAGAATTGCATACGTTATGGGCTAAAACGCATCGCATGGCATGCATGCATGCAATGTGTGAGCGATGTGATCCGAAAGCAGTACAAAAAGTAGGTGCAGCACATACTTTTTGTACTGTGCGATGCCCGCAGGAGCGGCAGCTATTGCAGCATGTATGGCCACCTTTAGGCACATAACCCAACCCATTATTTAAAAAGTGTCTAAATTAATATAAAAAAAATCTAGAATTATTAAAAAATTTGTTATAAACATGTATAATAAAAGACTGAGGGGTGAATTTATGAAGCTTGGAGAAGTGTTATCTATCCCCATAAAGAACGTTATGAGCAAGGTGATAATGGTTCAGCCAATCAGCTACAATATGTAAATTGACAGGTAAGAGCTGATTGGCTGAACCATTATCACCTGGCTCATAACGTTCTTTATGGGGATAGATAACACTTCTCCAAGCTTCATAAATTCACCCCTCACTGTTCTTTTGCTGTTTACCTCTTGTGCAGTCCCTCCTCTTCTATCTGCGTAGGCAGGACGCTGAGGATGCCATTACACCCCTCTCGTGACTGGGGGGGGGGGGAAGGAGGGGAGAGAAGGAGGAGATGGAAGAAGAGGGGAGGAGATAGAGGGAGCGGAGTGTTGAGGACTGGCAGTGGCACTGGTACAGCACACTGAGAAGAGGGAAGGAAGGGCGGCGCTGCTGCCTGTTTGTCATTTGATTGACAGCTGACAGGCGCAGGGAGCAATGGGTAGGGGGTGGATCCGACCATGAATGTCATCCAGGCATTCACAGACAGCGCTACATGCCTCAGCGCAAGTGTCTGTGAGGAAGAGGGGGCAGGTCGCATGAGAAGAATAATGTGTGCGCGGTGCAGGGAGCTTCTCAGCCATATACTGCCGCCAGCTGTCAGACAGGCGCTGCGGGCGGCATGCAGGCTGTGTGCACTCGTGGTTCAGGGAGCAGCTCTTTATACTGCCGCCCGCTCGCTGTCAGACAGGCGCTGTGGGCGGTGTGCAGGAGGCAGTGACAGTGAGGGCTGAGGCAGCTTTAGCAGAGCAGGGAGGCAGACAGCGCCTTTTCAGCATGGCGCCTCCCTGCATTGCAGGAGCTGCTGATTGGGTAGCGCCGGCCCTGGTCACCCTCGTACAGAACATACGAAGGGTGTAAACTACTCTAGGTCACTGTATGTGAGAATGTGATTGTTTTTGGAGTACCAGAAGTGGGATTTAATACAACAGATCCACCATCATTCCTAATTGCGAAACTGTGATATTTTATACCAATTTAAACCATCTAACCATATCATGCCTCTGATCAACCCAACCACAGATAGAACAGAGAATTGTCCCATCAGCAAGAAGCATCCTGTAAAGGCTGTCGGACATTATGTTTCCCAAGAAGCCTCTGTCTGGATGAACCACATAATACATGAAATTATGGCTGGCAGGTCAAGACTAACCTGCTACCTTGACTTTGCTGCAATGCACTCTATGAACCAGGTAAGTATGTGTATAATGGGAGATTGTGTAGACACAATTTTGGGTCAAGCGCTAGGGAACAAGGGTGAGGACAGACTTGGGAGCACAAACAATTTGTAGGGAGAGGTGCACACACACGCGATTAGCTTTGCATAGAGGGTGCAGGAAAGGAGTGGAAGCGTAAGAAAATAAATAAAATAAAATAAAAATAAAAACTGGAAAGAAATGAGGAAGAAAAGAGGAGGATAAATGGTGAAAAAAAGAAAATAAAAAGTAAAAAATAATAAAATAAAAAATAAAAATAATAAATAAAAATAAAAATCAAAGTAAAAGTAAAAATAAAACAATAATAAAAACGAAACAAAATAAAATCAAAGACCAATATGTTTACACACTTTTGTGTTGATGTGGGAGCAACAGAGTCTCGGGAGAAGCTGTCCCTATCTTACCCTGATGTTCTTGCTGAAAGTTAGCAGCGTTTGTGTGAAGCTGCGGGACTTCGCGGCCGGGTGCTGTGACGTCACCCGCCGGCTCCGACTTCTTTGTCAGATGTGCGGCAAGGTTCTGGGTGGCTGGGGAAGCTTGGTACTCCTCTCCTGGTGCTCCTTAACGTAACCAACGCGTTTCACACCGCATGTTTGTGCTCCCAAGTCTGTCCTCACCCTTGTTCCCTAGCGCTTGACCCAAAATTGTGTCTACACAATCTCCCATTATATCTAAACTTGTACATCAAGCTGCTCCCCCTTAGCGCAAATCCTACCTGAAGGGTCATTCCTTCACCCCCTGTATACAGGTAAGTATGTGATTGGATGGTGATGTCATAGTGAGCTCAGTCGCACAGTCTATGTAGCAGTTTAGTGTATGATTGAGAGGTGATGTCACAGAGTGAGTACAGTCCATGAAACAGGTCAGTGTGTGTGATTGGATGGTGAGATCATAGTGAGCGCAGTAACACAATCTATGTAGCAGGTTAGTGTATGATTGGGAGGTGATGTCACAGTGAGCACAGTCACAGTCTATGAACCAGGTCAGTGTGTGATTGGTTGGTGATGTCATAGTGAGCACAGTCACACAGTCTATGTAGCAGGTTAGTGTGTGTGATTGCATGGTGATGTCAGAATGAGCGCATGGTGGTTGGGTGTGATAGATTCCTGATTAATGGCTGAAGGAATCCCTGTACACCTGTAGACAAAGACCCCTTTCAATGCGGCCGGCGAGGGGGTTAAAAAGCGGGGATCGCAGAAAGCAAGCGATCCTCGCTGTTTAACCCCCACGCCAGCCGCTCACCCAATGCCGCAGGGAAATCCTCACTGTCGGAGGACAGCGAGGATTTCCCAAAAGAACGAGGCTCGCGGCTAATGCAGGGAGCCCGCTGCATACGTTGTTTCCCCCTCGCTCCAAAAACGGAGCAATGGGAAAGCCCTGCTCACTGTCATAGAAAGCATTGAATACACACCAGTGTGTATGTTGTCTGTTGATTTGTACAGAAAGTTTAACACAGCAAGAATCCCGGCTGTGCCTGTAGCCTATGTATATAAGGTGCACTGGTTTGTACAGAAGGTATAACACGGCAGAAATCCCAGCAATGCCTGTAGCCAGTGTATATATGGTGCACTGGTTTGTACATGTATACAGTTCACTAATAAACTGAGCTACACCCAATCTTACATCCTAGGAACACCTGTGGCAGTGCTGTGGGAAATCTATGACATCACAGTATCTCAGAGTATATGCTGGACTTATAAATGGGATAGGTGGAAGGGTCCTGCCACTGTTAGTACTGGAACATACCCGTTAAGCAGAGAGTTCGCACTGGTTTCTGCTTTGTGGATACTTTCATGAAATGATATCAAAATATCAAGCTTTTCTGGTTTCCAACTCTCCCTCCCAGTGGTTTTAAGTATCATTAACATATTATATATTCATAAATAATTCAGAAAGCAGTTAAAACAATTAAGATAATCAATCTCTCTGTCCTGCCCCCACTATCATTGCTGCTGGATTTCCATAGTGCAGTCAGTCCATTAACAGTTTCTCCAACCAGATAGGATTCGAGGAATTCCAGGACGTGTATTTAGTCCCAAAGGCAAGAATTACATATGTCAGTGTATCACTGATATAGCACCAGACCACAAGGTAACTGCATCAATGGCCACTACGGTCAGATGACTACAGCTGGAAGTCACGTCTTCTGCAGTACAGTCAGCCAATGACCACACACAGCCATCTCATCAACAGCCAATGACCACACACAGCTGCAATACCAACAGCCAATGACCACACACAGCTTCCATATCAACAGACAATGACCACATGCAGCCACCATATTAACAGCCAATGACCAAATACAGTATCCATATCAACAGCCAATGAATATCATGCAGCAGCCATATCAACAGCCAATGTCCACACATAGCTGCCATATCAACAGCCAATGACCACATGCAGCCACCATATCAACAGCCAATGACCACACGCAGCCTCCATCAACAGCCAATGACCACACACGGCCTCCATCAACAGACAATATCCACACGTAGCCACAATATCAACAGCCAATGACCACACACAGATTTCATATTAACAGCCAATGACCACACACAGCTGTCATATTAACAGCCAATGACCACACACAGCCGCCATATCAACAGCCAATGACCACACACAGCGGACATATCATTGATGGGTTGCAGAATTTACACACGCACATTTTGGCCATGTATTATTGTTTCCCAGAAACACATTAACAGGAAACGTTCCAAGGAGCCAATGGCCAATTCCTAGAATGCTCTGACGTTTCGCTCCTGCCACCGCACATTGCTCCTGCCTCCTCCACGTATCACTCCTACCTCCTTCCCGTGTCGCTCAGCTATTGCTCCTATACTGCATGACCTCCTGCCAATCACATTAGGTTAGACCCTAGCTCAGATTTGGTTAGACCCAAAGATGTGTCCTCATCCATCTTTGCTGCAGTCTCGTCAAACAGCCTCTCTATTCGCGCACCAAGATTGCATGAGAATCTTCTATCTTTGGGAGTCTTTTATGCCGAAAATGCTTCTTAATTGCAATGCAATGGAACTAGGAGACTGCTCTGAGTAATGTGATACTGTGTACAACATTTGTCTATCTATGAGCAACCAAGTCTCAGTACACAAAGTGCTCAATGTATCCACTGCATCTTGTGTCCAATATAAGTTCTGTTCTTCTCTGTACACAGACTCCGCCACATAGCACATAACTCAGTCTCCTTGTGCGTCCTAGTCATTTGGTGATTAAGGAGGCATTTTCGGCAAAAGAAGGTGCCCCACATCAGCAGAGCTGCACACGACACCTCGCTCTACATGGCATATTGCGGCAGGATGTACTCTAAGAACACATTGGTGATTTCCTAAATAACAGCTACATCAAAGAACCTCAACCTACACCATCTGTCAATTAATTACTCTTCATCTCAGGGGTGTATTAAGATGAGAGGGGTTCCCTAGGATTACTATTCCAGCTCTAGTGCATGTGCGGATTATGAAATACTCTGCATGCACTGGACAGGTACTGCGCATGTGGGGTGCAGTGCCATGTAAACAGCAGTGATGCAAGATCCGTCCACAGCCTTTTACTGATTCGATAAAACTAAAAATGATATATAAAGATTATATATTACTGAACATAAGTGACTGCAGCGCTCCGAGTAATAATAAAGGACAATGAAGAAGGGCAGCCTGACCTCTGACCTCATTGTATAGGCTGCCGGCTGTGTATTTATTGGACTTTATATACGTTTCCCAACATTAGTAATAACAATGTGGACACTATACCCCATGGTTATAATAACGCTACTGTCATGGCGGGTGACACAGAGAGACTTTCTGTAGATGGTGTACAATGTGGACCAGGAATTGATATGGTCTGTGTAGTAATGAAATGTCATTGGATCACTCCTACATAGTCCCAGCCGCTGACCTGTCTCAGCAGAACCGTCCTGATACGGCTACAGGTGGATAACAGGACTGATGGCTGCAATATCCTGGTGGCAATAAGCCATTAGCCGGATAATATACAGCGCATCATTAAGGCTGAATGTTCTCCGATTACAGAACCTGGAGCAGGCATGTCAGGGAGCGACACACTTCTACTAACTTCTAATATACAAAGAGTAATGGCTGCAGCCACTGTGTATTACTTATTGTAATAATAATGGAAACAATAAACTATTCCAAACTATGCTCTACAGTGAGTCACATACAGTATACTGTAACACGTATAGGCTGAGCATGTACTGGTCACATATGGTAACATAACAAATGTCAGCAGTACTGCATGTTACATAGATAGCAAGTCACATATTGCATCTGGGTTGTGTCTAGATCCACTTCTGTTTCTTGATCAGGATGTGATGTTAGGGTGGGATGTATTAATATACATCGCCGCCCTTCGCCTGGCAGCCACCGCGATGCTGCCGCATATGTACTAACATATGCGGCTAGCATCGGGTTGCAGTGACGGAGACCCTTTGATGTGGTCTGCGGGGGTCTCCGTCACCTCCCGGCGGCTGCCAGTGTGCCCCTGCATCTCCTCCTCCCCCCTGCAGCTGGATGTCCTCCAGGCTGTGACACCTGCTGGGGGAGGAGGAGATCAGGAGGACGGGAGGGGGCACGCGGACGGCAGGCAGCTATAGAAGCCCAAACCGCATTTCCCCTTTAGTACATCCCACCCTAAGTGAGGGCGGAAGTTGATGCCTTCACAGCGTTTTTTATTTTATCTGTAATTTACGTAGGTGTAGGTTATATTCTTTTATTTCAGCTGGATTGTATGGTACCCTCGCAGGCTCGCTTCACTTGCCACACTTTGGACACTTTAGCTGGCTTCGTTCACCACAGATTAAGGATTCCCATTCCAGTTATACATGGACCCTGTGCATGATGGGAAATGTCAAAAAACAGAACTGGATATAGACGCAACCATTTCAACTGTAGTTCTACACAGAATCTGTAGGTCTATGCCAGTGGTTCTCAACCCTCGGTCCTCAAGGACCCTCAACAGTACACGTTTTCCAGGTCATCCATGTTTGGCAGGTGCACAGGTGCACCCATTACTCACTGACACATTTTAAAAGATCACAGGCGGAGCTAATTATTTCACCTGTGATTCTGTGTGGAGACCTGGAAAACATGCACTGTTGGTGGTCCTTGAGGACTTAGGTTGAGAACCACTGGTCTATGCCACGGAATCTGTAGTTATATGCGACGGAATCTGTAGATCTACACCACAGAATCTGTATTTATACGCCACTGCACCTACAGTATATGACCCAGTTTTCCTATACCAGTACATAATACAATCCTGAAAACAAAATGCAACAACAAATGGGAAGATTTGTCCTAAAAATAAGTGTACGGTGGGGGTATATAAGCCATGTTGGGATCTGGGTGGTATGTCGACAGTGTCTAGGTCAATACCATATGGTCAACATGCAAAAGGTAGATATAGACAAAAAGTCCACACAAGCAAAAGGTCTACTTGGCAATGGTCATCACATAAAAAAGTTTTTCACAATTTTTCCCATTTTCCCCATTTTTTGCTTTTTCAAACATTACCATCCATGTGAACTACAACTGAATATCGTAAAGTATGGTGAGCAAAGGGAGCACACAGTACACTAATCGGGGCTCAGGTGTTAACACGGACACCAAGGAAAAATAAAGAATTCATATCGACCTTTTCATGTGTCAACCTTTTGCTTGTATCAACCTTTTGCCAGTATCGACCTATTGACTGTTTACCTAGACACTGTTAATCTTGATCAAATGATCCATGCCCTGCCCGAGAGGAAGACTACCATTGGTGTAGCAGGTATAGTGCACCGGGGCCCCTGAGGTCTAAGGAGCCCACTGCTGCCCTTGTCACCCTCTTCCTGTCTCCCACTGTTTTCCCAGTCAAACTCTGCCTCTTCCTGTAACCCTCTGCCTCCCCCTTTCACCCACTTCCTCCCCTGTCATGCACTGCCTCTCCCTGTCACCCTCTACCTCCTCCTGTCAACTCTTGCCTCTCCCTGTCACCCTTTGCCTCCCCCTGTCACCTTCTACCTCCCCCTGTCACCCCTTGCCTCCCCATCACCCCTTGCCTCTCCGTGTCACCCCTTGCTTCCCCCTGTCACCCCTTGCCTCTCCCTGTAACCCTCTGCCTCCCCGTCACCCTCTGCCTCCCCTGTCACCCCTTGCCTCCCCCTGTCACCAACTTCCTCCCCCTGTCACCCACTTCCTCCCCCTGTCACCTTCTACCTCCCCCTGTAACCCCTTGCCTCCCCGTCACCCGTTGCCTCTCCGTCACCCCTTTCTTCCCCCCTTTCACCCCTTGCCTCTCCCTGTCACCCCTTGCCTCTCCCTGTCATGCACTGCCTCTCCCTGTCATGCACTGCCTCCTTCTGACTCTCCCTGTCACCCTCTGCCTTCCTCTGTCACCCCTTGTCTCTGCCTGTCACCCCTTGCCTCTCCCTGTCATCCCTTGCTTCTCCCTGTCACACTCTGCCTCTCCCTGTTACCCCTGCCTATCCCTGTCACCCTCTGCCGTGTTGCATATTGTGAACTTGGGTTGGGGTGGAGTCATTTTTTACACCTGGGCCAACCACTAACAAGTTCCGCCACTGCCCAGCCCCGTCATTCTATATCCATTCAGCACAGTACCACGGACTGCACCGCGAGAAGCGCGTATAACACAAAGTACAGCTTTCACCTCACTTGCACCTATTAATGTTTGCATCAAGACATGAAACAGATTCCAATCTTCCTGCCTCGGTGTCTTTTCATATAAAACAGAGGTTTCTGAAGCTGCTTCTCCTGGAGATCTACGTGTGTAACCGTAGAGTGTTTCGGGGGCTGGAATGAAGTCTAGAGAATGCTAGTTCTGCATAAGTGTCAGAATAAGAGAACCTAACATCTTGCGCCGTTCAGAGGCTGACGTTTCCTAAATGCACTCATTGCCCGAGAACGGCAACAGCCCTCATTGCCCGTATCCTCAGTGTGACACGTTCTCTCACAGCTGTTATTTGTCAAGTTCCCTACGCAGTCACATTTTCACGGCTTCTCCTTCATCTTCATCTTCACCGCCATTGTGTTCTCTTCTAAACGAGACAACTGTATTGTGGCATCGCCTACCGTGAACGGCTGGCATATTCAAATCCAGATTAAAGAGGTTTTTTTACTGAATGTGACTTTTTTCTCTCTCTGGAGGAACCAGATTTTTTCCCCCCTTTTGTGCCGTGTTCTGAGCACAAAGGGAATGAGAGGAATCTAATGATATGCTAACAGCATACAAAAGCTTTCAATTTCCTCTCATTCTCTTGGTTCAATGGAGCCACCATAGAGCGTGGTGAGACTCCAAGCATTCTGGGAAGGAGCAGCGTAGCTCTGGCTGCATTTGTACAAGGGTCGCCTCTGCAGATTGGATTTTTTAATTATCGGTTTGCCGAGGCCGCAGGGATTATGGAGTCGGCTGTTGGGAGTAGATACACATAAGTAAATGTTTCTACAAAATCTCTTGCCGGTTCAGTGATGAAACAGCCGGAGTGAGAGGGAAATAGGAAGCTTAGTCTTTTCCCCCTAGGATGAAAGGTATATGTACGATAAGGAGAATGTACGTATGTGTAACCCGCAGACAGAGATTAGCCAATCATGTCGCCAGGGGATGCTTCAGTAAAGCACCCCAGCGCATGCCCATCGAAGCCAGGTGTGTGTATTATATATACTGTACACTAGTTAAAAGCCCGTCATAATGACGGCTTCTGCAATGTGGAGCGCCTCTAGTACTTGCGGGGGATATCGATAGAATCGCCAGCCGCCGCCAGCCATCCGTCGGAAGGGGGCACACGCACAAGACTATTGTGCGCCCTGTTCCGATGGAGCTCATCGTCGACTCGCCATTGGTTGCCGCCACCCCACCGCACCCCCCTACTCCTGCCTGTCTCCCTGAAGCGGAGACAGGCATGGTTCCGCCGCCCAGCCGTCAAGTGACTGGGACGCAAGTGCGTGTGAGAGTCCCTTTCAGCCAGCGCTCGCCAGTAGAGACATTCTGGCGGGCGCCGGCATTGAATGAGAGGGGCTCCATCTGTACTTTCACTTTGCGCTGTGACAGTTTTTATCCCACAAACTCTCCACCCCACCCCCAGTCCCTATCTGCTCCTACCGCCAATCTCTGTCTTCAAAGCTCCATCTCTCCATATCCAGCAAGTTTTAAACAGCAAATTTTTGCAGTGTCCCTGCAAAAATTGTCTTCACTTTCTGTTAGTTTACAAAAGAGTAATTTGGTCTGTCAAGTGTCCCCCAAGTGGTCACTGGCGGTACTTCACCTTATAGGAGCTGATGAGTACTTAGCTATATAATATACTAGTAAGCCCTCTCGACTCGAAGCAAATGCTTCGAAAGCTAGATGTAGCATCACTTGCTGTCCACAGATGGCAGTGTTTCGGTGACACACGGAATTAATATATATATATATATATATATAAATATATATATATATATATTCCAAAGTTGATGGGTAATGTGTAAGTCAGGTGAGAGCATTCAGAGACAGGTTAGCGCCCAGAAGCATAGTGCGGATACAGCCAGTGTACAAATAATCAGCAATAGAAGTGTCGTCACACAGTAAGTTTAACTGCTTACCTTAGAATATGTTGCCCCATTCAGGACCTCGCCATTCCTCATCCAGATAATGGTAGCTGCCGGCTTTGCATTGTCTGCGTGACAGGTTAAATTCAGGGGGTCTCCAGCACGGAGGTTTATTATAGGACCACCAATAATTACCGGATCATCAGGTGGAACTGTTGATAGAACAGAAAGAAGACACCGCATGTAATTACTGAACTTCTTCTTGCTCAAGCTCTATCATTAGAAGGTGGAACCACATATCTGTCAGGTAGGAGATCATGAATACAGTATAATACACATACTGTATGAAGTCTTCTCATGCTGTGCACTGATGACCCTACAGTTAGGGAACACTCAGCAACTGAGTCATATAGGAGAACATTCAGTTGTCCAGGTGCCCATACAGGTGAATGTCCAGAGTTTGGGGCGTGGGACCCCCTGGGTTGGTGTGGTCTGGCTGCTTCAGAGCATTATACTTAAAATAATACATTATTAAATCTAAACTGCTTTAAACTGATCTAACACTTTATAATACAATAATTCTTAATATTGTAACATAAATAAGTCTTAATTATGTAACACTGTTAGTACTGAGCTGCTGCATAATGTAAAATCTTTTAATGCTTAAACTGCCACATCTCACTAGTGTAATGCCTCAGGGCGGTTGGGTTGTGCTGGCTCTGGGGGGTACTGTGTTCTAGACTTGAACCAGACGGCGTGCTCTGGCGGGAAACAGGGTGGTACTGAGTTCCGCCACGTGAACAGCAGGTGGGACTAGTTCCACCTTCACCACGACCCTGCACAGTAATTCCAACAGAAATCACCCACCACCCACATCAATAGATGATTTAGACAGCACTAGTGTCACCGATAATCTTCAGCCTCCTCCACCTTCCTCAGGTCTTGGTGCTCCAGGTTCCCCAGCATCATTGTTTTTTTTGTTGTTTTTTTTTTTTTGGGGGGGGGGGGGGGGATAAGTTCCACCAACTCCGAGTCTAGGACAACTCCAAGCCCTGGCCAGCACAGCCAGGTGGGGCAGATGTAAGTTAGATTTGGGTGTTCAAACTGAAATCTAAATTGTAAAAATAAAGCAGTTGGTATTTACCCTGCACAGAAACAAAATAACTCCCCCAAATCTAACTCTCTCTGCACATACTACATCTGCCCCACCTGCAGTATAGCATGGTTTTTTCCATCTGCAAAAATTGTGTGTGCCTGCATTTTCTATTTTTTATATCAGTGTGGCACTACAAGTCTCAACAACTTTGAGTCTAGTCCCAGCGTGTATTATGTGTACGTATGTCCATGAACGCTTGCCACAACAATCTGCAGATCTTCTGGTATAAGGTAACAGAGGTACACAGCTGCCACCTTGTGTTTTAGAAAACTGCTTTACTTACTTTTCTAATTAACAAAGAAACAGCAGTATCAACGGTGGGTTATTTTGCGGAAAGGTATTGTGGAAAAATAGTGCAATTTGTAAATTGGGAGCATTGAGGGTGGGACACAAGGCAAGCGTATATTAAAGTACATCAGTTACAGATCGCCATTCATGGCTCCATATAACAGATATACAGTTCTGTTGCACATTAATGACTGGAATTAATGACAGCAATAGCAGATTCAGAGCTAGGATTTGAAGGATAAAAATGATACAAAGTACGATATTCTTAATGTTTTAAAACTTTCAATTAAAGTGTGATGTTTGCTTGTTCATAAAATGCTTTAACGATCATTTTGTTACGATTATTCCGCTGTGCAACTCGCATTTCATTATTAAATGTGTACATTTATAAAGTAAAGTGGTTACACTTTGCATGGATTGTTGTTAATTTAGAAGTATTTCAATAGAGAACGTATCGCTCTTAAAAAGTCAAACTAATGACGTACTTAAATGTAGTGTTCCTATCGATGTTTACAGCTTTTGTTGTGGCATAATTACATTTTTGATTAAAAGGCTTATACCACCCTCTCATTGCTTCAGGCCTTAATAACCCTCCCAACAGAAGGGGAAATTAACCAGAAAGAGTACAGACCATGTTACATGGAGCAGTGGCTTCTTGTCATTGCTGCCTGCCTGTACACCCAATTATATAATACTAGTAAGCCCGCTCAAATCAAATGCTTCAAAAGCTAGTCTGCTACCTTGTGATTGCCTCTGTGTTTGTGCATGTGTGAGAAAGAGATGTAGTTTCACTTGCTGCCAACAGATGGCAGTATTTTGGAGACACACAATCAGACCCTAGACATATATATATATATACAGAGAGAGAGAGAGAGAGAGAGAGAGATTATTCCTAACACCAGTCATGTGATATACTGAAGGAGGTCACCAGTAGATACTGGCCAGGAGCACCTATAGTCAAAGCAGCCAATGTCAGTGGAGCAATCGATGGCAACTATATCCCCCCCCCCCCCCCAGTGTGCGCCACTGAAAACATCAAATAAAATGTATACATAATGAGCAATAGACATAAATGTATATGAGAGTTACATTTATATATATATATATATATATAAATACGGAGGTCGGTCGGCACTCTGGATGACTGCTGTGAGGGACCGTGTAGCCTTCCCTGTGGAGATTAGGTACTGAAGTGGAGAAAGAATGGGCGGCACTCACGGATTTGAATTCAAAAAAGCAACTTTTAGTGCAGGTGTCACGAAAACCGAAGTTTCGAGGCTTCTTTGCCTCTTTTTCAAGGTGTGAACGTTCACACCTTGAAAAAGAGGCAAAGAAGCCTCGAAACGTCGGTTTTCGTGACACCTGCACTAAAAGTTGCTTTTTTGAATTCAAATCCGTGAGTGCCGCACATTCTTTCTCCACTTCAATATATATATATATATATATATATATATATATATATATATATATATATATATATATATATCTAGATCAGTACAAGGACGGCGCTCACATTTATATGAAAAGCTACTCGGAATGGATTTTTATAAAATGCGTGTAACATACAATAACGGAACGACAACAACAGTATAATGGAATAACATGGTGCAGCCATGTGTGACAACATCCCTTATGCTGGCAGTATACTGTAAACGCATTTTAAACTCTAAGTTAGCAGTTTATAAAGACATTTTTAGATTTGGTTTATCTATCCATCCGGTAGACTCACAGTTTTTGGGTTAAATTGACTAAAGCTTCTAGAAAATGAAAAGAGGTGATGTTGCCCATAGCAGCCAATCAGATTATGACCCTTATTGTGGTTCACTCGCAAAGGCAAATTCCTTCTAAAATGGGCAATACCAGGTGCACTGCAGGTGGGGCAGATGTAACATGTGCAGAGAGAGTTAGATTTGGGTGGGGTTTTACTTCAAAGTGAGATCTATATTGCAGTGTAGAAATAAAGCAGTCAGTATTTTCCCTGCACAGAAACCAAATACAGATGGAGCTGGGGTCTGGTGGTCGGATGCTCGCGTGTCCCCTTCCAAGGGAGCTTCCTGCTGGTCACCGCCACCTCCCCGCACCCCCTCACCCTGCCTGTCTCCCTGAAGCGGAGACGGGCAGGGTTCGCGTACCCTGCCGTCTGGAAACTGGGATGCGCGTGCTTGAGAGACGCTCATGCGTCCCAGTCAGATGAAGCGCCGGCTCGCCAGCAGGGGTATTCTGGCGAGCCCCGGCACTGGCTGAGAGGCACTCCATCTGTAACTTACCCATATCTAATTCTATCTGTACAGGTTACATCTGCCCCACCTGCAGTGCACATGGTTTTGTCCATTTGAGAAGGAATTTGCCTTTGCGAGTGAACCAGAATAAGGGCCTCTGTCTATCATTTCTCTATTGCATTAGAAAATAATACAGAATCTGATTGGTTGCTAAGGGCAATGTCACCTCTTTTCATTTTTGCCATAGTGGCGGATCATCCGCATCATCATCATGGCTTCTCCCTTTTTGTGTTGCGGCAACCTGTAGCATTGCATCATGGGGATGTTCCACATACAGTAGCACAAAGTGCTGCTTCCCCAGGAGGGGGTGATAAATGCTGACTCATCACACACTGTCTATATAACAATGTAGTGCTGGTTACATGTGTGACAGCCGTCCTTAGCGAGATGTCACCATGCAGCACTGTGACATCCCGGGTGCACAGTGACATTAGCAGTACTTATAAATAATATATTATTCCCCAACTCCATTCCTCTGCTCTTATAAATATTAATAATAGAATAGGTCCTGTATCATAGCACATTGTGTACTTTCATTGTAGCAATGTAATAATAAACCATTCAACATAGTACTCTGATACAGCATTGGGTGGCGCAAGTATTATTGCGCTGTAGAGCGTTCTGTGCACTTCATGCTGCGCTATATCGACCTTGCTCAGCAGCAACACTTCCCTAAAGTACTATTGCATTGCAGAGCATTCTCTGCGCTCCATGATCCACTGTGTCGACCTTGCTTGCAGCAACAGCAGAAGCTCCCTATGGGGGTTATTCTAGTTCACTCTTTCTGACAAATTCCTTCTTAGATGGACAAAACCATGTGCACTGCAGGTGGGGCAGATGTAATATGTGCAGAGAGAATTAGATTTGGGTGGGGTTTTACTTCAAAGTGAGATCTATATTGCAGTGTAAAAATAAAGCAGCCAGTATTTACCCTGCACAGAAACAAAATAACTCACCCAAATCTACTTCTCTCTGCACATTTTACATCTGCCCCACCTGCAGTGCACATGGTTTTGTGCATCTAAGAAGGAATTTGTCAGAAAGAGTGAACCAAAATAACCCCCTATATTACTGAAAGCAAAACCAACCCCAAGAAGTTTTTTTAAATACATAAATAATAAACGTATAATTAAAGAAAACATAGACCCATTAACTGATATCAGTGGAAAAAGTGTTACAGAGGATAAGGGAAAAGCAAAACTGTTAAATGAGTTCTCATCAGTATTTACTAAGGGAGAGCAGACTGTGGAACGAACATCTACCACAAATGGGACAAATAAGCCAGATCTCATTGTTGACTTCACGCCCAAGGAAATAATACTGAGGCTCAGCAAAATCAAAACAAATAAATCACCGGGGCCAGGTGGGATTCATCCGAGGGTATTAATGGAATTAAGGGATGAACTAGATACCCCCCTACATTATATCTTTAGAAATTCACTATCGCCAGGTAAAGTACCAAAAGATTGGAGAATAGCAGAGGTAGTGCCAATATTCAAAAAAGGAAAAAAAAGGAGGATCCCGCTAATTACAGACCCGTTAGTTTAACATCAATTGTGGGTAAACTATTTGAAGGATTTTTAAGGGATGGTATCCAGGAATATTTAGAATATCACCGTCTACTCAGTACTAACCAACATGGGTTCGTGAAAAATCGTTCATGCCAAACTAATCTACTAGGGTTCTACAAGGAGGTTAGCAAAAACCTATATAATGGAAACGCTGTAGATGTGATTTTCCTAGATTTTGCTAAGGCCTTTGATACTGTCCCACACAAGAGGTTGATAAATAAAATGGAGGACCTGGGATTAGGGGCAAATATCTGCAGATGGGTAGGGAACTGGCTGTGTAATAGAGAACAAAGAGTGGTTGTGAACAGTGCCGTATCAGATACAATACCAGTACTAAGTGGAGTGCCCCAGGGATCGGTTTTAGGGCCCATTTTATTTAACATTTTTATTAACGATATTGGGATGGGGTTACTCAGCAATGTATCCATCTTTGCGGATGATCCAAAACTAAGCACAGTTATTAAATCATCAGAAGATGTCAGCACGCTTCAAAAGGATAGTTCAAATCTAGAGGAAAGGGGTTAAAAAGTGGAAGATGAGGTTCAATGTAGATAAATGTAAGGTTATGCACCTAGGGAGACACAACCAGTGTGCTAGTTATAACCTTAGCGGAGAGGAATTGGGTAATTCAATACTGGAAAAGGATCTAGGAGTCCAAATAGATAGCAAACTGGGGTGTTGTGCCCAATGTAATGTAGCAGCAAACAAGGCCAACAAAATTTTAGCAGGCATCAAAAGGGGCATGGAAACTAGGGACTCAAAGGTAATTATGCCACTGTATAAAGCATTGGTAAGACCGCACCTCGAATACGGAGTACAATTCTGCGCCCCACACTATAAAAAGGACATAATAGAATTAGAAAAAATCCAAAGACGAACAACAAAGCTTATTAGGGGAATGGAGAATTTAAGCTACGAGGAGAGATTAAGCAATTTGGGACAATTTTAGAAAAGAGACGTTTAAGGGGGACATGCTCAACATGTATAAGGAACTGTCAAACATCCTTTTTTCTACTAGAAAGGAATCTAGGACGCGAGGGCTCGAGTTTAGATTAGAAGAAAAATGATTTTGTTCAGCTAGAAGAAAAAAAATATTTACGGTCAGAGCAGTCAAACTCTGGAACTCTCTTCCTGGAGAGGTGGGGTCAGCTGACTCAATAAATACGTTCAAAATAAGGTTGGACAAACACTTACTGGTTAATAACATCCATGGGTACAAATAAGAAATATAATCTGTCTTTAAAATATCAAATCATACTATACAGCAATGTATAATCTATTATAACAACTTAGGTTGAATTAGATGGACGCAAGTCTTTATTCAGCCTTACCTACTATGTAACTATGTAACTATGGGCCTTATTTTGGTTCATTCTTTCTGACAAAATCCTTCTTAGATGGACAAAACCATGTGCACTGCAGGGGGGGCAGATGTAACATGTGCAGAGAGAATTAGATTTGGGTGAGTAATTTTGTTTCTGTGCAGGGAAAATACTGACTGCTTTATTTTTACACTGCAATATAGATCTCACTTTGAAGTAAAACCCCACCCAAATATAATTCTCTCTGCACATGTTACATCTGCCCCACCTGCAGTGCACATGGTTTTGCCCATCTAAGAAGGATTTTGTCAGAAAGAATGAACCAAAATAAGGCCCTATGTATTGCATTGCAGAGCGTTCTCTGCTCTCTGTGCTCTGCTATATTATCTACCATGCTCCCAGCAAGTTGAAGTTCCTATATTATTGCATTGTGTTCTCTGCGTTCCGTGCTCCGCTATATTGACCGTGTTCGCAGCGACAGTGGAAGCTCCCTATATTATTGCATTGCGTTCTCCGCACTCTGTGCTCCACTATAGTGACTATGTTCTCAGTGACAGAGGATGCTCCCTATATTAATGCATTGCGTTCTCCGCGTTCCGTGCTCAGCTATATTGACCATGATCCCAGCAACAGTGGAAGCTCCCTATATTATTGCATTGCATAGCGTTCTCCGCACTCTGTGCTCCACTATAGTGACTATGTTCTCAGTGACAGAGGATGCTCCCTATATTAATGCATTGCGTTCTCCGCGTTCCGTGCTCAGCTATATTGACCATGATCACAGCAACAGTGGAAGCTCCCTATATTATTGCATTGCGTTCTCCACGCTCCGCCATATTGACCTTGCTCGCAGCGACAGAGGATGCTCCCTACATTGCAATTAATACCTTTCCCTCTCACTAGAAAATGAGTCTTTTATCTCAACAATGTCACAAACAGATGTCTCCCCGCATTCTCTCATTTGGATGTGAATTGATGAATATTGCGCTTACATTATCTTGTTATCTTGGAATGATAAAACAGTATGAGACTGAGGTGCCAAAGCAAAGTGATTTTTTAATCTTTTTTTGTTCATTTTATGCGAGCAGCTATTAACAGTGAGAAATTGTATTCTTTGTAACACTTACAATGATTTGTGATACACAGTGTGTCGCTGTATTTGTCACCTCTATTTACATAATTGCATTTGTCACAAAGGCTGAGAAAAGACACATGTCAGACTCCAAGAGAACAGAATGGGAAAACCCCCAACTCTTAACTCCTCTATAATGTGCCCCCATTGGGGGGAGGAAATGTTCTGTACACTGACTGTCACTGAGCGTGCTCCGATCCCCATACATCGCTAATGGAGACCTTGGTCACCACTGATCCCTACACTAAAATGAAGATCTAAACTCAGAAAGGTCTATTTATTGTTTTCAACATGCGTACACACCATACGATATATCGTTAACAATATATCGTACATATTGGGTCTTACTTAGCCCCGTTCGGAGGGCTGCAAATTCGTAGAACTTACAATTATCAAGCAACTACACATACTCACAATCCACTGTGCACATGGGCGGGCTTCCCGTGCCAACAGACCATGTAAAGGCCATATGCAAGGTGACTGACAGGTGCTGGGCATTTAGGGGTGGAATGCGGGCGTTTTTCATGAGTGCCATTGGAGGGAGGGCCACTGATGCCAGAAGCGGCCTTATTCTCACTCCGGCTTTTGCCACCGCCGAGTCTGTCTAGACTGAATCAGCGGCTTCAAGCTGGGGGAATTTATTTGATGTTGAATATTTCCGAATGGATTTCCCCCTGTGTGCACAGCCATGCACAGGGGTGGGGGAACAGACAGGGGGGGGGGGGGGGGGGGGATTCAGAGTTGATCACTGATGTGAGAATTTGCAGATCGATTGCTTATCGAATGATTGCGCATGACTACGAACTGCCCTCCATTTTCCTGCTCTAAAGACACAACAGAGAAAACCTTTTAGTTTTATGTTTGACCGTGATATCGTCAGAGGAGGATCTAAGTGCTCCTGTTACTGCGGGCCGTGAAAGTGCACTTGTTATGTATGTATACTGCCCTGTCCCTTTCAGGAATAATAGGTTTTACTACACTCACTTACTCGCAAAAATCAAGGTGTCTAATAAAAGCTTATGAGAGTGGACAGATGAGAAGCGCAGTGACAGCAATTGCATACTGAGCGGGCACTGTTGTTCCCATCTGGGGACATTGTGCATGTTGTTGTATTTACAAGATGTGCGTGTTGGTTCTGCTGCATTCCAATCAAATATAAATGCTGTATACTGCAGTGACGTGCGGTGGTGGCTGTGAACGGAGAGGCACTGTTACAGCCACCACCGCACCGCAACCCCCCCCCCCTCCCGGCTGCCGCCGACACCCGCTGCCCCCCTCCTCCAGCAGCAGCCAGCACCCATCCCCCCCCCTACGCATCTGACTGCCAACACCGGCGCACGCTGCAGCCGTCCTCTGCTGCCACCTCCATCCCCGCCCGTTTGACTCCCCCTCGAAAACAAAATGATACTCACTGGGCAGGGGAGAGGGGAGCAGCAGCCACAGAGGCAGGGAGCCGGCACAGGTCACAGCAGGGGAGAAGGGAGCAAACGCGGCACTTTCGGAAGCTTACTGTACATGACAGGGGCTGCTGTGATTGGCCAGCAGCTGGATCTGCCGTCCAATCACAGCAGCCCCTGTCAATTAGGCACTTCTAGAAGTGCCGCTTTTAGTGTTATTTTTAATGGGCTTTTTAGCCTACTGCTTAGCCCTGCCCCAAGCCCCGCCCCCCGCTTCGTCCCCTTGCAGTTCTGTTTGGGAGGCACGCTTATCGATGCCTCCCAAACTACGTTAATTCATTCAAACCAGTAAAATAATATAAAGAAAATACTTATGACACAGAATATGTGTCATAGGTATATTCTTTGTATTATTTTAAAACAAATTGACAGGGGAAGCACTGCCTCCCCTGACTGCACGTCCCTGGTATACTGTGCATTAAACACAATTATCTGTGTATTGTCCCCTCTCAAAAACCAAAAGAGGAAATGTACAGATGTGTCCACATACATCTTGGCTTTTTTTCTCAATTTGTCACAACATGTAAAACACGGCTTAGCTGTTTTTCCAAATGTATCAAGTAGATGGATTCTAAGCAGTAGAATTTGTATAAAGTAATAGATTAGAGAATAAATGTTTTAGAAAATCACAACGCGTGACTTTTGCAGAGTCCAAGTTGTGCCAAATTGTGCCATACATGGCACAATAAAACCAAATATCAATAAAGATAATAACTACATAAAGCTGTGAATCTGCCTGCAAAGCTTAACGCATTTCACAGTCACTAGAGCAGTGATTTTTAACCTTTTTACCGTGCGGCATGCTAAATAAGATTTTAAAATTGCCAAGGCAATGAGATCCCCACAGGGCAAAACACATTGGCCCCCACAGGA
Source organism: Crinia signifera (assembly GCF_055691185.1). Lineage (NCBI taxonomy): Eukaryota > Metazoa > Chordata > Amphibia > Anura > Myobatrachidae > Crinia > Crinia signifera. The sequence continues at coordinate 83,899,116 of NC_139226.1, forward strand.
AAAAAAAAATCATATTGGCCCCCATATAAAAAAAACAATCACACTGTTCCCCACAGGTAACAAAAATAAAATACATTGGCCCTTTACATGACCAGTAAATAACAGTTGAACTGGTGGTGGCTATAAACTGGTTTGGACATCTCTAGATCTGGGGGCACATTTGAGAACAGCTCAAGGCACACTAGTGTTACACGGCACATTGGTTGAAAAACACTGCATTAGAGGCTCGAACCCAGATGAGCCAAATGCATTGTGCTTAAGTATTAGATCAATAAAGATAATAACTACATAAAGCTGTGAATCCGCCTGCAATGCTTAACGCATTTCACAGTCACTAGAGGCTGGAATCAGCTGAGCGAAATGCGTTGTGCTTAAGTACCGGTATTAGACTTCAGTAACTCTGCCCAGTTTTTGGATCGAAGACATGGAGAGAAAGTAACGATAAACCGACTCTGGTCACTTTACAATCTGTGCTAAAATGCCAGAGTCTGATTGGTTGGTACAGTATGTTATCGCTCTCCAAGACTTGGTAAATCTGCCTCTTGGTTTTATATAGCACATATAGCATATAGTTTTATATAGCACAATGAGCATATGCACTAGAACATGACAGTGAGATGAGACCAGCAGTGTAGTGTTACTAAAAATTGGACTTGTATAGGAATATTTTAGTGAATGGCAAATTCAGAATTGGACTTTCTAAAACCTGTGTTTACAACAGACGCTCGCTGCGGTCACCCTATTTCTTTAGCATCGGGGTGTAGGGTGCTACAAGTAGTGGCATTCTATGCAGAGCCCATACTGGGATTACTATAGAGGGGCATCACTGATGCCGCTACTACTGATGGGTTGACGTGCACCCGCGGTTTACTAGTGGCCCTTACGCCGGAATGGCGTATAAAACCTATGCAACATGATTAATACATTTATTAAAACTACTTTACAAATGACTTTATGGGCATTCCATTGGGATATTGAAAGTGCAAAGCATTTCTGAGAATGCTGTTTTCTGCATGTGCTGGAGTATATATCTCAGAAGTCATAGCATGGACTAATAATGTAAATGTCCCTATATGCAGCACAAAGAGCTTGTAAAAAAAACATCAATAAAATAAGTTGTTCTTTTTAATAATGCATTCTGGATTATACCTTTAAATCTATGGAGTCAGCCAGTTACATTGTTGTTATTAAGGTTATACATAATCCAATATTACTTGGATTCTCTCCCTCGAGTACAATTTGACACACAAAAAAAAAAATCTTGAATTTTGGTGAAATTGCAAAAATTGCTGATTTGCTGTATTTACTACCCAGGGAACCGGTCTGACGGACTCATTATGCCCTGACCCGAATGCTCATCTTTCAGGGTGAGTGCTGCATTTGGGGCAGAGTTCCTTCTATGTGTAGCAGAGAGATGGTAGAGGCTGCTAGCGGATCACACTCCCATTGATAAGGACTGTCCAGTCATGCTGGGATTTCTCATGTCTATTTACCAAGCCAAGGAGCTAGGGCATTCTGCTATTGATAGAAGGCTAGGGCCAGGGGTTGGCTATTGTCATACTTTGTAACACCATCGCCTGATTAGGAACAACAATGACAGCTGTGATCAAAAAAGGGAGAAATGCTTTATTGCAAAACAAAACATGGTTTCCTTTATATATAAATGTATGTGTAATAGATAATCACTATTGGGCATGCAGTCACACTCTGATCTACGCACACATTGCATTTACTCACCGAGGTGAGGTGGGGATGTGCTGCTGTCAGTGAGGTGGGATGTGCTGGTGTCAGTGAGGAGGGGATGTGCTGCTGTCAGTGAGTCAGGAATGTGCTGCTGTCAGTGAGGCAGGAATGTGCTGCTGTCAGTGAGGCAGGAATGTGCTGCTGTCAGTGAGTCAGGAATATGCTGCTGTCAGTGAGGCAGGAATGTGCTGCTATCAGTGAGGCAGGAATGTGCTGCTGTCAGTGAGGTAGGGATGCACTGCTGTCAGTTAGGCATGATGTGCTGCTGTAAGTGAGGCAGGGATGTGCTGCTGTAAGTGAGGCAGGGATGTGCTGCTGTTAGTGAGGCAGTGATGTGCTGCTGTAAGTGAGGCAGGGATGTGCTGCTGTCAGGGAGTCAGAAATGTGCTGCTGTCAGTGTCAGGAATGTGCTGCTCTCAGTAAGTCAGCAATGTGCTGCTGTCAGTGAGGCAAGGCTGTGCTCCAGTTAGTGGGAATGTGCTGCTGTCAGTGAAGAGGGAATGTGCTGCTGTCGGTGAAGAGGGAATGTGCTGCTGTCAGTAAGGTGGGTATGTGTGGTTGTCAGTGAGGAGTAAATGTATTAATCTCAGTGAGGCAGGGGTGTGCTTCTGTCAGAGAGTCAGGAATGTGCTGATGTTAGTGAGGCAGGATGTGCTGCTGTCAGTGAGTGCGTATCTGATGCTGCGGTGCATGGGCTCTGGGGCTAAATGACTGGCAGACAAGCTGTGTGCCAAATATACATGCAACGGGGACACAGATTGGTGCAACAGGAATCCACTATTCCCAGCCTAGAACTTATTTTGGGTGATATCCTGTCTATATTATACTAATATACTGTACATGGATAATTTCTCCAGCCATGAATATGACATACCTAGAACACATGGCAACTGAAGACATCCGTATTATCTTATCTATCCTGCTCCTATAGCAACAGGCCTGGCTTCCAAACCACCTTCTCCTGGGACTGGTGGTAAAATGTGTAATATACCCCATAACTGCAGCAAAGGGTCTTCTTGTCCATAGGTGATATATATGCCACAAAGTATCCAACATACACTCATGGAAATACACAACGAGTGTGATCGGTATTAAATGTACCATTTGTAAAAGGACAAAGCATCAGAGAGTCTAGTAGGCGGTGGAACTGTCCTGTGTAACACAACAGGGTGAACTCTACCCTACAGCACAATATATCTATCACTTTCCGTCGTGTCCTCTCTGGGTAGCGGATGATATAGGAGCACAGCGGGGACACGGCTACTCGCACCAAACTTGGGTATGGAAGTCGGATTGGGAAATACACCACTGGATTCCACATGCAGGGCCCAGATTCCACGTGCGGGGCCCCAGAATCCACGTGCGTGGCCCATATTCCACATGCTGGGCCTGATTCCACATTCAGGGCCCTGGATTACAAGTGCAGGGCCCAAGTCGTTTAAAAAAAAAAGAGAAAAACTCATGTCAAGCTTTTGACTGTCGGCCTTCCCATTGCCGACCTAATGCTTGTGTCAACCTTCCGACCCTGTGGACCTATTTCAGGTTTCGACCTTCAGTATCCTATCTCCTCTTCTCTACCAAGATCTGCAGCAAACATAAGGTCATGAGGCGTGAGGTTGTCTGTGCAGAACATCTGCAGATGGCGGATGCCATGAAAAAGCCGGAGCTGCTACCTGACAAGAGACTCTGTAATACTACAAGTGTTTGCCTTTTGTAACCCTCTCACTGCCGGCCGGCGCAGCTAAATAACCTGCCCCATCAGTCCTGCTGTGTTCTGAGCTGCTACTGGCACCTGACGCTTAAATAAGTAGCACTCACTAATTAAGCACATGGGAAAAGCGATCTCATACAGCTCCACAAAGAAAGAATTAGTACAGTTAAAAAGCAATGTAAACAAATATAGATGTGCGCACTCACACCGCGGGACTCATTTACTGTTAGGAGCTAAAAACATTGAAATATGTGTCCGGACAAGTCCTGCGGAGATGAAAGGGCTTTTTTTGTGGATGTAAGAGAAATTACTTTGCGCTAATGCATGCATTAGACAGGGGCCGACTGACAACTTCCAGCACCGGGAACACATAACCACAGTATAAACAACCCCATTCCAGAAAAAAAAAATTGGGTATGTGTTTTCTTGGTACTCATCCCCCCCTCCCCCCTGTGTTCGCCACTAGGCACTGCATGTTCCATGCCCACAAAAAAACAGCGTGTGCACCCAGAAAAACACTGACGTCAGCACCCGCCCCGTATGCGGCCATTACAAGCCAAATAAAAGTCAGTCTAAATAGTCTAATGATTTTGTGGTCGTATTCTAGCATGCAAATGGATGTGTGAATGTACGCATCCATTTTCATGCTGTCGCGTACATTCGCACCTTGCTGGGCATGCGTTCGGCCGTTGGGCAGAGTTTGTCTGCTCGCTAAGCAGCAAAAGGCCGCTGCTTAGGGAATAAACCTGAATCAGGCTCTTTATGCATCTCTCTGCTACCTGATTACGGGATGAGCAGCAAGCCGTGTCTCCGCCACCAGCACGTGTCACTAAACCATGCCGTGACATACGGCAACATCAGGGGTTGTTATGTGCACAATAATTTGGTCGGAGAGTGAGATCAGCTGGTGGAAAATGGGAAATAGGAAGCGAAATCAATAAATACTGACAGTACATCGCTTCCATGCATAATTCATGTCACTGTATGTAGGTAAAGGCTTATATTCTTAGCTGGTGGAGGGCCCCCGCCATCTGTAATCATAGAGGGGAGGGGGGTGTTTGAGCCACCTCTGTGTGATTAATGCACAGATTAAAAATCTCGGTGGGATTTGAGGGGGTACAGGGGCACACTTATCCTCAGTTCCCACAGGCAGAAATGAATAATGGATTCCAATATATTCTCGTTATAAACTTCTTCTTCTCAGGATAGACTCGGTGTGGAGGCCTCTGGGACCAACGACTGTGGTCATCTCATTCTCCTCCCCACAGGCCATGGTAGAAAGTTATATATATTGCGAATTTGAGATTAAACTCCAGAAGGAGAGGGGGGGGGGAGGGGCAGCGGTATTATTAACTCTATCATTCACTAAGCTCTCTATCTGGCATTCACACCTGCAGTGCTCAGGAAGCTGTTATTGTAAGGATTGTACACAGCAGCCCAATAAACGCCTCTACCCTGCACCTCTCACACCCCCTTCTCTTCGCTACAAGCCAGAATGTATATAGTACAGTACGTTCTGCAATTGCTTCGTGTGTCAGATGAAGATGGGATAAACGTAACTGATGGCTGCTCCAGGGGGAGATTCTCTAAAACTCGCCGCCCAGCTTCACCCCCCTTCGCCGCCCATCGCAATCATAATTATCGCATATGTTCTAACATATGCAATAAATATAGCAAAGGACAGCTCTTGCGCTAAGAGCTGTCCTTTGCGGTGAGAGTCGCCGGGTCCCAGTAGGTCCCGGTGGCTCCTCCCACACCCAGCGCTGCTACTGCGTTGGGCTCTCCTCCTCCCTGCACTGATCCTCTTCCGGGTGCAGGGAGGAGGAGAGCTCTGTGCTGCCCGGACACAGGTAAGGGGGGAGGGGGCGATGCGGGGCGGTGGGGGTCCGTGCGGGGCGGCGGTGGGTTCGCGTTAGAAGCCCATTGGCTTCTATGGGGCATCGCCAGATTTTTCTGCCCCGATGCTTAGAGCATCCTGAAATGCGGTAAAACCCACGATAACGGGGTTTTTTACCTCATTTTTATCTTAGAGAATCTCCCCCCAAGAGAGAACAATACAGTCATTTCTCGCTTAGGTGCCTATTTATCAAGAATCTTTTTCACAAATGATAGAAACAGACATCTCTGCATGATTGTTAGGAATTGTTGCTATGTCTAATAATTTCCTGACAAAGGCAATCCCTATTTTTATCAGTGGGGACTACTGTCTGACCCCCAAGTACCCCTTTTTAGAGTTTGACCCCACTCGATTTACTCCATAAACCGCTGTAAATCTATGATTAGCATATTTGCAGGGGATGGATCTTTTGAACCTTCTCCTGCCTCTGCCCCTGCCTGGCTCTGGAATATAAAACTACTATGCACATATACAGTCTCCTCTAATCAGATCGGGATCTAACTCAAAGGAACAGCAGTTGTTGCTGCTGGTGTCCCTGCTAAGGCCAGTGTAAAAGGCTTCTCGGCAGTCTATGGCCCACCTAAACCCAGGGTTGGCTACCCTCCCAGAGCACATACTTTTTGACCTGTGCGATGGAATGTGCGTGGGAGTGAGCATTGCATCGCACCAGCAAAATGCTCTGTGTATTTACCGTGTATTGCACCTTTACTTTGACTAGAAAATGGCCCTACATTGCTCTGTGTGTAGGAGCCATAGCGATAGCATGCTGGATAAATCACCGGTCAGGGCCAACGTTCTCACCGGAGAACACTGGCCCTGACAGATCGCTCAGCACACAGCACTGTGTGCGCAGCTAGCATCGCTCAGCAAAATCTTCCCGTGTGTAGGCCACATTAGAAGTTCCGTAATAACCACCTGCACTAAGTACAAGAATGTATTCTTCATAGTCATCATTCCTTTTGTTATACGCAGACTCACTTCTGACCCCCCCAGATCAGGATGTCCTAGGCAGCTGCCTAAAGCCCTGGTCCATGTTAGTTACACACAGTTGGGAAAATATCCACTAAGACCATTAGTAATCCTGGCAGTGCCACAAGTATTTAGACAAAACCAATTTATATTGCCCACCGGGCACCGTGCAGGTTAGATGGGTGAGAGCCAGGCATTTATTACTATGACTAGGAGAATTAGGTGATTGGTGGCGAGTGCGCAGTATATCATTTAAAATAACAATGCAAAAAAATAAAATGTAACAAAAACGTCTATGCTGATTAATAGCTGATTGAATGCACCATGAATTGAAGTGCAGCAAGACCAGATACAATGAATATAAAAAAGCTAATTAGCAGAAAGGTACATTATGTGAATCAAGATAATAAGCTATAAGGCACCGCCGTGGGGCCCTCGTCAGGAACCTTACAATTAACAAGGGGAACAATAAGAATAAAACAAGACAGATTATAAAATCATAAAACCAATTTACTGTATATCAGAGTAATATCCCACCACACACACACAAAGACGGTATTTGGTCATAGGTTGACAGTGTGTAGGTCGACACTTGAAAAAACTTTTGGTCGACATGGACAAAAGGTCGATTTTTTTGTGTGTCGACTGCATCAAGCCCGAAGGTATATTGTGTCCATGACAAATATTTCCATATATACACCAAAAACACGAAGACCTCAGGTCCACCTTTTCCTGTGTCCAACTTTTGTCCATGTCGGCCTGAACATTGTCAACCTTTTTCTCGTTGGCATATTGCCTGTTGATCAATAGTGGCTGACCAATTGACTGTCGACTGCGACACTGTCTAACTAATAACCCATACCTCACTTAGGCCCTTATTCTGGTTGGTGCGGTAATGTCCGCGTGCGTTCGTGCCGCCGATGTTTTGTGTCTGCGCATGTGCAGAGGCGTCTCTGCGCATGTGCGAAGGGGACACACGGCCAAATTCCGCATGAAATGTGTACACTACGAACAGGGGGTGGAGAGGGGCGTGAAGGGCTGTTTGGGCTCATTACCATATGTTTACACCCCGCGTTTCATGGGCGTTCCCATGCAAACGCTGGGCGTACGTATGGTAATGCGGCCGTGACGCATGTGTAGGGGGCGGACATATGACATTGCCGGATGTCAGCTGCCCGCCCAGATCCCTGCTTTTGCACGGAGAAATGCCCGTGTGGTCTGAGGTTGCGGGAGCTGGCGGATCACTCGGTCCTGCATTCGATGTTCTGCGACCATCGAATGATGGGGGAGGTTCCAAGAGATGGAGGAGGTGTATCCGTAAGAAATTCACTCGTGCTCCGTGCAGTCAGCGGATTACCGCATTCGGACGGAGTGAGCGATCCGTACGAAAGGCGGGGTTTAGGACGCACGGTCCTGCCCGCATATTCGGCTCCGGCCGCACCGACCAGAATAAGGCCCTTAGACACAAACATACGCACACACACACACACACACACACACACATACATACATATATACATTAATGTGTAAAACCCAAAGTGAGAGATTTTGGGAGAGTTTTCCCATGTTTTTTAAAGCAGCAATCAATTACATGGCAAAATCAACCCGGTTTTGCAGTGTAATTGATTGCTGATTTAAAAAACATGGGAAAACTCTCCCAAAATCTCTCACTTTTTGAAACTCTCACCCTATTACATTTGGCCCAGAGTGTCTCGCTTTCATTGATGAAAACAGGACACTCAGCAATATGGTCACTGAGCGATATATTGCTCAGCGAATGATCGCTCTTTGTGTACAGAGCTTAAGCTGCACCTTCCTATATTCACCCGCCACGAACCGATAATGTAGAAAGGCGAGTGGGGGGGGGGGGGGGGCGGACACAGTCGGCTTGGCATATGCCGGCTGCTAATACGAATTCTGCAAAAATCGTCTAGTCAAGTGTGTAGCCTGACTACATGCTATGTATAGTGCGACACTAATGTGTGGTACAGCTCACAGATAATGTCTACATCGGCAGTCAATAAGTCAACCCCAAAAAGGTTGACATGCACAAGGTCGACACTGGAAAAAGGATGACATACAGTAACCTCAGGAAATGTAGGAGACATGGATGTGTCGGACTTTACATACTATGTTGTCCATCCATGCTCAGTGATTTAGGAGAACAAGCAATTAATGACCAGAGTTCTTTGTAGGGAAACCCAAAAAAACTGAACACAGATGTTGCTGCACTCATGCCTGTTTGGAGCAGCAAACTTGCGAATTGGAGAAGTGCGGTGACGGGACTGCGCCAATCGCAACAATGTCAAATGTGGAGATTGATGAAGCAACGATGACCATGTTGACAATGTTTAATCATCATCGACCATCGATTACTATTACTCATCCGTGGTTGTTCCCCCTTAAGCGTCAAACTGCTTAGCGAGTGGCTGCAAATAACTCACCATTTCCAAAACACCTTGCAGGTCACATGATCCAGGTCACCTGGCAGGTGCAGAGGGAGAGTTCACCAACTGTCCCATTTCCAGAGTACAATGGTGATGCATTGTAAACGGCAGTCAGGCCTTTTGCCACATAAACCGGGAACGAAGCAACCGATTATGCCATCAATTTCATTCTGCACATCTAAGGACCAAGACCTTAACTTGGTTTATGATGTTCCCTGCTCTGACTACGGCTTTCTAGAAATATGCCACTCAAAAATCGTACCTTCGGTATTAATATATAGATGATGATATATGCTGTGTGTGTCTAGACCTGTACTCACACCTCTCTACAGTTTTCGTCCAATACCTGTTTATGCCCAACTCCTTGCCAAGTCTCAATATTAATTCTCCTGTACCTGCATTGTTCAGACATCCATTTCTCATCCCCCTCTGCAGAAACCGCACCACGTTCCCATCCATCACTCCCGTCTGCAAGGCCTGGCTGTCCCGCATTCTCCACCTATTTCCACTTCTTGGTATTTCTTAGGTATTGCCGACATCATTAATCTCTTCTCTTCCCCGCTCCGAGATACACATCCATCTCTCACTCTCCTCCTCAGATCTGCTGATATTGCACAAACTCTTTTGTTATTTTTTTATGATGTATGACTATTTTTCCATCCACCCCTGGGTAAGAGAACACAGCGATCCCTCACGTTGCATCTTTGTCACAGTGAGGTGCAGATATGTCCCCAGCTCTTCCGCCGCATATGATGTAGATGTCTTATACCTGAACGCCTTCTGCCAAGTGATGCGCCAAGATGAAGTGTGACCAGCGGCAGCTGCAATGTTCACTGACTCGTGGTGGCATCTGGTGAACTGGTAGGACAGTTAGCATGCTATCAGATGTGACAGTGGGTCCAAAGCTGGGTGTCGTGGTACTCTGGGCTGTTACATGGCATTTAAAGGGGTGCCACGTGTTGATGGTATCAAATAATTTGTGGTCAGTGTGGTTGGCTTCTACCAGGGCTGGTTTTAATTTTCATAAAATATGTGGCAAGCAGAAGCCCCCACATAACCAACCCCAGTGGCGTAACTAGAAATGTTGAGCTCCCCTCACCAAAAAAAGTTTCTGCCCCCCCGATACATTAATGATATAGATTTTTTAACTTACTTACATGCTCCTTGTCAGAGATTTCTATGCTCCTTGACAAGGGTTTACATGCTTATTACCGGGAAGATACATGCTCGTTGCCAGAGGGTTATATGCTTGTTGCCAAGCGTTTATTATCATAGTTAGGGGATTACATTCTCATTGCCAGGGGTTACTTGCTCATTGCGAGGGGATTATATGCTCATGGATAGGAGTTTCTATGCTTGTTGCCAAAGGGGTTACATGCTTATTGCCAGGAGGTTTCATGCTCATCGCTAGGAGTTTCTATGCTTGTTGCCAGGAGGTTACATGCTCGTTGCCAGGGGATTATATGTTTTTCTGACAGGCATTTGTATTTTTGTTGTCAGGGGGTTACATGATCATTGCCAGGGGGTTATATTATCATGGTCAGGGGGTTACATTCTCATTGCCAAGGGGTTACATTCTCATTGCCAGGGGTTTCTGTGCTCATTGCCATGGATTTCTATGTTCGTTACTAGTAGTTGCATGCTTGTTACCAGGGCTTATTATGCTCACTACCAGGGGTTTCTGTGCTCATTGCCAATGGGTTATATGCTCCTTGCTAAGGGATACTATGCTTGTTGCCAAGGATTTCTATGTTCATTACCAGGTGTTACATGCTTGTTGCCAGGGATTTTTATGGTCATTGACAAAGGTTTACTTGCTCGTTGCCAGGTGGTTGCAGGCTCGCAGTGCACCAGCATTCTCGAATTATGGCATTTCCAAGTATCACTGTATGCACTGAGCTCCCCTGACAGACACTAAGGGGGAATTTACTAAGATGAATTTGTGAAAAAAAATCCTATTTTGTTACGAAAATACGATTTTTGGGGGGGGCGTATTCGTATTTTTGGCATTTACTATGCCAAAATTATGAATTTTCGTATTCGTATTGATGGGACATTCGTATTTGTATTTACAAATACGAATGAATACACCATCGAATGAATACGACAGAAATCACCATTCAAAGGAATGGCGATTCCCGATTTACTAAGCGGCCATATTGAAAATACGGCCGCTAATTGGGGTAAAACACCCGTGAATGGCGTGCCAAATACGACAGGAAAATACACTTTATTCTCCTGTTGTATTTGTAGCCTTCAGTGTAAAAATATAAATACAAATAAAAATAAAAAAAATGGCGTTGGGTCCCCCCCACAGCCATAATCAGCACCAGGCTGAAAGAGCCGGGTTGGTATTAAAAAATCAGGAAACCCGGTAAATAGGGGTTCCCCGATTTTTTAAAACCAGCCCTAGGCCAGCAGGGTAATGTCACAGCCGGGGGACACTTATTATATAAGTTCCTGCAGCCAAAACATTAACCCTACTGACCAGTCAGCCTGGCCAGGGGCCCTGGGGGAGTGCGCCCCCCCCCCCAATAAAGGGGTCCCCCCGTCCAGGACTTACCTGATCGTGGTCACCGGGCTGATTAACTTGTGTAAAAAAAAGAATAAACTATTGTTTAATACTGTGGAACTATGAGTCCCAGCAAGCCTCCCCGCAAGCTGGGACTTGGAGAAACACAAGTCCCAGCATGCAGGGCATTAAAGGGCCTGCTGGTTCTTGTAGTTCCACAGTATTAAAAATAGTAAAATTAACACACTGACACCCAAGAAAAATAAAACTTTAATACATACGGACCAAGACCAAGGGCTACCGACGGGCTCGAAATACGTAAGTATCAGTATGTGTGGGCTTTGGATGTATTAAAGTTTTATTTTTCTTGGGTTTCAGTGTGTTTATTTTACTATTTTTAATACTGTGGAACTACAAGTGCCAGCAGGCCCTTTAATGCCCTGCATGCTGGGACTTGTGGTTCTCCAAGTCCCAGCTTGTGGGGAGGCTTGCTGGGACTCATAGTTCCACAGTATTAAACAATAGTTTATTCTTTTTTTTTACACAAGTTAATCAGCCCGGTGACCACCGCACCAGGGTCACTGGGTACAGCACCAGGCTTCAGCCTGGTCAGGTAAGTCCTGGAGGGGGGGACCCCTGTGACATTACCCTGCTGGCTGGTTTGGCCTGGGGCTGGTTCTTAAAATACAGGGGACCCCTACTCATTTTGTCCCCCATATTTTGGGAACCAGCCCCGCGCCTGCAGCCTGGGGCTGGTTTTAAAAAATCGGGGAACTCCTATTTGCCAGGTTTCCTGATTTTTTAATACCAGCCCCGCCTCTTTCAGCCTAGTGCTGGTTATGGCTGTGGGGGGGGACCCCACGCCGTTTTTTTAAATTAATTAATTAATTTTACCATTTTTTTTTTACACTCTGCAGCCTGCACGGATCTGACTGATCTGTGCAGACTTCCTGTACGAATTTATATTAGCGGCCGTATATACGGCCGCTAATACGAATCATTATGCCATCGGACTGCTTTGTAAATTCCCTTCCAGAACACAACTTTGCATACGACTGAAACAGCCGTATGCAGGCGTATTCATTCGTATTAAGAATACGAAATTTCGTAATCTTAGTAAATTTCCCCCTAAAGGTCTAGTAGGACCTCTACCATCTGTCCAATAAGGCAGCAGACATTTTTGCAGCATCTTTTTAGCAGATTGTTACAGTTGGAATGTATGGAATCTGCCGTACCCCGGCTGTTCCCCCCGCTAGGACTTTTGCATGAAAATACATGTGATCCACATAAAGCCGCGGACCTATGTACTTATCGTGGAATAAAGGTTCATTATTGAGGATTTGGTTTCCATTAAGCACTGGCATCGGAGAAAAAGCACCATCACCGGGATATTAGGATAGCCCCCAGCTAATCCATTAGCCACGGACTGGATATCCCCCATAGGATCCGGGATAAGTTCCCAGGCCCATGTGTGTAATACACCAGCACCAACAGTAACATTTGCTATAATGAACGGTGCAAGTTGAGCTCTGGAAGTTTCAGGAAGAAGTTTCCGACTCTTCCAGGAAGAGCAGACAGTGCCTTCCACTTGCCTCACAGTGCCGGTTATACACATTGCCGTTATCTCAGCTTGAACAAAAACATGATAAACCCTCTTAAAATCAAACGTGTAAGAGAGGAGACTGGAGCGACTCAGCACTGGCAAATTAGCGGCAGAGCTTAGGCTATGATTTCGCACATGGAATTTCATCTTTAATCTCACAGAACATGAAGAGTATTCAGGCTTTTTGCAAACCGTGAAAATTGATCCTTTTTGGCTGAGAGGCAAAAACACTGAGCAGCCGAGGAGGCTATCAGGTGAGCCATAAACAGCAGAGATACAACCTACCAAACATCTTGCATACCTCCAAGCGTACCTACATACGTAAGCCATACATGATTTTGAGTTTTGGGGTAATTTGAGGCCATTTCTGCTTATCTTTTTTTTTTAACACCAAAATTGACAAATAATTATTGTCCCAAATAAGATAGTGGAAAACTTCCAAATGCCTAATAAGTCATTAGGGCTTAGGGGCATGATTCGGGTGCCAGATGACTGATCAGCAGTCAGGATTCCAACTGTTAAAACCATAAAAGATGGGCAGCGGCTATTCTCCCTTGTGGGGGTCCACGACCGCAGCAAGCCCGCAAAGGGCATGGTTGCACCCAACCCGCTGTCTAAGTCCCGGCAGTCGGGATTCCGACGTCGAGCTAATGACTGTCGAAATCCCAACTGTCAGAGAGTGCCCGCCCTGCCGAAAATCCCCCCCCCCCCAGCCGTATCCGCCCGCAACCATGTGAGGCGATGTGTTATGAAAACCCATATCCTCACATGTGCCCATAGCAGGAGAAATCAATTGATGATCGGCGACCATCGAATGATTTCTCCTGGGCTCGCAAATATAAGTTATTTGCGGACTCCAAGATGAAGGCAGGGCGGGTGGCTGACATAATGTGACGTCAGCCAACCCCCCCCCCTGGCGTCATGGCCCCATTTACATGGGAACACCCAGCATCTGCATGGGTACACCCAGCCCCCCCTCCTGTGCGAGCGCCACGTCATCTGTGCAGGTCGGCAAAGGCACCCGCACTGAAGCCCTGCCAATACGCATATTAGAATATCCACAAGCGCAGGGCAGAAACATCGGGGACTGAAGGTACAGACAAAGTGGTAGGGGTTGATCATGTGATCTAGACTAGAACCCACCCAGGTTACCAATTCGCATTCTGCAAAAGCAAATGCATTAGAGTTATCTTACCAGCACTTAGTTCCGTGGCCCAGCGGCCGTCCTGTCTCTGTAGTAAAAATAAACATGCATGCCGATAGATTTTAAGGCCCTCAATAAAAATAATGATGGATAGACTAAAATAGCTGCTGTCTTTACAAACAGCCCGATGCCTTCCCCACTGCTGACTGCAAAGTGCTTGCGATGAACTTGTGCCCTCGCTGGAAATGTCTTCACATCCAGAGGCGATGGAGATGCTTCACCACTGCGCATAAAAATGGCTGCCCGGAAACCACAGGGTCACACAGAGCTGGGCAGAGAAATGATTTATATCTCCGAAGCTCTCGGCACAGAAAAAGACGACAAGGTGTTTGTGTACAGAATGAGATGTGCAGCCAGCTAACCAGATGCAGAATGAAAGGCCCATTAGCCGCCAAGAGAGTCCTTGAGCTATACAGGGCGCCTGGCAAGCAGCTCCGACAGCCACAATCCTCTGTTACCCGTAATAACAGAGTGATGCCCCCCCCCCTCAACTTTCCCTATCACACTGTAATTAGAATTCAATTACCAATGCTGACGCATAAATTACTATCAACACATGTGCCGCTACCTTAATAAAACACTAATGCAATTAATGTTTTCTGTTTGCATTCAGAAGATTTGCAGCTGGCAGGAGGCCGTGTAGGACTGATAGACAGGACTCAGCGCTGGAAGGAGCCACATTCCCCAGGGTGCTTTAGGTAAGTGCACAGTAAGCCCCCCTGGGTGTACCACACACAGTATGCACAGTCAGTGATGGATGGAGACAGCCGCCAATGAGAATGGTGAAAGCCTTTCCTCACAAAGCAGCTTTATTGTATGGGGATGGTGTAGAATGCAAAGAACTTTACTGTTCATTATAGCACCCTGCATCTTTCAAAACCTGTGCAGTTCCTCTTCCCTACCTTGGGTGTCGCTCTCTGCTATGGTGCTCGTAGCACATGTCTGGTCTGCATAGCTGTGCGGTAATATAGACCACACTGTGCTACAAGCACCACAGCAGATAGCAATACCCCAGACAGGGGGCAAGAATGATTACTATAATTTGGTCCTTCTACTTCCAAAAATACATTGGAATCATTGGTAAATAAAAGGTACAGTATATTCCACATGTTATTCATTGACTTCTCAATAGAGGAGCGGTCGCTCACTACAAAACAAAGATGGCGACCTAGCCCGCAATGGCATGAACGGCGTGTCCTGCCCCAACACCTCGCAGCTTCCATACACGCAACCGACTGATTTCTTATAAATTCAGTTTCATTTAATCTCTTCCCCACTGTAAATATATTAAAAAGCCACCACATTGCGACGTGAGAACTCTGGGGAGAGTGATTAGCATCAGGATAACTGTGTTCTGTGTCAGGTACTGCAGAATAAGCCAGGAAATATTCCAATTACTACAGAAGCCCCAATATCCTGAAGAAGCAGCCATCTCGTCACAAATGTACCAGATTCCATGAAAGCAAAGGGGATTATTGATGCTCAGTGTAATTCCACCCAGGCTGCGCTCTCACGCCAGACAGCAGGTAGAAACTGGGTTATTTCTGTACCATATTGATTGGAAAGTGGTGACAAGCCTGTCTCATAGGTTCACGGTTAGAAAACACTGGGGGGGGGTTCTTGCAGCTGCCATTAGCTGAGCTCTCTGTGGAGTAAGATGGATGTCCCCAGTAGTGCCGCGTGATAGAGACGCTGGCGGTATTAGAGAATGCATTCATCAAGTGCTCGGCCCTGCCAGACGCCGTTATAATCACTCCGGCCCAGTGTCTTCTGCTGGTGGAGAATTCTCATGTGCTGGAACCTCGAGTCCACTCATTAAGAGTGCATCAGGCGAGAGGGAACGTGCAGGAGATGCATGCACAGCAAAGTGTGGTTCTACCAAGCAGCACTCTGACTCTCTGACTGTCTGCGGGATTACAATGTTCTGATATTAAATCACATTAGCCTGCGGCTGCAGAGCACTTCATTTCTCCAGCTGTAGACAATCAAAATGTTGATGGTACAAGTGCAGTGATTAAAGGCAGCAGAGGATTTATGTATCAGGGTGTCGGCGGCCCGGCGGCGTATACCAGTTACACCATCCCTGCAAGCTGATGATTAATGAAAGCGCTCTCTTCGTACAGTACCTTGGGCAGGGGGTGGGCTGAACCAGGTGGCAAAAGCCTCCCAGGATGGTTCTACTTGGGCGGTCCCAGTGGTTAGGTCGACAGTTCGATATGCACTAGGTCAACATTGACAATAGGATTAGGGTTATAAATGAAAAGGCAGATGTGAGTTTTTCAAGATATTTTCTTACAGAGAACTTGTGCATACTTTCCAATCCACCTGGACTACAATTGAGAATGGTAAAGTGTGCCGGTCAAAGAGGAGCAGACCAAAGATACGCCTTACACTAATTAAGGGTCCAGGTTACAGATGTCAACACAGACCCAAGAAACCACATGAAAAACACATCAATCTTTGTTGTGTCCACCATTCCTGAGTCTACCTTTTGTCAGTGTTGACTTAGTGCATGTCAACCTTTTTTATGTGTTAACCTTTTTACTGTTGACCATTCATGGTCTACCTAATGACAACCTAGACACTCTCAAACTAGTAATTCATACCCCTTCTTGGGCGGCAGGTAGGTCTGTTTCATGATTGGTAGATGGCTAGAGCAATCAGAGTGCAGCATTCTCTTCCTGCTTCTGAGGCTCCAGCCAGACAGTGAATGGCTATCTGCTTGATGATTGGTAGATGGATGGATCAATCCAGCAATCAGAGTGCAGAATTCTCTTCCTGGATCCAAGAATGCAACCAGACAGTGACTGGGTGTCTCAATGCTGATTGGTGAAACAAATGGAGCTACTGTATACAGCAATCAGAGTTCTGACAGCCGCTCATTGGGCCTGATTCTGATTGACTTGGTAAGATCGCAGCTTATCGAGTCCCAGAGGGCCCGTCTCGGTGAAAAACCGACACCCCCTGCCGCCATATCCCCCTGCAGCAGGAGAAATCATTCAATGGTCGGCAACCATCAAATTATTTCTCCTGGGCTTGCAAATATGAGTCACTGGAGGCTGACATATATATTCCGGCGCCAGAAAGAATGCGATTTGTCCCACCCACATTTGCATGGGAACGCCCACCCCAGTCCCACCACCCTCCCAGCTGTGAACGGCCCGGCGGCAATGTAAATCGCAGCAGCCGCTCGCAGTCAGAGTTTGCATATGTGCACCAGGGCAGGTGGTGATTTTGCTTCACTGCGCGTGAACCAGAATTGGCCCCATTGTATGGAAGCATGTGGACAGACAGTTAAGGACCACAGAAGGGGTAAAGTTATTTTTCTTTATGATCATGATTTATTCCCATGAATGGGCGAGTGGAGTCCCAGTGCATTGCCTTGCCCCGAGGCCTTTAATGCTGTTAAGTCTCCGGTCAAGGCGGGTTCCTCCAGCTCTACATTAAATAAATTCTATTGGAAAAAACTATCTCCATTCCGGGGGGTGGTATATATCTGTCAACATTCATAATGGAGTCCCCTCTTACAAACAACATTCTCCCTCAGGAAATATTGTCTAGTGACATTCACACCCTATGCCAGGGCTTCCCGTATTTGCTCCCTATAGTACACTAGCAGTCCAGTTTTTAGGATAGCCATATTTCAGCACAGGTGACAAAGTATAGCGTACTGTATCTTATACTGCTTTAACATTGCAGAAATGGGTAATGACACGGTATTCTTAAATGGGACTTTAAAACGGGTCTGAGCCTTGAGACCTTTCACATTGCAGGTGAAAACCGTTTTAAAAATCATTTAATACCATTCAAACATTCAACCCGTTTAACCCCCAAGGGACACGTTTAAAGCCATTGAAATAGAGCTGTTCAAACTGCCAAAAAAACGGCTTTAAAACGTGTAGGACTCTGCTTTTTAACCGTGTTGAAATACCAGTTAACTTTAACCGGTAAATCAACTCTGGCACTTTCACATTGCAGCCTTAAACTTTTAAAATGGAAAAAAAACGGCAATATACCGTTTTAAAAGTGCGATGTGAAAGGGGTATAAGTTGTTTTGTTTTACCTATCACTGCTCAGGCATGGATAACCTTTAACCCAGGACTGTAAGCTTTAACCCATGACTGTTAGGGAGAGAGTTCCCATATACAAAGCTCTCCCTCATCTTGGCATTAATAAACACAGTGGTCCTATAATATAATGTGGTTCATTTGACTTATTTTGCTACCATATTATTCCTACACATTTAAGGTATAAATCATTGTGGATATCGATGCTGGATTGTTACTAGCACAAAAGCTCAATAATGAAGGGGTTAAGAACACGACAACTCCTGACTGAGCCCGCAGCTGTGTAAGTGGTGCTGACCGCAGGCCTCAGAGCTGTCCCCCTGTCTGACCGGATTCTCCCTCTCTCTGTATCTGACCAGTACTAGCACCCAGATGTGTGCAGTTTGCCTTTATATGTAAATCATCCTGTTTATAGATGTTAGTGTTTGCTGTGGTGAATACTATGCGGCGCAGTGATGGGTGTATTTACATTCAATCACTGCTCATCAGTACTTACAGAAAGTGAAGAAGGGCAGAAACTGATTATCCGCTGGATAGGCAAAGGTGAATGAAAATGCAATGACAAATGGTTGAGCTAGCAGCAGCACTCGGGAATGGTGCTAAATTGAGCTGAGGGCAGGAAGAATAGGAGCAGAGAGACAGAGATATCAATCACCTGCTGCACATGAACAAACACACAATCACAATGGATGGATGAAGTTTTCCACATATTAGGTCAAAGTGTGTAATTGGCAATGGGCAGCTCAGGCTTAACACTGGAACGCTGCTGCTGCTGTTATTTCTTTATTCGTGATGTCACAATCTGCCACCTGGAATAAACGCTCCACTCTTCAACAGACGTCCCCTACCAGAAGGCGGTTGCCCCCTGAGCACCTCAAACACGCTCCTCTCCGATAGGGATGACCATCGTTGCCATTGCCATCGAAGGTTGCCATGGATGGAAATTCTGCAACAGGCCATCGATAGTGCTAAACTATGCAATGGATGACCATCGATATTTTTACATATCGATGGTCATCCATTGAGTTTGATTGATTTGCCTGTGGGCCAATCAAAACACAGGGCAGGGCTTTGCGGGTATCAGGGGGCGGGGCTATGCTCAGTGTCCCGGCACTTTGAAAAAAAAAAACGCAAAACGTCATTTGCTGTTCCATCGATGGAGGGAAACCATCTGGTTCTCCCCCATCGATGGCAAAAATATTAGACATCGGATGGTCGATGGCCATCCGTACTCTCCGCACACTCCAGGGGAAATTTATTAAGATGGGAGTTCTATTTCACATGGAATGTTGCTATGGACAACCAATCAAAATCTACTTCTTATTTGTTTTATTTAGCACCTTCTAGAAGATAATAGATAGTATCTGATTGGTTGCCCATAGCAACATCCCATATGAAATGGAATTTTGATCTTAGTAAATTTCCCTCACTGTTACCAGTCCCTGCCAACAGTCTCATCACCCTACAGTCCCTGCTGACAGTGTCATGACCCCACCGCAGTGCCTGATTAACCAATAGGCTGAGAAGGCTGCGGCCTAGGGCGACAGGACTGGGGGAGTGGGGTGCCTTGCAGGTGACAGCCGAAGAATGAAATTAAGGCCTAATTTATTCTATGCTTGTTCGCTATCATCCGTCCTGATGTACTGTGGGGGTAACGTTATTAAGGTGCCCGCCAGATGGCTGTACCAATGTAATTTTCAGACACAGCCTGTAACATGCCCGTTAGGAGCTGATTGGCTGTAACTGCTACCAGCGGCACCATTCTACTTGAGTCACTATTAGACATACAGCGCCATTCTACATGAGTCACTATTAGACAGCCGTGCCATTGTACCTGAGTCACTATTAGACAGCAACGCCATTCTATGTGAGTCACTCTATTAGCAGTGCCATTCTACGCGAGTCACTCTATTAGATAGCAGCGCCATTGTACGTGAGTCACTAATAGACAGCAGCGCCATTCTACGCAAGTCACTCTATTAGACAGCAGCGCCATTCTACATGAGTCACTCTATTACACAGCAGCGTGATTCTATGCGAGTCACTCTATTAGACAGCAGCGCCATTCTACATGAGTCACTCTATTAGACAGCAGCGAGATTCTATGCGAGTTACTCTATTAGACAGCAGCGCCATTCTATGTGAGTCACTCTATTAGCAGCGCCATTCTATGCGAGTCACTCTATTACACAGCAGCGCGATTCTATGCGAGTCACTATTAGACAGCAGCGCCATTCTACATGAGTCACTCTATTAGACAGCAGCATGATTCTACACGAGTCACTCTATTAGACAGCAACATGAGTCACTATTAGACAGCAGCACCATTCTACATGAGTCACTATTAGACAGCAGCACCATTCTACATGAGTCACTATTAGACAGCAGCGCCATTCTACGTGAGTCACTATTAGGCAGCAGCATTCTACATGAGTCACTATTAGACAGCAGTGCCATTCTACGTGAGTCACTCTTAGACAGCAGTGCCATTCTACGTCAATCACTCTATTAGACAACAGCGATTTAACATAATGCATGTGGAAAACGGATTGTATAAAGAGCAATAAAAACAAAATACATTTTGTATATAACCCCCCCCCCCCAGAAGCATCAGCGAAGCCGCTTAGTGCATTTGGTCGTACTTAGCAGAGTTAATGTCCTCGGAACACATGGTCCGGGCTCCCAGGCACGTATGTGCGTGATTACAGACTTAAGGCTTTGATCACAGCCAGAACTGAATAATTACAGGATGATGGATTTTCCAGCAGATAAACGTGAATGACAGGGAGGAGATGCTCTGCACAGGCAGACGGACGGCAATAAGTCGCTGGCACTGAATTAAAAATGCATTAAGAGTATAAAGGCCTGAATGACGAGTGATGGGAATATACGGAGGGAACAGTTATGTATCCTAAACATTTTACACGCAGGGACGAGACAGAACCGGACAAATATTTATGTGCATGGGGATTATCGTCCAATTGGATCCCAAGAAGTGGCAGGAGAAGAAGCGACTGACAGGACATGATAAGAGTGACAGATCGCCAGTAATCGGGACGTACGCACACAGCCAGACCGACACCTGTCACATCCATGGGGCCTGGAAAGCGCTGATGACAGCAGCCGGGCGGGTGTTGGTGTACTGAAGGTTATTATACAGTCAGAGCAGAGAGGCAGAGGAAAGATGGAACCAAGATTATCTCCCTGGAAATAAAACAATCATTTATATACAGTATAGGTTTTGTTTTGTACAAAAGTGTCAACTTTCTATGTTCTTTTGCGCGGCTACTGGGCCCGATTCCAAGGCAGACACAGTGACGTAGAAGAGTGGGGGTGGATTGGGTAACACACTGCACCCCTTCACTTATATATCACATATAGCAGTGACATACCCTCCAACTGTACCGATTTAGCCGGTACAGTACCGTTTTTTTACGGTCTGTACTGGCTAAAAATGGATGTACCGATTGTACCGGTTTTTATCTGCCAGAGGCAATGAAGTCGCCATTGTCTCTGGAATCCGGCTCCTGGGGTCAAAGAAAGGAGGAGCGGAGCTTTAACAGCATCCACTGTTGCTCCCGCTCCGTGACTGTGGGTGCCGGTTTCTTGTCGCGGGCGTGATGTGTCACATCCGACCGTGACCACAGGGGGGCTGGGTGGCTGTGATGCTGACTGGGCCGGGGCTCAAGTGTCTGGTCGCGGGCGTGACGTGTCATCTGCCCGCGACCTTAACAGAGGGGCCGAGTGCCGGCCAGGAACCTTGCCTGCCTCCCGAGTATGACTCCATCCATTATCTACAGTGCGCAGCGCAGCTCCTCCCCTCCAAGAACTTCAAGCTCCCAGGCTGGCAGGCTTTATTTTAAAAGAGCTGGCGGCCGGATGAAGAAGCACTCTCTTCCTCCCACGCACCCACCAGTAAGCAGTGCCTGCGGTGTTGCTGTGCGTGTGGTAGATGTGGAGGGTGCCAAAATGCCCAGTGAACATTCGGAAAGGGGGTGTGGCCATGCCCACTTTATCCATGGCCACGCCCCCTTCTCGAATGTGTACCAATTTCTACCCTTAAAATGTTGGAGGGTATGCAGTGAAGAACAGAGAGCCCCCCCCCCCCCCCCCCCCCCAACCACCCCCCTCCAGGCAGTAAAAAGTATATAATTCTTTATAAGAGTAATACAGCATGCAGAATTGTGATTGTTCAATCTCCTGTGGGATCTTAACCATGCCCCAATTAAATGACAGCTCCAGAGACGGGGCTGCAACACAGTTCAAAATACAAATAGGGGAGTAACACCCATTGCCAGTCAGTTTTTGGAATGACAATGGGTGTGGCTCCCCTATTATTATTTATTATCAGTTTCTTATATAGCACATACATATTACACAGCGCTTTACAGAGAATATTTGAACATTCACATCAGTCCCTGCCCCAGTGGAGCTTACAATCTATATTCCCTACCACATGTACACGCACACACAGACATTCTAGGGTTAATTTTGTTTGAAGCCAATTAACCTACATGTATCTGTATATTTTTGGATTGTGGGAGGAAACCGGAGTAAACCCAAGCAAGCATGAGGAGAATATACAAACTCAGCACAGTTAGAGCCATGTTGTGGATCGAACCCATGACCTCAGTGCTGTGAGGCAGTAATGCTAACCATTACACAATCCGTGTTGTCCATATTTGAATTTCAACTGTGCTGCAGCTACCCCCTTTGGATCCACCACTGGTTGATTGTAGCCATTTTTCTTTTAGCCACTGGGCTGTCTGATCACGGCTAGCCACAGCAGTTGGGACACACTGGGGAGGAGCAATGGGTGCAGGGGGGGGCTGGAGCATACTTACTTTCAATCCCATTCCTGTGGGAGGGGGAACCTTGGTCACATGTAGGGGGCGTGGCTGATGGGAATGTGGGCCGGTTGGGGACATGGCAGAAGGATTGCTCCATCATAGCTCTGTCCCCACTATACAGCGCCAGTAAAAAAGGCATTGTGTATCAGGGGCGTATAAACTGCTATCCCTTTATTGCAATGAATTTCAGCTTTAGAATCTGCATGCTGCCTCTCATGTCTTTCCCAGATTTAAGAGGAATATTAAGCAGAGAAGCTCCACCTCTTGCATATAAATTTTTAAACTTGTCAACCTTTCAACAATAGCAGCATTTACACAGATTGAAACTCAGTGTATTGGCTTCCTAAAAGATCTTAATACTGTATGTATACTTTGGAGCAGAGAAGGGAAAGGGGGGACATGATAGAAACTTTCAAATATATCAAGGGCTTTAACAAGGTACAGGTGGTAGACATTCTTCACAGGAAGAGGAGCAGAGTAGTAGATAAGTGGAATAGCTTACCAACAGAGGTGGTAGAGGCAAATACAGTAGTGCAATTTAAACATGCTTGGGATAGGCATATTGATATCCTTACAAATAAATAAGGATCAAATATGGTTTGAGGTAACATGTTTAAAAAAGGGGCAGACTAGATGGGCCAAGTGGTTCTTATCTGCTGTCAAATTCTATGTCTATGTTACCCGGACATCAGTAGGAACAGGCCTAGGCACAATAATACACATTTATGGGCATATGTTCAGTTGCTCATATCTCAGTCCGGCTGAAGAACAGTACGGGGACCACATGCAAACTCCTTGCCGGCACTGCCCACTTTGCAGGCTCCAGGTTTACAGGTAATGGATGGCTGAGGTGGCTGTGGGACTGGACTGGCTGGGCGGCTTCAGTGATCGTTCAGAAGGACACCATATAGCAGAAATCTGAAGGGCCTTCTGAGCGATCACTATTGGCGGGCGCTGTGAGTACCAACCAATCAGATTCTATCATTTCTCTATTGCATCCTACCAAATGATAGACAGAATCTGATTGGTTGCTATGGGCAACATCACCTTTTTTCATTGTCCCATGAACAGATCTCCATGAAAATGGCACCTGAGCACTGGTATAGCGGTAGGCATAGTCTCTGGGCGCAATGTATGTGAATTGGGGTCTATATACCCAGGGACCTGTGTGAGCATTGTAGCTACGCCCAGGATCACTAGCATGTGCCCACTTATGCCAGGGGCAACGAGCATTACTTACTGTACGTCCCATGATACAGTAATGAAAGTATAGAGAGGTGCAGCTTACAGTGTTCAAGTTCAGTGCAAAAGCTGGATTACCCTATTTGTGCACAAGATAATATGCAGTGCTGGGTCATATAAGAGAAAGCACAGCGTTCTTATACAGAAATGCAAAAGTCGCATGTTCCATATAAAATATAATTAAATACAAACACAAGCGCAAAATACAATTACAAATTAAATTCAGTTTAATTAAATGCAAACATCTGTTGTTTTCTACTTTAAAATTCAAATGTGATTCTTCTCTCCTGCCGTAGTCCAAATGGAAATATCAATTAAGTGATGTGCAAAGACTTCATGAAATGCAGCAGCCACACAATTAAATGAAGTCAGGGTCCATCTGCAATCTGCTAATCAGAAGCGGCTAGCTATTCATCATCATCATCACTGCATCGTGTTGTACTACCACCCCAGCACTGCAAGCGGGGTGCCTCGTTGCAGCTGTATGTACCTGAATGCCATTACTCGACCTCACCTGTTCCTCATCTCTAAGTAGCATATGGAGGGGTAAGTGTGAGATGTGATCCAACCGGCATACGCGCGATTTGTGCCCATGCGTAGTACAGTACTGCGCATTCATACACACAAAAGCACCCAAGCCTCACTGTGATTAGAAGCCATCTCCCCTCTGAATCGCCCTTGAGCCGCATAGGACCTTTCCGGGTGGCAGGAAAGCATGCGACATATCGCAAGTGGTCATTTGACATGCAATATACAGTATATCGCATGCAATCCCAGCCAAGCCTGCCGCGCCGGAAGCAGTCTGGCAGATTTCTTCTGCAGCTGGTGTGACTCACAGGCTCCAGTGTGATGAGCAGGGACCGTGCAATTTGGGCTCTTTACATGCGATTGATCTCCGCAATTGTATGCAAATCGCCCTAGTGTATGGGAACCTTTAGCATGCGAGCGTTTTGCTATGTAGCATAGTGCTTGCAAAATGTTATGATGACATTGCAGGGATGGTCTGGTCATGGGGGGGGGGGGGGGGGGTGGCCTTGCGCTGTGTTGGGCGCCCCCTCCCCCCTTACATGCTAGCAGCAGGAGTTGAAGTTTGTGATTATTCGCCACTCTGTCACATATGATGTATATATTGTGAAAGCATCTATGGGGAGATGCACAGCGCAGCCTGCTCGCAATGTCCTTGGCCAGCCGGGGCTGCCTGCCGCAGTTCGACGCAGTTTTAGGATAAGTGCATGTTTACACACCTGTAAATGAGCCCTTGCTAACACCATTATTCTGTGTGTTGGATGAAATATTACATAGGAATACAGATCTGCCTGTCTAATTTAGCGCAGAGCGGGAGGGGTGCATTAACAAGGCGCAATTGGGCACTGCGGTTCCTTGGCAGCTTATTTGCATCTTCTGCTTCATGTGCCCTAGAACATATTACACTCTCCCTCCCGTCTTGGAGAGGAGAACATCTTGAGCAGTCGTGGATGGGCTCAATAAGGGATTATTGCTGGAAAGGCCTCACGCAGACCCCAGACCGCTCCTGGCCCCACTGTTTGCTGCTCACAGCTGGATATGAAATATGATTTGCATGAGGCTAATGCATTGAGTAAATTGAAAGAGAAGAGCACAGCTGCTGTTTTTCATTAGACTCCTGCTGACATTTGAGGGGAGGGGATGTGTGAGGCCAGGAGCGGAGGTGGGCTGAGCGAGCACTCATAAGGGACAGACAGAGAGGCTGGTGCTGGCTGCACAGCTGGGCTATTGTCCTGTGCTCCTAGTCTGGGCACTGTGTGCCCATCCATACCCTCACTTTGCTGCAGGCAGGAGGGTACAGCGCTGTATGGAACACCTATCACAGACAAACAACCGTTACCCGAAACCGATACCAAACAGGTCCACATGCAAAAGGTTGACAATGTAGAAATGTCAACGCACAAAAAGACAACATTAAAACAAGGTCAACATTGATAATAGGTCGACACAAGCAAAAAAGGTCGACATTTGATAATATTGAAATGAAAAATAAGGTTGGCAGCAGCAGCATCTGTTTTAATTTTGAAGGGCCGGGGAGCCAGCAGCCACCGCCAGGACAGGAAGGAGGGAGCAGGGAGGCTTAGCAGTTATGTACTGAGTAGGACTGTCCTGAATCATCTGCGTGGCCGCGTGGCGCATTTGTGAGTGCCACTGTGACTGTGCTGCAGTGGAGGTGCGTAGCAGCAGGTACCAGGGCAGTAATAGCAGCCCGCCCAACTGCCCAAGTCGCATTGCCGGCTGGCCGCCAATGCCTGACTGCGCCCGCCCTGCACAGCATTACTGGGAGTGTGGGAGGGGACGCCGTCACGGCGGGTAGGTGCCTGCCGCATAACAGCTTTCCCTCCCACACTCCCAGTCTCAGTAACCCTGTGCGGGGCGAGAGCATACCCTCCAACATATGAAGTTTGGAAATCGGTACACATTCGGAAAGGGGGCGTGACCAATTGCAAAGGGGGCGTGTCCACTGGTAAAGGGGGCCACACACCCCTTTCCGAATGTGTACTGTGCTATATATATATCACATCACTCCCCTTGCAAATATACAAATTAACGTGCTCCCTCACCTCCGAACATGTATACTTCGTTTTCAGTGTATAACAAAGTTCATCTGCCTTTGGCTTCTCTCTCTAGTGCGGGAGGGTCCGCGGGCTGCGTGACGTCATGATGCGATGCACGCTGCCGGGACCCGCCGCAATGCATCACTGGGAACGGAGAGGGCGCCGGAGAGAGCCCTAACCTGCCGGAGAGGGGCCAGAGTGAGTAGAATTAATTATTATTTCCTTCCACATCGTGCCGATCTTTTAGGAAAGTAGTAGCCCTTTAAACCCAAACCTTTAAAAAACCTAAACCTTTAAAAAACGGTACAATCGGTACATTCTGATTTAGCCGGTACAGACCGTTAAAAAAACTGTACTGTACCGGCTAAATCGGTACAGTTGGAGGGTATGCGAGAGCAGTTGAGCATCGGCGACGCAGTGGCACCCAGGCACCGCACAACTGCTGCTCTCATGTTGTATTATTATTTAGTTCTTGCCCGGGTCTTGCGGCGTGGGGGGGGGGGGGGGGGGGGGGAGCGGTTGATTCAGGCATGGCAATCCACCAACATTTTGAGTTATTAAAAACCAGGACTTTCCGCGTCCCAGAATGGGTTTGGCCAGGACGCGGGATTTACAAGTCAAAACCGGGACGGTCCTGGGCAAACCGGGACAGTCTTGGGCAAACCAGGACGGTGGGTCACCCTAGTCGACACTGACGCCAAAAACATACAAGAAACCTTATGTCGGCCTTCTCAGGGTGAATCCAGATGATACGTCGACAGCATCTAAAGAAGCAGCCAATAGTTGACACCAAGACATGTACAAGGTCGACATGCACAAGGTCAATGTGCCTATGGTTGATACATTAAAAAGGTAGACATGAGTTTTTCATGATATTTGGGAATGGTAAGGGGTTCTGAGCGCAGCAAGGGTACACGCTACAGTATATTAATTGGAGGTCAACTCAGATGTCAACATTGACACACAAAAACACTGAAAATGCATATCGACTTTTTCATGTGTTAACTGTTTGTCACCGCTGACCTTGTGCATTTGACTGTCTATATAGACACTGTAGACCTTTTAATCCGGACCAGCATGATGTTGCCCAGCCACCAACAGGATGCTAATGCCACAACCTGGGCAGCTGCTTTCACGTGTGCACTCCCCAGCTGCAGCCTGTTCTATGTGGCAGAACCATGGGCTACTGTAGCATATAACAGCATGAAGTGCGCTGTAGGAGGGGCTTTGTACGCAGCCACAAAACCCGCTTACTAGCAGCAGGCAACTTAAGGAGTGATTCAGGTTTATTTGCAAAAGCAAACTCCTTCTTTAATGGACAAAACCATGCTGCACTGCAGGTGGGGCAGATGTAACATGTGCAAAGAGAGTTACATGTTGGTGAGAGTAGACATGAACAAATCTGCCTAGAAGGCTGTGGTTAGAGTGTGTATTTCCACTTTAGCCCAGTATGTTTGCTCCCTGATAGTACACTGCAGATATTTGAGGTGCCCAGAGATTCCCGCAAGTTACTTTCACTTTCTCCTGCTTGCCCGTCTGAGATACGCTGTGCGCCAACCGACAGGAGGTTCACTGGACAGAGTGGCGGGCGCTGTGGGACAGCACTGAGAGCCGGGCGGCCAGGGTTTCCAGTGGCGGGCAAAACCAGCAAACAGCTTCCTGCTGCCGCTGTGTGATGGCAGTGAGAGCTGGGCGGTCAGGGTTTCCAGCGGCAGGTGAAGTTGGCAAACAGCTTCCTGCTGCCGCTGTGGGATGGCAGTGAGAGCCGGGCGGTCAGGGTTTCCAGCAGTGGGTGAAGCCAGCAAACGGCTTCCTGCTGCCGCTGTGGGATGGCAGTGAGAGCCGGACGGTCAGGGTTTACAGGTAATGGATGGCTGAGGTGGCTGTGGGACTGGACTGGCTGGGCGGCTTCAGTGATCGCTCAGAAGGACACCCACCATATAGCAGAAATCTGAAGGGCCTTCTGAGCGATCACTATGAATTTACAAGCAGGGCTGTTATAGATCGCGGGGCTGCGCATCCATATCGCCATGTGGGTTACACACACAGCGATATTCAGCCACGTTCTGAGCAAGATAGTAAAATTCTGTAAAATCGCTCAGAAAGTGGCTGAATATCGCTGTGTGTGTAGGGACCATAACTTTCTCTCTCTCTCCGCACATTACATCTTCCCCGCCTGCTGTAGCACGGTTTTGTCCATTAGAGAGAGATTTTGCTTTTGCAAGCCAACCTGAAACAAACCCTTAATTCTCTAATATGCCCTTGAAATGATGCACTATGATCAGAATGGAGCCCCCATCCACCCCAGCACAGGCGCCTGCCCCCTGGTTGTCATTCTAGATGTATATTTGGGAATGAAATGAAGCCCAGAATCCCCCCTCCTTCCCCAGCGGTGGCTTCTCCGTGCTCTTTCTGACACTTCTATTTCTGCCTCCAGCACTTGTGTACAAATGAATCGTTTCCTTCCTAATCCCGCAGTGTCGGTGGATTGTTTGATTTCCAGGATGAAGCCTTAAGAAGCTGACAAACAGCACAGTTTTCCTATACGCCGGGCACTTTGATACATATTCTTCTTTACCTTCCTTCGGATTGAATTGCAATCAAAGGGAAACACACGAGGCAAAAAGTTTGCACGAGAACACACGGGTACAGACGTGTAGAACATCAGGTCAAGGCACCGTGTATCATTTCCTGTGGAGCTGTGTCCTATGAAGTGGATCGGGGACATACCAATATATTCACAGACAGCAGCACAGAGCAATATGTATAGACAGCAATCTGCCCCATTGCACAAAGACGATATTCCCCTGTGCCGCAGCTCCCCACTGGCTTTCTGACTGGCATAACTCTATTCATAAATGCATGCAGAAGACTCCTCTCCTTTCACCTAAGGCAGAGGTGGCCAAACCGGTCCTCCAGATCTACCACCAGTCCCCATTTTCCATATCACCTAGCTGGTGCACGGGTGCAGTCATTATTAACTGTAACATTTCCCAGGCCACCTAGCAGCTGTACAGGTGCAGTCATTACTGTCACATTTCACAGACCATCTAGCAGCTGCACAGGTGTAGTCATTACTAACTGTCACATTCCCCAGACCAACTAGCTGATGCACAGGTGTAGTCATTACTAATTGTCACATTTCCCAGACCACCCAGCTGGTGCCTAGTTACAGTCATTACTAATGGTGGCCACACATCAGACCAACTTTCCTCCAATCATCCAACTAGTTGCTTGGATGGAATAAAAATCTGGTACTGGATGGGAGCAAATGTAATATTTACTTCAGAAATTTGCTCTCAAAATCTGGAAAAGGACAAAAACTCGCTCAGACACAGTACTGTAGTTTGATTTAAACAATTTGAATGTTTTTGTCCATTTTCCTGGGTTTGTGAGCACATTTCTGATTGTCCTTTGCTCCCATCCAGTACCAGATCTTTATTCCATCCAAGCAACTAGTTGGATGGTTGAAGGAAAGTTGGTCTGATGTGTGGCCAGCATTACTGTCACATCTCCTGAAATACTGCATTCCAGTGATTTAATTAGCTACAGGTCTCTGTGCCCACCAAAAACTCCCAGGAGTAGAATGTGACATACTCTTGCTGCTTCACCATCTGAGTGTTACAGGAAGGCATTATGGGTGACATTTAATAGGATGCGATTTTATCTCACTTTTTGAAATCACATTTTTCCCTTGTAATCCGCATATTTAATGAGATGCAAATTCGCAGCAAAAAAGCGCGATAAAGTGCAATATAGTGCGATTTTTAGTCATTTTCAGACATGTGCGATTTTTGTGTTAAAAAAAAATCCGAAAAAAATAAACGGCGTGGGGTCCCCCTTCCTGAGCATAACCAGAACCTGGCTCAAAGAGCCGATCCTAGTTTCATAAAATCACGGGGCAAAACAAATAGGGGTCCCAAGGATTTTATAAAATCAGCACCAGTCTCAAGGGCCGGTCCTGGTTCCCAAAATACGGGGGACAAAATGAGTAGGGGTCCCCCGTATTTCAAGAACCAGCACCGGGAGAGACTTTTTATACAAGTCCCCCCGGCCAAAGCATTCAGCCCTCTGACCAGTCAGCATGGGCAGAGGTCCTGGGGAAGTGGGGACCCCCCCAAAGAAGGGGTCCCCCCCCTCCAGAACTTACCTGCCCATGCTGAAGGCCAGGGCTGTCCTCGATGTGGTACTACAAAATGTGCAATTTTCGGAATTTAGCGTACCCTATTAAATTGGCGATTTCAGCAAAAAATGCGATAACGCAATTTTCGTGCCTAATTATCCCCCAAAAAACAAAATCTCATTCTATTAAATGTCACCCTTTGTGTCCTAAAAAGGGGATCAGCATGGAATCCCGACGGTCGAAATACCAACGCCGGAATCCCAACCGCCGCAATGCCGACAAGGGGGGGTTTGTGGATCGCCCCCCTGCGGGCTCGCTGCGCTCACCACGCAGCAGGCCCGGGGCCTCGCTACCCTCGGCACACTATTTTATTCTCCCTCTATGGGTGTCGTGGACACCCATTGAGGAACAAAGTGCCGGCACTGCGGCACAGAGATGTCATAACCGAAAGTGAAAACTATTTTTTGCAGGGACACTGATCTGTTTCAAAGTTGCTGTATATGGAGAGAGGGAGCTGTGAAGACAGATTGGAGGTAGGAGCAGAAAAGGACTTGGGGTGGAGAGTTTGTGGGCTAAAAACTGTCACAGCTCAAAGTGAAAGGGTATGGCAGACTTAGGAGACTTCATGGGGACAACATGGCACAACCCTGGCCTGGAAAAAGACAAATCAGCAGGTACAAATGGTTCAGGATCTTTTTATGTGTCGACTTTTTCCTTGCCAGCATTTGCTTGCCGACCTTTTCTCAATGTTAACCTTGCGCATGTCAACACATTGACTGTCAATCTAAACATTGTCCATCAGCCATCCATATACCAATGGGTCCCCATTTCCCAACTCTGCTCGTTTCGGGAATGATGATCCCAACTTCCCATTGTAATGGCCTTTTTAAGTGCTGTATCAGGACGTGTGGGGCTCAGTACAGTATGACCAGTGGTGGATCCAGAGAGGGGGCTACAGCACTGTCCAAAATTCAAATATGGGATCTGCACCAACTGTCAGTAAGTCAGTTTGGAATGGCAGTTGGGGGCAGTGGGGCTGGCTCCCCATTTGAATTTTGAACTGTACTGCAGCCCCGCCTCTGGAGCCACCCCCGAGTATAACTCTTTCCGATAGACTTTTAACATTTCTAGCTGCAAGCGGATAAAGCAACCTCTGACCCGTGTGCAGCCATACGGTAATGTTTTCTCTGGAAACTTCTCTGTGCGCAGTTCACCTAGGAGGTAATATAATAAGATTTGCCCGCTCTTACGTTTCGTTTTGCATGGCATCGTGATAATTTACACAGGGGGGGGTTCTGAACACTGCATCCAGCTTGAAGTGCTCTATAGTCTGGTTCCACAGGGAACTTCGCTAGCTGCCGGAACAATACAACGACTCGTGGCTGTTAAATCCCTACATAGAAACTAAACATAATCTGTCTCCGCTATTCTCCTTCTCTATTCATTGCACACTATGGCTGTCGCAGAGGCGTCATTATCAGCACATGAAAACGCACTTAATGCACTCACAATACCCGGCCTATTGTCCAACATGATTACAGTAACAGTACAAGGTGTATAGACTAGATGGGTCATGGGTGGAGCGGTGACTCCCCTCTCTCTACCGTAAGGTCACGTCACGTCCACCGCAACATCACTACCTAGGCCAGGAAATCTATTGTACATGCTTTAGGTATCAAAAAATGAACTAAAAGGAGAAATGATTGCTGCCGACATGCTTTATTTTGTTAAAAGGGCAGATGTCGGCAACATAACAGCCATCACTGGCGGTAATTCTGCCAGCTGTGATTGTGCCCCCTTGTGGTGGGTGCACACAGTGGAATTCCAGGGCTGATTTACAAACACCCAATCGTTCTCTGAGAACTAGGCAGTCCCAGTTTACCATCAGGCCCTATTTACTAGGGAGCGAGCGGGGTGGTGCTGCTTACCTCCTGCGATAGGATCGTCTACTGCCAGCTACTTCATAATGCTGATTCTGTATTGAAAAAGCCGACCTGAGTGACAATCATACATTTGCAAATATCAGCCTGCAGATCCCTTCAAATCACGGTCCCGCTACAGTCTGTGCAGACGGCACAGACAGTGATCCCATATATTGCCGCTAACCCGAAGGAGTGTGCGCACAGCCCAGGATTCCGGGCATATAGGCAGATGTATTAAGCCTGGAGAATAGATAAACTGGAGATAAAGTGGAGATAACTTGGAAGAGTTAACGCACCAGCCAATCAGCTGTGTTTGAAATATGACAGTTGGGATCTGATTGGCTGGTGCGTTATCTCCTTCCACTTTATCTCCAGTTTATCTCTTCACCAGGCTTAATACATCTGCCCCATAGATACAACAGAAGTGCGATCTCACCCTCCAACGGACTCACGCACTCGCTGAGAACAGGTAGTTTCTGCTTCCCACTCAGGCCGCTGGCCGGTCTATCAGCTTGAAGCTCGAGAGACGCCACAAGGTGTGAGCAGCGGCACCTGTATCCAGCGACTAACGAGTTGGCCATCTCCGCCAGTGGCAGCCCAGCACAAAAGGTCTGACAGTCGGCCACGGCTGCTATTATATCTACTTATTTGTCAACTACTTGTGGATATCAGAACTGCAACTATTGTTCCCCCCAATATATATATATATATATATATATATATATATATATATATATATAAATCCAGTGTGGAGGCACTCCAAATATGCCACGCCAGTGCGGGGGTGAGATAGCTGTAAATGTCGGTGCCTTCCAATAAGCAGTATGGCAACTGCTATAGTAGAACAGATGGGGGGGAGGCGGCACTCGACAATAAATGTAGACCAGACTGACTGGTGATCTTCCTGCACCTTGATAAAGGAGCCGTCAGGCTCAGAAACGTTGGTATCTTTTATTCCACAGTCTGGTCTACATTTATTTTCGAGTGCCGCCGCCCCCCATCTGTTCTATATATATATATATATATATATATATATATATATCTATATAGATATATCTATATAGATATATATAGATATATATATATATATCTATATATATCTTACTGTGAATGTGAGCTGTTCCTGGATAGTAGTGATGCTGGTGTAACATGTGAGAGCCAGAGGATAATATCTGTAGATGGGTAGGGAACTGGATGTGTAATAGAGAACAAAGAGTGGCCGTGAACAGTGCCGTATCAAATATGATACCATTACTAAGTGGAGTGCCACAGGGTTCGGTTCTAGGGCCCATTTTATTTAACATTTTTATTAACGATATTGGGATAGGGTTACTCAGTATTGTATCCATCTTTGAGGATGATACAAAACTGAGCAGAGTTATTAAATCATCAGAAGATGTCACCACGCTTCAAAATGATCTTGACAATCTAGATGAGTGGGCAAAAAAGTGGAAGATGAGTTTCAATGTGGACAAATGCAAGGTCATGCACCTTGGGAGACATAACCAGTGTTCTAGTTATAACCTAAGCGGGGATGAATTGGGTAATTCAGTACTCGAAAAGGATCTAGGAGTCCAAATAGACAACAAACTGGGGTGTCGTGCTCAATGTAATATAGCAACAAAAAAGGCCAACAAAATTCTAGTATGTATTAAAAGGGGCATGGAAACTAGGGATTTAAAAGTAATTATGCCTCTGTACAAATCATTGGTTAGACCGCACCTCGAATTCGGAGTACAATTCTGGGCCCCACATTATAAAAAGGACATCATAGAATTAGAAAAAAAAACAAAGAAGAGCAACAAAGCTTATTAGGGGAATGGATTAAGCAATGTACAGTAGGACTTTTTACACTAGAGAAGAGACGTTTAAGGGGGGATATGCTCAACATGTACAAATATATCAGGGGCCAATATAAGGAACTGTCAAACACCCTTTTTTCTGCTAGAAAGGAATCTAGGACACGAGGGCACGAGTTTAGATTAGAAGAAAAAAGATTTTGTTCATCTAGAAGAAAAATTGTCTTTACAGTCAGAACAGTCAAACTTTGGAACTCTCTTCCTGGAGAAGTGGTGTTGGCGGACAGTATAAATATGTTTAAAATAAGGTTGGATAAACATTCATTGGTTAAAAACATCCATGGGTATGAATAACTAACATAGTCTGTCTTTAAAATATCAGAACATACTATACAACAAGGGATAAGCTATTATAACATAGGTTGAACTAGATTGATGCAAGTCTTTATTCAGCCTCACCTACTATGTAACTATGTAACTATGATACTGTATATACAGCATGAATATATACGATCATTATCTGACCCGCAGTCTGTAGGAACTACTGTATATGGATTACTCCTGGGTTCCGCTGTGAGACAGATGCTCCTTACCCATACCAGCTAAATGGTAATAATTATACAGAGGACCTGTGTGAGCGGCTTCAAAACACAATTACTGCCTTTGTTGCATGATACATTACATTTTCTGTGGGTTTTTTTTATATTCTTAAATATTAATGTGCAAAAATAACTCATTAAACAGGTGATACAATGGGTTCTGCTTATTTAGAAATAGGATTATTATTCCCAGCTGGCCAAATAAAGGTAGTGATAGATCTCTCCTAGGACTCCTGCACACGAGCAGCGGAAAGCAAAGCTAAGGCATGGTGTAGACGTCAAATTTGCTAGGAACCATTAGTATGGTTCAGTTCTGTTTTGTGTTCTGTTCTGTTTGTGTTTGGCATTTGACTCTTTAGTGGCCTCCAGTGGTCAGTCTGTGCCATTGCAGCTCAAATCGTCTGGAGACTTGAATTATTCACAAGGATGATTGATAAGGAGCTCATTATTCCTGCTGGCAGGTTGGCTGGATATGTCACAGGTGTGCTAATCACCTCAGTCCTTCTTTTTTTTTTTTTGTTTAAACGGTTTTTATTTTATATAATATAGTACAATATTAGCATTGCATAGTGTAAATGAGTACATTTATCAGTTAACATGTTTTACCTTAACATAGGCTACTCAATCTTCAGATCAATTTTTAATCTAACTTCTATTTCAGTCTATATCACTAGCATATGATCAAAAATTTACAAGACAACATGAGGGAAAGAGGGGGGGGGGGGGGGGGGTTACAGTATTATCAATATCTGGTTTCGCGTCTCAGACTTCAATAGTGCTTTTCAGTCTGCAGGATATCATTTTGGGCTGCATTGCTCAACTAGCTAGTTGTCTTATTTGGTACCAAGAGGTGGATTCAAAGAGCTTTTGGATACGTTCCTGAGTTGCCTGGTCTAGAGTCTTTATGTACATTTCCCATTTTTTATAGAATCGTGGGGCTCCCTTTTCTAGATCCGCTATTGTAGCCTGTCTTTCGTAAAATAATATATTGAGTAGTGCCTTTTTAATCTCTAATATAGAGGGGGCTCTCCTATGTATCCAATGAAGAAGTATTAGTTTCTTAGCAAGGGTTAGTATGATCGTGAGGATCGGTATTATCTTTACTTTATTGGGTCCTAAGTCCCATATATGGAAAAGCAAGAATAGGCAAGCCGATGGGTTTTTCTGCAATCTCAGGGAGTAAGTGTGATTGATGAACCCCATTAGCTTATCCCAGAAATTCCTGATCTTCCCGCACTCCCAGAAATTATGAAAATATGATGCTTTCGACTTTTTACATTTATAGCAGGCCCCCGTGTCTTCAGGGACAAAGTGGGCTCTCTGGACTGGGGCTATATATGCCCTATTGATAAACTTTATATGAGTTTCCTGTAAGGATACAGATTTTAGGTGTTTCATTGTAAATGATAATTTATTAAATAATCTGGGAGGGGCAGGAAGACCAGGGACATCTACTATCCACCTTTCATGTAGTTG
Organism: Crinia signifera; assembly: GCF_055691185.1. Classification (NCBI taxonomy): domain Eukaryota; kingdom Metazoa; phylum Chordata; class Amphibia; order Anura; family Myobatrachidae; genus Crinia; species Crinia signifera. The sequence continues at coordinate 83,935,862 of NC_139226.1, forward strand.
GCTATGATGGTGCAATATTCCGGTAGCAATCAGCAAGGAGTATAGATATCTTATTCTGTATCCCAGTACGCATTCTGGTCTCAGTAGATTATCTATGGGGTCTATGGTCTCTTTTTTATCCATGGGGTGCCCTTGTGTCTGTATAAAATGTCTAGCCTGCAAAAACATGTACAATTGTCCATTTGGCAGGTGGAATTTCTCAGCTAACTTTGAAAACGGCATTATGGTGCCCCCTGGGTCAAACGTCTTACGGATGCTGGTAATTCCTTTATCTCTCCATCTCCTAAATTCCGCGTTTTCCATGCCAGGGATAAATAAGGGGTTGCCCCATAGGGTGGTAAAAGGAGAGTAAGCAGGGTTTCTGTGTAATAATTTGTTTATTTTTTTCCACGATCTATATGTGTCTCCAAACAGCACTGAGTCCCTGATCTGCTGAGGTATCATCTTCACCGGGGCATGAATCAATGCTGCCGGGGAGTGAGGTTGAAATATCTGTCCTTCCAGAGTGGGGGTCGTATATTCTGAACCACCAAGAAACCAATCTGTAATGTATCTAAAATGGGAGGCTAGTGAAAAGGCCTGTATGTCTGGCATGGCGAGCCCTCCATCCTGTTTAGTGAGCCTGAGACGGTCAAAGGGGATACGCTGCTTTTTGCCTGCCCAGGCAAATTTTATGAATAGAGACCTAAATTTTTGTAACTCAGCTTTCTTTAGCTGAAGAGGTAGCATCTGCAGTAAGTAGGAGAGTTTGGGGAACGCAATCGATTTTATGACCGATATTCTACCTGACAAGGAGAGCGGGAGTTTCATCCAGCCTGTTAGCTGCTTTTCTACTACTGTATATACGGGAGGGAAGTTAGCCATGTAGAGGTCTTCTAGTTTGTTGGGGATTAGTACTCCTAAGTATTTTAGAGTGGGGTGGCATATCGTGAATTGAGAAATGACCGAAGGGGAGGAGAAGTATGCTCGGGAGGAATGGAAGGGAAGTAGGCGGGATTTATCATAGTTCACTCTGAACCCCGAGAACTGAGAGAAGTGAGATATAACTCTCTGGATTGCAGGGATTGAAGAGCTGGGGTCAGCGATAAATAATAGAATGTCATCCGCAAATAAACTTATTTTAACTGTCGATGTATGCACCTTTATTCCCTGAAAGTCTTGGGTAGCTCTCAGGGCTATCGCAAGGGGCTCAATTGCTAATGCAAAAAGTAATGGTGACAGGGGACAGCCCTGTCTAGTCCCTCTTGATATCGACAGGGAGGCTGACAGGTAACTATTTGTTAATATTTGGGAGGTGGAGTTATTATATAGCAGTTGGATCGTGCGGGTGAAGCCGGCCGGGATCCCGAACCGCTCCATGGTATGGAACAGGTGGTCCCAGGTGACCAGATCAAACGCCTTTTCTGCGTCCAGCGAGAGCAAGGCACATGGGTCCGTCGTCCCGGCCGACTCCACCCATTGCAGGACTGTGAGTGCCTTCCGCACATTGAGCACCGAGTGGCGTCCCCATACAAATCCCGTCTGGTCTAGGTGAATCAGGGAGGGGAGTTGGAGTTTAAGTCTATCGGCTAAAAGTTTTGTGAAAATCTTATAGTCGGTATTTAGAAGGGAAATGGGTCTATATGAGCTTGGGAGAAGGGGGTCTCTACCTGGTTTGTGAATAATCTTTAGTATAGCTGAATTAAAGTATAGTGGGGGGGGGGTGCCTGTTAATATTGCATTGTAAAGCGAGCACAAGGACTTAACTAATTTGGGGGCCAGGAGCTTGTAATATTCGTTAGATAGCCCATCGGGGCCCGGGGATTTTCCCGTCTTCAGGGTTTTGATTGTGGCTAGGACTTCTTCCTCAGTTATCGGGGCAGTTAATGTATGTGAGGAGTCCACGTTTAGTGTCGGATGTTCTAAAGATTCCCAAAATTTCTCTTTCTCTTGTGTGTTGATTTGAGGTTGTGAATATAGGTTCTCGTAGAAGGTGTGTAGAGTTTCTGCTATTTGTGAGCCTGAGTGTATTACTGTACCATCTGTTTTTTGTAGGGCCTGAATGGTGGACGGGGGGTGTTGACCTCTTAGCAGGTTTGACATGAGTCTACTCACTCTATTTCCATGTTTGTGGAATCTGGCCTGGGAAAGGAATGTGAGTTTGGATTCTATTTTAGATAATACTATATCGAAAAGGGTTTTCTGCTCTTCATATTGAGCTCTGTTTACTCTTGTGGGGTTTTTTTGGAATAATTGGTAAGCTTCAGTAAGCTTAGCTTGGGATTCTAGATATAGTTTTTGGGCTTCCTTTCTATGTTTCGCAGAATATGATATGATTGAGCCTCTAATTACCGGTTTTGAGGCCTGCCAAAATAGGAGAGGGGTGTCCTGTTCTGCTTGTATATTAGTATGTTTGTAATCCATCCAAGATGCCTCCAACATATTACGAAAGTTTTCTGAGTCTGATAAATGGGACGGGAAACGCCACTGCCTTACAGGGCCTCTATCTATGTGTGTCGTGAGCGCCACCCAGCTGATCCCATGGTCTGATACGGTTATTGGTTCTAGCGCTGAGTCCTGCACCCTTGGAAATAGGGATGTGGACATGAGCACATAGTCAATCCTGGAGAGGGAGCCATGAGCCGCCGATAGGCACGTGTACTCCCGGTCAACTGGGTGGCACACCCTCCAAACATCTACCAGTTGCAGCTGGGACATAAGATACTGGATGCCGTATTTGGCGGTTTGGCGCCTAGTGGATAATGTGACATTTCTGTCGAGTATGTTAGAGGCCGTCAGGTTGAAGTCACCTGCTAGGACTATTTGCTGATGTGTGTAGGGGAGAAGCCTGGTGGCCATGTCTATATTGAACTGGCTCTGATTAACATTGGGAGCGTAAATATTGGCTAATATATATCTGGAGGAGTGTATAGTGACATCTGATATCGTATATCTACCCCCTGGGTCCGTCTGCTCGGAGTGTGTCTCGAATGGGATTGATTTCCGTATTAAAGTGGCAACTCCTCTGGCCTTGGAATTATAGGGTGCTGATGCCATCACCTGCCAGCCTAGGGTATTTAATTTCACTATCTCTGTGGGGATCAGATGGGTTTCCTGTAAGAACACTACCTCAACCCCCACTCTCGACAGATATAGCAGAACTTTTTTTCTCTTTGCGGGGGAATGAAAACCCCCCACATTCAATGTACCAATTTTCAGGGAAGTCATTTAGCCGTCAGGAGACATGGTAACTCACAGTTTCGTGGAAGCATCATCTTGGTAATCTCGTGGAGCATATATCCCAGCCTCTGCACCGGGTGTCCTATAGTTAAGAAGTATCTGAGTGGACAAAACCATATTAGACATCTCTCTGTGATTTGGGGAAAGAACACAAGGGAAAGGGGGGGAGACAAACGCTAACAACCACAACATTGACAATAACATAAACATAAAAAGAGTGCTTCTGGTGCACCTAAACCTTTTGTATATCTTAATTAACTTCTGGTTGGTAATGGATGAGGTGTAAATAGGCCTCGCCTAAAGGGCTGAACCAGCAGACCCTGAACTCCTCAGCCCTACCAAGCAGGTATTATAAGACACCCTAATGGTGTGGACTTAACATATACCGACTAATACAGACCTCCTTGTTCTCTATGACAAGGGGTGAAAACTTGTAAAAAACATTAATTTAAGCTCGCTGGTCCTCTCCTCAGATTAGAAGTAACTTGGGTTTCACCAACATGAAGTCCCGGAAAAGAAAGAGAGGATTCGGATGGCTGGGCAAGGGGGGGGGGGGGGGGGGGGACAGTAGTCTTGGAGATTTTTCTCCCGGTTTTTGTCATAGTCTCCAGTAAAGTATTCGGGAAGGTATAATGTAAGTTGGCTGTTTCAAAAATGCCTTTTTAGGAAGAGTCTCGTTCCGGTGATAGAACAAAGGGTAGGTGGAGTGGGGGAAAGGAAGCAAGGGGGGGGGGGGGAGGATTTACTTTAGTAAGTTAAAAGGATAACTGGAGGGATCTATTCACTCATTCTGGTCTTGTGTGAAGAGTGGTTGAGAGGACATAGGTGCTGTTGCTGATGTCTCTTCGGGAGTTTCTTCAGAGAGGAAGGCCTCTCCATCAGATGCCGTCGAGAAGTCTTTAAAGGAGGATCCCGAAAATATGCGAAGACGTGCTGGATACAGCAGGGCAAACTTCCTGTTATTTCTGGCCAGCTTGGAGCAGAGTGGTGTGAATTCTTTTCGCGCTCTTGCTACCTCTGCAGAGTAGTCCTGGAAAAGAATGAGTTTAGCTCCATTCCAAGAAATGTCTCTTTTTCTCCTTGAGGCCGACCACAGTGCCTCCTTGTGGATGTAGTTAAGGCAGCGGAAGATAACTGGTCTGGGGCGTGCGTCTGCGGAGGGTCGCTGGGGGCCTATTCTGTGGGCGCGTTCTATTATCATTCCTGTACATTCTGTAGATACGGAGAGTATCTCTGGAAGTGTGGTTTGTATGAATGTAAGTAGGGCATGTCCCTTTATATCCTCAGGTAGGCCCACTATTCTAAGATTGTTCCTTCTGGAACGGTTCTCCAGATCATCGATCTTAGCCTGCATCTGGTATTGCGACTTCTGCATAGTTTCGCATTGGGTTTTAAGTGTGGTGACGTCTTGGAACATCTCTCCAGTCAGTTGCTCGGTGCGGGCTACTCTCTTTGTAATTTGTTGGAATTGTGACTTAATGTCTTGAACCGCTTGGGTAACTCTTCCAGCATGGGTCTCCATAATGGGTCCAATAGTGTCTTGAATGGCTTGGACCATGTCTGTATAAGTGATCGGGCCCTCATGTACTTTTGGGGTTCTTGTGAGCTGTCTCCCGCGTGTGGGCGAGGTAGTGTTGTCTCCTAAGTCCGCTTGGGTCGGATCTATGATGGAGTCTGGTGAATCTTTCCCAGCTCCCATTTGTGGGGTGGGAAGATTTTGGGTGTCTTGGGAGTCTCCGCCCTTTTTTCCCCTATTCGTTGTATTCTGGGTCTTGGGCTGTGTATTGGACGCCGCTTGAGTCGCCATTTTGTCTTTAGTTTGGCGGCTAGATGAGCGGTGTCGTGGGGTCTCCTCTTGTGCGGACAGTGGTGGACCTTTGTCCATATCTGTCAGAGATCAGGGCAGCCTGTACTGGCTGAGTGAGGCTGGGGAGACTTCTTCTCCCTTAATGTGTGCCTCGTGAGGCAGGTTGTTAGAGGGTCTGCAGGGCAGGGGTGTAGTCTGGCAGGTCAGGCTGAGTATGGGAAGCCTGTTATAGGGGGTGGGTGCCTGGCAAGATGTTAATTCTGCACTTGGTGGATATGTTGGTGTATATTGGTGGGATGGGGTGTCAGGAGTGCCTGAGCTCAGAGCCAGAGAGCTTACCCCGTTTGCTGTGGCTCTCCCTGGGCTTCAGCACTGGCAGCGTATGAGTCTGTTCTGCGCTGTGCTGTCCTGTCTGAGTGGGAGGGTGGACGGCGTCTGTGTGAGCGCCGCTGCGAGTCAGCAGGAGGCCTCAGCGGCGACAGCGGCGTCCCCGGAGCTTGCGGTGAGTTCTGTCCGGCGGGGGGGGAGATGTCAATCTCCGTTGGGCGCCTCTTGTCAGCCGCGTCTCTCTCCCGCGTGTCAGCGCGTCTGGATTTCTGTGCTGCTGGGGGAGGCCGGTGTGTTTGCCGCGTGGCGGCGGGGTCAGCGTTGCCGCGATTTCGGGGGCGAGCGGCTCTGCCTTCGCCCTGCAGCCTCCTGGTTAGTTGCGGGTGGGTAGGGGAGGACCAGCGGGGCTTCGGTTCGGTCGGCTGGGTGATAAGGCTGGGGAGCAGACGGAGCTCTAAACGGGAGCTGCTGCTTCCTCCAGCGCCGGAACCGGAAGTCCCACCTCAGTCCTTCTTAAGGCATTATCCCCAGCAATGCAGAGCCGGTGATAGCTTCCTGTTTCCAGGTTTGCAATTTCCTGGTCTGGATTGTCTTGTTCTGTCAAATCTCTGGTCCTGCTGCAGTCTGGATCCAGTCACCCTGTGTCTTATGCAGGATTCTTCCTGGGACGTGCTGCTGCTACCTTTCCTGCATGAGCCTGCTGACTCTCAAGCATCTGGGAACCACTACCTTCCATCTTGTGCCCGGTGTCGTGAGTAGTCTTAGGCTCCGGTTAGGTTGCACTGTGGTGCATGTCAGTTGCCCAAGTGGAGGTTGGGCATTATTCCTCCAGTTTATTTATGTGGGGTTGTTCCCCTTTAAGTTGTGCTAGGAACAACTTGTCTGTGTGCGACAAGGTCGTCTGGTGTTTGGTTGCGACAGGGTCGCTTGACTGTTGTTTTGGTTACGACGGAGTCGCAGTATTTTCATTTTTATTTTCCATACTTGTGTCACTTCAGGGACTTGTATTTCTGCATTATCCTCTTTAGTCGGGTTTAGTAGTTTAGTCAGATTGTCCTCTTGGATCTATCCTTTGCGGTCGTCGTGGGCTTGTCACCACCTAACACCTGGCTGCACCGAAGCTTGGGCGGGCCTAACTCGCCCTTTCAGCCTTGGCGGCTACAGGCGAAGCCTAGCATCCCACAGTCCACGACCACCCGTCAGGGAGGGCCAATACAGTGAGGTTAGAGGCAGCACCATCATACAGTCTGGGAGATGTTCAGTTACCTCAGTTACTCCACAGATTGTAACAAAATTATAAGTAGACAGTGTCTAGGATGACCGTCAATATATCAACAGTCAATGTCGACAGGTGTTGACATTGACACCAAAAACTGCAAAAGTAATGTCTCTAGCTGATGCTTCTAAATAGAGCCTGGAGTACAGTTGGGCACTTGTCTGATCTGTCCTGGTCCATATAGATGGCATCTGTGCGGCCACCCCTGCAACTGAACAAATAACAATGGGCCCCGGTTGCAGACATAGACAGTTGGGAACTCACTGCAGCCGTCACTTCCTAGGCCTGCCACAGCATACCCCTGCTCCCTGATGCGTTTCCTTTCACTAAAAACTTTATCAGAGTATAAATAATCTCAGTTTCTGAAGTCTCTTTCTTGCCAAGGCCCATGTCACTAACTGTAACATTAATGTAAGTGTACGGATAGGGAATATTCACTTGTAATGATGCATACAGTACTACTGTTTGTAAGGACTAACAAATGCGTATAGTTACACATAGACAATACAGGATTACAGGCAAGTTAAATTAAGACCTACATCAGTCTCTCTGTGTGCATCAGTCCCACCTCTCAGTTTGTGGTTTGACTATTACAGTCTAAGGCAGTGGTTCTCAAACTTTTTTGAATTATGTGCCCTAGAAAATTTGATTTTTTTTCACAGCACCCCATGTAATAAGTTTCTTATTGAGAAAATTATAAAAAAAAATAGAAAAATTAAGTAAATTGTGTTTTATACAGTATGTCATCTTTAGAATCAGTTAAGCGGTGAGGGACAATATTTACTTCTGTTTGACTTTGTCCACATATTGGGGCAGATGTATTAAGCCTTAACAAGAGATAAATTCAAGTGTGATAAGGAGAGATAAACGTCCAGCCAATCAGCTCCTTACTGACTTTTTTCAAACACAGGCTGTAACATGGCAGTTGGCAGGTGATTGGCTGGACGTTTATCTCTCCTTATCACACTTGCATTTATCTCTTGTTAAGGCTTAATACATTTGCCCCATTGTATGATGGGAAGCTCCATGCACTAGTTTTGCCTATTATACTGACCAATTTGAATTTGAATTATTCCTGGGCCAACAATTTAATACAAGTATCCCAAGGCACCCCAGGATGCCACGGCACACAGTTTGGGAACCTCTGATCTAAGGGGCACACAGATGTGTCCACATATATCTACTCTCCATGCAATAGACGTTGCGGTAGACATAACGCGTGAGCACCATGTGAATCAGCATTGGGTGCTGGTTTTGCAACTTCTTCCATAATTTTGCATTATTTGTAAAATGGAACAATAAGGATTAAAATTATATGCAGCATGCCTGTGTTCTGTGTGTGACTACGGCTGTATCTGCATGAGAAATAGAATATAGGCATGCTGCATAACATTTTAATCAGCAGAAGCCACTTGTGCTTACTATCACATTTGGAAATAAGATGGTTTTTAACAGAAACCCCCCCCCCCCCCCCCCCGCAAAAACACCCAGTGTTACCGTGTCGAGATTACTGGTCAAAACTGTTTAAACTGCAATATGATTCATCGCTTGTGACCTGCGCTGAGTATTACGGGGGTGTAAAGTATGCCTCACACCAAGGAGCAGTTCTGAAAAGCCGCCATTAAGGAAATGTAAAGCGTGTTCTTAGTAGAGTTTCACGGCAATGCATTGTATGTGGAACGTAAACGCCTGGTGAACATGTAATATTAGTTACTTACTGCGCATTGTGTATAAATATATTTTCAAACCCAGCCTGTAACATGGCAAATCCCCCTAATTTAAACTGCTGTAACCCATAGCAACCAAAAAGACTCTGTCACTCTTCTATTACATCTCAACTGCACCCCTACCCCTCCAGGATATAGCGTCCCCTTCTCGGTTTCATTGGGCAGCATGGACGGTGTAATGGTTAGCAATACGGCCTCACAGCGCTGAGGTCATGGGTTCAATTCCCACCACGGCCCTAACTGTGCGGAGTTTGTATATTCTCCCCGTATTGTGTGGGTTTCCACCCACAATCCAAAGATATACTGATAGGCTAATTGGCTCCCAACAACAATTAACCCTGGAATGTCTGTGTATGCGTGTACATGTGGTAGGGAATATAGATTGTAAGCTCCTCTGGGGCATGGACTGATGTGATTGTTCTAATATTCTCTGTACAGCGCTGCGGAATATGTGTGCGCTATATAAATAACTGGTAATAAATAATCATTTACAAAGGCCTATTATAATCACTGGCGACTGTATTTGCAGCTTATGATCATTATGATTGTAGCACACGTCTGCAGTCTGATGCGACGGCCGTGTAAGGAAGATGGTACTTTTGATCAGTCTATACCTGGCTCATCCATGACAGCATCCAGGCCCTGTGGCCAGACCGTGGCTAAGATCAGTAAGACGCTCTTGCGCAGACACTGTGAAGAGGTAATTAGTGATGCTCCGCGTAGGAACGGGGTGAATAAATGAGTAAGACCCCGTGGCCTTTTGTCCCACATCTCTAATTTTGTCCTTATGATGGGATAAACCCGCTGTAAATCTATACTTCAAGCTGCAGTATTGTGCTGTATCTCAGTGGCTGCCATCGAAGACATTCATCACAACCAGCCGAGCAAGAAATGCAGAGAAACATTCCTGCCCTGTGACTGAGCTCAGATCATTTTATACAGAAACCTTCATATCGTCAATGACGCAAGTCCCTCTACCGGCACAAGGTGACCAGCAAATTGGCTGTAGGGCACACAGACTGTCACCTAGCAATCCGACTGGCTTAGAAGGATTTAGAGAGTGCAAGCCCTGGTATCATTTTAAGGATGTTCCCATTTTAATGAGCTTGCTTTCTACATTGATTCCGCATAAAGTAGAATCCCCGGAGAAAACTATTGTGTCTCCTCCGGTTTGTACAGGAAGACGGTAAAGAGCAGTGAACCCAGCAATTAGAGTAGACAATTACTAGATTATCAACAGTTACTTCTACTGGCGCATCAACAAAGGCCGCCCTCAGCCCCGCTCGCAGGATTACAGACTATTGCGTTAGAACCGTACTTATTACAGTTTAACGATAATCACAGATAGCGCTAAGAGATAATCAGCTCATTCGCTAGTGAATTAGTGTATATAAACCACATGAATCCTCATTGACTAGCAAGCCCATCTTGTAATAACCTAACTCATCAGTGTCTTATGGCATGATGGCATTTTCTATCGATTTACTGTATTAGTGCGATTAGTTGTGTCTTATCGTATGTTATTTACTTACGATTCCAATCCGATGTGCGGTCCAGTGCCCATCAGATTGGATCTGGAGATTGTCAGTGCCGCAGCAGGGATTTATCGGGGGTGATCCAGCCACCGGGAAGCTGCCGGGCGAGTTGCTGGGGTATTACTGTGAGGCTAGCATACAATATCTCGGCATTATTCAGTATCAGACACAGAAGTCCAAAAATCAAAAACAGACAATTTTTGAAATTCTGCAAACGCTCAGCAGACCATGCGCATATATGCAGGTGGCGAGGTGGCATTTAGGGGGATTGGTCCAGGTAATAGAGGTGTGTCCAGACTGTTTTCGTGGTAACTGCATGACACCGTGTGCAGCCGCTGCAACAATAAAGATGGCGTTGGTGCTGATCGATGCAAACACACTTTTAAAGTTTGCTCACGCACACTGTGGCCACTGCGCAGGCGCAGCATTCCAGAAAAATTGCCTGTTTGCAAATTTCAGACCTCTGCGCTCGATATTGAATCGGGCCCAAAATGTGACTTACTTGTTGCAAAAGGGAGCGTCGTTTATACTAAACTTGTGGCTCTTTCAATTCCTAATCTGTATTAAAAAAACAAAAGTAAAATAACGGTTGTCAGGGGATACAGAACTTTTTTTCACATGACCCATGTTTCATTCATGCCCCCAATCTGCAAGCTACGTTTCAGCCCTCACGCATGCACATACTTTTGCAAGAGTACCAAAAAAATGAGTTCCGGTGCTCATCAATACACAGCTGGCGTCAAACCCCTGCACTGCGCCTCTAACTTGCCTCCTAAGTCCCTGATGCGTACATTCCCCATTCTCGCAGCCCTGACCTGCTTCCCACACAATTTCAGAATAAAGTTTTATAATGCCGGATGCTCCAAATATTAAACGAAGAGAATGAACAATGGCAAATAAATAAAAAATCCAACTTATTGCTTATTTCACTGTGAACAGCGAGTGAATGCATTTGTATTGTAGCACCCCGACGCTGCACACGATCTGGCATCTCTGTGACACATTGTATCGATGTTCGCGCTTCCCAGACACCTCCGGGCCTCGCCTGGTATAATGCTCTTTGGCAGCTAAATGCGTTGTGCATAAAATACTATTTCCAGAAGCATGTAAGAGAATCCGCCAGTCAGGATAACTTTATGGAGCTCAGACGGCTTTGCGTATTTAAATCAGACTTTTTTCTCCCAAAAAGTCTTGTAAATCTCCGTCTCATTGGGGACCTCGGGAATCATTTGTATGTGTGCCGACGTAAACAGCAGCTGACCTTTGTGAATACAATTTCAGATCATTAGCACCTCGCCTTCCCCAGTTTAAGTCTTATTTATAACACATATACCTCTGTGATCATGATGTTATCTTTCCAGCTAAGGTTAACTGCTCATTAAGTTAATTTGGGCTTCAGGGCTGTGGATTTCCTCCTTTGCACCAAATGTGTGAGATATGCTAATATATTGTAATAGTCTTCGTTAAATCACTAATTAGGGAAGCAGCAATGAATCAAAAGTGTGGTTGCATTTTAAACACATTTCTAGGAACTCCCAGCATCCCCCACCAATGCGGAATCTGTGTACGCTGCCTAAATATGCACCCCTGTGGATGACAATGTTATGGAGAAATGGGTAGTGCTTCATTATACACAGACAACAGACCATTAAACAATACGTCTATATAGAGACCACAGTCATAAAACACATTAACCTTATCACTTTGTATATCTTCAGCTATACCCAGTGTACCTCCTGTTACCTCCCCTAGGGTCTCATTCCGGACGCACACTAAGAATAGAATGTTTAGTAAATGAGGGTTGTCTATTCGAAGCAATGTACGATACAGGAAATCATTGGGTATTTCTGTATGTTTTGCCCCGGTTCTGGCCTCTGCTGAGGTTTTGGAACCATCTAACGCACCGCACAGGGCAGCTACTGAGCCTTGCTTACATATGGCCCCCTGGGAGGACAGTGCATATAGGGGTAATTCATACCTGATCACATGGCCGCGAATGTGCAGTGAGGATGTCTACCATCTGTTGACATCTACCAGTCGCTCTGTACATAATTATAGTAGCTGCCACATTTACTACAGTATATATATATGATATTTCTGTGCTTTTTAGCCATGTCACAGCACTGCCATAATGTGGACACTGGATACAATAATATCACGTCGGCAGTACCACGAGGCAACATATATACTGTAACACGAGTGAAATGCACAGACTAAGGGGGGTATTCAATCCCGGGTCACGACAGCCGTAACCCTGGGCCGTTTTTGTCTTGCTCGACTGCATATCGCCAGGCGGGATTCAATGTCCGCCTGTCGATCGGCGAAAAGGGGGCATGTCCGTGTAAACGGACGTGGGTTGTCGAGATTCGGCCGTGATCACGACAATTCACGGGCGTTATAGACAAAGTCGGGACTGTTCTGTCGTTCGGCCTCTTCAATGCCGGGCAAGACAGCATTGAATAGGCGCCAGCCGCTATTTCTCTCATTGGAAATAGTGTCGGGGATTGAATACCCCCTCAGGGCCTGACTCAGACCTAGTTGCTGGGCTGCAAAGCTTCAGAGCCCAGCGACCAGGTAAACGCCGCCCCGCCACAGCTCCCTTGTGCGTAGCTGCGAATATGTTTGGGGGGAACCATTCGTAAACACTGCTTCGGCCTGCCTGCGTTTTTGGGCGGCATGTGTAAGCACCACATCTTTCATCCAGGATACTGGGGAAGTTCTAGGGAAACTGGTCACCGATGTCTTTCAGTGCACATGTCCATACTTCAAGCATAGCTGTGGAAGCCAATACAGACAGCGTCTATACAGTATGTATTCTTACCTGCTCTATAAAGCACCGCAGCTCACACGTTATCCGGATTGTCAGACCAGTCAGGCGCAATGATTGTTTCTGCAGCTCCATTTAACGGACTATGCGAGGACATTGATTAAAGATGAAATTGTTCTTTGTTTAAAGGACAATTACTATCTCTTGTATGTGGAGAATGGATTCTCGCTAGACTATATCACCGGTGAGACCATTATCAGTGCAATAATATATACTCACACATGTAGGTTACAAACTTGCCTTTTTCTAATGAAAGGAACGACGGCAATATATATGCTGCATTCTATGATCTTTTGCATTAAACCTCTGCTTCCATATGAGTGCTAATAATCATGTCTGCAAGTCACGTCTATGGACCCATTGTTAGGGATGAGTCAGAGGGGCACCAGAGCGGGCACATGGCAGCGCTGCATACGGAGCCCATTCACATATATAGTCTGATGTCCTCATACTGGTTTCTTTGTTTCCCTTCAAAGTCTTGTTGGGCACTTGATCTTCTATGCAGTGTTTGCGGGTCTTCCCTATGTAGCATCCTACAGTATTCACCCATCATACGGATGTTTCATCTCCATGGCATCTTCCGCCAGTCTATCTCTTTTATGTCTTGTTGGAATTCTTGTCTCCTTGAACACACTAAGAAGGGCTTCAAGGTTTTCGGGAAAGTATTCAGAGTGATCGCCCAGAAAGAGCCGTTTCAATCTAACGGAACAATCTAACTGAACAATCTAACGCTCACATTTCTGTACTATGTTTTCCGCTGTTGGCAGTTGGAATCTTCGACGTTTCTTTACAACTTCATTAGAAGTATCCCAAGCAGGGGCTGGCTGGCAACTTTTAGCCTAGGGGGCAAGTCCAGAGCACTGGCCCATAATCTGCCAACTGTACGGCAGATGGAATGCTTTTGCGCGCCGAAGGCGTGCAGGAAAATTAGGGGCGTGGCCTATCATAAGGGGACGTGGCCTGTACCATGATTGTATTGTCTACCTGCAGATTGCACATTTTAGCAAACCTTGTAATACCCATTACACATAAAGCCACATGCCGTAATGCCAATTACACATTATGCTGAACACCATGATGCCAGTTACACATTACGCCCAAAACTGCGATGCTAATTACGCAATACACCGCACACTGTGATGCTAATTACACATTTTGCCGCACACCTTGATGCCCATTACACCCCATACTGTGATGGCAATTACCCAATGCTCTCCACACCGTAATGCCCATTACGCCCCATACCATGATGCCCATTACACCGCACAATGTGATGTCCACAGTGCCAGATATACCCCTACAGTGCCAGATATTCCGCCACAGTGCCAAATACACATATGCCCCCACAGTGCCAGATATGCCCCCACAGTGCCAGATATACCCCCACAGTGCCAGATATTCTGCCACAGTGCCAAATACACATATCCTCCCACAGTGCCAGATATGCCCCCACAGTGCCAGATATGCCCCCACAGTGCCAGATACATATGCCACCACAGTGCCAGACACATATGCCACAGTGCCAAATGCACATATTCCTCCACAGTGCCAGATATGCCCCCAGAGTGCCAGAGGCACATATGCCCCCACAGAGTGCCAGAGGCACATATGCCCCCACAGAGTTCCAGAGGCACATATGCCCCCACAGAGTGCCAGAGGCACATATGCCCCCACAGAGTGCCAAAAGCACATATGCCCCCACAGAGTGCCAGAGGCACATATGCCCCCACAGAGTGCCAGAGGCATATATGCCCCCACAGAGTGCCAGAGGCACATATGCCCCCACAGAGTGCCAGAAACACATATGTTGCGGGGAGGGGGGGGGGGGGGGGCGCTTACCCACCCACTGGCTGCGGGCCGCGCTGGATCAGCTCCTCCAGCCCTCCTGTGCTGGCCACGGCTTCCAGAACACGGCCGCGGCTACAGGAAAATGGCCGCCGGCCTCCTGCACTGAGGACATTCTCAGTGCAGGAGGCCGGCGGCCATTTTCCTGTAGCCGCGGCCGTGTGCTGGAAGCCGCGGCCAGCGCAGGAGGGCTGGAGGAGCTGATTCAGCGTGGCCCGCAGCCAGTGGGTGGGTAAACGGCCCGGGGGGCATATGGCACTCTGCCCCCCGGCCCAGCCCGCCCCTGATCCCAAGCCTCTCTTTGTAACCGTTCCCCATTTTATCTTCAAATTTAAAGAGCTTGATTCATGTTTGTAACTAAAACAGAAAAGCAATTTGGGATAAATTTACTAAGATGCGAGTTCTGCTGAAGATGTGATGTTGCCCATAGCAACCAATCAGATTCCATCTATTATCTTCTAGAAGGTGCTAAATAAATAAGAAGTAGAATCTGATTGGTTGCTATGGGCAACATCCCATCTTAAATAGAACTCCCATCTTTATAAAATTGTCTGTTTCCATGCACGGAGAGCAAATACATTATTTTTTCTGTGCGTGGTAAATACTGGCTGCTTTGGCATGTAGCCCACAGCTTAACTTATTTTTGCAAGGCAATTTAGATTTCCATTTGAACAGAACCTTACCCAAATCTAAACCTCTCTGCACATGTTACATATATACCCCTCCAACAGTGCAGCACGGTTTTGACTAAATTCTTGCTTTACTGACAAACAAGAATCAGCCCCTTAAGTAAGAGTTTTGGAATGTCTGGTCCAAGTGTTCAGAACTTTCAGGTGCACAGAATGTAGTGTCACCATTACTGTATGACACTTCTTACTGATGAGTTAAATAAAAAGAGCTCACTCATTCACGTTATGATCAATGATTGCATCGACTGAATGACATCACAGTGCACCGTGTCACCATTGTGAGAGAGGATTTGGATATGAATTTCCATGAGAAAGAGGACACAATGGGCCCTTTTCCTTTACTCTAGAGCCTATTCTTTTGGAAAACCTACGTCTCTTCTGAAATCGTTCAGCGCACTCTGTGAAACAGTTGGGGTCCTGTGATACATGCAGCTCTATAATGGCACTTGCTAGAATCTGGGTCCTCTGTTTTGGAATCAATACTAGTCTAATGATGATGTCCCTGGTGGCAATGACATTGATAATACTAGGCCATGAGGTGCAGAACAGATCGCAGATGGGAGGAGCAGGTAGAAATGTATCCCCCCTAATTTCTAGATTGTACCCCTTTACATTACAGTAATATACATAACTGTTACACACTGACCCCCCTGTCTGTGGTACCAACAATACTTTGTGTACTGTCGTTTTATCAAATTATGCTCAATCCCGGGATTGGCATCCCTAGTTTTGTTAGGCATGTCCCATACACATCCCCACACCGGCCAACCCGCACATTTACTTACATTAGTGGGCGGGCGGCCGGGTGTGGGTTCAGAGGTGCACGGTGCCTACGGGCAAGTGCTCCTCCTCCTTAGCAGACAGCAGCCGGAGAAGAGGCAGGGGGTGGAGGAGAAGAGGAGAGTGAAAGGGGACGGGCGGAGGAGAGTGGAGGGAGGGGGGGGGGGGGGGGGGCACAGGAGAAGATGCTGCATCAGAGTGGGCGGTGTGGCCTGTGCAGCATGACCTCTACTGTCACACAAAAAAGGCCGCAACGGGGTCGGGATTTGGGAACAGCCGGGCAGCATTTGAGCAGGTGCTTAAATGCTGCCCGGCATCTGCGCATGCGCAGTCTAATCCCGGGATTGGATACTCTAATCCAAGGATTGAAATCCTGGACTTTTTGGGACCGGATCCCGCCGATCCCGATCGCAGGATTGGCCACCCTCGTCGACATACTGCAAGGGGTCTAGGTCGACATGGGACAAGGTCAACAGGTCATTAGGTCGACACAAGCATGAGGTCAACATGGTCTAGGTCAACAGTCAAAAGGTCGACATGGGGTTTTTCAGTTTTTTTACCCGAGTGTTTACACAGTTGTGGGGACCATTAGGAATCGTAACACTGCAAGCACTTTAGCAAAAGAGGAGATGAAATTTATTACTGCGCATTTCCTCGCATGTGCATACGCAGGGTGCGTGCACCCACTACGAATACTTGGATCGCTGGCTGCACGCACCCAGGACAGCGGATGGGGATCGGAGAAGGGTGTGGGCCAGCTCCATTAGTGAACGCCCAGTGTTTTATGCTGAGTGTTCTCATGCTAATGAGGCCGTGACATGGGCCCCGGGGATGGGCAGCTGACTTCACCGGATGTCAGCTGCCCGTCCCCTTCCTTCTGAGCGTGCACGCATATGTAAGGGTGCCCCAGAGCAACCTTACATATACATGCACGTTCCACATCATTCGATGGTCAACGGCCATCGAATGATGTGGGTGTTCTCCTGCAGGCTACAAATGGATGTTTATGTAAAACATCTATTCACAGCCTGGGCGAATGAACGCACCCTGCGAATGGTGGGCCGGCGTACCACCATTCGCAAGGCGGGGTTAGGTTGATTTGCAAGGATGCGAAGTCGCATCCAATCAAATTAACCAGAATAACCCCCTTAAGCCCTGTACACAAGGGGCAATTTTAGCCTGAATCTCTGGATAAATGGTCGCTGAGTGACCATATCCCCCATGTGTACAGGGCAATATAGCTAAATGCGCGTTTACGCGACCAGCCCTGTACTGGTCGCTGGTCACAGGAGCGTGCTCCTGCAATTTCCTCTTTTCAGGTGTGAGTGTCTCTGTTGGTACTTGTGTAGTTTCACGGCGCCGCCGCGCGCACACTCTGGCTCAGAAACTTGGCAGCCTGCCAGAGGCTCTGATTAACCGTGCGCGTGCCGCTCTAGCTCAGACAGAGTGTGCTTGCGCCGCTCTAGCTCTGTCTCACTGAGCTTGTGCCGCTCTAGCTGTACGTAAACAGCATAGCGGCCGGCCAGCAGCAGCAGCAGCGCTGCCCAGGCGCTGACAGGTCAATGTCACTGTGGCACTTGTAGTTCCACAGTGAAATAGGCAGCGCCTGGGCACCGCTGACAACGGGGGTATGTTAAAGTGGACACCCCGGCACAGCGATGCCGGGGCTTCTAAACTGTACGCGAGATTCAGACGCAACTGCGTCTGAATCTCGAGTCACATAGATAGCCGCTAAGAAGCCGGAAAGCCTGGATTCAGACGCTAAAGCGTTAGAATACAGGCGCCTTGCAAGCCGCAAAGGTGTTGGGGCTTGTAAACCCAGACGCAAATGCGTCTGGATTTACTTAGGTGAAGGGGTACATCTAAATTTAGGTGGCCCTAGGGGAACACTATTGAAACCCACCCTCAGTGCCACTAGTGGACGCCACAGCTGTGGACCGTGTAAATCCCACTATCCACGCCCACCCAAAGCGTGGCGAGCGCAGCGGTACGCGTCCTACGACCTTTTCATACCCCCACTATCCACGTCGGCGTGGAGTTGAGAATAGATTAGTGTGGCAAGCGCAGCGAGCCACCGAGCCCGAAGCGTGGCGAGCGCAGCGAGCCCTGCGAGGGGACTCGGATACCTTCACAGCTATCCGCGTCCCCTCGCGGGCTTCACAGGTGTCAGCGTCCGCTCGCCACGCTTCGGGCTCGGTGCGTGGCGAGTGGACGCTGACACCTGTGAAGCCCGCGAGGGGACGCGGATAGCTGTGATAGCTCGCCACACTAATCTATTCTCAACTCCACGCCGACGTGGATAGTGGGGGTATGAAAAGGTCGTAGGACGTGTACCGCCGCTGCTCTCCACGCTTCGGGTGGGCTTGGATAGTGAGGCTGATTCAGGAACACATTCACCTCAGTGTCTCATACAGGGCTACTGCTGACTGACTGACTACGCAAACTGCGTAGCTCCCTGATTGACTACGTAACGCTGTCCGCGCGCGTCTAAGCCGAAGTGCCGGGAGTGTGAATTGAGACGCTAAATAAGTTAGCGTCTACATTGGGAACACCAGCGGTGTGCCGGGGTGTGCGATGTGTCGGGGTGTGCGATTTATAAGCCCTGTTTGTCTGTTTTTAAGCCCCGTTTGTCTGTTTTTTACACGATACACTTCATTACATTTGGCACGCGCAGCGCTACGCTACCTGGCAGGCTGCCAAGTTTCATAGCTAGAGCGGCACGCGAGCCTCTGCACTTCCGGCGCCGTGAAACTACACAAGTACCTCTCTGTTTTCTTCAGCGACCATCACTGGGTGCTGATAAAAAAGTGGGACACAGCGATTTGGTCGCTGAGTGATAGTAAGACAAAATTGCTCAGCGACCAAGTCGCTTCATGTGTACAGACCATTACAGTGCTACCAGACTTGCAACGGGCAGTTCCATATGGTTCCATAAAAAAGTCCTGGGTGACATTGGCCCACAAGGTGGGTGTTTGGTTCAGTTTCCGTTGTTTTTGACAACATAAAGAAAGAATAATTCCATTTTAGCAAAATTAGTAGTGTAGGGGTAATCAGAGGCATAACTGTAAATTGTGCTCCCCCCAGCCAAAATATTTTCAGCCCCCACCCTCCCTCCGCGGAGGGTGCTAAATACCTGCATGCTCCTGCAGGTCACCGCTCTCTGCTCTCTGCTCGGCTTGAGGATGCTGCTGCACACAGGCGGCCAGATGTACCAAGCTTCAAAAGTGATAAAATGGAGAATGATAAACAACCAAACAATCAGCTCCTACCTGTCATTTTTCAAACCCAGCTTGCAACAGGACAGGCAGGAGCTGATTGGCTGGTTGTTTATCAATCTCCATTTTATCACTTTTTGAAACTTGATACATCTGGCCCAGGTTCACCCTGTGGCCTCTCTGTGCGTCGCCTAAGGGATCTTCTCCGCGGAGGGTGGGGGCCTCCGTTCTATATGCAGCCACTGGGCTTTTTTTGATTGACAGTGGTAACGGGCCTCCAGGTGCACCGCGCACCATAGCTCTCTCTTTGCAGCCGCTTCCACCCCTGCTGTCGGGCTGCCAAACCCTTAATTTACTGGATATTGTTTCTGTGCAGGGTAAATACTGGCTGCTTTTGCATGTAGCCCACAGATGTTAGATCGCTTTATTTTTACACTGCACCCCCACCCAAATCTAATCTCTGCATGTTACATCTGCCACAACTGCAGTGCAACATTTGCCCATTTGCGCTTTTATTTGCTTTGCTAATAAAGCTGAATCAGGCTCTGTATTCTGTATGTTCGCTTTAAATCCTTGAACCAGAGAACCAGGTAAACGAAGGATTAAATTGGGTTAATATCACGGCAACAGGCGGTCACAGATTGGGCTAATACACCCTCCTACGCCAGTTCCATCTAGTCCAATCTATCATATTTCTTTTCTGGGCCTCTAGTCAATACCAATAAATCCTATTTCTCATTGCTGGCTGATTCATCCTCCACTCAACATCCCCGGCTAATGACAAGACCCGCCATCCAGCTTCAATCTCAGGACGGAGTGATGAATGTCCCATCAGAGGACTCGTGTGCCCGTGAGCCTAGGTAATGGATCACCCTTGTCTTTGGCACCCATTGTAATTTAAAAGATTAAGATTAATTCCGTATCCTTCCCCGGTTGAAGATTTAGGGTTCTTATCCTCTATATTTAGAGTCAGTAAGGATTTCACCCCATAAATACATAAAAAAAAAAAATTACTTCACTCTATCAATTGTCAAAAATTAGAGGCTATTTTTGGCCATCTGAAAAATGGGGACATGTGCTATACTGCAAATAATCTCATCCAACGTATGATGGTGACAATGACATTACTATGGAATTTCTCAGTTATTTGGTAATTTGGCATGGTAATTCTCCCTTCTTTTATTACTGAGGATTACCATGATACTGTGTTTGCAAAGGAAGAGCTAAGAAATGTAACTCATTTGTTCCATCTTTCTTTACAATGGATGTGGGAGATTGTTAATTTAGCATTTAGGAGATTAGTTTATGCACAAGGTTCTGAACGATGTTAGGCCGCTCGCACATAGCGGTTAAGGACTGAGGGAAACCCTTGCACGTTTTATTCATGTAAAGCTATAAGGAAAAACAAGTGAGGAACCTGCATAGTATTGACTATCTACTGAGGGTCCATCAGAACTTTGCAGCTAATTGAATCCCCTCCTTAGCGTCGACTATCAGTGGGTGCAAATAGGTCCATGCTTGATTTAAGATACCATGGGGGCAGATGTATTAAGCCTTAAAAATAGATAAGAGTAAGGGTTATAAAGAGTGCTAAACATCCAGCCAATCAGCTCATAACTGCCATGTTATAGGCTGTGTTTGAAAAGTGACAGTAGAAGGGTATACTCTAGACTCTGGTGCTCCTCATATGGACCCTATGAGGGATGATGGTATATAAGTATAGAATAAAATTAATGATCAAAATACTCCCCTCTGTAGTATTCGTATCCAATTAGATTAGATACGTCTTTATTGTCATCACCCCAATTAGGGTGACAAAATTCAGTTAAGCATCCATCCCAATACATACTGTACATATAATAAAATACAAAATAATCCACAGACCATTAACAATGAAACTTAAATCCCATTAACCCTCCCCCCCATGACCCAAATTAGCATTTAATTCTAAAATAGCCCTAGGAAAGAAACTATTGCTCATCCTACTGGTCCTATTCCTCGGACAACTAAACCATCTACCTGAAGGCAGTAACACAAACAACCCATTAGCCGGGTGGGTTCCATCTTTTAAGATATTATGCGCCCTACGCAGACAACGCTTCCTCTGAATGTCATCAGCAGAAGGGAAAGTAGTACCTATTATCCGTTGGGCCAGTTTAATTACCCTCTGGATTGACTTCCATTCTGCAATGATACAATTCCCATACCAGACGGAGATACAACTGGTCAGAATGCTTTCCAATGCACAACGATAGAAGTTTACCAAAATGCGCAGTGGCAATTGTTGTTTTTTCAGCATCCTGAGGAAAAAAAGGCATTGATGGGCCTTTTTTACCAAACATTTTATGTTAGTTGACCATGTTAGTTCCTCAGAAATATGAGTGCCCAAAAATTTAAAACTAGAGACATGGTCAACATTCTTCCCACTAATCTGTACTGGCATAACCGGGCTGGATTTTTTTCCTACAAAAATCTACCACAATCTCTTTTGTCTTACTTGCAATGGGTACTACCCTTGGGATGTGAGGCAGTATGTGCACAAAATGGGTACCACCCTTGGGATGTGAGGCAGTATGTGCACAAAATGGGTACCACCCTTGGGATGTGAGGCAGTATGTGCACAAAATGGGTACCACCCTTGGGATGTGAGGCAGTATGTGCACAGTATATGAATGTTCATATTGATCATTATATATTGACTGTATACACAGGTCCACCTTGTAAATGAGTTTGCTCAATGGTCTTGGTATAAATAAGTAATTTGATTGATCGATATGGTTTTATTTTACACAGTCAGAGTTATGAGGCCGCTGTGGACAGGTGATGCTGTGTTTGCAAGGGAAAACATATTAGGAATGCATTACTGCCAATGGGAGGTAACTGTACGCTTCCCCAATTTGCGTGCAAATAAAGCATTGAACAGAGAATGCGGTTTCTGGGAAAATACAATGATAACGCAGAGCAGAGCGGGGACCAATGGCATTACTTCCAGCCTGTTTACATGTGAACTTTACAATGATTGCATCGAGAAGTCAGCAATGGCTTTAACACGAGTTCCCAGTCTGCAGGCTGTACTCCCCTCACTGGCCGACAGCGAGATTCTGTGTTGGATTACTTCCTCCTTACTGCACACAAGTCTGCATTGCTGCCTTGCCTGGAAGGGCACAGAGGGGGAACTGGGGGGCTAAGGCTAATTTGGGGAACTGAAAGGATGGGGTGTGTGGTCCCAGTGTCTAGGTGGACCATCAATAGGTCATCAGTCAGAAGCAGTTATGGAACTTTTGAGTGGCGAGCCCAGGTATAATCTACTCCAACCCAAGAAGTCACTGCTGGTGGGCTCCTTAGTCCTCAGGGGCCCTGCTGCAATGCACCTGCTGCATCAATGGTAGTTCGGCCTCTGGTCAGAAGGTCGACACATGAATTAGGTCTACATGCATTAGGTCGACACAAACAAAATGTTGACACAAGCAAAAGGTAGACATTAAGAAGGTCAACATGGGAAAAGGTTGACTTTTTCATGATTTTTGTATAAACCGACTTGTTCATACTTTACCATTCTAGTGGGCATAGAGGGGAGAATATAATAGTCTACTCAAAGAAAAGAAAAAAGTGAAAAACATGTCGACCCTTTGTCCGTGTCGACCTAATGCACATTGTCACTTTTCATGTGTCTCCCTAGCGATCAATGCCCATGTGGGGTATCTTGCCTGGATTAAAGGCGCGTGTGGGGTATCTGATTGGCATGTGTCGAAGGCTGATGTGCATTAAGGGGGCATGTTATGGGAGTTGAATGGGAGAATGTAAATACTGCATACATTCTATGTCACACATTAGATCCCACAAATCATATTACACCATACAGCATTAGTGCCACATCCAAAATCTCTCCATCCAAAATTAAAATGTGCCCACCGCAGTAATCATCACCATGGCCAAGACAATGCTATACTGAGTACTAGATGCCCCTATAACCCCAGCTAGGGGCACTCTGTGACCTAGAGGCCAGCATTGATGGTACGCACACACAACTATGCGCCTAATTTAGACCTGATTATACAACTGCGAATTAGCAGGCAGGCGATTATCGATAGACTGTGCATGCGTACTGCCTGTAGTACGCATGCGTGAGGACATCCTGCAAAAAAATCCTGCACACTTTTGATTAACAGGAAGCTGGAGTTTGGGATGGTGGTGCCGGGCTGTTTTCTGGGAGTGTCTGGTTTAATGCAGGCGTGGCCAGGTGTGTGAGGGGAAGTCATGTGATGTCAGCTCCTGTCCGATCAGCCTGATTCTATCGCAGCCTCAGAGTGAGTCCTGGGCTATGCACAGACTGCACACACTGGGAAGTCATTAGATGCTGAGCGGCTGTTATCTGTGAGTGTCAGGGAAACCGCAGGTGTGTGAGGGGAAGTCATGTGACGCCAGCTCCGTCCCCGATCAGCCTGATTCTATCGCAGCCGCTGAGCAAGTCCTGGGCTACGCACAGACTGCACACACTGGGAAGTTATTAGATGCTGAGCGGCTGTAATCTGGGAGTGTTAGTGAATACGCAGGCAGGGCCAGGTGTATGAGGGGAAGTAATGTGACGTCACCTCCGGGCTCCGGCCCCGATCAGCCTGATTCTATCGCAGCCGCTGAGCAAGTCCTGGGCTACACACAGACTGCACACACTGTGGAATCATTCCATGGTGCGCGGCTGTTATCTGGGAGTGTCAGGGATAATGTAGGCTTGGCCAGGTGTATGAGGGGAAGTCATATGACATCAACTCCGCCCCCGATCAGCATGATTCTATACCAGCCGCAGAGTAAGTCCTGGGCTACGCACAGACTGCACACACTGGGAAATCATTGGATGCTGAGCGGCTGTTATCTGGGAGTGTCTGGGAAACTGCAGGTGTGTGAGGGGAAATCATGTGATGTCAGCTCCGTCCCCGATCAGCCTGATTCTTTTGCAGCCGCTGAGGGCTATGCACAGACTGCATACACTGCACACACTGGGAAGTCATTAGATGCTGAGCAGCTTGCATATAGATTTACAGCTAATCTCCAATCCATATCATTTTTACAAGCACGGGGCGGGATTTCACTCTGGTGGGATGGGAACAGTGCACGTTTTCCAGGTCACTGTGTCAGTGAGATTTTCACTCACTGACACATTTTAAAAGATCACAGGTGGGGCTAATTATTTCACCTGTGATTCTGCTTGACCACCACTGCTTGTGAGGACCTTTTTTCCATAGTGACCTAGTGCACTATATAAAAGAAATAATCATCTTTGTGAAGAATGAGACACTGAATGAATCCATTCAGTGACTGCACGGTTAATACAGGCGTTTATTCCTCTTGCTTGCGTCCTAGTCAGTGGGAGCAGAAATGAGGGGACACATACTATAACTTTGTTCAGCTGTCTGTAACTCCCTTCCGCTCACTCCCTCAGCAATTAAATAGCACACAGCACTTGAATTACATCTGGAATTCTCCCAAGAAATACAGGTGGCTGCTTATCCGGGCTCATTTCTGCAAACTTTTGTCATTGTCACAGGTGCTGCCACTTTGCATTGTATCTGTCATTGTGACGGACATCACAGCACTTAAAAGCCACCGATGCAACGCTGATGTAACAGCTGGCAGAGCGAAGCCGTCGCATTGCCAACACTGACACAACATATTTGCATGCGGGATGATGGTGAGATTGTAACCGGAATGCTCAGCCCTTTGATAACATCTGGGCCGATGCACAGAACTGACAGAGCTGTCAACGGCTCGCTTCACAGTCTCCCTGCTCCTGGCGCTTACAGCGTCCGTTCCCGTACACTAATGATCTCCGACAGGTTGAATTGAAAGGCCAAATGGTAGGTGAAGATGATGGAATTTGTCGATCCCCCAGATAATGAAAGTTACTAAATGCTGCGGAAGTAGCACCAGATCCAGTGATCCGCAGCTGCCAATTAATTGTGGCTTGCTTTTTTTGTTTTCCGATTGCAAACAAGAGCAGCTGTTGGTTCTGGAAGCCTCTGCAGAGCGGCGGACATGCAGCTGATGGCGCAGGAGGAGTAAATATTTTTCTGGCAGATTAGGCATTCTGTTGGGTCTCCAAATATGGAGTAATTGGGCTCCTTTGCTCTGACACAGGTACTGATGAGGAATTTCCACCACAGGCATTTCTCTAACAATACACCCAACCTCTAAGAAAAGTGAACTACCAACCAACCAGCTCATAACTATCATTTTTTCAAACACAGGCTGTACCATGACAGTTAGGAGCTGTCTGGCTGCTACTTTATCACTCTTCAAGGAATAGTAATGAGCAGTGGATTAACAATAAATTTTATATAAAGTACACGGAGGAGGCATTTTCTGTCCATCAGCACAGTATACTTAGTAGTAGTTTGTTTATTTATAAGGCGCCACAAAGTGTCCGCAGCGCCATACATAGCAAACAAAAAAACTAATTACAAGGTAACGTACAGGGTGTGTTGATAAAATACAGCATAAATAGGGGTATAGCTGGTAGAACTAAAATCAGCATCAGTGCTGAAGTAGGTGGAGTGCTGAAGTAGGTGTCGATATTGTTGAGGAGACTAAAGATGAAGTAGAGGAAGGGAAGAACAGGACAGGAGCACTGGTGAGGTAAAGAGGTACGGTGAGTTTGTGAGTAAGGAGGGCTCTACTCATAAGAGTTGACAGACTAAAAGGAGGTGGGTAGACGAACGAAAAACAATAGGATAAGTAGGAATGGATGGGAACAGATGGAGGGGTAGGGTAGGCAGGATAGGAGGAGCGAAAGAGGTTAGGAGGAGGAGGGATAAGCTAGTCGGAAGAAGTGGGTTTTGAGGGAGCGCTTGAAGGAGGTAAGGGAATCAGAAAGCCTGATGGGTGGCGGGAGGTTGTTCCAGTGCAGGGGGGCAGCGCAAGAGAAGTCTTGGACACGGGCAGGGCTATTTTTCAGTAGGCTCCAGCAGGAACTGAGGCCCTTATTTTAGTTCACTCTTTCTGACAAAATATTTCTTAGATGGACAAAACCATGTGCACTGCAGGTGAGGCAGGTGTAAAACCCCACCCAAATCTAATTATCTCTGCACAAGTAACACCTGCCTCACCTGCAGTGTACATGGTTTTGTCCATCTAAGAAATATTTTGTCAGAAAGAGTGAACTAGAATAAGGGCCTCAGTTCCTGCTGGAGCCTGCTGAAAAATAGCCCTGGACACGGGAGTGGGAGGAGGTGATTAGGTGAGAGGTCAGGCGGCGGTCTGCGGCAGAGCGAAGATTACGGGAGGGAGTGTGGATAGAGATCAGTGAAGAGAGGTAAGGAGAGGTGGAGGAGGAGAGAGTCTTGTAGGTGGTGGTGAGGAGTTTAAAGAGAACTCGGAAAGGAATGGGGAACCAGTGAAGAGATAGACAGAGGGGGAGGTGGAGGTAGAGCGGCGGGAGAGGAAGATTAGCCTAGCAGTGGGGTTAAGAATGGATTGGAGAGGGGCAAGGCGGGCGAGAGGTAGCCCGGAGAGAAGGATGTTGCAGTAGTCAAGGCGGGAGATGACAAGAGAGTGAATAAGAATTTTGGTCGCGTCAGTGGAGAGGAATGGTCTGATGCGCGAGATGTTGCAGAGGTGAAAGCGGCAAGACTGTGAGAGAGCACGGATGTGGGGGGTGAAAGAGAGGGAGGAGTCAATGATGACACCAGGGCAGCGCGTTTGGTGGTGGAGGTGATCTCGGTTTCACCAATGCTGATGGAGATAGTGGGAGAAGAGGGGATGTTCGGGGATGGAAGATTAGAAATTCAGTTTTAGCCATCTTTAGTTTCAGGAAGCGTTGGGTCATCCAGGCTGAGATGGCCGTGAGGCATTCGGAGACCTTGGCCAGAAGTGATGGGTATAGGTCAGGAGAGGAGAGATAGATTAGAGTATCATCAGCATAAAGGTGCTAATGGAAGCTGTAGGAGCTGTTGAGGGTGCCCAGACAGGTGGTGTAGAGGGAGAAGAGGAGAGGGCCAAGGACTGACCCTTGGGGAACATCGACTGGCTGCGGGGTAATAGGAGAGGAGGAGCTCGGTGTGGAGACAGAGAAGGAGCGATCGGAGAGGTATGAGGTGAACCAGGAGAAGACCGTGCCAGTGATGCCAAAGGAGTGGAGGGTGTTGAGCAGGAGAGGGTGGTCAACAGTGTCAAAGGCAGCCGACAGATCAAGCTGGATAAGGATAGAGAAGAGGCCTTTGGATTTAGCCGATAGTAGATCTTTAGTGACTTTGGTCAGGGCAGTTTCAGTGGAATGTAAAGGCGGAACCCGGATTGGAGGGGTCTAGAATGGAGTTAGCAGTATGGTGGCTTTGGAGAGGATTATAGGCCAGACATACTAGGAGTTTGGAGGTAAAAGGGAGGAGGGAGATGGGCCTGTATATGGACGGAGAGTTGGGGTCCAGATGAGTTTTTTTGAGAATTGGGGAGACATGAGCGTGTTTGAAGGAGGAGGGAAAGATCCCAGAGGATAGGGAAAGATTAAAGAGGTGAGCCAGGTGAGAACAGACCGATGGACTGAGGCAACGGATAATATTGGAAGGGATAGGATAGAGCGGGCAGGTGGAGGGAGAAGCGGATTGAAGGATAGAATGGACTTCAGCGGCAGTGGTGGGGTGATAGGGGTGGGAAGGAGGGGAGTGGAGATGTAGGAGGGAGAGGGTGAGGTCATGGCAGCAGTGATGGCAGTCCTGAGAGAGGAGATTTTGGTTGAAAAGTAGGTAACAAAATCAGTGGCTACGATGGAGGATGGAAGAGCTGGAGGGGGGAGAGCAAGGTGTTGAAGGTGGCAAAGAGCCTGCGGGTGTTGGATGATTGGGAAAGGATGAGGGACTTAAAGTAGGATTCCTTGGCCAGAGCAAGGGCAGAGCTGAAGGAGGAAAGAATGAATTTGAAATGGAGATAATCCGCGAGGGAGCATGATTTACTTAGGAGGCGTCCTCTGTCCACCAGAAGAGTATACGTGGGAGGCGTCCTCTTTTCATCAGCACAGTATACCTAGGAGGCATCCTCTGTCCATCAGCAGAGAACACGTAGGAGACGCCCTCCGTCCATCAGCAGAGTATATGTTGAAGGTGTCCTCCATCCATCAGCAGAGTACACGTAAATTGGGTCCTCTGTCCATCAGCAGAGAACACATAGGAGCCGTCCTCTGTCCATCAGCAGAGTATACATAAGAGGCATCCTCTGTCCACCAGCAGAGTATATGTGGGAGGTGTCCTCTGTCCATCAGCAGAGTATACGTAGGAGGCATCCTCTGTCCATCATCATCAAATTATACCTAGGAGGAGTCCTCTGTCCATCAGCAGAGTACACATAGGAGGTGTCCTCTGTCCATCAGCAGAGTACATATAGGATCTGACATAAGTAGGAGAATTGCGCACGTCTTCATGAACACTTGGGCATACACCCACTTTCATACACTACACAAACATACATCAGTAGTCTATTCGATCCACCAGCCGGGTATATGCAGTAACTGCCGCACTGTGGTGCGGCGGGATGAAGTGTGTCAGTGAGCCTATTCACATACACTGCACGAGATCTCCCCCATCAGCCCGCAGACCTCTCCAATCAGGTCTCACTTGCTTCTAGCGACAAACCTTTATGCTAATACAGGCCAGAGCTCAATAGGAGCCTGTACCTAGCTGTTTCAGCCAATGTATTAAGCCTGGATTGGGTTCCATTGTTCTGTAGAAAAGCGTGTGTGAAAGGTGTCTTTCAAAGAGCCGCTACCATAACTACAGGCTCCCGTGAGCCGAAATCATTCATTTGAATAGACTTTTACTGCCAGCTTCCTACAATTTCATGGCACAGACAAAAAAAAAAACTCGCTACAGGACTGCTGTAATTTTGGGTCTTGGAAGCAGAACGGCTGAATTGTGCTATTCTTCTTCCTTCCCTCTTGTCTCTTGTCATAGAATAATACTTGGTAGAAATTTATGGAAATAAACCCCTTCGTCACTAGACAGGACACATCTTTTCCTTGTTGAGACAAGCCCCTAGGGATGATTCAGGCCGGGCCAGCCAGGACTCGTGGTTCTGCAAAAAGCAACAGAACCATGGGTTGATTACACGCTAATTATATCTGACAGGGCCCCCTGGTATTTCCCCACAGAGCCACAACACAGAACTGTAATCCAGTGATCACAGATACACCAATGGAGGCATTGATGGGAGATAATACATTTCCGATCGGATGTTGTATATTTTGTCAAAGTTCAACATGTCGACATTTGCAGCGCCAGCGCAAGACTATCCTTTCATGGTCGCATTGTCAACATGTCGATGCTGACCATGTTGACATGACTAGAATGTCAACATAATACCTTTGTTAGTCTAGTGTTGACTTGCCTAATACAGAGGCTCCAGCTGTGACATTTGACTGCTGACTTCTGGCGATCCTGATTAACTCCAACCCTTAACCCTAGTCATGTTTCCTAACCCTAATCTCCCAATACAGAAAGCCGCCACATGATGACTATTCAATATATAGAGCACCCAAGAGAGGACCATACAATACAGAGAGCACCCAAATGATGACCATACAATACAAAAGAAAACGCCCAAATGATCACCAAACAGTACATTGATCACTCAAGTGAGGACTATACAATACAGGGAGAACCCAAGTGGGACCATACATTACAGAGAGCTCCCAAATGATGACCATACAATAAAGAGAGTAGTAATGCTCATACAATACAGAGAGCACCCAAGTGATGACCATACTATACAGAGAGCACCCAAGTGATGACCAAACAATACAATATATTGCTCATACTGCACTTCAGACAGGTTTCCTCCACCATGGAAGGGGCATACTCTATAGGACGCGGGGAGTGGCTATATGTACACAGCTACTTGCAGTACCTGCACAGTGTACATGAAACCAAATGCATTTTTCTCCTTTCTTCCACTGCATGTCTTCTCTTCACTCTTACCTCTATTATATGTAATAAGGTGGGTGATTACAGGAGAGGAGCCAGAGCGATCTAATTTCTGAGATATTACAAAATAAAAAAACAATGTTTAAAATTGTTTTTGTTTCAAGCAGCATCATGGAACGTATCTGAAATCAAATAAAGAGTATTCATAGCAGACCAGGATGACTTATCTATACTACGCTTAAATATCGCGCTGCTAAATTGTTACATTAGACATTGCAGATTCTAAAGAGATGGTCACTTTGACCTAAATCCTTTGTGTTTTTTATTTTGAAAGCAGGGGACACGATAACTTCCTGATACCTGAGTTTGTGCAGAGGAAGACTGTTCATCGTAGACATTGTAAACATTGCCTGATGTTCTGATCTCATGATGTGAAGTGGAGGAGAATTGGGGGCTGTAATGACAATGAATGAATGTATGCTAACCAAGTCATATGTAACGAGAGCTGAAACTTTACAAAATGTAACCTCCGGAAGGTTCGGCTCCAGGAGGGTACAGATTGTTTTAATTCTCTATATTAAAGCATATATAAATGTAGAACATATTTATGGTACAGGGTGGTCGATTTATCACCATCCACAACCTCAGATGCACAAATGATGTGATAACATCGACTATATCACAAGGGATAGCAAAAGCACAAGGACAAGGAGGACAGTGTGGGGTCCGAAAGAAGTAGTATTGTGAAAGCAATAAAGATGGCTTTTAAGAAATATAAGCAGACACAAAACAATGAAGACAAAGAAATGGATCTTGTTAGACAGAATCCAGCTGGATCCCAAAAAACATGGATTTACTGGGGGGAGATCATGTGAAACAAACCTTACAAATTTTTTGACTGGGTTACTAAAGTAATAGACTAAAGGGGGCCATAGATGTACCTTATCTAGACTTTAGTAAGGGATTGGCTACTAACTAATGGCCCTATATTGTTAACTACTAAGGTAGAAAGGGATCCAGGAATCATTATTTCAGGTGGCTTAAAGGCAGGTAGGCAATGTATCAAAGCAATGAGGAAGGCAAGTCAGATGCATGGTGCATAGGGAGAAGAATCAGCAGCAGAAAGAAGTACTAATGCCACTGTTTAGTGTGGACTCATCTAGAGTACTGTGTCCAGTTCTGTATATGTCACTGGTGTGGCCTCATCTAGAGAACTGTGTCCAGTTCTGTACAGGTCACTGGTATGGACTTATCTAGAGTACTGTCAAGTTCTGTGTAGGCCCTTGATGCGACCTCGTCTAGAATACTGTACCCAGTTCTGTACAAGTCAGTGGTAAGGCCTCATCCAGAGTACTGTGTCCAGTTCTATAGGTCATTTCTGTGGCCTCATCTAGAATAATGTGTCTAGTTCTGCATAGGTCACTGGTACGGCCTCATCTAGAGTACTGTATCCAGTTCTATATGTCATTGGTGAGGCCTCATGTAGAATACTGTGTCCAGTTCTGTATAGGTCACTGCTCCTGCCTCATCTAGGGTACTGTGTCTAGTTTTATAGGTCATTGGTGCGGCCTCATCTAGAATACTGTGTCCAGTTCTGTATAGGTCATTGGTATGGCCCCATCTAGAGTACTGTTTCCAGTTCTGTATAGGTCACTGGTGCATCCTCATCAAGAGTACTGGGTCCAGTTCTGTCTAGTCTTTGGTGCGGCCACATGTAGAGTACTGTGTTCAGTTCTGTACAAGTCAGTGGTACAGCCTCATCTGGAATACTATGTCCAGTTCTGTAAAAGTCAAAAGGTAAGGCCTCATCTAGAATACTGTCCAGTTCTGTATAGGTCATTGGTGCGGCCTCATCTAGAGTAATGTGTCCAGTTTTGTATATGTCAATGGTAAGGCCTCATCTAGAATACTGTGTCCAGTTCTGTACAAGTCAGTGGTATGGCCTCATCTAGAATACTGTCTAGTTCTGTATAGGTTCTTGATGCAGCCTCATCTAGAATACTGTACCCAGTTCTGTACAAGTCAGTGGTATGGCCTCATCTAGAGTACTGTGCCCAGTTCTATAGGTCATTGGTGCGGCCTCATCTAGAATACTGTGTCCAGTTCTGTATTAGTGGGGGCACCAGAAACTATACTGGCTGGGGGAGCAACATTTATAGTTACGCCACTGTCTGGAGGCCATGTCTCCATATGGATATAAATGAATTAGAGCGGGTACAGAGAAGGGCAACTATAATGATGCATGGACTACATCACAAAACTTACCCGGAAAGACAAAAAAAGTCTCAACGTGTAGAGTTTTGGAGCAGAGAAGGCAAGGGGGGGGGGGGGGGGAGGACATGATAGAAACTGGCACATATATCAGGGGTTTTACCAAGGTCCAGGAGGGAAACATTCTTTAAATAAAGAGAAGTATTAGAACACGAGGACATCACAGAAGTTCAGGGGAAATCCGAGGGAATAATGACCGCCCAGAAAGGGTAGTGGATAAGTGGGATAGTCTTCCATCTGAGGTGGTAGAGTAAGAGTCAGTAGAACAATGTATAGACATTATTTGGGATATACATAAGGGTATCCTTACACAGAAATAAGGATCACATAGGGTTTGAGGTAACAATATGGTTAAAGAAGTAGATGGGCAGAATGGTTCTTGTCTGCCATCATATTCTGTGTTGCTACGTTTATACAGCTGCCTTCTACATATAATATCCTGTAGCTGCTAAAACACACGTTATGGGTGGAATAAATGGTGACATTTTCCCTTACAGAAGGATAATGACTCAGAGACGGTCCGAGGCACGGTCCCTTCCTTTGCAGGACATAGAAGCATGGCCTGGTCATTACAGATGGCTCTGCCTTGTGGTAAGTCTCAGCGCACAGAGCAGCCCCCACCTTACAGGGACTCTCCCAGCCAACAAGCACGCACTGCTATTACTCCATAGGGTGTACAGCACTGTGCCAGGCACGTCCCCAACAGGACAATACATTACAGGAGGGACAAGGAGGTAACAAAACAACCCCCCAAGCCGGATAATACTATTCATGGTCATACAATAAAGGGAAATACAAATGATTCAAATCAATGTTATACTCATACACAATATCAGGCATTGAGCCCTGTGAGTGGACACGGTACACATAGCATCGAGCCCTGTGAGTGGACACGGTACACATAAGGTATCCATGTCTACCTATGTCATCATAGACACCCAAAAAGCATGAAAAACTCATCTCGACTTTTCCATGTTGACCATTTGAATGGTGATCTTTTGAGTTTTGACCATGTTGACTTTTTGAATGTCGACCTTTTGACCCCGAAGACCAATATTGGTTGATCTTTTGACTATAGACCTTGACAGAAGATCTAATATACCCTAACTGGTAAGTGTATACATAAAGGGATGATATATATGCTGGGTGTATATAATAATATATACACAAAACTGCAGTCAGCTGACTTGGGTGCCCTCTGGCTCAATCTGTAGTTACTGGCGTAGGAACAAACAGCGGCACTCCACGAGTTTGATGAATAAAAATCATTTTAGTGACCAATGTTTCGGACTGTATACCTTGAAAAAGGGAAGGTGCTCCAAACTGGCAGTACAGTAACCTAAATCGTGCTTAGGGGGTGTACGTACAAATGAACCCTCTCCCAAAGGAGAAGGGCCCAAGAGGGGAAAATAAGGATCGTGAGTCCTCCTCACTGAAGCTCAGAGAGTGTTAAGCCCCGGAAGTGTTGAGGTGGGTGGGTCCTCCTCGCCAAAGCTTGGAGAGACCCTTGGTGGGTTTCCCTCCACCTTACTGCTCTGGGTCGCCCTTGGGGGCTGCAGCTCTTCCCCAAAGGAGGGGAGTGGGTAGCCCATAAGGGTCGTACCTGCAGCCCATAAAACGTGACAAAACAAACAAAATACTGAAAATTTGAAAAGTGACACACATAAGCAGGGGGAAAATAAATAAAGAGACCCCAGCCAGGAGGCCGGGGTGGGGGAGTGAAAAATGTCCTGCCCCAGCCAAAAGGCCCAGCGTTAGGATGTGCAATGCATACTTAAAGGGAAGTGCGCAGTGCTAGTGTCAAAACGTGCTGGTGGGGAGGATTTGGTATGAAATCCCGATGGTCAAAATCCCGACAGGGTCAAAATCCCGAATGGGTCAGAAAACCAACCAGGACAAAATCCCGACATTTAAAATCCTGACAAGGTCAAAATACAGACATTTAGAATTTACAGGTGAAACAGTCAACATGAATTTGTGTCGACAGGGCGCGAGGTCGACATGGGGTTTTTCACAGTTTTTTGACCCGAATGTTGACACGGTCGACATGGACACATTTGGAAGTGAACCGCAGCCCCTCGCATCGCTCGCAATGATTCAGGCAATTTTATTCTCCCACCTCGCCCTAGTGGATGGTAGGGAATGAAATACTGCCTGTCGACAGATGTCGGGTCAAAAAACAGTAAAAAAAAACCATGTCGACCTTGCGACCTGTCGACACAAAGTATTTTGACCTTGTCGTGATTTTAAATGGCCGGATTTTGTCCTTGTCGGGATTTTGACCTTGTCGGGATTTTATCCTTGTCGGTATTATGACCCATTCGGGATTTTGACCCTGTCAGGATTTTGACCGTCGGGATTTTGACCATCCCGGTGGGGACACCAGTGTACGTTTAGGGCACCTCTGAGTTTCCCTGGAAGCACGCTACACCTTGGGATCCAAGCAGCTGGCCAATCAGCGCCCAAACAAGTGTTTCTATGCTCCTACCTAGGGTGTTTTCCAACCAACGGCATGGGAATGGATACTTCACCGGGCTTCTCAATTAACTCCCTTGAAGAGCAATCTACTCAGTCCCTGTGTTTCTCACATCCCAAGGTTAAGGTATTAAACTAGGCTTTTCACTGTCTCCCCATCAGAGGATATGAGCCTCTGGAATGGGAGCAATCTACTCAGTCCCAGTGTTTCCCCGCTCCTTGGGAATGTATACTAGACCAGTATATATAATATTGCACTGTATGACTCTCTCCCTGGGCCCAGAGGGAATCACTGCATCCTATATGAATACCAATGTGTCCTCTTTGTTTATGGAGATCTTGGGTAATATCTGTGATTCTCTGGGATGATATATATGTTGTGTGTGTGTGTGTATATATATATATATATACAGTATATATATATATATATATATATACACATACACATATACAGTATATATAGTATAGCACTGTATGACATTCTCTCCCTAGGCGCAGAGCAAATCGCTGCATCCTATATGAATACCAACGAGTCTCCCTGTCCTCTTTGTTTATGGAAGTGTGGGGTTACATGTGCATCTCTCCCGGATGATATATATATATATATATATATATATATATATATATATATATGTTGGGCGTGTATATATATATATATATATATATATATATATATATATATATATAGCACTGTATGACTCTCCCCCTGGGCGCAGAGCGAATCGCTGCATCCTATATGAATACCAATGTGTCTCCCTGTCCTCTTTGTTTATGGAGATCTCGGGTAATATCTGCGTTTCTCCCGGATGAGATGATGGAGCAGCACAAAGCATCACCATACATTACAGGATATCTCAGCGGCATGACACACGGAACAGCCAGATCGCACATCTAATGTATCACACGGAATGGAAATATTTATGGCGGCTGACATGTACAGGATGTGGGTTTGTGTGTAAGTGACGGCGGCTCTGATTTACGAGGAAAAAAGCCGTGTAATAAAAGTGCAGCAATAATATTATTTTAGTATACATGTAGGAACCATTATATACATGGAATTATAATTTACATATATAATGATGAGGTTTCTAGTCGGACGCAGAGTTGCCATTCGTCTTCTCTTTCCTTCAATCGGGCTCCAAATGTGCTGTAAAGAAATCTGAATATACCCCTTCTCGTGTATTATTGCTATGTAAAAAATGTGCTTTCAGAAGGTCTTCGGAGGCCCATCGCTTTCACTGCTGCAATCTGGCAGATTAACTGTGCCCAGCGCACTATCTGTCAGTGTGGGTAGTCTTTAGCCAGTGGCAGGGACAGATTGAGCGAGGAAACCGCCAAGAGGCAGCTTAGCTTAATGGGACTGAAAACATTTCTCGCCTAATGTATGAAAAATGCTACAGGCTTCCTTAAAGTTGGTGTTTTGCATTTTTATGTCAATTTGACACAGAATCTCATTTTGCCGCCTTGTGTCTTTAATACTGGATTTATTTGTTGCTCAGACGCAAACACATGAAGGAGACGGAAATTCTACAAGTTAGAACGGATAATATTAAAGGGACTGTGGCACTCTCCGCGATAACCGTATAACTTACATGCTTAGGTTCAGTGGCGGCTGCAGAGAAGGGGCTGCGGAACCATACAAAATTCAAATAAGGGAGCCACACAGGTTGTGCTTAGATATTTGGGTCTCTTTTTATCAATGTTCACAGTGAGTTGCCTATGCTCCAGTATCCTGAAGGTAGCTCCTGTTTAAGCCATAGATGTCCTGCTTTCCTGCCATGCACTCCTTCTCTCCTGAATTATTCAGATTCTGCCATGAGTGCAACTAGGGAGTTTCTTTGCAAGGAAAGTGATTTACAGCAATCACTGTGATTTGTTGTAACTGTTCAGGAGTCCCTGCTGACGAATCATTATGCACCCTTGTGGGAAGCCCTAACAGGAGAAATAGAAGCACATGATCACACCGGGTCTTCTCTACTGGTGTGCACTCATCCATAGTGTGCTGCGGCAAGTACTGAGTTATTTAGGGTAAGACTTTTTACTAGTAGCCGTTCTTTAGTTAAACGCATTTGTTAATTAAAGTATCTGGTGTCCTTACTGGTTTGGAGAATTCTATAATGGTATGTAAAACAGCACATCCAGTAAACATATGTAGTGACTACAAGACGCAGACACTCCAGTGTTCATAAAATATAATTAAATGCACTGAAAAATATACTTACAGTATATACTTGGGGATAAATTAACATAAGGTAAATTGCATTTGGAATTTATTGCATTTATTGTATACTGTGAAAGAAATATCACAGCAAATGTAGAGTTGCAAACAAGAAACCTCATACTGCAGGCTGCAATGTTGGTATCAATACTTGCAAACCTTTGTTTTAAAGGGGCAATCACTAACAAGGCAAAACATGCCTTGTTAGTGATTGCCCCTTTAAAAAAAATGTCTGCGTTCCACTGACATCCCTCATGGTTGCTGAGCTCGGCCTTCATTACATTCGGCCGTATGTCTGAAAGGGTTATTATGAGTCAACATAACAGTATACACAACACTGTGTACAACCCAATGGAAAAGATAACTAAACTACTGTAAATATATATATATATATATATATATATAAAAACAAAAATAATGTAACTAAATTAGAAATACAAATAACTTGTCCTCCTAGAAGTCTTTATCTCCCACCCTCTCAATGACGTCACCAAAATCCCTGTTGCACTGAATTCCCCATACCTGCGTAGGTAGCTCTTACCCATGTATGGCTGACGGCAGATGGAAGAGTACTGCAGAAAAGCTGAATAATATTCGCTCTCATACCTTATTCTAGGCCAGCCATCGCTTCACCTTTTACCCCCCCTGGTAAATGAATTGTAATGATTGACAGGCAGCGTCTGTAACCATGCAGAAAATGCACATCAGTCACAATCAGCGTGTCGCACTGCCGACTCTACTTCCTGACAGCTCTCTATGGAGAACGTGTCATAACTAATGAGACATTTATAGCCAGCTATGGAAACCATCTCTCAGTTTTTACTCCGCAAACAGTTAACTATCTCAATTAAATGTGCGTAAAATTAATTCACAAATTATGTCAAGCGCGGAATGCTAAATATATACAGCATGCTAGGTGGCTGAAACGCACATTCCAGAAATACATGCCATTTACATTAGCGCAATGACTTGCCCTTCCCGCAGAGATCACAGATAAAATGATGTAAAAGCTGCAAGTAATTCATATTACTCAAACTTAATACAGGAGACCAATATACTCAGTAGACAGCCACTACTCTGACATAGGGGGTTATTATTCAGACCTGGTCATTGTTTTGCAAACTCACGCGGTGGCCGATTAGCGAATGACTGCGCGTGTATGGACCACAGCAACAATAATTAGCATTTTTTTTAGGTTGCAAGCCGCTCACTGTTTGATTGACAGGAAGCTGGCATTTGGGGGTGGTAACCGGCCGTTTCCTGGGAGTGTCAGGGAAAAGGCAGGTGTGCCCAGGCGTTTTTAGTGAGAGCGTGTGATGTCAGCTCCGCCCACAATCAGCTTGTTTGTTTTACACTGGTAGATTAGTTTCTGGGATATGCACAGACTGCACAAACTGGGAAAGTTTGTGCAGGGAACAGATTTACCCCAAATTTGGTTGCTTTTTTGTTTTAATAACAAACATGAATCAAGCCCCCTTATTCAATATGGAAACACAACTGTCGGAATGTCCTGACAGTTAGAATCACAGGCCGTTTTCATCTGGTGCGACAGCACATCCACAGTCGGAATTCAATGTTCCGGCTGTGGAGTGCCAGAAAGTCCATAGCAACATGGACGCAAGTCTTTTTTCAGCCTTACCTACTATGGAACTATGGAACATCCCATCTTCAATAGAACTCCCATCTTAGTAAAATTACTCCAAAGTGTCGACACAAACAAAAGGTAGACATGCATTTTTCATGATTTTTCCAATTTTTTGAACTTCTTCATTCTTTACAAACATAGGCCCCCAATAAAAATTGGGGGCCTATGTCGACAAATGCTGACACTTATACAACACCGCAAAAACTCATGTCATCATTTTCCTGTGTCGACCCTTTATCAATGTCAACCTAGTACATTTCAATCTTTTGTCAGTGTCTATCTAATGCATGTCGACCTATAGACTGCTACCTAGCCACTGGGATCCTTTCCACCCACACCCCGCCCCAGTACTCTGAATCGTGGTCCTGTGAGGTGCACTTCCAGTCTGTCACCCTGCGGACACAGCTCCTCTCCTGCCTCCTGCCTCCGTTACTGTCTCTATCGGATCAATTGCACAGAACGTGGCAGGACCGGCGTAAATGAAAGCTGGCAGCTGAGTTCAGAGGATGTGCCCCAGCAAAAATAAATCCTTAATAGATACAGTATGTACAGTAAGTAAGGCAATTTCACCTGTCTTCTGCAAAGGGACGGAACGTAAATGTTTCTTACATATAACACGAAATCCTGAGAAATGCTTTAACCCCTGCAATGCCAGAGAAACGTCTGTTGCACCTAAAGGTAGAATAAAGATCCCTAGTACAGCGACACATAAAATGCGCAATGTAACCACAATGAATAGTCCGACAACAATAGATCATTTGCAGGTGGACCCCCCCCCCCCCCC
Organism: Crinia signifera; assembly: GCF_055691185.1. NCBI lineage: Eukaryota > Metazoa > Chordata > Amphibia > Anura > Myobatrachidae > Crinia > Crinia signifera. Next base: position 83,975,403 of record NC_139226.1, read on the forward strand.
AGAATTGAATGCATCGCAAGTTATGATGCTTTGGGCCTGATTCAGAGGCGAACGCGATGGCGACTGTCACATAGACGAGTGATTACATGCAAAACCCCCAGTCACAGGCTGGAACTACAGTAGCATTAGGATATTGCTTGACCCAAGAGAGGATGGAGCAGCGCCCAACTCTGAATCAGGCCCTTTATGCCCAGAGATGCAGAAGGTTGACGGTTAGGACATGTCGGCTGCGCTTTCCCTTACTGGTGCCACACACCAATGTCCCATGGGAATGAAGGTAGGCACTGGGCATCCAGTTCCCTGGCGCCTCTTTATATAATAATGATAATAATGATATTTATATAGCACTTTGCGCTCTTTCCTGCCTGAGCCCCTCACATTACACACTTCGCAGTGCATTCCACTGTCTTCTCAGTGTGACAGCATTAGACATTCTACCGGTGTTCGTCCTAGTAACGCTGATCCCAATAAACTATATGCCATCCCTGCGGACCTCTTGTTCCACGGGCGATCTGATATGGCACCGAAGTTCCATCCGTGTGCTCTCGATTGATTGATCATTGTGAGCGTAATGTTTGCTCTTGAAAGCAGGCGCTCCCAGGTGCTTTCCGGTACAACTGTGCAAGTTATTATCCTTCGGCCTGGATCAAAACCATGGAAGACTCATGCCAGTCAGCAGCGCGCTGCCGCACTTACCCCTGCCTTGCCCTTGTCAGGCCATTGTAGTTGTCTCTGTACAAGCAGCATTGATTAACTGTCTAGAAGTACAAAGAATTCTCACCAACCACATCGATTCATGAGGTCAGCTATCAATTTGCAGATGGTCCCGCTACCTTGTACTTACACAGTAACCCTTTCCGGATTGTCGCCATGTATCCAACACATTATACAGGGCAGACAGAGACCAAACGTCAGCTATCTAGTAATGTATCTAATATCTCTTAGGTAGTGTTCATTCTAGCATCCTGCATCTTCTAAAACCCGAGCAGTTCCTCCACCCTGCCTGGGATCCCCTAGCAGATGATACCACCACTAAACTTAAGGTGCCCATACACTTATCCGCTTTGGCACGATTGCCCCCGAACCGCCACAGGCGATTTATCCGATGTAAAAAATGGCACATCGTAAAAAATGGCACATATAGATATATATAGAAACCAGTAGATGTTCAGGCACTCGCAACAACCAACAGTAGTATTCAGAAATAAAGAGACCCACAAGGGTATATCATGCCAACGTTTCAGGTCCTAACCAAACCACAGCTCCTCCATTAGAGCTGCGCTAGAAGGTAAAGGCTCAGAGCAACCAGTGGCCCGTCATTTTAAATCCTTCAAACACCCATTACCCTCCATGAGATATAAAATGATTGACAAGAGGTGGCGATTGAGACAATGGCGGGACTATGTAAAAACCAGACCCGGACTAAACCCCGGACCGGACATTAATATCTGCAGTCCAGAGCTTGTAGTGTCTGGTCCGGGGGGTGTCTTGTCCGGGGAGTCCCTGTGATAGCTATCACCAGGGACATGGGTAAGGGGAGATTGCTGCCTCCCTGTGTGGTCCGGACCGTCCAGTTTTTGCTACATTCCCGGACCATACAGGGAAGCTTTATTCCCCCCCTCCTCCACTCCCTGGCAGCCCCCCCAGGCAGGACACCCCCGGACAGGACACCCCCTGGACGCTACAAGCTCCGGACTGCAGAATTTGATGTCCGGTCCAGCGGTCTTGTCTTGGTCCGGTTTTTACCCAGACAATGCCCTTCTCAGATTAGAGGCACAATGGATACATAAACTGCAGACTGTTCACCCTTTAGGTCTAAATGAGCAACTCTTATTAACTTGTTTCTTTTGCGTAGCAATCCCTAACATGTTCGCAACATAATCCCTGCATGAGAGAGCACTATCGCTGCGGGTGCCGGACGGCTCCCCGTCAGTCGGGATTCCGACAGTCATTCCTCCGACGTCGGAATCCTGACTGCTCCCTCATGGGGGTCCACGACCCCCATAGAGGGAGAATAAAATAGGTGGTGAGCGCAGCGAGCCCGCAAGGGGTGATTCATTGCGCTCCCCACGCTGTGCAGTCGGGATTCCGACGTCTGACTAATGACTGTCGGAATCCCGAGTGTCGGGCTAATATACCACACCCATCGCTGCTACTGTACACAGCACACTTGTCCGCCAGCACCAGCCCTAGCACACTTGTCCGCCAGCAGCAGCCCTTACACTGTGAGTTCTGTTTATACCATATGATGGTCACTAGGATGCTGTTTATACCATATGATGGTCACAAGGATGCTGTTTATACCATATGATGGTCACTAGGATGTGGTTTTTACCATATGATGATTACTAGGATGCTGTTTATATAATATCATGGTTACTAGGATGCTGTCTGTAAAGTATGGAAGTCACTAGAATGTCTGTACTGTATAGCAATAATTGTGTTTCTCATTATTCCATATGGCAGTCACATGCCTGCTACCTGTATTGAGGCTGGGAGTAACGGTCTACTTGCCACATCTACATTTGGGTCTATCTACATTTCAGTCAGTCCCGCATCTATGAGGCCTTGCTGAGAATTTTTATCAGAGCTTCTTTAAATTTCTCAAACCTCCCCTGCCCGTATCTAGCAATATACTGATCTGTCTGATGCTGTCTACCACTGGCTGTTATTTGTATTGTGTATGTGTGATTAGCGGGCTACCGGCAGACTTTAAAGATTTGAATATCATATCTTATTCTGATAACTTTATTTGAAATCCGTTTCCAAACGCGTGTGCATCTCCTGTTCCTTCTCTCCTCCTCCAGGGAGCATGTCAAAATATCAAAACGTAGTAAGTAATTTGCTTGCCGTCCTAGAAAGAATTGCGCACTAATTACAGGGTGTCTCTGGGAGTCCTGCGATGTAGCCAGCAAGATCCTTATCCCAGGAGTGCTTCTGCCCCTCCGAGCGCAGCCTCCAGTCACCTTCCACTTTGTAGGCTGCCATCACATTCACGTTGTACACTCCCCCCCCCCCCCCCCAAGTTACCCTTTAGGCTAGGGGGACTTGTCTCTTGTGCTGAAATGCCCCTTCCCCCTTCTCTCCTCCAGCTTTGATCTGCAGCCGCACTCAACACCCCAGTGATTCAGCAAAAATGTTTACCTAGCATTTTGATCAGAAATCCGTCATGTTTGAATTTCTCCAAGCACTGTTTAATTAACATCACAGCTTATTCAAACAGCTAATGAGCTCAACTGCCTCAAAAATCAGCCAATCATTTCTCCACAATCAATTTTTTTTTCAACTCTTAACAACTCATCATGGTTTTATTTTGGGGCTTAACGCAACGTTCGCTTTAAAGTCAAAATTTACATAATGAGGGATGATGGTTGCAAGTCCCTGTCTCTGCGAACACACGTGCCGCATTCTCTATGGTGTAAGATCTTGGGGCAATGATTGTGGTCGCTGTGAATATTATCCTGCAGATTAGAATAATCTCTGACTAGGGATGCCAATCCCGGGATTGGCATCCCTAAAAGAAAAACACGCCCTGTCCACCCCTACATGGGCGGGCTGGTGCATGGCAGCCGGGGGCGAGGCAGAGCAGCGCTGTGGGGGGTGTCTGGTGCTGCCCCGCAGATTTGCTTACATAGGCGGGCGGGAACAGGGCAGACAGCAGCGCTGCGGTGGTGCTTGCCTGGTGCCTCCGGCCGGGTAGCGGAAGCACCAGCTGGGCAGGAGGGGATGCTAGGAGTTCAACGTGGCCAGGAGCGGTCATCTGTAGCAGGACGTTGCTGCCTACGCAGCGTGACGGTCAGAGGTCACGCCGCGCAGGCCGGACGCTGGGGTCAGGAACAGCCGGGCAGCTTCTGAGCGGGTGCTCAGAAGCTACCCGGCATTAGATTGCGCATGCGCAGTCTAATCCCGAAATCCCGGGATTGGATACTCCAATCCCGGGATTGAAATCCCGGACATTTTGGGGCCAAATCCCGGGATCCCGCCGATCCCGGGATTGGCCACCCTATCTCTGACCAGGTACTTTCTGGTTTCCTGAAATAAATGGGGCTGATTCCTGCCTGTGGACGGAGATAAAGTAGCAGTTAACCGGCTAATTTTTTTATCAGGGGTAGATGTACTGTATGAAGCAGTGATAAGGGAAGAGAAGTGAGGCAGAGAAGAAGTCGCCCATGGCAACCAATCAGCACTGAAGTAATATCTATAGTTTGCATAATATAAAACCATACAAAGCAGCTGATTGGTTGCCATGAGCCACTTCTACTCTGGCTCACTTCTCCTCTCTTATCACTGCTTCATACAGTACATATACCCCTGTTTGAAAAATGTCAGTTAGATGCCAATTGACTGCTACTTTATCTGTCTCCGAGGCTTATGCTTGTACACATTAAACCATCAGGCACCGGCATTAGCAAGTGCAGGTCAACAGTGTCTAGGTTGCTAGCCAATAGGTCGTCCACTGTTGGTCGACAGGTAAAAGGTCATCAAATGCAAAAAGGTCAACATACACTAGGTCAATAGTAACAAAAGGTTGACCCAAGCAAAATGTCGGCAAGGAAAGGCCAACACAAGTTTTTACATTCTTTGGGGTGTCTATGTCAACATGTAACGCGTCCCCTCGCATGGCTTGCGGCTCGGCACACTATTATATTCTCCCTCTATGCTGAAAAAAAAAAAATCAGAAAAAACTTGTGTTGAAGTTTTCATGTGTGATATTTATATATTGTTGTTGCAACCCATTGGAATTGGCTAAATTGTTCCAGATATTGTCTAGTACGTACCCAGCTTTAGTACATAGACACCAGGACCTCACAAAGGCCATGTTTTCCAAGGGTGTGTACAGTATATCCCCACACTGTGTGGACCCCAGTCCATGCACACACATATTATTACCTGGCTTCATCTGGACGAGGACCACAGGAGCCTTCAACTAGAGATCAGGGTCAGGCAAAGTTGGGGGCGTGGCCTAATCACGGAACCCCCCGTGGCCACGCCCCCTTTCCGTAACCGTCCTGCTGCAGCCGGAGCCCAGTAGCAGGTGGGTGCCGATCACCAGCTTCCCCCTAGGCCGGCTCTGCTGCTGGAGATCAACACACCATGACCAAGCACCGCGGGAGGAGCTGCATGCGGCCGCGCATGCGCAACAGCCCTCCCGCGGCCATCTTTGATCTGGGAAAATGCTGTGGTCGCAGTTGTGCGGTCTGCGGCCCGGACAGAGGGGACAGCGGCCGGTTCTGGGGACTCAGGCCGGTTTCACACACTCCGGCTCCTGCCGGACGGTGAAATCCCGCACGGCCAGGGAGCCGTGCCGCACACATTAGTTGTGAATGGACACTATTGTGTCCATTCACACGGGACGGCCCGGCCACACGGCTGCAGCTGGATCCCGCCACTGGAAGGGACGTCTGCAGGGCTGTGGCCATCCCCTTCATGATAAACTACTGTGTGCGGCACGGCTCCCTGGCCGTGCGGGATTTCACCGGCCGGCAGGAGCCGGAGTGTGTGAAACCAGCCTTATGGAGCGGCCGACCGGGAAATAGCCCGGTTTCCCGGCAGGCCAATCCGCCCCTGAGAAGTGGTATGACTGGCCAACAATTCGGATCCCAACAGTCAGAATACAGACATCGGAATCCCGACTGCCAATGCTCAGACAGGGGGGGCGAGTGTAAAGAAACACTTTGCAGGCTCGGTGGCTCGTTTTGCTCACCACAGGTTCTATGCTCCTCTATGGGGGTCGTGGACCCTCAAAAGGGAGAATAGCCCCTGTCAGTCGTGATCCCCCCTTTTGGAGCACCGGCAGTCGGGATTTCAAAGTCGGTATACTGACTGTTGGGATCCCGATTGTCGGGCAGATATCTGGCACGGGTTTTCCAGATCACCCTCCAGGGGATACATTCATTAGGTCTACAGCAAGGTGGTTGACAAGCATTGGGTCGACACCATTGGGTCGACATGGGTCAAGGTTGACATGGGTCTAGTTCGACAGGTCATTAGGTCGACTCAAGCATTAGGTTGACATGGGCAATGTCGACAGTCAAAAAGTCGACATTGCGTTTTTCACTGTCTTTTGAGCCAACATGTGCCAACAGGCAGTATTTTATGCACTACCATACACTAGGGCAAGGCGGGATAATAAAACAGTGTGCCACGCATAGCAAGGCACCAAGTCCAAAGCATCACGAGCGCAGCGAGCCATGCAAGGGGACACAGTACACTTTAAGCTGTGTCCATTTCGACTGTGTCCACATTTGGGTCAAAAACCTGTGAAAAACCTCATGTCAACCTAAACCCATGTCGACCTAATTTTGTCGATCCAATGCTTGTCAACCTTATTTTCCATACCCCCCACCAGGTGAACTGTGTACAGTATCCACAACTGTCACAATTTACACATCCACAGGTGACCTGGAAAACATGACCTGTGCGGGTAACTGAGGATTGAGTCTGAGAACCTGTGGCTTATACCACTAATACATTGCTGTGAAACAATGTAGGTCTGTCTTGATACATCATACAAAAGTGGACAATGTGATTTATGGCGGAGTCTTTTGCAATAATAAGCACTCTCCTTCTATTGCCGGGAGAACTACCGATACTTTTCCAGGCTGTTTGATGTGACATTAGGTAGGATCTTTGTATCTCTGTACCAACTAATGTCCCTACAAATAAACCCATGAGAGAGCATGTACGGCAGGCTGGCTGTAATGGGAGCTCTCAGCAATATTACTAGTAATAAGCTCTACATACGCTTGTCATCCCGGACAGTGACATTTCCTGGGATTGGTCTGTAGCGATCTGTACGCACAATGGCCCTTATTCTGGTTCACTCGCAAAAGCAAATTCCTTATCAAATGGACAAAACCATGCTGCACTGCAGGGAGGGGGGGCGGCAGATGTACTTTGTGCAGAGAGAGTTAGATTTCGGTGGGGTTTTGCTTCAACGTGAGATCTATATTGCAGTGTAGAAATAAAGCAGTCAGTATTTTCCCTGCACAGAAACAAAATCACCCAAATGTAACTCTCTCTGCACGTTAAATCTGGCCCACCTACAGTGCACATGGTTTTGTCCATTTGAGAGGGAATTTGCTTTGTGAGTGAACCAGAATAAGGGCCATTGAATGTAGGATTCATGTTGCATCACATGAAGTCTGTAGACTCCCAGAGACAGCAAGAGCATACTGGTAATCGGCTACTGTGTATATATGTGTATGCATGCACTAGGCCTTGCAGAGGCATTACGTGGAGAGAGATAATGTACCAGCCAATCAGCTTCTAACTTTAATGTTTTAATCACAACCTGTAACATGACAGTAGGGGGCTGACTGGCTGGTACTTTACCGCTGTCCATAGAGTGTAAGCTCCACTTCGAAAGATACTAATGTGAGAGCAGGAAGGAATACTCGTACAGGGCGAGTTTAGGCAGCGCTTAGATCAATGAATGAAAACAAAATTTGTTTATAAAAGTATAAATCTTTTTACTGGTTTAAAAAATGCATATATACACAATATAATAGTACAATGATAAATAAAAAAATGGTACTCTTTACTTAGAAGGGCGCCCATCTCGGCCATCTCGGGCATTGAATGCACTAAAAAATCAGGTGCGATGCGACAGACGAGATGCCCGAGATTTTCCATAGGGAACAATGTTAAATGTCTCAATTGACCCGATTTTCCTGTTCAATGCCTCAATTGACCCAATTTTTCCATAGGAAACAATGTTAAATGGGCCACAGAGGCCAAATAGGCACCCTGAAGTGAATAATGGCCACCCGAATTGTTAACGCCACCCCACGATCAACGTCAACCCGAAGCGTGTCGAGCGCAGCGAGCCCGCGAGGGGCGGCGGTACGCGTCCTACGACCTTTTCATACCCCCACTATCCACGTCGGCGTGGAGTTGAGAATAGAAAGTGTGGCGAGAGCAGCGAGCCACCGAGCCCGAAGCGTGGCGAGCGCAGCGAGCCCCACGAGGGGACGCGGATACCTTCACAGGTATCCGCGTCCCCTCGCGGGCTTCACAGCTGTCCGTGTACGCTCGCCACGCTTCGGGCTCGGTGGCTCGCTGCGCTCGCCACACTTTCTATTCTCAACTCCACGCCGACGTGGATAGTGGGGGTATGAAAAGGTCGTAGGACGCGTACCGCCGCCCCTCGCGGGCTCGCTGCGCTCGCCACGCATCGGGTTGACGTTGATCGTGGGGTGGCGTTAACAATTCGGGTGGCCATTATACACTTCAGGGTGCCTATTTGGCCTCTGTGGCCCATTTAACATTGTTTCCTATGGAAAAATCGGGTCAATTGAGGCATTGAACAGGAAAATTGGGTCAATTGAGACATTTAACATTGTTCCCTATGGGAAATCTCGGGCATCTCGTCGGTTGATCGCACCCGATTTTTTAGTGCATTCAATGCCCGAGATGCCCGAGATTTTTGACTAACGATGCCCACGATCAAAATCGTGGGCGCCCTTCTAAGTAAAGAGTACCAAAAAACATAATAAAACTAATTAAATAGAGAAGGTGGGGAATAAAAGTAAACTGGAATTAACGGAAATGAAGTTAATATAGGATATCCCGCCTCAAAGGACATGTATTAGTGAGCAAATATTGTAGTCACTTGATTTGTGGAGAAACAGGTAAGTGCACTTTACCAATTAGAAGTTCTGGATCTTTGTGGAACGATTTGTGATGGGGGCTGGATGAGTCCTCACGATGAATGCGGCTGTTTGTCGTGCCGCTGGAGGGGTCAGTGATCGCTGGATGGAGTAGGCCTCTGTATTGAGGTGTGAGACAGGTGGAAAACGTCTCCAACACCAGAGGGATGTTACTGTGGCGATGTGACCAGTTGAGGTTCCAGAATTGTGGGAATATGGCTTCCGTGACCCAGGGACGGCCCCACTGATATGGATGTTGGTAACCAGTGGTATCTGGGAGCACGGTGTCCGCCTTGTAGTGTGATGTCCAGATAAGCAGAAATAGATGAATGTCCACAATAGAGCAGATCTCACAATAAGTCCTGAGGCTGGGATAGGGGTAGCAGATCAACTAACGCGTTTCACTGCGTCCTGCAGCTTTATCAAAGGTGTATCAATACAGAGGCCTACTCCATCCAGCGATCACTGACCCCTCCAGCGGCACGACAAACAGCCGCATTCATCGTGAGGACTCATCCAGCCCCCATCACAAATCGTTCCACAAAGATCCAGAACTTCTAATTGGTAAAGTGCACTTACCTGTTTCTCCACAAATCAAGTGACTACAATATTTGCTCACTAATACATGTCCTTTGAGGCGGGATATCCTATATTAACTTCATTTCCGTTAATTCCAGTTTACTTTTATTCCCCACCTTCTCTATTTAATTAGTTTTATTATGGTTTTTTATTTATCATTGTACTATTATATTGTGTATATATGCATTTTTTAAACCAGTAAAAAGATTTATACTTTTATAAACAAATTTTGTTTTCATTCATTGATCTAAGCGCTGCCTAAACTCGCTCTGTACGAGTATTCCTTCCTTTTTGTACCAGTGAGGAGTGACTACCCTCACACCCAGGCAGCAGCTTATATTGTAGGATCAGCTCATTGTCAAAGCGCCTGAATATTCCTAGTGAATATTTCTCTTTGCCTAATGTGAGAGCAGGAATGTTTTCCATACAGAGCTGCAGAATATGTGGTAGTGATTATTCTAAGACCCTGCATATTTCAAAATCCATCCAGTTCCTCTTTCCTGCCTAGGGTGTCGCTGCCTGCTGTGGAGCTTCTAGCACACTTTAAAGAAAACATCTGCCTGCTGAAATACAGTTCAGTCTGTGTTAGAACCACAGCAGAGAGCAACACCCCAGGCAGGGAAGAGGAACTGCATGGGTTTTGAAATGTGCAGGATGCTTGAATGAACACTATAGGGTAGGGTGGCCAATCCCAGGATCAGGATCGGCGGGATCTCAATATTTTGGCCCTACAATTGCTGGGATTAGTTCCCAATCCTGGCATTTTGAAATAAGTGGTTTAGAAGCTGCTCCCGTCTCCGGCTGTGCAGCTCTGCGATTTGGTCAGAGGTCACACTGCGGAGCCTGCCAGCCACACTGCTGCACACCCAGGCACCACCGTTCTGCCGCCAGGTTGGCGTTTTATTTTATTTGTGAGGCCAACTCCGGGATCTCGGGAATCCCGGTATTGAGCATTTTCCAATCTTGAATCCCGAGACTGAAAAAAATGTCCCGGGATTGGCATCCCTACTACCCTACTATGGAGTTTATTCTGTAAGATGGGAGTTCTATTGAACATGGGATGTTGCTATGGGCAACCAATCTATTGCTATCTAAAATCTTCTAGAAGGCGCTAAATAAATAAGAAGAAGATTTAAGTGTGATATATAAATGATTGGCAGCAAATAAGTGCGAGTACCTCAGCATATATACCTTATTAATATTAAAGGAGTTTCGCCAATTGGGCTTTTTTAATTGGCTATACACTCCATACGCTCCATGGTTTCCATCATACAGTATTATCGTCAGTGCCCTGGTTATGTCACAATCACAGTAATATCTAATAACATTGGACATGTAACTGTACAAACCAACATAGGCTCCCGACAGCTACAGAACATCCCTATTCTATCAGCAGACAGTTATAGTTCTGAGGTATATCTTCTAATCAGACTAGAAGGCAGGTGTCCTAAGGCAAGCACAGGGTGGACAGAAACCTCCCGTGGAGCAGAAAGGTTTAGGGAATTAAACCTTAGAATTCCTAGATGCGTCTCTAGGTGCTAGGCATTAAGGGAATGGGTCGTTGAGAAGTCCTATATCTATAGGGAGGGATATATGTAGGGAGCTACAGTACCCTAGGATTATTCTTACTATTTAACCCATTCAGTGAGATTTATCTGCACAGCAAGGGCTCAAATCTCACCTAAACCTCCATTGGCCCTAATGAGGCCAATAAGTCCTACCTACTCTTCATAGACCCAAGAATGTGTTCGGAGAGAAGAACAGGACAGGTACTGATTACCCTGGCTGGGCTTGTCTGATGGGAAGGGGCCCTACGACTCTGCGGACCTTCCCGGAGGTGAGCACATGGTTTACTTTTAATGTTTGTCTGAGCAAACTCTGGCCACACCCACAGTCTCATGTACCAGGGCACAAAGTGTCTCTCTGGCCCTGACCCCAAAGCCCACAGACTCAGTTACCTTCATTAGCTGATTCATTCTGCAGAAATAATTGAAAAAGAGGGTGAGATTTAATAGGATGAGATATTCAGAAAGTCAGAGATTTGGAAAGAAATCTCCAGTTTTTTTTAAAGCGGCAATCATTTACACTGCAAAATGATTGCCGCTTTAAAAAAAATTCACTTTCTGAATATCTCATCCTATTAAATCTCACCCGTAGTTTTTAGTGGTGGTTAGACAATATACACATGTATTGGTCGTTCTGGATTTCTGCTGAGTGCAGAGGTATTGGCAAACTAATGGTAATCTCTTAAATATCATCTGAAATATAATATAATTTGTGTGAATATAACACATAAACTAATCCTGACCATTAGTGACAGTGTTAGTGCAGGTCAGATTCTATAGGAAAAAGTCCTTATAATTTTACACAGCTTATATCACATATGGCGCAACACACATTGACAGATTAGAAGGTTCTGCGGAATCTGTACACACAAAATACAACACAATAATATATACATTGCCCAGCATTAAATAAGCAACACATTTTAATTGTAATTACTGTTCACATCAGGCACCAAGAGTTTCTGCATGGTGGCTGCCATTCCTCTACAACAAGGATGGGGAACCTTTGACCCTCCAGCTGTTGTTGAACTACACATCCCATACTGCCCATTGCTAATTGGCCATGCTAAAACTGTTGCAAGGCATGCAGGGATGCGTAGTTCAACCACAGCTGGAGGGCCGAAGGTTCCCCATCCCTGCTCTGTAAGATCACAGTGGGTGAGATATATACGTGACATGCAATGTAACGACTTACCCAGTACAGTGAGACGTGCGGGGCGTGATCGGATGGCGGCCTGTATGGCCTGACATTCGTACAGTGCATCATCCTGAAGCTCTGCGCGCTGTATCTTCAGGTGATGTTCCCCAGACAAATGGTCGCCCTCTACAGAGTATCGGGGGTAGCCTAAGGACACAGCAAGACAAGATTGTCTATGTAAAGGATTGATGGCAATAAGGATCAATAATGACAGTGGTACAGCCCAAGAAGTGGGTGATACAAGTGGCTCTGACCTCCTCCCCAGGTGTTCCTCTGACCCCGCTCTCCCTATCTGTAGTGCTACATTGGCCCCCACCCCTACTGTGTTATTGCCTCCTTGCCAAGGCTGGTGGCTGCAGATCAGAAGCAGCAAGGAGCGGAATCTATTACAAATGTAAATGTATCTGTTGTGACATCAACATGTCTCTCTTTGGGAATTTCTTTAAGTACAACATTAATATAGGATAAGAAGGGAATATAGACCATACTACACAGTGGTCGAAGTGGAAATTTTGAAGTGGGGGTATGGAAATTTTGAAGTGGGGGTATGGAAAAGTAAAGAGTGAATATAGTGCGCACCTTCGGACACCCCCCTGTCCATCAACGTCCCCTGCCAGACTGCCCCGTTGTACAGGGGTATTACAAAAGCACAATATGTGCTGCTGAGTGATCAGAGAGCATCCTGAGGGTGAAAAAAAACTTTTTTTTTTATCTTCAGATTAAAGTGGGGGTATGCCATACCCCCGTATACCGCCCCACTTCGACCACTGATACTACATGTACAGAATATTCAGAATCTCTTGCGTGCGAAGCTGTGATGGGTCGCTAGTTATCATATAAACGCTAGGCATATAATTATTACATCTGCGAACATTTACAGTATGTACTGTACCCGAGCTTCTACTATTAATGGTAAAAACATCAAATGAAACTAATGTATTATCAATATTATTTATCAGTCGCATATAAGGTTATAGCATGAAGCAATATCTGAATTAGTCAATATCTTTTGTTTATGGATGGATCAATACGCTCCTATGGCAGCAATTCTCTGCTACCACTGAGCGGCACAGATACCTTCTGCTATTTGTTCCCTTATTGATTTGTTCTGTTCATTTGCAATGTGTGTTATTATGGCCAAACACAAAATGCATTTTAAGCTACATAACAGCGCTGCCCCCGCAGTAAAGTGCTGAGGTCCCGCTCCCCTGGGAGGCTGCAAATCAGGACAATGCAGCTCCTGTAATACACAACTCCAAAAAATAATTTCAGCCAAACAACTTGATTGGTTCTCCTGTTCTGGATCCTTTACCCCCTTGGCTTCTGAGGGAAGGTCCTGCTCCTTCGGCTATGGGGAGGGAAACCTTAGTATAACCCAATAACGGTCTGTGTGCCATGTGACTATTCCCATCAGACATTATTTGCTGTACAGTAACAGCTAACCCCCCTGGGCCTGATTTGCAGATCAGGGTGAAGACAACACTTTGGGAAAGCCAAACTCTGGCCCTTATTCTGGTTGGTGCGGTAATATCCGCGTGAGTTCGTGCCGCCGATGTTTTGTGTCTGCGCATGTGCAGAGGCGTCTCTGCGCATGTGCGAGCGGGACGCACGGCCACATTCCGCATGAAATGTGTACACTACGAACAGGGGGTGGAGAGGGGCGTGAAGGGCTGTTTGGGCTCATTACCATATGTTTACACCCCGCATTTCATGGGCGTTCCCATGCAAACGCTGGGCATACGTATGGTAATGCGGCCGTGACGCACGTGTAGGGGGCGGACATATGACATTGCCGGATGTCAGCTGCCCGCCCAGATCCCTGCTTTTGCACGGAAAAATGTCCGTGTGGTCTGAGGTTGCGGGAGCTGCCTGGCCACTCGGTCCTGCATTCGATGGTCTGTGACCATCGAATGATGGGGGAGGTTCCCTGAGATGGAGGAGGTGTATTCATGAGAAATACACGTGCGGTCCGTTAGGACAGCTTCTTACCGCGTACGGACGGAGTTGGCGATCCGTATGGAAGGCGGGGTTTAGGACGCACGGTGCTGGCCGCATATTTGGATCCAGCCGCACCGATCAGAATAAGGGCCTCTGTCTGTTGTGTACACAGAAGACACTTACCTGATAGGTCTCGTCCTACGCCTAGTGCCAGCCCATCTTTGATCCAGAGTACAATGCCGTGGTACCCGGGTATGGCACATAGTAGACTGACTGGTCTTCCAGCCACCACCACTTGGTCCTGTGGCTGCTGGGTGAAGGACGAGGACGGACCTGGAAGAAAGAGACCATAATGAGGTTATGGGTAACAGAGGAATGAGAAACTGACAACAATAAGTCATATACAGATGTGACAACGATTGATAATAAGGGGGAAGACGTAGACAGAAGGTTTGACACATCTCTTCCCTGCTGTAAGAGGAACATATTCCCTTATATTAGAGATCCGTCTTGGTGAGCGAACCACTGTAATGTCATCAGCAGGGAGCAGCAGCAAGGTGCATTATGGGTCATGGGATTGTTCCGTTACAGTGTAGGTAAATCCATATAGCATAGTACTGCAACAGGACAAGGTCAGTCATCTTGATGGAAAGCCAACTCTACTTTTACAAGCCCACTATACTTTTCCGAACCGCCACACAATAGGGTGACCAAGGCAGCCCAACACGGGGTGGACAGGAGAGGGTCAGCAAGTGCCCTAATGTGTCTGTCTCCAATGAGAAAAGGGAATGATAAACCCTATGGATATGGATCACAAGGTCGACAGTGTGTAGATAGAGATTTAATTGGTCGGCATTGACTAAAGGATGATGCATAAAAAGGTTGACCACCTAAGCACTTGTGTGCCGCATACCCTTGCATGGTTCCCCATGCTTCAGGCCAGGTTTAACAAATTTTCTGTTCCCCATTGTGTCCACATTGATGGTATGAAGTATGAAAGAATAAATGTAAAAAGCAAAAAAAAAAAAACTGAAAACTCATGTCAATCACTTTGTGTGTCGACGATGTACTTGTGTCAACTTTTTGTCACGGTCGTGCTTTTGGTGACAACTTAATGACTGTATATATAGTTACTGTCGACCTACCACCCGGATACCAAGCTCTATGTACAGACTCCATAGAGACGGCGACTTTATTCTCTTGACAACAAGTTTACCCAGAAGAGATATTAGCGTAAGTACTATGCAAGCCTGGAGTACCAACATTTACGTGACATTGGGATAAATTCCCGTTACAGCCGCACCGCACGGTGCCGTGATAAGTGTGTACATATCCACTCAGCAAAAAGGGGATCACAAACTTAGGGCTCAATTCCGTCCTGCTCGTTAAGCTGTCCTTATTTGGAGCCTAATGGGCAGGTCATCACCGCCCCACCGAACGCACTCCCCGCTGCTCGCATCGCCTCGCTACGCCTCTGCATGCAGCCGAAAGGGAGCCCAGGACTTACTTTTTGGCTGCACGGTTTTCTGTGAATAGGGGGTGAGGGTGCTGATGGTAACCGCTCGCCCTGAGCAGACAGGGGAACGCCTGCGTTCAATGGAGCCCGTCTAGCATTTCTATGTGCACGCCCACCGAAATGCCGGGTGGTCACCCCAGAACTACCCCTGCCCATCAATGGGAAAAACTCAGGTTGACCTTTTGACTGCTGACCTTCCCATTGTCAACCTAATGCTCGTGTCGACCTTCCCACCCTGTCCACCTTAGCCATGTCAACCTATTTCACGTGCCGACCTTAGCCCTGTTGACCTTTAGTGGTCGACCTAATGCATCCCCTTTGCAGAGCTATGCTGAGAACAGTGCGAGATGCGCGCTGTGCGGACCCCCAAAGTGCTCTGCGAAAGTCGTCTGTAGGTTTATGGAAAGGGTGGGTGTGACGCAGGGGTACATTTACTAAAGCTGGGGATGTTACTAATATACTGTAACAACCCCGGTAATGCACACAGCCGGATGGTCAGTATGATTTGGGATACAGGTAGATGCGGGGTCTTCTGTCGGTCGCCAGCCCCTCTCCTCCAGAAGGTCACATCCTTACTGGGGCATGACGCCAGATGTAACAGGTGCGGGCAGGACTATAATGGCTGGGACGCCACCTATAAAATAACACATTGTTCTCTAAATTGCCCGGCAGCCGCATCCAATCTGTGCAATATCCTAATGAATTAAAAATGAGCACAACTGCATCTCGCTCTTGTTACAGAACACATAAAAACGGGACACGAGGATCTACATCGCTCCGGAACATTTCTACCTTCATAAAATAATGATGATAATAATCTCAGTTTTATTTAAATTGCGAACCCTCCGATGAACAATAGCAACAAGTGCAACTTAATAACACGTCTCCACTTGGGAGTTTTATTAGGGAACTGATTGTTTCCGTGGGAGAAGTGATGGCGGGAAGGGGGGGGGGGGATGTGTGTTCAGTGTCTCCTCACATAGACTATCCAGTCTCTTCCTCCTCTCAGGCACTTCTCACAAGGCTTCCTCAAAGGGCGAAAAGAATGAGCGACGAGAGGCAGAAAGTGTTCTGTGTCCCGCAAGACGGAGCTTTTACTGCCAACAATCACAGAATTATTGATTCATCTAAAGAAATAAATGTTCTCCATTCTATCTGTAAACAGATTCCTGAGTTATCACTTTGGTTTTCAGCAGATGTGCAGCACGCCTCACAGAAGAAGGTTACAGTCATAGTATCGCCGTATCTATTTATAAAGACAAACAAACAATGGCGATGCATGCTTCAACATCGTTTATCAAACGCGGATCAGCGGTCGCTCCGCAGCTGGAGGTTAACTGAGGTCATCATTGATTAAATATTGGTTACTAGCGTGCGTTATATTTATTATTATCTAACTTCATTTATCAACATGAGTTTTTATTGAGCTGACCATCCACTCGGGGTTAGCATAATAGTGTGCCGAGAGCAGCAAGGGGACGCGGTACACTGATATGATGTCCTTGTTGACTTATGTAAAAATTTGGGACAAAAAAAACGTGAAAAACTCATGTCGACATTTTGACTGTCGACCTTCCCATTGTTGACCTAATGCTTGTCTTTGAAACCGATCGACCTTAGCAATGTCAACCTATTTCATGTGTCGACCTTTTGTGGTCGACCGAATGTATGTCTATCTTCATAAAGTTGACCCTATGACCCATACCCACCCACAATGCATCATCACTTCCACTACGTTGTCTAGCAGCAGCCATAGCGGTGGATTAATTTATGGTCAGAGAGCTGAGAGGGTTAAATACTAAGTATAGGGTGTGAGAGATGAGGAGAGGCAGTAATGCACTTACCGAGCACCCCCCACCCCATCTCCTCACATCAGAGACCATCGCTGTCCTGCTCTCCCAGCTGGTTGTATAATAGGGGCAGCCATGCAGGATGCCCACTGTCCTAGTCTCCTTGCGGATTAACGTGAATAAGGTATAAATGCACTGATTCAAAGCTACATATTAATAAAGCAGGCGCCCGGGGAATGGCTTCTTTGTCACATTACACTATTTTCCTCCACAGCGCACACACACAGGCACATGCGAGCGGATTATAGATGACCGAACTGTGCGGATCGCTTATTGCATCCAACTTAGGCCCAGGATTAATATGACATGTATATTGTATAATGCTGGCAATAGGGGATTTTATTATATAAATGAATTATAAATTATATATAATCTTTTCAAACCATGTGCAATTGTCATAGATAGATGAAAACCTGCAAAACCTGTACAGAAGGTCCATACGGCTGTTCTTCAGGGTTCTACCATAGGCACCAGAACTGTTCTTAAACGAGCCAATAAAGAATTCTACCTTCCAGCAGGTTTATACCTTATCACCTGCAATACATTCATGTCGCCGGCAGTGAAGTGGAAACAGGCGGCCATTTTCTTGTAGCCCACCCCATCTGGCCTCAGGGATATTGCTAATCTCTTTGGGGAGTGAGGGAGATCACCAATATATACGGGAGGGGTTGTAGTCAGCATCCTAACAAGCAGGATACCAACAATGGGTTAGCAACTGCCGGCATGTCGATTGGTGAGTATGCGGGCTGGTTAGGGTCAGGTAAGGGATGGGGGGTAGGTTTAGGTACTAGTGGGGGACTTCAGGTTAGGCTGTGGGGAGGGGGGTAGCTTTAAGCACCAAGAAGGAGGATTAGGGTTAGACTGCATGGGGACAGGTTAGGTTTCGGCTGCGAATTGCAGGGATTAGGGTTAGGCCCTAGTGGGGAGAGTTGGGGTTAGGCTGCTAAAAGCGAGGGTTGGGGGGGGGGCAGGATAGGAGAGGGTAAGTATTAGTATTACCTGACCCCTGTCGGAATTCTCTCCTTTGGGATGCAGATGTCGGTATGTATCCATCAGGGAGTGTAGGCAATAATGCTGCACCGATTTCTATGTATTCTGGGAAACATACATGTGCATCTTATGTCATGTGCAACTCATGGCATGTGCCGGGTAATTTTGCCTGGCATCGTCATGGCTGCTCTCATTCAGCAAACGCTGAAGGTGCCCATACACGGTGCGAGGGTGCTGTGTGATGCGATCTAGTTCAAAACGCATGGAAATATTGTACAGTGTATGGGCACCTTTAGAGCCAGCACGAGATACAGCTTAATCACTTCTATAAACAGACGGTATAAACATGGGGTCCTACAATATACATTTATACCGTTTGTGCTCCGTGTCACTCATATATCACCCAGAACTATTCTATGATAACCTGCAAACATCATACAGACCCGGGATCGCTGTGGGATTGCATGCCAAGGTGCTGAGCCCAGACTTCCTGCCCATCAGCAATATCCTCGCGGGCACCATGCACAGCAAACAGTGGCAGATTATATTACTGCTCCAGCCGCAGACTAAATTTAGGTGGAAATTGACAATGAGCACAAGGTGCCTACTGAAACCGAGGCCATAAAATCTCTTGCCAGGCCAATCAATCACTGATTGCCATCACGTTCTTCCTCTGGCGCCGCTGGCAGGAGGCCAAGGCTCGCTGCTGAAAGCTGGAGATTGGGGATACCGCAAATCAGTCAGACCAATGATCTTGTGTAGCATAGGCTTAGGGGTGAACGGTGGGAAGTACAGACGCTGGTACTAAATAACACAAGTGCCAACTGCAGTTGTGCTATTCGCAAAAAAACACTATTAATAAAAATATAATGAACATCCTAACGGCTGATGATTGACCACGTATGTGAATAAGAACCTTATCTAAAATAACGACACAGAGACATAGATTTGGCAGAGAATATAAACAGATTTATTTCAGGTAAACTCTAAACTTAATTATCTATGAATATTAAATAGATTAAATGAATGATGGCAAAGAAAGAATGACTAAACTCTAAACAGAGCTACACCAAACAACCATAAGAGCTAACCACATCAAAAGGTATCCATTCAACCTTCTACCTTGACTACCCAACAGTCCAGGTGGTGTCGCTGCCCCCTTTAGGTGGTCCAGCAGATATACACAGCCAACAAAGGTGAGCGCACCAAAAATCTATTGATGAATTGACAAACATCTATAAATGACCTATAACAGGGACCTGATGTTCTTTCCCGCCAGGACAGCTAACGCAAAAAATAAACCAGCCACCAAAAAGGGGAGGGTTGTTGGGAAGAGGCTGACTCCACCACCATCTACTTCTTATAAACCAAACTACCCCTTTCTTCTCTGCATCCCTATTGGATAATGCGGTCATATGCTACCACAAGGTCATTTCCAGCATCAGGATGTTTAACCCTCTCCATTCCTTTTTAGTCATTGCGTTTCTCGAATGTAAAAGCAAAGTAGTAACGTAACACAGGGGGAATTATTTCAGATTTTTAAGACAGATATGCGGAGATCTACGAAAGCTTGGAGAGACAATCTGGAGAAAGATAAGTACATATCCACCAGATTCTGTTTATGTTATATTTGTTACCTAATACCTCCCATTAAAATATAGCCATAATGCCACCTAGGGAGCAGGCAGGGGTGGGTTAACAATTGGTCATAATGTGAGATGGTGGCATTTTGTGGCGTAATGTGAGTTAGGGGCATTATGTGGGATAATGTGACCTGAGTGCAGTATGTGGCATAATGTGAGCTGGGGGCACTATGTGGCATAATGTGAGCTGGGGGCACTATGTGACATAATGTAAGCTGGGGTCACTATGTGGCATAATGTGAGCTGGGGGCATGGGCGGATTCAGGGGGGGGGGGGCACCCGGGCATGTGGTTGATCTCATCCGAACCCATGGGGCTTCAATCTGATACAAGATCCATGTGGGTCAATTGGTTCAGGAAATATTGCGGGTAAACTGATTTTTTATATCTGAATTGTAATTTCATGGCAGTTCATGTTCTTTGAGGGCAGATTTATCTGGAACCAAATGGCCCAGCTTCACGGGACAAAAATCATCTGAAGATATAGCCAGATAAATCGGGAGCAGAGAGAAGGGGGGGGGGGGGGGAGTTCTCTACCCCCCACATCAGAAAATGCAGGGACTAGGCTGGTGTAAAAGGAAAGGGGCCATCTGGACCATATTCCCAGGTAAGTCCCTGCATTTCCTGGTGTGAAAGGGGTATTATTTCAACTAGCCGCGACCTGCAGAGCTCTGAATACAGCTGGGCAACAACTACATCCTTTCACTTTTGTCGCCAAGGTGGTCCTGTATACTTTAAACGCCAACCCCTCCCCTCCCCCTCCCAAATCCCCCTGTCATTTTCTCCTGGATCATGCCCTGGCTGAGGGCACTATGTGGCATAGTGTGAGCTGGGGGCACCATGTGGCATAGTGTGAGCTTTGGGTACTACAGCATGTATAACACAATGGTGCTGTCGTTTGTGTTTTTTTAATGAGATCGCCAGTGATTGACAATTTTGTTGGTAGCACCCCCTGCCATGTAGTTGCCTTGGGGCCCCCCAGAAAACTTATTGTGGCCCTAGGAGCAAGGCATGGTCACTATGGGACCTGGTAATATCCTCCTGGGCATGTCTAGTGCTTCTGAACTTCCAGGGTGACTCACTACACCCCCCTAAGACTGCGCTGCCGCGTACGCTATCATATCAACATATCACCTGCACACCGGGGGCACCGCACAGCCCAAAATTCTTCAGCATCCACATGGCCGGAACAGTCCATACTAGACTCCTGGCCATCACCCTGAGATGGGAACAGTAGCCAGCAACATACAAACTATCATTCCCAAAGGTAATTTTAGTTTCTAATATTTCAGTCCTCCTGCCAATCTGCCAGAACACTAATAGTAACAGTAATAATCTGCGCACTGTTCTGCGCGCTGCGCTGCTGGTCACCGCATTTCATATTCTCACAATTCTGCTAATTATACATATTTCTTTGCAGCCATTCAGACCTGCTCTACAATTAACGTTTGCCTCAATGGGTAATACATCACTCCAGGAATATACTGACTAACTGCACATAATGCCATAAAGCCTGTGCATTTCTATGCGGCAGCTGAAATCGCACTCACAGCTGTGTGACACTCCCTATACCCACCATAGTGATACACTTGTCAATGCAGAAGGGGTAGTGCTGGGAGGGTTTGAGAGTCAAGAATGACTGCTGTAGTAACAATCATGGCCAAAAGGTGGCGATATTCAACTCTTATACACACAGGTACAGTATGCAATACCAACAACACCCTAAACTGCATGAAAACTATGTACTTAATTAGCAATCCCATAAGACCCCATTATATTTTAGCAGTGGCTGACCCCTCTAAATGTAGCAAACAATATCAAAATTGGGTTTATTTATTAGCATCAAAGCGCAGTCATCAGGCTTTGGAACACACATTTTAAATGCTTTGAAATAGTCACTGAGTCAATAGAGTGTGTATTAGGCTTGGGGACGAGCATTGTGCCACACTGATCAACCACTTTCACCCACTGCCTGCACTTACGGCTTTCAGGGTGCATCCAACAGCTCCCTGCAAGCCAGTAGCATGGCAATAGTGCCCCCACAACGCGGCCCGCCCTTCTGTGTGTGTGATGTCAGATGCCAAAGGGGCAGGGCCAGCACAGAACACCGCCACGGCTAGTTACAGTGCTGGGCTTAATAAGTGTTCAAGAGAAAAATAAGATAACTGTTCGTCTCCAACCTCATCTCTGTACACACTACCCCCCTTCTCCCTACACATTACCACCCTCTCTCTACATATTACCACCCTCTCCCGTCACACTTCCACCCTCTCCCGTCACACTTCCACCCTCTCCCAACACATTACCACCCTCTCCCGACACATTACCACCCTCTCTCTACACCAGGGGTGGGGAACCTCAGCCAGTCTGAGTGGCCCTTCCACCCGCCAGGTGGCTTTACCGGGAGTAAAGTAAAGGGGAATTCTCGCAAGAGGTCGGTAGTTCTCGCGAGATTCCTCTTAATCAACAGCAGCCATAAACTGTCAGTCCTATTCAGTGGCAGCCGCCAGAGCATGGGACGGCTGCAGCAGGACAATTTGTAAGATACATTTTTAAATATGGCCAGGGTCGTATTTCAGTGCCATACCGCCCACCAAACGAGAGAGAAAGAGAAGAGAAAAAGAGAAAGGGCGGGATTCTGGTACAATCGCGGCGAATGTGTATATTTACTGCAAGATGACCGTCACTACTTCGCGCCGTTTCAGCTCCTCTCATCTCCATATTCTGTAAGAATTCAGTTACCGCAATCTGTTTGCGGTAACTGACCCCTGCGCGATCTCCGTCCTTTTTTGTCTAGTGCGCATGCGCCCGCTGTGTGCATAGCGGACATGCGCACTGGGCACCTTCCTGCTTCCGGACGCTGCGCAGCTAGAAGCGCGCGTCTTGCATATTTGTGTCAGGGCAGCCATTTCACTCGGTCACCAGTAAGTTTCCTATTTATGGCGCCCAATTATTTGCGAAACGGGTCACCATCGTGTGGTATGGGTCACCATACGGTCCTGGTTTAAATGTATGTGTAGTATGGGCCTTTTGTTCTATTAACGCTGACCTCTCCGCCAGCCAAAGGAGGCGAGTTAACACTCAGCTTCAAGTAGCGCGTCGGGGGTTACAGCATAAGGTGCGCGCGCTTCTCCTGTTCAACCCTATGAGGAGAGCAGCGTGCACCGAAAACCTCCTGAATGCGGAAGTGCAGAGAGAAGCACTGAGCCGCCGGAGGATATAGCATACAGCGGCGCCGAAAAACACCCGGGGCCGCGGCGGTGAGTGATATAGCATCCCGCCCACAGAGAGAGAGAGAGAGAGATACCTTCAGCAGCGCGTTCCCAGGTGTTCAGCCCCCTCTGCAGCATCTCCCCGGCGCCTGGTGTTCAGCAGCAGCACTCACTCCCCAGCACCGGAAGCGCTACGCTTTGTCATGTCACTGACATGACAGGGCTGCATCTTTCTGGTGCTGGGTGCTCGGCACTTGATCCCCGGCGCCTGTTCACAGAACAGACGCTGCAGCCACAGCTAGGGGAGGGGGCGGCACTTCCCGCACGGCGGCAAAGTATTTTTTTTAAGTGAAAAAAGAAAATCACGCCACTGCTTGCCGCCCCCAGCAGGTGCTGCCCATAGGCCCGTGCCTCACGGGCCTAGTGGGAAATCCGGCCCTGCATATGGCCCCCCGAAGGATTTTTTCCCCATACAAACGGCCCTTGGCACAAAAAAGGTTCCCCATCCCTGCTTTACACACTACCTCCCTCTCCTCACACACTACCACCCTCTCTCTACACACTACCACCCTCTCCTTAGTCCTTACACACTACCAACCTCTCCTTACACACTACCACCCTCTCTACACACTACCACCTTCTCCCTACCACCCTCTCCCTACACAATACCACCCTCTCTCTACACACTGCCACCCTCTCCTTACACACTACCACCCTATCTCTACACACTACAACCTTCTCCCTACCACCCTCTCTATACACACTACCACCCTCTCCCTACACAATACCACACTCTCTCTACACATTACCACCCTCTCACTACACACTCAACCCTCCCCTTCCAACCAATGACCATCATCTCCTCTACCCTGGTCACTGCATCCCATACGTGTATCCAAGATGTTGCCTGCACTTACATTGAACAAGCTCACTTGCCTTATTAGACTCTCCCCACCCATGAAAGGTTTCAAACCGTCATCTGTTCATCAAGCCGTACTATTCTGCAAAACCTAGTAACGAGACCACTCCCAGTTCCCCCTAGTTTGGCCATCCCTGATATGCTCAATTTCCACCATCAGGTCTCCTTGCCTGCACCCCATGTCTCCTGTCTGTCTCCCCCTCCATCTAGATTGTAAGCTCCTTGGAGCAGGGCTCTTTGTCCTCCTGTTCTCACAGCCCTCTTCTCTCGCACATTCACCACAGCTCTATTCACAGCTCTCTTCTACTCAGCGACTGTCTATACCAGCATCTCTTCTTACTCGTAACCATGCATCTCTACCAGCAGCCGCCCTTGGTAGACGCGGACACCTCTGCTTCCCTACATCCCAGCTGTATTGTGTACTGGGAATTGTGCCGCGAATTGTTACCTGTGCTCTGTTGTAGTGCCTGTTACTGTAATTTTTAGTTCTGTGTTCTCCATTTTGTTCTAATGTGTGCCCTATGTACGGCGCTGCTAACCACTTGTGACTTGTGCCAGGGAATAAGCAATTGGCCTTGCTGAAACGACTGAGAGCGATGCCTTACCTCCTGTACAGATGGAGCATCTTTCATCTTTTGCCGGCGCTCGCCAGACCCCTTGCGCTGAAGAGCACCGGCGAGAGAGACTGGGACGCACATGGGTCTCACACGCACGTGCGTCCCAGTCTTTCAACGGTGGCGATGCAGGTCCCTGCCCGTCTCCGCTTCAGGGATGACGGGCAGGGTTAGGGGGGGTGGCGAAGGGCACCGGGGGAGGTGGCAGGGACCCGGGACAAGGTCCGTTGCCACGGGGCTCGCGAGCGCCTCGTGCACGCGCGCCCCTGGCGGGAGCAGGCCGCTGGCGGGGCTGGCGATAGAAACACCAGCCCTGCAAAGTTAAGGCCGGCTCCATCTGTATATTGGCTATCCTGAAGACCTTCTGTATGTCGATCAGTCTTTTGTCAATGTCGAAACCTAGAGTATGTCGACTTTTTTCAAAGTCGATCTAGTTCCTATCGACCTTTCGGTGCCAATCTATTCACTGTAGACCTAGACATTGTCTGGGGGCTATACCACACCCCCTCTTTTATTCTGGAAATGCTACGATACATCCCGTAGTAAGGTATGGCAGCAGGGAGGAAGCATACATATGTGGATCCAATATTCATCCCGCCACACCTGTGAGTCACTGCCGACACACATTGCCAGGAACAAAGGCCTCATTTACATGCCAGCGTACAGCCTCCCTCCCAAGGTATCTCTGTGTAGGACAGCTCACAACACCAGATACACCTTTCATCCCATCCCAGTGGAAGCCACTACTGATATACGAGATCTGACAGCGACGGCCTGTTCTTCCTGC
Organism: Crinia signifera; assembly: GCF_055691185.1. NCBI lineage: Eukaryota > Metazoa > Chordata > Amphibia > Anura > Myobatrachidae > Crinia > Crinia signifera. The sequence continues at coordinate 84,000,864 of NC_139226.1, forward strand.
AGACTAATGGCAGATAACTGCTTCTTGGATCAATATCAGATCAGTAAACCAAAATACTGGGCCGTCCCTGGTTAAGTGATTGCTCCGCACAAGTGTAGTCTGCTTTTGAGCTCTACCAACAAACAAAAACAGGATGGCGTGCTGAATCAATAAGGGGATCAGATGCCTATAATCTCATCTTTGTTGCAGCCCGTGTAGACCTTTAACGAAGTGTCTAATCACTGTGTTTGTAGACGTCCTCCTCATCCTTCCCTGCAACACGAGTGCGGAATTAGCACTTCAAGAAGTAACATATGTACTAAACTTCTAGTCTGATCTCTGATTAATAAGAGGTGATCTAGCCCTTGGAATGATTGGCACCTCCTGTGCTTCCGTACATGAGAACCGGTTCCCCATTGACCTCATCAACCTTATTTAATTGATATACTGTACCTAGAATTTCTATCGCGTCTGAGATTTGGAAGGTTTTCCCTACATGTGTGTTAACCTCTAAACACACCTATTGGTACGACTTTGTCTTGGTCTTTCTTTTTATTTAAAGGAAAGACATTAAAATAAAAACCTGCTTTTCGACAACCATGTAATTTACACAGCCTATTAAAAGTCTTATTCCGAGCCACTGTCAGGGGTACTGCAAATCAACTTAATGGGTATAAGGGGGGCACCGCGGCAGCAATGGAAAAGACGGAGGTGATTTTAGTTGTAAGTATAATTTAGCACTGTCCTTCAACTATAGAACAAATCCTTAGGGCTCATTGATATACACTGCATGTAGGTGCCAAACGTACACTAAACTATGGCTCTCGATCGGCTCTAACCTAATGCAAGTCAGATTTTGGACTTTGTGTGTAAACAGCCCTTCATATGCAAATGGCTCAGGTTTCGGACTGGTGTGCCTTCTCTCCATGCACTTCGCTGTTCTTATACCCCTCTCATGAATCTGCAGGATAATGCTGGGAAACGCGTCATATGCAGAGTAAAGTTTTATGCTCAACAATGTTTTTAATTAATTTATATACTCATCGCATGGTTTCTTTGCAGGGAAACTATTTATGTACAGTAAGTGGTGACAAAGGACTGACCACCCCTGGCCAAGTCCGCCCAAGAGGACACCTCACACTATCCTGGTCCAGTCCGGTTCCGTCTTGGTCAGCATATCACCATCCAGTCCTGCCAAGTCTCTCCTGGCGTGCACGTTACCATCCTGTGCTGTCGGAGGGTTCAGTCTGGTCACGTAAGTGCTCCAGAGGAGCCTGGTTCCGGCTCACTGGCAGCTCCCACTGTGAAGGACGTTTAGGAAAATAGCCAGAAGCAAGCTTTCAGTTTATAAAATGGGTACTTGTGTATTTTGGCGGCGCCCATCGCATCGCATACCATACCATAAGGCATACGATGGTATGCGATGCGACGCGATATCGCGCAATGCTGTACAATGTCATACAATTTTAAAATACCTGTGAAGCCCGCGAGGGGACTCCGATACCTGTGAAGGTATCCGCATCCCCTCGCCACACTTTCTATTCTCAACTCCACGCCGACGTGGATAGTGGGGGTATGAAAAGGTCGGAGGACGCGTACCGCCGCCGCTCACCACGCTTCGGGTTCACGTTTATAGTGGGGGGGGCGGCGTGGGGGTGCATTTCACATTGTAAGCACCCATTAGGGTGCTTAAAAGCACCCTTTATGGTGCTTATACGATCTTTCATCGCATAGTGGGCAAAAATCGCGTCGCATCGCATGCCATTCGATGCATGCCATGCGATGCGACGCGATTAAAACATTGCGCGATGCACATCGGGGGCACCGCTATAATACACAAGTACCATAAAATGAATTACAAAAATGACTGTTAGGAGGAAGACAGTGACAACACTTATACCCAGCTCCCAGGTACTCAGAAATGTCTGCCAATGGATATACTCTGGCTCTGAGAAGCCTTGTCCTGCCGTCGGTGAGCGGGTTAAAGGCAGAGCGTCTCTGCATGGCTCGCTGAGAGAGGAGACAGGTGGGTAACGAGCAATTTGACATCTTTGTGCTTTACAGCTCCCTTCAGTCTTTCAGTGGTCGGAAGCCAAAGACTCCTAAACAGTTTGCATGACGCTTGCTAAACACTGCGGGGAACGGTGCCAGGCCCGGCCGCAGAGGAAAGAGGGATGGGAGGCCCAGCGGACGCCTTGTGTGTCTCTGAGGTTGTAATGAAGAGATTTCTGAGCAATAGGGGGCAGCGTGCGGACTTCATACTTGTTCTCTGACAGTACATACTTCTGCTATGCAACTGCTGCATGTTTAACTCTTACTTGTGCAGAAATGATTGATATTGCTACTGAAGGATCAGACGGCTACATATTGGACCTTATTCTGGTCCATTTCAGCACATGTGCTGGGTGTGTGCAGCCATGGGGGGTGGGGGCGTGGGTGTGGCTCCTTAGCATATGGGAACGCCCAGCATTAATGGGCCGATGGTGCGGGAGGTGGGCAGCTGACATCACCTGATGTCAGCTTCCCGCCCACTTCCCTCCGAATGTGCACGCAGATCTAAGGTCTCTCTGAGCAAGCTTAGATCTGCATGCACGTTCTGCATCATTCAATGGTCGTTGACCATGGAATGATGTGGGTGTTACCCCGCAGACTGCGAATGTATGTTTATGTAAAACATCCATTCGCATGTTGTGTGAATACATGTGAATGGTGGGCTGGTGTAACACCATTCGCAAGGTGGGATCTGGTTCACTCGCAAGGATGCAAATCTGCATACAAGCGAGTGAACCAGAATAACTCCCATAGTGTACTAGGGGCTTTATGTACTAAACCTTGGCGAGAAAGTACCAGCCAATCCGCTCCTAGCTATACAGCATACTTGTCTACTTTTGAAAACTAGTTTCAGGGAGATTGAGGGGGCGTGTCATGCTCAATCCAAAGGGCGTGTCCAGTTCCAAATATGGAGAGATTGTGAAAAGAGATTGTGAATGTGGCACCTAGAAGCGTGGGTGTGCACTGCTACATCTGAGAGGGATCTTTAAAAATGACTGATATACAAATATAGATGAGCCCCAAAGCAGTTACTATGAGATATTATACTTGATAAAGTGCTGGGAAATGGTGCTGATGATTCAATGTAAATGTATCAGTCTCTCATTCCTTTTTTCCCCAAAATGTAACAGTGTAGTGTGAGCTAAGTGACATAAGGGAGATTGCTAGACTAATGAGAGAGAGAGGGAGATTGCGGATATTTCAGGGAGTCTCCTGCAGAATGCAGGAGGGTAGGCAGCTATGCTATACAGTTACTGGCTATTTGGCCCATTTATAATGGAGTTTGAGCTATTTAAAACCCATTGTGTATGATAAATGGTGCTCCAGCGAATCCGCTTTCAACTGTCATTTTTCAATAATTCATAGACAAAGAGTTTTAAATGGCAAAAACTTGCTGATAAATCTGCCCCATAGCCTATAACAGCGGTTTCCAACCTGTGGTACGCGTACCCCTGGGGGTACGCGTCCACACGCTGGGGGGTACGCCGCGGCCCGGCCTGTAATGGCGGCCGTGCAGGGCCGTTTTTACAGGGGGACGAGCCGTGCATCTGCCCGGGGCGCCGCACGGCTCGTCCCCGCTTTTTAAATGCTGCCACTCAGTCTGCTGAGCTGACCTGTATATGTATGGAGCGGGCGCCTGTATGCTGCCTCCGGTGGCTGTGGTCGGGCGCCGGACTTGAGAGACTGTGTGTTTTATTATGTCACAGCCACAGCCGCCTGTCACATTGATATGTAGACTGACAGGCGGCTGTGACTGTCTGTGAGCGCCGAGCGGCGCACAGGGCGGGGACTGGTCTGGGCGGCTGAATGAAGGAGCGGAGGCGGGCATAGAGGGAGCCTCAGCCGGGGAGACCACTCAGAGCAGAGTGGACCCGGCGTGGAGGCGGAGCTATGTCACTGTGAAAGTGCGACATGCGAGTGGTGACTGCCGGGTAGTGCCTCCCCCTTCCTCTGATCCAGACTAGCCAAGCAGGGGACAGAGGAGGGAGGTACCCGCGCGGTTATGCGCAGGCAGGCTGACATTGCAGTGCGGACAGCCAGCAGACCCACTCCACACGCTGCTTGGTAGCCTAGAGCCAGCTCAGCCAGGGCCCAGAAAGTCGGATTGACTACATTTATGTAAGTAACAAATTTTGCTGACTATGTGCTTCTGCTGTGGCCTTGGGGAGAGGGGAGAGGGGGTAGGGGGGAGGGATTTTGTCTTTTCTCAGGCGTGGGGCATACTTGTTACTGGCACTGTGGGGCATTGCTGGCACTGTGGGGCCATACTTGTTACTGGCATTGTGGGGCATTGCTGGCACTGTGGGGCATTGCTGGCACTGTGGGGCATACTTGTTGCTGGCACTGTGGGGCATTGCTGGCACTGTGGGGCATACTTGTTGCTGGCACTGTGGGGCATTGCTGGCACTGTGGGGCATACTTGTTACTGGCACTGTGGGGCAATGCTGGCACTGTGGGGCATACTTGTTGCTGGCACTATGGGGGTATACTTGTTGCTGGCACTGTAGGGGCATTGTTGGCACTGTGGGCACATACCCAGTACCATGGGGTCATACCTGGCACCGTGGTGGCATTCCCGTTTCTGGCACTGTGCGGGCATACCTGGCACCATTGGAGCATATGTGTATCTTGCACTTTTGGGGACATATGTGTATCTGGCACTATTGGAAGGCTAACGTGATCCGTTGGAATGTCTGTTGCTTCAGTAATAGAGATTTGACAAGGTTCTGTTATTTTATATGCTGTCCGCAGAATGGGCTGAGCTTATATTGTGGTCAAGTGGTTGCACTTTTTTTTTTCTCGTCATTGCCAGTATGACTTGCCCCTGTTAAGCCACACCCCTTTTTAGGCCACGCTCCCTGAAAATTTCACGAGGGGGTACTCATAAATGAAAAGCCTAATCAAGGGGTACGGGAGACAAAAAAGGTTGGGAACCACTGGCCTATAACATGACAGTTAGGAGCTGATTGCCTGGCAGGACTGTTTGCTGGAATGCGACATAAGAAACGCTGTCTGAAAAGCAGGGATCAGGTAAGTGGCAGAGGACACCATGACGCCGGACCTCCGGTGCCAACACCTGCAGGCAGAAATACCCAGTTGGCATTAGCAGCTGCGGTGTGTTGAAGCTTCTTACGACATGTACGTATGCTGGGACTCTAATGCTTGGTGCTGACTATACAGCACGTCATCACAGGTTCCGTTTAATAGAGATGTTATACTCCTCACAGCGGCCTCCGCTGTACTAATTACCCCATTTCTGAGATGATTTTACAATAGCAGCTTACGTGTAATATCGAGCACGGGGACCTGAACTATTTGTCACGTCAGAAGGCGCAAATGTCATGTAACCTTTCAGACACACTCTGTACAGGCTCATTGTATGCGGCTGCTCTGCGGTGACATTTCCCGGCTAATTACTAAACATTGGTACTGCAGAAGCATTCTATATCACAGGGCAGCCACGGCTAGTGGCCACGGAACAGATGTCATTCGCCAGACTTACATCACAGGAACATAGGCATATAGAGTTACTATATGAAGGCATCATGGAGTAACCACAGGGTCCCCGAAAGGAGCACATTACTGCAATGGCGCCTATTGGTAACGGGGCTCCTGCGCATGCACAATCTGACTTACCATGCACTTTATTTATGTGTCGACCATAGCCACGACAATCTTTTGTTTGTGTTGACCTTTTCCCCATGTCGATCATATGCATGTCAATGCATATGTCAATGCATTTCACTAAAGGTAGACAGGTTCGGAAGGTCGACACAAGCATTAGGTAGACAATGGGAAGGTCGACAGACAAAAGGTTGACATGAGTTTTTATGTATTTTTCCCAAAACAGGCGGTATTCATACCCTACCATCCACTAGGGCGTGGAGGGGGAATATAATAGTGCCCCCAGTGCAGCAAGGCTCCGTGCCACATGCGAGGGGACGCGGTACACGGACTGACTGGTTAAGGGGAAGCACTTGCAGCTCCTGCCACGGATGAAACCCTCAGAGGTAGAGAGGTTAACGCTACCCTATAATTCTCCCAAACACCACTCACCGCTGTGTTTTCTATCTTCTCAGAAGTCAGAGCCTTTTCCTCCGTGTACGCCAGGCTGCCATGGATTTTTTTTCTGTAAGACTTCCACCCAAATGTCACATTTCAATCACAGATTGATTGAAGACCATGGATTGCTTTTCCAGCATTGCACTCAGCGCCACGTGGCCGCAGCCAGCAATAGATTGAAGAGAAAGGAGGAGGGGAGGAGAAGGCCCACGTCTCTCTGGGATAAAGGCACCACAGTGCGAATCAATGGGTTTAAAGCATTAGTACCACCTACTGTACTTGGCACCTTCATTCAAACGAGCCTGAATAGGTCATTTAGCTCAGTGCAGAGCTGGCAATCTGAGACCAAAGCTCTTACCCAGGACATAATCACCGGCCCTGGTCTACGGTCAGTCCGCTGCTGAAATAAAGGTCCCTGTTTGATGTGTAACATTTGCAAGTATTATATGGATTTCCGGACTGTGGTAGATGTGGCACTTACCTATACGGTATAGAAGGTGGAGGTCCTGCTTTTTAAAAGGCTTTTGGGGCCTAATTCAGTAAGGCTTACTAAGCAATGAAGATTCGCTGCTTAGAGAGCCCTGTAATGCCAGTCGAGCCAATGCCCTTCATGCTCACATTGCTGCCGCAATGCAAATAGGTGTTTTGCGAATAAATCCATTTGCTGGGGAGCGTACAGGCCAAAATCCATTCGATGGTCGCCAACCACTGAATGATTTCTGACCCATCCTTAAATAAAAGACATTCTAGGCTGACTTATTTAGACAGAACAGGGTGGGCATGTGACGTCAGGTGCGCGCCCCGTGTAGGCTTCATCACACCTGCGTTCGGATGGGGACACCCATCTCCCCGAAAATGCTGGGTGTCTTCATAAGCCAACCCCAACTGACTCCCCCCCCCCCCCCCCCCCGGAGCAAATATACCGGGGAATAGAATTAGGCCCTTGGGATGGGAAGTCTGGTGTTACAATAAATGAATCCTCCGGCATGGTATCTGAACCAACAATAAGGTCGAAAATCGGTAAGTCGATCCAGGGGTGCTTCTAAAGAGGAGGCAGCCCATGTGCAGACTCTATCAGTGCCCCATCCTCTCTAGCCGGCAGCACTCTAATCTCTGGGCACTAGGGGCCCAAGCGTTATCCCAGAGTCTACTGAGCATGTGAGAAACGCCATAAAAATGGCCACTGCTCTATTTTCACAGGGGTTTCTGTAATGCTGCTGCTGACGTGGGAGGCCGGAGGGTGAGTATATTACAAATAAAAATGGGTGCAGTGTGGACCCCACTGCATACATTGCACCCATTATAAATACACTAGTGGGTCTATCACTGTTAATCAGCAGGGTCAAAAAGTCACGGCGCTGGTCAGCATGGATTACTCACCCTTATTTTATTTTTATGATTCTTTCTTAATTTCCCATCCGCATGGACTCCCATATGTGAGGGAACACTGTAAACTAGATGGGGGTTAAAAATGAATACCCAAAGCCCTCTTCCACAATCATGGCTGTATCTACAGATGAAGTGGTCTATCGGACCGATTCAGCTGCAGCTAACATGTGTCACTCTGCAGCGGCCTGGAAATGTATTGAGATGCCCAAAGTCAGCAACGCAAATCTCAACACCTGCGCACAAAGTCGCAGCATCTGAAGGTGATCATTAGATTGCTTTTAGAGTTCACAATGGCCGCAGAAAGTGGGTCGCAGAGCCATTGTCACTGCGTTTGGGATCGTAGATTCCCTGCAACAATTTTTGGCAGGTATTCAATGCTGTTTGCGAGTGGTGACAGCGAGCAGGGCTTCCTGCTCGCTGTCACCACTCACCATGACAGCATTCAACACAGCCTCCGCATCCGCCAATTCCCCCTTGCTCCGTTTTTCGAGCGAGGGGGAATTTGCGGATGCGGCTCCAGAAGCAGCGAGACCCGTGGCTAAAAACTGCGAGTTTTCTGCAGCAGCCGCGGGTCTCGCTGTTTTGGGGAATTCTCGCCGTCCTGTGACGGCGAGGAGTTCCCCAGGACGTTGAATAGAGCGAGCGGCCGGCGCGGGGGTTAAACAGCGAGGATCGCTGGTTTTCTGCAATCCTCGCTGTTTAACCCCCTCGCCGGCCGCTCGCTGCGGCATTGAATATGAGACAGGTGTAATAATCCTGGTGAAGTGATACAGTGGAAGGTGATAATGTAGCATCCAATCAGCTCAAAACCATAATTTTTTTAACTCAGCGTGTAACTTGACAGTTAGGAGCTGATCAACTCACAGGTTACAGGGTGGGCTGGAAAATGACAATTTAGAGCTGCTTGATCAACTTTATCACTTCATCGGACTTAGTACATCTGCCCCAAACTGTCCCAGACCAGCAATCACTTTGCCAAAAATCCTTACAACCATTGGCCACAAATGCCCAGTGGGATTCAAACGCTGTCGGTCTGCGAAGGGAATCGTTCAATCAAGTCCTGTGCATCAGTCTGCAGAGATTGAGAATTCGGCGATCTGCGGCCATAATAAAAGTCAGTCTAGACGAACAACAGAAATATCACTCGATGGTGAGCAACCAATGAATGATTTTTCGGCTGTGCGGCCACATGCTTGGGGATTCGCACGGTGGGAAGTGTTTACATGCAGCCTAATGAACAGGTGCGAATCAGGCCCTATGTATCCAAGGCATAAGATTCCGCTAACTATGCCCGCCCCTCTCTCAGACAACAGCCAATTACATACAAACCACAGTTCCTAACATATGTCCGACTGGGAGACCCTCAAAGACTATATTGGTCTACTCAGATGTCAATCAGTAACAGGTCAGTGGTTTGAAAAGTGTTGTATGTAGTTCGCCCACCCTCCCTCCATTTCTATTATGAGCGATGGACTGGCACAAGGAGAAACTTTGTAAAATTCATTTTTATTATAGGGTAGCAAAGTGTTCCAGCATAATGATATATCTAAGGTGAATTTGTTCTGCTTTTAATGGACTATCAGGAGATGCTCACAAATTCAGTGTTTAGAGATTGGAAAAGCTTTGTAGAAAATATTACACTGTGCGTAAATCCCCTGTCGGTCCATTAAAAGGTAGAAGAACCCGTGATGAATCCTCAATCGCACAGGATCAATTTGGTTACTAAAACAGCCTTTTAACAAACATTTGACAAAGCGGTATGCTGCGTATAAAGAGACTTACATTTAGCTGCAATTGCCAAGAGTGTGATAAGTAGGGCTCCTAAGAGTGACTGCGGGAAACAAGGAGTTGTCAGAGAGTGTTGGAAGGAAGATCTGTAATTGCCTCGGTGTACCTGACTGATAGAGATGCAGCTGCTGAACTTGGTGATTGATACAGTGGCGGATTAAGGGGGGGGGGGTGTAACAAATTTGTTTACAGCAATTGATGTAATTTCACATCTAACCAACGCAAGACAGACACACGGAGGAGCAGGCAAGGGGAATTATTAGCAGAATGAGACAGTTAACCCTTCCATCCCCTGGCACGTGCCCTGTAGCTGTGGCATCTGTACTAATTGATGCTGGAAGTCACAGAGGCTGGGCAGGGACATGGTGCCAGACCGATGCACTGTACATGACCTGACCTCACAGGTTCTCAATCACGGTCCTCAGGACCCCACACAGTGCATGTTTCACAGAATCACAAGTGAAATAATTGGCTCCACCTGTGGATCTTTTAATATGTGCCAATGAATAATGAGTGCTCTGGGTGACCTGGAAAACATGAACTGTGTGGAGTCCTGAGGACCGAGTTTGAGAACTCCTGATGTAAGAGAAACGGTTATATTCTACTAGATAAGTTAGTAAAATAAGATATTTAATAACAAATTGTTAGCAGTAACATGAAGGAAAATTACAGGCAAACTGTTGCCCTAATTATCTGAACCTGGGAGAGAACCGCTCTCCCCTGCACGACACCCCATGTTCTGCAGATAGGGTATCTGTGTAGGTATGTACGTAGGGCTAGGAGTTAAGGTAAGTGTATGTGGTGGAAGGGGCTGTGTACAAGAGATACTGTAGGTAAGTGTGTTCTAGGTTAAGGAGGTGTGTAGGTGGGGTATGTGGCTAGAAATATGTAAATGTAGGGGTATGTGTAAAACGGGTGGGGGGGGGGGGGGGTGGGGTGGGGTGGTATTTGGCTAGGCTGCAGATCCCAATATCCGGCCATTACTGTCACAATAAATACAGCTCTGTCCTAGTAGCCAATGAGAGGAAAGCAGCTCACCTTCCGACATCTTCCGGAACTTGTCCTTCGACATAAATCCCAGGGCCAGCCCAAATTCTGAAACAACAGAAATATAACCAATTAATCATTGCAGGGACGCCAACAGCAATTCACATTAATACAAATGAAATGACGGTGAACGGCCTTATGCGTTCGACATTACTGCTCTAAAACAAACACTAATATAAAAAAAGAATACATTCACTCCAAGTGCACAGCAAATCATCCCATCTGCATTGGTGCTCAAGGAGCATGCCCCCACCACCAGCACCCTTTTAAAGAAAAAGCACCCCCAGGCCACCAACTGCCATCCTAACTAGTGATGTCACTTATACCTAACCCATGGCTACATGTATCTTGCATGCAATCTCCCCAGTGCCACACAGTTCTGACATCCTGTAACGCTCAGACATCGGTGATCTTGTTCTGATCTGTGGAAATTCGTGCAATCGCTCAAAAAACATATACCAAGCTTTATACAAGTATAAATGTACATAATGCACTAACACATGGGCTTCATTCAGACCTGATCGCATTGCTAATTAGCAAGCCAGACAATTATCGGTAGACTGTGAGTGCGTAGGTCCCATAGTATGCATGGTAAGGCCTTCCTGCAATTACATCCTGCTACCGCTTTTATCGTTGGCCATACACAAGGTGATTGATGAGAAGCTGGCGTGTGAGTGGTAACCGGACATTTTCTGGGAGTGTCAGGGAAAAAGCAGGCGTGGCCAGGTGTTTGAGGGGAAGTCATGTGATGTCAGCTCCGGCCCTGATCAGCCTGATTCTGGGTATGGATCATTGGATAGACACCAACTAGGTCGCCAAGCATTAGGTCGACATGCATGAAGGTCAACATGCAGGAAGGTCAACATAGGTTAGGTCGACACAGGCATTAGGTCGACATGGGGAAGATCGACAGTCAAAAGATCAACATGGGGTTTTTCACTTTTTTGACCGAAATGTCGTCACAGTCGACATGGACACTGAAATGTAGAACCGTGTCACCCCGCATGGTTCGCTGCACTCAGAACATTTTATTCTCCCCCCTCGCCCTAGTGGACGGTAGGGCATGAAATACCACCTGTCGTCACATGTCGGCTCAAAAAAAGTGAAAAACCCCATGTAGATCTTTTGACTGTCGACCTTCCCCATGTCACCTAATGCTTGTGTTGTCCTAATGACCCCGTCCACCTAACCCATGTTGACCTTCAGCAATGTCGACATTCCTGCATGTGGACCTTCTGTCACGTAGACCTTCCTGCATGTCGACCTAGTGGTGTTGACCTAATGCTTGTACACCTAGTGACAGTAAGCCCTGGGCTAGGCACAGACTGCACACATCGGGAAATCATTGGATGGTGAGCAGCTTGCCAGTGGATTTGCAGCTATTTGCAGGCCTGCTATATTTTCACAATCGTTTTGCATGGGGCGGGATTTCACTCTGGCGGAGCGGCGTATTCCTGATCACTCTTAACCCCTTCCCGACACATGACGTATATATACGTCATGAGTCGGTTGCGGGGGAATCAAGCCAGCTCACGGAGTGAGCTGGCTTGAAAGAGAGCAGGTAATGGCTGTATATTACAGCCAGGTACCTGCTCTCACGGCCACGAGCGGCGAGTTCGCCGATCGTGGCCGTTTAACCCTTTAAGCACCGCGGGCAAAGCGCCCGCAGTGCTTAAATAGCTGATCGGAGGGGGGGCGCCCCCCTCCGGCGCCGATCGGGGCCCCCCGCGGCGAGATCGGAGGGTGCCGATCGGTTGCCATGGCAGCCAGGGGTCTAATGTAGACCCCTGTGCTGGCCATGTCAGCATACCTATTACATCCTGCCTGAGGCAGGATGTAATAGGAAGTGCTGAAAATCACTATGTTCAGCCATAGAGCTCTATGGCTGAACCTAGTACAGGCGATCGCGCCCCCTAGTGGTCAAGTACACTAGGGGGCCTTGTAGTAAAAGTAAAAAAAAAAAAAAAAATAAGTTTAAAAAAAAAAAAAAAAAAAATATTAAAAGTTCAAATCACCCCCCTTTCCCCATTTCACAAATAAAAATAAATAAAAAATAAAAAAATTAAACATATTTGGTATCGCCGCGTTCCTAAAAGTCCGATCTATTAAAATATAACATTAGTTATCCCACACGGTTAAAGGCGTAAACGGAAAAACATTCCCAACGCCAAAACTACGTTTTTTGGTCGCATCGCCTACCCAAACAAATGTAACTAAAAGAGATCAGAAAGTCGCACATATCCCATAATGGTATTAATCAAAAAGTACACTTCAGCCCGCAAAAAATGAGCCCTCACCCAGGTCCGTAGGTGGAAAAATAAAAAAGTTATAAGCCGCAGAACATGGCGACGCGACGCAAATTAGAAAAAACGTAAAATTTTCTATTTTTTTTTTAGTGGTAAAACGTAACGAAAACTATATAAGTTTGGTATCACCGGAATCGTAACGACCCATAGAATAAAGATAACCCATCATTTTAAACGAACTATGAACTCCAAAAAAAACGTAACCAGCGCAAAATTGTGGAATTGCGTTTTTTTTCCTTTTTACCCCACATTGAATTATTTCCTGATTCCCCAGAATATTATACGGTATAGTAAATGGTACCATTAAAAAGTACAACTTGTCCCGCAAAATAAAAGCCCTCATGTGTCTATATAGCCGGAAAATTAAAAAAGTTACGCTTATTTGAACGCGAGAAAAAAAAAAAAAAAAGTTAAGAAAAAACGCCCGGTCGGGAAAGGGTTAATCAATGTTGGCTGTCCAGGGCTAGAACACACATTTACTAACATTTAAAAATGACTATATAAAAATACAACTGACAGTAAATGATGTGTTTTAGCCCTGGAACCCAAACATCGGATCAACTTGCAAAATCCATAAACATCGTCAAAAGAAGACCAACATCGACCTTTGTTTTTGTGTTTGTATTATCTTATTCATATGCCCATAATCTCATGAATGGGAGAAGTAATAAGAATATTTATATGGCGCGCTTTCTCTCAATCGGAAACAAAGTGCTTTTACATTTGCATTTAAAAAACATGATATTTTCTGGATCACGGAGCCTGCTTGCTATGTGCCTGTGATATACTTGGAAGGGACGTCAGGCGGAAGTAATTGGAGGGCAGAGCAGTTTTCCCCTCTATGGCTCGTGTCTGAGATGTTTCCCTACTAGGGCATGCGAAGGGTAGCGGTGCGTCTATGGAAAATGTACTTTAATATAAACGGGGCCTCCCACAGAGCTGGACTTTTACATGCCGTAAGGAGGTAATGCAGTATTGATTGTGCATTTGTATTCATCAAAGTAACGAAACACATCAGGCGGCCTGCAATGGGAAATCAGCAGCGAAGGACTTGTATAAGCATTAGGGAAGGAACATACAGCTGGGAACACGTACAGTGAGATTGCCAATGTCCTAGGACTGGTCCTAACCCAGACAGGTCATCACTGCAAAGGTTTTAGCAAGAGATGGGAACGTTGGATACGCGCACGGTTCCTCCAATCATAAAATACTGTATCACCTGGGTGATCTTCAGAAATCTCACTCATTAGAAGCATAAAGCAAAACATAATACTAATCATAAACCATCAACATAAAAGATAATACACAAGATCAGCAGAACGCCATCTACAATATGCTAGCTACAGCATTAATCCCACATCTCTCTCTATATGCCACACCATTCCACGTCTCCATCTACCACACCATTCCCACGTCTCCATCTACCACACCATTCCAACATCTCCACCTACCACACCATTCCCATGTCTCCACCTACCACACCATTCCCACATCTCCACCTACCACACCATTCCCACATCTCCATCTACCACACCATTCCCACGTCTCCATCTACCACACCATTCCCATGTCTCCATCTACCACACCATTCCCACATCTCCACCTATCACACCATTCCCACGTCTACACCTACCACACCATTCCCACGTCTCCATCTACCACTCCATTCCCACATCTCCACCTATCACACCATTCCCACGTCTACACCTACCACACCATTCCCACGTCTCCACCTACCACACCATTCCCACGTCTCCATCTACCACACCATTCCAACATCTCCATCTATCACACCATTCCCACGTCTACACCTACCACACCATTCCCACGTCTCCATCTACCACTCCATTCCCACATCTCCACCTATCACACCATTCCCACGTCTACACCTACCACACCATTCCCACGTCTCCACCTACCACACCATTCCCACGTCTCCATCTACCACACCATTCCAACATCTCCATCTATCACACCATTCCCACGTCTACACCTACCACACCATTCCCACGTCTCCATCTACCACTCCATTCCCACATCTCCACCTATCACACCATTCCCACGTCTACACCTACCACACCATTCCCACGTCTCCACCTACCACACCATTCCCATGTCTCCACCTACCACACCATTCCCACGTCTCCACCTACCACACCATTCCCACGTCTCCACCTACCACACCATTCCCACGTCTCCACCTACCACACCATTCCCACATCTCCATCTACCACACCATTCCCACGTCTCCATCTACCACACCATTCCTACGTCTCCATCTACCACTCCATTCCCACTTCTCCATCTTCCACATCATTACCAATCCCACATCTCTATGTGATATGACACACCATTCGTACGTCTTCATCTACCATAACATTCCCAAGTCTCCAGCTACCAAGACATTCCAACATCACCCTCTACCATCCATTCCCATATCTTTATCTACCACGCCATTCCCAAATCCCCAAGCTTATAGTTATTTGGTAAAGGTGACCACGTACATTTACCCTCCCCCCCCCCAATGATGTGTCCTTTATGCAAATAGATTAATTTAGCAGTAAAATCACCTGCACTGGCCATAATACAATTGTAATACCTTTTGCACTATGGCCAGATCGCAGTACAAATTTGTTTGGACAATGGGCAATACCATGTGCACTGCAGGTGGAGCAGATGTACCCTGTGCAGAGAGAGTTAAATTTGGGTGGTGTGTGCTGAAACTGAAATCTAAATTGCAGTGTAAAAATAATGCAGCCAGTATTTACCCTGCACAGAAACAAAATAACTCACACAAATCTAACTCTCTCTGCACATGTTACATCTGCCCCACCTGCAGTGCACATGGTTTTGCCCATTTTCCAAACAAATGTGTACTGAGCTCAGATCTGAATAAGGCCCAATGTCCCTAGCCAGTCGGTCTTTAGAACTGTGTCGGCCAAGTTTTATCATTGCACTTCTCTGTCTGTGCTATACTTATTACTGTAGAGGGCCTAAACATGTGCAGAATTGGGCAGCAGGGAGGAAGTGACCCCTATCTGCCCTTATCTCCCATATTGTACTAATTCTGGGGACACATAAACAAATCACTCAGCCATATGTTGCCGACAATCCAGGCATTATTCATGGGTCTGGCCTGCCAAGATACATCCTGGGCTGCAGCGTAAAACGGGAATAATTAGCTTCTGTCACCGAGATTTCAGGGCCTAATTTTGCCGCCCCAGGGCCCAGACACAGGGAAAACAATATTTAATTTCGTTCAGTGGCAACAAGCAGTGAACTTAAGATGTTATCACCTCCGCTCTTCTGCCCAGATCCCCACAGAAATGTCTGTAGTGTTTTATTCATGACCAGATTTACAAAACCTTGTTAATCTTTAGTGCACCTGAGGGTCTGTCCAAGTGCATAGAAGATAAGGTGCGCTCTAGATCTGGGACATGACAGCAGGTATGTGGGTCATAGGATATTGTACTGCAGAATTCTCAGCTATAGTAGGTCATGGTCTCCTGGAGGAAGTTTTTCCAGATTCAGGGGCAACGGTATGGCCTTGGTCAAGGTCATTTCATTGCAGCTTACAGATTCTACACATCGAGAACGTATCGCTGAGGAAAACAGGGATATGTCCTGTAGATATGGCTTCCTTCTATGTATTAAGGGTGATAACATCAGCTACCACCGAGTCCAGCAAAAGCACCCACAAGTGTAACTAACAAGTAACATAGTGGCGCACATATCACCAAAATCTCCAGAATGGCGGAAGAAGTGTATTATTTAAGTAAAGCCGTTAATTCCTAATTGAAACATGTTCAGATAAAATATTGTTACATTGATTCTAAACCTTTTTTTTCTACAAATTTTTTATTGTTTTCCTTTCATTTGAATTAAAAAAACTCACTCCATTGTAGGAGCTGTCTAAGTCAGGACAGTGGTGGGTGGTGTAGTTGGGGTGGTGGGTGTGGTTTGTAATAGAGGGGTGGACTGGGGGCGTGGTGAGGTGCAAGGGGCTTTGGGTGGGGGCATGGCTGCATATAAGCTTTGTATAATGACAAGATTACCTGCATTGTAGATCAAGGGGATGCAATTTAGCGCAAATTGTGCCCACTTTACTTGGCAACAGGCTGATCAAGGCCGAAGCTGATGTCACACGACTTCAAACGCCCGGGCACGCCTGCATTTTCTGACACTCCCAGAAAATGGATGGTAACCACCCCCAAACGCCGGCATTCCTGTCAATCAACTTGCATATGGCTAGCGATCAAAAAAGTAGCAGGTTTTTATCGCAGGATGGCCTCGCGCATGCGTACTACAAGTTGGAAACCAAGCCAAAAAAGCAAATAACTTTGCGCATGCAAGAATCCATATGAAATGAATGTATAAACAATTATTTTGCACGCAGGATAAATACTGGCTTCTTTTGCATGCAGACCATAAATTCTTGCCATCTTTATTGTTACATTGCAATTGGGATTCAAGTTTGCAAAGAACCTCCCATATACTGTAGAACATAGAACCCCAGGGCATAGCACTTCCATCCAAAGCCAAACCATACATCTCTTCATAAATAGTGCCTTAGGGAAGATGGATGACATTTATGCGCAGTCTTTGATACACTGTCAATTTGTTATCATTAAGAACACGAATGCGATGCTAAGCCCAGTCATGGCAGGTCCTAACCTCAGTGTTGGGGTGGAATATTAATGGGAAGTCATTTTACAGATAGGCAATATGATTGCATGGCAGCCTAACTCCTGCAGCGTGCAAGGGCTGAGTAACTCAGGGATAAAGGAACTAATGAGGTGAGGGTACAGTACACAGAATTGTAATCTGTGCCTGCTAAATTGGAACATGGGTCTCTGAAGGACAGATAATTCCGCCCTTTCGAAATGAACAGCTGGCCGGAACGCGGCATCTCCGTGTCGCCTTAGGAACAGTACAGTACATCTTTGATCTCTTAAAACCTCAAAGGGGGTTTTGGAGTATCAGTAAGGAGCAGACGCGGACAGGTCTTGGCCTGAGCACGACAAGATGGGGTTCTAATATATAATTCCTCTTATTTTGCTCGTCTTCTCCGTCTCAGCAAAAGCTGGTACACAACCGGGCGTGCGCTCTCCACGGTAACTCCTTGTCTACCAGGGCAGAAGGAGTGAGATGACAGGCGATGCCTGGGGCATGAGTAGGGCTGAGAGATATGTGACCACATTCTCCATTTTACTGTGGAGCGAACATAAAAAATGCACAAAGCAGGTTTTTTGGGATATACATTTTTCAGGACGCGTGATGCCTTATAAAAGAAGATCGCTTTATATATGGTTACTAGGAAATGCCTGCAATCCTGCTACGGCCTTACTGATCAACATTACAGATAGGTACAGCCCAACCTAAAGACCTTAATCAAAGTCTGACCTACTGTACTGGGAACACGTGCTGTTATATTGTGTCCTCACTTAGGATATAATTAGTATTATTATTCTTTATTTATAATATTGCCCCACAAGGGATCTGAGGCACCCAATTACAGAGTGCATAAACAAATAAGCAAAACAGGAAACAGTGACATATTTATTTATTAATGGTTATTTATATAGCGCACACATATTCTGCAGCGCCGTACAGACAGAATGGGGGAAATTTAATAGGATGAGAGATTCAGAAAGTGAGAGATTTTGTAAGAAATCTCCAGGGTTTTTTAAAGCGGCAATCATTTACACTGCAAAATCAAACCGGTTTTGCAGTGTAAATGATTGCCGCTTTAAAAAAAACTGGAAATTTCTTTCCAAATCTCTCAATTTCTGAATCTCTCATCCTATTAAATTTCACCCATAATTTGATCATTCACATCAGTCCATGCCCCAGTGGAGCTTACAATCTATATTCCCTACCAAGTGTACACACAGACATTCTAGGGTTCATTTTTGTTCAGAGCCAATTAACCGACCAGTATATTTTTGGATTGTGGGAGGAAACCGGAGTACCCGGAGTAAACCAACGCAAGCACGGGGAGAGTATACAAACTCTGCACAGTTAGGGCCATGGTGGGAATTGAACCCATGACCTCAGCACTGTGAGGCAGTAATGCTAACCATTACACCGTCCGTGACTTACAGGTGAATACAATAGAGGACAAGTACAGGGTACATAACTTGCTCCTGAGAGTTTACATTCTTCAGGGGAGGGGCAGACAGACAGGGGTGACACAGATGGGGTAGACCGTAAGCGTGGAACAGATGGTTAGGGTGAGATTAAACTTGGTTTGGCGAAGAAGTATTGTAGAACCCGTTCAAAGTTTTGTAGAGAGGCAGAGAGTTTAAGAGGGAGAAGTAGAGAGTTCCAGGGGTAGGTAGCAGCAAGTGAAAAGTCTTGGATGTAGGAGGAAGCAATCAGGCAAGAAAGGCATTGTGCATCAGCAGGCAGCAGAGGACAGGTGGGAGTGTAAATAAGATATAAGGTCAGAGATGTAAATGGGATAGGAGTGGGTGAGGGCTTTGTAAGTGAGTGTGAGAAGCTTGGTAATGTTCTAGCCGATGTCCCCTCATTACTGTTGCTGCATGAGATTTATGAGCCGCATTATGTGAGTTTTAATGGTCAGATATTCCATATCTGGGTCAGATATTCCATATCTGCTGCACGTGCTCGCTTCCTCCGACACTCAGAAGAACGAAAATGGGCTATTATAGGTATATTGGTTTGCAAAGTACAGTATAGCGCCAATTGGATGCTAATGTGGCTGATTAGATAATGCCTTTATTAGCAATAAAGAAACGTAATGATTAAAGTGCGAATGCCACAACTGTATTATTGCATCGTTAGTGCTAAGAGTACTTGTGCCATTGTTGGAAGTGCTTATGAGGAATCCTGTTAATCATACATTAGTCTGAACATCAATATAAGGCTATTATTTACCAAAGAGACTCAAACGTCTCAATGGGGTCAGGACTGATTGGTAGATTACTGGAAGTCTAGCAAAAGGAGCAATTTGACTGAGTCAATGACCGCGTTCTCCGCGCCGAGGCCGCGGGCTCACATGGTGGTTACTGGCTACGCGGATGGCCATTTTTTTAACGTTAAGTTTGAAATGTTTTTGGATGATGATCAATTAAATTTCAATGGAGAAAGGGCACAGATAATATGACGGGTAACAGTGCATGGTACTTATCGAAACTCCCCCCTGCCCAATGACATAGACATTACTGTATGTTGCTGGTTAAGGGGGAAAAATAGAATCTTTTTTCAATGCTATTATTTTTTGGTTCTTCATTTTCCTTCAGGTGGAAATGGAGTATCTATTTAACAGATGTTTTAACATATCTACTAGTTTGCCGGAGAATCCAGTCAACCTGCGTCAAATGAGCTTGGAAAGATGCCAGTCTGAGCTGTCACTGCCCCCTCCCAATGCCTACTCATTACAGCACATCTTGGCAGGCAGGCGGCAGCGCTCTGGAACCTTTATATGAAGCTATGCTTTTGTCTCCAAATAGACATTTAAAGGGAAAGCAGCACAACATGGCGTCATTGGGACCATTACTGAATAATTAACTGGATTAATAACTCTAGGTATACTAGGTATTCCCGTTATGTATTCCTCTACCCCTCTTTCATTATAGGAGGGAAAGACAAGAAGGCAGGAATGCAGGATACACACTTGTCTTGTAGAACACAGCGCCCTATAGGTTGAAACATACACATGTGATGTCACAACAGCTTAAATGACAATACTCTCAGTCGCTGCCACCCCCACCCCCTTTTGGGTCTATTCACTGTAGATAAGCACTTCCTCCTAACAAAGGGTCACGCTGGAAAATGTTAAAGAGGCAGAATCTGCAGGAGAATATATTCTCCAGCCAAAGGGCCACCATGAAATCCTCTTATCTCCACCTGGAGCTGAAAGCTGCAAATAATGGTCCTGATTCAGCTTGGTTAGCAAAGCAAAAAGCACAAATCTGGGCAAAGCAATGTTGCACTGCAGGCGGGGCAGATGTAACATGTGCAGAGAGAGTTAGATTTGGATGAGTTATTTTGTTTCTGTGCAGGGTAAATATTGGCTGCTTTATTTTTACTTTATTTAGATCCCACCCAAATCTAACTATATGTGCACATGTTACATCTGCCCCACCTGCAGCAAAGCCCATATGCATGCTTTTTTTGCTGTGATAACAAAGCTGAATCAGGCCCAATACTTTATTTATTTGAGTAAAGCAGGGGTGTAATGTAATAGGGTGAGAGAATCAGAAAGTGAGAGATTTGGGAAGAAATCTCCAGTTTTTGTGGCAATCATTTACACTGCAAAATCAAACTGGTTTTGCAGTGTAAATGATTGCTGCTTTAAAAAAAACTGGAGATTTCTTCCCAAAGCTCTCACTTTCTGAATCTCTCGTCCTATTACATTTCACCCAGGGTCTGCTATCATTTTTAGTTTATTTTACTTTTTACCATAGAAAGATCAGTGGAATGCGGCACAGCTGCTGATGCATGCAGGATAGGCGGGCAAGGTGGTAACGCTCCTCTTACCAATCACAGCCAGTACAATAAAATCAGAGGTGTAACTATAGCACCGCAGCCCCCGCGGCCGCGGGGAGGTGCTGTGCATGTGTGGGCACCGAGGGGCTGTGGTGCTATAGCTAGCCCCCTCCCATCCGCCCATCTGCCGCCCGCCAATCCGCCGCCTGCAGCCTTACCTGACTTCACTGGTCCCGTCCCGGCTCCCTTGCTGGCTTCATTCTTCTGCTAGTGAGACGGACCACAATAAAATGTCCGCCCCATATAGCAGACAGTTCTCTGAAACTGTCTGCTGTATGGGGGCGGACATTTTGTGTTGGTCCGTCTCACTAGCAGAAGAATGAAGCCAGCAAGGGAGCCGGGACGGGACCAGCAAGACAGGTAAGGCTGCGGACGGGGGGTGCGGCGGGGGGCGCCCCCCATTAACGGCGGGGGGGTGCCCAATTCATAGTTACGCCACTGAATAAAATATTTTATAAACAGCAATAGAAACCTCCTGTTATGGCCACATCCTTACTAACATAATCCATAGCTGTGGTAAGAGGATGCGGCAGAAGGCGGTGACGACAGAACAAGCGTTAATCGCTGCGTCACCATTGCAGCAGCTGGATGTCAGGAACAACAATGGACTTTACCATAGTGGCTCACAGCTAAATGTTGTGCACATTTAGATACTTATTTAATAGATGGCGCGATAGTCAGAGCATGCCCATAAGCCGAAGCATTGTACCGCCTATACTGCGTTGGCAACTGAGTGCCCAGCACTGCCGGCAGGAGTGCAGTTACATCTAGATGTGCATACAATAGTGTACACGTTCTCAATTTCGGTCCTCAGGACCCCACACAGTGCATGTTTTGCAGGTCTCCTCATATAATTAAGTGAAATAATTAGCTCCACCTGTGACTCTTTTAAAATGTTAGTCAGTAATGAGCGCACCTGTCGGGAGACCTGGAAAATGTGAACTGTGTTGGTTCCTGGGGACCTACTTTGAGATCCACTGCACTAGTTCACTGGTTCTCAATCTCGGTCCTCAGGACCCCACACAGTTTGGGGGTTATTTTGGTTCACTCTTTCTGACAAATTCCTTCTTAGATGGACAAAACCATGTGCACTGCAGGTGGGGCAGATGTTACTTGTGCAGAGAGAATTAGATTTGGGTGGGGTTTTACTTCAGTGAGATCTATATTGCAGTGTAAAAATAAATCAGTCAGTATTTTCCTTGCACAGAAACAAAATAACTCACCCAAATCTAATTATATCTGCACCTGTTACATCTGCCCCCCTGCAGTGCACATGGTGTTTTCCCTCTAAGAAGGATTTTGGCAGAAAGAGTGAACTAGCATAAGGCCCTTTGTGTTTTCCAGGTCACCCGGTAGGTGCACAGGTGCACTCATTACTGGCTGACACATTTTAAAAGATCCACAGGTGGAGCTAATTATTTCACTTGTGATTTTATGAATAGACCTGCAAAACATGCACTGCGTTGAGGTCCTGAGGACTGATTTTAAAAACTTGTGCACAAGTGGATCCTAGTTTATGAGCAATACGCTCTCTCAGCCGCAATGCAAAGTTCTGCTGGAAATCAAACACTCAAACAACTGTCTGGTTCCAGCTCCCACATATATTAAACCACACTTTGGATTTTTTTTCCCTGGCTATTGATTTGTATTAGATTGGCTGAGCTATTATGTGGCAATTAAAGTTTCAGACGCTGTATCAGTTAAATCGCCACATTTTAATTTCAATTAGAGCTTTGTAAGAATGGGAGAACATCTGCTCCTGCAAATACAGTTTGAAAAACAATTTTATGGTTGACTCCTTCACTCCCGGCCACTGAGCGAGACGACAAGCGTGACAGCGGAGCGGGTGTACTGCCACAGCTTTAAGCGATGAAGGACAGAAACATTTCCTAAACCTAGTATTACAGCTGTACAGATGGGGAGGATGAGAACAGGTTCCTCATCCATCATATCAGTGCTCTCCCATTTACCTCCAGAGCAGGTCCTTCGTGCCAAGCCCGGCATATGCCAACATTTTAGTCTGCGGCATATCCGATACGCTGTCCTGGCGCAGAACTTGTTGTCTAGCAACGGTGGATTGTGACTGGGTGATGAGAATCAGGCCCAGAGACAAGAGGATTGAAGAGCGAGTCACTGCACTCAGTATAGGGATAGGCATAGCCTAGACCAGGCATGTCCAAACTATGGCCCTCCAGCTGTTGTGAAACTACAAGTCCCATCATGCCTTGCCACAGTGTTTCTATGAGTTAATGCTGAAACTATTGAAACGCATGCTGGGACGTGTAGTTTCACAACAGCTGGAGGGTCATAGGCTCTTATTCAGATCTGATCGCAGTACAAATTTGTTTGCAAAATAGGCAAAACCATGTGCACTGCAGGTGGGGCAGATGTAACATGCGCAGAGAGAGTTAGATTGTGTTATTTTGTTTCTGTGCAGGGTAATTACTGGCTGCATTTTTTTTACACTGCAATTTAAATTTCAACACACTCCACCCAAATTTAACTCTCTCTGTTACATCTGCCCCACCTGCAGTGCAGCATGGTTTTGCCCATTTTCCAAACAAATTTGAACTGCGATCAGATCTGAATAAGGGCCATAGTTTGGACATGCCTGGCCTAGAGCATTATGCTCTCAGTATAACAATGGGCCCAATTCTGCTTTGTTAACAAACCCATGCTGCACTGCAGGTGGGGCAGATGTAACATGTGCAGAGAGATTAGATTTGGGGGGGGGGGGGTGTCCAAATGGAAATCTAAATTGCAGTGTAAAAATAAATCTGTGGGCTACATACAAAAGCAGACAGTATTTACCCTTCACAGAAACAATATAAATGTATTTCCACCACTATTCAGACCAGCTTGCTAGGCTGCGCATATATTCTGCCAAGGGAGCAGGTAAACGCCGCCCTGCCAAACATACACATGTGCACCGTGTAATGACTAGGCTCTGTGGCCTGCTGTTACCGTGTAATGACTAGGCCCCGTGGCCTGCTGTTACCGAGTAATGACTAGGCCACGTGGCCTGCTGTTACCATGTAATGACTAGACCCCGTGGCCTGCTGTTACAGAGTAATGACTAGGCCCGTGGCCTGCTGTTACCGTGTAATGACTAGGCCCCGTGGCCTGCTGTTACCGAGTAATGACTAGGCCCCGTGGCCTGCTCTTACCACTTAATGACTAGGCCACGTGGCCTGCTGTTACCGTGTAAGGACTAGACCCTGTGGCCTGCTGTAACCGAGTAATGACTAGGCCCCGTGGCCTGCTGTTACCGTGTAATGACTAGGCCCCGTGGCCTGCTGTTACCGAGTAATGACTAGACCCCGTGGCCTGCTGTTACCATGTAATGACTAGGCCACGTGGCCTGCTGTTACCGTGTAATGACTAGGACACGTGGCCTGCTGCTACTGTGTAATGACTAGGCCGTGTGGCCTGCTGTTACTGTGTAATGACTAGGCCCCGTGGCCTGCTCTTACCGTGTAATGACTAGGCCACGTGGCCTGCTGTTACCATGTAATGACTAGACCCCGTGGCCTGCTGTTACCGAGTAATGACTAGGCCCCGTGGCCTGCTGTTACCGTGTAATGACTAGGCCCCGTGGCCTGCTGTTACCGAGTAATGACTAGGCCCCGTGGCCTGCTGTTACCATGTAATGACTAGACAACGTGGCCTGCTGTTACCGTGTAAGGACTAGACCCTGTGGCCTGCTGTAACCGAGTAATGACTAGGCCCCGTGGCCTGCTGTTACCATGTAATGACTAGACAACGTGGCCTGCTGTTACCGTGTAAGGACTAGACCCTGTGGCCTGCTGTAACCGAGTAATGACTAGACCCTGTGGCCTGCTGTAACCGAGTAATGACTAGGCCCCGTGGCCTGCTGTTACCGAGTAATGACTATGCCCCGTGGCCTGCTGTTACCATGTAATGACTAGGCCACGTGGCCTGCTGTTACCGTGTAATGACTAGGCCACGTGGCCTGCTGTTACTGTGTAATGACTAGGCCCCATGGCCTGCTCTTACCGTGTAATGACTAGACCCCGTGGCCTGCTCTTACCATGTAATAGTAGAGAGAGTAGAGAGCGCCATACCTTTTGTCTCCCACTAACAGGGGAGTCTTTGTAGAGCAGCAGCCATCTGTGTGGCGCGACTAGAGTCACCCCTAGTTGTGTATCTTACCATGTAATGTCTAAGACCCGTGGCCTGCCTTGCGCATCACAGCTCATCTGGGCACTGGCAGGTGTAACTACTGGGTGGTTGTATATGAAGATACCAACAAAGGGACAGTTCTAGGTCACGGATTAGGTGTTATTACATCAGTTTGATGACAACCGCCTGGAACGCCGGTAGATAATTACACCATGGTTGCATTGCAGCGCATTTAACGTTACTGTTTATACAATGATGATTAATACTGTGGTGTTTGGGAGCATATGGCTGGTAATAGCTGTTTATGCGCCATTTACAGCAAAAGAAATGGCGTCCTTGCTTACAGATGGGGTCACCTTGTTAGCGCACACATACATCTCTACCCAGATTACTTCCACATTATACATACAGTATAAAGAGAGCAGTTACAAATCCACACACCCACTTTCCATCACAGTACAAAGCATGGCAAAAGTTTAGCGATGGCCATTAATCATGTGTAATGGTTAGCATTACGGCCTCACAGCACTGAGGTCATGGGTTTGATTCCCACCATGGCCCTAACTGTGTGGAGTTTGTATATTCTCCCTGTACTTGCGTGGGTTTCCTCTGGGTACTCTGGTTTCCTCTCACAATCCAAAAATATACTGGTAGGTTAATTAGCTCACAACAAATTAACCCTAGAATGTCTGTGTGTGCCTGTACATGTGGTAAGGAATATAGATTGCAAGCTCCACTGGAGCAGGGACTGATGTGAGTGTTCAAATATTCTCTGTAAAGCGCTGTGGAATATTTGTGCGCTATATAAAACTGTTAATAAATAAATAATAATCATCAATAGTTTATAGTCAATGTAGAATACTTTTGCCAAAGATGAGGGAGAACCAGGTGGTTTACCTACATCAATGGCACAGTATAACTGAATCATTTTTCTTTTCCCTCCAAGGTGTCAGTACATTGGCGGAACTACTGTGGATGCAGGGGGTGCAGCTGCTATGGGGCCCGGCGGCTGGGGGGGGGGGGCCATGGACAGCAAGCAGTCCCCTGCCCCCTCAGTAGTTTCATTATTTTATTATAGAGCCACCGGTGGGGGGTTGCACCGTAGGGAAGGAGCCGGGCGGGGGGTAGCGGCACGCCGTGCAGTAGGAGCCAGGCAAGGGGAGGCAGTGTGCGGAAGGAGTCGGGCCGGGCAGGATTGGCGCTGTGCACTGCTGCGAAAGGAGCCGGGCCCGAAGGGGGGCGGGTGCCGTCACCGGCGTGTAGGAAAAGCCGAACACTGAGAGAAGTTATGCACAGAAAGTACTGGAGAAGTCCTGCTGGCTGCTGGTGAGATGGGCTACTGCACATAAACATGTAGCAGCACCAGATGCAATATGATTATATTGAAATAATACATTTAAAATGTTTTATTTACGTTTTATGGGTTTATCTGCGTTTATGTGTTTCTTTTTTTGAATGTGTTTATCAGGCTGTGAAAATTGGCATAGCTGGTAATAGGCATTACGGTGGGCTGCATAATGTGTATGGGGCATTGCGGTGTGTCGCACAATGTGTAAGGGTATTACGGTGTGTTGCACATTGTGTGAGGTTATTGCGGTGTGGCATAATGTGTGAGGGTATTATGGCGTGTAGCATATTCTGAAAGGGGCATTACAGTGTGTTGCATAATGTATAATGGGCATTGCCAGGGGGGCCCCATTATAAATTTTGCTATGGGGCCCACAAAGTTTTAGTTACGCCTGTGTCAGTATACAGAGTATAGCTCCGCCCCTGACACATGTGATGCCCCAACCCAAGGGCAGAGCTCCGCTCAGGTGATTACTAATTTACAGAGAGCCGTCATTGTGATCATTCTGTTCTTTCAAAGCTTTTGTACTTGGCATTAGGTCGACAGGTTCAAGGTCAACGTGACAATTGCCAACACACATATTGTCAACAATTTTTTTTAAATCTTTAGCAGTTTTTTTCAACATCTTCATCATTTACCATCCAAGATGACTACATTTGGGAATAGTTACTTGTGCCAAGCACCACGGTAACGGAGGACCTTGCCCATAACGTGCCAACAAATACGGCACACTAATTGGGGTCACAGACCAAGAAAAATGGTGTTTTTTTTTAAATTTACATATTGACCTATATGTCATCTTGATAAAGGTCCACTCGACCGAAACACGTAGATCCTGTCAGAGGAGAGAGTGAACAGCCCCATAGTCCCCATGGTGTTTGTGTGGGATATGTAGAAAACTTTTATGGATTAAAACTAGTGGACATTTTTTTTATCAAGCCTGGTCTTCTAAATTTTCTTGGGAAAGTTTACACCTGTGATAATCCTGGGAAAGATAAAAGAAACTGCTACGGGCGTTGGCCCCTAATTAAAAGGGGTAAGTAAGGTACGCTTATACAGATGGAGCCGGCCTCTTTCTTGCAGGGGCTGGCGATTCTATCGCCAGCCCCTGCCAGCGGCCGGCTCACGCCAGGGGCACGCACGCACGAGACGCTCACGTGTGCCCCTGGCTACGGTGCTTTCACCGCCGCCCGTCTCCCTGAAGTGGAGACGGGCAGGGACCCACAGCGGCTCCGTCCGGAAACTGGGACGCACGCGCGTGCATGAAAGACCATACTCTATATTCCAATCTTTTTCCACACCCAAAAAAATGTTAAATTTACCGACTGTCAAAATACCAAAATTCATTATACTGCCTTGGTCAAAATGCCGACATGGTCAAAAGGTAAACTTTTAAAATGTTGACATGTCGAAAAGTTGACATGTGTATTATGATTTTTTTCGCGATCCAAGTAAGCATAGAGTTTCCATGCTTGAAGCCTAGGAAGGACTTGGTACATTTATACGATGTCCATGTCAACCCAAAAATGGGTTGCCTTTTTGACACGTCAACAGTTTAAATGTCAGCATTTTTTTCATGTCGGCATAATGAATGTTGGGATTTTGAACATGTAGGTATTTTGACTCTCTACCATTTCTTGCCAGTATTTTGACCATCAGTATTTTGAATGTTGGGAAATCCTACTGAACTCGTTCAGAATGTCGACATGTTTTGACTGTCGATCTGGGTGGGAGATCTGCTCGTCAAATGTCGACACTGCCATATCTATGAATGACTCTCTACCTAATTGTAGTCAACCCAAAGATCCACACCCTAAAAGTGGCAATGCTCCAAATGTCAGCATGTACTTTTGTCCCCTAATGAATTAATAAACAGTAGATGTGAGACGTGAGCACATGTAGTAGCCAAGGGATAGAGGCCCTTACAAACTTTTGCTACAGGGCCTACAAAAATCTAGTTACACCCCTGGTAGTAGCGCATGTAGTAGCTCCGCCCCGCACAATGCACCGGCCCTGTCAGTGCATCCGGCTCAGTATCTTCATGTTACAATGTTACATCTCTATCAGAGGCGTTTTTATGGATATGGAGCTTGTAGCAAGGAACAAACCGCTTATTCCCATTACCGCGGGCGCCAGAGTGTAACAGCTAAACTGCAAGTGACACCCAGGCCGCTGAACCAGGCAGCATTACTAGTGACAAGACCTAAATGAAATGTCAGCACAAATTGACCTCCTTGCCTCCACCCCCTCCTCTCAGCGACTTATCGATCTGCATTCCGTAACCATGGACACCGCACAAGAACGCTACAATGCTGACATGTGAGGGATGTGTGTTTGGGACGACTGTGGTTTTGTGCATCGGACAAATAAGATGTGACCCACAATATGACACTTGACGCTCCCCGGAGATGCAGATGGCGGTGTACTTTCGTGGTGCAATTACAGACATAGGAGGAGATATGGACTGGAGGGAGTATTACTAAATCTCTTCTAATAAAACTGAGATACAAAGTATTATACTGTGTTTCAAGAGGCTTTTTATCTTCCGCCGCCGTCCCCGCTTCCACTGGTAATGCAGGCAGAATGAATAGAGGGTGATTTGGGGAAATTACTGGAGGAGACAGAGACATTTGCCTGTATTCCGCTGCCTTCTATTCAGCAGAAAACAGACCTGACCAGGGAGGAGGCGGCATCAGCGGGCTCCCTGCACTGTTATATGTAACGCGCGTGTACGGCCTGGCGAACTCGCTGCCCTCCCCATACCAGACATACCATACAGCCAGACATGTCACTGCCAGTCCGCTCCTAACTGTCATTTTAAGACCCAGTCTGTAACATGACATTTAGGGGCTGATTGGCTGAGGCGTTATCTCCTTTCACTTTATCACTTCACCAGGCTCAATACATCTGCACCAGGGTGTGGTTCATTGGATAAGACAGTCACTTTGGTCGACGTGCAAAAGGTCGACAGTGTCAAACAGGTCAACAAGTACAATTGGCTTTTTAGTTTGTGGGGTGCCACTTTTTGAAAGAACAACTAGTGTCGACCATTGTCATGTCGACATTTTGCACATGTCAACCTATCTTTTCTACTGATGTGTCCTTGTATATCATTTTTGCAGGAGGCAGTGGGGTAAATTTATTACGATGAGAGTTCTATTGACAAAGAGATGTTGCCCATAGCAACCGATCAGATTCTACATCTTATTTAATTAGCACCTTCTAGAAGATAATAGATAGAATCGATTCGGTTGCTATGGGCAACACCCCATCTTCAATAGAACTCCCTTCTTAGTAAATTTACCCCCAGTTCTAAGCTATGAGCCCCCCTGCTACCATATGCTATGTTGCGACACGCAGTCCGCCCTTAGACCATTGATCTGACAATTTGCTATCCAATGTTGGGAACCCCCTAGCATAGCCAAACAGCAGTGGGAACCCAGAAGCCTTTCATTAATGCAGAACAGATACTGGTTACTCGAGGGAACACCAGACTGGTTACATGAATGATATACTGTATGTGGGACATAAACAAGACTATATACGGTGTATGTATATATAATAATGTTCCACTTTAATGGAACTGTAAGCCCACAGCCTGGACCCTCCCAGTCCCTGTGATATTACGTTCAGATTGCAGCAATGTAGGGAATGGTCTTGGCACAGTTAGTGGTGGCAAGATGGGCACCCCACATGCATATCGCATGTGTTCTCCCACCATGCCGGAGAATGATGCACCAACATCATTCCGATAAACAATAGAATATTACCATGCACACAATTATTGCGCTGAGATACAAGTTCTCCCGCAGTGTAGCAGTCTGCTCACCCCATACATAATTAACCATCGCAGGGACTAAAAAAACCTTGGCCTCATAATGAATCACTTTGTGAAGGTTTGCAGTTTGGATAGGTGATGGAAAGACACCAGTATATTAACATACATGGATAATGTGAATGTTCTATACAGTGGTTGGTAGAGAATGCTTCCTGACAGCAATTATAATGACTCTCTATAAAGGAGACTCTTCTGCCATGGAGAACCTGAAAATCAGGATTAACATATTCTCTGGAGCTGCGAGGACTAGGCCCCGTTATAGAAGGGGATGCGCCGGACCCCCATGTGCTAACACTGGCTTGGCGTTGGAGAATCGCCGCCCGTCTCAGTGACAAACAGACACAAATGCCCCTCACTCTCTCATCACATCTGAGTGTCCATGTTCAGTTTTAATTAGCCCCTCGGCGGTCTTTTCCAAAGGTCGCTCTGACGGCAGCTTCGGCCTCCGCTACCTCTGCCCCAGTCCTCGGAGCAGACATTCAAACTCTCAGAAAGAAAGCTGAAAAGGGGAAACTTGTTATTTGCAAAATGTCAGCTGGACGAGTTTGAGAAGAGAAAAGTAAGTGAACTTTTCCAGCTCGGAGAGTTCCTGGGGAAGGGAGGGGGTAGGGGAGAGTATTGCCAAATTTATATCAGGATAGAATGTCACCTGAATGCTACACGTGAACTTTTCATACAGAGACCTTGTACTAGAAGCACAAATCTCGCAGATTCCGGCATGAGCGGTACACAGGGATTTGTAGTTCACAATCTGGCTGCAGAAGTTTCATACAGACTTCAGAAGAGGCCAAACAAGACTCATATCTTGGGGGAAATTTAATGGATTGAGAGATTCGGAAAGTGAGAGATTTTGTAAGAAATCTCCAGGTTTTTTTTTTTTTAAAGCGGCAATCATTTACACTGCAAAACCTGATTTTGCAGTATAAATGATTGCCGCTAAAAAAACCTGGAAATTTCTTACCAAATCTCTCACTTTCTGAATCTCTCATCCTATTAAATTTCTCCCTATGGTGGGATGTATCAACATACATCGCCGCCCTTCGCACGGCAGCCGCCACGATGCTACCGCATATGTACTAACATATGCGGCCAGCATTGGGCTGCGGTAACGGAGACCCCCACGATACCTGTGATGTGGGCTGTGGGGGTCTCCGTCACCTCCCGGCGGCTGCCAGCGTCCCCCTGCATCTCCTCCTCCCCCCTGAAGCCGGATGTCCTCCCGGCTGTCACACCAGGGGGAGGAGGAGGTTAAAGGAGGACGGGAGGGGGGGGGGGCGGCGCGCGGACGGCGTACGGCAGTCGGCGAAAGAAGCCAATAGGCTTCTATAGGGTATCGCCACCCTCTGGGTGGCGATACCCTGGCCAGCGAAAACGGGGCGAACCGGTGATGATACATAGGAAAATGCGGTAAAACAGGGGTTTTACCGCATTTTCCCTTTAGTACATCCCGCCCTATGTGTCAAACAACGAGACCCGTATTATACGCCAGACAACGAGACCTGTATTATACGTCAGACAATGAGATCCGTATTAAGCCCCATACACACGGGGGAGATATATTGCTCAGTTTCTCCTTTTCATCAGCGACCAGAGATGGGGAGCAGCAGAGGAGCAAGCTCCTGCGACCAGCGATTAGAATGGGGTTGAAAATGGGAGCGCGCACCCGACAATTTATCGCCGGGGCACACTCCCATCACTGGCATTATGGTCACACAACAAGACAAGGTATAGACACAAATTATACCTCACACAACAAGACACGGTATAGGCACACATTATACCTCACACAACAAGACACGGTATAGGCACACATTATACCTCACACAACAAGACACGGCATAGACACACATTATACCTCACACAACAAGACACAGTAGAGACAAACATTATATGTCACACAACAAGACACAGTATAGACACACATTATACGTCACACAAGACACGGTATAGACACACATTATACGTCACACAAGACACGGTATAGACACACATTATATGTCACACAAGACATGGTATAGACACACATTATACGTCACACAAGACACGGTATTGACACACATTATACGTCACACAAGACACAGTATAGACACACATTATATGTCACACAAGACACGGTATAGACACACATTATACCTCACACAAGACACTGTATAGACACACATTATATGTCACACAGGACACATTTAATGCATCTACTTACTACTGTATATTAATGAAGCATATTCCCCACAATGTGAATATTACAATGCATCTATGGCTTCCTTATCCCAGTGACCCTGACAATATGTATATGTAGCATACAGTTCTTCAAAGTCCTCAGATAAAATAACGTTAAAGAGCTTTAACGTAATTAGGGCTAAATATTTTTAGACCACAATATTGCTTATAATTTTGCGGTGCACATGTGACATGTCAGGGCTGATCCAGCGTTCTGCCTGTCAGTAAGTCTGCTGCCAGCAGTCACAGACACTCCTCTTCTCCTGATGAAAAGGGGCCGCTATATTAAGTAAGTTGTTTCTCAGTCTTAATTGATCATGTTGATGTCTGGTGTCTTTATCTTGTGCTGTGATATTTCCTCATTTAGTTGACAGCTGCATATGAACACTCTGTGTTAAGAACATAATTATCAAGCCCGGCACAACAGGTCCATGCGATCACAGCGGCAAGCGCCAGTTAATGATGAACCCACAGTAAAAAAAAACAAAAAAACATTGTGCTCTTATATACTCCCGTGAATATTTCTCAGAGCACATTAAGCCGGAGTGCTAGTTACTGGGCCCACAGATATCTAGATATCTATGTCCCCCTACCTGTATTACTCTTCCATTCTGTCTTTCATTTCTCTCTCATCTCTGTCCCCAATTCCTGTCTCCAACTTATCTCTGTTCCCCACCGTATGTCCCTCACTAATCTCAGTATTCTCACCTGTCATGATTAAGCGCCATTCTGACAACACCGTTCTGATGGCCAGAACAGGCGTAACTGTTCTTAACCTGTTATTGATAAGGGATCTGCATTTACCCTGGATGGTTATGAAGAAATGGTGGGTGAAAAGGATAGGTACTTATGTAATATCTGTTCTCCAGTTTTTCTTATGAGACCGCGTCCGCTCGCCACGCTTCGGGCACGGTGGCTCGCTGCGCTCGCCACACTATATAAAATCAACTCCATGCGTAGTTGGATAGTGGGGGTATGAAAAAATGGGGTGCATTTAACATGGGAGCCCAGATAATACATAAGTACCAAAGGTTATTCCACCAATCAGGGAAGCAAATGGAATGGCTTTCATTTGAAGTCCATACTCTCTGTTTATGATGTTGTGATGATAACTCCTCAGCATAGCATCAATGGAAGTAATTTCCCCTAGAACCCAGACCGAGATCTGGTCTGGCTGGTATGTCTCAACACAGTTTGTTGACTCTGACCCCAGGGGGTTGCTCTGTATACAAAAGTGTCAAAGCTTTGGTTGTTGATGGCTAATTGCTCAGCTTCTAAGGAAAGTAAATTAGTCAGCCCCTGTTTATCTCACCAGGAGACCCCATGTGACAGTGAAGATTCCAAGAGGTGGGGCTGTGTGATTGTATGGGGGTTTTCAGATTTTAAAAGACTATGGCAGGGTCGAAACTAGGGTTCCCGGCGCCCTGATCGGGGAAGGGGGGGACCAAATGACTGCCTTGCCCCTGGCGCCAGAGGCTGAGCGACCCCCCGCACCCACAGACCCCCTGTGCCCACATACCTATGTGCAGCGGGGTCCGGGGACGGGCAGCGGCGGCTTTCAGTTGTAGCAAGCTACGGCTACGCAACTTGCCTTGAGGCGGGAAGCACTGCTGATTTTGAAACGACTTGCCGGACGCCGATTGGCTGAATTCTCTCAGCCAATCAGCGTCCAGCAAGTCTTTTCGAAATCTGTTTCCCGTCCGGCAAATAGCGTAGCTTGCTTCCAGCTAAGCCTGTCCCCAGACCTCGGCTGCCCGTCCCCAGACCCCCGCTGCCCGGTACTGGACCCCTGCTGCCCGGACCTAACAGCCCCCCCCCCCCCCCCATGCAGCGCCCGGGGCGCGTGACTCCCTAGCCCCCTCCTAGTTACGAACCTGGCTATGGCACACCAGAAAAAAGTTTGATTATCCTTGGAATGAGACGGGTCTGATACCTGTCTCTTAAATGTTCCAGTACCCGGAGAGATTTCCACTCCCCTGTCTAATCGGATTGGTGGGTTTTTGTTTCCAAAGTTTTTATTTTTCTCTGAAATTGTCTTTTCTGTGTGACTTTTAACTATATATATTGTAACCTATGTTTTCTGTAATATACTGTAAGCCTTGTAGTGTTTTCACTTAAATGAAAATATCATAATTTAGTTTTGGTGTCTGTTGTTATCCAGCCCAAGCCTCTAACAAATTCGCCTGAGCGCTACCGTGTAATTCATAATTTGGTGTGTCAGCAGAACCAAAGCTGTCGTGGACTAGGTCCAAAAGGTACTTTGGTTGGTGGCAAGCGGAAAATTGTGGTGAAATAGACACACGCTTGGGGTACTCAGTAATCGTGTCGCGTGGCAGGGATTTGCAGATTGGCGTATCTGGAGAATCAACCTGCTAGGACCTCTGTCTTTTCTCTCATCTCTATCCCCCTGCCCCTGGTCCTCTCCCTTTCATTTCTATCCCTCCATCACTTGCTCATCGCTGTCCTCCTAACTCCCTTATCTCTGTTACCCACCTTATGTCCCTCACTTATATCAGTCTTCCCACCCTCTGTCTTTTCCCCCTCGCCCTGGTTCTTGCCCTCTCATTTCTGTCCCTCTACCACTTTCTCATCTCTGACACCTTCCTGTTTCGCTCTCCTATTCTGTATCTCCTGTCTCACTCTCATCTCTGTCCCCCAATTCCTATCTCTCACTTATCTCTCTTCCCCACCTTATGTCCCTCATTTATCTCAGTCTTCCCACCCTCTGTCTTTTCCCCCTCGCTCCCTGGTTCTTGCCCTCTCATTTCTGTCCCTCTACCTCATCTCTGACCCCTTTCTGTCTCGCTCTCCTATTCTGTATCTCCAGTGTCACTCTCATCTCTGTCCCCCAATTCCTATCTCTCACTTATCTCTCTTCCCCACCTTATGTCCCTCACTTATCTCAGTCTTCCCACCCTCTGTCTTTTTCTATTATCTCTTATCCCGCTGCCCCTGGTTCTCTCACCCTCATCTCTGTCCCTCTACCACTTGCTCATCTCTGACCTCGTAACTCCCTAAAAAAAACCTTCCTTGATCACCTGTATTAAAGACAAAGTACTAAGAGCAGTGAAAGCAGAACAGAGGTCTGTATTTACCTCTCAGTTAAAAGTGCATTAACAAATTGGTGGCTGGGACAGGGGAAACTGTACCCTCTTACTATAGTTAGAGAAGAGAAATAAGAAGGTGCAAAAGTGGGATGTTGAAAGTCCACAATTACAAATTGTATCAGTCCACGGTTTAGTAAATAGACCTCTAGGGTCTTCTGAAACCAAAGACTCCCAGACCTATATTATAGGAACTGGGATATTGGCAGGATGGAGTGTGTCGTGCAGTGTGTCGAAACAAGAGGTGACTTTCTGCTAATTTATATTGGATTCTTTAGAATGTAAGGACAAAAAGAGCGAGAAAACAAAAAAGTGCAAGCAGCCTTTTATGTTTATAGAATTTCTATAACAAAACATTTAAATGCACTAATGATTCAGCTTCACAATCACCACAATGGATACATCATGGTTACATTGGGCATTTACACAGGCAAGCCGTCGATTGAGCACAGCCCAGTCTAGGATTTGTTTATATCATTTATACATTTATAAATCTGTACTATCCCCGAATATATACTGTAGCTTCTCTGCAGACAGAACCCTTTAGTGTCTGTGCTATCAGACGGTATTCTGCTGCCTTCTATGTGACCCCGGGCAGGGGCAGATTGGGAACAAAAAGTAGCCCTGGAAAAATATCTTGAAGTGACCTCACGTGGGCTGGCACCAAATAAATGTAGGCGGAACCAGCACCACAACAGGCGGGTTTAATGCATGTGGAAGCCTTAAGTTTTAATAAGCTTGGCAGCCTAGTGGCCCCAGACCTTTAAGCTGCTGTGACAAATATGGTGCGGGCTATGCTATACACATTGCCTGTATATGGTGCAGGCTATGCTATACACATTGCCTGTATATGGTGCAGGCTATGCTATATACTTTTGCTGTATACAGTGCTGGCTATGCTATATATATTGCCTGTATATGGTGTGGGCTATGATATATATGTTGGCTGTATACGGTGCGGGCTATGCTATATACATTGCCTGTATACGGTGCAGGCTATGCTATATATGTTGGCTGTATACGGTGCCGGCTATGCTATATATGTTGGCTGTATACAGAGCAGGCTATGCTATATACGTTGGTTCTATGCGGTGCAGGCTATGCTATATACATTGGTTGTATACGGTGCAGGCTATGCTATGCTATATACGTTGCCGACTATGCTATATACGTTGGCTGTATACGGTGACGGCTATGCTATATACATTGGCTGTATATGGTGCCAGCTATGCTATATACGTTGGCTGTGTACGGGCTATGCTATATATGTTGCCTTTATACAGTGTGGGCTATGCTATAAACATTGGCTGTATACGGTGTGCGCTATTCTATATACATTGGCTATATACTGTACAGGCTACGCTATACACATTGGCTGTATATGGTGTGGGCTATGCTATATATGTTGGCTGTATACGGTGCCAGCTATGCTATATACATTGGCTGTATACAGTGCCGGCTATGCTATATACGTTGGCTGTATACGGTGCGGGCTATGCTATATATGTTGCCTTTATACAGTGTGGGCTATGCTATAAACATTGGCTGTATACGGTGTGCGCTATTCTATATACATTGGCTATATACTGTACAGGCTACGCTATACACATTGGCTGTATATGGTGTGGGCTATGCTATATATGTTGGCTGTATACGGTGCCAGCTATGCTATATACATTGGCTGTATACGGTGCCGGCTCTGCTATAAACGTTGGCTGTATACGGTGCCGGCTATGCTATATACGTTGACTATATATGGTGCCAGCTATGCTATATACATTGGCTGTATACGGTGCGGGCTATGCTATATACTTTGGCTGTATACGGTGCGGGCTATGCTATATATGTTGCCTTTATACAGTGTGGGCTATGCTATATACATTGGCTGTATACGGTGCTGCCTATGCTATATACGTTGGCTGTATATGGTGCCGGCTATGCTATATACACTGCCTGTATACGGTGTGGCCTACGATATATATGTTGTCTGTATATGGTGCCAGCTAGGCTATATACATTGCCTGTATACGGTGCAGGCTATGCAGTGTAATGGGAGTGGTCCTGCAAAGCCCGCTATCCCCTTGTCCAGCAGTGTCCTGCCTAATAACTGCCGGCCTCTCTTCTACAGACTATCCTGCAGAACTTACTCAGCTAATGTTCCTGACTCTCCCCCCGTGAGCAGCGTGGTTCTTCCACCCCTTGACAACCATTTAAAATGTGCATGTGCTAGAGTGTGTGTCAGTAACAAACACATGAAGCGAGCACTGAAGTGATGAGCGCCTGTCACGGGCCTGCTGCAGAAACAGCTTCTTCTGCCATGTTTACCCCTTATGACCCCAACTGTTGCCCAAAAATGGGGTATATCACCCCACAAAGTGTGCAGATTACTAGAGTCTAATGTTTATTAATCGCCTGTAAAACTCTGGAACACAGACGTGTCTACAAATACATTTTCTTTAGCAGAAAGAGAAGATGTCTTTTATACACCAGCGCAGTAAGCCCCAGCAGCCCTCATTAGAGTAACCCGCGCTCTACCAGACTCATCAAAGGTAACGACGGTTCCGTTGCTATGCGTGAATTTGCCACAAATGAAATGTGTCTTGTACAGATTGTCACAGAACCCAAATGTCTGCGCCTCTGTTTGTCTATTTTGTCACACGGCGTCTCTGAATGTCACAATACTTCCTCATGTGATAACAGAAAGGCAATTCCGTGCCCATAATGTGCGAATGGCAGATGGTTCCCAACGCAGACGTGCAACGGAGGAAAGCGCCGGAGGGGAAATACGACATGTAACGACGCCCCTGCCCCCTATTAATAATACACAGAGGTCAACAGCATCCGTCACGTTCTAATATGGATCATTATGTCTTTAGTTAAATGCTGTACACATAAATAGGCACCATAAAACCCATGTCGACATTTTCTATGTCGACCCATTACTTATGTTGATCTATTGACCATGTCGACCAAAGTTTTGTCAACCTTTTCATGTGTCACTGTCAACCTATTATGACCTGTCGACCAATAGTTGTCAACCTATTGATTGTTGGCACTATAACCCATACACTCCTGCTATCACAGAAAGCTGGCAAGTACCCTTGACCACCTAGTATATATTGTCCACATTCAGAATATCATTTTCCTAGCAGTGACATGCAACCTGTTGACATGCTTGGTGTTGACATGCTTGGCACTTCGACATTCATCATGTTAACACTGATGATATGTTGACATGATTAGAAAGTCAACAAAATGTCCCTATTGGTCAGGCAGTAATTTTCCTGGTCCGGCCACCTGGGCACCATTTTACGGGTCAGACAATGACTTCTGGTGGACCTTTGTCGAAGATGGGATGTTGCTATGGGCAACCAGATTATATTATAGTCTAGGTGCTATTTAAAAAAGAAATAGATTCTGATTGGTTGCCCATAGCAACATCCCATCTTCAATAGAACTCCCATTTTAGTAAATCTACCCCATGTTCTCCAGGTTGACACACACTAATGTTATTTGTCTTTAATCAAATCATCATTAACGACGACATAACTGAAAGAATGTCGGTATAACACGATATTACACGATTTGGGTGTGTCTCTATCTTGCAGCAGAGCTTTGCGGTTTTCCAGCAATTTTCCAGATAGCAGGAGGGCCCTGTACAGGCTGCAGATTTGCTGATCGACAAATCCTTTACCAGTGTCCGCATGTCGGCAGCTTGATAAATGTGTTGGCTTTGGCTCTCAATAATAGGGATTGGGGTGGAACAATTCATGGTTGTCCTTGTACAACCAAGATGTACAATTTTCTTCAATGCACCTTGTATAATGTTCTAATGTTACTCATGCTTTTATCTGTCCTTATTGTACCCACAGCAAAATCATCGCTCATCAAAAAAAAAACATCCCGCTATTGTCAGATCTATCTGTCCCTCGTTACTGGTCTGCTTTGTTCTCCACTCCAAAACTGCGTTCACCCTAGGGTGTCGTAGCCCGGGGCAACCAGACGCTTCAATAAAACCAGGTGCTAAGAAAGTAAAACTTTCACATGAAAACAGAAGGAAGAAAATAAGTGGAAGTTACACATAAAATAAAAGGTAAGAGCCACCTCTGCCTCGGAACATCTGTGCTGTCGCTGTGCGTCGGCGTGGTTAATAAGCCGGAAGCCGTAGATGACAGAGCACATCTGGCGTCGATCTCCAAAGCCTGCCAAGCTACTAGTCGCCGACTGTCTCGATGGGATTCAGGGAGGGACAAACACTTTGCAGGTCCCCTGACTAGTTCTGCTCCACAGATGAATGCACAGTTCCAGTTAGAAAACGCATACAGGAGTGCGGCAAAACCACCTTCCCCACGTAACGCAGCTCCCACTGCTCTGCAGCCGCAACAGTGACCCACGCACGCGTCACAATTCAACACCGCATTCCCTTAGGGGCCACTAATCTGCTTGCAGAATGCTGGTGCACATCCACTGTGCACTTATCTTCCATAATCACGCCTATTAGAACTCTTGGCTCATTCCGAGGGGTGCGAGCGTCTATCTCCAACGCCGGCAGTTGCAGCACAAGCTGCTGGTGGAAAATCTCTAAATAAATTGTATTTTAAGGATGAAAGATTTAACAAGGCAGCTGATAAACAGGATTTCTGGAACCGGCATCCTACAGATGTTCATGTAGACAACTTTATTATGCCCAACCTGGCAAATGCTGCACAGATAATTCATTTACTTTGT
Organism: Crinia signifera; assembly: GCF_055691185.1. Taxonomy (NCBI): domain Eukaryota; kingdom Metazoa; phylum Chordata; class Amphibia; order Anura; family Myobatrachidae; genus Crinia; species Crinia signifera. Next base: position 84,041,379 of record NC_139226.1, read on the forward strand.
TTCCTGGGATGAAGTTTGCTTGTCATTTGGGCGTATTACATCATCGGCGTTGCAGCGATCTGCTCATTCTGACACGGAGCCAGCTGCAGAACAGTACCACGGCACCGGCGCACATTCCAAAGGTCGGACAGCTCTCGGCTAAGTGACATTTAGTGAATGCCATCAGCGACTTTGTTAGTGTCACAGTTGAATAGCACAGGAGGGTTGGGCTGAATAAATACAATTACCAGAATCTCCAGAGTAACCTTCATAAGCTTTGCTAATAATGACGTCCCTCTATCCAGCCCACACCTAACCTCACATACACAATGGACCCGCTTCTGATTAGAGAGAGCGAGGGCTGCCTAGGCATGAGGGAATATAAGAGTCTGTGCAGTTTGGGATGGTATGACAAAGATAGAAATCAGAGTGTCACTTACCCATAGAAGTGCAGTGTAGATGGGGTAGCCAATCAGGTGTAGAAGGGGTGGTAGCTTAGGTGGAGGTACATAAGAGGTAGTCAGGCGATCCATCTTCCTGGATTCCCACCCTCCCTCCCTTGTGCTAACCTACCACATGGCCTTTCGGCCGTCACCCAAATTTGGCTCTCATCAATTTTAATATTAATTGGCGGGAGGGCGCTCTCGATCAGCAGTCCAGTTTGAAGTACAGGTGGTCACTGTGAGGTATTGCCACCATCTGCCAGGAAGGCTGGTGAGTTCTGCCCCCGAGGGGGGACGCAGGACACTTTTAGAACTGTCCTCATTAGGCCCTAGGAGGGGCGGCAAGACAGTCACAGCGCAGGCTGGCTTTGAATTCAATGGGGGCGGTTCCTCGCCCTAGTTACAAGTTGGGGCGTTGTAGTCGCCGCCATTGCTAACGTTTATGACTGGCTGGTCTCCAAGCGCTCTCTAGGCCATCCCTTTCAATAGGGTCATACCACAATAAATACCCTTTACCTTTTTAAACTTATGCAGTGGTTGTCCGTGTCGTTATTTCAGGTCACGTGTCCGTGTGAGTTATTTCAGGCCATGTGTCCGTGTGATTTACTGCTAGGGGTAATCAAGGTTTAAGTTGAAAGAAAAGGTTCATCTCAATAATGCATTAGACGCCTTAGCGATCTCACTCGTACGTTCGCACGGGGAGTTCAGCGGTGAACCTCTGCGCATGCACATACAGTATTCGCTTATGCATACTTATATACGAGAACCTCCGGAGAGTCTCCGAGGCGCTCACAAAGGGCGGCGTGTAGGAGGGGGGTAGGGGGCGATCGCATGCGAATGTCTAAGAGAGAGAGTGACTTCAATTAGCGAGCACTACAGAAATCATTTGATGGTCGGCGACTATTGAATGATTAAGGGCCCGGACGCAAGCCTGCGAGTGGATGTTTATGCAAAACATCCATTCACAGTGCTGCAGGGAAATTCGGCGTGTAGCGGGGGGCGGGCATTCATGGCGGGTGGCGTTACATAGCTTGCAAAGCAGCAAACTACCTGCTACTACTGTTGCATCCTCCTGACCCCAGGTCGACATCGCTGTGTGATCGGATCATATGGCCAGCAGTGTAGCAATACCACTGCAGACCAAGTGGTGGCTTGGGAGTACAGGTGGCGTGGCTATCAGCATGGAATCTGCTTGACATGGCCCTCCAAAAATGGCTGCCGCCTAGTAGGAGAGAGATGCAGGAGGTCCTACTGGTCAAGTAACCTAGGAATCCTGGTGTGCCAGAGAGTATGAAGCCACTGGCAATGAGTGTGAAACCCATGGGCAGCAGCAGCTTTATTATTCTTTCTTTTACTTGCAGTAGCAGCACTGAACTCAGTCTCCTGAGTTAGTACATCTCAGCTGCCACAGGTGGCAGTGCTGAGCATAGGCGAATGCTCCCCCCTATATCCCTATAGATTGTAAGCTTGCAGCAGGGCCCTCCTACCTCCAAGTCTGTCTGTTGTTACCCAGTTTGTCTTATCACTGTCTACTATTGTAAAGCGCAACGGAATCTGCTGCTCTGTATAAGAAACTGTAAATAAATAAATAAAATTATAATGAAAAACGAAACTGAAAGTAAAAGAACGACGGATCACCTTTTTGGGATCGGTGGATCCCTCAGTCTTTTTATGAGATCCGTTCAAAAGACCCGCTTCGTTCGCGAATGACCCATCTCTATTCCTGCGCAGTCAGTAGCTATATATAGAATATAATGAGTGTATGTAGCCGGCACACTGAGCAGACCTAGATTTTATACAGCACTGCTAGTACAAGGTTGCCTGCCTGTATCCTGTAGCATAGCCCCAGGGTTGGCTGCGTGTACACGGAAGTGATCATGGAAGGTTAGCCTTGGCCTCTTTACTGCATGAGGCCGCATGGCTGCCCCGTGATTGGGAAGGAGGAAAGGGCAGCGTGATATAAGAAGCACAATAACAAATATAGAGGTCACTCACCAACCAGTCCTTGTCACTCTTATCAATTCACAGCAGCCCTGAGCCAGCACTTACTGGGAGCACCCCTGAGCAAGCACTAACTCAGAGCAAACCCCCAGCCAGTGGTTACTCATAGCACCTCTCAGCCAGCACCTATTCAGAGGAATAGCGGATCTTGCTAATCTTCAAATATACTCACTGGTCACTGAGCTGGCAGCAGGCACTCACTGAGCAGGCAACAGACAGTCACTCACTTTGTAGGTGGCAGGCAGGCATTCAGCGTCTATTCTCGTATGAAAATGAGGTCGCGGCTAATTAGCATAAGCCGTGCCCTCATTTGCATACGCCCTGCCCCCTTTTCATACGCCCCTTCCCTATTTTACCAGCACAGAAGTTGGGAGGTATGTGGCAGGCAGGCATTCACTGAGCAGGTGGAAGGCACTCACAGAGCAGGCAGCAGGCACTCACAGAGCAGACAGCAGGCACTCACTGAGCAGGCGGCAGGCACTCACTGAGCAGGTAGGCACTCACTGAGCTGCCCGCCACAGGCACTCCAACAACTTCAAACTTGCACAGTCCCTTCTGAGATGGTCACACATGTGGAGGATCGAGATGGAGAGGGGCTGCAGCACAGTTCAAAATTCAAATAGGGGAGCCACACCCACTGCCATTCCAACTCACTAGCAGTGGGAGTGTCTCCCCTATTTGAATTTTGAACTGTGAAGCACCCCCTCCGGAGCAGCCACTTGACATGTCTATATATAGGTACAGTATAAGGCTAAGAGTAGTAAGAGACTCATATGATCATGGATATTAATGACCTTACATCATACTTGCCTACCCTCCCAGAATGGCTGGGAGGATCCCGCGAGTCCCCCTACAGGCCCCCCGGGAAGGTGGGCAAGTCTACTGCATTTTCCCTTAGCTCTTCCAGTAATAATTCAGCATGCAGACACTTCTTACACTACTCTGCATAAGCTAAATGGTGGCGCTATTTTTATCATGACAGCATTTGATTTTCTGCCACAAAGTAAACTTCAATGCGGGCATTACAAATCCGGAAAACCCCTTTATGCCATCGCAAATGCGAGGCAAGGTGGAAAAGACGATGCATTTCCCTGACTCGTAATAACCGCCATTTACATTAACGTCCCACAAAGTTATCCTGCATAACACATTCACCTGTCCTGATCTTCCTCACTTCTGGCCACAAATCCCATCGTCTGATGTGGAGAATGAAAGAATCTGGTGGATACTAATGTAAACAAGCGACAGATAAACGCAATAAATCTGCAATCTCACAGATCCCTTTGTGCGCGCTCCACTATCATATTGCTGCACCTGGCAATGCTGATGCAGCCGACACCGGGAATCAGACCTGTTCTTCATTTCCATCCAGTTCTTGATGTTTCTGAGACACATTTCCGCAAGAGGCACAACATTCCCTACAGACTATGCTGCTGTGGTAAATCCTGCAAACATTCAACAAAAGGTGGGAAAATCTAGAGCTTAGAAACAGCGAGAACTAAGGATTAGGTGACATGTTCCTACGTACGTCCTATACATGCATCGCGTATACTGTTTAGCCATTGTATAAGATCTGTGCATCTCCCTTCATTTTTATATCTGTTTTGAGGTCTTGTGTTCTTGTTTTTGTGCAGCACTGATTTTTTCTTTTTGTTTTACATCAGACTAAGGTAATCCGTGGTCCTGCGGCCAACGTGGCACCTGCCACGGAAAGCTTACACTAATTTTTTTAAGCCACGAAACTGAATATGGGTCCTCTTTAGAGGGAAATGTTGTCAACACAGCTGCGACCACCAAAGCAGCTTTCTAGGCAACCCCTGATCAACATCGCCAGCATCAAATGCAGCGTCAGACTTCAAAGCTTTACTCAATGCCCCCTTAACTGCCAAGAACACTGAATCTGTGGTGGAAGATGCAGCATGTCATGTGCACTGTGTCTCCGAGGCATGCGCAGTCGTAAAAGCCAGAAAAATGCCCACCTCTGAATCAGCTGCTATGTTTCCAGATAGTCTGGTAACAAATTCTTCTTCTTAATACACTGTACAGATCCAAAAGCATTAGCAGAATGAAATGTATAACATGTGATTGTTGCTGTTTTATGGTGCACTTACTACAGTTGCTATTTCTGAGTGGAAAGGTTCCCTATAGTAACAGCTACTAATGTAGCTACAAAGTGGAAAAGAAGTTGGTAATATCAGGATGTTAAAAAAGTTTTTTTTTTAAACAAATTATGAGCCCGATTCAGCTTTGTTAGCAAAGCAAAAAGCACACAAATGGTAAAAAAAAACATGCTGCGCTGCAGGTGGGGCAGATGTAACAGAGAGAGTTGGGGTGGGTTATTTTGTTTCCGTGCAGGGTAAATACTGGCTGCTCTATTTTTACTCTGCAATCTGCAGTGTGAACAAAACCCAGGCAAATATAACTCTCTGCACGTGTTACATCTGCCTCACCTGCAGTGCAGCATGGTCTTGTCTATTTGTATGCTTTTTGCTTTGCTAATAAAGCTGAATCAGACAATGTGACAACTGAATGATGGCTGGATTGGGTCCGGACCACCTACTTTTACAGATTACCCTTTTCAGTGGCCTGGGGTGGGGGACTCCATGCAGGTTGAAGAGGAATGTTAGGCAGGAGACACCAGAGGAGGCATCAGGTGACGGCCGTTCCACAAGGGCAAAACTTCAGCTTACTGCTCGCACAAAACAATAGCGACTTTCCATGACCTCAGATGAGCGTGTGGAGGTGACGTCTTAGAAGTAAACACCTGCTGTTTGCATTAAGTTCAGCAAGGATGCTTCTGTCACAGATCCCTTTAATGTTGTGATAGACTCAGAGATGCCCCCATATATTGGAGTGCCTAGGCAGCTGCCCTGTTTGCCACTGCAGGAGGGATGCACCTGGCTAAATACCAAACTGCATTTTCCTGGACCGTGCACCTAAAGATGTTCTGCATTTCAAAGAGCATTTCCTCCTCCGTCCGTCACAGATTCCTGGCTTTGCAATAAAGCCACCTGCAGCTACACCGCCGTCATCATTGACATGTCTTCCTTTGATTCTTATATCTGGGATATTTGCATCAGTGTGATCTGATTAACATCAAAATCTTTCCTCCCGCTCCTGTGACAGTGGCAGCGCCCCCTGGTGAGACCATGAATCTTAATGCGGTACTGCGGTGGTGTACCGTGCCAACTCTCCTCTGGGCGCAGGAACTGATCATTAGCCTGTATCAATATTGTAAATAATCTTACATACCAGTGTTTAATGATACAGCTGTTACACAGGAACAAAAGCCGGGAAAAAAGGGGAGCAACAAATTACAGCCTCGTTTTACAAGTGTTGCTCTTTCCTATCACAGACTGTAAAGGTCGCAGGAGGGAAAACAAAAATATAACTACGAAATAAATTGTTCAAAAATAACTAAATACTAAATCAAATTAGTTTTCCAATTTGTGTCCCTGCCCTTCACTGGCAGTTTTCAGAGTATGCAGTCATAGGTCGATACATGAAAAAGGTCAGCATGCATTAGGCTGACATGGTTAAAAAAGGTTGACACAAGCAACAGGTTGACATAGAAAAATAGTTTTTCATGCTTTTTTTGTCTGTGAGTAAAGAGCCGCCGCCCGGACAGAAAGAGAAACACCCCCCGGGCAAGTCTGCTTATGAATTGCCAATCTCGTCACAGATTGCTATCCCTTTGCAGATCCATATGCAAATCCGGGACCGCCCAACAATTTTTGCCATCTGTGCCTCTGAGGCTTCCACTAATTTGTGACTTAAACCGGTTGAATGAGGCCAGCGCCGTTTTCACACACCCTCTCTTAAAACGGCTGCATTTTTTCTGACACACCCAGAAAATGGGCGGTTTGAACCCCCCAAACACCTGCTTCCTGTCAGTCAAACTCTGTCCGCATTGCAATTACGATCCATCACCTCTCGTGCATGTGCAGTCATTCGATAATCACTCGAGTTGCCAATTCTCTAATTAATGATGAATCAGGCCCAAGAGCAGGACGGTTCAGAGGCAGCTGGAAACGGATATTGTTTCTTGGAATATAAATAGTCCTGTATATTCTCCAGTTCTGCCAATGCCTCAGGACACATCTACATCTTGCTTCCTCTCATTATAATGTGACCTGCTCCTGGGGGCCGCCTCTGCAAAGGAAACTTACACTGTAGCGTAAGACCTCCGGAAATCGCACCTTTATGTTCATTATACAGAAGCACCAAATAGCCGGATATAAAAAGCCAAACCAATATAATGCACCGAATTCCGCATCCTGTCATCTCAGTGGGTGCGATGACCCCTTCAGGCCTCAGCTCTTTGTGGCGGCATTACATTGGGCACAGAAGCAGAATGCACATACATTCCTCTCACCTGGACCTTGAAAATATTATTTTACGATGAAATAAGGAAAGAGAGCCTGATGCCTCATCCCAGCTTGTACAGACAAGACACGGCTCACCCAGTCCTGTCCCTTCTATGTCATCCATATGTGAAGCTGGTCTGATCGCTTCCAGGCCGGCCCGGCTGAAGGCGGTAAAACAAGAACTGCGAGTGCCTGCTGTCAGAACATGCTCCCTTTTAATTAAATATGTCAGGCAGCTCTGTCTGTGCTCGCTCCTTAGTGACTGATGCTGCCAGTTCTGCTTTGCTTCTGTATGTGTCACATCAGTGAGCATCAGTCACTAATTAACACGTTATGTCAGGTCCGGCCATAGAGTGCGACGAACATGGGGAGTGCAGCTGTCACAGGGAGCAGGGGATGGTTTGGGTTCTTTCTATAGTAACACCCTGGTAGAAGTGCCTGCTGCTGGCAGGGAGCATAGAAAGAGCCAGAATGTGCTAATTAATGCTCCTCGGGGGCAGGCCCGAGAGCTGCAGAGCTGTCCCAGTAGATGGATGATTGGCAGATGAGGACCATTTATTTACACGCACAATGAGAGGGCTGCCATTCTACTAATAGCTTTTTATTGACAAGTGCAACAGCCATAGCGTATAGCAGGCTATATCAGGAGACCACAAAGCAAAGGACATGAAATACAATTGTCTTTATATACAGCTACACATGGCATATACTAAAGTCCATGGCACTTATATTCCATTCCCTATAACCTTACTTATTTTACGCCACTTACAAGTAGTACCACCACCTGTAAGCCCCGCCCCCATAGTGTTTACATGCAACTTGACACAATTTTATTGGCAGAGCTGTAAAACATTATTGGAGGGTTCCAGTTAGCTGCAATAATGCCATCTGTGATCATGGGTAAAGTTATCAGAATTGTTTTTTTTTTAAACACTGACAAAAAGCAAGCAAATAAAAGCAAGCATTTTTCTGTAAAATAAATGCTCTCATAATATTCGGAGTACATGAAATTGGGTGTAAGTATAGATTTGGGTTAATTAAAGGTACTTAAAAAAACAACTGATTACTCCCACCTGCAAGCCTAAAAACACTTCTAAAACACACCAATATATTTGTCCCATACCTTGTACCCCCATTTCCATCACTTTGCACTTTTTGTTCTTCCCAAAATTGACACCTCATTATTGGGTAAATAAAGATTTCAAAGTGCCTAAATAGTCATTAAGGGGCGTGGCCAAGGGGTTCTGAACCCAGTCCATAAACTATTTAGCTGCTCAGAGTAGGTGAAGAGAAATTTGAAATAAAACCTACTGAGAATTATCACACAAGAGCAATTGAATAGCTGCAATAAAGCACAATGCGAAAAAAGACGCGTTTCACTTTTTCTGCATAAAAAAAGTTTTTCACAGCTAATTGGAAACCACCAAAATGACACTGTAAATGCTATTATGTGAAAGCCAGGGACAGGTGCTTGTGGAGGCCAGATATGTATTTATCTAAAGCCGTCTGTACAGTGATTCACAAGTAGAGGCAGTTTGGAATAACTATGGGGAATCTGAGTCTAAAACAGGGATGGACTCCAAACTCCGGACCCCTAGCAGAGGAACCCCCCCCCCCCCCCCCCGGCCTGCCTGAGAAGTACACCATCAACCCTCATACACCTAAGACAACGCATGCAACAGGAACTTGTAAAGAACATTTATCATCATGTTTTACAAGCAGAACCCATAATTAGATAATATTATTATCTACTTGCAGCACAGGACTAATCATGAAGAGGCCTCTCCATTATTTCCTGCTCTTGCACTCAATTAATATGCATAAAAGAGTCATTGCATAGTGCATCGTCCGTGGCAGATGAAAGACCCTCTATTTCCAACAGATTTGCTGGCGTCATACATCTGCTCTTAACTGCTGCCGACATCAAAGCTCATGATTCTCTAGTGAAGCAGAACTATGTCAAGTAGAGCTGTACACACAGGGACTGAGCTCTCCTGGTATCTCATGAAGAGCACTAGAGCCCCGATACCATATCCTTTTGTTGTTAATAATCACAAGTTGTTAATGTGATAAAATACCATCAAGAACATGGGATGAAACATAAGACTTCTACGCAATTTGTAATGACAAGATAGACACAATATATAACAGTTCCTCCAGCAACAGGCAGTGTGGTGCAACTCCTGTTATTATGAAGCAGGGGATGATTGATAAGCTTTTGTGTCACTATATAAAAAAAGGCTATTGCATGGGGGAGACTAATTAATGCATGGGGGAGACTATCAGATGAGGGAGACTAATTGGAGGTATATACACAATGAAGTTTACCACCTACGTCATTGCAGGATCATTTTGATAAACCACCGCAAACAAGTAATATGTGTTGTTAGCAAAGTAGATATTACGGGTCATCTTAGTCAGCCCTCTGCCCATCCCGCCCCTTCCCCATTGAACCCGTAACTTACTCCATTCCCAGCACAGTGGTCTTCAGGCTTAGGATTCTCTATAACTAGTCTGTCCCATTAGTGCAATGGAAGTGGGTGTCCCACCTTCCAGCCTGTGTGACATTCATGGGACACTTTTTAAAGCATTATCTATTTAGCTGTACACAAACATGTCTCCCACCTCCGGTTTGCCAACACCAACCACAGTCTTCTCCAGTTTATATTGCACCCAGAGGGATCCCGATGATAGGTCCACAATGTATAGGTTGACACCAACAGGTGTCATTGACATTTAAAAAAGACTGGCACAAGCCACATTTTCATGCTTTACCATCCACGTGGACTGATTAGTTACGGTAAGGTGTGCTAAGCGCAGCAGGAGCAGGCCAAGGGTACGCACTACACTAATCGGGGTCTATGTGCTCAGGTGTTGACATTGACGCCCAAAAAAACCTCATGTTGGAATTTTCACATGTCAACCTTTCCCATGTTGCTTGTGTCGACTTTTTCAATGTCGACCTTGTACATGTCGACATTTTGGTGTCAATTTATTGAATCTTGACCTAAACACTGTCTATGCTTTGATCCACACCTTACGTAAGCCAGGTGTGGACCTGCACTACAATGGTGGGCTTGGATTACTTGGTAGCATTAAGTCGGCCATTAATGGTCGACAGTGAAAAGGTCTACACATGAAAAAAGACATACATGCAGTAGATTGACATGGACACAAGGCCGACACAAGCAATAGCTCGACGTCAAACTGATCAACACAGGTAAACGTTGATATAAAATGTTCACATTTTTTTGTCTTATGTTGACATGGACCTCCGATTAGTGCAACTCGGACCCTCACATGCCTGGCTTCGCTCGCCACACTTCATGCATGCACTTTACTGTTCTCAATTGTAGTCTACGTGGATCGTAATTGGTTGTTTCGGATATATTTATAATTTTCCCTTAGTGCGCTTTCTCATATTCCAATGATGCTGTAGAACATCTGAGATGCACTGAGGGCAATGTGAATGCACATACAGCTACACACAGTGGAGTGATGAGACTACTATACGAGTAACATTCTCATGCAAGTGGTTGTGTTCCCTGGGGAGCCACGTTCTGCACCCCCCCCCCCTTCCCCTCCCCGGTTCACCGCCAGCAGGTTTCCTGCTCTTATCTCTTTGCTGTCGATTTGGCTCCATGCAGTCTCCAGGGAACGCTTTGCCCAGGTAGCAGTTTCTGCTCAGCATCTGTGCCACAGCAAGATTTACAGCTTCTCAGTTGCTGAAACAGATTTTATGACTAAAAGCCTGAAACTCATCGGAGGTGTCATACAATTTAAGCCAGGATAGAAAGCCTAAGACTTTTATGTTATCTTTTTCATGTTTAAGTGATTTTAGCACTAGGGAAAGGTGTTGAGATGACAGCACATGGAATTGATGTTTTCCATTTATCTTGAGAATACGGGAAACGGAAAAGTGAGTTTCCCCCTCGCCAGCCATGAAAGATGTGTGCCATGTCGTGCATTAAATACCCATGCGCAACCCAAGCGCAAAACCAGCCAAGCCATGGCAGAAAAGGAAAGTCTGAAATAATGGGCGAAATGTAATAGGGTGTGATTTTTGGACATGTTAAAAAAATCGCACCTCTATTAATTGAATTTTTTGCCTCGAATTCGCATATGTAATGAGATACGAATTCGCGGCAAAAAAGTGTGATGAGGTGCAATTTCGGGCGATTTTTAGACTTGAAAATTTGCGCATTTTCAGTCATGAAAATGTGCGCATTTTCAGACATGCGCTTTTGTGTAAAAAAAAAGAAACGGCGTGGGGTCCCCCCTCCTGAGCGTAGGGGTCCCTGGTATTTCTGAAACCAGCCCCGAGATCTTGGACCGGTTTTGGTTCCAAAAATCTGGGGGACAAAAAATCTGGGGGTCCCCCGTATTTTGAAACCAGCACCGGGCTCCAACAGCCCGCGGTGTCATGCCACAGCTGGGGACACTTTTTATATATGGTCCCCCGGCCGAAACACGAGCACCGTGGCTGGTCAGCCTTGGACGGGGTACCTGGAGGAGTGGGGACCCCCCCAGGCTTCACCCATCCAGGGCTGAAGCCCGGGCTGTCACCGGCATCCGTGGCCAGTAGACGCCGGCCTGATAGGGTTAATTCTCACATTCCGAACATTGCTTTATGCAGGAGAACTACAAGTACCAGCAGGCCTCCCCCGCATGCTGGGACTTGGAGAGCCTCAAGTCCCAGCATGCGGGGCATTAATGGGCCCGCTGGGACTTGTAGTCCACCTGTAAAAAGAATGTTAAAAGACACACACACAGAGAAAAGTATAACTTTATTTCACACACATACACACACCTCACTTTTACACCAATATACCATGCACTGATTCGTAAAATGCCGAGCCAAAAAAGGATCTCAGTTCTGTACTCTCCTTTTTTGGAGCTGATAAGTTGAGTGATATGCATGCAAAATGGGTGATCTAGGCCCACTGAGGATGAGGATTAGGTTCATATGGTTGGTTCCCCCAGGGGTGCCATGGCGTATGCCAGATTTCAGCAAATCCAGCTATATATCTTCACCAGGTTTACTGGACCCCAAAAAGACTACTGTGGATTGGTGGCTTTGTGTCAGATGCTTGTCCTAAGTGCTTGGAACCTGCAGCTAGTTTCTGGCATCTGTTGTGGCAATGCTCAAAGGTGTTTTCTTTTTGGGAGGCGGTTCTGACAAGTATCCGAGACATGGGTATTCGAGTTCCTCTTATGACCCCTCATATCTGTATCTTTGGTTTATAATTAGAGGAGCTCCTTCCTGCCCATCTTAGATTATATGTTAATATCCTCCTCACTCTGACCCGTGTTTGTATTGCCGGAACCTGGATGAACCCAGACTCTCTGTCATGCAGCATGGGTTGCATTGTAAATATCACACTTTCCCATGAATACTTTATGTACACTAAGCGTGGCTGTGAAAGTAAATATGCTAAAATTTAGGGCTTCTAGCAGGATTCCCCATTTTACATTCAAGATGACTGATCCTAGCCTATTTATTATATGTTGGTGCCTTGAATGGGTGCCCCACTGCCCTTACGCACTGCCTACCACTGAACATCTCTTACAGTGTATGCTGAATTATATTTGTAATGCTGAATATGAATGTTACGTCGATAACAATGTCTAGAGAATGGACCGCTTTAATTTTGTCTTATTGTATTGTTTTTTTTTTTTTGGTACTTCTGTAGTTTCACGGCGCCGGAAGTAACAGAAACTTGGCTGCCTGCCAGAGGCTCGCGTGCCGCTCTAGCTAAAGTGTTATAGTGTAACGTGATGTAGCGTAGCGCTGCGCGCGTGCCACTCTAGTTGAAATGTAATGAAGTGTAAAAAGGAGACAAACGGGGCCTTCTAAATCGCACACCCCGGCACACCGCCACCACAGGGAATGTAGACGCTAACTTATATTCCCGGCACTTCGGCTTAGACGCACGTGGACAGCGTTACGTAGTCAGTCAGAGAGCTATGCAGTTTGCGTAGTCAGTCAGTCAGTCAGCCGAAAATTTCGTCTTTACTGTCTCAGGTGTGTGAGTGTGCAGGTGTGAATGTGTTCCTGAATCAGCCTCACTATCCACGCCCACCCGAAGCGTGGCAAGCGGCTGCGGTACGCGTCCTACGACCTTTTCATACCCCCACTATCCACGACCGCGTGGAGTTGAGAATAGATTAGTGTGGCGAGCGCAGCGAGCCACCAAACCCGAAGCGTGGCGAGGGGACGCGGATAACTTCACAGCTATCCGCGTCCCCTCGCGGGCGTCACAGGTGTCAGCGTCCGCTCGCCACGCTTCGGGCTCGGTGCGTGGCGAGCGGACGCTGACACCTGTGAAGCCCGCGAGGGGATGCGGATAGCTGTGAAGGTATCAGCGTCCGCTCGCCACGCTTCGGGCTCGGTGGCTCGCTGCGCTCGCCACACTAATCTATTCTCGACTCCACGCCGACGTGGATAGTGGGGGTATGAAAAGGTCGTAGGACGCGTACCGCCGCCCCTCGCGGGGCTCGCTGTACTCGCCACACTTCGGGTGGGCGTGAATAGTGGGATTTACACGGTCCACAGCTGTGGCGTCCACTAGTGGCACTGAGGGTGGGTTTCAATAAGGTTCCCCTAGGGCCACCTAAATTTAGATGCTTTTGCGTCTAAATTTAGATGTACCCCTTCACCTAAATGTGACTCGAGATTCAGACACAGTTGTGTCTGAATCTCGCATACAGTTTAGAAGCCCCGGCATCGCTGTGCCAGGGTTGTCCACTTTAACATACCCCCGTTGTCAGCGGTGCCCAGGCGCTGCCTATTTCACTGTGGAACTACAAGTGCCACAGTGACATTGACCTGTCAGCGCCTGGGCAGCGCCGCTGCTGCTGCTGGCCGTCCCCTACGCTGTTTACGTACAGCTAGAGTGGCACAAGCTCAGTCAGACAGAGCTAGAGTGGCACGCGCACAGTGAAACAGAGCCTCTGGCAGGCTGCCAAGTTTCAGTTACAGACTGTGCGCGCAGTGGCGCCGTGAAACTACAGAAGTACCTTTTTTTTTTGTGTGTGTTGTCAAAAAAAAAAAGAAAACTTAATAAAAATTACTTGATTTAGAAACTTCCGCTTCCGGTCTCATGCGGGCAGCAGCCTGATACCGCTGCTCCGCACATGGACCGACATACCTGCTGCTCGGGCTACCTCTCAGCCCGCAATCCAGCCACTGGACCCCCGCAGAGACATCACAGGCTCCTATGGAGAAATTCATCTCCCACCCGGGAATCCAAGATGGCACCCGCTGCTGACTCGGCTTCCCACAACCCAGCACAGAAGAGGGCTGAAACACTGGTACAGCTGCCCAGGCCAAACCCTGACCTCCCTGTCACCTATAATGATATTGTGGCTGCTATTAATGCCACCATATCTAAAACAGTTGTGGAGCTTACGCAAGAGCTGCAGCACCTCACTACTAGGGTCACATATAATGAAAATAAGATAGGGGCTGTATGCCACGACTTGCACCTTGCTCAGCGAGACATAAGGCTGCAGAAAGACAACATGCAGTTATGGAACAAACTTGACGATATGGAGAACCACTCAAAGCGCAATAATGTCAGTGTGATCGCTCTCCCAGAATCCCTGACAGGTCAGGAGTGAACCACCTTTGTCTCCGTCACCCTCCCGTCCCTGCTTGGCATCTCAGCTGACTGTGAGGGCCTTATTATTGAACATGTTCACCAAGTTCTTTTTTGCTTACTATCCTTACCCCCATGATGGCCGTATCTGTGAAAGTGGACTGCGCACACTTTTTCCAGTTCCCTCGACTGTTTATATTGTTTTCCTGTTCTTCATGATGAAGCTTGAGGTCAGATATCTATTTTTATGATATATCTGTTTAGGTGTTTTTGTTTATCATTACTAATGTTTACAGCCTCCTAGGTAGCGATGTTAATTTTAGATGTAAGATTCCCCTCCCCATTCTCAATTTCTACCGCAGCTTCCTACTCCCACTGCCCAGTCTCTCCTGTGCATATATCCATTGCAGCTGGATATGATAATCATAATATGGTCCCAGGTGCAACCCGTTTTGTTGACGTCTCCCTCCTGGGGCTATTTTAGGCCAGCAGGGATTGTTACACCTTTTTTTATGCGGATGTTCATTCAAGTTCTAGGAACCTAGGTGCGTTGATCACACTACCTGTCTCAATTGCTGTCTTTTTCTAGTTGTGTTTATGTATGCCTCCCCGCACCCTTCCCCTGTTTCCCCTCTGCCTTTCCTAGGGACTACTGCAAGGCTCTACAGCTGATGATGGTAATTTTTCTGATATCACCCCCCATCCAGACACGCATGACCGACATTAGATGACTCCTTCAATGTGGGTGGATTCCACTCTCCGGCCAAGCATCGCAAGGTCATGCTTTACCTTCGTTAAGCAGGCCTGCATGTGGTATGTATCCAGGAAACACACCTACTTCCCCCTGAACTTCTAAAAATTCAACTCTGGAAAGTGATATTCACTAGTGTCCCTAAATATTTTTAACAGACCGTTTATCATATGCTCCATTTACACTTTGAACACGTACTCCAGGCCTTTCTTTAGACATATAAAACCATGTCAATGCGATTCAGAACCAACCCTATACTTCTATGTGTCAGTATGTTTCTGACTCTTTTAGGGGCGGCACCAACCGGCTCGTAAAAGAGTCAGAAACATACTGAAACTCATCCTTGAAAAAGGCCGGCACATGGCTGAAACCCGTTGGAAGACATCTCCACACCTTCACCACACTGTTAGTCTCCTCTCCATCTGCGGAGAGTCGAGCGCACACTGCTCCAGCTTCCCGTCACTCCCGGATGACGCGTCACACCGAAACCCAGAAGTGACTGCGTGGTCGTAGTAGCGGTGTGGGGACCTAGCCGGTATACTGCTCCCCATGCAGAGCCTAGGAACTTTTGGAACCATCAGGTAAGGGTATAGTGCACCACCGGGGGTTTATGGGACGCCAGTCCCTGGTGCCATTCATACTCCTTACTCAACCAACTGACTTATTCCGCCCTGAACTTTAGCCCACTCTCCCTGAAGCCCTCACTGTTCACACGCTCCTCTGTGTATTGCCCAACCACAGGGTGCCCCCATTCATCACACATACCTGGCAATTAATCCATCTGCAGGTATTTAATACCAGTCAACAGCAGACGCAGCCGTTGCTAGTGACAGCTGTTTGCACTGGACCCCTAACATCCATCATCCCACACAGTACCTGTATATATATACTGTTATACTTCTTGCACTTTAATTGAATACAATTCTTCTACAAACCATTGACAGACCATTTCCATTCATCTATGCAATATAGGGGTACACCTTTTACATCCAACAATTAGAAGGTGAGCGCAGGGCTTACCCTATATCCTCCAATCCTCTGGTGTCAATACCCGCCATTATGGAGATCATTGAGTCCTATGGACCCATCTCAGGATACTAAATCAATGTCTCCAAATCAGAACTTCTTCCTATTTCATCGTTTTCACAATTAATCCAATCTCATCCTGTTATGTCTCAATTCCAAGTCCAACACACACAAATTAAATACTTAGGCATAGCAATAACCAGGAACCCTCACCATATGTATAATTCTAACATCTCTTCACTAATCACTAAAATTACCACTCAACTAGACAGATGGTCTGAGTTGCCATTGTCGCTTGTGGGCAAAGTCTAGATATTGAGGAGCATAATATTCCCAAAGATATTCTACTCCCTTCAATTGATCCCCTGCATAATCCCTAATTCTAATATTCAGCTTCTTAACACGATCATGTCAAAATTCCTGTGGGGCGGTAAATGCCCAAGGATGGCGAACCATAAATTAATTAAATCATCTTCCGATACCTGATTTCCAATACTACTCTTGGGCAACACATTTTGGATTCATTAATGATTGGCTCCAAAATAACTCAACTTTCACAGACTTGGCCTTGGATACCACCATTTTTCACCCCTTCTCCCTTGGTGCTCTCCTCCACACTCCAGCTCACCTTATTCCCCCACACACCATGAATCATGTACTTTTTAGAGGAACATATGCCATACACAAAAAACTGTGCAGAGATCCCAACTGTGTCTCAGTCCGGGCCGGTGCAAGCCCCCCGCCCGCCCCAGGCAAAGCCCCCCGTGCCACCTGCCGCACAATACTGCGGGGGGCGGAGGGGACATTTGGCTGGTGCATTACGGCACGGGGGCGGGAGTGTGTGCGGGCGATAGTGGGGGGTGGTTCGGCGGGTGCGTTACGGCACGTCGATACTGCCGCACTGAAATCCCCCCAGCGGGGAGCAGGAAGCGGGCGGCGCGGAGGGGGCAGCGTTAATTAACGGGTGTTATGGGGGAAGGGGAGAGGGAGAAGGATGACATACTCACCTGCTCCCTGGTACCTCTCTATGGCACCTCAGCGGTTCAGTACAGCCCTCCAGTGGCCGGCGCCCTAGGCAAATGCCTAGTCCTGCCTAGTGGTGGCCCTGGTCTCAGTTTATACCCATTTGGTGCAACCCTCCTTTTTCTCCCTCCCTGCAGGTGAGGCAGGTGTAAAACCCCACCCAAATCTAATTATCTCTGCACAAGTAACACCTGCCTCACCTGCAGTGCTCATGGTTTTGTCCATCTAAGAAATATTTTGTCAGAAAGAGTGAACTACAATAAGGGCCTCAGTTCCTGCTAGAGCCTGCACAAAAATAGCCCTGCATACTCTAATAAACACACCTACTATGTCCCTAGAAAAATTCACGTCCAAATGGAATTGTTTTATAGACTCTTTACCCCAGCAATTGAAAACCAAGGTTACCCATAATTTGAATCCAATTTGAGTGTTTCTTACTCTATTCAGAAGCAACCTCGGATCATATTAATCTGACTCCTAAGTGTTTCCTGGATACATCATCATCAGTAGCAACCCTAATAACGTCCCCATTGACCTCAAAGTGTCGCTTTACCACCCCCCCCCGCATTGGATTGTGATAGGCACCCTCACTGACGAAAGACCACTTCGATGTATTGAAATGTTACATCTAAGCTGATCTATACCAGTGTCCCTTATTACCTTTTGACTTCACACCTTTGCTATGAAATTAAGACACAGTAGTAATTCTTACATCAAAAAAAGTACTTGATTTAATATTTTTTTTTTAAATACTAGAGCAAAGGGCGAGTTGGACCCGCCTAGCAACTACACCCATAATGCCCTATTTCTATGAGGACCAGTTGAATAGCTCTGGTACAGCATAGAGTCAGGTGCCAGAGCGGTGATTCCGCTGCTTCAACATTATTCCGATTAAACATTCACAGTGTGTATTCTAACCATTTGCATCGGTGTGGGAAGCTCGAATTAATTAGATCATGTATCCCATATTACAGCAATAGTCTTACTTAATTGCAAGAAAAATAGATTAACTGGGTCACAAAAGATCTCTTAGGGGCTAAAGAGTAAATTAGTAGTAATGTCAGTGGCTTTGAAGTAACGGAACTTAGTTTAATCCAGCACACACATTCTCTTGCTGACCTTGGGCAAGTTAGCTTCTCCGAGAACTCCAGGCTCCAAAAATAGATACAAGTACTAAATGGTCTGAACAAAAAGAAAATAACGAATGTTATCCCCCCCCCCCACACACACACACACACAGACAGACACACACATTTCCATACATAAGGTCAGTATCGGTGCATATCTTAACTGTAACGGCAGTCACAGGTTGAACACACTGATGCTGCTCCGCATGGGCGGATCAGAAATGTACCCTGCCCAGTCGGGATCTGGAGGAGCTGGGATTCACACAGCAGGGGTGGGGCTATGATCATGGGAAGTGCCTCATCATGTGCCCATCCCACTCAGTTCACAAATGTTTCTGGTTAAGTAAGCAAGGATAAAATAACCCTCAGTGGCTATAGGTTTAATCTTAAAGTGAACACAAAAAATGTCTGTTGGGCATGCCTTGGAACACTGCACTGGGGAGTCCCTCTCTCTCATTGTTCTGTATCGCTCTGCTGAAATACAAATCAGACTGTGCTAGAAGCAGAACATGACGGGGGAAATTTACTAAAGGAAATTTGTAAAAAAAATAGGTGTATTTGTATCCAGAAATACACTTATTTTTGCCATTTACTATCCCGAAAATACGGGAATTTGTATTCGTATTGATGTGCTATCAATACGAATTGCCGTATTTTTGGGATAGTAAGGGGAAAATTTACTAAAGGAAATTTGTAAAAAAATTGGTGTATTTGTATCCAGAAATACACTTATTTTTTACATTTACTATCCCGAAAATACGGCAATTTGTATTGGTATTGATGTGCTATCAATACCAATACGAATTGCCGTATTTTCGGGAAAGTAAATGTCAAAAATAAGTGTATGTCTGGATACAAATACACCTATTTTTTACAAATTTCCTTTAGTAAATTTCCCCCTAAATGTCAAAAATAAGTGTATTTCTGGATACAAATACACCTATTTTTTACAAATTTCCTTTAGTAAATTTCCCCCGACATCTCAGGCAAGAAAGAGAGACCACATGGGTTTTGAACGGGGCCGAGTGCTAAAGTTAACACTAGTGTACCATAGCTTATAATATAACATATACACAATACACTGTCCATATAATGATGAGTAGGACCGAAGACTCACAACCTTGTACAAATACCACACACGTGTGTTAATCCCTTTAATAGAACCCAGATTTTTCAGCCATCGTTCCCTTGTTACAACTACTTAGATGCCTTCCCAGTAGGAAGGTCTTCTCACTACAGGTATTACTGTGAGCATAAACAGAACTGGCTAGTACTAATAATAGCTCTAAAGTACTATGCAATATAAGACAACATGTGCACAATGGGATGTGACAGCAGAACAAAACACGATCTGGAATCTTGTAGTGTTGCGCTATTTGCCGGGTGGCGGGCGGGAAGCTAATTTTGAACCGCACAGTCCGAACAGTCTTTTCAAAATCAATCAATTGCTACAAGTTCCCAGCCGTCGCTGCCTGGACCCCACTGCACATATGTATGTGGGGGGCCCAAACTAATGTTCTGCCCAGAGACCCCTGCCAATGTTACCATGCCAATGGTACCACACATATTACACAGGCTGCAGGGTATCGCACACATTATGCAGACTGCAGGGTACCGTGCACTTTATGCAGACTGCAGGGTACCACGCACGTTATGCAGACTGCAGGGTACCGCGCACTCTATGCAGACTGCAGGGTATCGCGCACGTTATGCAGACTGCAGGGTACCACGAATGTTATGCAGACTATCAAAGGATAGAGGTTGCAGATACTGTACTGTTCAGACGTTCTTCCTGTATACCACCTCCTGCCTGCATATCAGATCCTGCCTGCATACCAACCAAAGGCTGCATACCATCCACTGCCTGCATACCACCCACAGCCTGCATAGCATCTCCTGCCTGCACACCACCCCCAGCCTGCATACCACCTCCTATCTGCATACCACCTCCTATCTGCATACCACCTACTACCTGCACATCACCTCCTACCTGCATACCATCTCCTGCCTGCAGATATCAACCTGCCTGCATACCAGCTCCTGCGTGCATACCGCCCCCTGCATGCACACCACCTCCTGCCTGCACACCACACTCCCTGCCAGCACACCACCTCCTGTCTGCATACCACCTCCTACATACCTACCACCCTCTGCCTGCCTACCACCCCCTGCCTGCATACCACCCCCTGCCTGCATACCGCCCCCTGCCTGCATACCACCTCCTGCCTGCACACCATCCCCCTGCCTGCCTACCATCCCCCTTCCTGCCTGCCATGCCTGCCTACCACCCCCCTTCATGCCTACCACGCCCTGCCTGCACACCACCTCCTGCCTGCACACCACCTCCTGCCTACATACCACCTCCTGCATGCTTACCACCCCACTTCCTGCCTACCACCCCCTGCCTGCCTACCACCCCTTGCCTGTCTACCACCCCCTGCCTACCACCACCTGCCTGCACACCACCACCAGCCTGCACACCACCTCCTGCCTGCATACCACCCGCCTGCCTACCACCCCCTGCCTGCCTACCACCTCCTGCCTGCATACCACCTCCTGCCTGCATACCACCCCCCTGCCTGCATACCACCTCCTGCCTGCATTTGCGATCACATCAGAGTAAACCAATGTGCAAACTGTCACATAAAACACTTCCTCTGGTTTCCTTAATTCCCTGCACTACACAGCCAGCACCAAGGACAGCTCCACCTGCCTACAGGTCTCATGCTTGTACCATAAACCCATTGCACCCTTGGAAGCAGATGCCATTGGTGTCACTGTCTCCCCACCTGGACAGTTGTTCTTGTCCTAAATGCAGTGGAATGAAAACTGTGTTTACCCATCTAAAGCGCCCACTTTGATTTTGATGAGATTTACCAAGAAGAAACTATGAATATTTCAAGCTTCAAACACGAGACGTGGTCTGGGAGGGAGGCATTTTGATTTCTTTAATTATTTTCAGCGTCTTATGTTTTTTTTTCCTTTCCTTTATTCTTCAGAACAAAGAGAAATTTCTCTTAGAACACAAATCGCTCCCATATTGTTCCCTTTGATTAGCAGAGAATTCATTTTGTGCATCTTTGTGTCAAGGATGCTCTCTCCGCATTGTCATGGAACTAACAAGGAGAAATGGAATTCTGTCATGTGCCCATTCTGTCAAGTAGATCACAAAGGTTTTTGTTTTTTTATAGGGGCATCGGCATCATTAGAGGAGTGCAGCAATAATGCCTGAATGCACGGCAGCAATTACACGGAAAAAAAGTAAAAACTTGCCTGAATTTTATTCCACATGCGGCTTAGTCTGAAAGCTCTCCTGGTCTACACAGAAGCTGAATGCGATATCCTGAAATGTGGCAAGTTCTAACAGCGTTCTAACATCGCTGCCGACACAGGAGGTGTGGACACCATTTCCCGGTAGTGGGCCTTTGTTAGCAAAGCAAAAAAGCACTCAACAGGGCAAAACCATGCTGCATGCAGGCGGGACAGATTACGTGCAGAGAGTGTTAGATTTGGTCGAGTTATATTTATTTCTGTGCAGGGTAAATAGAGTATGCTTTTGCATGTAGTGCACAGATATTAGACCGCTATTTTTTTACACTGCAAGTTAGATTTCAGTTGCAGTGAAACCCCACCCAAATCTAACTCTTTCTGCACAAGTTACATTTGCCCCACATGCGTGGTTTTTCCCAGTTGTGTACTTTTTGACTTTGCTTACAAAGCTGAATCAAGCACTATTTCCCATAATGAAATCACAAGGGTTCAGGGGAATATGTAACAAGTTATTCCACACAGCTTTAATGCAGACTTTACAACGAACAAGTGAATGCGTTTAAAAGGTTGGAACGATTCAGGCTACATGTCAACTAATAGCTTCCCATCGGAGATGACCAATTGATAGTCTGATCAAAGTTTTAACTAAATTAGAATGTACTTACACTATGCAAAGATTGAGATCAGAACTCATATAATAAGTATTATATTATTAGAACACCTTTGTTAATATATTAACAGAGTTTTGAATTCTATTGTTTCCTCACCCAGTTGGCTAATCAGATAGATGGGTGACATTTAATGGGATGAGAAATTCAGAAAGTGAGAGATTTGGTGAGAAATCTCCAGTTTTTTTTAAAGTGGCAATCATTTACACTTCAAAATCAAACTGGTTTTGCAGTGTAAACGATTGCCGCTTTAAAAAAACCTGGAGATTTCATACAAAATCTCTCACTTTCTGATTGTCTCATCCTATTAAATCTCACCCAGAGTTCAGGTATGTTATGTGACTGTGGTTGCCATAGCACCTTGAAATCTGTTGATCTGTCAGTCATTAATAGGATCAAGGAGAAATGGGTAATAACAGTTTTCTTATAACCTGCCATGGAGATTTAAAAACAAATTTTGCTTTCACGGGCTTGCTGCTTTAAAAATATTAAGGATAAAATAAACAGGAAAGGGGGAGAGTAGGAAGCCCTGTGGTTTCTATCCCACAATCCAATCATGTTTCTAGCCATTTGTGGCATATCGCCATATTACATATATTTCTATCAATGCTGTAATAAATGCTTTGTTATGGGAGAATAATAATTCATGATAACAAATTGGATGTATCACAGCTGCATAATTATATTTCTGAACGCTCTCCATGCATTTACAATGTTATGCGGAAATAAAGGGATGAGCACCCGATAACTAAAACATTTACTGCAAATGCAAAGAAGAAAAATAAGTGGTGGATATTTAAGGGAAATTTAATATGAGATGATCTTTATCATGCTATTTGTATTGTGAATTAAAACGGATGGATTTCTATGTGGCTAGGTCTTTCCACAGTAAATGACTAAAGCAGGGGTGGCTGGACTTTGACGACTTGTAATACTAGCGCAGACGGAGGGTAGGGGGGGTGTATTGGGGGGTATGTGTACCCAGGCACCGCCCCTGACAGAAGAGACAGCAAGCATGATATTACAATGCCCCACCCTCTCCCAGCAATTTGCCACAATTTGCAGGTTACTGGAGATTGATACGAGATTTTGTTAGAATCAGACATTTTAGGAGAGGTTTAGTAAGATTGTATTTTATGTTTGTTTTGGAAATCACACTTTTAGTAGGGTGATGGACACTATTTGTTGTTCTAAAAGGAATACTGCTGCATACATCAGAGGAATCCATGCTGCTTTGTATACGGACGCAAGTTGCAAACACAACATTCATTCCTCTCAGCTTATAAATGAGTAATAACAATTCTAAAGGTGCCCATACATGTTACAATTATTGCATACAATATTGCAATACTTGCAAATAAGCACATACTTTTTGTACTAGATCTCATCTCATCGCAAAACCGAGATGAGATGAGATGCGATATTGTATACAATATTGTATGCAATAATTGTAACGTGTATGGGCACCTTTAGCCTTTTCCTATAGCTAAGTATAACTGGGCTCCGTCTTAGTTTGTGGCTGAAAACCGCTAACACTTTCTTGACATTAAGTTTGTGCAAGAGGTAATTTACCAAAGACCCACACCAATGGAGGAATGTCCCAAAAGTCCTTTGTAGATCAGAAGTCTTTTGGGGAGTCCTCACTAGAAACACGGTGGGTCAGGATTTGTCAACAAACTGTATGATGAGTATTTCATGCGGTCAGTAGGAGTCCAGGTAATGGATAATCACTGACGTGTTTCTGCGTCATTTGTTCTGCACATGTACAGACAGGGCCTTACACAGACACAGATTCACAATAATCGGAACTCTGTCTACAGACCCTCTCCTCCATTCACCTCTGAATCAGGGCCTGTGTTCTCATAGATTGCCTACACCTTATCTCTATTGCATATGATCATAGGTGGTCCCCCAAAAAACTTTTACTTAAATATGCATACAGATGGGGCCTCATACACGGACGCCCGGCACATCTGAGATGCTGCAAAATCAGTAGCATAGGGTATCCTTCTTTATATTGTGAATCTTGGTCGCACAGCAGGGGTGTCGAAAAGACACTCAAAGTGTACCAGAGATGCTGGGCTGTGTTTTTAATTGCATACAAACTAGTATTACACACATACAAAGTCCTAGCTGAAGCACAACGGACATCGGTGTGAGACAAAGCCACAGCTGCTGCATCAGTGACCTGTTTAAAGAGAGGCAGACTCGCTGGTACTTAGGATGCCACCTGGTCTTACGCTTAGAACACAGATGTACAAATATTGCAAAGTTCAGTGGTCTGTGTACGCTATCAATTCAGTTTTGTCATTCATTTATTTATGCGAATAACATGAACATTTTGAGCAAATAAGGTGCTCGGCATGGTTGAGTCACCCAGGACCTGGCACACCAAGAGGGGCAACTGGCATGACTGAAGCCATAGAATAAAAAGGATACAATTTTAAGTTCAGGTACGAATATGATTTTTATCATGCTGAGTACTTCAATTAGATTAAAATATTGATTAAAAAATTTAAAAGTACATTTGTGTGGGATATGCCACAAATAAAGTTGTCTGTAGATCAGAACACACATACATTCTCCAGTATTGCACAGCTGTAAATACTTTCACTAACTGAAGGGTGTTCTATGATGACAAATCCTAAAGCCCTGGCTTTATTCTCATATGTGTTACATTTTTTTTTTTTATAGTATCAATATGTAAATGGCCTCAGTTTGTAGCGGCTGGTTATTACATTCAGCACCCGATACAGAAAGCCTCCTACCCCGGCAAACAGAATCCTTACATAGACTGTGCTCCACCAGTGGAGTCCCTGTCCCAACAACATTACGTATTCCAAGCGAGTCTTCAGCAGGCTTAGAATTCTCCCGGGGACCATATCAATACTGAGCTGCAGTTTTACCGAGACTGAAAACCCTCAGAATTTGTCAATGGAAATATTCCATTTTTAAGCAGTATAAATAAATGTAAAACTGTGTCTTTTGAGCAGTGCAGCCGAAGTGTACTATCTGCTCAAAATAATGCTTCAATTCCCGGAAACTCTACTGCTTATCTTCTCAAAGTGTCCCCTGGCCCTACTCGCACTCATATCTGATTGGCTCAGACGGCAGCCTGCATTCCACATTCCAGCCATTCCTCATATTGAGTTATTCTCTCTATTCCCTTTAAAGTCATAACCGCTGTTATCAAAACTCTGTAAATGTGCCTTTGCCTCGCCTCTCACAGAAAATATATATATTTGCTTTATGAAGTATATTGCAGCGCTTCTCCCTGAAGAATTGCCCCAATGTCTGTCCCAACTGTATGCACACTGGGGTCGTGCTGGTGCTCTATACATAATTGATCAAGTGAAAGTGGTGGGGTCTCGGAAAGTCGGCAAAGTGGGAGACGCTCGGGGCTGGGGCTTCCTAAACCCTAAAATAACCTTTTATTCATGGATGCTCCACTAGGGTAGAGTGGTAATCAGTTATTATAGAGGTCCTGCTTGTACCATATATTAGGAGAGATCTGTAAAACATGCACTGCTGATGGGGCAGTAGAGCTGGGGACATATGGTCATTGCATCGACCATATTTAGGCTGAAATAGATAGACATCGTTAAGGTCAACAATGGGAAGGTTTTTTCCCGAATGTTGACGTAGTCATCATGGACACCGTCTAAAGCTGGTTTCACATTGCAAAAACCTGCTTTCAACTCGTTTTTGTAAACGTTTTTTTAAATGGGTCAAAAGCCAGGTAAACCCCTTTCATACTGCATGATGTAAAGGTATATTGCAGTTTCAATACCATCAGATTCAACCCGTTTCACCCATAGAAAGCCATACAATGTAATTTTAAACGTTTTTTTTTCCTGCTTGTGGGCGGGGATAATGTGTGGTTATCATTTGTAGCAAATACCGTTTCTGAGCTGTTCAGACTGCAGGGAAAACGGCTCAGAAACGTGTAGGATCCTGCTTTTAACACGTTTCAAAATACCGGTATTTTGTAACCGGTAAATTGATTGTAGAGCTTTCATATTGCAGCTGGTGCCGTTTTAAAGCAGTTAAAAATCGGCAATATGCCCTGTCAAAACTGCAATGTGAAAGGGGCTTAAGTGTACCGCATACCCTTGCATGGCTCGCTGTTCTTGCCATGCTTCTGGAACACTATTCTCCCACCACAAACTAGTGGATGGTAGGGCAAGAAATACCACCTGTCGGCACATGTCGGCTCAAAAAAAAATCGACCTTTTGACTGAGGGGTAAATTTATAAGTTGAGAGTCCTATTAAAGTTGGGATGTTGCCCATAGCAACCAATCAGATTAGTTAGCGCCTTCTAGACGATAATAGAATCTAATTGGTTGCTAGAAAGCTTTACAAAGTTTGGTACATAGAGGGGGTCAGAGCCCATATGATAAACTGCAGATTCTGCATCATTTTATAAAAGAGAAAAGGCCGAATAAACAGATCCCTTAATGCTTTAAATCAATGGTTCTCAACAGGTTATTTTTTCTGGATCTCAGTCTGCGGAAACAGGTATAAAAATAGCAAAATAGGTTAGCTCACCTGTGCATAACCAAACAAATCCACAAAACATGGCCGGTGGTAGTACTTGAGGACTGGAGCAGCGAACTTTTAAAGAAAATAGAATTTGAAACAAAAAATATGGATAATGCAATAATAAGAATAATTAAGTAATCCTTATAACCACCATAACGGTAACATGGCAGGAACGCGCAATCATTTATAAAACAGGATTACAATCCGTCACCCAGTGACTTCTGCAAACTCCAGCTCCGACGGTAATTCCAAATGTTTTATGGTTTCTTCTCCTTTCTTACTGTGTTCTGCGGAGAATACGCCGGCGAAGAAGGCGTTACAGCGAGGACCATGAATCTGACACCGTCCCAAAGAGAAGGAATAAATATAGAATCGGAAGATAACGGTCATTATTCACCTGTCAAAACAGTACCCCCCAAAAAACCTATTATCCAACATAAAGGCAGATTCTGCGAGTGCTGAGAAATGTTATCCTTGGTGTTATTCATTTCCCAGATCAAACGATGTGTCTCCCGGGTTATGAATCTCTGCGGCTCATGTCGGCATGAAGCTGAAGAGCTATAAAATGATGCACAGTACTCCCCTGTATCCCATACATACAGTTTATCAGGGTCGGGAAGCATCCTCCTCATTCACGGAGCAAGGCTGGGTGACCAGTTCCCCTTCAAATATCTAGTGGCTAGCTCGACTCGGCAGTCAATTTGTCAACCAAAAGGTCTGGTAATGGCCGACACATGTTAAGGTCAACATGAGTTTTCCACAATTTTTTTTTTCTTTTCATGGACTTTTCTCATTCTTATGGGACTCATCCCAAACAGTCCACCTTACTGGGCACAGGACAAGGGCACGACAGAAGACAATGGGCAGAAACCACAGCTCTCTTTTATATCATTTGTACAAGTTACAAGTCCATGGTAACCATATAAATCTCCAAACCCAGTTCCCCCACGGAACGCCTATCCTTTAGTCATGGTACCCACTGCACCATAATTATCTTTATGTACTCTGTAATAGGGCGCTGCGGATCCCTTGTTCTCTGCCCCCTGATACTTATGTCAGTGCCGCCTGCTGATGCAGCTATGGTTATGTGCCCTGTACATGTCCTCTATTGTATTCAGCTCTACGTCACTGTATCCTGGGTTATATACTCTGTAATAGGGTACTGCGGATCCCTTGTTCTCATCACCTGATATTTATGTACGTGTCCTCTGCTGATACAGCTATGGTTATGTGCCCTGTACTTGTCCTCTATTGTATTCACCTGTGAGTCACTATGGGTTATATACTCTGTAATAGGGCGCTGCGGATCCCTTGTTCTCTGCCCCCTGATACTTATGTCAGTGCCACCTGCTGATGCAGCTATGGTTATGTGCCCTGTACATGTCCTCTATTGTATTCACCTTTAAGTCATTGCTTCTTGCTTTGCTTGTTCCTTCATGAGCTCAGTAATTGGGCTCTGCGGATCCCTTGTGGCGCCATATAAATAGAGGATAAAGAACATAATAATAGATATATATCTATATATATTTATTTTATTGTTTTCTGCAGACTATTCTTGTGTAGCTGACAAGTTCACCTGTAGTTCACAAAGGCCAATCTGCAGAAAGATCAATACGGCTGAGTTTTACACAAGAGAACATTTTGTTTGGATCAATTTCATCTAGCACAGCCGAGGTTACTTATGCCAGGGCAGTATTGACAAGCGATGACGATCAGTTCAATACAGTTCTTAGCTGGCTAAATGCAGAATCTGATCATCTTAGAGACCAACATTTCCTGCTAATATTATTCAGGTTACTAAATTTGCCACCCTGTTCATGTAAGTTGCCCCGGGTGTCTACACGCAGCCTTGCAAATTTTGAAGCACTGTATGTGTATTTAACGCTGTTTGCACAGCCCCCCCCCCATCATTCCATGGTCGCCAACCATCAAATGATTCGGAATGTTCACACAAAATTAAGACACCCTCTGGTGCATATTCCCTGTACGGGAACAGGGCAGGCAGCAATTCCCATGGGAACGCCCAGTGGGTGGCCAAACAGCCAATTTCAGATTGCCACCTCTGGGGGGGCTGCGAGCTACAATGTGTATCCTCTGGATATTCATGAATTGCTCTGTCTGGCGCCATCTAATTCCTCCCTTAGGATGCCATGATGACCAATTTATCAATTAAACTCTTATTTGAATGTATAGATAACCAGCTTTATGCAGAATGAATATACAGGATTGTATCATCATTCTGTATAACGGTATTGGCGAGAGATTAATATCACCGGGCTGAAAAACAACAACAAAAGAAGCAGTTGGCTTTAATCCCAGTGTTTGCTCTGTGTGATTCTGACTCTGCGAGCGTCTGTTCTACACAAGTACATAGTATTATGTAGAGATGATTATATGAATATTAAAGGGAAATAAACCCAGGCAGTCCCATCAGTTGTCCTAGTCACACACTGGTGAACAGACAGTTTGTGATCTGGCCACTAGGGGGAGCACCTCATTCTATTGAGTTTGTGGAGTTTCTGATGCTGAGGTAATGTATTGCATATGTTTTACTATAATGGTGGTTGGTATTCAGCCATCTGTTATATCCATATGGATTAAATAAATTGTGTTAAATGCATTTCAGCGCTGTTTTCAAAGAATAACTTGTCGCCTTGATGATTTTACATAGCTGCAAGACAAAGCTCTATGCAAAAATATCTACCGAGAGGACTAAATTCCTGTCTTCTAGGTATTAATGCTGAAAGGCCAGGAAATGGGATTGTGCCTCCATCTTACTTACCTATTTATACTGATAATATTGGTCCAGGACTAGATACATAGTAATTGTTTATGTCAGTGTTGTAATGTCTTCCCTTTGCACATGTATTTTAATGTACGCTGTATTCCAGCTTGTTCATCAGGCCTCTGTTTCTTGTAACCATACTTGCCTACCTGACCCTCTCCATGAGGGAGAAAATGCTCTGCTCCTGGACTTCCCTGGTGATGTATGATTGCCATCACCTGTGGTGAGCTAGGTAATTTATAAGAAAGGTGTTTCACCACAGGTGATGGCAATCATACATTACCAGGGAAGTGAAGGAACGGTGGGTGCATTTTCTCCCTCATGGAGAGGGTCAGTATGCTTGTAACACAGAAGACTCCCCTTCTGCATTACAGTGGGGTACATACAATACACTGGCGGTCAAAAGATTGACCCTGGCATCCTGATATGGAAAATCTCAACAGGGGCTCGGTTAGTAGGTAACCCTTTACCCCTACCCCTCTCAACCTAACCCTACCTTGCAGCAGTCTAAGCCTAATCACCCCCCCCCCCCACACACACACACACACACCCACAGCCTGTCCTGTCCCTAACCCTCACCGCCTAAACCTAACCCCCACCCCCTTCCCCACCATAGCCTTACCCTAAGTCTCCGCAACAGTGGCTAAACTTAATCCGCCTTCCCAGGTTACATGCTAGTCCACTCTGCATACCTACCGATCGAAATACTGGAAGTCCGTGTCCCAGCGTCATTATCCTGATACTTTTCAAAGTTCCAGAGCCGGTGTTCTGGTGGCAATTAGCTCAAACTTTCTAATAAACACATTTGCCAATATCAGTATAAATGCAGAAAGCCCAACATTTCCACAGCTTTCTGTATGAGTCTCAGGAGGAGGTGAAAAGCAATCCATGTTATGTGCAGCCTATGGACGTATCGTGTTCTGTCGTTGTAACTCACATCTACACAGTTCACACAAAATGTACATGTGTTCTCTACATGCCCATACAAACCTCTGACTCCCCAAGCCTAACTTGCTGCCACACTGCTATATATTACAGCATACTGCCCACTAAAAACCACATTACCCCAGCAATCTGTCTGGATTAGCATGCAGCACTTCTCGTGTATCCAATTCCTATTTCCCTGAAGATTGCAAACTTGCGAGCAGGGCCCTCATACCTTCTCGGCTTGTCTGTTAAGACCCAGTCTGGCTTTATTACTATGGTCCCAATTGTAAAAGAGGAATATGCTGCTGCTGTATAAGTAAGGGTTAATAAAATAGGGACAATGAACAACATCTCTTTGTGCCGTGGGCCTAATAACACCCCAATCCTGTTCTTAGTTACTGCACAGAAAAGCTCCCGTTTGATACATGTTTGGCTGCTTCCATCATCAGAAGCTTTGTGACAGGAACAGAGGGATTCCTTCGCTGAAACTAAAATGAACCCTAATTACCTTCCTTGGGGTACTCGAAGCACATTAATTCCGAAAGATGGGGCCAGTGAAGTGTTATGGAGATGTTTATCCCACGCACAACGCGTGGTACGGACACAGAGAGGCCTTTTTATTTCCAGCTTACCCATTCAGGCTGAGAAGCGATTTATGCTGGAGAACGCCGCCTTACCCTGTAGAGCTTTAGGGCTTTTAAATCTGCAGATATTTATATGAGCCAGATTAGAAGCCACATTGTGCAATTGTGTTAATGATGAAACAAAGCATTTCTGCATCGCAGGGCAAGAGAAGAAGAGGCTGAGGCAATGGCGACAGACGGAGGCTGAGGCAATGGCGACAGGGTTTGCTGCTATGAACAGCAAAGGTTGACATGCATTGGTTCAACCGCTGAAGATCGACATGGCTCAGTCGACATCTGAAATAGGTCAACGTGCCTAAGGTCGACATGGATGGAAGGTCGACACAAGCATGAGGTTGACAATGTCTAGGTCGGTTTAAAAAAGAATTGACCCGACATGTGCCGGCAGGCGGTATTTCATGACCTACCATCCACTAGGGCATGGAGGGAGAATGGAATGGTGTGCCGAGTGTAGTGAGGCACCGTGCCAGAGGCATAGCGAGCACAGCTATCGTTGGGGACAAAATAAAATGAGCAACCGTTGTCGACATTTTGACTGTCGACTTAAATTGTCGACCTTTGATGCATTGATCCAATATGGGATCCTTGCATCTATTATTCAGACAGATCTCAGCAGCCGCTGAGAACAGCGAGGCACCCGCAGATACTGTAGCGCTCCACACCCGCCCAGCCTAAGTCACAGATTTTCCTTACTGCACAGTAAATCCTTGTTGTCTTAGAGATAAACCTCTGCGTGAACCACAACCTCATTTTCCCATGTGCTCACACGCCAGCCGCTACAATCACATCCTGCGCAGGTAGGCCTGCAGAGAAAGCAATGTTCCAACCTGCAATTAGGCTTAATCCGAGGAGACGTCTTCCAGTGACATGCACTTATGCCCTTCTCCGTCTATATAAACACCCAGGACATCAATATTGCTTCCACATCCAGGCCGCTTTCAGACTACTAGAAGGAATAGACAGGTTTAAACCCAATGCACAGACCTCTGCTGCTTCAGAACCTCGTGAGAATCTATTTTCTTACTTTTTTGTATTGACGAAGGGGAATAAAGTAGAAACTTTAGCAAAACATAACATACCAGTAAGCCCGCTCAAAGCAAATGCTTCGAAAGCTAGTATGCTACAGTACCTTGTGATTGCCCCTGTGTTTGTGCATGTCCAAGAGAGAAACAGATGTAGTCTCACTCACTGCCAGCAGATGGCAGTGTTTCGGAGACACACAAGCGGACATACATATATAATCCAAAACTGTTGTCCTAAAATATAAAATAACTGTATCAGTTCGCTTTCTCAAGTGAACTCCCCAAAAGAACATCATTGCCGCTATACTGGGCAATAGATGCTACTTTTGGGGCAATTAACCGATAACCGTGTGCCTGTACAGGGCATGTGATCAGACGTTGCCCTGGTGAAAAATTTCCACACAGTAACAAGTCCCGAATCACTATGGTAACGGGTTCTATTATCCTGAAATAGCTAACAGTCCACAGTGTCCATCATCCTATGGAAATTAATGTTTTCGCATGATTTCTGTCTTAACCCTTTGAAACATTTTTACTCATCATAAAGGGATGCAATCAAAATCCCGACGGTCAAAATCCCGACTACCATTGACCGACGGTCAAAATCCCAACAAGGTCAAAATACCGACATTTAAAATCCCGACAAGGCTGAGCAGAACGTCTTCTCTGCAGCTCCCGCAGACCGAACGATTCTGGGCTGTTCTAGCCCCAGCGTGAGGTCCAACAGCAGCCTGATCCCCCTCCACCGGCTAGCGTCATCACAGCGGTGAGTGCTGCGGAGTCGGGGAGCCGTTATAACGGCTCCTGCGGATTGCGGCCTACCGCTGATCGGAAGCCGGGGGCTAAATTTATGAGCCGGGCCGGAACTGAGCTCCACACCAGCCGCGACACCCGCGATCGTGCCCGGAGGCACTCAGGAGACCCCCAGAAAGAGGATTCTTCCTCCCTAGTAGGGGAGACCCTCTCTGAGCTCTGCCAGACGGCCAGCAGGGCGAGAAAGTAGTGCAGTTGGAGGTGAGAGGGAACAGGGCAGCATAAAAGCTGTGGGACTGGCGGCCATCTTACAGGGGGCAGAAACAGTGAGAGCTTCCCATCTGGAGCTCATAATCACTCTCCAGCTAGAGCCCTCTGCCTGTGTGAGCCTGTGTGAGCCTAGACAGTGCCACAAAT
Organism: Crinia signifera; assembly: GCF_055691185.1. Classification (NCBI taxonomy): domain Eukaryota; kingdom Metazoa; phylum Chordata; class Amphibia; order Anura; family Myobatrachidae; genus Crinia; species Crinia signifera. Next base: position 84,074,726 of record NC_139226.1, read on the forward strand.
ATACCTACACAGAGGAGACCTACCTGCAGGTCCTCAGTAGCCTCTGTAACACCCGAAAGTGAAGTCCCCCACTAAAATATCCCCTGCTACACCCACCATACTGGTAGTAAAGAAGCGAGGCCATTGGCCCCATCTAATTGTCAACCAGGGCCTAACCTAGCTGAGGTATTGCTGCTGCCCCCCCTCCCCTTACACTACACCCCGCTGAGTTCGAGTGAGCACCTGCTTTCAGGCTGGACCGGGAGCGGGGCCACTCTTCTGCTCCGTAAGCCTCCCCACCCACAATATTAATGAAACACAACAGGGCTCTGACCACAGAAGCCCGGCTGAGTGGAATTTCACATCCTCAGAAACCCAAAGTGGTGCGCCCCTACACCCCAGATGTGAGCGTCGCTATGCCAATTATTCCTTGGTGATGGTTGATGGCTAGTTCCCCGTACATAGGTCCTCCAGCTTAACTACACTCTGACGGACAGGATGGATTAAACCCCCATCCTATATATCCATGCAATTTTCATAACATACTAATAACCAACACACAGTCCCCTGGCTCCGTAGCCCATCGCTAACCTGTGAACCGGCACTTAACAACAAGTTCACCATGCCACCGAAGAGGGGAAGCAAAACCCCTAAAAAACCGACACCGGTACAGTTCATGGAGCCAACTTCACAGAGGCATCAAGACTCCTCAACCTCCACAACATCAACCGCTGCCTCTAATACCTCCTCTAAGTCTCCCGCCTCCAACCCTTTCACCGTTCTGGAGACGGAGCTCGATCCGCAGGCTCCACTTACAACTCAATCTATGCTACGGCTGTTCACGGTGTTCCGGACGGACATTCTCACCAACATAGAATCCTCAGTCCAGACGCTTAGAGCAGATCTGGGAGGCATAACGAACCGCACGGATCATTTAGAGTTAAAGATGCAGGAACTGATGACGTCTCATAACGATCTTCTCACTTCCCACTCGGAACTCCAGGAGGAAGTCGTCTCGATGCGAGATAAACTCGCTGACATGGAAGACAGGTCGAGACGGAACAACCTTAAAATTAGAGGAGTCCCGGACTCAGTTGCCCCTGCGGAGCTTAGAGACTATGTTACCAAGTTATTTCAGAGACTACTGCCAACGGCCACACCACAGGACCTGATAGTAGACCGAGTGCATCGGTTGCCCAAACCCAGAGGCAACTATGCATCTAACTACCCAAGAGATGTCCTGCTTAGAATACACTTCTTTCATATCAAAGAGGACATCCTTAAGGCCGCAAGACTCGCGGAAGGGTCTGATACCCTGGGAGGTCTACAAATATACTCCGATCTGTCACAAGCCACCCTAGCCAAGAGACGAGCCTTCCACCCCATCACGTCTGCCCTGCGCGACAACGATATTCAATATAGATGGGGATTCCCGGTAAAGATCATCGTAAGATACGAATCATCCTCTTATGTGATCTCGTCACTGGAGGCTGGAATCAAACTCCTGGCGGATTGGGACATCACGGTTACCACTCCTAGATCTTCAACCGAACCCCGCTTACCAGAGGACTGATGGAGACGAATACCTGAACTCCCAGTGGACCCTGTGGGTACAAAGGCTGTGCCCGTTGGCACAACACAGTATTGTATACATATATCTGTTCCTTATGTTTCTCCACTACCAGTTTTGCAACTCTTTAATTCTAAGATACATATATTGTGTAAGAAGTTGGTCCACCGGGGTCTGACTATGAGACTGTAGGCACTAAGGCTGTTTCCATTAGTGTAACTCAGTATTGTATACACATTGTAGTTCTTTGTTTTTTCTCCACTACCAAGTTCGTAACTCTTTGATTCTAATATGCATATAGTATTTAAGAAGTTAGTTTTTCCATGGTTGGCCTAAAATATGATATTAGGAGAAGCCACTCATGTAGATAGTGAATTCGGATAACAATCTAATTTCATATGCGCCACCTATCAGTTCCAGATGCGACCAAATACCGCATAGTGTAACTGGGACCCTCGGTGGATAGTGCTAATTATCTCATTATTCTAATTATCTCAATAAATTTTAGTTTAGTATGTTCTACGAAATGTGCTCCACACCAGAAAATACTTTGCTGCATAGCCATCCTGACAGGACCTGTCAGAAACCACACCCCCAATGTTTTTTGATTTGTCACCAGTCTTTAAAGGTGACAAACACTCTGGCCCTAGTTTTAGGGCTATTTCAGTTCACCCCTATATTTGTCCTTCTATTTTTGTTTTCTGTTACCTATTTTGTTTCGGATGCCGCCAAGCCCTTGCGGCACCCCCCTCCCCCTCCCCCCCCACAGTAGAGTCCATCCACGAACGGTTCACGCATGCCCCGAGACTTAGAAATGGTTAAATTTCTTTCATTGAATGTTCACGGCCTTAACTCCCCGAATAAGAGACGCCAAGCACTAGAGACGTTCCACAGAGAGAGAGCTGATGTAGTTGGTCTCCAGGAGACTCATTTTACAGCACAAGCCCCACCGGCTTTCCATAACTCGCGATATCCCACAGGATACTTCTCCAATGGCCCCTATAAGAGACAAGGAGTGGCAATTTTATTCCATAACAAAATTCAATTCGAATTGATATCCCAAACGTCAGACAAGGACGGCCGCTATTTGATTCTAGTAGGTAAAATGGAGGACAAATTGGTTACAATTGTTTCACTATACGCCCCTAACTCTGGTCAAATCCCATTTTTACGTAAATTGTTAGACACAGTCCAGAAGGTCAAAAAAGGCCACGTAGTTATTATGGGGGATTTTAACCTGGTTCCAGACGAGAAACTGGACAAAACCACACCATTGGTTAGGTCACCCCTCCAGCATAAGTCCCAATCCCAATTGAACCGCTTGCTTACTGAATTCGATCTTTATGACGTATGGCGGATTAGATCTCCCTCAACTAAAGACTACACATTTTTCTCTCACGTGCATAACTCCTATTCCCGCATAGACTTAATTTTACTTGATAAGTGGACCCTCCAACATACCTCCAAGACATCAATTATTCCGATTGTATGGTCAGACCACGCTGCAGTAACATGGTCTTGGAGGTTACATACATCCAAGATGCCACCCCACCCCTGGAGGCTCCCAGACTATATTCTCAAAACACCTGAAGCACTGACAAAAATCACTGAGGCCCTGACATCTTATCTGGCTACCAATTCACCCTCAGACACATCCATTCCCACACATTGGTGTGCACTAAAAGCAGTCCTACGGGGGATAATTATCCAAACAGGGGCCAGACTCAAAAAACAACACCTACAAAAACAAGAAGATCTGGAGTGTCGTTTGCTCCAGGTCGAATCTTTAAATAGATCACAACCATCCCGCTTACTGAAACGGGAATTGGTATCAATTCGAAACCAACTCCAATCACTATTCTTAAATCGCATGAAACACGCCTATCATAAATTACAACAAAAGCACTACAGCCTTGGAAACAAGTCCAGTGCCCTATTGGCGCATAAATTACGACTACGTCACACTAGAAATAGAATTAAAATCATTCAATCCCCTGACGGTAAAAAACTTCTCAACCCAAATGACATAGCGGAAGCATTTGCAGACTACTATAAAAAGCTGTATAATCTCAACTCGGACACAGATACACCACAACCCACTCCCTCCTTAATACAATCCTTCTTACAGAACCTCCAGATCCCGAGACTGCCCTCAGCGATAATTGAGTCCCTTAATTCAAAGTGGACCGAAGAAGAAATAAAATCAGTAATCAAATCCTTGCCACACGGGAAAGCCCCTGGCCCAGATGGGTATACTAACTCCTTTTACAAAAAATTCACCACAGAACTGATACCCCTTCTGGTTCCACTGTACCAACATGCAACTGAAAGCGGTACTCTCCCTGAGGAAATGTTACATGCACGAATAATCACAATCCACAAGCAGGGCAAAGATCCTTCCCTATGCTCAAATTATAGACCAATAGCTTTACTGAATACGGACCTAAAAATCTACTCCAAATTAATAGCCAATAGATTAGCCCCCCTAATCCCCCAAATCATACACCCAGACCAAGCTGGCTTCGTACGAGGTAGGCAGTCAACTGACAACACTAGACGAGTCTTTGACCTAGCTGAGTGCGCCGCGAAAAATAGTGAAGAAGTTATCTTCCTCGCCCTCGATGCTGAAAAAGCATTCGACAGGCTCCATTGGGGCTTCCTGCAGCAAATACTGTTGAAAATTGGCTTACAAGGGAATATACTGTCCTCTATTCTCGCATTATACAGTGCACCAACCGCATCTGTTTTTAGCAATGGCTTCTCTTCCTCCCCTTTTAGGATCTCAAACGGTACTAGACAGGGATGCCCACTGTCCCCCCTAATGTATGTTCTGGCCATAGAACCTCTAGCAATCACAATTCGCCAATCACCTGGGTTCCCAGGGATACAAGTGGGGTCTTCCACACATAAACTGAGTCTATTTGCGGACGACGTTTTACTGTTTGTCACCAAACCAGCAACTACACTACCGGTTATACATAAGATTATTGAAGATTACAGTGCAGCATCATTTTATAAACTCAATACTACTAAAACAGAAGCGTTACCATTCAATATTGAAGCCAGTAAACTCTCCCAGCTTAAACAGAGGTATAGATACAACTGGAGGATAGACTCTATAGTTTACCTCGGCATCCACATCCCCAGTGATCTCTCCTCGACAGTAGATATTAATTACAAGCCACTCATAGCACAAATAGATCTATTATTAAAAAGGTGGATGAGTCTGGAGGTCTCATGGATGGGAAGACTAGCTGCATTCAAAATGTCGATCCTACCGAAGCTGATGTACTTGTTCCGCTCCATTCCGTATCTTATCCCTCAGAAAGTGATTTCACAAATCCATACAATTATTCTTAAATACATTTGGAAGAAGAAGCCCCCTAGGATAGCATATCAGCGACTAACTAGAAGTAGAAGGTTGGGTGGGTTGGCAGTACCAGACCTCAGAAAATACCAATTGGCAAGCTTAGTAGCCCAGATCTGCGACTGGTCATTACCAGCAGATACAAAACCCTGGGTAGACTTAGAGAAACAAATGTACCCCAGACTCCCCTTACTTGATTTACTGTGGATCCCGGCACAACAGAGACCTTTAGCACACGACTTTCCTTGTACGCTCAAACACTCCCTAAAAGCATGGGATGAGATCCTGGCCGCTTCAAAGAAGATTTCTTTACCCTCTCGCTCCCTATCGCTTCAGGCCTTATCTACTATAATCCCAGATTTAGCACTTGGCGGATGGGTTGCTAGGGGCATAGACAATATAACGGACCTCATAGACGGCAGTATAACTACCCCTTTTGCTACTCTGCAAACGCAGTTTAATCTACCCCATACAGAATTATTCTCCTATACCCGCATTATTCACTGGCTAAAAAGCTCAATCAGAACATCTGGTCCAGTGCTTCTCCCTCCCCCTGAGATCATAGCCAAGATCTCGGCTGGTAACTCTAGGGGCTCTATTAAGTTCTGGTATCAGCTGACAAACGGAGATGAGCTGGTCACTAAGTCAGCTTCACAAATGAAATGGGAATCTGACTTGAACCTGTCGTTCACACAAAAGCAGTGGGAACTAATTTATATGGCGTCTCACTCTATGTCTAAATGCAGCAATCATATAGAGATGCACTTCAAATTAATACACGGCCTCTACTTCACACCTGCAAAGCTGCATAAGATATGGCCTTCAGTCTCTAAGTACTGCTGGCGAAACTGTACAGAAGTAGGGGACAGCTTCCATATATTCTGGGCATGCCCCAAAATCCGCCAGTTGTGGAGCGACGTATTCGCACTAGCCTCTAAGGTCCTACAGATATCTATTCCAATGCTGCCGTCTCTAGCCCTACTCCACATCTATCCAGAGGCCATTCCTTCCTCAGCCCACTATGTCCTTGGACATATACTAATAGCTACTAGAGCAGCGATAGCGCAAAACTGGAAATCCCCAGATCCCCCTCCCATTGCAAAGATCATCCGAAAAGTCCACTTTGCATACCAGATGGAAGCAGTAGGTATACCTCCCCCTACCAGCCTTAGATCACCCACATCTAAATGGACCAGCTGGCATCAATACTCAAACTCTAGCGAAGGCCTTGACAATATGCTCTAAAACAGTAGAATATTGAGGACAGAGGGAGTTAGCTTTCTTTTCAGATCGTAGATATAAATAACATTGGGGTACGATAGGATCACCCACTTGTGATGTATATACGTATATTTGGCAAAATTGTATAAATTACATACTATTATGTTGTTGAATATGCTTGGACTCTCCCCCCCACCCCCTTCCCCCTCCAATTTTATTTTCTGTACCCTTCCCCTTCCGTGGTTAACGGAACAAAACTCTCAATAAAAACTATTGATGCAAAAAAAAAAATCCCGACAAGGTCAAAATACCGACAAGGTCAAAATACCGACATTTAAAATCAAGACAAGGTCAAAATACCGACATATAGAATGTAGACAGGTGATAAAGTCAACTGTTTCACTGTTTTTTGACCCGACATGTGCCGACAGGCGGTATTTCATGCCCTACCATCCACTAGGGCGTGGTGGGAGAATAAAATAGTGTGCTGAGCGCAGTGAGGCACCGTGCCCGAAGCATTACGAGCGATGCAAGGGGCTGCGGTTGACTTCCAACTGTGTCCATGTCGAGTGTGTCGACATTCGTGTCAAAATACATTGAAAAAACCCATGTCGACTTTTTCACATGTCTACATTCTATATGTCGGTATTTTGACCTTGTCAGTATTTTGACCTTGTCTGGGTTTTGACCTTGTCGGGATTTTGACTGTGGGGATTTCAAACCGAATCCATCATAAAGACCTGTAATGTTACCTTATATAGGAAATATAATCTTTCACACATTTTTTATTTGACTTTATATAACAAATGTGAGCGATATTTTGCACACCTCTCACAGAGACGTTGGCACTCAAAGGGTTAATAAATAGATTCCTTAAAGGTCTGTTTACTTGGGATGTGCATTGAGGTCACCTCGGACCCAGGTTATTGACGTATGGACATGGGTCATGGTGCGTTGTGAAAGCACCACAGTTTATAACCTGGGTCGACCAACCCGCAAATCCACCCAGGTAATAAAAAGGGTTAAACCCAGGTTGCCCTCTGTATAATGGACAGTATGATGTGAAAGCATCAGACTCGGTTCTAAGCCAGGGTCCAATACGGCGATGTGAAAGAGGTATGAATAATTCCTCCCCCCTACCTAAAGAAATAAAAACAGTGCAGGGTTCCAATGATTTAACAATACCCAGCACCAGGCTACGCCAACCAGGGGGATAATGCCATAGCAGGAGGGGAACTCAGGGGGAAATTTACTAAAGCTTCTATAATGAAGAGAGGCGATGTTGCCCACAGCAACCAATCAAAAGCTGTAATTTCTCTATTGCATCCTAGGTAATGATAGGCGAAAATTGATTGGTTGCTACGGCATCATCACTATCTTTTAAGAAGCTGTATTTAATGTACTCCTCAGTGTGCTGCCACATTAACCACTGGCAAATGTCTCAGCTCTGTTCGGATTGGTTGCCCTTAGCAACATCCCATGTGAAATAGAACTCCCATCTTAGTAAATTTGCAGTGTACGGTTTATCACTCTCATGCATCTGCTGTGTCTGGTGACCTAGAGGCCGCCTGTTCAATGACTCCGGCACACAGACTGTCACTTTACCTGACAAACCCGTCATCTTTAGAGACTCCCCTTAGATAGACACCTGTTGCCTCAACAAGACGAGACACATCACACCCACTTACACTAATCTGTCCCTTGGTGCCTCCCTTCTTCTGATCAGACTGGCTGACAATGGACACTTACAGGGGAACGATAGCACTAGAACATATTTACTATTATATATACTGTTTTTGATGTTATAATAATAATATTAATTGAAAGAAGACGTTGGATACGTTCAGAGTTGTAGATTAGAAGAATCGACTGAAGCAGATGTGTTTTCAGGGCTACAATATATAAATCCAGAAAATTCTGTCCATGTGGGGTTCCCCCTTATAAAATGCAAACTAAAGATGTAATATCACCTTGGGCAATATGTGGTATCACTTATAGTAGGTTTTAGTTTGCCTACGGAGTGTATTGAGTATTCTTCTTTTCTTAAAGTATAAAGTACTTTACAATTTATTAAACATAAATATACAAAGGTTAACAGCAGTGTCAGTAGCTCAGTAACCGGTAGCAACCAGGTCTACAGAGTGCGAATAGAGTGCACCGTAGGGCAATGGAACATATACTGTAGATCACATGGGAGACTGGACACAACTGGGATCTACATCTCTAAACCCAGAATTGTACGTGGGCTTGGAACCTAGATATGTATACAAGACAAAGGATCACCAACATGCAGGGCCGTCTAACAGCATAGCCAGGGCGACAAAGCAACGCACTGCGGACCCTACCTATCTGGCCACAGAAAAAACATCATAACTTGCTCCTCCTGTAGATCTACACTGTCTCTCCGCATGTTTCATACAGTGAATGGCTAGGAGCACTCCGATTGGTGGATACATTTAAATGGCCACCCAGTTATAACGTCTAGCCAGACCTATTGACTGGCCAACTGGTAAGTGCGTATTGCTCACCAAACAGGTCGCCTGCAGGACAACAACAATGTGGAGGTGGAAGCAATCAAATATCTGGTTCACTTCTCAGAATAAAAACTGTAAATCATCTGTCAATAGAACTAGACAACAAAAAAAAATATATAAATGAGTTATTCATAGGTTACAATGTAATTACCATATGATACAGGAGCATATAATGCTGGGTACACACTGCCGCCGGCCTGACTGAGGAACGTTAAGTGCATCCGATCGTCGGACTTATGTGTTGTGCCTGACATCACAAACGTGTGGACATTTACAGTTGTGATGTGCAGTTGCAATGTCAGTCACCACCGCCAGCAGTTGTAAGGTGATCTGATCTTTTGGCCATTGAGTGTGCTGCAGAGCGAACATTATATGGCTTTGAAAGTTATCAATCATACACATACAGTTGAATAATCGATACATCGGCCAGTGTGTTCCCATCGCCCGTGCTCATTTTTGAACTGATACTATCTGTGCTGCATGTGTGCTGGGACTCTGTATAAATACTGAAGGTGATGGCTTGTACATAAGACAGTAACAGAGGAAGACGTGCTAAAGGCCTGATACAACCAGGCAGCTTCAGAGTATAGTACAAGAGCAGGCCCCCTTGCTCGCAGGCCCCATGTTTGCTTTCTAATGCCACTTTAAATGAAGTGTTTGCATTATGTCCCCTAATATGGTTGATTAGTTGAGAATTTATTATTGTTTTAAGCACTGTCTCCTAATGAATGTACCCAAGTCATGTGCATTAGATGGTATTAATCCAGCCGTAATCCGAGGCTCGTTTACTCTGTGCTCCTCTCATTGGTCCTAAGCTTATTAATGCAAATGATTTTTGTCTGAGCACAACTTTATGATTAGCAAAAGAAATAATTAGCTTATTAGCACCCAGAAAGAGACTGTAACACAGGGGGATTACCAGAAGTGCACGGGCCGATTCCTGCGGCATCCAGTGCAAGGAAACAGATGTGAGAGTGGCGCTGTATCAGGACTTCACACACCGGCCAGCCCTGGCCGCAAAGACACATCTGAAAGGGATATTACCATCATCGACCTCAACTACCAGAATAACAGCACATTGAGTCATCGATAGTATTACAGTAGAGACAGTGATATAGCCCCGTGCACACTAGACGGTATCGTTTATGTACTATAATGTCAACAATTTCCCAAAATGCCAGACAGCTGTCAATCTTCGTGTGAAAGGTCAGCGATGAAATGCCGTCTGAATAGGGTCCATTTACCCTCATTCAGTGTCTATTGTAGTTTTGCAAGGATTCACAAAATAACAACTCACAATCAGATATTTTTGCAGATCTGTGGGCCGTACCGTATGAGGCCCATTTCTCAGTTACGTCATTAGGTCCCCGCTCTGTACATGAAGTTGTTGATATATAGTCAAATAGAGCTACAAGGACAGATAATGAAGGGCATTATTAATGACCGGTGGGAGCATGCATCGTTAACAATTTTGAGTGTACACAATGGACTATGGGAGTTACTCACAGACAATGTCTAGGTAGATAGTCAAGGTTGACATTGACAAAAGTTTGACGTGCATTAGGTTGACAGTGGTAAAAGGTCAACACAAGCAAAAGGTTGAGACATGACAAACTCGTCAACCTTTTCATGTGTTGACTATTGCCAATATCAGCTTTTTGTTTGTGTTAACATTTTGCCAATGTTGACCTAGTATATGTCGACCTTTTGTCAATGTTGACAGTGCATGTGGACCTTTTGGTGTGGACCTGTTGCCTGTCTACATAGACATTGACTGTGAGCATTGCACCGTGGGGGCGGAGCCACGATGACGCATATTACATAATCAGGTCCCGTGGACCCCCTTTGGGGTGGGGTGGGGGGGCAGGGTAGGCAAGTATGTATAAAAAGCTGACTATTCCTCACCACTATGTGTGCTAAAAGGTGTAATAACAGAAAGTGATAGCAATATTTGCAGGGACACTGATCTGTTTAAAATTTTCTAGATAGGGAGAGAGGGTGCTGAGATTAGAGGTAGGAGCAGATAGGGACTGGGGGTGGGGTGGAGAGTTTGTGTGCTAAAAAATGTCACAGCTCAAAGTGAAAGTAAAACTGTCACAGCTCAAAGTGAAAGTACATTGCAGAAGTTGTCATTTTAATGGGCTTTTAACTAATGGAGATATATTTGCATACATTTTTAGAGATCAGCAATATTGAGAATTCCTTCGGCACAGGGTGGATCTGTGCAATATTGTGCAGTTGATCATATGGGTGGCCCTAAATCTTCGTTAGCACAGGATCCTCGCACTTTAGATCCTTCTACTTTGTAAAACCCCCGGAATGTGTATTCTTAATCTTTCAAAATAAGTTGCTACTGGGCTAATGTATGTGCTTATATAAATGCTCTGCTGATAAGTACTTTTTAAGTGGTTGGATCAAAGGAATATATACATATAAATGGGATGACTGGGATCTGACTCTGTGCTTTGTTGAGGTGTATCTGTTTTAAACTATCTAAAGTGATATTAAATTCAGGATTTTTTCGTTCTTGTATTTGGCTCAATCTTGGTAAAAGCTTTGCTGGCAGTATTGTGCTTTTACATATTTGCTCAGAGAACCATGATTATGTCTCTTCTGTACATGCAATATTTATAGCAACAGAAGTGTTGGCAGCATGGATCGCACTGTACTGGGGTTTATGTTCCAGTGGAGATTTGGGGGCTGCTAACCCCGGAAAAGCCAGTGTCCCCTGTGGGGTGAGATTATACATATCTGTCCACTGCGATGTCCTCATAGTTTAACAAAAGCATTGAAGGTGCCAAGACTGATAAACAGGACAAAAGTTTTGACTTTGCTTTATATTGCAACATAGTAATAATGGCTGAGAGGTGGGAATCCATCTAGTGCATCTTGATCTTTTGATGTCGACATCTTCAATGTTTGATATGTTGGGTGACATTTAATAGAATGCGATTTTTAGTCATTTTCAAATTATAAGCATTTTTTTAAATCGCTTTTTTGCAGCAAATTCGCATTTTTAATGAGGTGCGTATTCTGGGTAAAAAAGTGCAATAAAGTGAGAACATCTCCGTACAAACCACAAACGCCGGCATCTCATCACCCACACCTGTTATCCCCGTGTGATCTAGAACACCCGGAAGGTGGACGGCAATGTGTAATATGTAATTTGCTGCTAATATGTTTTAAAATGTGTATATATATATATATATATATATATATATATGCTGTTAAATTGTTTTTAATGTTTTTTAAATGTATATGAATTGTGTGTGTACAACTATATGAAATGTATACAATTTCACTGACATTGGAGAGAAGGAATTTTTTCCATGTTTTGGGGAGAGCCCATACACCTACATACAGGCAGCTGGTATAAATACCGGATACCTGTATCTAGTCCTTACACCTTGAAAAAGGGCTTGGTATAACCCGAAACGCGGGAGGAGGCTACACCTTGGACTTGTGGAATCCATTTCTTGCTGCTTAAACATCTGCAACGATCGGGGTACTCTTCCCTATTCGGATAGGAAGGTATCCCCAGAAAGGGGTATCCGCAAGAACCTTGGTGTCTGCATGTTTTAAAGTTTTATCTTGCTTTGTATGTACTTGGACTGTGTTCCGTTGGAAATTAAAAATCTTTTTGGAACCTTGGAGTCAACTGCTTCCTGAATCAGAGGCTGCGGTGTAACCAGGAGAAAGATACCTTTCAAGGCACATAGGGCCCAGATTTCTGGTGAGTGTAAACCCAAAAGCTACCCAGTGTGGGACCTTGGAAGCTATCTATTTTGAAGTGTATGTTGAAGATTTAAAGAAACCGCTACGTGCACATAGGGCACTTGCCAAAGGTCAGTTAGCAGTGTCCTAGAGGGGACGTCTAGACGGAAGATTCATAATATTGGAGAAAGATTATACTCCAAGAGATTTAAAGTGGGGATACAGCGCCTATGGTCATCCTTTTTTTGTAAGTGAGATAATGGGCAAATTTTAGTGATGAAAATGTGCGATTTTTAGGCATGAAAATTTTTGTGTTAAAAAAAAAAATGGCGCGAGGTCCCACCTCCTGAGCATAACCAGTCCTGGGCTCATTGAGCCGGACCTGGTACCAAATAGGGGACATAGGTGTGCGCACATTGAGTGTTAAGGGTGCACAGGCACCCCCTAATGCTGTGCCCCCACCCCACACATATTGCTGCTAGTAATACCAGCAATACCTTTTACCAAAGACTTGGACAGGGTACCTGGAGGAATGGGGACCCCCCCCAATAAAGCCCCCCCCCCCCCCCAGGCTTCACCCATCCAGCAGGCACATTAATTCCCCGCATACTGGGACTTGTGGTTCTCCAAGCCCCAGCATGTGGAGGTATTCTGGCACTTGTAGTTCACCTGCATAAAGCAATGTTAGGAATGTGTGATTTAACCCTATCAGGCCTGCATCCACTGGCCACGGATGCCGGGACAGCCCCGGGCTTCAGCCCAGGATGGGTGAAGCCTGGGGTGGGGGACCCCTTTATTAGGGGGGTCCCCACTCCTCCAGGTACCCCGTCCAAGGATGACCAGCCACAGTGCTCATGTTTCGGCCGGGGGACCTTATGTAAAAAGTGTGTCCGGGGGACCTTATGTAAACAGTGTGTCCCGGCTGTGGCATGACACCGCGGGCTATTGGGGCCCAGTGCTGGTTTCAAAATACGGGGGACCCCCAGATTTTTTGTCCCCCAGATTTTTGTAACCAGGACCGGTCCAAGAGTCTGGGGCTGGTTACGCTCAGGAGGACGGAGCCCCACGCCATTTAAAAAAAAAAACACTTTTACACATTTATTTACACAGGACCATGCACAGATTGCAATGATCTGTGCAGGGTTCTGGCCAATTCGCCTGTCAGAACCTGGACTACATACAGTATGTGGCGAATTTTAGACACATTTTCCCGATTTCACATCTCATTAAATATGCAAATTGTATATTTTCAATGGGAAAACGTCTGGATGCGAGTTCCGAATGTGCGATTTTGTGGCAAAATCTGTGTGTTTGCCATTTTTTGCATCTCATTAAATATTCGGGGAAAAGTGCGATTTCGGACATTTTTTTTGCGGAAAAAAATCGCAAAAATAACATTTTCGCATCTCATTAAATGTCAACCGTGTTTATGAGCAGCAGTACTGTCAACAGAGCATTGTTAGTTATTGCTTGGAATTGCATTGTATTGATCCTTAATTTGTTCCTAAGCCAGCCCAAAAAGAAAAAAACACCAAATGCAGCAACATCATGCAGTGTACGGGACAGAGCGGGGCTGCTGCACATGCCCAGTGGTAGAAGCTTCTTCTACCAAGCTTGCTGTGTGTGGATCTGAGTCCTCAATCAGTGCACTGGACCAGAGAGCAGCTGCCAGGAAAGAAGAGACAGGAGCCTTATCAGGAGGTGGGAGAAGGAGAGCTTAAAAAGTGCAATACTGGTTCTTTTATGTTTGTGTATTGTGTATTTATTATGGGATCTTTAACCACTTATTAACATTACTTATGTTTGATACAGCTTATGATAGACCATCTACAGTATTAGATGTTAATACTGTATCCCATACAGTATCCAGTGTATAAAAATACCAATGTTTACATTAATGTCCAGTATCGTTACTAGGATCTTCTGCTCCCTTAGACTCCCGCTCCTGCTCCAAGGTTCTGCAGAGTGGGAGACTGCGGAAGGCATCTGAAACCCCCCAGTGTTTGCCACTGAGTCATGAGTCAACAGATCTGGCGCTATGTCAGAGTATACAGTGCATTCGCAATTATCCAGGGGTTTTGAAAAGTCATGCTCAATATTCTGCACTATTTCCCCGGTGATTAGGGTAGAACTGCTGCGCTGAAGAGGGACACCTGAGAGGTAAGGGCAGTGTGGGTGCACCTTGCACCTATTATAGATACACCAGCTGTAGCCTTTTGTGGCTCTGCGCTGGCAGTTAGCAGCCCTTGGGTGCGGATGCCGAGTTTGCAATGTTCCTATGTAATATTTATTGCATTTTGTGGGTTTTCAATATTGTAGGCTACTACTGTGCTTTAGAAATGTGATGTTTGGTTTTTAATGTATTGGGATTTGGAAGATTCTCTTAAATATGCAGCGAGATTGCCGCCTGCCTGTGCTCATTCACTACAAAGACAGACATAATGTTTCCTCCGCCGACATACTGGAGCAATTGTTTTAGTAAATAATTCCATTACAACTCCTCCTTACCATATATTCAGATATGTACATACATTGTCTCAAATTATGCATTGTGTATTAATGTATGCACATATATTCAGTAATTTGTGCACTCCAGCCTGGGCCGAGAGACTCTCAGGATAATATCACTGGCAAGATTATTGTATGAAGTAAGACAATATACAGAGGGAGGGTGAGAGATGGATTTCACCCCCCCCCCCCCCAACCCCCAAGAACGGTTTACGAAAAGAATCCTTGATAAGTACTGACTGACTTTCCTATTAATACACACACAGGTAAAAAATACTCACAGAAAAAAATGATATATAAAGTACCGCTGCAGTTTTACAAGGTGCATATTAATACCAACTGTGCGACCTTTTCATAGAATGTACAGGAGGTAGGCCTAGCAGTCAGGAGATTAATGCCGCTTATGGCTCTTTTATCGCCGCACTTCTACCTGCTAAATCTAAAGGATAAAAATGACACAAAACATAACGTTTATTTTCTTTTTTAGTTTGTTTCTGACACACTGAATATTATTGATCTATGCTGCAGACTTTTTTTCCGGATCAGTAACAATAACGGACAGACGCTGGTAATGCGGGGACGCCCCTTTTGCTTGTTATTTTTGTGCAAAAATAGTCATTTTAACACATAAGAGGTCCTAGGATCCCTATGAACAACAAGCATTTGCCGCAGGAGTGGGATGATCGGCAGTTACAAATAGGGAACATCAGAAAACAGGTCTTTGGGATGTTCTAGCATTACTGTCTGTCTACCCAGAGCAATCATCATGATAGTTCTGTGATAGCAAAGCCTGGAGGTTGAAAATGTCTAGATGTAGGTGAGCACCACTGCTGGAAATGGGTGTAATACAGCACTGATCGGAGATTACTAACAATCGTTATCCAGCGATTTCCATCAATTTGCGCTTGAGTGCATGCTCAGAAAAATGTTACTGCCATTTATGGGACGTCGGCAATGCATATTGGGGCAACAATGTTGCAGGGGCATGGTCCATACAACGCACCAGTGTCTTGACTGTTTGCATGGTGGGATGCAGTGGCGGCATGATGTCACACGCAGCCACCGCCACCCAAAACATGGTCACCACAGCTAGGCTGCACAGACAGGGGTTACTCTCAACATGCGAGCACTACGCTGAATAGGGAAGCGCCTGCATACTAGCGATGTGATGGCAATATTCCACAATCGCATTACGAGGGGCATGTGGGCCAAGAAGAACACATGAAAAGGTTGACATGAGTTTCTCATGTTTTTGGTGCCAATGACAACACATGGACCCCCAATTAATGTACCGCCTTTGCTCACCATGAATGGGTCACTTTACCATTCCCGAACATACAGATGGAGCGCCTCTCATTTTTGCTGGCGCCCTATCTGACTGAGACGCGCGTGCGTCTCACACGCACACGCGTCTCAGTGTCCCGTCGGCGGGGGGACGGGAATCCTGTCCGTTTCTGCTTCAGGGAGACGGACAGGGTTAGGGGGGGATGTGGCGAGGCGGCGGGGACCCGGGACGACCGCCGGCGAGGCGTCGGGGACCCGGGGGGAGCCCCATTGTAATGGCGACGCACGCGCATCTCATGCGCGCGTGTCCCCTTACGGCAGCTGGCGGGGGATGGCGGATGACGAATCTTCCGCCATCCCCTGCAAGAGCGAGACCCGCTCTATCTGTATGGGTGATAAAGTACGAAAAAATCCCCAAAACCTCATGTTAAGTTTTTTCATGTGTTGACCTTTTGTCAATGTCGAGCTATTGACTGTCTCGTTGGTTTAGCTCAGAAATGTGGGAGTGTACATAAGATTTCATTGGCTGTCTGTACACCCCTAACCAATCAGAAATTGCTCACTGCATACATCCTGCACACGAAGATTCCTGTACTGCTACAATATATTCTTTGATCACTGTCATTTATAGAGGTTGCTGGTAAGTTATTAAAGAGATTGAAATCCCTATGTTTGCAAATAAAAGCTTTATTTTAATTAATTAAAACTAACAATATGTTTACATAAATTATTTAGAGGTTTAAATGTAATCTACTACTCTGTGCTATGTAGCATTGTATACACCTACGGTGTTGTTATTGTCTACGGAGATATTTTAGTTCCTAAATATTGCTTTGTGAATGTCCATGATCTTCGGGAGAGAGCTCATAACTTACAACCTTCTTGTAGGGCAAATGACTAAACAACCGGATGGTATTCATCACAGAGAAATATATGGAGGCTGCATTGTAGCGGCCCTGTAAGAATGTCTGTGTTTCCAGAATCTGCACCAATCTTCTATGACAAAAGACCGGCCGCGCAGTGTTCTAGGAATTATTCTGTTTTGAACAGTTAAGTCTTCGTCCATCTACTAGGACTTCCTGCAAGAACTGAAGTAGCTGGGCGAAACAAGGGAAAGTCTGAACCGTGCTATTAGGAAGGCCTTTGGGGTTTTAAAATCATGTCCTCCACATTTGTAAAGTTTTAGCCAATCAAACTTTGATGAAGGAATGGTCCATGTGTAGAAGATCCTGTCTTACTGTAATGGCCCAAACACAACCTCCTGTCCCCGGCCTTGATGACTGACTCTCCCTCACTATCTCCCAAGTATACCTGGCCGATAAAGCTGATTCTGAAGATGCCAGTGTTTGGAAAATGTAATTTTTTAGAAATGAATTCTCAGCCAATCTGGAGCCTGTGTCAGAGTAACTTTATTAATCAGAGGTGTAGGAGAATTGGCCTTGCTTTGGGTGCTACAACCTTAAGCAGGGTTCCCCGTTTTTTCTTGCCCATGTCTAATAAGTTATAAACATATGTGGGGAAAAATGTTAAAATCTGTATGGTTTTGTCAACAATGGGAAGGTCGACAGTCCATGGACATCCGTTTTTCACGTTTTTTTGAGCCGTCATGTGCTGACAGGCGGTATTTCATTCCCTACCATCCACTATGGTGTGGAGGGAGAATAGAATAGTGTGCCGAGTGCAGCGAGGGGATGCAGTACACTTTGACGGTCTTCATGTCAACTATGCTATGACATTCGGGACAAATAACGTGAAAAACTCAATGTTGACCTTCCCATTCTCGACCAAATGCTTTTGTTGCTCTTTCAACCCTGTCGACTTATTTAATAAGTCGACCTTCAGTGGTCAACCCAATGCAGGGCAAGCTAATATGACCCATACCCCATCAGTCTAGGACAGGGCTGGGCAACACCGGCCCTCCAGATGTTGATGAACTACACATCCCAGCATGCCTTGCATCAGTTTCAGCATGGCCACATAGCAAAACTAATGCAAAGCATCCTGGGATGTGTAGTTCATTAACATCTGGAGGGCCGGTGTTGCCCAGCCCTGGTCTAGGTGGGCTGTGACTCAGAGAGGAAAGCCCACCAAGGAGGGGGTTCAGGCTCCTGAATAGAGCTCCGTCCGCTTTATTATATTGGGTCTAGTACTGAATGTAGAAGGGATACAAATCCTGAAATATTGCTTTATCAGGGGACTGCGTATCCCATCAACCCCAATCAGCACTGTTAATTTGTACTCCATATAAAATGCATTGTTGTGTCATCTACACAGAACACGGTCTGGACAGCGTTATTAATACCATTTTGCAATAACAGATGTAATACAATTAGCTACCGATACAAAATAAAAATACAAATGAAATGTAATTAAATACAAATGTCCATTACAATGACACAGATATCGCTGTAATTAAGCCTACGGCAGTGAGCAGATTGCATAGCATTACAGTACATTGGTTCTAGCACCCAGACACTGATGACAGCAACAGAGATCTGTGTTACTACCACAAGTGATGGCCATACCATAGGAAACATTGTATTCAACTTAGAATTCTACCCACAATCCTAATTGCCAATGTTCCGGATGTAAATTGCTGTATTAACTATAGAGTTGCAGTCTTTATGCCCTATTCCTGACTTGAGATTGCATATTGGCACGCGGGAGGCTGAGTGACGCTACTGTCATGTCTCAGCACGCGCCATATGTCACTGCGATAACATAAATCTGTGTTCCATGGAAGTGCCCCAAATAACTGTGTGTGAGCAGAGTCTGGCTCTGATATCAGCATGTGGAGCTAACGCTGCATCGTCATTCTGTAGAGGTAATTAATGTAGCGAGTCTCAGCGTTTTCTGCGGAAGCTGCAGATTATGGTGAGCCGCACTGTACCCAACAGTGGGGCAGATGTATTAAGCCTGGTGACGAGATAAAGTGGAGATAATATGAAACCAGCCAATCAATGCCCAACCGTCATTTTTCAAATGCAGCTGATTGGCTGGGGCGTTATCTCCATTCATTTTAACTCCACTTTAGTGTGAGGCAGAGGTGGGCGGACTTTTGTGAACTGGGAATTACTTTTTGTACACTTAGGAGGTTATCCTGGTCCGTTCACAAGGACTGTTTGTTCGCACGAGGAGCAATGTTTTTCGTATGTGCAGCTGACATTAGCTGGTGACGTGGACACTGGGCGAGGGCAGCTGACATCACCGGATGTCAGTTGCTTGCCCACTTCCTTCTGAATGCCCACGCACATCTGTTTCCTCAGAGTAATCTTAGATGTGTGTGTGCCTTCCACATCAGTCGATGAATGCAAATGAATGTATATAATAAACATCCATTCGCAGCCTGTGAATACGAACGAGGCACGCGAGGGGGGGGGGGGGGGGCATGCGTATCAGCATTCGCAGGCGTCTGGTGGACTCGCAAGGCTGCAAATTAACCAGAATAAGGGCCTTAGTTACCGGAGATCTATCAGCTAGCATAACAGCCCCCTGTGTAAGTTCCCTTGGTGCTATTATTGGTACTTGTGTATTATCACGGCACCCATTACGTAGTTAGCGTAGCGTCCCTGTCAGAATCAGTGTAGTCTTTCCGCAGCCAGCATAGGCAGCGTTCCAGCGTCTGTAGTTAATGTAGTCAATCAGGTGACCCTGTTGGTATCAGCGTCGTGTTCCCGCCCGTTCGTGGCCAGCTGGAGCTTACTTAGTTAGCGTAGTCAGTCAGTATTACGCAGTTAGCGTAGTCAGTCAGCGCTTATTACATTGTGTGGGAACCATTGACTATTTTATTCACGCCAGCACGAAGCACGGCGAGCACAGCGAACCACGTGAGGGGATGCGCTACACGTCCACCTGACCATTTCATACCCCCACTATCCACGTCGGCGTGGAGTTGATGTTATAAAGCCAGAAGCGTGGCAAGTGCAGCAAGCCTTGCGATGGGACGTGGAATACACGTCAGGTAATCCGCGTCCACTCGCCATACTTTATTAAATCAACTCCACGCCGACGTGGATAATGGGGGTATGAAAAAGTCTGGAGGATGAGTACTGTGTCTGCTCGCCATGCTTCAGGCTGGCGTGGATAGTGGGGGTTTGAAATGGAGGCATTTGCCAGTATGTAACATGGAGCACTGGCAAATGTCAATGCGTTTTTTTGTGGGGTTTTTTTTTTTTTGGGGGGGGGGGGAATAAATAGAACATCATGATTGTAGAACTGAAGATGAACTAACTCTCGACAATCACATTACAGCGATAGCCTGTACAATGAATGAATCGCTGAGGAACTGACGGCGTCGTTAATTTCTTGTTAAAAATCAGCCGATACTGTATTTGTGTCATTTGTGGCTGCTAAAACTGTCTAACCAAAGATGTAATATTCCTTACCTACTGTATCACTAAAATAAACACCCAGATGGTATAATAATGAGATGTAAATATATGCAAATTACACAAATCCTCTTCACTAAAACTCGGTAATAAACATGTTGTTTGTATCACATGAGTTCTGTACAGCAAGCATCAGCTCAGAACTATATATACAGTATCTCAGATATATCATTATGCATTTACCTTGGTTGTGGATCAGATAGACAGTTGAAAGTTCTACCCAGAAAGGTCGACATTGCAATAGTTTGACAGGGTGAAAATGTTGGCATAAAAAGGTAGACATGTGAAAAAGTCAACATGAGTTTTTCACATATTTTTGTGCCAATGCCAACATGGGCCCCTAATTAGTGTAAGGCATATCCTCACCATCCTTTGGGCTATTATTATTATAGTCTCCCTCATGCCGACATGGGGGGTAAAGTTAGAACATGCCAGTTTAAAAAAAAGACCTTTTCATGTGTCTACCTTTTTTCGGTACTTATGTAGTATCTGGGCTGCCGATTTTTTGATTGTATGCCTTAAGTTAAGGCATACAATCAGATGCGATGCGATGCGATGCGATGACCCGATTTTTCCATAGGATTCAATGTTAAAATGGACTGAGTCCATTTTAACATGAAATTCAATGGGAAAAAGGGGTCCTTTTCATACCCCTACTATCCAAGTGGGCATGGAGTTGGATATAAACCTGTGGCGAGCGTAGCGAGCCACCGAGCCCGAAGCGTGGCGAGCGAAGCGAGCCCCGCGAGGGGACGGTATTCTGTGTCCCCTCGCGGGGCTCGCTACGCTCGCCACGCTTCGGGCTCGGTGGCTCGCTACGCTCGCCACAGGTTTATATCCAACTCCATGCCCACTTGGATAGTAGGGGTATGAAAAGGACCCCTTTTTCCCATTGAATTCCATGTTAAAATGGACTCAGTCCATTTTAACATTGAATCCTATGGAAAAATCGGGTCCATCGCATCGCATCGCATCGCATCGCATGCGATTTGGTCGGGTGCGATGCGATGCGATGGACCCGATTTCAAAATCGGCAGCCCAGTTACTACATAAGTACCCTTTTTTCATGTTGACATTTTAACCCCCGATCTATTGCACGTTGACCTTTTTCATGTCAACCTTTTGACATTTGACACTGTTGACCTTTTGTGGTAGACCTATTGACTGTCTATAAAATGCGTAGGTTGACCCCCAAAATTGTGACATACAGGAAAGGTTGACAGGTGAAAAGCGTGATATGGGTTTTTCATGCTTTTTGTGTGTGTCGGTTTGTATATTTGGGAACACTGACCCCAAATTAGTTTACTCATAACCCTTGCGTGTCTTGAGTCACTCGCCTTGTATTAGACCAGGAGCCTCGCTCTGCTTTGGCTGCGCTCAGCATACGCCACCTGGTCGTACATTTGAATGTAGAAAAAAAATACCAAAAAGAAAAGAAAATCCAGAAAAAGTTAAAGAATGTAAATTGTGTGAACTTGGAGCCTCTTCTCCTGCTTTTCCCCCACTAAGCGTCAACCTCAGCCTGAGAGTAGTGATATTGAAGCTTTATAACTATTCGGATGGGGTTATAACAATTTTAAGTGTTTCATAGGGCCTTATTCTAGTTCACTCTTTCTGCCAAAATCCTTCTTAGATGGACAAAACCATGTGCACTGCAGGGGGGCAGATGTTAAATGTGCAGAGAGAATTAGATTTGGGTGAGTTATTTTGTTTCTGTGCAGGGTAAATACTAGCTGCTTTATTTTTACACTGCAATATAGATCTCACTTTGAAGTAAAACCCCACCCAAATCTAATTCTCTCTGCACAAGTAACATCTGCCCCACCTGCAGTGCACACGGTTTTGTCCATCTAAGAAGGATTTTGTCAGAAAGAGTGAACTAGAATAAGTCCCATAGTGTCAGAATGGTTATTAGGTTGACCCATATAGGTCAACATGCATTGGAGCTGTGAGAGCAGGAGAACAATCTGCCGCTGGGACCACAGAATGGGAGGCAGAGGATTCTCCGGTGGTGGAGGTGTGGCCTGCGCAGTGTGACCTATGACCTAATCACGCTGCGCAAGCCGCATACCAGGGTCGGTATCAGCTGGGCAGCCTCTGAGCGGGTGCTCAGAGGCTGCCCGGCATTAGACTACGCATGTGCAGTCTAATCCTGAAATCCCGGGATTGGATACTCCAATCCCGGACATTCTGGGGACAAATCCTGGGATCCCGTCGATCCTGGGTTTGGCCACCCTAGTTACAATCTCTCCTATAGAATGTTCTCCTCGTACTGAAGGCCACAACGTTGCACAGATGAGACAGTTCCAACGAGTTGTTCTACTGTAACACTAACACTGCACTTGATCTGTGCTTCATTAAGTCAGGGAAATGGTTATTTTAACCATATTGCTCTCCAACAAACCTAAAGGCTTAAACGGCAAGTGCTCCCTGCTTATTAGACTTTAAAGTGTCCTAAACATCTCTGGAAGAATGGAAATTTTAATGAAAACTTTGATTAGATTTCTCGCTCAATTCTTTGCCAATGAATTCCCACAACATTCACTTTCCTACTAATTTCCCTTGTGATCTGGACGCAAAAATGTCATTTACATAAAGCGACTGATTCTTAGACAAACTCCCAGAATACCCTTTCATGTGCACTTAACCCTTTCAGATTGTATTTGATAGCTAATATATGGCTTTTTTGATAATGTAATAATGTACAGTTCATTCAGTCATGCAGAAAAAAGAATCATTTAAACGCCGACTGACTGGTCTAAGAGGTGTCATTGAACAGTGGTCCCCGCACTGTTGTTGACGGTTTTATGGGGCTTTCATTTATGGCAGCAATGCCTTGGTCAGTAACGCTACACTGGGCAGACTTGAGTTGGTGCACACCTATATAACGGTCAGCCTGAAAACTCGATGTCGGCAGATCAGCCCATTGAGTATATGGATGTGTATGCAGGAGTGTTTGGTGTTAAATAGCTTCAAATTCACCCATCACTGTGAACGCTGGACGTTCCAATGTTATTTGCGAATGCAGGATGGTTGGTGACCATCGACTGAGTTTTCCTGCAGCAGCGGTCTACATTACGCATCCCCTTGGCAGAAACGGGCGTGCAAGGGGGGGGGGGGGGGGGGGTTTGTGTTATTCAGTGGGATGGGCTCTCTGGCACTCGGTAAGCTGCGGTTTCGCACTTTGCCAAGTTAACCAGATCCAGTCCCCTTATTGGCTGCTAATATTTTAGTTATGCCATGGAAGGCCGTACAATGCACTGCTTGAAGCTCAGTGTGTATAAAGTTATGGGGTTTGGGGCAGATCAGGTGCTCAGGTTTCTACATGGATATAGGATTCCCTGCGGCAGATGTATTGAACCTGGAGAAGTGATAAAGTGGAAGGTAATAAAGCAACAGCCAGTTGGTTCCTAACTGCCATTTTTTTCAAACTCAGCCTGTAACCTGATACGAGCCAATTGGCTGCTGCATTATCACCTTCCACTTTGTTACTTCACCAGGCTTAGGGCCCGATTCACACCTGATCGCTGATTTGGCAAGTTGCTGATGACTGTGAGTAGATTACCGCCTCCAGTTTGGTTGCACGTTTTGGTCATTATTATTTCCGGATCATCCTTTGCATGTGTGGGCTGTAACCCCCGGCAATGACATGCGATACCGCGAGGTTATGTATACATACTGAGAATTACATCCAGGCAATGGTCAGTATTAATGGGCGCACAATCACAATCAGTTAAACCCTACCCTGGCACCTGTTACTCTGCCCGCCATCCCTGTATCTAGAAGACTGACAGTCCCTCACTCTGTGTGCACCAGGACTGCAGGCAGCGCTGCAGAGCGTATGGCATTGTGACAGATTATAACACACATCCATGGAGCCTGTGTGACATTCGGCTAACAATGCACGCCTCAATCAGTCACTATAAATAGGTGCAGGAGTACTAGTAAGAAACGCCAGAGTACATTAATAATAATAATTACACTTGTTTTGAAAATCTGACATTTACTTTTATATTACATTCTGTTAGCTGTGGCCTTACAGCTGTTGTGAAACTACACATCCCAGCATGCATTGCAATTGTTTTAGCATTCCCTAATAGCAAAATTGTGACAAGGCATGATGGGTCTTGTAGTTTTTCACAACAGCTGGAGGGCCATCGTTTGGCCATGCCTGTGTAAATGTAGCATGCACCACCCATGTGATTTACTGTCCAATGTACTGTTCAGATACACAAGTATATTCTTAAAGATGTGCCGGTTCCGTTTTATCTGAATGTACTCAGTTCTCAAAGCGCAATTTTATTGGCTATTCAAAACATGTGACAGTCGATAACCAATAAGATCCTGCTTTATGAACCAAGTAAATCTGGATAAAACCGAACCCGCACATCTAATTTATAGATCTAAATGTATTCGGATTTTCTTAAAACTACATCTCAAAATCAGTATCCGGGTGATAGGTCGACGCTGACAAACTGTCGACATGCACTAGGTCAATACTGCCAAAATGCTCTAGGTTAACTGACAAAATGTGGACACAAGCAAAAAGGTCAACATGGCAGTGGTCAACACGTGAAGTTTTTAAGTTTGTTTTCATTTTGAACTTTTTCATACTTTAACATCCACGTGGGCTTAGATTGCACATGCCAGCTGTACACTGATTGGGGGTCCACATGCTCAGGTGTCGACACAAAGAAACATGAAAAACTCATGCCGACCTTTTTCATGTGAACCTTTTGTGTGTGCTGACTATTGTGCATGCTGACCTAGTGCATGTCGACCTTTTGGTGTGGACCTATTGACTGCTGACCTAGACAATGCCAACACTTTGATCCACAATGTATCGAACGAGGTCGTTTATAATGTCAGCGGCCCTCCCTCCCAATGGCCGGGGAACACCGGCTTTTTCTGGGACACTCAGAAAACACCATCAGTACACCCCCAAATGCCCAGCGCCTGTCAATCAGCTTGCGTACGGCCATCACCGGCTGTGATCGCAAGGATGGCTCGCGTATGCACACTGCGTACTGTGCACATGCATGGTCAGTCGTTAGTCCCCCGTTCTGTGAATCAGGCCCATTGTCCTATAATAAGCACCAGGACAGTGCAGCTTTATCGTTGTTGACCGAGGTTTGAACAACAACCATTGCACCAGAAACGACGTTCAGGCCTCGCAAGGGTTATTGTACCAATAGATTGGTAAAGAGACCAGACAATGTAACTGTGGATCACAAACATTCCTAGTACATTTAATGACTTGTTTTTTGATGGCTACTGGGAATCTCTTAATGGCGTTTATCAAATTTCCTACTGTTGGGTCATAACACACAGACAAGGGACCGCTAATACTTTCTCTTCAGGTCCCTCAGAGGGGTACTTTGGTGTAGCATGGATTAAAGCCTTAACCGTATGTCTTTATTATGACAATCCATCCGCCGAGCGCGATCCATAAAAAGGCGAGGAAAAGCGTTGGGCTATTATTTTATGGTTCTGCTCCCTGGTGTCACATTCGGTCTTAACGACTGTTAAAGTTCCCTCTTTGCCTGGCCACATCACCTGAATGCAGAGCAGTTCTTCCGCCTCTTGTAGTAATAAAGCTCCAGTTATCTACAGAGGATGGTGCGTTGCTGCCGGCGTCAAGATTACACGGACTGCCAGGCAAACATCAGCCTAGTTCTTACTTCAGTAATTAGACGAGATATAAAACAAGGAATTCCCAAGGACAAAACTATTCTTTAATTATAATCCTTTGTCTCCGCTCACAGTCAAACATTATGTCATATAGAACTGGGATCATTCAAACCGGAGCTCAGTATTTAGGGGGAATAGAGGAAAAAGCCATAATTGTGATTTACCTGGGCAGGAGATCCTCATAGATAATGCTAAGCCTCTAAAGGGTCTAATCTAGGGACAGGCTGTTATGGAATACCCATCGTCTATGAGCATCTATTGGGCACATTGATGGCATTCCTCCAAGATTTTGCCCATTGTGTTCCTTATCTCTGGAATCCACTACCCCTCCCTATTAGTCTCTCCACCAATCTACAGAACATTACATGGGTTTCTTAAGGCCCCCATACATTAGGCCGACTTGTCCTAGGGACAAGTCGGACCCAATTTACCTGCGAGCCGCCCGGCAGCTCCCCGGGAGGCTCACATACAATTTGGCACTTGATGTGCCATTTTTTACATGGGATAAATCGCATGCGATTTATCCCATGTAAAAAAAAAACCCGGGGAGCTGCAGGGCGGTGAGGAGTAGTGGGGGCGGGCAGCGGCGGCGGTGGTGGGGGCGGGCAGCGGCGGCCAGCGGTGGTGGGGGCGGGCGGCGGGTTCGGTGAGCGCTGCTGACCTGGCCGGGCAGTGTACTTACACATAGCAGCAGCGGGGACGGGACGCGTAGTGGCGGCTATTAGATTTTTAAAATATTTGTCAAATGACCGGCCGCTCTCTGATTGGCCGGAGAGCTCTCAGCCAATCAGAGAGCGGCCGGTCATTTGACAAGTATTTTAAAAATATAATAGCCGCCACTGCGCTGCCCGTCCCCGCTGCTGCTATGTATGAATGGGCAGCCTGTGATTGGCTGAGCGCTCTCTCAGCCAATTGCTGACTGGCTGAGAGAGCGCTCAGCCAATCACAGGTCGCCCATTCATTGTATGGGCTTTTTTTTTTTATTCCGTACTGACAGCTCCCGCTGGCTCCCCCTGCCCGGCTCTATGCCGCCTGTGTCCCCCGCAGCGCCCGCAGCGTCCCCAGCCCCCCCTGCTCCCTCTACCGCCGCGCCGCCCCACTAGGTCCCAAGTCGGGTGGTCGGACGTGCAGCAGGTCCGACCACCCGACGCAGATCCGATGCGCACGGGACCGCGCATCGGATCTGAGGGGACATCAAAACTAGCCGATTTTGGTCCGATTTCGGCCAGATCCGACTGATCTGGCTGAAATCTGACCAAAATCGGCTAGTGTATGGGGGCCTTAAGACTCACTTCTTTATTAAACCCAGACATCTCTCATTTTAACCTTCTGTTTATGTTCACTTCTACCCCATCTGTCTCACTCCTGTCTGTCTGCCCCTCCCCCTGTAATCTTCCACGAGCAGGGCCCTCTCTCCTCATGTGCTTTTTCCTTTAAAATCCATACTCCTACACCTAGGTCTATGACACCCGAATAATTACTACAGTGTCATCATGTCCCCTGATGCAATAATCTTTATCTACAATGTACTTTTTACTTGCCTACCCTCCCATAATGGCCAGGAGGCTATCGAAAATCTGGTCTGTCTCATGGCCCTCCGTAACTGAGAGAAAGCCTTCCGCATGCCCTCGGACCCCCGCATCTCCCCTACTCCATTTAAATCCTGCAATTCATGGCTCTTTGGGTTGGGGGTGGGACTAAAATTCTGCAGATCGTGTAATTTTAGCCCCACCCCTCTTTGCGGACCTGTGAAACACGGTATTTGAAGGCGATGCTTGATGATGGTGAGATCAGTTCCCACCCCCCATTGTGCCCCTGACAGTCTCCTCGCTGGGCTTATCCTGGACAGAAGATAGAAAAAGTAGGTAATTATGATGTACTTGTCCTATATTGCCTTGTACTGAAAGTTTATGTTTTCTTGTTTTTGCATATAATTTTTTTCTGTTAGGCGCCGCAGAACCCTTGTGACACCATATAAATTATAATATAGCCTCTTTAGAGATACTATATGGAAAACATAGCATATATACTACTATAATAAGCCAGCAAAGCCAAATACAAGCAAACTGCATCCTGAACATCTGCAGTTATATGGCGATGTACTAAGTTGGAAAAATGAAAGATCTTGGACATTTCTTGAATGACTTTATTTTCATCGTGGCCATTTGTTTGATTTCATTTGGGTAGACCATCTGAAAGCAATTAGCATTTTGGGGGCATTTAGTTTACGCCCTGTAATAAAAGCAAATTAAATGTAAACCACGAGCCGTACATGGTTGATGGCAGTCACTCTCGGTTCCAGCTTTATCACCATGAGCAGCAATTATTAATGTGATTAGTAGCTTGGTATGGAAACCGCTGCTTTAGGGTGACAAACGGTCAAGATCCCAGTATAGCGGGCCCACAATTAATCAATGGAGTCATTATTGAGCATGTTACAAAATCAGTCTCATACCCCCAATAAAAACTGCTTATATAGTACGTTGTTTTGGAATCACTGGGCCAGTGGGCCTGATTCATGCTTGTACACTGTCGCAGTCGCAGCTAGCCGTGGATTTGCAAATAATATAAGGCATTAGCCACCAGAACTTGTCAGGAGTCATCCACGGGATCCATCACAGGTGCGGACACTTGCAGATCAAGGAAACATCAATTCCATGAGTCTGTGGTGACTCAAATTGGGTGGTACAACTAATTGTATTTGAATCAGGCCCATTGTGGCCGGACTACCGGTCAATAAGTGCTGTTCTGTTCCTAGTAAACTGATAGGCGGCCTCCAGTCAATGTAGACAACAGGTGCCAGTTAGGGGCAGCCATGCCTTTCAGGAAATGGCTGATAAGATGGTTTTGTGTTGGTAAATGTTTAGAAATCCTGGCCAAATAGGGTGAGAGTTTCAGAAAGTGAGAGATTTTGGGAGAGTTTTCCCCCTTTTTTTAAAGCAGCAATGTATTTCACTGCAAAACCAGGTTGATTTTGCCATGTAATTGATTGCTGCTTTAAAAAACATGGGAAAACTCTCCGAAAATCTCTCACTTTCTGAAACTCTCACCCTATTATATTTGGCCCCCTGTGTCTGTGGATCTGCTCACAGAAGCACATTTCTGTGCCTCATTGGGCTACTGGTGACACGGGATGCTGTCAATTTCCCGGCGGTCGGAATCCCGGCGGTCAAAATCCCAATGCCGGAATCCCGGCCATCGAAATCCCGAAACTTTCTCCCTCTGTGGGTGTCCACGAATAGCATAGCGATTCCGACCGCCGGGATTCCATACCGAATCCGGTGACACTACTCTTTTTATTGAGACTGCCATCTGTTTATGCCGCATTCCTTTTCTACTGATATTTTCCCAGCTTTCGCCTTTTTGTTTGTGCGTTGAATCCTTTTTTTTTTGCAAGTTGAGATAACCTTTATTAAGCCAACATGAGAATTATATTTAGCTTATCCCACACCGCACATAGAGAGAATATACCTCACAGGTCTGACATTAAGCTTCTGAGGAGACAGAATAATATGCCCAAGAGGTGAGGCAGAGCGGAGATAAAAGAGCGCAGATAAGTGAGTGGTGTTCTCAGGAGCTCAGCAGGAGGACACGGTCTCACACGTTGGGCCTGTGGATCGCAGATGCTCTGTAGCCTGGATTTACAGAGAGGTGGAACTGGCCATTGTGACATTTGTCATCACTAATATTAACACTTTAAGCACTGGTATGTGTCCATAATGAAGGAAGTATGTTAGAATAGGACTCACAATGTCATGAGTAAAATATAACCATTTGAATGTAACGCAAGATGCAAGCAAAATGACGTTATCCCCCTGGAGCTAGTAGTATAAATAGTAATACACAGACCATAATCAGGATGACGGTAATAATACAGTAATGCCCCTTTCAGACCGCACTTTAAAAACGGTATATTGCCGTTTTTTTACCGTTTTAAAACGGTAATGTGTGCGGTCTGAAAGGTGCAGGACCACTTAACCGGTTAGAAAAAACCGTTTTTTCTAACCGGTTAAAATGCAGGGTCCTACCCGTTTCAGAACCGGTATTTTAGGCTCAAAATCGGTTCTGAAACGGTATTTAGGACCCAGCCAATGAGCTGGGTCCTAAATTCAGCACAATGAATACTTAATGAGCGCTCATTAAGTATTCACAGCACTGGAGCCCCCCCCGCGCGTGTCGACACCCCCCGCGCGCGTGTCGACGCCCCCCGCGCGTGTCGACCCCCCCGCGTGTCGGCGCCCCCCGTGTCGACTTACCCCGTGCCGGTATCTCCGTTGTGGTTCCCGGCACTGCAGCTCAGTATGCTCGGAAAGCACTTATGAAAAAAGTGTCTTTCAGAAAATGGCTGCCCCCATACGAAAGACAGTTTTTTTAAACAGGGTTTACTATGGGGCAGCCATTTTCTGGAAGACACTTTTTTCATAAGTGCTTTCCGAGCATACTGAGCTGCAGTGCCGGGATCCACAACGGAGGTACCGGCACGGGGTAAGTCGACACGGGGGGGGGGGGGGGGGGGCGCCGACACGCGGGGGGGGGTTCGACATGCGCGGGGGCGTCGACATGCGCGGGGGGGGGCGTCGACATGCTCTCGGTCGACACGCGCGAGGGGGGGGGGAGCTGCACGGAGGGGAGGGCTGAAGGCTGCACTGGCTTTGACCCTGTATTTGGAAAGTTTCCAAAAACGGGTCTGCCAGTGTCAAAAAATCGGCACTTAAACGGTAATATACCGTTTAAGTGCTGTGGTGTGAAAGGGGTTTTATCTGGCAGACCCGTTTTTGGAAACGTTTCCAAATACAGGGTCAAAGCCAGTTATGCGGTCTGAAAGCAGCATAACTGCTCTGGACGTTTTTCAATGACTCCTTAGACAGTTATTTAGATGCATTTAAATGTAACACTTGCAGGAACTAGGGATGGCCATCATTGCCTGTGTCATCGATGGTATCGATGGCAATGGTGCAACTGGCCATCTATAGTGTTATACTATGCAATGGATGACCATTGATGTTTATACATATCGATGGTCATTCATTTTCTTTAACGGATTGGCCTGTGGGCCAGTCAAAACACAGGGGCGGGGCTTCAGGGTTGTCAGGGAAGGAGCTATACTCAGTGTCCTGGCA
This sequence comes from Crinia signifera, assembly GCF_055691185.1. Classification (NCBI taxonomy): domain Eukaryota; kingdom Metazoa; phylum Chordata; class Amphibia; order Anura; family Myobatrachidae; genus Crinia; species Crinia signifera. The sequence goes on from NC_139226.1 coordinate 84,106,102, forward strand.
CTTTGAAAAAACAACAAAAGCAAAACATCGGTTTGCTTTGCCATCGATGGAGGGAAACCATCTAGTTCTCCCCATCGATGGCAAAAGTATTAAACATTGGCTATAAACCATCGATGAATTCGAATCATCTATGGTCAATGGCATCCCTAGCAGGAACCAGTGTAGGCATAACATGATTAGAGGAAAGCGTGTTTTCCTTTTTCATCTCAACAGTTTGACCCTGTCGACCTTTCCCATGTCCATCCTTCTTTGAACCTGTCGATCTTTTGACCCTGTCAACCTTTTGACTATCTGTCTATGTAACAATACACACCCCTTCTCAGAGTGGTAAATGTAAAAGTCCCTATTTAAAGGATTAACAGAAATAAAATAAAAAAATAAGTATTATTATGATATTAACATCAACCTGATTATTGTCTATGTGCATTTAATTAAGACATTTATACTAGCTAATGCAGGATTATAGCACTTTTATCTTGTTCTAGGCTTTTATGCTAATGGTTATATTTGAGTCATGATAGAACAAATTGCTCCCTGCCCATTATTGTGTACCAGATTCCCCCCCCTTCCCCCCCTTTATAATAGGAATCCTGCGCAGCAACTGCTGCCTACCTGACTGCCTGTACTGTTAACACCCCCATACACTAGTGCGAGGCGCGTGCTATATTCTAGCAGTTATAGCAATTAATATATTTTATTGCACATTTCTTAAATCCAATAAACCTCAAATACCACCTGGATTATGTAAATGAGCTGCTAATTGCATTCACTGATATATATGTAAACATTTCAGGATCTTGAGAAGATTTGAGATAAAATTGTCAGGATGACAGGATACTTTAACCCACTAAATAACAGTCCTTCCTGTCCGTAATTTCATTAAGGGACCTGGGAGCGCACATCGTTACTGATTATCCCACAATGCAATATTGGCAGATTTCCTGATATCTGGGTTTGATAGCACAGAATAAATCATTCCATTTATCTTTTGGGCATCCAGTCTGAACATGGCGGCTGCCTATCTATGTGTATGTGGTCACTTGCATTTCTAGTGATTTCTGCACTGGTTCAGTGACCCCCGTTTGGAATTCAGGCACTGGGATTTCTCATCCCAGTGCCCGACATCTGACTGCTGGCATGCTGACCGTATCCGTGTGCAAGGGACAGATGATTCTGCTATCCAATGTAAAGCTACAGTGGTGTAACTAGAAATGTCCCCCCCCCCCCCCCCCCCGACAAAAAAAAGCTTCTTGCCCCCCTCCCACATACATTATAGTTTTTTCATGAACATGCTTGTTATCAGGGGTTTATGGTCGTTTGCCAGGGGTTACATGCTCATTGCCAGGGGTTTTTATGCTCACAGTGCGCCAGTGCTGCCAGAATTCAACAATTCCGGGTAGCGTTGTACACCCTGGGCTTCCCTGACAGACAATGGAGGTCCAGAAGGACCTCTAACATCTGTCTCCCACAAGGTGGCGGCCATGTTTGTAGGGCTGTTTCAGCAAATTCCATGCGAACAGTAAGTGGGCATGGATCCTGCAGACAATAGGCCCTGCACCCTACCGCCACCACTAGTAACAAAATAAATAGGAGACAAGATACTCTTCCCTGGAAAAAAATACATTAAAAATAAGGACACGCTTGTTATACATCCTGCGACCTGCAGTAAATGATGCTTTTGTCTAATCTGCCAACATTAATCCATGCAAAATCAGGCCAATGTAAACTCTGCCCTGAATTGTCAGAGAAGCTCCTCGTCTTGGCTTCAGGCCTAATGATGAGAAGCGTCTGACAGTAATCGGTGGGAAGTGTCCAGGGCGGGGAACGTCCAGCGATAGCAAGTGTCTGTATGGCAGGAGCGTCCTTCCACCGTTGGGGGTGTCTGGGACTATGCATTAGCTCTCCCCAAACTCTGCAGAACTAAACAAATATTGTATACAGTATTTCAAGGCCCTTTCCTGGAATCGCGCACAACTGTAACTATGACAACTGTTGGAATAATTTGTGGTTTTCTATTGTCATTTATCCTATTTCCCGGCATGTAAATAAAAACAAACACAATTTCCATTTAAAGTATGTATAGAAGAGTGTGTTCTCGGGTAAAGGTATAACATTGGGGCTAAGTATTACCATGTGCGCACGGGGACTGATATATAAAGAGAAGGCGGCGATGAATGCACAGCGCAGAAAGGCAAATTGATGTTTAATCACAGTCTGAAGCATCTTACGCTCGCAGTTATATATTGGCATAATGCTACTGCCTTAGATCTGTCAGGACCAGCAATACTGGAGGCTGTATACAAATATATTAAGCTAGGTCGTACAGATTGTAGCTATGCTCATTGTGGTTACAATGGGTGTGACTATGACGCACGCCACGCTCGTTGCCGCCGTGACATAATGGATGGATGTGACTATGACACACGTTTCACATGTCCCAGCGATAAAACGGAAGGGTGTGGCTATGACGCACGCCACGCTCGTTGCCGCCGTGACATAATGGATGGATGTGACTATGACACACGTTTCACATGTCCCAGCAATAAAACGGAAGGGTGCGGCTATGACGCACGTTTCACATGTAGCCTTTGCGACAAAATGGAGCCACGATGAGCCCGTCTACATCTGCATGTAAGGTTCTTACTGATCTGTTTGGCTTGGTATTGGGATGGCTGACAGTCAATGTCTACATTTACAGTTAATAGGTTGACTTTCAACAAACACAAGGTCGACATGAGTTTTTCACATTTTCCCAATTTAAAAATTTTCATACTTTACCATCCACGTGGACATGGGAACGGTAAAGTTTGGCGAGCACAGCAGTACACTATATAGTGCCCACATGCTCAGTTGTTGACATGGATAGCGAAAAACTCATGTCGACCTTTTCATGTGGTGGCCTTTTCCATTTTGACTTGTGTCAAAATCTTGACTTATTGTTTGTGAGAAACTTGTGTGTGGCGCCTTTTATCAACATTGACCTTGTGCATGTTGACTTTTTGTCAGACAATTTGAATGTAGTTTTAATAAGCAACGTGCATTTTGGAAAATACATCTTTGCCTTATACTTTTTATTTAGCACCTTCTAGAAGATAATAGAAACTAGAAATTAAATAAAAATCACTCAATGGAAATAAGAGGCCACTTAAAAAAAAAAAAAAGAAACTGGTTGCTATGGGCAACATCCCATCTTCAATAGAACTCGCAGCTTACTAAGTTTACCCCTAAGCCACAGACTGAATGCACGGAACACCTTGGTGGCAGCTGATATGTCTCTGTTCTACAGTATATGAGTACTATATACAGTATACAATGCAGGCAGAAGAACACGCCGCTGCTCAGCGGTTGCTACAGCCAGGCATGCGTTACTAGTAATGGAGGAGCAGGTGGCCTTTGTTGCTTTTTGTATGAACGCAGAAATGTATCACCTAATTAGAGGGGGAGAAGCAGACGTTTTTCCAGCGCAGCTCCGGGAGGTAATGAGGCACGCAGCGCTAGCCTCATTCGCTATTGGAGCTGAAAAATTGTTTAACTTAATAGACTATTTATTACATTTATTCCCTTAACCCAGCTGATTAATATTTTTGCATGTTGTCATCCGCTATAAAACTATAACCAGTAAGAAGGTGTTGAACTAATACAGGGGGGAATTGTTTGAGATGGGATTTGCTGAGGGAAACAGACAGAACAGACAATTTATTGTGGCTTCCGACATTGTAATTACAAAAGCAAATTCCGAAAGTTTCCTCCTTCATGTTTCCTCCACGGATGTCTCACGGTATAAAGAAGAATTAAATCTCTAATTTCCATCAATGGCTGCGAGCGCAGGCATATTGCAGCAAATGCAGAAAGCAGAACGGGTTATTGGGGCAAGTTCTTGTAATCGGGGGGGGGGCACCAAGCAGGGCTGGAGGGAGAGGAGGGAACGGCGCCGTTGCCCAGTGTTCTGGGGTGTCACCAATGTAGCCCCACAGCATTTAAGTAGTAGCTCTAGGTTGACATTGGCAAATTGTTGACACAGGTGAAAGATCGACGTGACAATGGTCGCAACGTGAAAAGGTCCACATGAGGTTTTCACAACTTTTTTTATTTATTTCATTTTTGGGACTTTTTTTATGCTGTATTATCCACGTGGACATCATTTGGGAGCGGTCAGGTGTGCTGAGTGCAGCGGTAACAGAGCAAGACGTCAGACGTGGAGTATGGCGCACAAAGAGATTCATATGATGTAAGCACTACACTAAGTGGGGGTCCACAAGCTCGGGTGTCTACATTGGCACAAACGAGTGAAAATCTCACGTCAACATTTGTCATGTCGACTGTTTGCCAATAGCGCATGTTGGTCTACTAACCGTCGGTCCTTTGATGCAGACCCACAGTAAAGCTAGTTACACAAGGGAGGCTTCTCCTCTGCGTTACGAGTACTGTACTTACGTACCGACATGCCTGTCGTGTTTTACCCTCAGCAAAATGTCAACACTATGGGGATGCATTCTGAGATAAATACGGATTTGCTGATACTGTCAAATAGAATATACATGGCGTAGCAAACACGTTAAAGGATGAATTTATTAAGACGGGAGTTCTATTGAAGATGGGATGTTGCTATGGACAACTAATCAGATTACATCTATTATCTTCTAGAAGAAGTATAATCTGATTGGTTGCTATCCTATCTTCAATGGAGCTCAATTTTGCACCCAACCCCGCCAGAATATTTTGCCACTCCCACCTGTTGAGACCTCCCATCCTCTGCCCTGCCTCACCCCTCCGCGTCTGTGGCCGGGACCCACAGATCTACTAGTCTGCGTCCCTGCGCTCCCTTCTGGCTCCTTATGAAAAATGTCCCTCACAAAATGGCCACCCCCTAACAGAAGACCGTTTTAAGGAAGTTAGGGAAGGCTGTACCCATCGCCTCCTCTAGCATCCTCAAAAAATTTCTGCTGTAAGGGGGTGGCCATTTTGTGAGGGACATTTTTCATAAGGTGCGAGGAGGAGTGCCGGGACGCAGACTAGTAGATCTGCGGGTCCCGACTCCGGGCCACAGATGCGGCGGCAGACGGCAGCATAACATAAGCCCTAGTGTTATGCCACTGATAGAGCTCCCATTTAGTAAATTTATCCCTAATTATCATTCCTGGGTGTACAGTATGTGAGGGTGGCTGGTAGCCCTTCCCAATCAGTGCAAACACCTCTATAGCGACATCAAAAGGGCCACCGGCTTCCTCACAGCTGTGCAGAACATACATCGGTATCTCTATATACAGCTTCGGCGATTCTCAGCATTTCTGCAACAATGGACAAAGCTATTGCAAGATCAATATATTATTTAGGACGCCAATGTCAACAGCTAAGAAGTCCCGTCGGCAGGGATTTCTTCTATAAATCGTGTCCATCCTACTGCTGACAGTATGCCAGATACACAGAGAAACAAAAGCACTGCGTCTTCCAGATGGATGTACAAATGTGCGAGGCGGAGGAATCAGAAACTTAGCGACAAAAGCACTTCAGACAGTTTTGTACTGAATCACTGAAGCCAAAGTGAAGCGATAAACAGGAAAACATCAGGCGTACCATAGCATAAATCAGTAGTAAGTCCTTGAGAAGTTGGAGAGTGCTACAGTACTTATTTCTCTAACAATGCCAGCCATATAAAGGCAGTATGATCATAATGGATACATAGCCGCATAACACAGCAAGAGCAAGTGCAGACCATGGACTTATCCTGCATCCTAATGGCGTTATGTCCGAGTCTCTGTCAAAGATCTACAGAAAAGCAAACCGAACGATCAAACCTATGATTCATGAACATTGTATACTAATTGTATACTAACAGAGGGCCAGATTCTCTAAGCTTCAAAAGTGATAAAATAAAGAGTGATAAACAGCCAGCCAATCAGCTCCTGTCTGACATTTTTCAAACCCAGTCTGTGACATGGCAGGTAGGAGCTGATTGGCTGGCTGTTTATTACTCTCCATTTTATCACTTTTGAAGCTTAGAGAATCTGGCCCTAATGAGAAAAGGGGAAGTTTTTACAATCTCTGCATTATTTTACTACCATTTGAATGCATTAAAGGGTGTTTGGCGCACTTTGGGCCTTATTCTGATCGGTGCGGCCCGATCAGAATATGCGGCCGCAACCGTGCAGGCGAATCCCCGCCTTCCATACGGATCGCCACCTGCCGTCCGTACGCGGATATGTGGCGATCCGCATGAAATTGGACGGGGATACGCCTCCTCCGTCTTGGGAGCAGCCCCTGCATTCGATGGTCGCCGAACATCGAATGCAGGGCCGCACGCTCCACCAGGTCCCGCAACACAAGACCACACGGACACTTGTCCGTGTGAAATCATGTATGGGGGCGGGCAGCTGACATCCGGCGATGTCAGATGCCCGCCCCGTACCCACGCGTCACGGCCTCATTACCATGCATACGCCCCGCGTTTGCATGGGAACGCCCATGAAACGCGGGGCGTATGCATAGGGTAATGAGGCTAAGTAGCCCCTCACGCCCCTCTACGCCCCCTGTGCGGCGTATAAAGAATCCGTGCGGCGAAATCGCCTGCACATGCGCAGAGTGACCTCTGCACATGCGCAGACGATTAACATCGGCGGTCCGTCCGCATGCGGGAATATCCGCACCGATCAGAATAAGGCCCTTTATGTGGAAAACTTTTCCAAACCCATTAATTCGTATTTTATTAGTACCCAAATTTACTAAAAAAATTAAAAAAGAATTGTGAAAAAAAACAGCAGTGATAATAAAGGAGCGCTCATTGCGCACCCCCTACCCCCGCACAGCTTTCTCTGTCCCATGTGATACTTCATTGGACACAATGGTTTTTTTATGGGTGTCAAAATATAGCTTTTAACGCATAATACCCCAATTACTGTACCGCTTCCCTTCTCATGCTGTCTTCATGCGCCATGCTTGCAGTAAAACATAACTGTTCCCAATCCTGTCAACTCTTTGACCATGATGACCAACTGGCTGTCGGACAATCACCCGGATATCACCTATTTCTGTCTGAACATGTTACATCTGCCCCACCTGCAGTATACACAACTTAAAAAACTGCATCTGAATCAAACACTTCATAAGATGGTCCAGATAAGTGATCTGCTTGTGCATCTCCGCCAACACTTACAGAAGGGAGGTAGCGTAAATCCCTACTGCTGCTGCTAATCTCCATCATCCAGGCTCTTTAGTGTCGATCAGAGGCGGAGTTTTCCTCAAGGCACCTACAAGATATCCAGCAGTCAAAAACATTCTCAGAGGAGAATTGTGCGACTACCATGTGACATTATGACATCACATGGACCCACGTCACCCACCAACACTCCCAAAGTCCCTGAGATGTTCTCTGACAGAATAAAATATATTTGGACACCTTAAATGGTCTCATCCCCAGTATGTGGCAGTAAGGTTACTGTACATGTGACACCGGTATTAGGCTCCTTCCAAAAGTCCTAGGGTGAAATGTAATAGGATGAGAGAATCAGAAAGTTAGAGATTTGGTAAGAAATCTAGTTTTTTAAAAAGCGGCAATCATTTACACTGCAAAACTAGTTTGAATTTGCAGTGTAAATGATTTCCGCTTTAAAAAAAACCTGGAGATTTCTTACCAAATCTCTCACTTTCTGAATCTCTCATCCTATTAAACTTCACCCTTAGAGTCTGATTCCAATTTGTACGCAATGCCGATGTTCACGCAGCTGAGCATTTATCGGTAGACTGTGCCAAGGACTGTTCGCTATGCATGCTGCCTGCAATCAGCAGCAAAAATATATAGTGCTATGGATCGTTTAAGGAGGGCCCCAAAGTGGTATCATGCCTAGGGCCCCATGTGGTCTAAAACCACCTCTGGTGTCGATAGCATCACTGCTGCATTCGACTTTTAAAAAGAAAGTAACACAAGGAGGTGGCAAGATTCCATGACATATTGCAGAAAAGAGAACGTCTTCAGACCAGAGTTGCTGTCTTTTGTAATCTCTTCTCCAGGAGAAGCCCAGGAAGGGACTTTCAGCAGGAGTTTGGGGGGGGTGGGGCTTGAGCGTGGCATCATTAAACCCCGCCCCCATACAGGAAAATTATCCGGTTTGCCGATCTCCGCGGATGGGGCGAGGCTAAATGACGCGATTTACATTTTAGCCCCGCCCCTCCCCGGAGATAGACAAATCAGGTTATTTAAGCACCGCATTCAGGGGGGAGGAAGCCGCAAACGGGGGGGGGGGGTGTTGCGGGGGGGAACGGGGGGGGGTTCTGGGGGACACCCGCCGCCCCCCCCCCCCCCCAGAATCCAGAAGGGTTGCCAACTTTTCCGGGGGCCGGGAAGGGGGCGTGATTATTTTCTGGACCCTCCCGGCCATTCCTGGAGGGTTTTTAAACTCGTTTATAAAAAGAAAAAGCTTAATAACTCACCAGTATGATGTTAGAGTGAGGTAACGGTGCTAACCACCGTGCCACCCTATCTTTTCTCTGTGTTCCCTGTACACTGTATAATAGATTTGAGCAGTGTGTATGTCTGTTCGAGAGATAGAACATCTGGCCCATGGTTTCTGTGCAATAAAAGGTTTTACAATAGCTGATCCCCTTTCTGAAACAGAGAGATGTACGTGTCATGCAGTTATCCTGGCCTGTATCAGTAATACTCATCTTGTATATAATCGCATGAAAATGATCGTATGGATAAAGTCATATACCTTCTCAGCTGCCTCCCAATATCAGTAAATCCTTGAATATTTGGTAATAATACCATTTTGATGACATTTGCTCTATTCTCTGCATTTATTGCTGTAGGAAAATGAATTTCATGTTTCTCGTTAATTTAAATTTTTCCTTTATCATCAAGATTCTAAGGGCCTTATTCAGATCTGAGTTCAGTACACATTTGTTTGGAAAATGGGGAAAACCATGTGCACTGCAGGTGGGGCAGATAAAACACGTATAGAGAGAGTTAGATTTGTGTGAGTTATTTTGTTTCTGTGCAGGGTAATACTGGCTGCATTATTTTTTACACTGCAATTTAGATTTCGGTTTCAACACACCCCAACAAAATGTAACTCTCTCTGCACATGTTACATCTGCCCCACCTGCAGTGCACATGGTTTTGCCCATTTTTCAAACAAATTTGTACTGAGCTCAGATTTGAACAAGGCCCTAAACTTCATTATGATATTGACCTGTGTCTCTCTATATTGCAGGGATCGATGCCACCTAATATTTGGTGGACTTATTAAGGTATAAAGCTGGCACAGGAGGAGACTGGAGTCTCTGTGGATCATGAGTTTGTGCCATTCCCAGTACAGATTCTAGGAGGGGGCATCATGAAAGCTTTGTGGGGCACTGGGGAAAATGGCAGGTTGCCACAGCTTTGTATAGGGGTGTCGACGGGCGATCATCAATAAACAAGGATCCCACTACAGCCGTAATAATTAATATACATTGCTAGTAAGCCAGCTCAAAGCAAAAGTTTGAAAGCTACAGTAGTCTACCTTCTGTGTTTGTGCATGTGTGAGAAAGAAATGCAGTTTTACTCTCTGCCAGTAGTGTTTCAGAGACTCATGGATTTTCTATGGTGTTTGAAAGGGAAATTGAAATATGGCAAAACATTCATTCAATAACTGATTTAAATTTGTTGGGGCTTCTGTTGCAGTCATTACTAACTGTCACATTTCCCTGACCACCTAGCTTGTACACAGGTGTAGTCATTACTAACTCACAATTCCCAGACCACCTAGCTGGTGCACAGATGTAGTTATTACTGACTGTCACATTTCTCAGACCACCTAGCTGGTGCACAGGTGCAGTCATTACTTACTGTCACATTTGCCAGACAACCTAGCTGGTGCACAGGTGCAGTCATTACTAACTGTCACATTTCCCAGATCAACTAGCTGGTTCACAGGTGCAGTCATTACTAACGGTCACATTTGCCAAACAACCTAGCTGGTGCACAGGTGTAGTCATTACTAACTGTCACATTTCTCAGACTCCCTAGCTGATGCACAGATGTAGACCCCCTAGCTGGTGCAAAGGTGTAGTCATTACTATCTATCACATTTCTCAGACACCCTAGCTGGTGCACAGGTGCATTCATTACTATCGGTCACATTTCCCAAACCACCTAGCTGGGGCACAGGTGCAGTCATTACAAACTGTCACATTTCCCAGATCACCTAGCTGGTGCACAGGTGAAGTCATTACTAACTGTCACATTTCTCAGCCACCCTAGCTGGTGCACAGGTGCAGTCATTACGAACTGTCACATTTTCAAACATATGCTACATATATATCTAACCAACACATTCTACAGATCCATAGGTTGCCTGGAAAACATGGACTGTTGGCAGATCTTGAGGACCAGTCTGGCCTACACTATGATGTAGTGTATTTTCCAGTCCCATTTCAGCTGGGTGCATAAGAGCTGTGGGAATGTATAGAATAGCAGTGTAGCTCTGGCTCTGTTCACAAACACTTGGAACCTCACAGTACTGCTGAACACGAGCCGTATCCGAGTTTTCCTCTCTCTGCATGGGGCCAAGTTGAAAGTCTGTCAGACAGCCAGCAGTAAAAAAGCCGCAAATTGCCATCGGACTGTGAGAGTTAACGGGAGATGTCTGATCTGCAATTACCCCAGTAAGTCCTCCTCTGTTCTCCATGATGTTGTAGTGGGTAGTGAAGAGGATGGGAAGGGTGCACTGACGTTCCTACTCCACAACGTCTAATGGCCGAAGAGATCTGTCTTCTCTGTCTGGCCATTGCTAATGGTTTGATCAAAGCCATAGGAGACTAGTTTGTCTTCTTAGAAGATAGTTTGAAGTTTGACCCCTTGTAACACCATTGCCAGAGAGTATTGCACATTGGCTGGAAAATTGGACCCAAATAGACTAAGAGCTATCAAATAGATGAAAACTACATATCCCAGCATGCTTTGCTTCTGAGTTGCTGGTCAATTCTGCTACAACTGTGGCCAGGCATGCTGGGATGTGTAGTTTTTCAGCAGCTGATGGGTCTACCTGCGAGACAGACCATCTATCAAAGTCATCATGCACACCGCTGTTGGAATCGTGCTCTGAGGAAGCATTTTATAATTCAAGTTCTGCGTATGTCAGTAAATGTGACAAGAAAGCTCCTTGTACTCAGAGACCACACAGAACATGTTTGCATATTATAAAGCACTTCTTGCAGCCTAATGCGTGGTTAAACGTCTTCCTATCTTCTTCCTATTGTAATCCCAAGGAGACGTTGCAAAGAGGCTTTTATACACACTTCAGCTTTCGCAATACATTGGTGTTGTCACAGATGCACATTTAGAAAACTAGAATTACATCTATTTGTGATTACTATTGGCAGTGGCGTAACTATAGGCCCGCAGCCCCCGTGGTGGCGGGGAGGCACTGTGAAGGTGTGGGCGCCGGGGGGGGGGGCTGCGGAGCTATTGTTAGCCGCTGCCGTCTGCCCCTGCCACTTCTGTCTGCGGGTCCCAGCTCTCCCAGCCCCTGCTGCTAATAAAAAAAGTGACACTCAAAATGGCTGCCCCCATACTGCAGACAATTTTTGAGGATGCTAGAGGAGACGGCGACCTTAAAAACGGTCTGCTGTATGGGGGGTAGCCATTTTCCGAGTGTCACTTTTCATTAGCAGCAGGAGCCGTGAGAGCCGGGACCTGCAGACAGATGCAGCAGGAAGTACTGGCCACACGGGGCATGCATGACCAGACACGTCTATGAGATGCGTCTGCAGTGTTACCACCCACTTGCCCCAATTTCGTGCATGGAGAGATCCAGGCAACGTCTGCTTCCAGGGCACAATTCAGGCCTGTTCGCTCTGCTTCAAATGCAGCATGAGCGATTATCAGATGACTACTCATTCACGAGCCATCCGTACAAAGACAGCCAGTGAAGGCTAGCCTTTGACACCCTGAGGCCACTTGGGGGCGGTAACCATGTGTTATTTGGGAGTGCCCCAGAAAATGCAGTCATTCCCCGGCCGTTGGGAGGGGCACTGATGTCATCCTTCTCCCCATGGTCTTCACAGTGCTGACAGCGCTGTAAGTCTTAACTTTCTTGGCGCTGCGAACAGGAAACTTTTAACATTTAAGTTCCCTAGATTGAGACATTACATGAGTGCTCACAGAAGGGGCATGGCCTCAGTGAAATTGATGTAGCTTTGCATGAAAAGGCACAGCCTTTACCTGCTCCGAAACTTGCAACCCAGTGAGCAGGTATGTTTTTAATGCCCGAGTGTCTTTAGCGTGAAAGCTGTAATGGAATATTGGCCTATACTCGCGCTATCCAATATTTTCATAGTACTATAATATTTTTTGTAGCCCAGCCAAGCATGGGCACTTTAAGAGAGGAGGGGGCCCATTTGCAGGCTCCTATAGGTTCTATTGCGCATGCACTCATAGTTACCCTGGTGCACCCACGTGCCGCACTCTTCTGTGATTCCCCGCTCTGGTCAGAGAACCCAGAGCCAGATGTATGAAGCTTCAAAAAGTGATAAACTGGAGAGTGATAAACAGCCAGCCAAATGTCCCCTAACTGTAATTTTTTCAAACCCAGCATGCAACATGACAGTTGGAGGCTGATTAGCTGGTTGTTTAGAACTCTTCATTTTATCATTTTGGATAGCTTGATCCATCCGGCCCCCTCTGCTATATTCATATTGGAATTTTTCCGAGAACGGTCAGAAAACTGGATTCATTCAATTCTTAAAACATAAACACCAGGCACTGTATACACGTCTTACAGTATTATATATTGTATTCCTACATGCCTGGTGTATGGGAACAGGCTACAATACAGGGCTGAACAGCTACAGCTGGCATGATTAGCCTGGCCGGGTATAAGAGGGCAGCACAGGCTTTCGCTGCATCTCTCTGTGCGGCAGGTTACAGGTGAAAGCTGAGTCTGAGACCCAGACAAATCCCACCTCATGGGAACCTTATCAAAATGAACTTTATAAATAATTCTCTCATCTCAGATTTTATTATTGCCAGCTTAGGGATTCCTGCCACGTAGCGGCTCCGCCGTCTGGCTATTTGATGTAAAAATAGTATTGTCTGCATAGCTAAAAGGTGTTTTTCTTTCCTGCGTTTTTTGTTCAATGCTGTGAGCTTAAATGTTTAACCTTTTGGGGTGTAAAACCCTTATTACCCTTCCTCTATATTAAACAACATTTATTTTCCATTGGCAGCCCTCTGACCAAATGCAGCGCCATCGCTGGGCGCCAATCCCGCGTCAATCAGAGAAGAAATGGCTATTTTGTTGCAGTAATATACTGATACATTTTAGGGTTAATTACCGTAATTATATGGACCGGCGCCCCTGTTGTAGTCATCAAGGCCTCATTTCTCCGCTGTGTCATCTTGCACCTGCCACGGCTCAGTCTCACTGACGGAAGACGCGTGTCATCTCTACCTTTAAATTACATTGGCAATTTGCATTTACACCGCTCCTTTCATTCAAAGAGGAGTACAAAACACTTTCCAATTACACTTCAGGTGTATACAAGCGGATACTCAGGCAGACAGCGGTGGGGGCACTAGTATGCATGACAGCCTTCCGACGGAAGTGAGGAGATAGGAATTATACAGGCGATATTATTTTCCAATTATGTTCACAGAAGAGTAGTCTCGGGGACATATACAGATTTACCCGCATTACATACGCTGTAGAGAGGTCCCATTCTGCAAATCGCAGTGCCTCCCTGGTACTCTGCCGGCACTAATACCGGGCATCGGCAAAGATTAGCATTTCTCGTGCAGAGATGGGGGGGCTCCTTCAGTGACATCTGTACGGCAAAGTCAGGACATCGTCATAGCAACGAAAATACAAGTGCCATTGTATTATTACTAGTTACCTCGAGATCCCATCTGTTATCGTAAGGAATATTACAGCTCCCCCTGGCAGGGTAACACATTTGGGTGTGGTTCCATGTAATTAAAGTACCCTTTAAGATGACAGTTAGGAGCTGATGCGTTTCTACTTTATCTCTCGCCACTTAAGGCCATATATACTAAGCTTGAAAGTGATAACATGTAGAGTGATAAACCACCAACCAATCAGCTAGTAACTGCCATGCTACAGGCTGTGTTTGAAAACTGTCAGGTAGGAGCTGATTGGTTGGTGGATTATCACTCTCCAAAACTTAGTACATCTTCCCCGAAATGGTATATTTACATCAGATCTTATCTAAAATGATGCTTTGTTTATAAAAAGCAGACATACAGTATTATACAGAGCTGTACAAGGGTTGGAGGACTATAAGGTCCACAGTTTCTAGTGACACCCAAATCGTTATGGTCAATCCGCTATCCCATAACCGTCCTTAGTGGTAGTAGACATATGTACTTTTACAGTAGTCACAGCTGATTAATAATATCACGTTTTCCGGTTAGGCAGATATAAAACCAATGTCTGTACCAGCAAAGTCTAGTTCCGATGTAGAGGTTCTCTCACATTAATGCTATGGCATATCAGCCACACAATAATACTGCCACGCCAAGGCTACGGTGTATACTGAGGTCACAATGCCCAACACACCATACTAAGATGGAAGTTCTATTGCAGATGGGATGTTGCCCATAGCAACCAATCAGATTATACTTATTTATTTAGCACCTCCTAGAAGATAATAGAAAACATTGTTATTCGTCATAATGACTTCTAACTTTTACCTTTTATAGGAAATATAATCTTTTTTTTTACACATTTTTTTCTTGGAATCTACTGTATATAAAAAATGTGAGCGACGCTGGAATTTTTAGCTAATATTGTGAACATCGCTAGCAGAAATGTTGGCACTCAAATGGGTTGAGACCTTCATTGATAATTAATTATATCTATCAATGTATCCAAAATCGTACCTGGCTTATGTGTATTTATGTGTATTTTAAACAATGAGTGTAGAAAGCGAGGCCATTAGATACACACAGGAAGGCTGGCAGGGGGTTGCGGTGCTATGTACACTGGTTATGTGTACACTGTACACCTCTAACTACATTTCTGCTGTGTGTTTCCCCCCTGGATCCTTGGAACGTTATGTTATAACAACTGGAGCCAGGCCAGATCTGACAAGTGCAAGAACAGAGCGGAGTGATAGAGATCTCTCACTGCTAACGGGGTCATTTAGTGCACAGCAACTGTTCGCAGTGCAGCGACGGCCGCGTCCGCTCTCTTATGTCTTCGTCAGAGCAATAATACTTAACTTATAGACACATACGAGCCAATAAAACACCACAAGGCGATCTAAGATTGGAGATTTCCAACAGTCAGCTGAGGAACAGATATACTGTAATTTATAATGTGTATTATTATCAGTCGGTTATTAGTATTACATAATACCTCAATGGTGACTCTCAAGTAAGGCCGGGGACTGTATGCGTACTAGAGTAATGATCCTATTTGTATCCTAATGAACCACAGAGCACCACTGGTCTTCAGTACTTTGGGTGAGATGTTCTAAGCCTTGAAAAGTGATAAAATGAGTGAAAAACAACCAGCCAATCATCTCATAACTGTCATTTTTTTTCAAACCCAGCCTGTGACATGTCAGTTAGCAGCTGATTGCCTCTTTATCACTTTTCATGTTTAGAACAACTGGCCCCCTGCATCTTATAGGGCCTGATTCAAAGTCAAGTCAAGCTGTGTGGTTTGCTCACCGGTTCCCTCCTCATGATGTGCCCTCTCCCCACAGGTGGTCCAGACAGGCCTGAGTTGTCGGGACTGCTCCCACAAAACGGTCTGCCACTGACCCCACAGCAGTCCATTATTGACTTCCGCTGGGTCTGAAATTGCAGCCGGCTTTGATCGCATTTTTCAGAATCATGCATGTGCAAAACATGCTAAATAGCGATTTCTGGACTTCTGAGGGTAAGTCTGAATCGGGCCCTAGCCAGGACTGCTTTTTTCGGGATGGTGGTCCTTCTTAAATAGCCCCCTCAAAACGTTTTCCATGAAGCACACATGGGAGAGAGAAGGCTAATCTTCTAGAAAATAGTGTAATTGTCTCCCCACATTCGTGATTCCAGAAACCGCTTCAGCTCCTGTGTGTGTGATTACCCAATTCCATCTGTCTATCAGCCGAATCTCACTGCCAGCCAAAGAAGGGGGTGCATGGGAAGGGGGCAGGAGCGACTTAAAATCCTGTATGGCATGGATCCTGGATAGAAAAACAGGAAAGACAAATCCCCCTCCTGGGTCTACTAACACTATGAAAAACACCATGGGTGACATTTACTAGAATGCGATTTTTAGTAAAATTTAAAATTCGCCCACTTTTTAAAACCAATTTGTTTTTGCTGCAAATTTGCATATTTAATGAGATGCGTGTTCCGGGGAAAAAAGTGCGATTAAGTGCGATAATGTACGATTTTTAGTTATAAAAATGTGCAATTTTTAGGCATGAAAATGTGCGAATTTGAGTAAATGTGCGAATTTGTGTTAAAAAAATTAAAATAAAAAATGACGTAAGGTCCCCCCTCCTGAGCATAACCAGCCCCGGGCTCATTGAGCCAGACCTAGTTCCAAAAATAGGGGTCCCCCGTATTTTTGAAACCAGCCCTGGACTTTTGGACCGGTCCTGGTTCTAAAAATACGGGGGGAAAAATTCTGTGGGTCCCCCATATTTTGAAACCAGCACTGGGCTCCAACAGCCCGCGGTGTCATGCCACAGCCGGGGGACACTTTTTACATACAGTAAGGTCCCCCGGCAGAAACATGAGCACTGTGGCTGGTCAGCCTTGGACGGAGTACCTGGAGGAGTGGGAGAGGAGTCCAAGAGTCCGGGGCTGGTTTCAGAAATATGGGGGACCCCTATGCTTTTTGTCCCCCGTATTTTTGGAATCTAGGTCCGGCTCAATGGTTATGCTCAGGAGGGGGGACCCCACGCCATTTAATTTTTTTTTTACTTTTACACATTTTTTAAGACAGGACCATGCACAGATCTCAATGATCTGTGCAGGGTTCTGGCCAATTCGCCTGTCAGAACCTGGTCTGCATGTGTGGCGATTTTTAGACACATTTTCCCGAATTCGCATCTCATTAAATATGCAAATTGTATACTTTTCAATAGGAAAACATCTGGATGCGAGTTTCGGCGAGACTAAAAATCTGCGGTTCTGCCGGTTTTTTTGCATCTCATTAAATAGGCGAATTCGGGAAAAAGTGCGATTTCGGCAGTTTTTTGCCTAAAATTCTCAAAAATCTAATTTTTGCATCTTATTAAATGTCACCCCATATAAGCTCTATTTCTCCAATAGTGTCTCAGCACAGAATATATGCACCAATATACTCCCAGTTGCTTGCTTTTGCTGCCATATATATTGTACTTCTTGCCTACAATTCCCTGTTTACATTTATGTTCTAAGGTGTCACTTAAACTTCTCTTTTATACTATTGTATCAATGCCTCCATCTGCATCTGCCCTCTATTTAGTGCCCTTATACTTACCGATTGCTTTTCATCTATATATAAAGACATGCAGGTATACGAACATATTGGACGGTGAACCATAGGAACCAATTAGATCCTGTCTATCATTTCACTTTTACATCCTAGACAATGATAGGTGTAATCTGATTGGTAAACTATGGGCATTATCCTCTCTTTTCATTTTGAGATGATTCAGCACCCAACTGATTGGACAGCTCCTTCTACAGAGCAGGGATGGGGAACCTTTGTCCCTCCAGCTGCTGTTGAACTATACATCTCAGCATGCCCGACTACAGTTTTAATATTTGGCCATGCTAAAACTGTTGCAGGGCATGCTGGGATGTGTAGTTCAACAACAACAGGATGGCGGAAGTTCCCCATCCCTGCTATAGACCAACACCTTGCGGCTTATTTACTAACATGGGAGTTATATTGTACTTCTTATTTATTCTGGAACAGGGATGGGGAACCTTTGATCATCCAGCTGTAGATAAACTATGCATCCCAGCATGCCCTGCAACAGTTTTACCAGGGCCAAAAAGCAAAACTGTAGCAGGGCATGCTGAGATGTATAATAGCAGTTGGAGGGCCAAATGTTCCCCATTCCAGTTCTAGAAGATAATAGATAGATGAGTGGTTGCCCATAGCAACATCCCATCTTCAATAGAACCCGCTTAGTAATTAATCCCCCTTATATTATGTCATCATGCTCAGAGGAGTTCCAGTCGCTACTTCTCCTCCTTTGGGCTGTAATGGAACAAAAGACTATATTGGGCTATCATAGAAACTTATATTGTGACAGAATCTGGCAGTTTCATTGTGTTCTATGTATGTCGTCTTCTGTGTCTGTCTCCAGGAATCTATCAAAATATGGTTTGTGGGATGTTATTACTGTATATAGCAGAAATGATTAAATATCACATGAATTGCACATAAGCTGAATACCAAACTGCTAATGGGAATTTATATTTTACACCTTTTTTTATTATAAATGCATCATCTCTTATAATATAGTACATATGCCCGCTCTAAGAATGTTATATGTACAGTAGAAGAGTTCGCAAATCCAATTTGAATATCAAATCTGGTTTCGTCCATCGCTGGCGATTTCAGGTGACGTTTGTGATGTGGGCAACATTAACTGGAAATAGTTTTTATTATCATTTATATATGTCTAGTGTCTGTGTGTCTCTGAAACACTGCCATCTGTTGGCAGTGAGTGAAACTACATCTCTTTCTCTCTCACACATGCACAAACACAGAGGCAAGTGTTTGTGCATGTTTGTACAAGGAAGCAGACTAGCTTTCGAAGCTTTAGCTTTGAGCGGGCTTACTAGTATATATATATATATATATATATATATATATATATATATATATATATATACTGTATACACACACATATACTGTATTTACACACACACACACACACACATACATACATAAAAAACATGTAAAAGTTACACTTTATAACAGATTTTTAAATCTTTTTATAAAAGGAACCCAGATCCAAAACAGAGCACAGAACGGGCTGGATGTGGTAGCGTCAGAGTTCAGCAGCCGTGCAAACTCAGCCATTTTTCTTTTTAAATGGGCAATTATTTACAAGGCATGGTTATGTCTTGTAAATAATGCCAGAGTTCGGCCGTTGACCCACATGGTAGCTGAACTCGGATGCAATACGGCCTACCACTTGTAGGGGGTTTTGCGAAACCAAAACACACTGAACCAAAGCCCAGGGGTCTGCGTGCATCTGTAAGAAGTCTGAAGCTGTTTCTGGTCCCCTTGTATGTGAACATGTAACTGTAGCTGTTGTGCCTCCTTTCCTGTGGGACACCGATGACCTTCCATACACACTATACGATATGCTCCTTTAGCGATATCGTTAGCGGTGTACCTTGAGTTCCCAGGCAAATGATGTAGTGCATACACACGGTACAATATAGCTCAGTGATGTCATCCTGTCTTCAGAACACCCTCCAGGCACTAACACGCAGGCCTTGATAATAGAAGTAAACATGTTCAGATGACGGAGGACATCATCAACGACCCCATTGTTAACGATATAACGTTATCTATATAAAAATCGTGCATATAGTTAATGATTGATCGTACACACATACACATTATTGGCCACTGTCTTCACTGAAACATGTTACTCAGTCTACATGTTACTCCACATACACGGCAATCTGTCCAGTGGCGGCTCCAGGGGTGGGGCTGCAGTGCAGTTCAAAATTCAATTAAGGGAGCCACACCCACTGCCAGTGAGTCAGATTGGAATGACAGTTGGTGGCAGTGGGTGTGGCTTCCCTATTTGAGGTGTGGCTTCCCTATTTGAATTTTGAACTGTGCTGCAGTCCCTCCTTACTTTCCACCCTATGGCACCGGTCCCCTCTTCTTACACACACCAGTTACATTGGGCGGTATTCAATGAGAATACCTGCGAGGTGCAGCGAATCCTTTTTAGGATTCGCTGCACATTCGCCACGTTCCGGAGCCGGCGGGCTCCAGTATTCAACGTGTCAGGGGCTCGCTGCCCCTGACTGGCGAATATGAGCTCCTGCGGCGATTGCCCCAGGGAGCCTGAGGACGGTGCCAGGCAGAGAGATGGTAGTCTCTCTGCCTGCCCCAGAACTTTGTGGGGGGTAGGTGGGCTCCCCGGGTGCCAGGCAGCACAGGCTGCCCCCCGGGGGTGCCAGCAGGGGAGCGTATATTCACTACACCCGATCGTAACGATCGGGTGCAGTGAATATATGAATATGTAATGAGCGGCTCGGCTCCGGCGCCCCCTGCTGGCTGCTGTGTAAAAAAAAAAAATATTTTTTTAAATTAAATATATATTCATGTGCTTACAGCACATGAATAAAAATAGCATGCCCCTCCTCAGAATAAAATTCCTGATTTTTTTACACCAAATGTAAAAAACAAAACACTTTATTTTAAAAGTTCACATTCCACTTCACCATAAAAAGATAGCGATTGCTACTCGGTGAATCATGGTGAAAAAAACCTTGAAATGTATTCGCCATGTGGTCATTGAATAGGGTGATTCACCGTTTTAGTCAGAAATTCGCCAAACAGCACAAATTCGCCATAAAAACATGGCGAATCAGGCTCATTGAATACCGCCCATTGTCTTCTAGACTCCTGTTATGGGGTTCCGTCCCCCACCCGATGTCTAGTCGCCTCCGGCCCCCAACTACCTCATAACTGGGCAGAAAACTGGCATATATTATTTATAGAACAAGTTCATATCAATATTATAAATACGGTATACACCAACCACAGCATTTAATGGAAAATATCCACCTAATAATGGACCTCATTTCCATATGAATATGCATGTTTATCGGTTACAGATGACGGTTGTGGAGCATGTGCTATTTGTGGCAGCAATCCGGCACATATTACACTCTTGTTGTAACACATCGTATAATATTGTGTAGTATACTCTATAATCATATACAGTGTAATAGGAAGTCACCTGGGTCACCTACAATTTTGTGCCCAACATCTCTAATTACATGGGAGTTATTTTCTTTGTATTGAAATTCTATTCATGTTGTATTTCACGCATTGCATCAGCATAATTACACAAGCAGCTGTTTTATCATGTCTTACCATTCCACACCCATGTACATAGCTGGCTCTCACATTCATACTGTGACCTCGTCCCACTGCTACCTTATCTCTTCCCTTTATGCACAATGTCTGCGGATTGTGACTTCTTCCATTATGATTCCTTTTATTGATACTGGAAAATGCACGGCCTCATTTAAACTCCCAAGAAAATCACGTGGAAATAGAAACGACTACATGATTTCCATACATGGGCAATAGAATAAATGGTAAATCAGGATATATCTGGGATATCTTTTGTATTAGCAAACTACCGCTGCAGACCATGCTTTCTAATAGCCACGATGGGGACTGCGGTCTGGGTCAATTTGCAAGCCCCTGAAAATAGTCCCCTAAGGGGTATTTATTAGTAACCCATGCACATTGCACACATATCGGGATACCAGAAGGGAACACAGTCTTATGCTGTGTACACAGTGAGATTTGACATTAGATTTTGACTATATAGTCAAAATCGCATGCAGATCGTATGCAGATCGCAAGGGAATCTCACCGTGTGTACACAGCATAAGAGGGATACGCTGATGTTTTTGATGGACAAGTGGCGAATACCAGCGGTAATGAGTATGACACAGAGATACGCTGGGCGGGCACAGTGATGTACTAATTATCTTATAAATGTCACTTGAATATACAGGGTGTTCATTTATTTCCATGGTGAGTGGTGAGTGTTCCATTTTTTATGGCATGGTGCATGCTTCATTTACTATATATTGTGGCAGGGACAGCATAATTCCACATGAAGTGAATGTGAAATATTCAGTCCAGGGTTTTAGAGCAGCAGCAGCAGCAGCAGCAGCACTGATCAGATCTAGTCTGGGTTTTCCTAAGATCTATTGTGAGTCACTGTCTGCTAATTAACAAAACCTATGGTTTCCTGTTATATGTTTGTGCAGAACAGAGGGTCAAGGTTCCCAATGCCTTTTAGTGGCTGGGCAATAGGCTGGGGGAGTATGAGAATTATGCAAGGGATCTCTGGAGTGTACCTGTATTGAGAAGCCTGCTGGAAAATCTACCATGCTGTAACTCAATAATTGCCAAGCTGTTACCTTGTATGCTGTCTACCCTCTACAAATTAAAAAAACACATTGAAAATAGAAAAAGAAAATACATTGCAAATGGACTACACTCCCTGCCATAAATTATTATATGCAGTCACTGTATATACAGAAAACAGATTGACACTAACAATGATATACCGCAGATCTGTGAGAGCGCATCTTTAATGATAGTGCGTACACACTAGACGATATGTCCCATAATATCGTTAACGATATTGTTATTGTGTGGATCATTTAAAAAACACTATATGGTACTACACATCTTAACAGTTGTTTACTCGTTAATAAAGAACATACAGTAGCAATAGAGCACAGGTTCTCAAACTCAGTTCTCAGGACCCCGCAACAGGTCATGGTTTCAAGGTCACCTGTGGATTTTCAAAATGTGGCTGTTGGTGATCCAGAGTTCTCCTGCCGGGTAACCTGGAAAACATGGCCTGAGGACAGAGTTTGCGAACCACTGTGATAGACACTTGAGGGCGTCACGATGTACTGTACATACAGTATAATTATATATTAGTCACAGCACATTGTATAGCTGGGTAGACTATAAATACCAAGCAGAACCTGACTTCTCCTATATACACCTGTATTACATGAGAACCCAATAAAGTTTCTGACAGGGTGACAAGTAGAAGCGCAGTTTCCCAATACTGGCCTGCGACCAAGCATCTCGCTCTGGCAGCAACAGTTGGGTTGAGCGTATGATTTATGGGGAAGTCATTTGTCATTTGAGCTGCTTATGATCTTGTTCTTTATTGTTGGTGCTTAGCGCGGCTGTCTGTGTCAGCATAGTTACTGGGGATGTGTGATGCTTTCTAATTAGACTTTGGAAGATAAAAGATCCCATTTCAAAGCTACTCTGTACCACT
Organism: Crinia signifera; assembly: GCF_055691185.1. Taxonomy (NCBI): domain Eukaryota; kingdom Metazoa; phylum Chordata; class Amphibia; order Anura; family Myobatrachidae; genus Crinia; species Crinia signifera. The sequence goes on from NC_139226.1 coordinate 84,129,118, forward strand.
GTCTGACAATCCCACCTTGGGGACAGTGGAGTTTTAAAAAAACAAAAAAAAACCTCATGTTAACTCTTTCCCCACCATGGCTAGACTGTATGAAGTGGGCTGCGGAATATCTCTCAGACTGTTCGCTCCATCGTTAATGTACAGTGTGGTTGTGTACGTGATGGACCGCCAGTCAGAACTGTGCATGTTTATTCATTCCATGTTTGTGAATGTAAGATGTAAGTTTATACAGATGGAGCCGCTCTCCTTGGATGGGGACCTGGCGCGACTACCGCCATGTGCCAGGTCCGTCAAGAATGGGGCGCGTGCGTATAAGACGCACGTGGGCCCCATTTTCGGCAATGGGACACGCGAGTGTGAGAGAGGCTTGCTCGTCTCCGCCATCCGCCAGCTCTTCCGATATGGCGAGCTGGCGGACTGCACGAGAGCGACTCCATACTTGCATACAAATGCCCATATGTATATAGTTTCAGCCCTGCCCGGTACCCTACTTTTTTGACAGGTGTTTTCCATATGCCAGGTGGCATTTCTTAAATTAATATGCTTCAGAGTTGAATGCGAAAGCCAAGTCTTTCTCAAAATGGTGAAAACCATGCTGCGCTGCAGGTGGGGCAGATGTAAAGTGCAGAGAGCTAGATTTGGGTGGGGTATGGTCAAACCGACATCTAAATTGCAGTGTCAAAATAAAGCAGCCAGTAATTACCCTGCACTGATACAATATAACCCACCCAAATCCAACGCTCTCTGCACATGTTACATCTGCCCTTTCTGCAGCGCAGCATGGTTTTGTCCATTTGAGAAAGATTTGATCAGGTCTGAATCCCTCTCATCTAATGATGAGCAAAAAGGCTATTTCGATACTGGGATATGAAGAGTTAATGAAGCATGCAGAAAGCTGCAGCCAAAGGTTATATATCCATGCTTGGAGTGTTGCTTTTGCTGTGCGCTGTGTTCCTGACCGCGCCAACTCCACGTGCGTCCGTCACAAGCCTAAAAATAGGGCCCAGGCCAGATAGCTGGCTAATTATTCCAGTCTGTATGGTGAATTACCCCATAGGGCTACCTGTACTAAGGCAGGGATATCGCAGAGCATTTACTGAGCTGCAAATTGCCGCTTTCCTATTCTCACAAGTCTCGCTCCCCGCAGTCAGGACGCAGTGAGAACGATCACACAAAATCCCAGGTACCTCCTCCGCAAGCGCCACATTCTTCTCCACATGGGGAGAGTGGCAATTATTATTCCTGAGCTAGGGGACATGCTGGGATAAAGTTTTCACCGACACGTCTGCATAAGTAATTAGGTGGAATATAAGTCCCATGCTTGTGTACGGATCTTAGGTACAATTGCCATTGTGTATTTCTGCCTTCCCTGCAAAACGTCTGTGGTGGAGGAATGGGGCGACTTGGGTCACAAGGGAGCCTGTGGGGAATAAAGGTGCTTGTGCTTCCTGCAATGAGGAACAGGGGTAGTACAGGGGGACACCTGCTTGGTACCTCGGACTATAGTACATGTACTTCCCAGAGGAATTCTAAACCTGTGTGGAACAAAGATACCAATAATGTGCAATTTATAAACTTTAATCCTCCTCTCCTGAGCCCTAGAAATGTAAATTTCTTACTAACTCCCTAATTATGAGATACATGACCCCTCTGTCCTGTGCCGTAATCGTCCGCTCTGTCTCCGTTTCATGGATGCTTCTCTTTCTTGCATCATCTGAGCTTTTTTGTGGGCAGCCCTTCCTAACCAATGACCTATATATTCAGTAAAAGATCCAGCCACCCCACTAAAGTCCATTCCAGTGTCTTACTGTACAGATGTAGTCACGCTCATCATTGCGGCGATCAGCCAGCTCATTCTTGTTTGGCAAGCCAAATTTGTACTCGTGTCGCAGAATCGCCATGCTGCAATATTGCGCTCAATGCGTTTCTATAAACCATGAGCGAATTAGATATGTGCATATCAGTGACGGCTCCAGGGGTGGGGCTGCATCACAGTTTAAAATTCAAATAGGGGAGCCACACCCACTGCCAGTGAGTCAGTTGGGAGTGGCTGTTGGTGGCAGTTGGCGCAGCAGCCCCACCTGTGGAGCCTCCCCTGCTGTGCATGTAGTGATTGGCATAACGATGACCGTGACTACATATGTATATATACAGTAGAGCGCAGGCAACCCTCCCCCCCCAAATAGTACATGATTAAAAGTACAGAAAGGAATATGACACGTGATTTGTATGTAATTATTTGATGTTATTTTGGAACCATAGCTCATAGTTAAAGTGTTATGGAGACTATACATCCGCCGTGAAAAAGAAAATGCTTCACAGATTCTGTGGGTTTTCCCCTCGATTTAATGATTCTCCAATCCACCAATATGTGTCCGTATATATTTCAGTGATTTGCAAATATTTTTCAGCCATACAGTATCTGCAAAACATGAACCGGCCCATTTTACTAGTAAAATACTGATCATCGGTTTACACTAGTAATCTGCAACCTCAATGCATTTAACAGATCTGTGAAATGCAGAATTGCCCCCAATTAATGACTAATGTATGGGCCCCATTAGGCAAAGCTTAAATGCAGTGGCGTAGCAATGCCACCACAGCCCAAGCGGTGGCTTGTAGAGCTGGCACCATGCAGGTGCATGATATAAAATACCCCTCTGAAAATGGGTGCCAGCTAGGAGGAGATAGATGCTGGTGGTTCTACCGGACTGTCAAGGTAGCGCAGCGCGTTACCAGGAAGTGCTGAATTCCGATAATGCTGGCACGGCCGGCAAGCTGGAAACCCTTGGCACCGAGCATGTAACCACTGGCAACCACCATAAATACCCTTGGCAATGAGCAGTAAACCCTTGGCAATGAGCATATAACCCCTGGCAACCACCATTAAACCCTCAGCAACAAGCATTTGTCCCCTGGAAACAAGCAAGAAACCCCCAGCAACAAGCAAGAGAAACCCCTGGCAATAAACAGGACACCCTGGTTAATCATATTAACCAGGAAATTCCTATCAGACAAAATACTTTGATATTGAGTGGCTGTTAGCTGAGCTAAGATCTGCCTCGTTTTTGCAGCTGGGATTCTTAGTACATAAGCCTGACAGAACATAACACAAGGAGGGGGCTCGGCTGGCAAGAGTGATTTGATACAAATTGCTTGGGAAAGCGAAGGAGATATTTGCGCAGATGAGACAGGGAGAGTGGGCAGATGGAGCACCTCGGGGCACTGCTCCCCTGTCACTGAAGATAAGGCAGTGTTTGCCCAGTCCGTCCAGCCATGCAGGATGCACACAGCACATGAGACCAGAGACCTATGCTATTTATATTTCCACAGCTCAGGTCCCTTGTTCCTTCCTTGCAGTACTCAGTACTGGCCAGCAGATGGCAGATACCCAACATGGATCTCAATAGCCCCACAAGTATTGGCACCAGTCTACAGGGGGCAGCATTGTTTAATGGTTACCCTCAAACAGAAAGAGATAACTGGTCATATAGATTTAGGACACAGCACACCATAACAGTCCAGACAGTTTAAGGGAAATTTACTAAGAAGGGAGTTCTATTACCCATGGGATTTTTCTATGGGAAACCAGATAATATCTATTATCTTCTAGAAGGTGCTAAATAAATAAATAAATAAAAGTAGATTCGGATTGGTTGCCCATAGTAACAGCCAATGTGAAATAAAGTGCAATCTGGTTGCTATGGGCAACATCTTCAATATAACTCCCATTTTAGTAAATTCACCCTGATGTCTCCTTGGTACCTAGTTACTTTTCTATCCCCACAAATACTAGGATATAATTCCCCCCCCCGATCCTGCGGCTTAACCCCTTGGTCTCCAGCATCTGAGAGGAGCCCTTGGCAGCGAAGTGCTTTTCTCAGCGCCAGTGTGAAGCCGCAGAGATGATACGGGATAGCAGAAGACATGTCATGCCTGATGTATAGGTTAGGACAGCTCGGTGCTGAGAATGCCAGGGAGTATTAATCTCTCTATGCCGTGATTGAACTCAAGACAGACTTAACATCAACAAGGAGAGATCAGAGATATGATGGCCGTGGCGGAGGGAGCTATCAGCTGCGATCAGAATGGGAAACAAGGAGGTCATCTCCGCGCCTGGTGCATCATTACAATGACGGCTTGCTCGAGGCGGGATGGAATTTTTCATGAGACGGGTAAAAGGCTCTCCTGGGAAGGTTCTAATGTCCACGTTCTCTTACACAGATTATTTGTGGTGTGCCAATAAGTGAACGGATGATGGCCGCATGCTAAATGTGTCTGGATGCGTACTGGCGCTTTCTGCGTCGCAGCTCCTCCAGCTGGCCTTGGCCACAGTCTCTGACTGCCCATCACCAGAGGTGGCTACAAGATCCCAGTACTCAGAAAACAGTATGGCTGCATTCAGAATAAAAGTTGCCAGTACTAGGGATGGACATCGCATCCTGATGTTTCTTAACCATCGATGAACATGCTTGGGATAAGCATATTGATATCCTTACAAAAATAAGGATCAAATATGGTTTGAGGTAACATGTTTAAAAAAGGGGCAGACTAGATGGGCCAAGTGGTTCTTATCTGCAGTCAAATTCTATGTTTCTATGTTTTTCTATTAAATTCTTTTGATGAGATGCTCAGTTACCATCACATCAAAAGATTTAATGGTGGAAGCCCAGCCATCATTTGTATCATAATATATTATATATATATATATATATATATATATATATATACGTACATACATACAGTACATCCTGTAGGTGACCAGCTGGCTCTGTCATAAGCCCCACTCTATATATTGCTGCACCAGGAAAGGTCCATTCTCTTAAAGAGCTTACAGGCCTTGATTTTGCTTGGAATCTTAAGATTTCAGTAATTAACAGTCAGTCAGTCGGACAATTAATCAATTAACTGCTGTATTGATTAAGTAGAGTCCAGACCTGAGCTAACAAAAACCCTGGCGGTGAGATTACGAGCTGTGCGAATGTGGAATACCCATTATACACTCCCGGGAACGCTGAACGCCAGGGCTTGTCCAACGCAGAACGTACTGTCTATCTTAAGGATATTACTTTAGATGCCCTGCAGATGTACTCATGGGGAGATTATGCATATAGATAGACAAGAAACCACCTTGCCGTGTACTCGTTTTAAGTATATTAAAGGTTAACTGCATCCTCTCCATATACTGGCTGACCTCTGAGACGCGGTAGACGTTTCTGCCGCTGTGCATGATGCGAAGCGCCGGATTGTTGTGTAAATATCAGAAATAACAGCTAACAAGGCAAAATAAATTTAGCTAGCTGGAATCAACTTGAAAGGTTAAAAATGGGTTCATTTCTCGTCAATAAAGAAGTCATTAATATTCTAGCAAATGCTGTGTAAGCGCTAAGAACCTGATTGGGTATCTGCGCGTAAAAGTATTAATACCAGATCAGCTCCTGCTTAACCCTGTCAGTGAGATACCAGGCCGACAATAAATCGCAGAGAGGGTTTTCTGCCGGAGATACAGGGCCCCATCAACATATGGATTTTTCTAGCCTTTGCAAGTACTCTTGACAGGACAGGGTGAAGGATGTGCCTGTCTAAACCCAAGTGGGATAATTACAGGCTCATTCAATTAGACTAATTCATCAGTGCACTGAGGTAATCTATCGCTGGAGGCACGAGAGGTTAACACTCAGGGTGTGGAGAACAATGGTTGCCAGGCAAAAAAAGTAAATAATACATATAAATTGGAACTCAGAGCCAGTTTGGAGATAGGGTGCATGTGAGGAACACCACAGCTGCAGAAGGGATATCCCACCTCAGTACACATACCTCCAACTGTACGTTTTTGGTAGGTACAGTACCGTTTTTTTATGGGCTGAACCTTTTTTGGGTCCACAACTACCCATTGTAAGACTAGGAAATGGGGCGTGGCCTCTTCGAGTTTACCCATGGCCAAGTCCCCTTTACAAATTTGTGGTGGTTTTTGCTCTTCAGGAGTTGGAGGGTGTGCCACCTGCACCATGCATTATGTAGTATTATACCTGACTCCACACTAGAAATCTGACCATATGTCATGGGAAAGCTATTGGGTATTTCTGAGGCAGGGTGGTCAACGTTATGGCATAGCCGGCCCTGACTGTGAGGAGTTTGTATGTTCCATCCATATGTGCGTGGGCTTCTATACGCTGTGGGCTACAGTCCAGAAACTTGCTCTACGGCAGGTCGGAGGAGCTTCCCTGGAGCCGCCATTGGTGCCCTGAAGTATATGTTTACAATGTGTTACCCTGTGTATACAGCTTGCCTGATATATATTTATGAAAATGCAGTGACTGTATTTTAGGTTGGCATCTGGATGGAAGATCAACAGTGAATATTGGGGAGGGTTAGGGTTAGGCTGCAAGAACAGACGGTTAGGGTTAGGCATTTAGGAGAGGATTAGGATTAGGCTGCAACACCGGATGATTTTGGTTAGGCACTTGGGGGGAGGGCAGGATGGTTAGGGTTAGGCACAAGGGGGAGGCTTAGGATTAGGCTGCAAAACAGGACAGTTAGGGTTAGGCACTTGGGGGAGGATAAGGCTGCAGGGCAGGATGGTTAGTGTCAGGACCTTGGGGGAGGAGTTAGGATTAGACTGCAATACAGGATAGTTAGAGTTAGGTATTTGGGGGAGGATTAGGCTGCAGGGCAGGATGGTTAGGAACTTGGGGGAGGGTTAGGCATGTGGAGGAAGGGTTAGGATGAGACTGCAATACCGGACAGTTAGGGTTAGACACTTGGGAAATGTCACATACTAGAGCAGGCCTGGCCAACCTGTGGCTCTCCAGATGTTGTCAAACTACAAATCCAATCATGCCTTGCCACAGTTTTGCTATAAGGGAGTGTTAAAACTGTGGCAAGGCATGCTGGGATTTGTATTTTCACAACATCTGGAGAGCCACAGGTTGGCCTGTCCTGTACTAGAGTAATCAGCGCAGCCTCAGGCAGTGGTTTTGTTGCTTCACACTGTGCCGAGTAGGGTTGTTTGGTGCGGCTGTGGCAATATTGAAGGAGGACACCTCTGCATGCTCTGTGATCCCATTCTAGGACCAGCATTTTACTGGGCTTCATCCAACCTACAGTAGTTTGATTTAGATACACGTACAAGTCAAACCGTACATTGACTCAAGTTCCAGAATCCATAGCACTCTGATCTGATTGGATCATTGCAGGGGGACCATCTGTGGAGTATATCCAGTCATAGGGGTGCAAATTGGTTCTAATAATTGGCCTCTATAAAGGTGCACCTTTCAGGCATGTAGTGAAGTAATGGTAACAAAATACCAATAGGCAAGTAGCTTATACGTCAGCTGTACATGATCCATTATGTAGTAAGGGCAGCAGATGAGACCTGTAGTTCACATGGCCATCACCTACAGTAGGGATGGCCAAATACTTCCCCCTGGTGCTGGCAATGGGAACTCCCAGAATTTAATGAGCAGACCGGGGTACATGTAAAGCCTAGTTAGACACACATTAAACAGATCTTATCTTGTAACCTTCCCGTACAATACATCATATCTCCAATAGGCTGATTCTATCATACAGGAATGTGCTGTTCTTTCCTTATTCCTACCAACTTTGTAGTCTCCTGAACGCTTATCTCTAAATGTGCTGCTGAAACGGAATCTATAATGGGAAATAATTCCCGGTGCCAGTAAAATGTATACGCCTCTATAGGTCACCAAGGCCTTATAAACATGGTTACCGCTATGTATCTCCCTACACAGTTCCGTTCAGCAACACTCGTCGCAGAGATTTGTTCATTAAACGTGGAGAGCGCAAAACGAGTCTGCAAAAGCAATAACGTCTTTCTTATTATGAAAGGGATAGAAGTCCTTGTTGCTAAACCCCTTATTTCTTTAAGGAATGGTTAATAAATCAACACTTGCCAGTACCTGCATCAAAATAAATACGCTTTATTGACATCAAGAGCTTTCCTTCTGGAGTGATTTGACAGTTCAAAGTTAAAGGAAATTTCCTATGAGTGACATCACAGATAAAAGGCAGATCAGAGGCATTGGGAGATACAGTATGAGAGGCAGATGAATGGTGAGCGAGGGATTAACAGAGCCACAAAATCTAAGCAATTCTGGGAACGACGCAGTGCGCTGGGAATGCAGAGATGGTAGCGGTGTAGAAGCCTTGGCTGCTCTGGGGCACCTATCAAAATGCGCCGTGTAATATATACATGGACTGCAGAGTATTGCATCCATGGTTACAAGGAGAACGCATGGTTCCACACAGTTGGTCAAAATTTAAAAGAAACATTTCCGGGTGCAAAATCTGGGACAAGTGGTAACTGCATGTATTTTTATCTGTTGACCATTGCTACATCGACCTTTTGCTGGTGTTGACCTTTGACTATGTCAACCCTGTGCATGTCAACTACATGGTGTTAACCTACAGTACTGACTGCTGACATGGACACTGTGACTTATCATTGCTCTCCCAGGAATAATTGTGCGGCTGCTTTTGCAGAACACAGGTTTTGGTATACAGTATAAGGCCCTGCCGCCAATGGAAACGGCTGTTTTTGACCATGAAATTACTAAACAATGATGGCATCAGTAAAAGTAACACCACATCCACCGACCATTACAGGATGGCAGCAGATATGTTAAATGAACAAAAACGCTTTGCTTCTAAAAAGATTTTTTTTTTTTTATTGTTTTCCAAATTTTAACCAATATATTTAATTTCTCTTTAAATGTTCATATAAAGCCTCACTCAGAGCTCGATCAACCAATAGACTGATCAGGCTGCAGCCTCAAGCAATAGATCCTGGGGGGTGCAGCGCAGTGGGGGAGAGTCAGCATGGAATCTGCAAAAACTGCCTCCCAAAAACGTCCGCTGCTGCCTTCTTGGAATAACAGGCCTCTAGCGTCTGTCAGGGGAAAGCGGGGCTATACGGAAGTGCTGGTCTGCTCTGAGCAGTAACCCCCTGGTAAAGAGCATGTAACCTCAGGCAACAAGCATGCATATCCACAGGCAACAAGCAAGTAACCCCTGGCAATAAGCAAGAAATACTGTACCTGTCAACGAGCAAGAAACCCCTGGCAACTAGGGGGGGGGGGCGCAACTCTGTATAAGCCTTTTAGCCTAGGGTGGCTGGAGCCCTTAATCAGGCCTCACCTTACACTATTTCTCTTTGTCAATGTGTATAGACCAGATCATCGTCTGGGCCCTAGGGAAGTGCTGAATAACATAGCCATGGTTCTATCTAGGCCTGAGAATTTCTTCCGTGCTACCAATGCCGGTGAGTGCACTAATGATCGCTGCCGAGTATGTGCCACCTCTGAACCGATGACTCGTGTTTCGCAATTAAATGAATTCAGCAAATCTCTTGTAAAAGAATCAATTGTACTTATCCGGCGCGACCTTCCAGTAGCAGATGTCAGATGTTTCTTTCAAAGATTGTGACACTGCAGCAATATCAGACGTGGAAATGTGTTTGGATGCTGAAACTGTGGTTTTTAACAACACCAATAATAATAATACATTTATTTCCAGTATAAAGTTCATGCAGGAGAGTGACCTCTCTCTCCAAACAGTGGTCAGCATAGAAGGATATTTTGTCCGTGAAGTGTTTTATAGCATAAAGCATCTTATTTATTCTTTCCACAAGGCTCATTCCTGCTAGTAAAAGCCATTAGCAAGCGCTACACTCTAGAGATAAGAGCTGGTGCTGTACTGCCTCTGGCCAGCAGGGTGTGCTGTGCACATTACACATCTGCTGCCTAAAATTACTGGGCCGCACCTGCAGCTTGCCTTAAATTCAACAAGGACACCTGAGGCCCTTATTCTGATCTGTGCGGCCGGAGCCGCATACGTTGCTCCGGCCGCACAAACCAATCCCCGCCTACAATACGGATCGCCACGGCCGTCCGTACGCGGACGGCTGGCGATCCGCATGAAAATGGTGGGGCGTACGCCTCCACCATGGTGGGAGCTGCCCCCTGCATTCGATGGTCGGCGACCATCGAAGGCAGGGCCGCACGCTCCACCAGCTCCCGCAAGCTTAGACCACACGGACGATTGTCCGTGTGAAAGCTTGTATGGGGGCGGCGAGCTGACATCCGGCGATGTCAGCTTTCCGCCCCCATCACTGGCGTCATAGCCTCATTACCATGCATACGCCCCGCGTTTGCATGGGAACGCCCATGAAACGCTGGGCGTATGCATAGGGTAATGAGGCTATTAAGCCCCTCACGCCCCTATACGCCCCCTTTGCGGCGTATACATTTTTTGTGCGGCGATTTCCCCTGCACATGCGCAGAGTGACCTCTGCGCATGTGCAGAGTGAAAACATCGGCGGTACGGCCGCACGCGGGCCGTACCGCCGAGATCAGAATAAGGGCCTGAGAGATACTTATTTTCGTGATAGACTCAGTGGCATCCCCCAGATTCCAGAGCCCCTAAGTAACTGCCCATTGGTAGAGCCACCCATGGGTATAGAGTGGTGGTGTAATGGTTAGCAGTACTGCCTTACAGTGCTGAGGTCATGGGTTTGATTCCCACTATGGCCCTGACTGTGTGGAGTTTGTATATTCTCCCCGTATTTGCGCGGGTTTCCTCCGGGTACTCCGGTTTTCTCCCACAGTCCAAAAATATACTGTTAGGTTAATTAGCTCCTAACAAAAATTAACCCTAGAATGTCTGTGTGTGCGTGTACATGTGGTAGGGAATATAGAATGTAAGCTCCACTGGGGCAGGGACTGATGTGAATGTTTGAATATTCTCTGTAAAGCGCTGCGGAATATGTATCTGCTATATAAGAAACTGTTAATAAATAAATAATAAATAAATAGAGTTGTGGTCCATTTTCAGAGCAGAACTTTATTATGTCAGATCAGGAATTGGGCTCACACGACTACCGCCAATGCAGTACCTGTACAAATCTCAATTGCATCTACACGTACTACATAGGAGGTGTACCCAGTATTTGACAAGTTCTCAGGTAAAGTTCAGTTAGACACTGTTGCTGTAACTGTGCATATACTGTATCTTGCAACTCTTGACGTATGTGAAAGTCATTGATTTTTAATACCATTGATGGTTGCTCCTGACCATGCTCTGCCACATTGCCATAAAGGGACGTTTGTTGCATCTGTATGGTACTGTCTAAGGCAGTGTTTACCAAACTGTGCATAGGCACACTGGGATGGCCCAATGCTCATTCAGGGGTGCCTTGTGTTGGTGGCCTAGGAACAAATCAAATAATTTATGGTCAAAATGATAGGTAAAACCAACGCTACTAATCGTAACACATGCACAACTGTGCACCACCACACAACTGTGCAGCACCTTGTAACTGTGCACCACCACACAACTGTGCACCACCCCATAACTGTGCACCACCCCACAACTGTGCACCACCCATAACTGGTGCTAAGGATGACCGGTAGGCACTATTTACTTCATTTAATGGTATTTTTTTAAATGTATCAATAAAAAACATCTGGCCTGGGGATGCCGTGAAAATATTGCTGATACTCTAAAGCGCCATGACTCAAAATACTTTTGGGAAACACTGCTCTAAGGTTTCATGTCCCAGGCAACCCTGCCCTGTACACAAAAGTCCTGATTTTCTTCAAAATTTGTGTAAGGAAATGCAACATCCATAGAGGCGTTCCAGTGTCAGGGATGGGACATTTGTACACGTTTTTACCGATCAATTTTTGCTAAAACACAAGGAAAAGTGTGGTTTTTTTTGTGTGTCTAACGATGTTTTTATTTAATTTTTTTTAGGTAGAAAGAAAAATCTGTTCTCTTTTATATCCAAGATGGTATCACAAAATGTAAATCGCCACGTATGGAATAAGCCACGTCCTCCACTGTTTTTTTTGCAAAGGAAACTTCGGTACTTATGTATTATCTGGACTCCCATGTTAAATGCACCCCATTTTTTCATACCCCCTACTATCCAACTACGCATGGAGTTGATTTTATATACTGTGGCGAGCGCAGCGAGCCACCGTGCCCGAAGCGTGGTGAGCGCAGCGAGCCCCGCGAGGGGACGCGGTCTCATAAGAAAAACGGGAGTCCAGATATTACATAAGTACCGAAACTTCTACTTGACATTTCTCCTCAACTCCAAATTAAGAGCCTTGACCTTATGTGTATACCTTTTTCATGTTGGCCTTTTGACCCTGTTGACCTTTTGACCCTGACCTATTGCATGTCGACCTTTTAGCAAAGTCCTATCGACTGTCTAACTAGACCAGGGCTGGGCAACACCGGCCCTCCAGATGTTAATTAACTACACATCCCAGCATGCCTTGCATCAGTTTCAGCATGGCCACATAGCAAAACTAATGCAAAGCATCTTGGGATGTGTAGTTCATCAACATCTGGAGGGCCGGTGTTGCACAGCCCTGATCTAGACACTAGGGGCCAGATGCACTAAGCTTCAAAAGTGATAAAATGGAGAGTGATAAACAGCCAGCCAATCAGCTCCTGTCTGTCATGTAACAGGCTGGGTTTGAAAACTGTCAAGCAGGAGCTGATTGGTTGGCTGTTTATCACTCTCCATTTTATCACTTTTGAAGCTTATTGCATCTGGTCCTCTATCTTTCAACCAGAACCAGGTAACACTAGGGTCTATAAAGGTTTGGAAGCACTGATTCCCCCCCCCATACAATATTAGCATGCCTGTGTGTCAAATGTTGAGTATACTCAGGCATAAACGAAAGAGAAGAGACGCTTTGTCCTGGTCCGTACTGGATGTACAGTCCCTGACAGTCATGTTCAGGTTGGTTGGTCTCCTAGTGACATCAGGAAGAGCAAGCAGGGCCTCCCTCCCTTCCTCACTCTGTTTCTGTTCGCTGGGCAGAACGGGGATCTAGTATGTGTGTCATCCTCCTCACTCACTATGACATAATTATAAAGCCATAAATAATCCAGCACACAGATGCGCTGCCAAGCTGGGAGCACCGAGACAGTTTAAGAAGACAGTTATCGGAAATATTTTGAGGTGGCAAATTCATCTCATTAAGTAAAAATTAAATATTAAAAAAAAAAATACTTGCACTTTAAAAAGTAATTACAGATAAGAAAAGGAATTAATTGGCTGCTGCCCTTTCCTGAATAACCTACTAGTTTGCGCTGTTAGAATTCAATCTTTGCTGTATTCCGTGAATGTGGCGTGTGTACACAGCTCCAGGCCACAGTTATATATTAAAAATAACATGAAAGCATGATTTAATTACATGGTGCAATGGATACAAGAGCTGTTACCCATAGCAACCAGTCAGATATTAGCCAGTATAATGCAAGTTACAGCACAGGTGTACTAACTGCAATACTGTAAATATGTTCGCCAGATCTCATGTGCTGGCGCAGGTTGGCGGATGGCAGCTCCATCTGACACACGAGCAAGGAGATGGGCAGGTATTGAGGGCAGGCTAGGGCAGTTGGGGCAGAGCAGGCGGAGGGCTGCTACAAACTTCGACAGAACAGGTTGCGTGCGTCTTGTGCGTGCACGGGCCCATCTGTCGGAGGACGGCGGCAGATCGTCGGAGGACAATTGGTCATAGAATCACCGGGAGCAGCTCAAATGAGAGCTGCTCCACCTGTAATTGATCATTTTTAATGCTTGTTCCACCTTGGACTACATCTTGGAGCCATCTTTATTTGGGGTTTCCTAATTTTCCTCTGTATGGGTCTTTGGGTCGACTCATGGAAGGTCAACATACATTCTGTCGACCACTGAAGGTCAACAGGGCTTAGGTCGACACTTGAAAAAGGGCGACAGGGTCGGAAGATCGACACAAGCATTAGGTCGACAATGGGAAGGTCGACAGTAAAATGGTGAAACTTTTTTGAAAAGTGTCCTGAATGTCAACATGGACAAACTCTTAGTGCACCATGTCCCCCTTCTCCTGGCTCGCTGCGCCCCCCATGTTTCGGGCACGGTGCCTCGCTATACTCGGAACCAGTGGTGTAAGTTCATCCAAGATGCCCGGAGGCAAGATAAATATTGGTGCCCCACCCCCTGACACACACACACACACACACCACCTTACATAAATATATGTATGTACTGTATGTTATGGAAATTATGTTTAAAATAAAGAGAATGTGACATCTATGGTCCTGCTAGGAAGGGGAGTCAGCCACAGAAGTGAAGATGATAGCTTTTAATGAACTGATTTGAATTTGAAGGGGAGGAGAGGTGCCCCCTTGGAAGCAGGAGCCCAGTGGCAGATGACTCCATCGCCTCCCAGAGTTATGCCTCTGCTTGGAACACTATTATATTCTCTCATAACGGTGTAGTGGATGGCATGTAGGGATGCCATCCACTACCTTGGGATTGGAAACTCCAATCCCGGCGTTTTGGGTGCCAAATCCTGGGATCCCGCTGATCCCGATCCCGGGATTGGCCACCCTAATGGCAGGGTATGAAGTCGGTTAAAAAATATATATTTTTTTAAATGTGAAAACAAATCATGCTGACCTTTCAACTGTTGACCTTCCCAACAGTCAGAGAAGGGTGGTGGGGCATAGAAATAACATGAGAGGGAGAAATGGGGGTGCTATGATGTTATTATTGGGGCTGCCTATGAGGTGATCTCTTAATGGGGGGTGCTGTGAGATTATAACAACCTCATAGCACCCCCATTCAGTAATCGCCTCACAGCACCCTCCAGTAATCACCTCACAGGTATCCCCAATAATCACCTCACAGTACCCCCATGCAGTAATCCTCTCACAGGCAGCCCCAATAATAACCTCACAGCACCCCCATTCTCTAATGGCCTCACAGGCAACCCCAATAACCTCACAGCACCCCCATTAAGTAATGGCCTCACAGACAGCTCCAATAATTGGGGATGCCTGTGAGGCCATTACTGAATGGGGGTGCTATGAGGTGTTTACTGAATGGGGGTGCTGTGAGGTTATTATTGGGGCTGAATGTGAGGTCATTACTGAATGGGGGTGCTATGAGGTGTTTACTGAATGGGGGTGCTGTGAGGTTATTATTGGGGCTGAATGTGAGGCCATTACTGAATGGGGGTGCTTTGATGTTATTATTGGGGGTGAATGTAAGGTACTTGTGTATTTTGGCAGCGCCCGATTTCAGCATCGTACGAAGAACGTATCGCATCGCATGCCATGTACCCGATGGCATGCGATGCGACGCGATTTTGACGCCCTATACGATGAAAAATCGTATAAGCACCCTAATGGGTGCTTACAATGTTAAATGCACCCCCACGCCACCCCCCCACTATAAACGTGAACCCAAAGCGTGGCGAGCGCAGCGAGCCCGCGAGGGGAGCGGCGGTACGCGTCCTACGACCTTTTCATACCCCCACTATTCACGTCGGCGTGGAGTTGAGAATAGATTAGTGTGGCGAGCGCAGCGAGCCACCGAGCCCGAAGCGTGGCGAGCGCAGCGAGCCCCGCGAGGGGACGCGGATACCTTCACAGGTAAACGCGTCCCTTCGCAGGCTTCACAGGTATCCGCGTCCGCTCGCCACGCTTCGGGCTCGGTGGCTCGCTGCGCTCGCCACACTGATCTATTCTCAACTCCACGCTGACGTGGATAGTGGGGGTATGAAAAGGTCGTAGGACGCGTACCGCCGCCCCTCGCGGGCTCGCTGCGCTCGCCACGCTTTGGGTTCACGTTTATAGTGGGGGAGTGGCGTGGGGGTGCATTTAACATTGTAAGCACCCATTAGGGTGCTTAACATTGTATAAGCACCCATTAGGGTGCTTATACAATGTTTAATCGCATCGCATCGTATGGCATTGTATGCCATGTACAATGGCATACAATTTGAAAATTGTATGCCATCGTACACTAACCAGCGAAATCGCGTCGCATCGCATACCATCGCATGCGTAATACACAAGTACCGAATGTAAAGTCATTACTGAATGATGGTGCCGTGAGGTTATTATTTTGGCTGAATGTTGGGTGCTTAATAATGAATTTTGCTTAATATAAATGCTGCATTCAGTGACATTGTATGCACTGGGGCTGTACTTGTATAACACCGCGGTCAGGGGGATATATATATATTATGTATACTGCTGAATGTTCCCAGCAGATTAGAAAGTGCGGGAGTGAACGTCACGGAGTCACAGAGAATTCAGACGGTTCATCATGTTTATCTGCAAGACGGTTACGTCTAATTTTTTCCCCCCAGACTCCCAAGCGGCAGCGTTCGGAGGTAAATGAGTTACTGTACAAGAGCGTGTTCCAAGTTCTTCTGTATACTCTGAAATGATGGATGATATGAGAGGCACATCACAAGAGACATATTTGTAGTGTGTCTGTGGAACAAAATCACACACTTGGGAAAACCAAAATGCTCTTCCTAACTATACAGCTCTAAAGGGAAATAGGGTCCGGAAGGAGAAGAGGGGGGGTCGGGGCTGCAATGAAAGAATGACAGCACAAGCTGCTGCTTTTGTCGTAGGGGTAGTCTGGCGAGAACTAGGCTATTGGCAATCACTACATAGACTAAAGCAAGCATAACATTGTGCACAGGGCCGTAGCAGGGACAAAATGCGGTGGCCACACCCTAAATAGATGACATCATGGCAGCTTTCTAGGCTGCAGAGGGTTAAAATAGGTCTTGTGCATTCAAAAATATGGGTGCAGCAACTATGGCGCCCCCTAAGCCCTGCTCCCTGGGTGACGGCATTGCTAAACCACTCCTACTTATGGCCCAGGGTGCACTATTAATGCATTTGCACAGTGCACCAGCAAAATTAGCATGTGCTTGCTTTTGAGTTATTGCTTACACTTTTGACAATGGCATATCATTTATTTATTGCCAGTTATTTCTATACAGTAGCGCACACATATTTCATAGCGCTGTACAAATAATATTTAGCCATTCACATCAGTCCCTGTGCCTAATTAAGAACTGATCACTCATAGGCAAATTTGCAGATTACTGAGAGTATATAGCTGCTACCCAGACTCAAAGAAAGCCCGCTCCATGCACAATATGCTAGTGAATTGCAAATAGATTGTTATCTGCTATCTAGTCACACATCTGTACGCAATTCAAGAACCATCGAGTAATTTCCCCGGTCTGTGCAAATATAACTCAGACCTTTTCCACAACTCTGCGTTAGAATCAGTCTGATCAAGGCCAGCACTGACGTCACAGCCCCTTCCTTAATATTGTCGATGATTAACTATCTAAAACTGCACCTGCGGTTTTTCTGACACACCCATAAAACCTCCGGTTACCACCCCCAAACACCAACTTCCTGTCAGTCAAATCGCGAGGGGATTGCGTTTAGATATTTTCACTATTTCCGCTTGCACATGCATGCTACTATCCATACGCATGTGCAATCATTCGATAACCAAACGGATTGCAAATTCATACTGTACATCAGCGATTAACTCTTAAATAACCCCCGAAGTCTCTGAACCAGAACTAACCACCTGCCCCCCTGGGCCTACCACTTCCTAGGGCAACGTGAACCGTCGCACACGCTTCCCAGATTTATTTTTAGCAGACGTGAAATAGGAAGCCAGACACCAAGCACCACAGGGGATCTCGCAAACAATTCCCATCTATAAAATCGCTAATATTATTAGAATTGGAAACACAGCTTTTTGCTTCATAAGAAATCTTAAACCTATTATTTGTGAGAGCGTAGAAATGTATTTCTCATTGACCTACAGCTGGCAACGGAGCAAGATGCCTCATTTTAAGATTCCCCACACAGAATTAACGCTGTGAGGCAAATTGGAAAAAGGCCTTTCTTCAACCTAACGGACCATCCGCAGACCCGCTGGGCTTTTTCTCCCGCCGGTAACTCGGCTGTGGTGGCGAAATGAAGATGAATTCTGTCTGTAGCTGCCATTGTTGTAGAAGTGCTATTAAACCTATTGATTGATTTGGGGGATGCATTTGGATCAGCGAGCAGGCTGGCTGAGGTTGCTATGTAACCAAGGCCGATCACAGCATCTATACAGCTTTTAAAGAACGCACATGAGGGAGCCTTTCGTGGGATTAAGTATATATATTTTTCTTTATACTTTCTTACTTCTGCGCTTGTGCACGCTGAATCAATCTTCACCCTTTCCTATTCTGAACCCTTTTGCTGCGGCCGAGTCCTAATGAATCTCTTCATGGAAGAGCTTGCAATCAGCGTCTGCTTCCTTCGAGAAGAAAGGCATAGATCTAATAGATTAGATCGAAGCTGAAGCCATGCCAAACAGCTAGGCAATTGCTCAGCGGCCTTCTATCTAACTTCCATTTAAAATTAATGCGCTAAAGCTAAGCGTAGGAACCGGTCTATGTTCGTTCGGACCCTCTTCTGCAAACTGTAGCTATATTGCACATATTATAAGTCAGTATTAGATGTATTGGATGGATTAGTCATTTCCCTCCAAGTCCGTTATAAGATACAGAAAAATAAACATATTGGGCGGGATGTATTAATATACATCGCCGCCGCGATGCCAGCGCATATGTACTAACATATGCGGCTGGCATCACGGTGCGGTGACGGATGCCCCCCACGATACCTGTAATTTGGTGTGCGGGGGGGGTCCTCAGTGACCTCCCTGACGCCTCCTCCTCCCCTCATGCCGGGACCGCTCAGCGTGGCTGTTCCCGGCGCCTCCTCCTCCTCCCCCCTGCAGGCGGAAGGATGTACGGCTGCCTTGCTGGGGGGGGAGGAGGGGTTTACCTTCCGGGTCCAGAAGGATCTGTAGCAATGTAAGCCAGAGGGAGAGGTGGGTCGGCGGAGGTGGCGGGTTAGCGGCGGCAAAAGGAAGCCCATAGGCTTCTATAGGGTATCGCCACCAAAAGGTGGTGCTACCCTGCCCTGCGGTGACGCGGCGGCTGGGTTTTAGTACATATGAAAATGTGGTAAAAGAGGGGTTTTACCACATTTTCGGCTTAGTACATCCCGCCCATTTAGAGCAATCCAGAATATCTGCAGCTGTACAGTATCTAAGTCACAAGAAACAACCCTACTGTATATAGATTTTCATATATGGTTTATTTTAGTGTTTCATTTTATATATATATATATATATATATATATATATATATATATATATATATATATATATGTGTGTGTGTGTGTGTGTACTGTGGCAGCAGTTGCCCCCTGACATTGAGCAGGTACTGTGGCAATGTAGTAAAATGCGTTAGGAGCACTATTACTGAGTGTGGTATAATATGGTGCAAAGGGCATTAACATGTGGGGCATAATATGGCACTACTGTGTTAGTGAGGTTCATCTTATCTTGCAAAACAACGCCAATTGCAGCAAGGCTATGCTGCAATTGGTGCGTTCTTTGGTGCAAAGAATTAACAAAATGTCCGCCTGTCATTTGCAATGCATCACCAGTGTGCTCTCCTTTTGCACCTCCCGGGTGACTTGGCACATGTGACCTGCTGGGTGGTCTGGAAACTGTGACAGTTATTTGCAAACATACACTAAGCAGGGATTTTTCAAAATGTGACTCCTAAGGAGGTGAAAAGGAGTCATACGGTATGTTCTGCCCAGTATATTTTTGCCCTGTTGAAAACCAAGCTTAGCAATGTTCCCAGCTCCCGTCCTCCCGCACTGCAGTCTCATACCGTATGTAGCTATTACATCGGATCATAGAGAATAGGAAAGGTTCTTAGAACTCGTGGGAGAGGCTATTTACGATTACTGGGGGGGCTTGCTCTGGATGTGGATTATTAGAGAGACAGTGTCTTGATAAAAGTCTATAGGTCAAGCCCAAAAGGTAGACATGCAATAGGGCAACAGGGTCAAAAGGTCAACATGTTGCAATAAAAAATGTAGGCACACGAAAGGTTAAAATGAGTTCTTAAAAAATTTGTGTCAATGACAACAATTGTCGACATGGACCCCCAAATAGTGTAACACGTACACATATCTTGCTTCAATCACCATGCTTCGGGCTTTATTAGATTCTTCCTCTATGCTGATATGGAAAGTGAAGTAAGAGCATGCCGGTTTAAAAAAGAAAATCATGAAAAACTCGTGTGGACCGTTTGTATACGCAGAATCAGGGCTTAAAGTGGTCATGCAGAGGTGGGGGAACTCATTTCTCTATGCCACCTAATTATCCCCCCTCCCCTCCGACCCATTAGGCAGAGACAGGGCCAATGGTAGGGTATTTGGTATCCCCCTGCAAACTGGAATGCTTTTCTGTGAGAATTACTGTGCAGGGCCAATGTGGAGGTTAAAATATTCCATCTCACCATTAGAGGTGGTGGAACTCAGTTCCACCCGTTCCCCTCACTTTAACCCTTGCGCAGAATTTTAGTGGATACTTCCCATATTACAAGTGGCTTCTTGTTTCCTGTTGCCGTCACAGTCTGCTCGCATGCGGCTACGTACTGTATATGGAGAGGGAGCTGCTGGCTTATTGCCATTTCATAGAGACATCCCAGAGAAGCGAGTTCTCAGCAAGCTTCTCGTCACCTGGACAAGTAATTATTGTAGAGGGGTGCCGCGCATTGGGAAAACATTTCCTTCCACAAATTATCCTATACCTCCCAACAGTCCCGATTTTATTGGGACAGTCCCGATTGTCAGGGCCTGTCCCGCTGTCCCACCCGCGGGCGGCAGTGTCCCGCGGCGTGGGGGGGGCTGTTGGGAGTCCCCCCTGTCAGCTGCTAAGCAGCGGGGAATAAACGCTGTGCGCATGCGCACAGCGTCTATTCCCGCAGCCAGGGGGCTGGGGGCATGGCTAGAGGCTCACAGAGCCTCTGGGTCATGCCCCCATAGCGGCAAAATGGGGGCGTGGCCTCGCGGAAGAGCCGCAAGTATAGGCCACACCCCCAAATTAGGCCGCGCCCCCGAAAATTTAGACGCGCCTCCGGCGCGCAGCAGCAGCGTCCCGACTACAGGACTACCAAAGTTGAGAGGTATGTCCTATCTGTTGTTTGTATGCACTAGTGCAGCACTTGGCAGGCTTTGTTGTTTGTGTATGAAATGTATGTACAGTATGTGTATGTGTGTTGGCGAATCTAGAAACTATTTTAAATAATGCTCTTATATAAAGTTATTGTGTGGGTTACAAGACATCCCATCAGCATATATTCTCCATGTATATATCATTTTCCACATTTGGAATTAGCACCTAAATAAGTGTGTCCATCAACCATCGCTGATTTGAAATCATCAAAGGTGTATGACCAATGTTGAATACTTTAACCATCACTAGGGAGAACCAGATGGTTTCCCACCCTCGATGGTACAGAGCTGCTGAATTGTTTTCTTTTACGCCAAGTGTTTGGACATAGAGCTTAGTGAAGCCACGCTCCTTGGCTCTGATTGGTCTGCTGCTCATTTAACATTAACCCTTGGAGTGCCAACGTTCCTGTGAGAGATCCTCAAAATATCTATTAAAAATGCCAGTACCGCCCACAACACCTGTTTGCTGTGAGCAGCACTGGCATTCATAACGGATATTTTGAGAATCTCTCACAGCAACGTTGGCACTCAAAGGGTTATTGCAGGGGTGACTATTGGTAGATAAAACCATCAATGGTTTCCTTACAGATGGTTTTGTTTTTTTTACACCATCAGTTATTCATTAATGGTACCATCGATGGTGACCATCAATTGAAAACCCACCGATAACCCATCTTTACACCGAAAAAAAGATTCTATAATCTACTATCCAGTCTGAGAAACAGCAGGTAAGATATAGAGCATTGCACGGGCTCCGTAATGGTAGAAGTGACGCAATTAGCGCCATGATCTGTAGCTACATGAGTGCTTTGTATAGAGCCAAAGCCGCATTAATAAAAGCTCAACCTTCCTCCAGCAGACAGGGCTGTATCCCCAGCAGCAGCAGGAGTACACAGGAGACCCGCACATTGCTGTGATCACAGGCCGCCACACGGTATATTTCAGAGCGGCGGATGTTATATCAAATAATTACATGCAACTTTTCTTCCCCAGGAATTAGCATATTTCTTCCCGGGGTCAAGAAGTGCAACGCAGCTTCCTTACGTTCCTCCTGATTATTATTTGTATTGTGCCGTACTGGAAACAAATATTTAATATGATATTCTCGTCACTAAAGGCTTTCATTTCATTACCATACTACAGCAGGAAGACTGCCGGCAGACTGCAATCCTGGGAAGATCAGTCAGGGCTTCTGGGTGTGCTGCAGTATAAAGATATGCTCAGTTCAGCTGATGCCGTTGGACCGATGATCCTATATAAGAAAAAGCAAACTCGTTTCCTCACCTCTATGTGGGGAATTCAAGTGCTGTACACAAAGGCGACATTGCAAGCAAAAGCATTCATAGCCTGCTCAGGGTAATTTTGGGGGGACAAACTGTGTGGGGTCATCCCATAAGACTGCCTATGAGAACAGGGTTGAATTCTTAGGGAAAGGCGTTCTCAGCTACATTCGTTGGGTGCCACCAAAAGCCCATGTTTTCCGGATTACTTTAATCATGCACAGGTAAGGTAGTCTCCTCTTCTGGCTCAGTAGTAATCCCTACTGCTTCCACAAACATCCCTAAACATGACCTGATGGGAACACTTGTTGGAGATCTCTCCCTCTCCTCTCTCACAGCACTGCTGGTGCCCACCCCTGGATTTGCCACTGCTTGCATTACTGTTCTAAACTGTCTGTCAGATAAGACATTCTGGCACTTGCAGTCCAACCAGCACTAGCATATACTTTATGACTTCCAAAGATTGCTGGGACCGGTAGTGTCCCAGCAAAATACTGAATATTACAATATGGAGGCTTATACAGCATGGATCGCTAATTAGAGTATTCGCAAATTGAGCGATTATCAAAAGGTCTGCGCATGTGTATTGTTTGCATTGCGCATTCATGAGGGAAAAGCGACTAAAAATACGTATGCATCGTACACGCAGTGTAACCAAGCCTGACTGTCCGTAAGCCGGCATTTGGGGGTAGAAACCTTCCGTTTTATAGGTGTGTCGGAAAAAATGCAGGCGTGCCCAGTAATTTTTGAGGCGGGCCTGTGACGTCAGCACCGACCATTTCTAGCCTATCTTGGTCGCAGAATAACGGCAGCCTAAAACCTACTCACAATTGTGCAGATGGCAAAGACTCTACGATATTCCGGGATTTGTGCATGGATCTGTAAGTGGATCTACTTTCTCTTTCTGTCTGGGAGGCATCTCTTTACGCACGATCAAATGCAACTTCTCAGATTAGCGATCCATGCTGAATTAGGCCCATTATACCAGCACCAACTAGTGTCCGCAATGCTGACCAGCCAGAGATGGGCCCTTATTCTGATCGGTGCGGTCGGAGACGATTATGCGGCCAGGACCGTGCGTGCGAAACCCTGCCTTCCATACGGATCGCCAACTCCGTCCGTATGCGGTAAGAAGCTGTCCGAACGGGCCGCACGTGTATTTTTCACGGAATACGCCTCCTCCATCTAAGGGAACCTCCCCCATCATTCGATGGTCGCAGACCATCGAATGCAGGACCGAGTGCTCCACCAGCTCCCGCAACCTCAGACCACACGGACATTTTTCCGTGCAAAAGCAGAGATCTGGGCGGGCAGCTGACATCCGGCGATGTCATATGTCCGCCCCCTACACGTGCGTCACGGCCGCATTACCATACGTACGCCCAGCGTTTTCATGGGAACTCCCATGAAACGCGGGGCGTATGCATATGGTAATGAGCCCAAATAGCCCTTCACGCCCCTCTCCACCCCCTGTTCGGAGTGTTCACATATCATGCGGAATTTCGCCGTACGCCCCGCTCGCACATGCGCAGAGACGCCTCTGCACATGCGCAGACACAAAACATCGGCGGGCCGAACGCACGCGGATATATCCGCACCGATCAGAATAAGGGCCATGGTTCGGTGTCTGTGGGGTATTTAAGGTGCTTGTGCATTGTGATTGTGCATTGTAATTGTGGGCCTTATTCTGGTTCACTCTTTCTGCCAAAATCCTTCTTGGATGGACAAAACCATGTGCAGTGCAGGTGGGGCAGATGTTACTTGTGCATAAAGAATTAGATTTGGGTGGGCTTTACTTCAAAGTGAGATCTATATTGCAGTGTAAAATAAAGCAGCCAGTATTTACCCTGCACAGAATCAAAATAACTCACCCAAATCTAATTATCTGTGCACATTTTACATCTGCCCCCCTGCAGTGCACATGGTTTTGTCCATCTAAGAAATATTTTGTCAGAAAGAGTGAACTAGAATAAGGCCCAGTGTCCCTGGGAAAAGGGAGAAAACATCAGTGATACATCAGAAGATTCAGTTATATATATATATATGTGTTGTACAGTCCCTTAGAACCCGTCTATTCTAAGTTCCACAGCGCAATGCACTGACGTGGCAGGACTAATAAGTGACGTTGTCCGTATGGGCACTATGCCCGCGTGTGGAGTATGCCGCCTCTCTGGCAGACACTGACCTGTGAACGTGGATCTGCTTTGAGATGCATCTCACTCGCTGATTGGTTTGGATGAGCAATAACGCAATGTGCGATTGAATGAGGAATGCAGCGCCATCCGCCTCAGTCCTGTGCAATTCATCACACACCTTTATCCAGCAGCTCCTGCGACACCGCCGAAACGGCTCATCCATCATTTATTGTTAGAATTACGGCCGGCTTTAATGACTATGATTTGGTATTCATGTACGTCTCCCATACAGTAGATTTTCACAAGTGAGCCACTGTCATCGTCGCCCTTCTAGGGCATTAATTAACGTAGCTAGAGGAATAAGATTTCTCAAAGTCTGAGGAATGGCGGACGTCCTGGTCTCCCCCCCACTTCCTGCGCTCTAGTGTCTGGGCAGGAATAATGGCGAGTACAGAATGCAGCAAGTGTCTCTGACTGAAGATATATCGGTCAGCTGCGCTCTATTGAGCCGGCATCGTCCACATTCACTCTTTTGTTTGGTTTTATATCACATGGAGCCAGATCCCTTCTGTTCTTATACTCCCGTTCGTGTGCTGTCTGCTCTGAATGGCTTTATCTGTCTCCCTCTGTCTACGCTAGTTATTTATGAACATGTATTGATGTAGCGCCGGCATACTCAGTAGCGCTTTACAATTAGCATCAAAAACATTACTAAAACACAGAACAAAAAGGGTAAGACAGCTGTATCTTCCATTAATATCAACAAACCCCAGTGGCCGGCCGCATGGACTCTGCTGAAAATGCATACTTGCTGACATTTTGTTTCTCCTTTCAGCAGTGCTTTTGGGTTTGGGGCCAGAGCCCGAGGTCATCAAGCTCCACCCCCATCCTTAGAAATGTTACGATTTGCGGGTGTACGTGGAGGGGCTAAAATGATGCTTTTTAGCCCTGCCCCCTCTGCAAATGCCAGTATTTATTTAACCGGCAGGGTAGGAATATGCAGGGGGGAATGTGGAGGAGCATGTGGGAGGCTTGCTCACTCTTCCGGGGGCCTTCTGACCTTTCTGGAAGGGTAGGCAAGTATGTGAAAATGGCTCCCCAACAATGGCTGATGTCTTGCAGGAGACATACTAGGTCCTACTGGACCTCTAGCGCCTGTGAGGGGAGAGCATTGTGGACAGTTTTACCCAAAGGTGACGGATTCCGGGAGCACTGGTGCACGGTGAGCACTAAACCCCAGGCAACGAGCATGTAACCCCCTGGCAATGAACATGCAACCCCCTGGCAATGAACATGCAACCCCCTGGCAACAAGCATGTAATCCCCTGGCAACGAGCAAGAAACCCCTGGTAATGAGCAAGAAACCCACTGGCAACAAGTATGTAACCATTAGGCAACAAGCATGTAAACCCTGGCAATGACCAAGAAGGGGATTCAGTATGAAATCCCGGCGGTCGGGATCCCGGCGTTCAAAATCCCAACGCCAGAATCCCGACCGCCGAAATCCTGACAAGGGGGGGACGTGGATCGCCCCCCCTTGCGGGCTCGCTGCGCTCGCCACGCAGCGGGCCCGGTGCCTCGCTAAGCTCGGCACGCTAATTTATTCTCCCTCTAGGGGTGTCGTGGACACCCACGGAAAGAGAAGATGTCGAGATTTCGGCGGTCGGGATTCCGACGTCGGGATTCTGAACGCTGGGATCCCGACCGCCGGGATTTAAACTGCATCCCCAAGAAACACCTGGTAAAGGGCAAGAAACCCCTGGCAACAAGCAAGAAACCCCTGGGAACGAGCAATTAACCGATGGCAACTAGCAAGAAACCCCTGACAATGTGCATGTAGATAAAATTAAACATATGTATGTATGTATTGGGGGGGGTTTGACAGGAATTTTTTTTGGGCAGGGGGGCACAAAATTTCTACTTATGCCTCTGGGGTACAACAGAAAAAGTTTATCATTGTGTAAGATATCGGCCCCTTGATCACATACTGTATGACTGGTTAGTTTCAGATCCGGATCATTGTTCCAACCCCATTCCAGTTCTTGAACATAGGACCACCAGTTGCTGGCTGTATACACAAGGAAGGTCTGTAGTTCAGCCACAGGGCAAGGTTGTCTTGTCTCTGTAAAATCACTTAAGAATCATTGGCTGAAGACGTAGTGAATGTATTTGCCCAACATTAATAATAAAACAGAGAACAAGTATAGAGCTGCTGTATTCCACACCACCCCGCACCCAGGACAGCGGGTCCACCATACGGGCTGCGGCACCCCAATAATTACTATTCCCAGGACATTTAGGTACAGTCCCTCCTGGTCACTGCTCCGTGTATTACATTGTTGTGTTATTGGCCTTTTAAACAATTAATATGCAGAAGCCATTGATACTGCGTACATAAAGAAGGGCCCCAGTCTGTAAATGATATGGGGCGATGCCTCCGTCGCTTCTCTGGTGACAGACACCCTCTCTTAGCTGCGACATTCAGGGACCCAGTCTGTTTCATAATAGTCTGTAAACCATATGAGCAAGTTGGGCGATACCTCCACCGCTTCTCTGGTGACAGACACCGGCTCTTAGCTGCGACATTCAGGATGTTTGTGTTTGTAATACATGCAATGTTCTGCCCTGGGGCTCCCGCTGTCGCTCAGTTGTGTCATACTGGCAGCTTATTCCTGTAGTACGTCTGCTTGACTTGTACTTTATACATATGTGCACAGAGGTAAAATAAATATAGGACAGAAGTGCAGCAATACATGACCCCTGTCACACATAACACAGGCCCTATAGTAGATTCAGGGCCCGTATTGGTGGTCGCCCATCTGCAAGGTTGTGCAAATGTCGCTACAAATGCAATACCATCTGTCACCCAACTGCCCAAGGACTGAGGCACCCGCTTTAAGCGCTTTAAACAATTGCCCGTCACTTGTCCACCGGATAACGTCTGTCCCGCTCACAGCTGCGTCTTTGTACGTACATTACTTTGTACGTACATCGTTTTAGAATTTTGGGAGCATACACATTACTCAACTATACGAATACAGGTATTACATGCACCTCAAAATCCAAAGTATTCCCCACGGAGGTCTTATTTATGAAGTCAGATGACTGATAGACAATGTCTAAGTTGACAGTCAATAGGTCGACACAATTCGGTCGACGTTATCCAACATGTGATCATAGCCAAGAGTGACACACGTTTTGATTCGGAATCAGAGCACAAGTGGATGGTAAAGTGTCCGAATCACAACGGTCCCGGCACCTGGACCGAAGCATGGCGAGTAACACGAATTTGGGGTTAGGTGTTGACAGTGACACCTAATTTTTTTTTTAAATTTCATGTCGACCTTTTCCGTGAGGTCCTTTTTCCAAAGTTGACCTTGTGTTGTCAACATGAAATATACCACACCCCATCTTAACACAGATCGTTAAACGACATGATTTTTACACTAGTAAGCATATTAGAAGAAGTATTAATTTGTTTTCTTGAATAGATGTTTATCACTGTCACGTTTATTTGCGCTTCCAATATGGCCGCCAGGATTTCAGGCCTGTTAGGAACACTGAGCAGGTAGAAGCTAGTAGAGGTATTATATTGGAGCAATACATTGGGGTTTATTTAATAAAATGAGAATTCTATTGAAGATGAGATGTTGCCCATAGCAACCAATCAGAATTTACTTCTTATTTGTTTAGCACCATCTAGAAGATAATAGAATTGTGTCTATGTAATGGAACAGGCACAAAAAGTTTCTGCTCTCTCTGGCCCAGAACCTGCTACCATTCTGCCTATGGTACTGTGATCACATTCATGGCCGCCATCAGGAATTGTGGGGATAACTAACAGGTGCTGCATATCTGCCGTCTCCAGGCTCCCTTCCCTGCTCCTGTCCCTTTCTATACCGACGAGCGGCCACGTTCCACATCCGGCATCTCCCCTGATCGTTGAATTCGTGCACACGGCAGAATATTCCCAAGTATTTTTAACAACATGGACTGGAGCAGAAATTACATCTCCTCCCTTAAGCCCTGTTCCGTCCATGCCAGCTCTCTTTATGCTGCCACTTGCTCTAAATTTTAATATCCATGCGTTAACCCCTTCCTTTCTCCGGGGAGTCCCATCCGCAGAAGCCCGCTACCGCTGCATTTCTCCAACAGCGTCTGGGAGGTTAAGCAAAGAAATCTTTCTCGGCTGGGAAAATATAAAGGCTTCTCTAGGAAGCTTCCAATCTTCAGCAGAGGAACCTGCCGTCCGTGTAATGAGCTGGATTTGACGCTTCCTGACGGAGAGGTCTGACAGCTGTAATTTGATGCGGTTATTTTATTTTTTGGGGAGGTAAAATCTCCCAGCGCTCGTCACAAAATGAATTTTTTCAGATTTTTGTTCTCGTCTGTCCTCACCCCACTGCTGTCTTTATCCCCGTCATCTCTGTACTCTGGTTACATTATCCTCATTGCATTCACGCCTATCCGCCATTGTTCCCGGCTGCCTGTGTCTTCGCCTCTCTGTATCTATCTCCTGTCTTTGAGCTCAGTCTTTGTGGTTTATGGGGTAATTCAGACCTAACTGCTGTGCTGCATATTTGCAGAGCCCTGTGATCAGATAGCCACCGCCCGACAGTAAGTGAAATCCCGCCCTGTGCAAGGCTGCGCATGGCTTGCGGAAATCACGCCGATTGCGAACAGCTACATAGCCATTCACAAACTTGCTTGCAAATGGATTTGTACATCAGATGTTTTCCCCAGTGTATGCAGTCTGTTGCTAGCCCAGGACTCCTTGATAGAAACAGGCTGATCGGGGCTGGAGCTGACCTCACACCTCCTCCTAAAAAACACCTAAGCCTGCCCGCATTTTCCCTGACACTCCCATAAAATGACAGGTTACCACCCCCATTGCTGGCTTCCTGTCAACCAACTTGTGAACGGCTTGCAATCAGAAAAGACGCTGGATTTTATTTTATTTTACACGTGTGTGCTTTGATCCATACGCAGGCGCAGTAGATAGTCCAGCAATCAGATCTGAATAACCCCCTTAGTTCTTTCTTGTTTGTTACAATCACAGCAGTGAATTCCCTGGAATAGATAAGGTGTCTGGCGCTAACAATACTAAACAGTATATAAAGCCGCACTTGGTTCCACCTCTGTCCCTCATTCCCCTGTCCTCTCCTGATCTACTTGCTCCTCCACGCCCTGCTCAATGTCCTGGGGCCCTGCGCTCCATGGTAGCAGCCACCTTCCTCATTACCCTGGCTGGGAACATCGCAAAAAAGGAAATAAATAAAAAAAAAATTGGCCATCACAGCGGCAGATAAACCGATAAAAGGTCTGTGCCTGCTAGGCCTTCCCGCATTCGCTGGGCTAATTTATTTATGCTAATGTCTATGGAGAGGGATCAGCTGATAAGTACATTCATGGAAGCCTGCAGACGGAGTAGGACAGGTGTCAATCACACGACCATGACAGGCACCAGACGTCGCTGGGAAACGAGGGGGGTGACCAGCTCGACTATGCGCTCGGGTGGCAGATTATAAAGGAATCGCAAAGCCAACTCTGTCCTCCTTTACTCATACAACAAGATATGTATAAGGATTTATTTTTGCATAAATCTAACATATATATATGGAAAATCTGACGTTTACAGCTGCTGTAGATCTTGGGGCTGCACTGAAACATTTAGGATTATAGCTGGGGTCCGTCACCATACACTTCTACTTGTCGTAAACTATTTGGGGGTCTACATGTTCAGGTGTCGACATTTTGCTTGTGTTGACATTCTGCATTTTTTTTTATTAATGTTGACCTTTTGCATGCCGGTCAGTGTCGACATTTTGCATTTTTATTATCATTGTCGACCTTTTGCATGGCGGTTTTTTGGTGTCGACTCAACCTAGGCAATGGGCCATACGTATGGCCTGAGTGTGGCTGGCCGTGCTGGGCAGCGGACGAACTCAGACTTTTCTTTTAAAAGGGCAACCATGTACAAGGCATTGTTTTGCCTTGTACTGTAAGGGATTGCCCCTTTATAAAAAACATCTGAGTTTGTCCGACATCCCACACGGTCGCCAAATGGCATCATTACATCCCACCCATTGTCTGTGAGCTGATCCACACTCACATCATAGCCTGCATCTGTGGGAGTAAGAAAGATTGCGGTCCAAATCCCAATTGTATTGATGTGTGCTAAGCTGTAGGAGTACGTATCCTTTGTCTTATGATGATAGCTGAGACGTAATCATGACTACCAGGCTCTCACCGCGTAACTAAACCGCCAGGACTGCAATCTAAAGGTTCTTATTAGCAAATAAAAGCAAATCAATCACTGCGAGTTACACGATGGATAAGTGGGAACATTTTACGCTCGTTTCCTGTCCTCGCGTTCACGCTTTTACACAATCAACTTTCTCATAAAAACGGTCGTCTTCCATCACAATACATCAGTCTCCGGGACAGTGTGAGATACATCATAAGTGCAGAGTGCTAAACAGTTTGGTGGCAGGCCACGATAAGCCCAGATTGTTTTCCCAGGGAATTGTAGAACCATTTGAATTAATTTCATTTGGAATATCAAATTAAATTAAACTGTAGACGTATCCCTCGGGGGAGTGTGTGTGTGTGGGGGGGGGGGGGGGGGGGGGGCTGTATTTCATTTGCAGCGTCTTTTGATGGAGTATTTTGTGCCAAAAGTTTTGCATACTGCATCTGGCTCACAATCTAAATTTATTACATTTGCTTTGGAAAGATTTGTAATAGAAACTTAAATTATTATGGAAAAAGTGTCGATTTTTTGTTCAGCTTTGAAAATTAGTGTTACGGAGATCTCTGTGGCAATATATGAGCCACAACTATACAACTGTAATTGTGTTTCATCTGACAATGGCATGGTGGGGTGTACCGTCAACTAGTGGCGGAACTTGTGGGTGGTGGGCCCAGGTGCAAAAACATAATTTGGGCCCCCTTCTCCATCCCATCCCAAGTTCACAAAATGCAACAAGGCAGTGAGTGACAGGGAGAGACAGAGTGTAGCAGTGTGTGACAGCGAGAGGCAGGGGGTGACAGGGACAGCAGTGGGCCCATCAGTCCTCAAGGGCCCGGTGCACTGCACCAATGGTAGTTCCGCCTCTACCGTCAACTGTTACCTGCTCATGTTTGGGGTCTGCAACCAATGTGCAGTTAGCCATAGTCTGCCATGTAAACATTGATATTCCCATGGTCTTCAAAACAGAGCAAAGTTATTATTATCAGCTTCACTTTATAAGTTATTATAGCATGCACCATGACGATAGCACTCCATCCCCTCTTATTATCAATTATTTATCTCCTACCTTGATTCTTAAGGGTAATATAATGAGCCGGCACAAACAAAGTCCTTTACAATGTTACAACTGAATTCTCTCTTTTCAATTCCTCCTGCCTCTAACAGTGATCTATCGCCACATACATGTCACCCACATGTCACATGCACTTCGCTTGGGACCCACAGGCACGTCACTCCCATCACATCCCTTCCAGGTTCCTTATATGTGCCCTATGCCATGTATGCTATCTCTCCAACAAAACCACAAATCCCCATCCATGGCCTTCTCATCTCACACAACATCACCGTCTCACAATGATGTACACTTGTCTTAGACAATCAGCCCTTTCAAGTGGTCTCCGCTTCTCCCACCTTCCATTCCTGACTAGCAGACCAGAATAATACAGATAACACTAGATGCACCTTAAAGAACATCAGTGACATATTCTAACAATTAATTGCAGAAACTAATATGAATAGAAATGAGAGATGAGCGATTGGTTTAATTGAAAGCTTTGGGGAGTCGAGTAGAACCAAGGCTCTTATTCAGATCTGATCGCAGTACAAATTTGTTCTCAAAATGGGCAAAACCATGTGCATTGCAAGTGGGGCAGATGTAACATGTTAAGAGAGATTTCGATTTGGGTTGAAACTGAAATGTAAATTGCAGTATAAAAATAATGCAGCAAGTATTTACCCTGCACAGAAACAAAATACGTCACACAAATCTAACTCTCGCAATCCATGTTAAATCTGCCCCACCTGCAGTGCTCATTTTGAGAACAAATTTGTACTGTGATTAGATCTGAATAAGGGCCCAAGTCCCTTCTCATGTCACTTTGGGGTCAATTCTTGGATATAAAAAAGAATCTTGACAGTTTTTTGGTGGCATACAGTGTGCCCTTCTCTTGTGATCTAAGGTGAAATTAATGTTATTGATGGTAATAAAATGGGTCCGAGGCAAAAACAGCCATTTCCACTTGTCTTACAGGTCCCACGTGTCTTAGGTCCCATATTCTGTTATCTACCACTTAAACTAAAAGGCTCTGGACCGCGCCAAACAAGTATAATTACAACTGTTCATCTCCGCCCAGGTTTCTAACAAACGCTGCTTTATTACATCTCAATCTCCTTTCATTCCAAATGAAGATGAAGTCTGTATCCTACGCCCATTGTATTACTTGTTCGCTCAACCCTATCCACTTCGTCGCTCTCGGTCTCTTGCGATCATCCCAGGATTACAAGACATCTGTAAACTCTCCGTCGCCTCAGGTGTTATTTATTCATATTGTACACAAAAACACATAATAATGTCATTCTGAAACTGATTTTCTTTCCCGTTACTATCCCGTTTTTCAGCTGTAATTATACAGTGCATTATTTTGTGTTTTTTTAATTCAGCATATTTTATGGTTTTTAAACTTCAGTCGTCAGTGCAAGACAATACTAGTGGTGGTTGTATGGGCAATACTAGTGGTGGTTCTATGATCAATACTAGTAATGGTTCTATGATCAATACTAGTGGTGATTCTATGGACAATACTAGTGGTGGTTCTATGATCAATACTAGTGGTGGTTCTATGATCAATACTAGTGGTGATTCTATGGGCAATACTAGTGGTGGTTCTATGATCAATACTAGTGGTGGTTCTATGGGCAATACTAGTGGTGGTTCTATGATCAATACTAGTGGTGGTTCGATGATCAATACTAGTAATGGTTCTATGATCAATACTAGTGGTGATTCTATGGGCAATACTAGTGGTGGTTCTATGATCAATACTAGTGGTGGTTCTATGATCAATACTAGTGGTGATTCTATGGGCAATACTAGTGGTGGTTCTATGATCAATACTAGTGGTGGTTCTATGGGCAATACTAGTGGTGGTTCGATGATCAATACTAGTAATGGTTCTATGATCAATACTAGTGGTGATTCTATGGGCAATACTAGTGGTTGATCAATACTAGTGGTGGCTCTATGGGCAATACTAGTGGTGGTTCTATGGGCAATCATAGTAGTGGTTACGGTCAGCCGTAACCAGTAGTGCTACGGTCAGCCGTCACCCAAACACTGGCCTGGATGTGACGGTTTGTCACAACACGTTATAGTTTTCGAGTACAAGGGCTCGATTCAGACTTGTTCGCTCAGCTGCAAATTTGCAGCCTGAGCAATAACCGAATGGCTGTGGTCCACAGAGCGCATGCACGAGCAGTCCATGTGAATAAATTCAGTCAGGGCCGGATTAACAATGGGGCTGATGGAGCTACAGCTCCAGGCCCATTCTCCAAATAGGCCCATTCTGTAGCTGAGGGCCAGAGCTTTCCAACGAGCCCAGCCCCGTGTCGGTAGCCCCCCGGGAACCGGAGATACCGACAGGCAAACCTGGAACATTTTCCCCATAGGATAACATGGGACCCACTAATTCCGACCTCCACCCGGTTCCAATGGCTGACAGTTCCCCCTCCGGCATCACAGAAGCTTGAGGTTGATCTCAGTCGAACCCAAATCGCTGGGCCTTTAATCTGATACCTGGTCCATATGGGTTCATTGGTTCTAGAGATATTGCGGGTAAACCAATTTTTTTTCATTTCTGAAATGTAATTTCATGGCTGTTCATGTTGTTTGACAGATTTCTCTGGAACCAAATAGCCCAGTTTCACGGGACCAAAATCATTTGAAGCCTACATGTAAATCGGTCAGTTGGTTCCGAAGATGTAGCTGGTTATTTAAAGGGGGGCGGGGGTTGTTTTCTCTCCCCCTCACACAAAAAAATGCAGGGACTAGGCTGGTTTAAAACGGTCCAGTCCAGGAATGTCCCTGCATGATCTTGGAGCCATATTCCCAGGTAATTCCCTGCATTTTCTGGTGTGAAAGGGGTATTATTTCAAATAGCCGGGACATTCAGTGCTCTGAGCCAGCCAGGCAGCCCCCTGCTCTCCAGTGACGTGCGGTGAGGTCATTGCCTGGGGAGGCACTGACCTCACCGCACGTCACTGCATACATACATAGGTATGCAGCGGCCGCCCGCCGCCTGTACATGCGCGCCCCACCTGCCCTCCCACCACCCGGCGGACTCACCTGTCATCTTCTCGGCGGTGACGGCGGCCGGTCCGGGTGAGTGACAACGGCAGTCTCCCAGCAGGCGCCGGACTCCGCGCTGCTGCTGCATCCTCTCACGTTCCTGCATGTGTGATTGGGCCAGCAGATCCAGTGCTGGATCCGCTGTCCAATCACATCTGGGGGCGTGCGTTTATACTGGTGCCGCTGTCATTGCGGCACCAGTATGAATGCCGCTTCCCCATTCATATTCAATGGGCTTTTACAGCCCATTGCTGCACCCTGCCCCCCTGCCCACCCCTTCCCGCCCCACGCTGCCCGGAATCTCAATGTTAACAGCGGGAGGCACCTCTCCCGCTGCCTCCCACCCTCACATGCAGCAGTGTAAGAGGGTGGGAGGCAGCCGGAGAGGGAGAAATGATGAAAATAATAAAAGAAGATATATAAATATCTTCTTTTTATTATTTTCATCATTATGACAGGGGAGGCTCTGCCTCCCCTGCCTCCCCTGACTGCACGTCCCTGCTGCTCTCTGCCCAGTTGTCAATGGCTGTCATTTCTGCCCGGCGGCGGCTATCCCCCAGTTACCGCAAGCATGTATTCCCCCTTGGCAATGAGCATGTAATCCCACATGGCAATGAGCATGGAACCCCTGGCAATAAGCATGGAACCCCCTGGCAATGAACAGGTTTATAAACAACACTTAAGTAGCATCATTTTTCATAGGCATTATGGTATTTGGCATAATACGTAATGGAGAATATGGTGTTTGGCTTAACATGTAATGGGCATTATGGTGTAAATTTTTAATGCGCACCTTCAGCGCGCAATGCCCCTATTTATGAAGCATATTGTGCATTATTGCTCAATCTGTTTGGTATAATAATGTGTATTTTGGCTCAATCCATGTGGCAAAATGTGTATTTTGCCTTAATCTGTGTGGCATAATGTGAATTTTGACTCAATCTGTGTGCCATAGTGTGAATTTTGGCTCAGTCAGTGTGAATTTTGGCTCATTCCATGTGGCACAATGTGTAAGAGGCAAGTACAGTATAAGGGGGTTACTATTGTGTTGCATGATTTGTATAAGTGGTATATGGTGTGGTAAATTTAGGTAGCCACATAAAAGGTGCTGAAATGTTGTCTACCAAGTTTCGGCTTTCAGTATTTTTTTTATGACTGGAGTGCCACCTCACCCTGCAAGTACAGTATCTTAGAACATCGGTATCCTGCATGTGCACCTTTGGAGGGCACCCGCCAATATATCTCCCTGCATTTTTCTTATGCCAGCCCCCTGTCTTTTCCAGGCATATATAATTAGTTGAAAGTATTTACACAAATACAGACACACCCATGAGCAGACCACCCAACCAGAACACTGGTCACGCCCCCCACATTATTAGGTGCTGGCCACAACCCCTATTATTGCGCATAATAGGCCATTGATAATTTTCAGCTCCAGGCCCATTTAGACCTTAATCTGGCTCTGAATTCAGTGATGGGTAGAAGGGAACAGGGAGGCACAGGCCATGAGTAACATACTGCAAGCTTGGGGACATGAAGGGAAAATCATCAACATTGCCAGAGTTACAATGGGTAACATAGAATAGACAGTGGGTAGTATCTTACTTGAATAAAATTTAGAAAAGGTTACAGTGTTATGTGGTACTTAGGGAATAGAGGGGTAGATGTAATCATCCGGGTGAAGTGCTAAAGTGGTGAAGTGATAAAGTGATGAAGTGTTAAAATGGTAAAGTAATAAAGATAACACAGCCAATCACCTCATAACTGTAATTTTTCAAACCCAGCCTGTAACTCCCCAGTAAGCAGCTGACTGGCTGCGGTGTTATCAATTCCACTTTAGGACTTCATCAGGCTTAATATATTTGCCCCAAAGAGAGCTAGTCCGGCAGAAGAGGGCAGTTCTGGGGTAGGTTGGCAGTGAATCCTACAGACTGGCACATGGAAATATCTCTTTGTTCCTCCAGCCCCCCTCATGTGTAGAAGAATTGGATATGGTCTGGATTTCCAAGTCTGTCGCTTTTACAGCTCTCCATCTTTCTGCCTGACTGGTTGTGTTCAAGGCATACTGCTCCGAAGGGCTCAGGAATGATGTGTGCAACATGGCGTATAACGAAGCCCAGAAGGATCACACAGGAGCTGGCATCTCAGAGCTTCCAATGTCAGCGCTGAAATGAGTGTACTGGCCAGAGGGGGCTTAGTGCGAGGGGGTCTTACTTACTAATGGTTTTGGGATCAATCCTTATATGTATTGTATGAGGTCAGCTTTGACCCAAGGTCTGTTGTATACAATGGTCCTCACACTGGCAGCAATTATTACTCTACACAGCAGGTAGTAGTAGAGAAAATATGTCACACTGGGACATGTTTATTAAGCCAGGTGAAGTGATGAAGTGCAAGGCGATAATGCACCAACCAATCAGCTCATACCTGGTAAGTTACAAGCCGGGAAAGGAAAGTTGGGATGGGAGTGGAGTGGCTGCTGTATCACTTCCACTTTATCACTTCACCTAAGAAATACATAGCATGGATCAGCCACTGAACAACATGCTGACTCCAAAGGTGCCCATACAGTAGTAAGATTTATCTTCAGATCTGGCTGGTTGAAACAAAACCATGGTTATGGATGAGTGACAGTTTGTCAGATTTCCAGCATTTCCAAGCAAATGGTCAACTGTCATTTGCTCTCATCCATAACCATGTTTTTGTTCCAACCAGAAAGATCTGCAGATAAATCTGCGTGTGTAT
This sequence comes from Crinia signifera, assembly GCF_055691185.1. Lineage (NCBI taxonomy): Eukaryota > Metazoa > Chordata > Amphibia > Anura > Myobatrachidae > Crinia > Crinia signifera. The sequence continues at coordinate 84,166,603 of NC_139226.1, forward strand.
GGCCACCTTAAGGAAGAGAGTGCTAGACTAACCTACGCAACCCGACGTACCGCCTGTAGACATGGAAATGGTTTACCATGGTGAAGGACAATGCCCAGCATGCTCAGCCATTACCCTAAACAGAGGGGCCTCTATTAGTAAATGACTCACCATTGGAGGGCTGCCCCACGTCACAGCCCACGTTATCTGTAGGCAGTTCATGTTACCGCCACAACAGAACCAGATTCCGTTATTTAATTTTGAAAAAAAAAAACAATCTGCTTTCTGCCACACGTGTCCTTTCCGAATCCTCCTTCAGTCTGAGCTGCCCGTACTTTAGGCTTTGAAGGCTAAATTGAAAAAGCTATTGAACAAATACTAAATTAGGTAGCGGTCATTAAAGCTGGGTGACAGGCTGTCATGGCGTGCAATGCCAGAGTGCCTTCACTACCGATATCCAATTTACATAGGCAGGCAGACAGACAGTCTTGTCTGAAGGAAATGATAGCAAAAGAGAAAAAAAACTACCAAAAATAAACATTTCTAATAATTTCACGAGCAATCAAATGGGTTTTAGTAGATAGCGGGACATCCTCCCTAAATGTGATTTTCCCTCTAACATCAAAGGATGCGTTTGATGGGTGGGATACCCTAAAATTGGCTCAGCTGTATTGAGTGACCTTGTTACATCAGCCTCCAGAAACGGTAAAGGTACAAAGCTCTGGACAGTAAGTCATAGGAAAGGTTTGATGCAAAAACAGGGAATGCCAGTAAGGGCTGCAGCCTAATTATAGTGGTCTACACTCCTGCATTCTGCAGGGGACTCCCTGAAACAGTAGCGATCTCCATCACTCCCTGCAGATTCTAGAATCTCCCTAATTTCACCTAACCCATATTATACCGCTAAACAGAAATCAAAGATATAAAAAAAAGCACAATACAAGAACAAGCCCTGACACATATTCGTTCGCTTTCTTCAAAAAATATAGTAGATCTTAATAAAGGCTTTGGGGCTCATCTACATTTGGATGTACAGGTAAGTCATTGTATCACACATCTCAGATGTCGCAGTCCACGCTTCTAGGTGTCACTGCCACAATCTCTCTGACATAATTTTTCAAAAGTAGGATAATTATGAGTTTAGTTCCCCCACATGGTGATGTAGGGATGGGCCTGACCTCCTACCATGCCCACAGTTCCCAAACCCAGTGCTTGCTGTCTGAAGCTCCTGTCGGCCTGATGGAATCACGGCTGTAATCACCAGAGACTGATACATGCAGTATATGAATTACTACGACCATTATGGTTTTATCCATATACATAAGTTACTGTTTGATCCCACAAGGATCTATGGAAAGCTTGCACCGTGGCTGTCATCAGATAACGCTGGGGTAAATGTCTGTTCTTCTGTTGGCAGTTCTCCACAATCCTCTGTGTAACACTATTAATCAGTTGCTGGAGATGTGCACATGCAGTAATTAAGAATAATACATGTGTTATTGTACACTGAGTCTGTAGAGGAGGAATGATCCCTGTGCACAGTACAAACACGCCTTCGTATAATGATACATGTTCTGTAGATAGCGGTAACGCGGACGCGTGTTTTCTGATGACTGAAAAATCCTATAAAAATTTCAGTCTTCCAGTTGACATTTCACATCCAGATTACATCCGCAAGCCAGAGGGACCGTCAGTCTCACCCCAGGTTCCCGAATTGTGGGGTAAGAGCAGGGGGTGACCATATGCTCACTGATATTTCCAGAGCTTTAATTAACAGGAAAGTATTTAATCTCCCTCTGATCTGAAGCATGTGGCCGGTTCTGCAGCGAAATGTGGTTTGTTGGACAGCAAATAACTCTGCCTTCTGTTTATGAGAAAGGCCTATGTGTGATCTGTGTCTGGTACCTAGTGTAAAAGATGGACCACATGTGGCCTGGATTAACACTTTGAGTGCCAACATCTCTGTGAGAGACGTTCACAATATGTAGTAAAAATGCAAGCATCGCTCAAATTGGTTATATACATTCAAATATAAAAATGTTGGGTAAAAAGATTATATTTCTATATAAGGTAACATTACAGGTCATTATGATGAATAAAAATGTTTTCTTGGAAATTTTTACACCTTCGCACTTAAAGTGGGTAAGGCTTGGGGGGGGGCACTTAAGACAACAGGCCCTTATTATATGATTGGCGTCACCTGTGTTGAACTATGTAACTTATAATAAAGGAATTTCAACCCAGGTGACTGCAATCAAGAAGATGGAAGTGTAGGCAGAGGGGATTTTGTCCCTCCTGGAATGGGTCATGTTGGGAGGTACGGATTGTGGACCTTATCCTGGTCCATGCGCACCGTTGCGAATTTTGCTATGGTGCGCAGTGTTTGCTAACAGCGCATGCACATTTCTGCTCAAGTGCATGCGCCCGGTGCAAGCGACTACGGTGAGCAAAGTGTTCATATATGCACCACATCATTCGAAGGTCAGGGACCATCGAATGATGTGGGTGTCGCCCCATAGGCTGAGAACGGATGTTTATGCAAAACATCTATTCGCAACCGTGCGGGCGAAGTCCCCGTGCAAAGGGGGGCAGGCTTAAAATGACTTGCAGCGCTGCAAACTTTGCAGCGCTGTGTGTCAACCTAAATCACCCCCTGTGTATATTCAGTGTAAACTATTGCGTTGTATTAGATTGAAAAGGCCCCCATACATTAGGCCGACTTGTCCTAGGGACAAGTCGGACCCAATTTACCTGCGAGCCGCCCGGCAGCTCCCCGGGAGGCTCACATACAATTTGGCACTTGATTTGCCATTTTTTACATGGGATAAATTGCATGCGATTTATCCCATGTTAAAAAAAACCCGGGGAGCTGCAGGGCGGTGAGGAGTAGTGGGGGCGGGCAGCGGCAGTAGTGGGGGCAGGCAGCGGCGGCTGCGGTGGTGGGGGCGGCCAGCGGTGGTGGTGGCGGCCAGCGGTGGTGGGGGCGGGCGGCGGGTGCGGTGAGCGCTGCTGACCTGGCCGGGCAGTGTACTTACTTACATAGCAGCAGCGGGGACGGGCAGCGCAGTGGCGGCTATTATATTTTGAAAATACTTGTCAAATGACCGGCCGCTCTCTGATTGGCCGGAGAGCTCTCAGCCAATCAGAGAGCGGCCGGTCATTTGACAAGTATTTTCAAAATATAATAGCCGCCACTGCGCTGCCTGTCCCCGCTGCTGCTATGTGTAAGTACACTGCCCGGCCAGGTCAGCAGCGCTCACCGCACCCGCCGCCCGCCCGCCCCCACCACCGCTGGCTGCTGCCCGCACGCACCACCGCCCGGCCAGGTCAGTCAGCCGGTGCTCAGGGACCCGCTGCCCGCCCGGTGTCTGTGTGCATATGCCTGTCAGGTGGCAGGCATATGCATACAGGGAGGTCGGACGTGATCGTATGTACAGACCGTCCGACCTCCCTGATCCGGTCCGATGCGCACGGGACCGCGCATCGGATCGGATCAGATATCACACACATACGATTTTGGGCCGATTTCATCCGATTATCGGCACCAAGTGCCGAAATCGGACAAAAATCGCATAGTGTATGGGGGCCTAAAGAATGCCCTGATATTGTTAGCGGAGAGATAATTATTTAATAAAGTTCTTTAAGTTAAGTGTTAATTATAAGCACAAGGTTACACATTGGACTAGCAGAATCCTCTGTACTACTTACACACTGGGACAGTGACTAGTGATGTCACAGTGTTCTGTGCCACGGCAGCCCGAAGCATGGCGAGCGCGAGCCCCGCGAGGGGACACGTTACGCGTCCTCCCAACCCTTTCATACCCCCACTATCTACGTTGATGTGGAGTCGATTGTATAAAGTGTGGCGAGCTCAGCGAGCCACTCAGCCCGAAGCGTGCCGAGGGGCCCCGGATTACCTTACATGTCATCAGCGTCCCCTCGTGGGGCTCGCTGCACTTGCCACTCTTCGGGTTGCACTCTCGCCACACTATATAAAGTCAACTCCACGCTGACGTATGAAAAGGACGGGAGGACGCGTAACGCGTCCGCTCGCCACGCTTCGGGCTGCCGTGGATAGTGGGGGTTTGAAAAGCCGTGGATAGTGGGGGTTTCAAATGCCTCCTTCATTGTGAATGAGACGCACTTGCATCTGCGCCTCCTCTTTGGACAGGAGACGCATGCGCTATAGAACCCCTAACCCAGGGTTGCCGACTTTAAAAAAATCCTCTCCGGGAGAAGCCCGGAGAGGAATCTTGCATTACGCGTTTTGGGGGCGGGGCTTAACTGTGACGTCATCAAGCCACACCCTCATTACGACAAATAGCCAAAATAACTGTTATCCATGGAGGGGGCGGGGCTAAAACGTCACGATTGTGCCGTTTTAGCTCCGCCCCCTCCCCTGAGACCCGCGGATTGCGGCATATAAATGCCGCGATCGGGGGGCTCAGTGGGGGTCCCCCTGATTCCGGGAGGGTTGCCCACCCTTCCGGGGGCCGGGAGGAAGGACCCGATTTTCGGGAGACTCCCGCAAATTCCGGGAGGGTCGGCAACCCTGCCCTAACCCTGTCAGCAGGGTTGCTGTACATTGCCGAAATAGATACTCAGGCGCAGGAGCATCTCATTGCTGGAGCATCTGAGACGCTCATGCGTCTCAAACAGATGGAGCGCCTCTCTGTCGGTGCCACCATGATCCCCTCTCCGCCAAAGAGAGGGGATCATGCTGGCGCCGGCGGTGTGAGAGAGACGATGACTAGGCTTGCCAGGGACACAGGGGACAGAGATGCAGTTCCCGGCAACAGTACTGTAGTTACTTGTGTAGTTTCACGGCGGCAGCCTACGCCGATAACGTAGCTTAGGCTGCCGCCGTAAAACTACACAAGTAAGGCAGCAGTTGGGCTAAGCTATTACCGTAGCTTCAAACGTAGCGTAAGCTGCCGCCATGAAACTACACAAGTACCAAACTATTTTCTTTGGTATTAATGTGCTCATTTTATAAAGGTGGGTAATAGACCCTGTAAGATTTATCTCGTGACTTTTCCCCATAAACGTGAGATCATCTTCTGGCTCTAACACACAAATAGCGGGTTACAATCATTCTGATAATCTCTGCATTAAGTTTATAGGTAAGTATAGGACACAGTAGGCAATTATCCGACCAGGAGACAATGTGATGGGGGAGGGGGTCTCTGCCAGTGCCAGGGAATACGGAACTGCTTATATTGTCAGTAGCTTTGCAGCCTCCTAAGGGTTAACGGTCCCTTTTACCAGTGCTTGAACATCTCTGCATCTGTCAGTGTTCTGTGTTCGGTGACATCTGGGGCCATAGGATTGATCCTGAGCTGGCAGCGAATGTGTGACCTGAGACAGGGGTTAAAATCTCTCTCTTCATAATGGGAATAATTAGGCTGCCCTTCAGCAGCCCAGTGGAGAGGGAAGTGCAGGTTGTTTGCAAGAGAGAGCACAACCTTGTGTTTGTGTGAGCTCTTTATGAAATTGTTCTGCAACACACACACATACACACACTGTAATACCCTTATTATCTTCTACAGTTGTGCCTGCATGTAGAGCTGGCAGCCTGGCGGGCTGCATGGGTACACGGAGCATGTATACATGGATGCTGGGGATACAGGGATATATGAATGCTGGGATGTTAGGGATACAGGGATGCTGGGCTATACGGGAATGCTAGGGGGGATGCTGGGGACACGGGATGCTAGAGATACGTGGATGCTGGGGATATGGGATGCTAGGGATACAGGGATGCTAAGGATAAGGGGATGCTGGGGACTGTATTCTGTAGTGAGTAGGATGTGCTGGGTATTCTGTTATGGAAGGCACATGCAGTGTTACTAAGTGCTCCTACCCCTCTCCCTCTAACTCAGTGGTTCTCAACCTCGGTCCTCAAGACCCCCACACAGTTCACATTTTCCAGGTCTCCACACGGAATCACAGTTGAAATAATTAGCTCCACCTGTGATCTTTTAAAAATGAGTCAGTGAATAATGAGTGCACCTGTGCATCTGCCGGGTGACCTGGAAACTGTGTGGGGGTCCTGAATACTGAGGTTGAGAACCACTGTTCTATCTCCTTCCTGAAGGTCTTTATTCTGTGCTTTCTGTCACTGGGAGTCAGTGGGAGTATGTGACAAGCATCTCCTCCAGCTCTGACTGACGGCTCCTGTCTTATAATATAGACCTGCCAAACTGTTACTGTAATGACAGCATTTTGCACAATAAGTGCACTCCTACCCACGACAAGATGAGAAAATGAGTATGCTGCGTAATTTAACCCCCATGTCCTCCGGTAAGCGGTCAGCCATATATAACATGTCCCACGTAACGGACTCATAGAGCAAGTGATGCCACCAGCCACCATTAATACGCATTGAAGCCTGTATTCCTGAGCTGGAGTATGCACAGGAAAAAAACATTTAGTCCTCCGATATGTTAGGGTGGGCAGAGTTGGAAACATTCTGAAATTATCTCCATAGGCAGGTTACCGCTGAAACAACGCCTCTAGACTGTCACGTGCAATGGTGCGCCGGCGGCTCCAGGAGAACAGTAATATCCCATCATACCGCATTATCGGAACTTCACTATCATTTATATGGCATGGGAAATAACTTGCGGTATCTCACTTTTTAGACCCTTGCTAAGTAATTCTGCTGTCTAAACAAAGGTATCCGGTTATTATTATTATTGATTATTTATATGACGCCACAAGGGTTCTGCAGCGCCTAACAATACATAAATGAGCGGAAAAAAGGCAATTTACATGGTAAATAAAGATAGTTGCATCAGGGGACAGGACACTTAGGACTAGGACTTAGGATTTAGGATTAGATGCCGCTGGCTGAACGGTAAGAAGTAAAAATTAATATATATACAGTACATATTCCAAGTAGTGGCTGCAGCATAGGTCAAAAATCAATAGGGGAGCTACACCCATTGCCAGTGAGTCCGTTTTGAATGGCAGTTGGTAGATGTGGGTGTGGCTTCCCTATTTGAAGTTTGAACTGTGCTGCAGCCCCTCCCCTCTGGAGCCGCCACTGATTCTAAGGCCCTTATTCTGGTTGGTGCGGCCGGAGCCGCATATGCGGCTCCGACCGTGCAGGCGAATCCCCGCCTTCCATACGGATCGCCACGGCCGTCCGTACGCGGACATGTGGCGGTCCGCATGAAAATGGCGGGGGATACGCCTCCACCATCTTGGAGCAGCCCCCTGCATTCGATGGTCGCCGACCATCGAAGGCAGGGCCGCACGCTCCACCAGATCCCGCACCCATAGACCTCACGGACACTTGTCCGTGTGAAAGCATGTATGGGGGCGGGCAGCTGACATCCGGCGATGTCAGATGCCCGCCCCCAACACATGCGTCACAGCCTCATTACCATGCGTACGCCCCGCGTTTGCATGGGAACGCCCATGAAACGCGGGGCGTATGCATAGGGAAATGAGGCTAAGTAGCCCCTCACGCCCCTATCCACCCCCTTTGCGGCGGTAAAAAAAAATGTGCGGCGATTTCGCCTGCACATGCGCAGAGTGCCCTCTGCACATGCGCAGAGCGAAAACATCGGCGGAACGGCCGTTACCGCTTAGATCAGAATAAGGGCCTAAGAGAGGAAAAAGCACATGAAGAGAAGGGGCCCTGCTAGTGAGAGCATATATTCTATAGGGCAGAATAGATCTACAGTAAAAAGATAGATAGTCAATACGTCAACCCCAAATGGTCAACAGGGTCAAAGGGTTTATCGGTAAAAGGTTGACACGCATACAGTTCAAACATGTTTCTGTTTTATATTTTTTCAATGTCACTCTCATTTACCATCATGTGAACTACAATTGGGAAAAGTAACCTTACCCAAAGCATGGCGAGCGAAGGTACATGTTTCCACTTGTTTGGCTTCAAAATGGTGAAAAGTACAAAATGACACCCGCCCCCCCCCCCCCCAAAAAAAATGTGTGTCATCAATGTTTGTGTCGACCATTTTCATGTCAACTGTTTGACCCCCTGTTGATCTTTGTACCAGTCAACTTTTTCTTCTGTGTAACTTTTCTTTGTTGACCATTTGTTCCTGTTGACCTTGTGCCCCTGTCAACCATTTGGGGTTGAGCTATTGACTCTGTATCTTTTTACTCTAGGTTGACTGAACCCGGCGCCTAAAACATCCATGTGGAGACCCCCTATACTGTCAAAATTTAGTTACCAGCCTTTTCATTTGGAACTCATGCCCCTGAGGAAGTCGTGAAGACAAAACGCGTTGGAATTCGATTTTGATTATTGAGCTGCAGCTCCAGCTATTTAGTGCATTTGAGGGTCTTTTTCTTCATACTGTGTATTTATTTACACACACAGATGTAGCCACGGTCATTTATCCCTCATCGCCAATTGCCATGTGTGTCTCTGGTGACTATTGGTGTTGTGTGTATATATATATATATATATATATATATGTATAGATACACATGCACACATGTGAGATCAGTCAGCTCATGGTTTGCTATTATGTAATAATATAATGGCAACAGTATCCTATGCAGTATGAGTGACACACAGCCGCTGGGTCAGCCATGGCGCTCCGCTACCCACATACTTATGTAATCAGGATAAAGTACGACACACTGGGATATAAAATGCCTTTAAACCACAGCCGCTTGGTCATTTTTTAGGATTATGTCCCTCAATGAGTAATAGACTGCAGATTATAATAATATACTTCTTTTGTATAGTCCAGGAGGCCATGGGCTTTATAAGAGGAATCAAAATGTTCTTATAGAAATCTAATTTTTTAGCTATTCACAGACTGAACATGTGTATAATGTGTGCCAGACACATGATAGTATAGAGGAACACGCGTGCTTGTATGAGATGTCATTACATGTACATTATACATACTGTACATAGGGCCCTCTCCTGGGGTGATGACACCCAAAGGCTCTATATAAGTATACAGTATGTGCATAGTTGTGTGTCTCTATTAGCTGGGCCTAAGTTCAGAGGGTATCTGGGTGGCTGACATGGTCGACACCATATAGTTAACGTGGCTATGGATGACACCATATAGTTAACGTGGCTATGGTCGACACCATATAGTTAACGTGGCTATGGTCGACACCATATAGTTAACGTGGCTATGGTCAACACCATATAGCTAATGGGGCTATGGTTGACACATGAAAAGGTCTCTTGTGTTTTTGGGGGGATATTGTGGAAGTAGCACAAAGACTACAATGGCTAACGCCACCTGCAGATGGCTACCGGGCCAGGTTCCGGAATGCATTGTAAAGTATTCTGGAGGTTAGAAAAAGATTCAAATACAAAGCAGCTCGTCTCCCATAGCAACCTATGTGTCTGCTGCTGCAGCCAGAATCGTGCAGAATATTGGACATTTTTCTGAGGTTGCTGTGGAGCCGCATTAGCTGGCGTTAAATCTGATTTATCTATTTGCCAATACCAGTAATTTGAGAAGAGCGCTGTTATGTGAAAGAAGCATATTCTTTTGCATAACACTAGAAAAGTGAGAGTGTATCCTGACTCAATGACATCAGACACACACTCATTGCTAATACGGACATGATGACATCACACACACATGCACTCATTGCTAATACCCCTTTTCCACTACATTTACTCCAGGGTCGGTCTGCTCTCACATGCAAATACACAGCAGTATAAAGCCAGTGGGAAAGGCAGTAATTTGCCTTATTCTACACAATTACTGTGTAGTCCACATAAATACTTAGCAACTTTTCTTACCACGAAGGAGAGAGACAGCCATTCACGCCCCAAAATAGGGGGGGTGGCTTACCAACAAGGGGTGGTGCCTAAAAATTCTGTCAGCCCACAGCCTCCCTGCTGTGGGAAAAGACGCTATGCGCATGTGCATGGCGTCTATTCACCGGATTGCAGGGGGCTCCCAACTGCCCCCCCACGGGACACTGCCAGCCCTGGGAGGGATGCGGGAACATCCCCAAAAACCTGGACGTTCATGTGGTATGCGGAACAGTTGGGAGGTATGCACATACATACAGTAGGTGTTCAATGTTCCAAATAAAAACAACAATGATATAATTGAACACATTTCAGTGTCTTGCCTCATGCGCTGAGCGAATGCCAGCAGCAGCTTGCAAAGGAATGTGTATGCTGATGCATCCATTCGCATGCGTACGCTGACACATCCATCCACATGCGTACGCTGACACATCCATCCACATGCGTACGCGGACACGTCCATTCGCATATGGCTGTAAGGGTGAAAGTTCTTTCGATGGTCGACGACCATCGAATGATTTTTCTCCTGCTCGCAGATAAGTCAGTCTCATCTGTAGTCTCCTGCAGAAAAGACATTTGCCGCCAACTGTCTGAATGAAGCCGCTGCTTTATCCCCCAGTATTTGCTCTGTTACAGTCGCACATTTACTCCTTGCAGCCATTACCATGAGCTCTGTTATTAGGCCTGACAGAGCTCTATTTCCAGGAGGAGAAGCCTCGGTTACATTGCAGAGAGGAGACATTCACACCTAGCCTGTAATAACCGTTTTCCCGACCTCACTTGTGCTATGTAGACATACTACAGGCAGGTGATTATTTCCCTGGCACCCTGAGCACTTATTCCGCACTGGCGTCCACATTCCAGAGGGCACTTGTAACAAATTAAACAAATGTTTCTTTGCCACAGTTTCAAAATTGTAAATTGTACTGTGATCGTGTCCGTGTCACCGGCTCTTACAGATGTACCTAGTATAGTACACAGAGCTGTTATCCCCTATTACTGTTATTTACTATTTGCTGGGACACCTGTCACTCTACTTTTCCAACTTAGATTTAGCCCTAAAATGGTCACGGAGAGAGGTGGTGGAACTAATTTTCACTGCTATCTACAGTACCTCACCCCCCTTCCCTGGCCCATAAGGCAGAGCCAGGGCTAGTGCTACGGTTCTTAAACCACAAAGTAACACAATTGTAATCACATTAGACCACATGCAGCAGCCTTCGTTCTTGATACACTATAGGAGTGCCCTTTATTCATGTAATGACACACTGTAGTGCCCGTTATTCACATTATGACACTCAGTAGTGCCCCTTATTCACATTACACTACACAGCAGTACCCCTTATACATGTTATGAAACACAAGTGTCCTTTATACACAATTATCACAGTACAGTAGTAGTACTGCTTATACACATAATGGCCACCGTAGAAGAGGTGAACTATGTATTATTACACCTTTAGAAACCCCACAATATGGAACAAGTGAACATTCAACTCTTAGGTTCTGAAAGCCCTATCTCCTCACTCCACCAGCACAGTTCTTACATGCGAGACATTGTGGGGGGGGCAGTAGTCACAGTTGCACAGGATTAAAGTGATCACATTTCCATCCAATACACCAGGTTTTCCCTATTTGCAGCGCAAGTCCATTCCTTCCACTGGCGCCGAAATACTGGATATGCTGAGACTTGCAGTTCCTTAACAGTTCTTGGTCAAAAAATGCCTGCGGCTAGAGCAGTGGTTCCCAACCTTGTTCCTGAAATACCCCCAACAGTGCACGTTGACCAGGTTTGTGACTTTTCGTGGGACCGTACTGTTTTTTTGGACGCATCCCACCCGGGGCCGGCTGTCAGTGAGTGTCCGAACCGCGCCTGCGCACTGCCGAGTCGACACCCCACAATGACATATCGCCGCCCCCTGTGGGCCCTCACACTTCTGTCAATTTTTGTCAATGTGACCACAGTCTCAGGTCTCACTAGATTTCCGTTGCTTACTGAATCAGGCCCCATGTCCATATATTATATACTGTGCTGTATATTCTCTCAGCTCTGTCACTGAGGACATGATAGGCAGGAATAACGTACATTGTCAGTGTAGTTCTCAGTTGTATTAGAGCTTGAGAACAATGTTCCATGTCCTGCTGTGACAGTATTCTTACCGCAGATACCTGACTGCCCGCTCTTATTAGTTTTACACCCACTAATTTCCTTTTAGAAAGGAAAGGCAGCAAAGTAATTGCTGACGGTACTTTAACCAGAGACGTCCTGCGGAGACCGATTCCCAGGCAGGTGAAATACAGTGAAGAATTCTAATTGTATTTGGCTCATTCATTATAATACACACGGTATATCGCAGTCAGATCCGGGATTTATTTACTATCAGGGGAAAATGAGAAAACCTGGTGCAAGGTGGCTGGGAATCATCTTATTGGATTAGCCAGACTCCGTGTAGTAGTGGAAGAAGCTCATTAGGTTTCTAGTGCACCCGTCTGCATCTCCTGTACACAGATATACTGACATGTGCGTCAGACGGTATACATTGGGTCGACCACTAAAGGTTGACAGGCCTTATGTCGACACTGACAAAATGTCAAAATGCCTAAGGTCAACAGGGTCAAAATTTGAGAAGCATTAGGTCGACATTGGGAAGGTCGACAGTCAAAAGCTCAATATGAGGTTTACACAGTTTTGTTTTGAGCCAACATGTGCCGACAGGCGGTATTTCATGCCACTAGGGCGTGGAAGGAGAATATAATAGTGTGCTGAGCATAGCAAGGCACTGTGCCCAAAGCATGACGAGCACAACGAGCTATTCCAGGGGACGCGGTACATCATGGCAAACCCCATGTCGACCTTTTGACTATCGACCTTCCCAATGTTGACCAAATGCTTGTGTCAACCTTTTGACCTGTCAATCTTAGGCATGTCGACCTTTTGTTTGTGTCAACCTAAGGCCTGTCGACCATCAGTGGTCGATCCAATGTATATGAACCTTACTTTGGTCAATCCAATTATCCAGACCCAACCTGACAAGAAAAATTCATCCTTCTGACCAGGGGCATAACTAGTTATTATTAGGCCCTATAGCAACACATTGCAAGGGCCCCTATGTACCAACTAATGGTGATAACACCGGGAGGATGGGCCCCCTCAGCTCTGGGCTGCACCTCTGTACCTATGGTAGCTACGCCCCTGTATATAACACATGTAACTGTGACAGGGTAAGGTGGCCCCTCTCAGCTCTGGGCCCTATAGCAGCTGCTACACCCCTGCAACTATGGTAGCTACGCCCCTGTATATAACACACGTAACTGACAGGGAAGGTAGCCTCTCTCAGCTATGGGCTTTCTGGTCAGTCTCAACCCTGAGGCTGGGCCAATTCTCTTGGAGGCGGAGACTCTGCAGAAGTGAGCTGTGTGTGCAAGGAGCAGGTTGTAAGGAAGTGAGCTACAGCTCCAGTGTTACACAGGGTGTTTCCCTGCTGTATGGACAGTATGGACTGTGTCCGGAGCACTGAAAATGCTAATACAATACACCATGGAGCCACAGTAATAAGCGACCAGCCAGTGGCAGAAGGAGCCAGTTGTTCTATTAATGTGGATTCCCCCAAACTGCAGGAGGGTGCTACTCTGAGTGAAATTGTAACTCAGAGTGGAGCGGCAGCAGCTGTTGCCAGCCTGACTGTTATTGAAGCGGGGGGGGGGGGTCACGGCCTTTAGACGCTGGAGAGAATGTGCAGGCATCCCCAGAAGACACTGAGGATGAGGAGGAGATGGAGATGTATGAGAGTTACACTATTAAAGAACTGCAGCGAGAAAGCCTCTCTGTAAACAATAAAATAGCAAGTAAAAAGAAGAAAAGAAACTCATGCTATAAATGGGAAAGGCCAATTGTGAAAGAAGAGCTCCTGGCACTAACTTCCCCCCTTGAAAGGGTTAAAGCTCAATGACACGGTTCACGGCAGTGAAACGGTTACAGGAGAAAAGGGCAAAAAAGTGAATTACTTGCTGTTTCCTGTGAGGCTGCAGTGAAAGTTGCACATGAAATGGAGGTCTGTCAATCAGAAAGACAAAATTCTGTTGCAGAGATACCAGTGGTTGCGGAGATTGGGGAGGCGTCTCCCCAAATTTCAGATGTGATACAGGCAGGGAAGGGTGCACAGGACAATGATGTGGCAGGTGCAGGAGTAATTACTCCTGAGCTTGTTGGGCCGACGCCCATGCTGTGTGAACCTTCCAGTGCTGGTGCAGCAGCTGAATGTGAAGGTCTGGAAGTGGAGCGTTCTGACTTCCAGCTAAGAATGGATATAACTGGTGCGGAAATTATGTTGGCGGCAAGGGTGGAAAAAGACACTGAGGCAGGGACCTCTGGGGCAACATCAGGTGCAGGCAGGGCCACTGGAGGGCGGCAGTTGGGAGCAGGTCCCCCCCCTGGATGGAGGAAAGCTACTCTCCCCCCCTCCCTGGAGCAACTCGGTGCCCGCTGCAGGCATACAGGTCATCTAAGCCATATGATGCATATAAAGCAGTGCTTGTTACAAAACAGGATAAGGTAAAGGTGAATATATTGGTGAGAAATTAATCGATTCCTGTACAAGATATAAAATACTGGTTAACAAGGTTTTGTGATTTGGAATCAAATTTGATCAAGGTTGGCTTTACCATGGGAGTGTGGGGAGGGGCGTGGGCTGCAATGGTTAAATTAAGGAATACAGACAGGGGTTTTGCACACATTTCTTCTGCTGCCTATATTAGTAGAGATCGTATACAATGTTTTTATCAGGGACAACCAAGAACATTTTTCCGTTGTGGGGATTTCCGCCACTTAATTAGCGACTGTACAGTGACTAAATGTCCTTTATGTGGTAAATTGGGACATACTTCCAAGGAATGTAACAATGTTATGTGTAATCTGTGCAGAGAGGAGGGTCACCCCTACAGTAGATGTCCCTGGGCAGAACACAATATGGAGGAGGATGTGCCAACTGGGGGAAAGAAAGATGACCAGATGCAGACCTTTCAGTGGGTAATAGGTAAGGAAGGGGCAGGTCAGGAGGGAAATCAGAAAACTGAGAATAAGAAAGTAACATCTGTTGTGGTAGTGAAAAATTCTGCAGTAGTAAATCAAAAAGATTTATTTCAAGTAGTAAAGGAAAGTAGTAAGAAAGAGAAAAGGAGAGGAGGCACAAATCAGTTTAAGTAACAGGTTTGATGTTTTTTACTTCATATGAGGAAAATAAAGGGGAAATTGTTAGAAATGGGGGTGAGATCATTTTAGTCCCCAAGGTGAACAGACACAAAGCAAGGAAAGTGGTAGTAAGCCCAAAGGTAGGGGTGGTACATAGTGTGGAGCATTCAAGTGAAGGCTCAAATGAGGGAATATCAGTATAACCGTCTGGATTCTTTGATTTTGGCAGATACCACTTGCCTGATCCTTAACTAGAATTGCAGAAGATCAGTCGAGATGAAGGAGGTGAGGGGTCTTTTTGATAAACAGGGTGTTCTTCGTGAGGATAAGGAAGGCATCTTGGGAGTCATTGGATCTTATTACTCTGATCTTTTGTCTGAGCCGGCACTTATTCGAGAAAGGATGGAAACATTTCTGAGGGAGACGCCTGGACTTTATAATCCAGATGCCTCGATTGAAACCTTGGGCAGGAATGTGACAGCAGAGGAATTTAAGATGGCGACTGATAAGTTGAGTTGTAAGATCCCCAGGCCCAGATGGTTTAACATGCACACACAAGTGGTTTAACATGCACCAAGCTCGTGCACAGAAAATACACCTTGATAAAGGCTCATATAGCAAAAGCTTGGCGGAGTGACAGACCCTGGTAATTAAAACTCTTACAGCAAGTCTGGAGAGACTGTTAACAGCAGTGGTCCCCTTTTGCAGTTGTGGATTCAATGTGTAGAGTTCTCTGGTGAAACACCCATTAACTACATCCTCTGCTGTGAATGTTTTTAATATAATTTTGAAGTAAAATTAACACAAATGCTCAACGTCGTTTTACAGTTATATATGTGATGCACAAAAATTTTAATTTCCTTCCAAAGTTGCACGGCCAATATCTCTTGACGCACACAGCCTCTAAAATTAGAGGGAATATTGCCTGCTCCCCAGTACAATCCTCATTTCCCAACCTTATGGCGGGATCTGGGTAAATGTCAGAGATGGGACAAGAAAGTGAATGTGATTGGCTGGCTGGGGAAGCCCTTCCATTGCAGGCTCTGTGTGTGTCCTATTTTTGGAAGTCCCCACGTCCCTCTCACCTTGCACACAGATGTCAAAGTGGGATGGATGAGAACGAAGCCCCCACCTTGTTACTACTGAAATAACAGAGCCGTATTCCACTCCCCAATGAAAAACGCAGTCATAAATCACTCTGTCTGTGTTTGGCAGAAATCTTGCAGAAATAAATTGAAAATACATTGCCAGAGATCTGCAGGGGGGGGGGGGGGGGGGGGGCTTCTGCTCTGCTCGGGCCTATAGCTGTTTCATCAGGTAACGTGATTAATCTGCCGCACGTTTTGCAGCACTGTGCACCATGAACGTCTTAATTGTGATTAAATGCAGACGGCGTATTCCACATACAGGGATTTGGACAAGAAAGGTTTCTTACATTAAAGCTTTTGTTATTCATTTGTAATGTCTATACCTTCACTTAGCACTGCCAGAGGAGTCACTAAGGATTAGGCCTGTTATACAGCGCTACAGCAATACGAGCTGTTTGCTCTAAGACGTAGCAGTACGTGGATGCATTTAGCTGTACTGTAAATAATGAATGTGCATTGTAACAATATACTGACAAACTGTCAATATTCGGAATGTTGACACTGTAATGGTGAATGGTTGAGAATGTCGACCGCATCTTTTATAATATTGACATGCCCATAATGTCGACATGCATCATTTCACATGTCAACATTGATCAGACTTCTTGTGTGTACTCTCCAGAAAAGCTCCTGGGCACCTTATGGGGTGGGGCCAGAGTCTCACAACATTACGAGTTACGACATGACCCCGTCCTTACAAAATGTTGCGATTTATGGGTCCGGTGGGCCTAAATAATGTAATTTGTGTCACATAGTCCCACGCCTCCACTGGCACGGTTTCAGTGATTCATTAGGAATTGTACAAAATGCGAGAAACTCTAGACTCCTTCACTTGCAGTTGTCTGGTGCGTATCTGGTTAACGGATTGACGGTGTCATAGATCAACCATGTTATGGTCATCCACGCTTAGTCGAACGCATCCAGTTAGGTGCCTAAAGATAGTCGACAGATTCTAGATCGACAGTAACGAAAGTTAGACACAAGCGGGTACTTGTTTCCTAGCACGGCGCCAGCGATAAAAATTGTGTCCATCGGGACCCCCCGAAATCGCATAGATCGCATCGCATGCAACCAAATCGCATGCGATGCGATCGACGCAATTTTTACATTGGCCCCCAGACCCCAATTTTTATTGTTTCCAAACCCTGATGGGTCAAATGCCCCCCTTTGTTAACGCCACCCCACGATCAACGCCAACCCGAGCCTGCAAAGGGCGGTGGTACGTGTCCTCCGACCTTTTCATACCCCCACTATCCACGTCGGCGTGGAGTTGATTTTATATAGTGTGGCGAGCGCAGCGAGCCCGAAGAGTGGCGAACGCAGAAAGCCCCGCGAGGGGACGCGCATAACTTCACAGGTATTGCGCGTCCCCTCGCGGGGCATGCTGCGCTCGCCACGCTTCGGACTCGGTGGCTCGCTGCGCTCGCCACACTATATAAAATCAACTCCACTTTCTATGCTTGTGTCAATATAATGACCTGTCAACCTTGACCCATGTCGACCTTTCAGCATGTCAACCTAGTGGTGTTGACCTAATCACTGTCGACCTTATGCTTGTCGACCTAATGACTGTATCCCCGATGCGCAACAGGGAATATTATCTTCATAAACAGCG